>NW_026555337.1:27217-2427217 GCF_029017545.1 Prosopis cineraria
ACCCTACACCCTAAACCCTCAGCCCTAAGCCCTCAACCCTAAACCCTAATAAACCCTAAGCCCTAAAAAACCCTAAAACCCTAAACCCAAAAACCCTAAAACCTTAAACCCCAAACCCTAAACCCTAAACCCCAGACCCCAAACCCCAAACCCTAAACCCCAGATCCTTAACCCCAAACCCTTAACCCTAAACCCTAAACCCTCAACCCTCAAACCTCAACCCAAAAACCTAAACCCTAAAACCCAAACCCTAGACCCTAAGCCATGAAACCCTAAACCCTTGACCCTAAACGCTAAACCCTAGACCCTTGACCCAAGACCCTAACCCTAAATCCTTACCCCTACCCTAACCTCTAACCCCTAGACCCTAAATCCTAGATCCTAGACCCTAAATTTTAAACTCTAAGTCCTTAAACCCTAAAACCTTAAACCCCCAAATCCTAGACCCTTAACTACAAGCACCAAACCCTATGCCCAAAGCCCAAACCCCTAAACCCTATAACCCTGAAATACCTGAAACCCTAAACCCCCTAAACCCTAAACCCTCCAACCCTCTACCCTCCCCCAAACCCTGAACCTTGAACCTTAAACCTATTTGTCTCTTCATGTACTCTGCTACGTAAATTATTGATAAATTCTTTATTTCTTGAATTTTATTTATTATTTCTGACATTTATGGATTGGCTCCCATAGTGAAATTTGATGAATACTAGAGGTATTTGCATATTTCACAAGTAGTTTTTTGAAGGAACCTTAAGGAAAATGACATTCATGTTTTAGTCATTAGGGTGGCATTTTAGGATAATGAAGTGATACAAAAGGAAGGAGAAAGGAAAAAAAAGAATATTAAAAAAAATAAAGGGATCAGTATAGAAAGAGAAGAAAATTCAAAGGAGGAGCAAGATAGAAGTAATTCTTATTCAATCAAATGTGCGTCTATAAAGCTAAAGTGTTATTTATAGATCTCAACCTTAACCCTAAGGTTGGATACAAGAAATTATTGAAATCCTAAAATTAAATGAAAAGAAAATAATAATTCAAATATTATGATGATTAAAACAAAATATTCTTAATTAATAAAATATCCTAATAAAATATCTTCACTCTTTCAATCTTCTCAAATTTTCAATATCTTCAATTACTACTTTTTCTTTTTCTTTCTATCATTTCTCCCCTACTTGAAGAACTCTCCTCCAGAGCGTAAAATTATAGATATACTTTGGAAGTACGATGGGATCAAGAGATTCTAAGTCATTGTTATAATTGGGAACCCCTTCCAACAAATCAGATACCAATAAATGGCATCAAGTAAATAGTAAAAAATTTAAGCATGTAGAATCACAGGGTGTAATTCTTGAAATCATTTCCAACAAACAAGATAATATTGAAGGGGACCACGTGATTCAAGAATAATTTGTTCTTTTAAAGCTACAATAACCTTAGTGCTATATGGTATAGCAAACCAACAAGGTAAAACAGGAGCAGGATCCAACTGCAAACCATCATCAATAGTTTCAAAAGGAATAGCCATCATGGGTAGAATTTGTATATGCAATTACTTTATTATGTTATTGACTTCTACTTGTTTCTCAACATCACCTATTTGTAGAGGGGATACAAAATCTTTGATATGGTTTGAAACCTCCATCATGTCCAAATTATCACATACCTCCATCTCAAAATCATCAATGTTATTACTTTTTAGTATCATTGATATACGAAAAAGGTCTTTGTTAGGCATACCATCCCCTTCAAAAGTCAAAATAGTATGGTTTTTGTGCAATTTTAAGATACTATTGATAAGATTAGAAGTTTTTTCCTTGCAATATGAATTCTCTTTCTCAATTTGATAGTAATGTTCTTCTTTTAATGTTGATCAAAGAGAGCTTTAGAGTTCATCAATTTTATCTCTCCTAAATTCAAAACATGAATATATGAAATTCAAGTTTGATTGATCAACCAAATCACACTTATTTTGACATTGATGATGATTATACCAATAATAATCAATATAATCATATTGACTGTCGATATAATCATATTGATAATTAAATAAGATCATAATATCACGATTGAAAGTAGTTTTTTTTTTTGTGATTGTAGACAATGAAAGGTGAGATTTTTTTTACTGGGAGGATCTAATATCCTATTTAAGAAAAGGTTTCAAAGTTGCCCTCACCTAAAAGGTGAAGACCTTATTTAACAAGTCTAACCCTTCAAGAATTCAAAAATTTCTCAAGAATCAAACATGCTAAATAAGTAACAACTTAAGTAAAGTTTTCACAGTAATCTTCGGGGCTTAAAAACCCCTTAAGGAAATTGATAGAAACTTCAACTAACCTAGGATAGATTTTGACCTAAATATAAGGCCAAACTATTTATAATGTGAATTTTTTTTAAGGGTTAAATTAGAGGAAAAATCAAATGTTCATAACTTTTAGAGGTAGGAGATCGAACAACCTTACCGATGAACTTAAGGAGCCTTAAGTTATAAACTCATCTAAGCGTTTCCGTACGTATGATGACTTGGTACTAATAAGGTATTTTAGAGTGAGCTTGGTGATAAAAATGGAATGAGAACATTGGCTCCGATGCCAATTGATACAAAATGAGAAAGGAAAAAGGGGATAAGAGTATAGAAAAGAGAAAAAAGAATCAGTAGAAAGAAAAGAAAATTTAAAAGAGAGACAAGATAACAATTATTTTTATTTAATTAAATGTGCGTCTACAAAACAAATAAATTAAGGCATTATTTATAAACCCCAACATTAACCCTAAAATTAAATGCAAGAAATTCTTGAAATCCTAATATCAAATGAAAATATAATAATAATTTAAATATTATGACACTTAAAACAAAATATTTTTAATTAATAAAATATCTTAATAAAATATATTCAATTTCTTAATCTGTTCAAATTTTTAATGTCTTTATTTACTTCTTTTTCACTTTCTTCCCATCATGAAGTTGTCCACTAGGGTTGAATGATGATGTTAATGGCTCAGGTTTGCCAAGTAGCTTGAGGGGCTGCTGTTCACGCAATAAATAATAACAAAATTAGATAATCTAAAGTCCGAACATATATCCTGTGCAGTGGCATGGATATTGTTTAACTAATTTTCTTGGAAGATAGAAGTGATTGAGCTTATAATTATTTTAATTTTAATTATTGTTAATATAATAATCTGTCCTTCTGTCAACATCATAATTCATCAGTCAAACTGTAGTTTTAATAAGAGTGCGAAATTGTTTCTATCCGTAAGCTACGAGTATACCTAGCCTTTCTTCCCGCTCATTTACCTCATGTACTTCCCTTTCTCTCGGAACTCCCTTCACACTTTTTTCTCCTTCTTTATTTTGGCTCTCTTCTATGGATCTCATTCCATTTTCTCTCCCCTAATTCTTGTTTAGATACCACTCCGTCGTTCTCTAATTATGAACAGTTCCTGGTTATCATCCAAAAATCATGGATGAGCGAACTGAAGGCGATGATAACGAGGTCTTGGCTGGGTTGAGCTCTCTTCCTCCTCATCGTAAAGCCCATTCTTATAGCCAACAATTGCGGTCCACCTCCGCTCAAAACTCCCATCAGCAACTTCGAAAACATAGTCTAGATGAAAATCGAATACCCATCAATATCGGCTCCTTTTACAACTCGTACGATGACGACGACTTTTTCCCCTACTCCTCCACCAACCATGCTATTGCGGGTAATGATAACTACATGTCGCAAAATAGTGACAGTGGTGGAAATGTCGATAACTTGTTACAATTCCAACCTTTGCCGGAATTTATTGGGAACGGCGGTGGAACAGGGATATTCAGGGTACCGATTCGTTCGGCTGTCCATCCAGGTCGACCACCTTACCTCGAGTTACGACCCCATCCATTAAGAGAGACGCAAGCAGGGAAATTCCTTAGGAACATTGCTTGTACAGAATCACAATTGTGGGCTGGGCAAGAAAGTGGGTTAAGGGTGTGGGAGTTTCAAAATGCCTATAAATCTGGTTGTGGTCTCGGTGGAAGAGTACGAAGAGGTGATGAGGACGCAGCACCATTTTATGAATCATCAGACACCTCTCCTATAATATGCTTGGCAGTTGACCATGGGAATAAGTTGGTGTGGAGTGGGCATAAGGATGGAAAGATTAGGTCTTGGAAAATGGATCGATCCTTTGGCAATGCCATTAAGGAAGGTCTTTCATGGCAAGCACACAAGGGTCCCGTTCATGCCATGGTCATAAGTACCTATAGTAAGGCTAACTTTCTCATTTTTCTTCTTCTACAATTAATGGATTCGACAATTTGAAGCATATATACCATGAAGAATAATTTTAAAAAGAAAAAAGAAAAGAAAAGAAAATTCTAGTTGTCATCATCACTTTTGTTTACAACATTAATAAATTTACTTTACTTATTTTAACTTAGTGCTCCATGTTGCTTTTCTTGGGTAGGTGATATCTGGACAGGTTCAGAAGGGGGTGTCATAAAGATTTGGCCTTGGGAATCCATTGAAAAGTCTCTTTCCCTGTCTCCAGAAGAGAGGCACATGGCAACATTACTGGTGGAGAGGTCATGCATTGATCTTAGAAGTCAAGTCACTGTAAATGGTGTTTGTAGTTTATCTTCTCAAGGGGTGAAGTGTTTGCTATCAGACAACGTCAAAGCTAGAGTCTGGTGCACAAGTCCTCTATCCTTCTCACTATGGTAAACTTCATGTTCCAATGACATATAAGAATATTCCCAAGTATTTCTTATTAATTTGCATTTTTACAATTATCTATTAATTAACTTTGTCAAGCATTATATTGGGGAAATTTTATGGTGCCTTCTAATCCAATTTTTTGTCATAAGAATATATTCCCAAGTATTTCTTATTAATTATATCTCTCATTACACAAATGGAAAACTAAAGAATCAATCTATTTACAGGGATGCTCGTACAAAAGACCTTTTAAAGGTATTTAATATTGATGGTCAAACGGAGAACCGAGTTGACATGTTGCCTGTGCAGCAAGATCATGCAATAGATTTAGATGAAATGAAGGTTAAGTTTGTTCCTACTTCCTCCAAAAAGGAGAAATATCAGGGGACTAGCTTTCTACAACGATCACGTAATGCCATAATAGGAGCTGCAGACGCTGTCCGTCGAGTTGCAACAAAGGGAGCTGGGGCTTTTGCAGAAGAGACTAAAAGAATAGAAACTATTGTGCAAACAAGGGATGGATCCATTTGGAGTGGATGTACAAATGGCTTGCTAGTGCAGTGGGATGCAAATGGGACTCGTGTACAAGATTTTAATCACCATCCTTATGCAGTCCAATGCTTCTGCACATTTGGAACACGGATATATGTAGGTTACGTGAGTGGTATGATCCAAGTACTAGACCTCGAAGGCAATATAATTGCCGGATGGGTTGCTCATAATAGTCCTGTGATTGGATTAGCTGTTGGTAATAATCATGTTTTTAGCTTGGCTACTCATGGTGGCATACGCGGATGGAACACTGCATCACCAGGTCCCATTGACAACATTATAAGGTCAGAATTGGCTGAAAAAGAACTTATTTACACCAGGCGGCACAATGTCAGAATTTTGATTGGCGCATGGAATGTCGGGCAAGGTAGAACTTCTCAGGAATCTCTTACGTCATGGTTGGGATCAATTATATCAGATGTGGGCATTGTTGTGGTTGGTTTGCAAGAAGTAGAAATGGGTGCAGGTTTTCTTGCAATGTCTGCAGCGAAAGAAACTGTAAGACGTTATTCATATGTTGATGCATTTGACCCTCATATAACAATAATTTTCTAGGTTATATCATGCTAAATGTTGTCATAGAGAATTCTTATCTTATTATGTTTCATATTACATTACATCATATTGAAATACCATCATGTTTTTAGCTTAACTACTCATGGTGTCATGAAAACGCGGATGGAGCACGGCATCACCAGGTCCAATTGACAACATTAATTATAACATCATGTCAAATGTTGAATAAATAATGTTTACTGTGCCATACTTCCAAGTGATATGGTCATATGCATTCTGTATATCCACTAGATACAATTTTTTCTCTCTTTTCACCATTTTGCTTTCATTTTAAGATTTATTGGTATATAGACAATTGGAAACATTTTATGTCCATGGATCATGTTAAATGTTGGGTGCCAATTGTAGGTCGGACTTGAAGGAAGTTCAGTGGGGCAATGGTGGCTAGATACAATTGGAAAGGCCTTAGAAGAAGGAAAAGCTTTTGAACGCATGGGTTCGAGACAACTTGCTGGCTTGCTTATATCTCTTTGGTGAGTGACTGCCAATTTGTCCTCTTGAATATTTAAAGTTAATCAATGTAATTATAAGTTGAAGTTCCTCATGCAGGGTAAGAAAAAATCTTAGAACGCATGTAGGAGACATTGATGCTGCGGCAGTCCCATGTGGCTTTGGTCGTGCAATTGGTAACAAGGTCTGTGTAATATTGCTATAACTACTTACTTGATAAGATAATACACTTCCTTGGTGCCAATATTAGGTAATTTTATTATATCCCCATGTTTTCACACACAAGCCAGCCAATTCAACCAAAAATCCCACCTAACATATAATCCATAACAAACTGGACAGAAAAACTAGCCAGGAACTAACAACCTGTAGAAAAAATATAGACAAATATGGATCTAAACCATGATTGAATGAAGGCCTTCATTCAATACCATTAATTCTCCCTAGAATCGAACAAACAATTAATTTATTTAAATATTTAAGTTATAGAATTCTAGCAAGATCAATTGCTAACCTAATACAAATTAAACAAATAGAAATTATGTAAAATTGAGTGCGGACACTTATTCTCTTGAAGTGAGGTAAACACAAGTGAATAGAAAGTGGATTGTGTTTTGCTAACACCAAAACGATTTTTCTGGCCATGCAAACACCAAAAAAATTGTTAAAATAATTTCAAACTATCCATGTTTATTTTACAATACAAAATAGATGTTTAAAATGGTAACTAAAATAAAAATAATAAAAAAGACATTTGTCTCCTTTAGATTAATAATGTAGACCGTCAATATTTTAAAATTATTTTATAACCCAAAAGCAAACATATTTTAATTTTATGTTCCAAACTATGATTTTATGAAGTACTTTATATTTTAGTTTCTGAATTATTCGAATAATTTTAAATATTATAATTAATTAATATAAATATTTTTTATGGTGAACTGTAACTTTTATCTAGTGTAGATGTAGATATTTATGAAGTTGAATTGCATAACATATATAAATGTTAAGTTCATGATCATGGCCTCCTGCTCTCCATTCATTAGACACTTTTCTCCGTATATTGCGCGAGATTTAAAGAATAAGCCACGCTGCTTAGGGATTGTAAATTGTACCATTTGATATAATATTTTTTAGGTTAAAGTGTACTTTTAGTCTTTTAATTTTACATAAGATTTTAATTTAATTTTTTAATTTTATAAAATATTTTTTTAGTCCTTTAATTTTAATATCATTAGTTATAAATAATTACATTTTATGTTAATCATTGTTATTTTAAAAAAATAAAATTAATATGTCAACATTTGAAAATATCTTGTTAATATTTAAAGGTTTAATGTAAAAATTTATTAAAATAAAACTAATAATGTTAAAATTTAAGAACAAAAAAGACACTTTATAAAGTTAAAGAAGTAAAATAAAATATTGTGTAAAATTAAAGGACTAAATATATACTTTAACTTATTTTTTATTTTATGTATTGACATATTGATTGTTGTAATGATCACATAAAAACAAAATGGAAAAACTTACTCCCTCCGTTTAAAAATATAAGACATTTTTAATCGATTATCACCCCCTAATAAAGTAATTACCTACTTTTAAATTAATCCTATCTTTTTATATTTACCTCTATTAAACACCCTATAATAAATATAAAATTATCTATCAATAAGGGCACTTTTGAAAAAAAGAGAGTGACTACACCTCAAAAGACTAAAAAGGCTTTACATTTTTTAATATCCAACTCCTCAAAAAATATTTTACATTTATATATTTCAAGTATTCATTTTCAAATTAAATAAAAATATATGGACTTTTATGTATTTTTATTATGTAATAAATTTTTTTTATTAATATTATTAACATGTTAAAATTCATTTGTCTTAATTTAGCAGGATAAAAGGTATATTAAATATATAGACCAAGTACTTGAGTATTTTCAAAAAAAAAATTAAGTAAATTAAACTACAGTTTTCCAGACCATGATAAAATATAAACATACATAATGCTTAGAGATAGTTAATTAATTTTCACTTAAGGCTAGGTAAATATGAGCTGAGATATGAATATTATTAAAGATTTAAACCCTACGTTAAAAAAATAGGTATTTTATGTATCGTTATTAAAGATTTAAACTCCTATGTAAAAAAAATAGTTATTTTATGTATCATTTGTTAAAGTATTTCCCTTCCAAATGAGCTGCCATATGCATAATTGCCTATGTTTTAAACAACAGATTCAATCAATACTAAAAAAAACTTAATTATCGACTTGTATTTCGTGCCACCTTAATTCAACAAGTACGATCGATATCATACATAGCAACCCCAAGAAATTTGGATATCAATGTTTCTTTAAAGGAGAATGACAATAGCTGAGGAAGGTCAAAAAAAGACAATGGCTGAGGTTGTCGTTCTAGTTTTCTGGTAAATGGGACGAAAATGATTTTAATTTCAGCTTGAGATGAAAAAGATTTTAAAATTCCAGTGGGGAACCAAGGGTCAATTAAGTAACTCGACACCGATAATCCACAATTTAACATTGATATTTTAAAATTTGACACTAATATATTCTAGATTCCACTACATTTTTGTTTGCAATTTTAAACTGATTTAATTAAATTTTAATAGTACTTATTATTAATATACTTTTACAAATATCAAAAATGAATCATCAAATTTAATCTAGCGATATATAAAATATTGCAGTTGTAAGTGGAAAGAAGCCATTTCCAAATTTCCAAATGTTCCAAGATTTGATACTAAAAAATTTTGTTAAAAATTAAAGTGGATTGTTGCAACTTTTTTTCCAAAGTCATCTTAGTAGTTTCATGGTAAAATTAATAGCATTGAATAGAAGATTTTTATAATGTCAAAATAAACTACATATCAAAACAATTCTAGGTCTGCAAGACGAAAAATAAGAGTAGTCTCTATAATTGTGCATGGACATGCAATAGTTTGCTTCTGTCTTTCAAAAGTACAACTCATATAGTTAAAATTGATCATACAGGGAGGTGTGGGTTTGAGAATCAGAGTCTATGATAGAATAATGTGCTTTGTGAATTGTCACTTAGCCGCACATTTGGAAGCAGTGAATCGGCGAAATGCTGATTTTGATCACATTTATCGAAATATGGTCTTTAGTCGATCATCAGCCGCTCCAGCCGGTATAGTGAACTGCATGTTTATTAATGTATTACTTTCTTTCCCTATATGAATTTATATTGCTCACTTTATTCTTTTTTCTCTCCTCTCCTTTACAGCTGGTGCCTCGACTGCTTCTCAAATTCGCGGTGCAAATGTGAGATTATTTTTACTTTGCTGATTAGTTTATGTGTAGTTAATTGAACCAATATCATTTTCATAACAATTATAAAAGCTTCATCGTGCCATGCATATATAGGCTATGGGTATCAACACCGAAGAAGCAAAACCTGAATTATCTGAGGCAGATATGGTGGTCTTCTTCGGTGATTTCAACTATCGACTCTTTGGTATATCTTATGATGAAGCTAGGGATTTTGTTTCACAAAGATGCTTTGACTGGCTTAGAGAAAAGGATCAACTTAGGAAAGAGATGAAAGCTGGAAAAGTTTTCCAAGGAATGCGAGAGGCACTCATTAAATTTCCTCCTACTTATAAATTTGAGAGGCATAAAGCAGGTCTTGCAGGTAATTTACATTTCACGCGCACATTAATGCTCCTTTCTGCTTCGATGGATTGATTTTATATTTAGTTTGTTTCCTCATTATTTAATTAGTTCAAGGATAGTTTTAGTTTTCATGATACATCATTGGGGCCTACTGAAACTTTTTTAAAGCATGATTTATACATGGATATTGATTATGGGCATAGTTAATGTTAGGATTAGTGAGCCATTAATAGCATACACGCTAGGCTTTTTAAGGTTTGTAATTTTGGGTGGAACCGTGGGGGAAAACTCCCTTGACGATAAACTGCATTATTTTTCATTATATTATTTGTTTTGTTTGCAATACATCATTAGTTTAAAAATAGCACTCCTTCCGTTTAAAAATATAAAATATTTTTAGTTTTTTAAGATTTGTGATCATTGTTTCTTTCTTCAAAAGCGTCCTCGTCTTTATTAATTAAATTATTTTATATTTATTTTAAAGTAAAATAACCTTATTAAATAAGGATGAATATAAAAAGATACGATTAATTTAAAAATAAATAACTACTTTATTAAGGTGAGATTTAATTGAAAATGCCACTTAGTGAATGACAGAGGGAGGAGCAATTAGTAAATAACAAAATAAAATACAAAAATGCAGTAAGCCATAAAATCCTCACATTCAATGCATGTTGGGCATTGTAGTTGTAAGAGTTCATCAATACTTGAGAATTCATGCTTGACCAAAAATAAATAAAATAGCAAATTACATGATGATTTTATGAGGATGCATGTCAATCATATATTTCTTTACAGCGGCATGAATAATTGGATTAAGGTATATGGCGTAGCAAAAGGTAACCAAGTCGTGATTTGGTGTTCTATTTATTTATTGTGTGCTGGTATCTCTATGGATATCTATAATACCATGTGAGATGCTCATCAGGTGAGAGGTTTTGTGATGCTCACCAAATTCGAATTTAAAATCATCATCAAAATATATATATTAAAGTAATAGATAACCTAAACTTGCCCAATACCAAACCTACATCTTTTTTAGAATCTACATTTAAACTTTAAACAAAAGAAAAATATATAATGTCATTAATTGGATTAATTTATTAGAGATTTATCATCCAGTGATCGAATTTCCTTGATTTGTGGGATTTAACTGACAACATCATTTCTTAATATTTTTTAAGGATATGATTCTGGAGAGAAAAAGCGAATTCCTGCGTGGTGTGACAGAGTAATATATCGCGATACGCGGTCTACTCCAACATTTGAGTGCAGTTTAGGGTGTCCCGTTGTGTCATCAATTGTACAGTATGTCATATATGGTCATCTTTTGCTTTCTACCATCAGTTTTTTTTTTTCACTTGGTTGTCATCTTAATTAGCAGTCAATTGCCAGGTATGACGCATGCATGGATGTGACTGACAGTGATCACAAACCTATCCGATGTAAATTCAATTTGAAAATTGCTCGTGTCGATAGATCAATAAGGAGAATGGAATTAGGGGGAATTATGACATCGAATGAGAAAATCAAATCCATGCTTGAAAGCTTAAATTGTGTTCCAGAAACCATTGTAAGCCCAGACAATATAGTCCTTGAAAAGCAGGAGACGTCATTTCTCTGTATTAGGAATAAAAGTATGAAGGATAAGGCTATATATAAGATCACTTGTGAATGCCAATATATAGTGGCAACTAGTGCAGAAGCGCCAAATTACAATCCAAAAGGTGCCTTCGGCTTTCCCAGATGGCTTGAGGTATGTACTTTATGCTTCACTTTATGATCTTTGTTGGGGGCTTTCCCAGGTGCCTTCACATGGATGTCTTGTTCGCTTGTTGGGGGCTTGGACGAAATATGAAGATAATAAAGTGTTGAGATGCATTTTAAAAAAATATGAGAGGATATAGCCTATTTAGTTAACTCAGTCTAAATAACTTACTTAGCGTATATATGACCGATGAGCCTAAAAATTTGTCTTTATGAATACATTTTTAACCATTTCAAAAATTGTAATGTGTGTGTGTGTGTGTGTGTGTGTGTGTGTGTGTGTGTGTGTCATTTAGTTGCTTGTTTTACAAGTAATCATAACAATACTGTATTAATAGCAGATAATTGTCAAAAGATACAACTTTTCGCGGCATTCGCAGGGCACATATATAAGTTGTGACTTTCACTATGAGGGCTGACTAAAACATGCCATGCTCAATAAAATAAGCATTAGGTTTCTAGTGGAATTTCTTTCCACTACTAGTAATGTATGGTTGATTCTATTTATTCAGCAAGTACGTAACACCATTTTATTTTTAATCTATAATTATGTGCATATATCAATTTTTTCTGCCTGAATAATTATAATTATCCAGCTTTGCGGTTTCCCCCCACCTTTATTTTTTGTGAAGAATTTTTAACGGATATTAGAAATGAAATTTCTATTAAGAGAATATTTCTCCATATAGTTGTACATATAGAGTTTGGGAAGCATGCTTTCTATCACATTTATTATCATGATGTTAATATCATTAATGTCGGATAAATATTTTTTTCCCATTGGAAACATATGTAGAAGAGAAAATGAGATACAAACAAATCCTTATATGTACGTATCAGGGAGGGAAGGACATTCATCTATTCTTTACGTGGAATGTCACTTAGGATCGTAAACTTAATATAGATCGAGTTGTTTGCTTGGCTGCTATTGACTTACCTATTTAAAGTAATGTCATTTTGTGAATAAATTAGGTCACTCCAGCTGCTGGCATAATTAAACCAGAGCAAAATGTGGAAGTGTCCGTACGTAATGAGGAATTTCATTCATTGGAAGCATCTGTAGATGGAATACCACAGAAGTTGTGGAGTGAAGACACCCGATATAAGGAAGTGATCTTGGTTGTTCATGTCCATGGTAGTTTCTCAGAGAAAACTTATAGTCAGAGGATTCGTGTGCGTTCATGCTTATCTGCTATGACAATTCGAAACGATTTAAAATCCAACAGTGTGAAAAGAAACCAAGGAGGATGAATGTCTAGACAAGGATTTTCTACAATTTTTATGTGATTGATGGTATGCAATAATTTCAGAAATCCATGAACGGATGATAAGCAATATAAACGGTAGATATCATCAGAGGAAAAAGCATGTATACTGAAAAAAGTTGTGAAACATACAAAGCAATTTTGCTTAGGTGAACCTAGGTCGTTGATCATGATGTAAATACTCAATTCTCTTTGATCAATGTAGTTATTCATTTTAGGGTAGGTAGTGGTAAAGTCCCGTCACATTGATGGGAGGGAGATGCCTCTTCCTCAATATTTTGGTTTTTTGTACGATATAATGAAACATTTGATTTTATGACATCGTATATTGCTCATCATATTTGAAGTAGCTCATTCGTTGTGGTCTTCAATTAAAAAAAAAGATTAAAGTATATTTTTAATTATCTAACTTTATATAAAATTTCAATTTAATCATTTAATTTTGTAAAACATCTTTTTAATCCTTTAACCCCAACATCGTCAGTTTCAAATAATTATTTTTTATGTCAATCATTGTTATTTTTGAAAAAAAATTAAACTTAATATGTCAACATTTAAAAATATTTTATTAATATTTAAAAGTTTAATGTAAGAATTTGTTAGGATAAAACTAATAATGTTAAGGTTAAAGGATTGAAAAGACACATTATAAAGTTAAGGAACTAAAATTAAATGTGTAAAATTAAATGACTAATTAAATGTAAACTTTAGATAATTAAAATAAAATATCTAAAATAAAATAAAATAATTAAATTATTATAAAGCATTTAAAGTGTATTTTTATTATTTTTAGAGTAAATATGTCAAGAGGGAATTGTGGTCTAGTGGACTTTATGCAAACTACATGAGTAATAGATCCTAAGTTTGAATCTTCATGAGGCCAAGAGCTAGATTTTATTTTTTGCCTTAAGGTAAAATTACAAAAATGCCCTTCTATTAAAATAAATAAATAGAGAAAGAGATAGAGATTGGACCATGTTTTCTCCTTCATTTCCCATTTGTTTTTATTCAAGAACCATCGAGAGAGAGAGAGAGAGAGAAGCTGAATCAAGGGTCACCTCTACAATCTCTATCTTCTTCCTCCTCCTCCTTTGTCTTCAATGTCATCGAGGGTGTGTGCGCTATCGCTATCCACCCAGCTTGCAACAGCTTCTTTCTCTTCTACTTCTCATCACTGAGATCTTCTCTTTCCTTCTCTATTATGTCCAATTGAAGTTGGTAAGCATGTTACGAGCTGGACTGTTGTTGTTATGGTGATTGTGGAAGTTGTCGGTCCCTTCTTCTCCTCATTTATGTGCCATCGTTCGAGCTCTTTCTATGTTTAATATTCAAATCCTTCTTCATTCCTCTTGCTGCATTCATCAGCCCAATATCTTGCTTCTTTGCTCTGTCATGTTGAGTAAGGGTGATTGTGAGAAGGGTACCTCAATTGGAATTGTAAAAAATAAGTTTTGAGCTTTAAAGTTACTACAGGTAAGTAGATAATGTCCCAACTATGGGTGTTCATAATGCCCGATTACCCGAAATGCCTGCCCGAACCCAATTATTTTTTGCCCAGCCCGGCCCAAAAAAAAGCCCGAAATGTTCTATACATGTTTGGGCTAGGCAATGTGCAGGCAGGGCCAGGTAATGGGTAAGTCATGCAACCCTGCCCATAGCCTAGCCTAATTTTTTATGATTTTTTTGTTAATTTTTCTGTTGATTTTTCTATTAATTTCTTGCTAACTTTTCTATGATTTCTTGCTAATTTTTTTAGCAAACTTATATATTATTGTTGTTAATTCTCTCATATTTTGGTTCCCATTTTGCTTTAAATTTTCATGTATGTTCTTGCAATTTTTCTATTTAGTTATGACATATTTTTCCTCTTCCATTCATGCAAGTTAGGAATTGGGAAGAGGCTTTTTGTGAATTGGAGCCTACTCTTTGAAATTGTTGTTTCTCATATGATGCTCCAAGCTTTTGTTATTTTAGATTATAGCTATTAATTTAGATTAAATTATGGATAATTTGATATTGTGCCAAGACTTGTGGTAGTTTTAGATTTCAAGTTAGATGTTGAATTATGGATAATTAAATATTATGGCTGTTATTGTGGATTTATGGTTTATGGTTTTATAGATGCTATTTTGAGTTGATATATAAGGTTATTATTGTTGATTTGTGATAATTTTATTTTGAAATGATGGGAAGAGTTGTTATTTTATGAGCAGGATAATTATTTGATGGGTTGGGCGGCCCAACTAGCCCTGTCCTGCCCAAACTAATAGGGCATTTTGCGGGTAGGGCTGGTTATCGGGCTGCATTTTGCAGTCCATTCATTCTTCGAGTTGGGCATCGGGCAAGGTCTTGCCCAACCCAACCCTGCCCATGTGCACCCCTAGTCCCAACTATTTTATCCATAAAATTATTTTTCTAAAATATTATACTTCTATGTAAATTATTTTTATAATAACTATATTAAGTATTAAATATTTTATTATTTAGATTTCTTTATTTTATGGAATTATAAAGCAATGGTGAAGAATAATTAAATTATGGTATGTTTGCATGTATTTCTCTTTATGAAGTATACTTTTAAGATTTATGAAATTATTTTTATCGGCTTTAAAAATTGTGGTGTCTCAATAAATGCAAGCACAAGCATTAGCTATGAAACTTTATTCCGACAAGTTTTGATACTTAAAATTATCCATGCAAGTTTGATTTTGAGAATGGGAATTGTATTTTAATAGTGATGATTTTTTCACATATTTGAAAATGGATTTAGAGGGAATTTTATATAAAACACTAATTGCTAACGATAATTTCGTTAGACCTTGACACGCCATGGTCAATAGCTAGCTAGTTTGATTTTTATGAGCTCTGTTTTTACATTTGTTATTCGTAGGTCTAGCACCTACATTTGTTTTGTGGCTCAGGCCACATTTGGTTAGTATTACTCTCATCGACTGTGTGTCCACATTTGCTTCATAATGTAAGCTACTTTTAATTATTTATCCTCGTGAATTATGCATCCACATTTGTGTCCATGGCATAAGTCATATTTGGTTAGCATTACCATTGTGGACTATGTGTCCACATTTATTTTTGTGGCTTAGGCTATGTTTGGCTATTTACCCTTGTGAACTGTGTGTTTACGTTTATGAATTGTTCTGGTAAATACCCCAAAAATATGTGAATTTTTAATTAATTGGTGATTTCATACCTAATTGTTTTTAAATTTAGTAAATATTATTATTTTTATTTATTTAATCATTTTAACTTGTCAATATCAAATGTTAAAGTTGATTTATCATTATGGATTTAAATGTTGTTGTTATTAAAGTTATATAGAACTTTTATTTCAAGTTTATAAATTTGTTTACATTAAATTTCTTTCTCATTTAATTTATATAAATATTGTATTTTTCATTTTTATTTTACAAAATGTTATGATTAGGACATTATTTACTAAAAATTTATTTGATCTTAAATAGTATAGTTGACATTGTATGTCCTACTTACCAACATGGGACTTTTGCAAAGCTAGGTGGAGATTTGTTCTATAAAGATGACTAGGTGCTTCACATAGAATATAGTTTCAATTCTTATTTTGTTATATATATCTGGTTATAGTGATTTTCTATTTGAAAATTTTATTGTAGAATTTTTAAAAGTCCTATTTATAAGGAAAGTTTTGCCAAAATTTTTATAAAATATTAAGGCTTTTGTTTAAAGGAAAAACATTAAAAATGTCCTGAATCCAAGACAAATATAATTACGATTCTAAAAATAAAAATTTTTATTAAATTAAGGTTTAAGGGATGTGTGTTTGTATACATATCCTATGCCAGTTACTTTCATATTTTAGGACTTGACAATTTAGTTAGGTTAAATAACAATTTGATTCTTAAACTATAGTTCCAGAAGCATTATAAATTTTAAACTCATTTTTTGTATAATGTTTCCTTTGACTTATGAAAATAGTTTAATCTAATTCCATTGTCAACAAAAGTTAACTTTAATTGTTAATTGACCATAAATTATAAAAAATTAAATGACCAAGAAAATTTTCTTGGTCTTTTTTTATAATTTTTTGAATGCTTATTTGTAATTTTTTGATTATTTTATACTCTCTTCATCCTAAATCATAAGACACTTTTAAACAAAATTTTACATAACAATAAACCTCATTAAATACACTTAACAATCTTTTTTTTTCAAAACAAAAATATAAATTTTTCAAAATACCCATCATTCAATATATTGAAAAGAGAAGTAATGAAAATTAATTATAGAGAGTGAAAGAGTAATATTACAATTGGTATATTTAATGAAACCTTAATCTACTCAAAGTGTCTTATATTTTAGGACGGAAAAATTTCTTCAAAAGTGCCCTATAATTTAGGACGAAGGGAGTATCATTTTTTAGTCAATTAACAATTAAAGTTAACTTTGATAATGTCAAGGATTACCTTATACTATTTTAAAAAGTTGAAGGAGAACATGACATAAAAAATGAGTTTAGAGACCTGGACAATCTTATACTTATAGTTTAGAGCTCAAGTTACCCTTTAACCCTATTTCTTTTTATTTTTAATTTATATATTAATGTAGCCATACTTATTATGATTTTTTTAATATTATAAATAGGTTAACAAAAACTATTTTTTTTATCAAAAACATGGTAGAGCTCAAATTAAACCTTTATTTAACAAGAATTAGAATTAGGGTTATAATGACCCTTAATATCTCGATACATCCACTCCATAAAGCCCTCTAGGGAGTTTAGACACAATAACAAAAAAGGAAATAAATGACAGTTATTTTTGCTTATCTATATCAAGCAAGAACAATCATATGTAAGCTTGTCATTTATTCCCACCCTCTTTATATGACAGGTATTTAATTGTCATATATTGGACCCCTAATTAGTTTCCCAGATAATAACTGTCATATATTAAGGACCTTAAGACATGACAATTATGAAAGGAAGCTAGTGAAGGTCAATTCTACAGTAGCTAACGATGCATGACGAAGGTCTGCAATGAACAATAGTAATGAACAATCTTCTTGTGGATGGAACACTTGCAACACTTTAGCTTGCTGCAAATCAAACAATGGATGGAGAACAGATGCTGGTCTTCTCTAGTGGCATTGGACTCGTTCAAATCGACGGCGAACAATGACTTCTAAGCAGATGGCAGAGAGAACCAACCCTTGGTTGAATTGCAACAATAGACTAAAGGAGTTGAAACTTTGCGCGAAGGGAGGAAAGGTAATGATTCTGAGTGGCTAGAAAGAAAGTAAATTATAAGAAAATAAGGGCTATGGCACATTGTCTTAATATCTCATATCTAGAATTTTGAGAAAGAGAACTACACTTAATATAGTGATTAAACCCAAACTTCATAATCCATTCAGTATACTTACTACTTTTATGAAACATATTTCTCACTTTAATTTGTTGGCCTTCAATGATCAACTTGACAGCATATGCATTTGCCAATGATTATAATTGCCATCCTCTAACACTGCTTGGAACTCTTAAACAACTGATGTGGAGTCACTTTCCACAATTAGTTTAGACTGATTTAAATTATGAGCTACCTATATGCTAATAATAGAAACTCCAAAATTCTACTTCTTTAGAGGTATACATATCAAGATTACACACAAATCTCCCTATCCACTTGCTTTCATTGTTGCAAAAAAAATATCACAACAACTGGCTGAGCTCATGGGTTACCCCTTACAGTGCCAACAATATTAAGTTTTATCAATTCATTCAGTTATGGCTCCCAACCCCCTTGAGAATGTCTTAGAGTAACCATTGACATTCCTTGTACTCAATCGCACAAATCTAGCAAAATTACAAATTCTCTCAATAAGCCATGTCAGAGAAATATGCTCTCTATTAAAAATTTGCTTGTTCCTAACTCTCCAAAGATTCCAAATCATGAAAGCAAAGAGAATATCCCAAGTAATATAATAATGCCTACTTTCATTTTTCAAATTCCACATAAACCATTCCCTCTTGCTAAGAGAGTAAAATTGACCGTCATCACTTGCTAATAGAAATTCATCACAGGCTCCTTTTGCCATGGTATAATCTCAAGTCACATGTATCACATCCACAACAATGATATATTCAAGTGTGAATATATCATTGTCTCTAAAATTTTAGTGGTTTCCACAATAGCCAGTGTAATTTCACAAACCTATTTAAAATCTTCAACCCAAAATAAATGAAATTAAAATTTGAAACGCTATCAAAACTTTTTTTATAGTAGTGTTATAAGTAATAATATTTATTTAATGCCTATATATATAATTAAAGGAATGCTTTAATTTGTTGCATGTACTTCTATATTATTTAGGAGGTGTGGCATTGAAATGGACCCATTCAAGCAACTAATTAAAATTTAAAGTTCTACCATGTAGTTGATTTTTGACTTTAATGTTGCATTCATAATATTCATAATATTATGGGTGAAATAACCACAAACTTACTCTACTAGTTGGGGCATCCCCTTTCCCTTGTTCTAGAGGGTTGTTCGTGAGAGCAACAAGTGTCTTCAGTGACATCCTCTTTTCAGTGCAGGCCAAGGGTGAATAAGCAATCGCTTTTAGGTGTGCACGTGCATTAGTGGGTGTAGGGGTTAAGGCATGTGAGTGGGTAAGTTTGGAGGCCTCCGAAGGCAATTTGGGAACATTTTTGGTTTGGGGAATAGCCTATTATTGCGAATGTGATGGATCGTCAATGACATCCGGTGTTCAAGTGATACTTGAGTATCTAAATCACAAAGCTGGGTCAAATCTCTGATGGGTGCCTTAGAAATCAAGAAGCAATTTGGGGACCTTCAAGATCTGTGGCTTAATGATAAATGCCATGCTATTTTAATGAATCAGAAAAAGATTGGCCTTTTTTATGAAATTAATAAATATTTATATATTATTGTTAACTTAAGGATAGCATAAACTATTGGTGATATTTTTTTTTTGGATATTTTTGCATCTTAAACCCATTTTAAAATAATAAATTGCTCTTTATAATTTTAATATGCATGTGTAACAAATATTAAAATAATTTGTGAAGAAATAAAATAATTTTCTTTTTGGTAAACATAAAATAAGTTATTATTTGAGTATGAATGATAATAAAAAAATTTAAAATTAAACAAATTGTTGTTTATTTTTTTCTTCTAGGCACTTAAAACATGCCCCAACAAACTTAAAAAGATATAAATATTTAAGTTTTCATTGTCATAGTTGTTCATGCTTATGGAATAAGAATTATAGTTTTATATATATATATATATATATATATTATATTACTAAAAAATAGTTATTCATATTTCCATTGTCATAATTATTTGTTTATAAGAAATTCTTGAATAGACACAGTGCACCATATCCTATGATTCATCCAATAAAAGTTGCACCAATTCATTCAATTAATAAAATCTCGTGTCTCATTATTTTTAATAAATTTATTTTTTATGGTAGGATGCCCATTTACTTTAGTTTCTTTTCTTTCTCTATTATCATTAATGGCATAATTAATTTATATTTAATGTTATTTAAATGTCATGTTTTGGAACATCCTATTTTAAGAACCATAATTTGGCAACGGAAGTATGTGAGGTTCCATAGAAAAAAGAAGGATTTAAAATTTCAAGCTCAATCTTGATTTGCTTTAATTTGGTATATCTAGAATTTTTGGATTAACTTTAAAAATTCATAACTTATACTAGGTAACTCGGATTAAGCTCATTCTTATTTCTTTTTAAAATTCAAGTAGTCCTCTATATAGGAAAAAATACTAAACTAGACTTTATCTCAGTTACATAATGCATTTTATTCATTTAGATAGACTTCTTTGTTTTGCTCTTATTAGTTTTCCAAATTCCCCATCTTCAATTTGAAAATTCATATCTCAAATTACTAAGGTTCCATTTAATATGACCTTTGACTTCTTGGAAAACTTAGGATGTTCTTTATAAGAGAAAAATATTACACAAGACATAAGGTAGCCCTATTAATACAGTTTAATAAATCTTCATAATTGCTTAGTTCTTAATCATATATTGGAGCCATATTTTTGTGTCCTATATTGTAAAATTCATATCTAGAGTTATAGAACTCCAATTGACATTATCTTGGGCTAATTTTAAACCTTAGGACTTTAGCTAAATGGGAAAAATATAAAACATTAAATTTTCCAATTAATATGGTTTATTTAATGTTTAAGACTGCCTTATTTATGTACAGGATCTAACTTTTGTGCGCTAATTTAAAAATTCATAACTAATTCATCACAACTCATTTTGATGTTAGCCTTAGCTCATCTAAAAGCTTGTATAGTCTGCTATTTCTAAATAGAATTCTCTTTGTCCCAATAAATACAATTTGTTATGAAAACACAATGACTCAACATATTTGCTTCAGTAATTCCAATTTTCTTTCCTTGACTTTATAATTCTATATCTAATTATACAAATGGCCAATTACCTTGTTTTAAGACTTAGTGTAAATCTTAGCCCTTTCTCTAGATTAAAAATGTCAAGGATGTATACAATCATTAGATATAGTCTCTTATCCAAATATGATATTATTACAACATGCTCTTGTTTTCAATATTTCTCTTGCTAGTCTTTTTCAAAAACTGTGCAATCCCAATTAGGTTAGGTACATACTTTATAAGCATCTTCTTAAGACATACAATTCATAGAAATAGTGCATGCTACAAATATTCAAAAGCACATGATTTTACACATAATCATTTCATGGAACTAAGTACATTATAACTTGACTTCTTGCTTTTTCTTCTCTTCAAAACTTCCTTTGCCTTCTTTGATATAGAACTTAAACCTATTTTAGTATATTATTTGGAGTGTGAGATTACATAATCTCAGTGCCAATATATATTCTCATATCATGTTATTGCAATATTCAAACAAAACCAATTTATTAACAAGCACATAGATAAACAATATGTTTCAAAATGCAAGTCTTAACTTTATTGATGTAAAATCAATCATGTACTCTAAGGAGTAGCCATGGCAATCAAGGATTTCATAAGAAGCATACAATAAAACCTGTAACAATTCACAAAATTGATAACATGCTAACTACTTGAATTAAAGCCATAATTCACAAGAAAGTATAGTTGCTACCTTGTCCATTTAGCTAACATTTACTTGCTTCTTTCTCTCCTTGAGAAAATCCTTTAACTAGTTTGATTCTATGAATTAACCATCTCTTGCCTTGGAATGTTTAGCCGTGTCCTCTTAAAAATTTAAACATTTACTCTAGAGTAGAAGATTTTCAATGAAAATATTTTAAGCTTGACATCCCGCTTGACAATGATTTATTCCCTAAGTATTTTGATCTCTCATGACTACTTAAAGCTTTCTTTTCTCCCTATCCTTCAGCTTCTACTTCTTAGCTACGAACTTGCTATAGAATCGAGAAGAATGAATGAAATGGATTATATATGTCTTGGATGAGGGATAGTGGGTCTGTGCAGTTGATCCCTAGGAATATGACACTTCATGTTTATTAATATGTGAGAAATAAACACCTAATCCTCTTAGTTACCTTGCAATTCCTATTTGCTACCACATAATCCATTTGATATCATGGTAAATGTAGATTGATACCACCTAATCTAATTTCAGTATTTGCTTGAGAGAAATTGCTACCACTTATTCATTTTCCCTTTGTATGTCTAAATTCACACCACCTAATCCCATCCAACGCCACCTAACATAGTTTCTCTCTACTAGCTTAGATCATTTAGATTATTAGCATAATCGAACATGCATTCTTTCTTGTTCAATCTATTAGAATATACTTAATGGGGCAACAAAATGAATGAACAAGTCATCAATATATAAAAGAAATAGAAAACACAGATCAATTTTTTAACCCTAGAACTCTTGTCCTCCATTAATCTTTCCACTCAAGAACTTAAGTTTCAGTCCTTATCAGCTTTGCCATAGAACTACCTAAATAAATTGGCACCACCAAAATTGTCATCTCCAAGTGTTGAACACTATTTTAAGATTTAGTCACTATTAAGCTTTGATATACGATATCATCGTCTTTAAGTTTGAACACATCTCTAAGATTCAGTCATTACAAGCTTCGATATTTACTCATATTCAGGTTCGATCTTTGGTTCTATATTTTGTTTTGACTATGGCTACCGATGAAACATCATCTATCAAACACTTAATTGATTTCTATCGTCCCTTATATCTTCATCCATTTGACACGCTCACAACTACGCTTGTGCCAAATCCATTGATTAGTTTGACAAACTATACTACTTGGAGTCGAGCCATGAAGATAGTACTTTTAGGGAAAAACAAATTAAGGTTTGTTGATGGCACTTATAGGCATACAACTCAACCAGAATAATTTTGATCATAATAGGACTGATGTAATGTTGTTGTACTCTTATAGATCATAAATTCTGTTGACAAAGATATGTCAAATAGGCTCACGATGGGCTCACATTTTTTGAATCCTTTGAAAAGGTTTAGGGTGATCTCAAAGAAAGATTTGATAAGAGAGATGCAGTAAAAAATTTTAGTCTTCAGAGAGGTATTAATACTCTGACTCAAGGTTCAATGTCTGTGTCTTAACATCACAGTAAGCTCAAAGATCTATGGGATGAACATGCAACTATGGTAATCATTCTAACTTGCCAGTGTTCAACCTTACTTGAATATACTCAGATATTTCAAGAACAACATGTTTTTTAGTTTTTAATGGGTCTGAATGACTCATATAATCAGGCTAGGAGTTAGATTCTTTTGATGCTTCCTCTACCCACATTTAATCAAGCTTATGCCTTGATATCACAAGATGAGGAGCAACAAACACTTCCCACTAGTCCACCTAATACCTTAAGAGACACTATGTTGATGGGTCGTGATTGTGAAATTTATATTCAGGCTAAACAGCTTCATCTTCCCCTTACTTCCAGTTATATAAATTTGGATCCTTGTTTTTAGTTATTGTATACTGATGATCAGGATTCGTATAAGCAATCAGGGTCTTATATGTCATTCTAGTGTTCCTTTAAAGTTTTAGGGTGAAGCTGTTAAATGTGCAGCTTGTTTAACTAATAAAACACCTAGTAAGGTGCTAAATTTTAAAACTCCATATGAATTGATTTACAAAAAGGGTCCTAATTTGAGTTATCTTTAAATATTTAGTTGTCTTGCCTTTGCATCTAAGATGCATAATGTTGACAAATTTAAGTCTAAGACTAAACCTTGTGTTTTCCTTGGTTACTCGAGAACTAGCAAAGGTTACTTGTATAATTTTATTAATAAATCTATCTATATTAGCAGACATGTTGTTTTCTTAGAAAGCAAGTTTCCTTTCAAAGATCATCCCAGTACAGACCAAGGGGGAGCAAAATTACAAGTTAGATATCCTTTTATTTGTGAACCTAATTTTTTTTAAGATATTCAAGTTTATGAATAGCCACAGCATGATAATGACACACAATCAACACCAGCATTACCTTTGAATGATTTATCATAAGCATCACAGTTTCAAGGACAATGCCAACTATTAGAATCTCAAAATCAAGCTATAAATAGACTTGTGAGACACATTAAGCCTCTAGCATGGATGAGGGACTATGAATGTTCTTCTCTAAAACCTCCAGACATCTCAAATCAGGAAATATAATATGTTCAGCATGAAGATAAGAGAAAAAGAGTCTCTATTCCATACCCTATTCAAAGTTTCTTATCATATTCCCATATTTCTCCCTCATATAAACATTATTTGTCTTCTACTGATTCTATTATTGAACTTGGAATATGTGATGAGGTTGTAAAGGGTCCTGGATGGGTGCAAGCTATGAAAGAAGAATTGGAAGCATTAAAGAATAATCAAACTTAGAGAATTATAGATTTACCTCTAAGAAAGAAACCCATCGATTATAAATGGATCTTCAAAGCTAAATACAAGGTTGACGAAAGCTTAGACAAACTCAACGCATGCCTTGTGGCCAAAGGCTATAGTCAAAAGGAAGGAGTGTATTATTCAAAAACTTTCTCTCTTGTTGTAAAAATGGTAATGTTTAGAACTACTTTAAAATTAACAGCTGTGCATAAATTGCTCATTTTTCAAATGAATGTCCATAATGCATTTTTGCAAGGTGATTTTAATAAAGAGGTTTACATGAGTATGCCTTAAGGCCTTAAGTATGGCAAATTTAATAAGGTGTGTAGACTTGTTGAGTTCTTATATGGACGTAAACAAGCATCTAGGCAGTAGAATATTAAGCTAACTAAAGCCTTGATAAGTGGCAGTTTTAAACAAAACAAGTACAACTATTCATTGTTTATTAGACATAAAGGAAATCAATTCATTATTGTACTTGTTTATGTTGATGATTTAATCATAACAAGAAATAAGTTAGCTGGAAATAATTTTAAAATTAAAGATCTGGGAATTTTAAAATATTTGTTGGATTAAAAGTTGCCAAATTTGATAAAGGTATTATTCTAAATCAGTGGAAATATGTGTTAGATTTACTTGTTAATACTGGTATGAGTGGGGCAAAATCTATTTCTACTCTTACAGAGTAGAATTTGCATTTCTATTATGATATCCAGAAGAAAAACCACAAGCAAAAAAAGGAAAATTAAAAAGCAAAAACTTGATTACTTTCTTACTGATGTAGGGCCCCATAGAAAGTTGATAGGGAGATTGTTGTATGCCTATGATAAAAATTGATATTGCTTTTTATGTGCAAGTTCTTAGTCAGTATATGCAGAAAATAAAGAGATCCCATATGGATGCTGCAATAAGGAATAGTGCGATATCTCAAGAGCAATCCAGGATTGGGAATCTTGCTGTCTTTAATTGAGGATATGAATTTAACATGCTACTATGATTCAAATTGGGGAACATGTTCATATTCTAGATAGTCAATCACTAGGTGCATTGTGAAACTTGGAGATTCACTTATCTCCTGGAAATCCAAGAAGCAGAACACAGTTTCTCAATCCTCAACAGAAGCAGAATATCGTGCTCTTACAATTATGACAGCAGAGGTCACTTCGGTTTTTAGATTATTGTCTGATTTAAATGTTATAAATTTAGCTCCAGCTAATTTTTTTTATGATAGTAAAGTTTCTATTCATATAACAAATAATCTTGTTTTTCATGAGCATACAAAACACATATACATTGATTGTCACTTTGTATGCAAGAAGTTGCAAGACAAGTTAATCAATCTTCAACATGTAAGATCGCAAGATCAGTAAGTTGATATATTAACCAAGGCACTTGGGAGTGATAACTTTACAAGGTTGTTACTCAAGTTAGGTGTCTTTAATTTGTATGACCCTAATTTGAAGGGGGAGTATTAGAGTTATATTGGTTTGCGTTAGATTAGTATTGTTAGGCTATATATTTGTATAGGTCCAAGCCCATTTTTGGTCAGATTGTATATATATTTGATTTTGTATGACAGATAGTTGTACCCACAAATATTATGTTTGATTAATGAAAGAATTATTTAAATATCCTTATTCCAATAGAAGGATACATGTGGTGCTATTCTTTAGCATTTCATCGTCATATCTCTTTTCTAAGTTCACTCATTCCTTTCTTGGTCCATAATTTTGTCATCAATTTCCCACTAATTCTTGGCTTAATAGTTGTTTGAGTTATAAGTGGGAATTAAATATATCTTCAATTTTATTTCATCCTCATACAAACACATGGTAATTTTCAATTACCACGAAATAATTTATATAAATATTGATAAATATTTAAAATATTAAATTGATACTCATTGAATGTAACTTAAACTTATTTATTATGATTAAGGTTTTCTCTAATCCACTTGATAGGGGTGTTATTCAGTTAAAATCAAAAATATTTACAATTTAATCCCTATCATATTCTTGACTTTCTTTTTCTTAATTTTTCTTTATATCCTTTGGCATCGCTAAACTTTATGAAGCATATCTTGTGTTGCCACTTACCATAATTTATAATCCAATAAATTATATTTAATAACTAGATGCAAAACTTTTTTATAAATTTCTTAATTATATAAGGATATCTTTATTTTCTCTTTTACAGTTACTTTAAATACGTCTCAAAACCCTTTCAGTTTTTATTCAATTTGAAAAATTGCATACTAATAAAAACTTTTTGCTTATAACTACAAGCGCTTAGGTCTAAATTTTGAGATGTTAGATGTTTTTATTGGATGAATTATGAATGATTGATACATCAGTCCATATAAAAATTTCTCATTTATTTATAATTACTAATACAATTTTATTTTATATATTATAAACATGGTCCTTTATTGTAAAATTATCAACTCAATATTTATTGAATATTAAACTTTTCTTAATTCTATCTCAGCTTTAATAGGGGAAATGGAGAGATGAGAGATTTAAATGAGTTGATATTTATATTAAAAATCTTCAATCTCACTTGCCATAGGTTTTGATAAATTAAATTTATTGAAATTATTAAAATACTCACTCTTCTTTATTTCCTTCCATTTAAACTGAGAGTTGATATTTTCATACATCACACGGTCCTGTATGTTAGTCATATTTTTGAAACATAATCTAATTTACTTTATAAGTTATTAGTTAGTGTAATTGTTTTATTTTAAATTAAAATTCTCAAATTATTTTTAAAAAGTGAGAGAAATAAAAAATAATATTATATAATTAATTTATTTTTTATTTCTTACTTGATGATTATGTTTAAAATTTTACTTATTTTTATTTTTTATTTTTTATTATATTATTATTAATAATATTAATAGAAATGATTTATACAAAAAATGAATGGGTAGACAGCACTTCCATTGATTATTAATTTGCACAGCTAATGATGAGACAAGTAACTTTATTTTTGTTTTTTTTTTTATCTTCTTTTATTTATTTCTTTTTTTGGTTGACCGAGATAAGTCAACTAGATTAGTAGGAAAAACTGACAAAGGCTTCTTGTTTTATTTATTTATTTATTTTATTTTTTTTGGCCAAGGGAAAAAAGGCGTGGAATAAAAGAGAGCTGACCCAGACAAGAAGCTTTAGGGGAAATCGAGGTGGAGAATCGAAAAGCCGGGAAGAAGGAATGACTACAACCTTGCAATTGCCCCTAGCTCCTACCGCCGTTACTTCTTATCCCTATTTAGATTTCTCCTGGAAATCTTTTGAGTCAGTTTGCACTGGAAACCCTAATTCTAATGGCTGTAACTTCTCTCCGTCTCAGCAAGGACGTCTACGGAGGGCCAGACGATTTCTGTCCAGACGAACGGTATCTCTTTTTGTCCAATGCTGTGCTTTCAAAAACCCCACCTCTCTCTATGGTTTGAACGAGTTGGCACGTTTAGGCTGATATATTTGTCGCTTACTCTGTTCTTACTATCGGATGCTGCAATGCTGTGCGAAGGGTTACTAAAATTATTTATATTTCCTTTGGTAATGAGGTTTAGTCTGCTTCAAATCTTCCTTATGTTTTTTAGCATATAGATTTGTTCGGATTGTCGGAAAGGTTCACGAGGCTTGTGGAGTTGGATTTAATTTAAATTATCGAGTGTAGTGCAGAGGATTGTAATATAATATTGGTCAGTCTAAGTTGCGAGGGCTTACGATCTGCATTGAATCCTGTCCGTGGTAAACTGAAACCAAAATGTATTAAAGGAACAACTGCTGTGGCTACCCCAAATTTCAAATGGAACTACTTGAATTGAAGAATTGTACTCGTTAGCCACAGTTTTTGGCGTTTTAAATATTCCATTTACATTGGTGATTTCTTAAGTAAAAAATCTTCCTTGGAATATTTATCTGGCGACACTTGAGTGTCGGCTAGATGGCATTATACTTTTCTTTATGGTCAGTTAAGTAGCGTCATGTCATTATATGGGTTTTGATTCATGGTATGACTTCACCCTTTTCGTTTAGTTGATTTGTCGGCTAGATGGCATTATGCTTTTCTTTTTTGTCAGTTAAGTATCATCACATCATTATATGGTTTTTGATTCATGGTATGACTTAGCTCTTTCATTTTGTTGATTTATCCCATCAGAGTTTCTTTTTATAGTTGCTAATTTGTTCTTTGCATATGCCTGTGCATTGGCATGTACATATGCATATCCATTTCACGAGAACACATGATCTTAATCTTGTATGATAAATTCTCCTTTCGGGCAGTTGTTTTTCACTAATTTTTACTACCAGGGACTCTTTTTTATGTACTGGTATAGTGGCTTTTCGGAGATATGAGGAGACATCAAGACAAACATAGCAGGAGAATGGGGAATGTTGCATGCATGTTTGGTTCTGATGAAGTAGGTATACAAATTCCAACACAGGCCCAATCTGTAGTGGAAGGATCAGGGGCAGTTTTGGCATCAGAGTTCAAGCCTGTTCCTGATGTTGATTATCTACAGGTATGTAATTATTCAGCTGCATTAAATATTTTAAGTCTCTGGTATAAGGCTCTAAGCTTTGGAAAACCATATTAATACAATTGTCCACTTATAACCAAGCTTCTTTCTTCTATGGTATACTGTATTTAAAGTATTTAGATGGACAGGCGTTGTCTTTTTTTTTTTATTTTTTTTTTTTGAAATTGCTTTTTGAAGCAGCTAGAAACTATTCTTAATTCTAAATTACTATTGCAACTTGAAACCAACGTAGAATTTTACAAGTTTGGTTGTACAATATCTTGAATTGCATTCTGATATTTGGCAGGAGTTATTGGCCATTCAACAGCAAGGACCTAGAGCTATTGGATTTTTTGGGACGCGGAACATGGGATTCATGCATCAGGAACTAATTGAGATCCTTAGCTATGCCATGGTTATAACTGTAAGATTACTTGACACTGGTTTTTCTTATGATAGAATAACATACTTGTAGAGCCCATGACATGGCGATTGAGTACATGTTCTTACCATATTTTGCTGACAATTTCCATGACTCCTTCTTACAACTACATGTGCATTTGTTGCTTTAAAATTTTGTTATTAGAAAAACCACATATATACATCTGGAGCATCTGGGACTAATGCAGCTGTTATTCGAGGTGCTTTAAGGGCAGAGAAACCAGAGTTGCTTACAGTGATATTGCCTCAAAGCCTAAAGAAGCAGCCTCCTGAGAGTCAGGAGTTATTGTCAAAAGTAAGTTTTAAGTGCCATTGTTTTCTCAGTTGACACGTCAAATTCCTCTCGTCATGAATTAAGAGTGTGCAACTGTTGCACTCATGATTATTTCTCAGCCTCTTCATATTTTCATCTACTGAACATTTGTATATCTCTTAACATTTCATCCATAATAATGAAGTGTTACAACTCATGGGTGGATGAAGGTTTGCTTTGAGAGGTGTGTTTGCAATCAAAGCTTTTCTTAAGAATGAGTTTGAGGAGGTTCTAGTTGAAGAATGAGATCCTAAATCAAGATTTATCCACTGGATGCCTTTAGTAGGAGGAGTTTGATATGGTAGACCAAAGATTGTAGAGCTCTTTTGGTTAGAAACTATAATTGATAGCTAGAGAATGCAGTGGCTCCTATGTGATTCTTTCTACTGAAGAAATTTAGTCTAATCACAAACGGTTTCTTTGGGCTTAGATTAGAGTCCGTATACTGTAAGTCAACTTGTTTTGGGGAGGAAGAAAAGAAAAGCTAATTGGATTTTGTGTCCAATTGAAGTTCCAGGTCCTAATGGGTTTATAAATGATTTCTTTCAGGCTATGTTTGGCACAGAGGAATGAATTTTGAGGGAATGAAAGTGGGAATAGGAGTGGGAGTGCGGGTAGTAGTGAGAATGAGAATGAATTCTAAAAGTACATTTAGTATGTCAATGTAATGGAGATATATTTTTTATTTTATATGTGTAATCATAAGATTCAAATACCATAATACCCTTCAGTCTTCTCAAGAACTGCCACCACCACTGTTCATCTTCATATTCATAATTCCTCCTTGCCGTACAAAACCATTCAGAAATCAAAGGCAAAAATTTCTTGAAGCCATCCTAGACCAACAAATATAACAAATCTAAAAATCAATGGGAAGATCTAGAAGCTGCAAGATGTGGTTTCAAAATAATTTCTATAAACCAAAACAAACACCCCATGGAAAAACTGTGACGTTTTTGTTGACATTAACAACGTTGGGGGAGCTAGAGGTGAAGTGGCCGAAGAGTAGACCTAAGTGGTTGAAGAAGGGGTTTAGGCAGAGTTGAATATTGTTGCCATCCTTGGAATGGACCAAAATGAAAATCTGGAAGTAGAGGTGAAGACAACAAGTAGATCAGACAGCGAAGGAGAAGAAGGTTGATGAAGAAGTTGGGAGGCATTGGAGAAGAAGGTTGCCAGAGAAATCAGGCGGTCATGGAGAAGAAGGTGGAAGAGAAGTCTGACCGCGATGGTGAAGTGAAGTGCATGCTAGGTAGTACCAGGGTCATTTTAGCCTAAAAAAATTGATTCCCAGCAATGCATCACCAATCCTTTGGTCCAGTGGAGGATTGCTCATTATCTTGTTTGTGGGAATGGGCCAATCCTTAGGAGTGTGCTTTCATCTGTACCAAACATATTAACCTTATCATTCCTTCATCCATTCCTATTCCATATAGATCGTTCCCTCCTACCAAACATGGCCAGAGTTGTTGGGCTATAGGACAAGTATATTATGAAGGCTTTTTTCCTGAATTTCATTTTTCTTTTCTTGGGGCAAGACCGGGGATGGCATAAACTCTGCCTTCAATTGTATAGTTGACCCATCGAGGTTAATGATTGTTGGCCCATTAGTCTAGTCTCAAATGATAACAAGATTTTGGCTAAGATCTTATATTACACAATCTATGTTGCTATTTTTTTTTTCTTACGAGCACAGATAAATGCTTAATTTCTCCATGTTGAGTTTTTTGCTTTCTCATTATTTTCTTTTTTTGGGATAAGATGGTTTTCATCGCACACTTTGTTACTTGGTTAATGGCTATTAGAGAGTGGTTTCTTATTCCTAATAGGAGCTCTAGTACTTAAAATTTGGGCTATTGACAAGAAAAATAAGAATATAAGTTAGGTTTGACTGGATCTGAAAGTTACTTTGAGAGAACAATTATTCACCCTCACAGATCTCCACAACACTTTACATAATTGGGGAAAAGTTGCATGTGATTGAGCACTGAGCAAACCTCTTCCTGACTCAAATATTATTAAGTAATGATTAATTATTTGGTTTTTTTTTGTCAAATTTAAAATTTATATATAGTTATATATTATTTATTTTGAAAAATGTGCTTTAAGATGTAAAATTTTCTTACCACTACTGTTAAATTGCCACATTACTGTAATTAGATCTAGACAAATGAAGCATGCATGCATTCTTTTGATTTGTGTCAGCATCTGGGATGTATGATGGATCTGTGTGTTGAAAATTTCAACTTGCATATTACTGGGGCATGGAATATTTTTCTTACAGGAAAAAAGAACCATGAAAATAGATGAGACACTCATGGATGGTTTAGATTAACACTTCTTGTTTAGGATAGCTGATGGTGCTTACAGTGTAGGTGATCCAGCTCTTCGTTTAGAAGTTTGACATGTTAGCATGTCTGGTGGTACCTGGTCTGAGGGATGTTTGGTTCCACCACCCCTACCCACATAATCCATATAACTCATATAGCTATAGTGGCCCAACTCCACTTTGTCCTGTCTACCACTGCAATTATCAGGTCTTGATGCACTATAATTACATTCGCTGTGCCACAAATTTGAACCTGCTCATTGTGGCTGTTTCATAGCACCCTTGTCTTGAAGCTAGAGAGAGTCCTTTTCTCTGGGATCTAGAATTCTTTCCTCATACTGGCATATTACTGTAGATTAATGTATTTCTGTGAGATTATTCTTGACTCCTTATTTGTATGTTCTAAGAATAATCGTAATTTTCCCCTAAGAAAATGAAACCATTTTCCCCCCTTACCTTAGATACTTCTCTAATCTAAGTTAAAAGTAACTCCTTGTTTTCAAATAAAAGGTGTGTGGCTGTTATTTGAATGATTTTGATGAATGTGCAGGTGAAAAATGTGATAGAGAAGCCTCACAACGATCATCTACCTCTAATAGAAGCCAGCAGGTAGATATTTTTCTTTTATGAAATTTTTCTTGCCTTTTCTTTATGTTACATTGAAACAACTTATCAGCATTACGATAACACTATATAAATCAATTGTCAATATTAATGTGAAAATTTAGTGATGCTGAAAATCAAAGATATTATTTCAACAATATGGCGAATTTTGAACCAGTCTTGACTATATCACCTTTCATAGGCATTGTTTTTCAATGGTGTCTCATCATCTGATAGATTCTGATTGTAGCCTAAGGCGATGTTTGGTAGCATTGAATTGGCAAGGTGGAAATGGAATGGAGAGGGAATTATAATTTAAGCATGTTTGTTATATAGAAGTTGCAATTCTCAGGAATCCTGATTCTACCAAAAATGCTAGAATTCAATTCCATCATAATGACCTTGGAATTGCTTCAATGCCTTTGAATTCATTTAATGGACCCTACTAACCTCATCTTTTTTATCTACTCATGACAAGGGAGGTCTTTTTAATTTTGAGAAAAAAGGGCAATTTGGTCTTTTCTTATTTTAGGTACATGTACTAATTAAAATTAATTAGGATTCCATCCTCATACAAAAACACTTTTAAAATCAGATTCCAATTCCATTAAAAACTCTTCTATCATAGCAAACAGGGCCTAATAAGTTTGATGAATAAGCTTCTGGCAAGTTGCAACTGTTTCCTGTTGTAGTTAATTTTTAGCGTCCAATACTTTATGTAGAATGGATAGTGACACAACATCTTTCCTTTCCTTTCCTTTCCCTCGCTTTCTGGCGAGAGTAACACATTCTTTTGATGTTTCAAATTCAGGTTATGCAACATGAACATCCTTATGCATGTGCAGCAAGTCATTTGCTTTGCTTTCCATGATAGTAGGTTGCTCATGGAAACTTGTCAGGAGGCAAAAAACATGCGGAAGATTGTAACCCTCTTCTACCTTGACTGAGACAATTTTCATGCGCATCTATCTTCGCAGGGGTAGGGAGGAGAGAGGAGTGCTTATGATACTAAATCGGTGATTGCTTAGGCTTGGTCATCCCTGGGCCGTTTAGATTCAGAAGGATCCAGATCTCATTCTTCAGAACGGTTGTGCGCTGTGCCCTTTTATTTTAAAATGGCATTGCTTCGCTGTACTATCTAGGATGTCAGTTTTGATAAATCAAGGTCCATTTTTATATTTGTTTATCTTACGCTATTAAGAAATGAGATACCGAATTTCGCTGGAAATTTGTGAAGGCAATCAAAACAGAACGAGGGAGAGTATCAAGGGCGGTATGACATTTAATTTCTAAGTTTTCTCTTAATTATGGATTTAATGTTGAATTTTATAGTTTAAGTGAATCAATTATATGGATTGAGTTGTAAAAAGTTTAAAAATATTAAGACTGAGGTGTTCTAAGTTATAAAATTATAGGGATTAGGCTGTTATGCAAAGTTTGAAATCTAAATAACTGAGAATAACTGCATGAATCAAAAGTTATATATTTTCAAGTATAAAAATAAAATAAAAAATTGATAATATTTTAAAGATGCAAAAGAAATAGAGAAATTACCGCACAATGGCATTTGCAAAAGAATTGATATTAAAAAAAGTTTATCGATAGTGGAGTATGGTAAAATGATAATTAATTACTTTTGTCATCCTTCAGTTGTTAATAAATGTCACGGTATTTGATTTTGTGTTATGAGGATTTGAGAGTAATTTCCAAAAAATGATGTGATGTGCTTTTAAAATTAAAATAGGATAGGAAGCTTCGCAAAAAAAAATTAAAAATAAAAATAAATTAAATCAAAATGATAAAACTCAAAATTACAAAAAAATGTGTGATTGTTCCCCTCACAATCATGTTACAATCTTACCCCATGTCACCTCTTAAAAAGTGAGACATGTCATCCTCAAATATACAGTTGCCTTAGTTTGAGAGACTTTTGTTTAAAAAAGTGTAAGAACTAAGCTGTAAAATTATAATTATAGTAAATAAAAAATAACTTATTTAATGTTTATTATTAAATGAAAATTTATTAAATCTTAAACTATGAATCTTTTGTTTTCATTTTTTTTATTCTGGATCTTTTATCTTTTTTTCTGAGATAAATGTAAGGATTGACTCTGTAATGTTTTAAAATATAAGGAATTGTTTGAAAAATATAAACTACATAAATAAAATTAAAAATAAAAGTAAACTAAAGGTTCAAAAAGGTTGATTTGAAATAACATTTCCTATTAATAAATAGATTGAAACTAAATATAAAAAAATGAGGTATGAATTCAATAAGACGAATTAAAGGCATTCATTCATAAAATAAGACATATCTACTTGTAAGTTGTAACTAGTTCAGGTGGGGCTAGCCGGATAACGATTCAAAACCTCCAATCTATACAAACAATTAGACATATTTACAATCTACAATTACAAATTTAAAAATTATAATTATCATTATAAGTAAAACTTAAATTCACAAGTAAATATATAAAATAATCATCAATAAAGATATTTTGCGTGTAAAACATACTAAAATTTTGGTTTCTAAATTTACGGAAAAAAGGATCTTTGTTTCCGAATTAGCACCCCAGGTGTGTTGGGTTGACAGATTTTATATATATCTGGGAATGTATTGCAATAATTATAATCGTAATTCTCGAACTTCAAAGCCTAGCTCCAGGTCAAGAAAAATACATGAAAGCGTAGTTGCGATCCATTTCCTTCCTCGGTTATCAAAGTATCTTCCCCGACCCTGCTAATTATGAAGACTAATAAATATGTGTGTGTGTGTGTGTGTGGGTCTGACATTGAGCAGAGCCGGGAACCCTAACCTTTTTCCTTCGTCTTCGTTCTCATTTTTCGGCCTCCGAGCTTGGCTTCAAACCTGTAATTCACCATGGATGAAGAATATGATGTTATAGTCCTAGGCACGGGTCTTAAAGAATGCATTCTTAGTGGTCTTCTCTCTGTCGATGGCCTCAAGGTTTTCCGATGCTTGCCTTTTGCTTTCTCACGTTCTTTAGACTCTGGGTCTTTTGTTTTGTTGTTATATACTCGTTAATTTGTTTATACTCGATAAGTGTGCCTTTTCCATTCGACGTAGTCAGAAATCTGAGATCCGAGCTGAAAAATTCAATTTGTTTTCTAACTAGTCAGATCCAGATACTTGAACAGCATCCTAGACCGAAATTTCTACATACTTTGAAGATTCTATGGTGATCGATTGTTTTAAATGCAAATTTAACATAGCAGCTAAAATATGTTTCTTCTCATCTGATTGCATCCTTGAACTCTCAGCTGAAACTATTATCAGTCTTTTCTACTCTCTGAACTAAAGCATCACCTCTGAAAATATGTTGAGATGGAATTAATTGGAAAATAATATTAGATGTGTTTTTGTCCAGGTCCTTCATATGGACAGGAATGATTATTATGGAGGAGAATCCACATCGCTCAATCTTGTACAGGTCCATTAATTTTAACTATCCTATATGCTAAGTCCATGTGCAATTTTCTGTGATCTTGTCATTCAAACTCGATTTCTTGTCTTCAGCTTTGGAAGAGGTTCAGGGGAAATGACAAGCCTCCGGCTCATTTGGGCTCTAGTAGGGACTATAACGTGGATATGATCCCTAAGGTTTTTCAGTCGATTGTTTCTTTGCATTTCATTTTCGTTGATCTGAAGCATACTCAACACACAGATATAACTTTGTTGTTCTTCTTGTTTTTTTAATAGTTTATGATGGCAAATGGCACTTTAGTGCGTGTTCTCATACATACTGATGTCACAAAGTATCTCTATTTTAAAGCTGTGGATGGTAGCTATGTCTATAATAAAGGAAAGGTGTGTTTCCATTTTTATCATACTGAGGTAATTTTTTTCCTTTTGATTCCATGTATATTAATTTATATTAATTGTGTTACTGGTGGAAAACTTCACTGTGATAGATTCACAAGGTACCAGCAACTGACATGGAAGCCTTAAAATCTCCACTTATGGGTATATTTGAAAAACGTCGTGCGCGCAAGTTTTTCATTTATGTTCAAGATTATGATGAGAACGATCCTAAAACTCATGAAGGGATGGACTTGACAAGAGTAACTACCAGAGAACTGATTGCGTATGTATATACGTTTTTTCTTGTCTGCGCATGGTTGGATATGTTATTATTAGTTGATTTAAAACTCTGTAATTTGTGGACTTGATTCTCTGCATAATGGTGTTCCATTAATTCAGTAGTAATTACTGTTTGCTTGAATATAGTACTTTAGAATAGCACCTCATTGATTTTCCCGTGATAGAGGTTTCTAGCACAAAACAGTGTTTATATGGCAATATGGTCATTGATGTTACAAGACAGTGCCTTTAACAAGCAATATTATTTAAGAGTGTCACCATTAATGTTTATTTTCATTTAGTGTGTTACTGGTTGCCATGCCTTGCTATGGTCTTCATCTGCTAGCCCATCCACCATGATGTCACGGCAACTCTGGGGCATGCCCCGCCCCTGACCATCAGACACTACTGATGATACTACCCAGTCCAAGAGTGTGTGCTTGATACTCTTATTTTGTAATTTTTTTTTATTTTTCCATATTTGAATTATGTGTCAAATGTACAAATTCCTGACCCTATATATCTGGAAATCTTTATTAGAACCTAAATTTGTATTTATTTGTGAAATTATTGCAGTGTATTTAATAATGTGTGTGTGTCATAGGGGTCCTAATAGCGTGGGAAGAGATTTTGAAAGATAAAGTGGAATAATAATTGAACATAAATATAGAAAATAGGATTTTATTAATATTTTATCGAGAATAAAATTGGAATTTAATGTTTTAATTTATTTTGTTGTCATGAGTTGCATTACGGGAGATTTTTTGGACTTGAACAAAATTGTTCAGTGATGTTTTTCTAAGCTCTCCTCTCAGATTCTGTGCCTCCCCGGACCTTCTGTTTCTTTCTCCTGGTTTATCCCTCATTCCTTTTAGATCTTCTGTTTTTACCTCTTTCTCCTATCATCCTGCATGGCATCCTTTTTCTTTATAATGACGGGAAAAAGCTTGTCATGGAATATTTTATATGCTTTTGGTTTTCCTTGTTCACCATTTGCAGAAAATATGGCCTTGATGAGAACACTGTGGACTTTATTGGTCATGCATTAGCACTTCATAGAGATGATCGCTACTTGGATGAGCCAGCAGTAGACACTGTTCAGAGGATGAAGGTGAGTTTTTCGGATTATTCTATGCTTGATGTTTGGCTACTCTTCTGATTATTAATTATTTTTGTTGACAGTTTTATTTATTCTATGTGTTTTTTAAGGATTCTTTTTGGTATTCTCTATCTGTAGCTATATGCAGAGTCTTTAGCACGTTTTCAAGGAGGGTCACCTTACATATACCCGTTATACGGATTGGGGGAGCTTCCCCAGGTCTCCTATTAACCTCTTCTAATCTCTATCTGGCGTCATGCTTCTGCTTCTTTTCTGAGTTTATTGTGGAACTTATTGTGCTTATGTTCAGTTAGCAACTTTTTTTTATTTCCAGGCATTTGCGCGGCTTAGTGCTGTTTATGGTGGGACATATATGTTGAATAAACCTGAGTGCAAGGTACACAATCGTTGATGATACTTATAAAGATTATGTGTGAAAATTCCAACTGGGTGCAAATAAATTATGCTAAAATTATACTATTTTCTTTATTTCATTAGACCTTTTTCTTTTAGTAGAATAGGTTGTGAAGTGAGATACATTCCTGTTTGTTGTGAAGTAGATAAAATTGCTGTTATCTTGTAATGATAGTTAGGTAGTTACGGAAGTTAAAGATTGAGTTAGTCAAGTTGTTATGTCGGGTAAGCTAACTGATTCCTTATGGATATAAACATATTCATCTGATGAATACAGTACAATATTCCTTGAATTCTTTCTTGGAATTAGAGCTAAAGTGATCCATGAAGAGTTCATCATAAACCATAAATAGTTTGTCTATAATGATTGCTATGCAACTCAAGCTTATCTGTCAAGGTTTTTCAAATCTTGATTCTGTTAAACTTGATGAAGGAAATTTCTTAATATGGAAGTAGCAAGCCCTTGTGAAAAGAAGGGGGTACAAATTGCAAAAACTTATTCTAGGAAAGCATTCTGTGCCATGAAAATTTACCTAAGAGTAAGACGAGGCAGTTGGAAACTTCGAAAAGTTTCTCGATTGGGACCAGCAAGACTAGTTTCTTATGCTATGGCTTATAGCATCCATATGAAGGGATGCTGGCTCAAATGCTGAGGCATGAATACACCCACCAAGTACAAACCAACCCTGCGGTGTTCTTCAGCCAAAGCTAAAGCCAAATCACTCAAGAAGCAGCTTACTAACCTCAAGAAAGATGAATTGAGCATATTTGACTACCTTTTGAAAGTGAAGAAATTGATTGGTGCAGTGGCTATGATGAAGGCAAGGTAGGGCCTATAACCAACCTACCATGGGTTTGATCAAACAGGAGTCCCTACAACTAGGCTCAAGGCAAGCATTCCAGCACAATGAATTCTATGCATGCCTTTGTACCTGCAATGCATCAACTCAATATACATTATACAGTATGTTGATTCAAGGGCCTCGAACCAAGTGACTTTAGAATCGTCTAATCTAGATGTGAAGCAGGATTATTTAGGGCATGGACAATTCCATATTGGTGATGGTCTAGATTTAAAATATCAGTAGTGTGGGTCAATAAATTCTTATTTCACCCTATACATCAATACCACTTATGATGAAAAAGAACTTTCTTAGTATCTCCTAATTTGCCCAAGATAGCAATGTCTATTTCCAATTTCATTATGATGAACGCCTAATCAAAGATATTCTCGCTCACTAAATGCTTTTGCATGGCATTACCAGAGAAGGGCTTTACACACTTGAAAACCTTTGACATACCCTTGACAAAAACTAAACAGCAAGCCACATTCAAACTTTTAGGGACTTGTAAATAAGCCTCATATAGTATCAAAAGTGTTGAAAAGACAAATGTCAGTGCTGAATCTTGAGTCCAGTGATGCTCAGTCACTAGTTTCTCACTCTGTTCATCCTGTGATTACTTGAACCTTAGCTGGCAAGATCTGAGCTTGAGTTCTTTTTGACTTGTAAATAAGCCTCATATAGTATCAAAAGTGTTGAAAAGACAAATGTCAGTACTGAATCTTGAGTCCAGTGATACTAGTCACTAGTTTCTCACTCTGTTCATCCTGTGATTACTTGAACTTGAGCTGGCAAGATCTAAGCTTGAGTTCTTTTTGACACTATAGTGCCTAAGACAGTGAGGAGTTCACTTGATCATTCTCGATGGTGAAAAGTAATGGAGGATAAATATCAAGCATTGATGAGGAATGGCACATGGAGTTTAATTACTCTTCCACCTAACAGAACTCCCATTGACCGCACATGAGTGTTCAAGTTAAAGAGAATCCATATGGAAGCGCATTTAAGTATCTGGCTAGGCTTTGATTACATTGGAACATTTTATTCCAATGGTCAAACCAGTGACAAATAAGGTGCTATCTCTAATGGCTGGCAATAATGTGCTTCAAGAGGAAGTCTATTTGAGTCAACCACAAAGATTTAGAGCATCAAACAAGACCCTTGTGTGTAAGCTCCCAAAGCTCCAAATGACCTTAAACCAGCTCTACAAGTTTGGCTAGAATTTCTTACAGCCACACTACATTCCTTGGGATTCAACTCAGCCAAGTGTGACTCATCATTGTTTATCAGATGTTGTGATTAGGAGGTAACATAAGTTTCAGCCTGCATGTGGATGATATAATAGGTCTAAAGCATTTGCTTTAGAAGGTTTGGGAAAAGCTAGTTACTTTCTATGCATCCAAGTGAAGAAGTGTGGTGATGGCGGTATTCCCTTATCTCAAACTTAATATGTTCAGGATCTTCTCAAAAAGGTTGATATGGAGGCCAAACCTATTAAAACTCCTATGGCCCCTCATACAAATTGTTTGCTTGTGGCACTGATGACATGGATGATCCGAATGCCTACAGGTCTATTTTGGCCATAAAATATGTCACTGTTAGCTGGCACAAGGGATTATGGTATATATCTAGATGAAAATCAACTGACCTGAGGCTTATCACATGTAATTATGCAGATGGGGCTATGACATTGATGATAGAAGGTCAACTCCTGGAGGATGTGCGTTTTTTTAGGACAACCCCATAGCTTCGTTCTCTGAGAAGCAGCCAGTAGTATCTAGGTTTCTATGGAGTAAATAGCTCAGGTAAAGTCCTTGGTGAAACTTGAGATTTACTTGTCACAACCTCCTATTGTCTACTATTACAATCAACGTGTATTGTAAACTGCAAATCCTATTTTACATTATAAGACTGAGCACATGGAGTTGGATATTAATTTTGTCAGAGAAAAAGTGCAGAATAAGCAACTTGTTGCAATCGTGTTCTCCAAGGATCAGACAATCTTTATTAATTCTTGAAGCGAGAATCTCACTTCATTTAAGTAATAAAGCCATTGGGAGAATCTCTGTAAGTTAGAAACTGAACTATATCTAATATCCCATAAACTGAGTTCTTACATATATTAATAGACAACCATTATGCAAACGGTTTATTGACAACACATCATCCTAATTAGCCTAGAAAGTTGACAGCACGTCACAGAGCACTAAACTACAAATATAAAAATCTGACAGCACTTAGGAGGAAGTTATTTGAAATGAATAACCTCCACATCCACGGAATCTGACACAAGTTTTGGGGATTTTCTATGCCCCACTATAAACTAACTCTAACAGTGGCCTTCTATCAGTTTTAGCCCTTAGGGACAAATTGAGTGTTGGTTCTTATCCAAACTCAGTTTGGGGGGCATGTAAGGATAGTTAGGTAGTTAAGTTAGAGATTAAGTTTGTCAAGTTGTTATAGCTAACTGATTCCCAATGTATTAAAACATATTTATTTAATGAATACAGTGTACCATTCCCTCAATTATTTCACTTGCCCATTCAGCTGCTTTTGTTTTTATTGAATTTGTCATTGTGATTTTGATCTGTTTGAGGACAATCTTATGATACAATTACTTATTTGAGGAACTGATTTTAAATTTGGCTGAGTGCCAGGTAGAATTTAATGAGGAGGGAAAGGTCATTGGTGTCACATCTGAAGGGGAAACTGCAAAGGGCAAAAGAGTTGTCTGTGATCCATCGTACTTGCCTAACAAGGTATGGCCAATGAAAGCCCTGTTGACTATATTCAAGCAGGTTAAGTGATGATGTGACTGGCTATTAAAACAAGTTGCACTACACCTAAAACCCAAATTATAATTAGAGAATTGCGCTGAACGTTTGTTGGAGAAGGAAATTGTGATTCTCTTGGTAAAGTGAAAGGTGAACCCCACTATCTTTCTATAACAGAAATTTGTAACTGTCAACAGGTGAGAAAGATTGGCAGGGTTGCAAGAGCAATTGCCATTATGAGCCACCCAATACCCAACACTGATGACTCTCATTCAGTGCAAGTTATTCTTCCACAGAAGCAGTTGGGCCGAAAGTCAGACATGTAAGCTTTTAATATTCACTCCCCTCCCCCTCCTGGAAGAGCATAATTTAATAGATCACTGATATATATATCCTGCTGTTAGGACCATCAATTAGCCTGACCTGGGGCTAGAGTTACTGACTTTTGAAATTCATAGAGTTACTAAGAACGTCACTCAGAGTTAGCTAATAGAGAGCAAGTAAAGCACTGGACTATCTCAAAGTAACACATCTATCTGTGTGTATTGCACTAAAAAATGTTACATGTATGTCACATGAGAGTAATCATGTTTCCAGTATGTTATCTACTTGACAATGGTTTTTAAAAAAAAATTAAAATTAAAAATATATATGAAGAAGGAGAAAAGAAGTACAAAGGGAGGATAAGAAATACCCTTAGAAACAAAAGGGAAAAGCATTAGTGCAAGAGTTCTTAAATCTCTGTTAATTCTCAGGGTAACCCTATTATAAATGTATTTTTGTCAGTATTGAATCAGTTTGACTGGTTGGACTAGGGATTGATCATAGAACTGTCAATTTTTAATTGTCCTAATGGCAACACCGCTTCCCTTGCTTGGAATAGGTCCTGGGTTTGAACCCAACATTGACATGTTTTGTGTGTTTTTTTTGAGGGGGGTGTCTCCCTTTCTTATGGGGAAGGGCAAGGTTAAGGGTAAAATTTGAAAGGAAAGAGAAGAAGCAGAAAGCCTGTCAAAACTGTATTGGTTGTTTTAGCTTTTGACTGAACCAGTCAAATCACAATCATTTAGGCTGCTTATCAGTGTCAGTAACCAATGTCATGGAAACTTTGGAAATTGCCCTGTCAATAGTATTTTACCCTTGCTTACCTTACAATAGTAGGAAAGCTAGGAATTAAAAACTAGCCTACGTTGCCATTGAAAGAATGGCATTATCAGTGTGCCGAGTTAGTTTTTCTTAAAAGTTATTGCATATTAATTTGTCTATTGTTACCATGTCGCTGAATGAGTTAAGCTTTTAATCTTTTACAATTTCAAGTAAGTGTTTTATGAGATTGAAATAGAAAAATGATTTTACATCTTTAAATAGAATGAAATAGAAAGTGATTTAATATATGAAAAATGATTTTTATGCCCTTAAATAAAAATTAGCTATAAAAAATACAGTTATTTCACACATTTTTATGTGAGCAGGGGTTCTTCTAGGGCTCATTATAGACAGGGCAGGTCTTACCACTTAGAGGTGCTTATAGAAGTATTTATAGATTGTACAGTGTATTTTTAACAAAGTGTATTTTTTAGACAATAGTGACACAAATATAATAGATACTACATGTTTCCTTTTTTCGTATCATGTTAAACAATGCACCAACCAGTGACCCCCTAATTTAAGTTTGTGCTAAATAATATGTGCATGGATTTAAATATCTTTCATTTTATAATTTTCTGCAAGTCATCAAAAAGCTAAATGGTTTGACCGCTGAATTGTGATATGCTTTCTTACCATTCAGCGTCATGCCTGTTTTGAAAATATTGCTGAAAGCACTACTGAAACTTACAGAGAAGCCTGAAACACGAGCTTGCATTTTGTCTGTGCAATAGACACCACAAGCCAATAAAAGCAGAACCTAAAGAATCTTTTGCATCATTTGGTTTGAAAATAATGAAACTGAACCTGTAAATTGAGGTCCAAAGAGGCTGGACTAGCTTTTAAGAATGAAGAACGTAGTTGTATTTCATTTGCCCTGCAGAGACCAAAAGCAAGTAAAAAGGGTATCAGCCTGATTATCAAGCCGAGCCTTTAAAATGACGTATAAGAGGACGGACTAACCCACTTCTTCTAGAATAGATCATAATGCCTTTTTCTAAACTATCAAAACCAAAATAAATTCATGCTATCCTAAATACATCTAATAACTTGAGAATAGTTGAGTTTGTAGCTTGCTGCTTCTGATTACTATAAAGAATTGTGATGTGTGCTCAAGTGGGATGGGAATTATTAACCCCAAAAACTAGTTATTGAGACAATAAAACCAACCTATTTAAATATCTTCTTGAGCATCCCATACCACTTAATGTGAGCCTTAGGCATATGCTGCCCAAGTATCCATAAATTAATAATTATATGATTCATATTTTAGGCAGCAATCATTCTCAATATCAAAGCTAAATCATTCTCAATCATTCTCATATTCTCAAGTTTGAATCTCTTATGCCCTTGTCCCATATGCATCATTGCATTGCCAATTTTATCAATGCTAAATCTTGCAAATTTTGGTTAAATCTTAAATGCACTTGAGCTCATGATGGTTTATCCCAAAATCTAGGCTGCTTCTGCTTTCTGCACTGACTACTTTATTTTATCTGCTGGGCAGGTACCTATTTTGTTGCTCATATTCTCACAATGTTGCCCCAAAGGGAAAATTTATTGCATTTGTATCAACGGAGGCAGAGACAGATCAGCCTGAGGTTGAGCTAAAGCCAGGAATTGACCTTCTGGGGCCTGTTGATGAGATTTTTTTCGATATTTATGACAGATATGAACCAGTCAATGAACCCTCCTTGGACAACTGTTTTATATCAACAGTAAGTTTATTGTATATGTTATTGTCAAAGATTGTAATGAACCATTGATGGGCCTTTTTCAACAGTTTAGGCTTTTTGATAGGGGTGTTTAACTTGTATCTATCCCGATTGGCTCAGTTTTGTCCTAGTCATATTGGGATGAGTTTTGTCTCAACCCAAAAACAATTAGGACGGGACTTTGAGAGACAGGACGGGACATGAGATTGCCCCAGGACATCCCATCCTGCCCCAAATATTTTATATGTGTATATATTATTTTTATTTTTATTTTTTAAATATGCATTAAATATGTTAATTATATTAATATAATTTAAACTTATATTAATTATATCAATTATAATTTCAATACATGCAATTCTTATTTAAACTAAGTTTTTTATATTGATAATTTTAATGATACAAACTTATAGAGTAAGCAATACAAGGTAATATCTTTCTTTATTATTAATTGTATTAATACAATTTATTCTTATATCCATTTATTTAATAACTTTCGTTTATATCGTTTTTGTTGCTTTATTTTCATATCTCAATTAAAAAAGAACAATGACTTGATATTGTGCCTGGGTTGTCTTCTGTTGTTGCTCTTATAGTCTAGAGGTCGCTTATAATTGCTATCATAATGCGTTATACACTTATAGTTGTGATTGATGTAATTCAATAATTGATTTTAAATTGTTATGATTTATGTACTCGTGTTGTTTTGATTTTAAACTTAATAAATCATATGATTTAAAATTTTAATGAATATTGTTATTCAAACCTTTCTCCCAAATTGTCCAATTTGTCGGAATGGTGGGATATCTCAATCTTATCTTGGTCTTGTCCTGATTCCTAACGAGACAGGTCCTGAAATTTAGTCCCGTTCTTTTTTCAAGATAGGACACAGGACAGTGGTGTCCTGTCACCCCTACTTTTTGATTGAAGTGGCCATTGACATCTTATTCATTGAGTAAGTGGTCTAGAGTTCATTCTTTTTTGCCCAAAAAAGAAAAATCATCAAAAGTTGGCCTCTTTGTGCACACTTCAGGCCTATAAGTTTTTTTTTTTTTTTTGGGTGTTTAGGGTTGGGGATGGTGATTATGATATTCATGGCCCTTCAAGTTTAACTGTTCATTGACAATTATCAGTGTGTTTGATGCTTGGGCATTTGACGGTAACCTTTTTTTAATTATTTGACAGAGTTATGATGCGACTACTCACTTTGAGTCAACTGTTGTGGATGTCCTCAACATGTACACAATGATAACCGGAAAGGTATGTCTGGCACATTGATTCACTTGTTTTCTGTGCATAAATCAACCTGTTTTTGTCAATTTTTGTTTTATTATGTGCCAATAAGATCATTATTCTACCACAGCAAATTGATGTAGAATAACATTCTATTTAGCAGGTTTGTTTTTATCAAATCTTATAACTTACATATGATTTAATAATTTTTCAAAATTTGAAGTCCTAACTTGTTTTTCTCTGTCGAATAGCAGCCTAGATAATGTTGGTTGATAACAATGAGTACATCTTTTTTCCCCCTGTTTTTTAATGATGACATCTGGTTCTTGTAAATCATATATCAGGGTGGAAAAAAAACTACTTTAGTGTTGAAGCTCTAGGGGGGCTTGTTCTATTTTGTTTCCATTTTCATTTTTTTAAATTATTTTGTAAACCACTTTTAGAAAATTGTTTTTCAAAACAAAAGAAAAAGAAAATCTGCTTGATCATGTTAATTTGAAAAACAGTTTGAGTTAAAAAAATCACCTCATAGTGGTGGTCTCTAGTAGTTAATGGTGATGGCCTATGGTATCAATGTCAATGTTCATATGGAACCACCTAAAAAGCCTCTTGGATCCCATGAACAAAATGAATCAACTTATACATAAAAGGAAACAAATATAGAAATCACAGAAAAATCGCATAGTTTCCCCCATTTACAAAGCTCCATGCAAATCCATCCAAACCCAACGACCAACCCTATAAATAGATTTATTTCATTTGCACTGTTCTGATTCTCTGAAGAAGACAATGACAAAGCCAAACCAGTGTCACTGCTTGGGTTGTTTCAACGTACCCTTTGAAGTAGTGTACCGGATCAAATCTGCATTCACTCAAGTGAATGTACGTGGTGCATTCACACAGACAGAGAGAGAGAGAGAGAGAGAGAGAGAGAGAGAGAGAAGAATGGATAAGTGTAAAACATAAGATATTATACGTTTGATGAATTTGCATAATATAGATGTCCTAGTATAGGGGTTAGTGAATTTGTATCTTACAGATTTGGTCTTTATGAATATTATACTGTTTGATTGTTAGTTGCTTATTTATATTCATTGTATGATTATGGATGGGTATTGACTTGTTTGGATTTGAATTTGTATAGTAAATGAATTTCGAATCTGTATTTATACCTGACTGGTTCAAGTTTGAGACTGTTTTATTAAATATTTAATTAAGTGATGGGAATATGAATATTCCGTAAGCTTTCACTGGTTGACTTGATTTTGGGTTGAGTCTGATGATGGTGGGTAGTTCTCCCAATAGAGGTTAATGAATTTGCATCTCTATAGATTTGATCTTTATGAATATTAGATGATTGTTTGTTTCTTATTTATATTCAATTTGTGATTATGGATGGATATTGACTTGTTTGGATTTGAATAAATGCACTTTGAATTTGTATTTCTACTGGACTGGCTTAAGTTTGGAAACACTGGTTAAAATAGATTCATGAGAATGACAGTTGACGTGACTAAATTGAAGAGTCTGGTTGATAGGATATCGTTGCCATCGCTTTTGCGTGCCAGTGGCAAGCTGGTCTTAATTTCCAGCTGTGCGAATTAGAAACGAAATCGTTTTGAGATTGACAATGGTTCATTATATTTCCTTTGTAGCTTTCAGGGGATGGGCTTCGCTGATTTTTTACTTTACTGGCTGAATTTTTATCAGGTTCTTGACCTCAGTGTGGATTTAAGTGCCGCTAGTGCTGCGGAAGAATAATGAGAAGTAGTTGACTTGGTCAACCTCGTTTCGTTGCTATGGTACCTGAAAATGTACGTTTGTTGTGGTTTATAATAAATTATGATATTAATATTTACGGTGTACGACGCTAAAACTTCCGTTGTACAATAGAATTGTGGCTGGGAAACTTTATCCTCCTCACCGGCGACATCGTCTTTTGGGGCTCCCCCCCCCCCGGCGGGGGGATTCAAATTATCTGTCGGTCGTGTATATGATGTGTGGTGTGCTGCGCTGGCAGTGGTTTCGGGATGAATTGAGTTGCTCAGAATTAGGGGCTTATTTGGAAATTTTGAAGAAAGCGTGTAGGAGTGTGGGGTGCGGGAGGGAGGTTATTGACTGAATCAACTTTTGTTGATATAAACATTAGTTGTGTGAGCTTGGAGTTCCTGGGCGGCCTAGGGCTACCATGTGAGTGACGAAAGCTTGTGGGTCATTGTTTAAGGTTAGTCAAAAAAAAAAAAAAATCAATGCTGTCAATAGAGTGAATTTTGGACATAGATATTTGATGCATATCTTTATTTCAAAAAATTAAGTAAAAATTATTAGGAGATTTAAGAAAAATAAATTGAGAAACTTAGTCAAATGATCATCACTAATTATAATCTTAGTTGTCAGTTCATCTGTCTAGGTACTTAAGGCAATCAAAAGAAAGTATTCAGATAATTTGAGGGGGGAGATATTTACAATTATCGGGGATTTCGCTTGGTAAATCTACTGTTCATTTGTATATATTTTTCATAATTTTCAACTGAACTATCTCTTGATTTTCAATTATGATGGCCAATCCCGTCAGTTTGACCTAATTTTTTTTATTGGACTGTGATGGGGAGTGGAGGCAAACCATGTGGTGAAGAAAAATCATGTCAACTTTCGTAACTTTTTAAATCATGGAAACACAGGACAATTAAAATTGTAGTAATGACGTAATCTATTTGATTATATATATTAAATTTATTTTATTGATTTTACATCCCGTTGTAGCATTTTTAATGCATCCTAATGAAACAACTGGCCGGGTCAGCAAACCAAAGATGAACTACTTCCGCTTCTTTTCGTGAACAAGCATGACAGCATTAAATAGATTTCTTTTGGCGAAAAGTATTATATTAAAATTAGTTCAATATAAGACTCTAAAGTGAGAGCTGTGAGACTCGGTGCGTGAGAGTTAGAGGACGTGAGCTGAGACTCAGAAGGATTTTGAGGAATTGTCCTTGGTCGATTAATGGATCTTTCTTGAACATTCAAGAGTGGCCAAATGATGAAGCAATTGAGGAGCTTGATTTTAGCTGTTGTCCTATTTGGATTCAATTGCACAATGTATTGTTGGCAACAATGAATGTTAAATATGCTATTCAGATCGGAGGATGTGTGGGAGGGGTAGTCTTAGCAGAAGATCCTTGGTGGAATAGAAGATTGATTCGTGGTTTTTTAAGAGTCAAAAGTTATTTAGAACTTATGTAGGGCTCTAGCTCTTGGATTCTAGGTTATGAAGTCGAGCAAGGAGAAAGTGTGGGCAAGTGTGAGGTTGTCCGCGCTTGGGGCATGATTATCGTTCTTGTAATGCAAAGAGTTTAATGCCTTTTGTCAATCCAGAAGCTCCAAGACATGATTCATGGCTTTCAACTGGCCATATAAGAGAGTGGGAGGAAGCTATTGTTGTGGTGAAGGAGAATTGACCAGAAGCAGATTGGATTAAATGAAGGAATAAGGAAGATGAAGGAAGAGACCATTATCTCAACTTTCTAAAAAAATCATAACCGCATGCAATATCTAATGAGGATATATGGCCTTAATTTTGTTTTGCTCTATTTTTTTTTTTAATTTTTAATTTTTAAAAATAAAAAAAAACTACCTTACTTTTAAACATTTCTTCATTATCTTAACTCCTTAAAAAAGTAAAATCGTAAGTAATATCTGACGATGACACATGTCCCTAACTCTATTTTACTTTATTTATTTTTAAATTTTAACTTTTTAAAATAGATAAAACTATTTATCTCCAAACATCTCTCCATTATCTTAACTACCATTTACATATTTATAATTTCAAATAATAAATAAAATTTGAAATTACACTTTTAAAATTAATGAAAAAATTATCCCAACTTTTCATTAACTTATTTATTTACACTTCAAAGTTTCTAATTTAAAATTGCAAGCAGTATCTAATAGTGCCATTAATTCTAATTTTCTTTGTTTATTTTTAATTTTAAAAAATAAATAAAGTTACGTCACCCTCAAAATATTTCTACATTATTCCGACTTTTCATTAATTTATTTATTTATAATTTCAAATTTATAATTCAAAAATAACAAGAAATTTATGCACCACAAGCAATATCTAATGACGATGACACATGTCCCTGATTCTATTTTGCTTTATTTATTTTTTAATTTTTAAAAATAAATCAAACTACCTTACTCCAAATATCTCCCCACTATCTCAACTTCCCATTAACTTAATCATAACTTCACATTTAATTTAAAAATAATAAATGAAATTCATGTTTTGATTGTCTAAAAAAATAAAATTTAAAATTCTAATTTAAAAATGCTAAGTAAAATATCTGTATCCAATTTTTCAAAAATATTTTTTTGGACAAGAAATCAAAAACTCAAAGTGAGAAATTGAAATTTGACCTAAGGATTTTCTAGTAACCCACCCCATGTCCTCACCCCTACTGCATTTTCTCTATTTTTCTCACCTCCCTATAATTCAAATTCAAAGTTAAACTTTAAAACTCCTAAAACATTTTTCCCATTATAATTTTTGTGCTCACATTTCTTTTTTCCTTTTTCTAGACTACTCACTCATATTCACACATTTCTTGCAAAATTTGCAAAATTATCATCTTATTAGTGTCTGATCAAAGGCTTAGGGAGAGTTATTTTTTATCACTTCGACAATGACAAAGAATAATTCAAATAAAAGTCATATCATAAAAACTATAGATCTACTTGAACCCTGATGGTTAGCTCTATTCTTGTGTCCAGTAATATATTATCACTTATTCATTATAACCAAGTCATTTTCAATAGATACATTATAATATTCTTCTCTTTTATGTATTTCTATTGCTAAATTCTTGTCATTATTTCATTTTCAAAACAAGTGTGAGGAAATTAGGTGATTCCCCTTTTATTTTTTCTATTAAATGTCATTTAATCATAAGTTTTTATTGTATGTGTAGATGAAAGGAATGTAATCTTTTGAAGGAAATGTATTTTATATATTTCAAATTGTGCAGGTGTAATTTGATTGTAGATGACATTTGGCATAGGTATGTAATTTTATATATATTAATTAATCAATTCTCATACTCTTAATTGTCTAATGTATTATAAGAAGTAAAGCCAATGTTAAAAGGAAAATAATAACTTAGTATAGAACATATAAAATAATTGAATGTATTTAAATTAGTAAAGATTCAAGATTTTTAAATTTTTTTTGGTGACTGTGATCTTTTGTTCCATATATTCATTCCCTTTTCATTTATAACAAGTTTTTTTAAACAAATAAAATATAATAATCATTTGTAAAATTTAGTGAAAAACAAATCGATATGAAATTAATTTTATGTGTAAATTAATTTGAACCATTTTCAGTTTTTTTAAATCAATGCAAGATTAATTATTGTCTTATCATTTTTAAACTTATTTTAAAGATTTATTTAAATTCAATTGATCTTAATTGTATCATAATTACAATTACAAAAAATATACCTAAAAATATCATGGGCATCACAAATTATTTTATTTAAAAAATAATAAGAGACATATTGTGATATTCATAAATTGTAGTTTGGAATTAGCTTGTGCTTTATAAATGTCAATAGTTAGCACTAGAAAATTTATTTTCACCAAATAACATTTTATATTATGAATAATTATTTACTATAATTATTTATTTAATTTTTATTTTTTCACACTCCATGCATGGCACTGATCACATGCTAGTTACTATAATAACAAGTGAAGTTATGATTTTTTTTACAAGTAATATTATTAAAATAATAAATTAAGTTACAGTTTTTACAAATGATATTATGAGAATAACAAGAAATTATGTTTATATAAACAAGGGCAAGGGATGAGGGGTGGAACTGGAGGACTTAGAGAGAGCAGTAGAAGCGAAGGGGGAGAAGGTAACAGAAGAGGCCCTAATGGTGGGTGTAACATCTTAGTTTTAATATGAATTTAATTAAAGATTTTACTCTAAGATTCATTTGTTCTAGCCTAGTTACAAGATTATCCTTAATTAACATCAATTCCAATTCATTTCACCACTAATCCTCACAGTAATGAAATCCTTAATCTCTTTCCCATCAATCCAACCTCAATAATAATAATAATAATAATAATAATAATAATAATAATAATAATTCTCAACTAATTTCCTTAACAAACCTAAATTTTTACTATTTAATTGTAATTAAAAATTAGAATGTTACAGTTAACAATTTCATGTAGGGAAATGAGCAACTTATTTTTACCATCATTACAACACTTGAAATAAAATAAAGATTCGATGATGGCATAAACAACTCTTATAGAGTAATGAATAATTTTATGTGGGGAAATGAACAATTTTAGTATGGGCAATAAAAAACTTGTTTTACCATGGTTACAACACTTGGAAGACAATCAAGATTCAATAATGGCACAAATAACTCCTGTAGAGTAATGAATAACTTTATGTAAGGAAATGAACAACTTTAATATGAGCAATGAACAATTTGTTTTACCTTGATTACAAGACTCAAATAAAATCAAGACTCGATAATGTACAAACAACTCTTATAAGCCAATGAACAACTTGATGTAGGAAAATGAATAATTCATTTTGCCACACCACCACACGAAATAAAATCAAGATCCAATAATGGCATAAATAACTTTAGTATGTCAATGAATAACTTCATGTAGAGAAATGAATAACTTCAATATAGGCAATAAACAACTCGCTTTACTATAATTACAATACTTAGAATAAAATTAAGATTCAATTATGGCATAAGCAATTCTCGTAGGTCAATAAACAATTTGATGTAAGGAAACGAATAATCCATTTTACCATAATTACAATACTAAATTAAATTAAGATTTAATAATGACAAAAACAACTCTTATAGGTCAGTAAACAACTTTATTATGAGTAATAAATAACTCATTTTATCATAATTATAATATTTGGAATAAATAACACAAACATCTCTTATTGGGCAATAAACAACTTCATGTAGGGAAATAAACTTCAATATGGGCAATGAACAACTTGTTTTTACCATTATTACAACAATTGGAATAAAATCAAGATGCAATAATGGTATAAATAACTCCTATAAGGAAATGAATAACTTTATATAGGAAAATGAACAACTTTAATATGGACAATGAATAACTCATTTTGCATTGATTTCAACACTCAAATAAAATCAAGATTTAGCAATGCATAAATAACTCTTGTAAGTCAATAAACAACTTGATATAGGGAAATAAATAACTCATTTTAATATGATTACAACAAAAAAAATCAAGATTTAATAAATGGCACAAACAAATCCAGTAAGTCAACAAACAACTTCATGCAGAGAAATGAATAATTTTAGTATGAGTAATGAATAATTCGTTTTACTTTGATTACAACACTTAGAATAAAATTAAGATTAGTAATGGCATAAATAACTCTTGTAAGTCAATGAATAACTTATCTAAGAAAATAACTTGTTTTACTATGATTACAATACAAAATAAAATTAAGGTTCAGTAATAGCACCAACAACTGCTGTAGGTCAATAAATAACTTGATGTAGGGAAATGAATAACTTGTTTTATCATGATTGCATCACAAAATAAAATCAAGATTCAGTAATAACACAAATAACTCTTGTAGGCAAATGAACAACTTCATGTAGGGAAATGAACAAATTCAGCATGAGTAATGAACAACTCATTTCACCATGATTACAATACTTGAAATAAAATTAAAATTCAGTAATGACACAAAAAACTCTTATAGGGTAATAAACAACTTGTTTTACTATGATTATAACATTTGAAATAAAATCAAGATTCAATAATGGCACAACAACTCCTGTAGGACAATGAACAATTTCATGTCGAAAAATAAACAATTTCAATATGGATAATTGACAATTTATTTTATTATGATTATAACATTTGAATAAAATCAAGATTTAATAACACACAAACAACTCTTGTAGATCAATGAACAACTTGATGCAGGAAAATGAATAACTCATTTTACAATGATTACAACACGAAATAAAATCAAGATTTGATAATAGCACAAACAACTCCAGTAGGTTAATGGACAAATTCACATAGAAAAGTGATAATTTTAGTATGGGCAATGAACAACTGGTTTTACTATGATTGGTATGTTTGAAATAAAATTAAGATTTAATGATGGCATAAATAATTCCTGTAAGTCAATGAACAATTTGATATAGGAAAATGAATAATCGTTTTACCATGATTACACCACAAAATAAAATCAAAATTCAGTAATAATACAAACAACTCTTATAAATTAATAAATAAATTTATTAAGAGAAATGAATAATTTTAGTATCAAGAATCAATAATGGCAAAAATAACTCTGGTAAGCCAGTGAACAATTTCATATAAAAAAATAAACAACTTTAATAGAAAAATAAAAGAGGTGAAGATTGATGAGGTAATTTTATTATATTTTAATTTTATTTCAGCATGTTTGGTCTGAAATAAATTTTTAAAGTTCAAGTTTCGTTTAGTGTGATGAAATAGTTTTTTCGCTCGGAAAAAAAAAAAAGTAGTGCGATGAAGGAGTCTTAAATTAAATTTTCCTGAAACGTAAATGTAGGGGAATGGTCGGCCGGAATTTGGGACTGCCGCGTTTCAAAATTCGAGACGTATTATTAGACACAGAAAGAACAGCTTTACCGCGGAAGTGTGTGGAAACAAAAGCTTTTGACTTCCCCGGTCAATACCTGTCCCCTTTCGCTGAGTCTATATCTCTGGTCTTTGCGATATCAACCAAACCTCCGGTTTGAAGGAGATCCATCCCTGTTTTCGTCTCTCCTTCACCCGGCCAAGTTCTAGATCCCAAACAGACACACATATATACTCATACGTATTGAATTCTGCCATTATTGATATCCATCGATCCTTACGTTCAAAGATTACACCCCGCACCAAATTTGCTTTGATCCATTGATTGTTATGTAGAGCTCTGCATCTATCCATCACTTTTCAGCTGGCACCTTTGTGCGCTTCTTATTCGATCCCAAGGAAAGCGATGGAAAACATTGCCGCGCAATTGAAGCAAGGCATCTCGCGCCAATTCTCCACCGGTTCTCTGCGCCGGAATCTGAGCCGGCAGTTCTCGCGGCAGTCGTCCTTGGATCCCCGACGCAACAATCTCAGGTTCAGTTTCGGTCGCCAGTCATCACTCGATCCGATTCGCCGCAGTCCCAGTCATGATAATGACCTGGCAGTGCCAGAGAACCTCGACTCCACGATGCAGTTGCTGTTCATGGCCTGCAGAGGGGACGTGAAGGGAGTGGAGGATTTGCTAAATGAGGGCATTGATGTCAATAGCATTGACTTGGATGGCCGCACTGCGTTGCATATCGCTGCCTGTGAAGGACATGTGGAGGTTGTGAAGCTCTTGCTCAGCCGCAAGGCTAATATTGATGCTCGAGATCGTTGGGGCAGTACGGTACTTTTCGTTCTCGTTCCACTTCTTTTCCCATGCTTGCAAATGCTCCATCCTCTTCTAGACGTTCCTCCATTTTCATTTGGGAGAGTTTGTTAATACATGGGCAGGCTGCTGCTGACGCCAAATACTATGGAAATACAGAAGTTTACAATATATTGAAGACCCGTGGAGCCAAAGCGCCGGTATCATATTCCTTATTCACACTCTTCTCTACAGCTATATTTACGCATTTTGAAATTAACCACTTATTAATTAATCTTTGATGCCGTTAGAAAACCAGGAAGACTCCGATGTCTGTTGCCAATCCGCGGGAAGTTCCGGAATATGAACTTAATCCCTTAGAACTCCAGGTCCGGAAGAGTGATGGCATTTCAAAGGTGTGGGTTCTTTTCTTCCCAATTCCTCTTGGTGGATTTTTGGTTACCTTCATCGTTCAAAAGATTACGGGGCTTTTTAGTTGAGTATTGCATATATTTTTAAATTATTTCTGGTATGATTTATATCATGGATTTCGCAGAGTTGTTGTTATTAAGACAGATAATCTGAGGGGATTCGCTTTCCAATTGGTCAGCTGCCATGATTGGCGGTGTCATCTTGTTTTATTACTGTGCGACATTGGATTAGTTGTTTGCCATGTATTTATTTTTAGTTTGCAACGATCTGTTAGTTCTGAAGTAGATTCTCTTGACTCTGAATCTTTCTGCTTTTTTTTTTTTTAAATTTATTCCAGCGAACGTTTTGTTTTTTGAAGTGAGTACTGATAATGGGTGCCCAGCTCATGTTAAGATTTGTGAAACACTTTCTCATATTGTTTGTTTAGTTAAGTTGCAAATACATGTCCGAACTATTGAACATCCAGATGCACGTTTGGAACTGCTATAGCATACATGAATTCTCTGTATCTATAAAGTTACTTGCTTATGTGGTTTTCTTCTCATGTTAGATCTCTCTTTTCACAGGGAGCATATCAAGTAGCTAAATGGAATGGCACTAAGGTTTCTGTCAAGATCCTTGATAAGGACTGTTATTCAGACCCTGATAGCATGTATGAATATGCCTCAACTATCATGTTTTTGTGTGCCTGTATGATGTGCTTCTTGCCACCCTACCAAAATATTTGATGTTTATCCTGCTTGGCTCAGCTTTTGGCTGGCTGCAAATTAGTCAGCACTTTTCATCTTGATTTTGTCAAGTGTTATCCACTTGTCTAGACAGTTAATTACACAGGAGTGACACTTACCTTAGTGTTTTCTATACTTCGCCTAGAAATGCTTTCAAACATGAGCTCATGTTATTGGAGAAGGTGCGACATCCTAATGTGGTCCAGTTTGTTGGAGCTGTCACCCAAAATATACCCATGATGATAGTTTCAGAGTATCATCCTAAGGTAAGCTTATGCTCCCTTCCTCTATTGGTCTTTGCATTTGAGAGAGGGTGAGAGGTGTTATATCAAATACAGAAAAGTGAAAGAATGAAATAATGCAGGAGCATCTCAGTGAGATGAGAAATTTATTGGAAATGTGATTTGGCCCTATGTTGTATCGTCGGACTAAAACTGCAATAAGGAATCACGGAGATCAGTATTATTCTGCCAAAAGATATGCATAATTCCATCCCCCCCCCCCCACCATAAGCAAGCAGATAAATATGAATTGTTTTCTGTTCATTGTCATTTCCTAATTCATAATGTCTTAAGTGTTTTGATATTTGAATTTTTAATTTCATCCAAAAAAAAATGAATTTTGAATACTTTTAAAGTTGATGTTCACTCTATTGTTCCTTAAATTAAGTTAGTGAATGAAATCAAACCTTTACTTTGTCCCTTCTTATGTTTTACCTATCCTGATGGTGTATGAGGAATATCTTCTAAATGATGCTGATGGACATCAATAAGTTGATTTTTGACTCTGGGTAATCCATCTGAAAGTACACTGTTATGCTTAAATATTTAAGTATCACACCTGAAGTCCTGGACATTCTGTGTGCCATCATTGTTATCCCCAATGAGCTTCTCAGAAGTTATTCATTTAGATTGTGCATTCTTGAATCCTTGCATAAAGTGATTTTTAAATGTTTTTTCCTCCTTTTAAAGAATAGGCTTATGTGTTGATGCATATGCAGCCTTAAAAACATAAAGTAGATCAGGGGGAAAAAAGAGATAGATTAAGTATATTTATATCCTTCCTGTTCGGAGAAGTCAATGGAGATGACTTTGAAATTCTTTTGAAGTGTTTTTCATATCTGAATGACTTGCCAATGCTACAAATAAAATTTCAGGGTGATCTAGCAAGCTATCTTCAAAAGAAAGGTCGTCTATCCCCATCAAAAGCTCTACGTTTCGCTCTTGATATTGCTAGGCAAGTTTTTTTTTTTTTTTCAAAATATTTTAAAAGCTTGATGAACATAGCTTTTTTATAATTTTCATGTCAATTTTTTGACATTTTCATTCTCTCGTATTGTGTGTGCTCATTGATTTCCTAGCTTCACTTTTGGTCATTTTCTCAGGTTGATAAAATTACAATGGCCCAAATTATTATTCTTTTATTGGCCATTCTTTTCTGTTGTTTTTATATATATTTTTGTGTGTGTGATATTTTGGTTAATTTCTTGTTATCAGGGGCATGAATTATCTCCATGAATGTAAACCAGATCCTATTATCCACTGTGATTTAAAGCCAAAGTAAGACGACTTGGTACAAGTATTAATTTGATATGCATGTACATTATAGATTTTGTTTCTTTCATTGAAATCACTGTTCCTTTAATATGTGAAATTTTCGCAAGGTGCCAGAAATATTTTGCTGGATAGTGGAGGACAGTTGAAGGTAGCTGGATTTGGTATGGTAAGATTGTCAAAGATTTCACCTGACAAAACAAGACTGGTGCAGCCTGGGGCTAACATTGACCGTTCAAGTAAGTTTTAATGTATGTTAAAAAACAGATCATCATCACTTAGATTCTGATAGCTGCCACACCACACTCCAAAAATAGTATGAAAATATACTGGAATTGATGGGATTAACTCAACATAACTGTGGCAAATCACCGTAGTGGGAGATATGCCTTTACACTGAAAATAAAGAAATTATAAAACAGTGGAGGCCTTATAGATGCTAGCAAAAGTTCTATCATTTTGAGAAAGAAAATGAAAGGAAAAGGAACATTCGTTATGGGACATATTAATAAATTAAATCTGATTAAAAATGTAAAAGCATGGAGTTGCTACGAAAATCTGCAGTTAAATTAATGATTTGGCATTATTCATTGTAGGCTTGTACATGGCACCAGAGATTTACAAAGATGATACATTTGATAGAAGTGTGGATGCATTTTCCTTTGGTCTCATTGTATATGAGGTACTTATTTTCACAAAATATCAATATGATTGATTTGTTCTTTCCAGTTATGAGATACATGTTTTCAAGAAAAGTTCCTCTTAAAATACATATCCGGACCTTCATGTTTTGATGTGTTATGTCCCTCAACTTTACACGCATTGCTTGATCTTGGGAATTGGGAATAAATTTTAAATAGTGGTTTTTTAAGTCTATGCTCTTCCAGTTTCAAGGAACATTGCTGGATTTCTAAAACATGCATTGCTGATGCACAGTGGTATTATTATTTTTGGAGCCTTTAGTTTTCTTTGGGCTAGAGTATGTATTGAGTCCTTTAACTTTACACAACGTTTCATTTTAGTTTCTTAATTTTATAAAATGTTTTTTTAGTCCTTTAATCCTAACACTTTTAGTTTTATCCTAACAAATTTTTATATTGAATTTTTAAATATTGACAAAACATTTTCAAATGTTAACATATTAAGTTTAATTTTTTCAAAATAACAATGATTGACACAAAAAATAATCAACAACAACAACAAGCCTTTATCCCACTAGGTGGGGTCGGCTACATGGATTGCAAGACGCCATTGTGCTCTATCATTTATCAAGCTTTTAGAAATATTATTAATTAAGAGATCACATTCAACAACTTCCAAGAGTGTTCTCTTAGGCCTTCCTCTACCTCTCTTAATCGGACTCAAAGTTATATGTTCCACTCTTCTCACTGGTGCCTCCCTTGGTCTTCTTTGTACATGCCCAAACCATCTCAACCGATTTTCTACCATTTTTTCCTCAATAGGTGCCACCCTCACTTTTTCGCGTATGTGCTCATTTTGAATTTTATCTTTACGTGTATGTCCGCACATCCATCGTAACATTCTCATCTCTGCTACTCCAACTTTATGCTCTTGCTGTCCCGTTAGAGCCCAGCATTTACTACTATATAACATTGTCGGTCTGATAGCAGTACGATAAAACTTTCCTTTAAGTTTATCAGGCACCTTACGGTCACAAATAACTCCTTTAGCTTTTCTCCAATTAAACCACCCAGCTTGAATTCTATGTGAAATATCTCCACTGATTTCGCCATCATTTTGAATAATGGCTCCCAAATATCTAAACTTTTCCACTTGAGGTATAATTTGATCTCCCAATTTCACTTCCAAATTATTTTCGAATAGTCCTTTACCAAATTTACAATATAAATATTCCGTCTTACTTCTACTCAGACGAAAACCTTTCGACTCCAATGTCCTCCTCCATAACTCAAGTTTGCAATTAACCTCTTCTCTTGTCTCTGCTATAAGAACTATATCATCCGCGAAGAGCATACATTTCGGGATTTCCTCTTGAATATGTTCCGTCAAAACATTTAAAATCAAGTTGAACAAATAAGGACTCAGAGATGATCCCTGATGTAGTCCAATCTTTATAGGAAAATCCTTTGTTTGACCACTAGGCGTTCTTATACTAGTTTTTACCCCCTCATACATATCTTGTATGGCTTTAATATAAGTAATCCGTACTCCCTTTTTTTCCAACGCTTTCCAAAGCACTTCTCTTGGTATACGGTCATAAGTTTTTTCCAAATCAATAAAAACCATGTGTAGATCTTTATCTTTGCAACGATACTTTTTCATTAATCCCCCTAGTAGATAAATCGCCTCTGTAATTGATCTACCTGGCATAAAACCAAATTGATTCTCAGAAATACTTGTCTCCAATCTCAACCTGTGCTCAATTACTTTCTCCCACAATTTCATTTTTTGTGTAGATCTACTTGACAAAAAAAATAATCATTTGAAACTAATGATATTAGGGTTAAAGGACTGAAAAATTACTTTACAAAATTAAAGGATCAAATTAAAATCTTATATAAAGTTAGAGAATTAAAAGTATACTTTAGCCTTTTCCTCTCTATATATATATATGCAATTCTAATAAAGCATTGTAGACTTTCTCCTCAACTGCTAATCGTCTTAGTGTGTGCATGATCTATTCTTCTACCTAATGATTGTATCAATTTTAGAAACACCCTTTAGACCAATGCTAAATTGAGGCTGAAGTAGCTCATCTTCGAATTCCCCCTCCAGTAATGGCATCTCTGGTCCGCTTTCTAGAAACATTTTATGCAATTGTGAAGTAGGGAGTACCCTATATAAGATGATCTAGAAAACTAAGGGTAAGCTCAGTTTCCAAGTCTAATAACCCGATATAAGATGATCTAGAAACCCAGGGGTCAGCTCAGTTTCCACTTCAAGAGTAAGCTCCTTAAAAATTAGAGATTTCAGAGAAAATCTCAAGTACCTTATGCTAGCCTCAAATTTGAGTTTGTGCCATAATGTTTTTGCTTGCTTTTGTTTACAAAATCCTAGGAGGCTCTTGCTTGTGAGCATGAGGTTTTTTCCCCCTTGAATGACAAATCTCCTTGTGTTCATTGGTATTTAGCTATGGTTCTTGATTTGTCCCTTCTGTTTCCACTAATGAAAGATGAAAAGGGTTACACGTTACTACTTTATTAGGGGCTTTATTGTCTTTATGTTGTTATATTATTATTGTCTTTTATATGTTGTTGAATTCTAGGGTACTTGTTGACAATGTAAGGCCTTACCTCTTGTGGCATGTGTCTAGGTTTTGGGTATATATCGGACACTGCCTCCTTGGCTTATGCTCATGAAATGAATTAACCTCTTCTACTACCCTTCTTCTTCTTCCTCCTCTTCTCTCTTAACATTAGGTATCAGAGCTGTCTCTCTGGCCACGGCTCCGTCGAAGACATGGTCCTCAACTGAACAAGTAACTAATTTGGAGCATCATCTTGAGATGCAATTTACCTTGGTCCAGCAAAACTCCGACAACATATCTAAGATTAAGCAAACTTTGACCCAGTTTTTTGACCAACTTTCAGATATCTCAACCAAGCTCTTCATTTTGACCCACCAACCTCCTCGCCTCCCTACCTTTGAAATAGGTGAGCCTTCCCATGCACCCTCCCCCCCTCCTAGACCTACGGTTTCCCCACCATCCCAACCCATCTCCATCCCTCCACCACCTCAGTTATCCAGACTAGCAACACCTTCAACTTCAGCACCCTCGCCACCCATTTTCACCCCACCCCCTCAATTTGGGTCTTCCCAAAGGCTTCTACTCACACTCCTATTGCCTTACTCGACTTCGACAAAGCTTAGTCGAGTCGAGTTCCCTAAGTTTGATGGGTTTGGTTTTTGTAGTTAGGCTTATCGTTGCCATCGGTTTTTTTTATGTTGACGAGACTTTGATTGAGCAGTGCATCCGTCTTCTCAGCATCTATGTGGAGAAACAAGCTTTTCGGTGGCACCTTGCCTTCCTAAAATAGAGACGACTTTCTAACCTTTCTTGGGATGAGCATTTTAAAGAGATGGAGGCCATGTTTGGTGGCATCCAAGATGAAAACCCCATGATTGCTTTAAAAAACCTTCAAATCCAACATTTTATGGAGGAGTATGAAGAGAAATTTGATGAGTTGTTAGCGAAAGTAGACTTATCTAAGGATGTTGCAATGCATTGTTATATTGGAGGCTTGTAAAGTAAGGTTCAGCAAAGCGTTTTCGCTTTGCAACCCATATCTCTTGCAAGCACAATGAAGTTGCAAGGCGTCAAGTTGCTATGATTAAGGCCATTCACGATAATGCTCCTTCTTCCACAATGCGTAAGTTCTTTTCCTCTAATTTAGTGTTTTCAATTCTTACGTCTTCTCTATTTCTTTCTCCATACCCATCAGGCTCAAAACCCAACCTAGCTTTTAAATCAACCTCGTCTATGGGCCTAACTACACATAAGCCCAAATTGAACCTTGTTTCCAATGCCACACCCACTGCATTATCCAAACCAACCAAACGGCTTTCAAAATGCAAATTAGACGAGAGAATATGCAAGGGTCTTTATTATTGGTGTGGAGATAAATACACTGACACCCGTCAATGTCAAGATTCCCAAGTCTTTGCCCTCATAGTTGAAGATAGTGTCGTGGTCTTTGAGGATACTTTGGAGGAAGTCGATCCTTCAAAAATTATTGGTATTGTGAACGCTATGGAAGGCAAGGAGGGGACATACACTTTACAAATTCTTGGCCATATTAAAAAGCAATGGATCATCATCTTGATTGATATAAGGAGCACCCATAACATGATTGATTTTGGATTGGCAAAATAGCTTAGGTTGAAGATGCTGAACTGTGATAAGGTTCAAATCATGGTGGCTGACAGTAGACAAATCTTGGTTACTAAATATTGCTCGTTGGAATGGGAAATGGGCTCTAATTTCTTCTCTTCTGATTTTCTGGTTATGAAAATTGGCGCTTTTGATATGGTTTTGGGGGCACAGTAGCTTAAAACTTCGGGTCGGTTTACCATGGATATGGAGGAACGAGTATTTGAATTTTGCAGGAATGGCAATCTGGTTGAATTAAAAGGAATTGGATGCAAGGCACCGAGTTCGATCGCGCCAGTAACTCTCTCAAATTGTGTTACATAGATGCCACATCATCTCTACTTGATTCATGCTCTTCATCACTTACAAGTAGAATTGCCACTAAATCCTTCTCTTTCTACGGTTCAGAAATTTCAGTTGCAAAGTCTCTTAGACTCCTTTGTGGACCTGTTTGCTGAGCCATCTGTACTTCCTTCTCCTTCTCGCTCATTTGATCACTCCATTCCTCTTAAAATTTATCAATTGATCAGTTGTAAGCCTTATCACTATAGCCCAGCACAAAAATCTGAAATTGAAAACAAATCCAACAAATGCTTAACAATGGTATCATTTGAGAAAGGAATAGCTCATTTGCTGCCCTTATGGTATTGGTTCAAAAGAAGGATGGGCGTGGTTCTTTTTGTGTCGATTGTAGGAAGTTGAATGAAGCCATTGTGAAAAGTAAGTTCCCTATTCCAGTCATAGAGGAGCTCCTGGATGAATTTACCGGGGCTCAATTTTTCTCCAAGCTAGATTTAAGAGATGGCTACCACCAAATCAAGATGCACAAGGCAGGTATTGCTAAAACAACCTTTCACATATGAAGGGTTGTGTGAATTTATGGTCATGCCATTTGGTCTCATTAATGCTCCTACTACCTTCAAGGTCCCATGAACTCAGTTTTCAAACCCTTCTTGTGGAAATTCATTTTGGTCTTCTTTGATGATATCCTAGTGTACAACAAAGAGTGGACAGCTCACTTGGAGCATTTGTGAGAAACCTTGTTACTTTTATGTCATCATCAACTCTTTGCTAAGGCTTCCAAGCGCATTTTTGCTGCAAGCCAAATAGGTTATCTTGGCCATGTCATTATAGTGAATGTGTCCAAATGGACCCAAAGAAGTTGGAAGCAATGGCCTCTTGGCCTATTCCCTTTTTGGTCAAAGAATTGAGGGATTTTTTTGGTCTTAAGGGATATTATCGATGTTTTGTCAAAGAGTTATGGTAGTATTAGTAGTCCCCTCAGGGAGTTGTTGAAGAAGCATGAGCATTTTGTTTGGTCTCCACAAGCTCAAGCAACTTTTGAGTCCCTCAAGAATGCTATGATTTCCCCTTTAGTGCTTGCTCTTCCAAACTTTAATGAGACCTTTGTAGTTGATATCGATGCTTTAGGGTATGGATTGGGTGCAATTTTATCTCAAAACGGCCATCCTTTGGCTTTTGCTAGTAAGGTGCTTTTTGCCTGCAAGAGATAGTTATCTGCTTATGAATGTGAGTTGTTGGCTATTGTTTTTGCTGTCAAGTAGTGGCTCCTATCTTTTGGGGAGGAAATTCATCATCAAAACAAACCACTTGCCATTGAAGCACCATCTAGAGCAACAAGATGCGAGCTAGGAGCAATGTAAATGGCTTCACAAGCTATGGGGACTTGATTATGAAATTGTTTACCGTTAAGGGTTGCAATAATATAGTAGCTGATGCTCTCTCTAGGCACTCTAGTGGGGATTGTTTGGCTATTTTTATACCTATGTCGCCTTTATATGACAGAGTTCGGGACTCTTGGCTTCTTGATGATCAGTTGTGACAACTCATTAAGTGTCTAGAAAATGATCATTTATCTAATTCTAAGAACACCTGGGAGCATCGATGGTTGAAATGGAAGGGTAAGCTAATGGTAGGGGCTAATTATGGACTTAGAGAGGATTTGCTTAAATATTTTCATGATGATGCTATTGGTGGACATTTAGGTACGACTTCAACAACAACAACAACAACAACAAGCCTTTATCCCACTAGGTGGGGTCGGCTACATGGATTGCAAGACGCCATTGTGCTCTATCATTTATCAAGCTTTTAGAAATATTATTAATTAAGAGATCACGTTCAACAACTTCCAAGAGTGTTCTCTTAGGCCTTCCTCTACCTCTCTTAATCGGACTCAAAGTTATATGTTCCACTCTTCTCACTGGTGCCTCCCTTGGTCTTCTTTGTACATGCCCAAACCATCTCAACCGATTTTCTACCATTTTTTCCTCAATAGGTGCCACCCTCACTTTTTCGCGTATGTGCTCATTTCGAATTTTATCTTTACGTGTATGTCCGCACATCCATCGTAACATTCTCATCTCTGCTACTCCAACTTTATGCTCTTGCTGTCCCGTTAGAGCCCAGCATTCACTACTATATAACATTGCCGGTCTGATAGCAGTACGATAAAACTTTCCTTTAAGTTTATTAGGCACCTTACGGTCACAAATAACTCCTTTAGCTTTTCTCCAATTAAACCACCCAGCTTGAATTCTATGTGAAATATCTCCACTGATTTCGCCATCATTTTGAATAATGGCTCCCAAATATCTAAACTTTTCCACTTGAGGTATAATTTGATCTCCCAATTTCACTTCCAAATTATTTTCGAATAGTCCTTTACCAAATTTACAATATAAATATTCCGTCTTACTTCTGCTCAGACGAAAACCTTTCGACTCCAATGTCCTCCTCCATAACTCAAGTTTGCAATTAACCTCTTCTCTTGTCTCTGCTATAAGAACTATATCATCCGCGAAGAGCATACATTTCGGGATTTCCTCTTGAATATGTTCCGTCAAAACATTTAAAATCAAGTTGAACAAATAAGGACTCAGAGATGATCCCTGATGTAGTCCAATCTTTATAGGAAAATCCTTTGTTTGACCACTAGGCGTTCTTATACTAGTTTTTACCCCCTCATACATATCTTGTATGGCTTTAATATAAGCAATCCGTACTCCCTTTTTTTCCAACGCTTTCCAAAGCACTTCTCTTGGTATACGGTCATAAGCTTTTTCCAAATCAATAAAAACCATGTGTAGATCTTTATCTTTACAATGATACTTTTCCATTAATCCCCTTAGTAGATAAATCGCCTCTGTAGTTGATCTACCTGGCATAAAACCAAATTGATTCTCAGAAATACTTGTCTCCAATCTCAACCTGTGCTCAATTACTTTCTCCCACAATTTCATTGTGTGGCTCATGAGTTTAATCCTCTATAGTTAGTACAATTCTGAATATCTCCTTTATTTTTATAAATAGGAATTAATGTACTTCTCCTCCACTCATCAGGCATTTTCTTGGACCGTAAAATCACATTAAATAACTTAGTTAACCATCTCACCCCTTCTTCACCTAAACATTTCCACGCTTCGATAGATATACAATCAGGTCCGTTGGCTCTACCATTTGCCATTTTCTTAAGAGCTTCCTTTACCTCCTTATCACGTATTTTTCGATAGAATGACAAATTTTGTTCTCCTTCACCAGTTACTAAATCCTCCAAGTTACTAGATGAATCCTCTCCATCATTGAAAAGTTTAGAAAAATAAGTCTCCCATCTATTTTTAATTTCATCATCTGTAACTAAAATTCTTCCCTCTTCATCCTTAATACACCTTACCTGTTCTAGATCTCTTGATTTTCTTTCCCTACTCTTGGCAATCTTATAAATATTTTGCTCTCCTTCCTTCGTCTCAAGGTTCTTATAAAATTCTTCAAAAGCTTTAGAACGAGCTTCACCCACAGCTCTCTTAGTTTCCTTCTTAGCCAAACGGTACCTCTCCCAATTTTCCTCATTGTTACACAAATGTATGGCTTTAAAACAGTTCTTCTTATACTTGATTTTGTCCTGTACACTATTATTCCACCACCAAGACTCCTTATCTCTCGGACCAGAACCTTTCGATTCTCCCAAAACTACTTTTGCAACCTCCCGTATCTTTTTAGCCATATCCTCCCATATAATGTTAGCACTTCCCTGAGAATCCCAAATTCCTTTATCCAAAAGATTTCGCTTGAAAATATCTTGCTTCTCACCTTTTAATTGCCACCACCTAATCCTTGGTGTTACTACTTGTCGACGTTTTTGGATTTTACTCATAATACACACATCAAGGACTAGGACCCTATGTTGTGTCGTTACAGCATCTCCGGGTATCACCTTACAATTTTTACAAAGTTTTCTATCTGTGTTCCTAACCAAAAGAAAATCAATCTGCGACCTTGAGGCTCCACTTTTGTAAGTGATGAGATGCTCATCTCTCTTCTTGAAACAAGTGTTGGCAATCTTAAAATCATACGCCAATGAGAAATCAAGAAGAGTTTGTCCTTCATTGTTTAGCTCTCCAAAACCAAAACCACCATGCACCCTCGCATACTGACCAGCTTCCCTCCCGACATGCCCATTAAAGTCTCCTCCAATAAAAATCTTTTCACTCTGTGGTATGTGTCGAATCAACCCCTCTAGATCCTCCCAAAATAATTCCTTAAGACTGGCTTCTGTCCCGACTTGCGGCGCATAAGCGCTAACAATATTAACAGTCTCACGTCCAATTATCATTTTTAAAGAAATAATTCTATCTCAATTCTGCTAACTGCTACAACGTTCTTCTTCCACTCCTTATCTATAATGATGCCTACTCCATTGCGTGCACTTACTTTTCCTGTATACCAAAGTTTGAAACCTTGAATATCCTTAGCTTCTTCTCCACGCCATTTTGTTTCTTGCAAGCAAATGATATTGATTTTCCTTTGAATCATAACCCCTACAACCTCTACAGATTTACAATTTAATGTCCCAACATTTCAAGTACCAAATCTAATTTTGCTCTTATGGACTAACTTCTTTAGCCGCGTGCGTCCAGAATGACTTGCTCATTTAACACTACATCCGGGCGCCGATGCAGCGGCTCTAACTCACTTATCACTGTACTCGAGCCATGCAGCGCGTTACTTACGGGCAACGACCTAGCATTAACATTATAACGTCTATTGTCCATGTTCATGATAGATTCAACAAATTTTTACATTGGCTGTTGATGGCCTAACACAACCCTCCTCCTTTACCCGGGCTTGGGACCGGCTATAAACATAGGCGGAGTTATTTAGGTACGACTTCAACTTATAAAAAATTAGCTTCTTTCTTTTATTGGAAGGGAATGGAGAGAGATGTTCGCAATTATGTGCATTGATACACAACTTGTCAGTGCTTTAAGCTTGAGTTGGTAGCTTCCCTAAGGCTTCTCCAGCCATGACCCATGCCTGAATACATTTAGTCTGAGCTCTCTGTGGACTTTATCAGTGGCCTTCCTAAGTCTTACTTTAAGACCATTATTTTGGTGGTGGTTGACTGCTTATCTGAAGCTACCCACTTTATGGCTTTAAAACACCCTTTTACTGCTATGGATGTAGCTAATATATTTATGGATAATATTGTCAAGTTGCATCGCTTTCCTAGGTCTATTGTTTCTAACCAAGATCCAATCTTTTGTGGTAAGTTTTGGAAGGAGCTCTCTAGGTTGTATGGTGTTAAATTGCACTTTTCTTCCGCTTATCATCCCCAAATTGATGGCCAAACCGAGGCACTTAATTGTTGCTTGGAGTGCTATCTCTGTTGCATGACAGGTAATTTCCCAAAACAATGGGTTAAGTGGCTTCTACTAGCTAAGTTATGGTATAACACCACCTATCATTCCTCGATTGGGATGACTCCTTTTGAGGCAGTGTATAAGGTACCTCCTCCCGCCCATTTACCTTACATAGCAAGTGATCCACCTAATGACATGATTGATTGAACTTGTATCTCTTGAGTGCTCACTTTGCAACTCTTGAAGCAACATTTGTTGAAGATTCAACATCAGATGGTGCTACAAGCTAATAAGAACATATCTGAGTGCCAATTCGTTGTGGGAGATATGGTTTTCCTTAAATTGCATCCCTTTTGGAAGAATCTGTTGAATAATTCTTCCTTGCATAAGCTGGCTGCTCGTTATTTTGGGCCTTTCAAAGTGGTGAAACGCATTGGGGCTGTTGCATACAAGTTCGATCTACCTCCTAACACTCGAGTTCATCCAGTGTTCCATGTTTCTTTGCTGAAAAAGTATGTTAGTCCAGCTGTTTCTCTTAATCTTACCTTGCCACTAGTTGATGATCAGGGCCAATTCATCTTAGAAACCAAGGAAATTTTGCGCTGGAAGATTTTTAAGCACCATAATTTACGTACGACTCAGGTTCTGACTTGCTGGGAGTTCTCTCAACCTGAAGATGCCACTTGGGAAGACCTTTCAGCCATCAAAGCAAAAATTCCCTCACTTCAATGTTGATGCACCTGCTGCTACTTCCATCCTTGTGGACAAGGATGTTTTTTAGGGGGGGGGGGGAGTATTGTTACATGTTACTGCTTTATTAGTGGCTATATTGTCTTTTTTTTTTTTAGCAAAGTGGCTTTATTGTCTTTATGTTATTATATTATCATTGTCTTTATATGTTGCTGAATTCTAGGGTAGTTATTGACAGTGAAGGACCTTACCTCTTTTGGCACCTGTCTAGGTTTAGGACCTTACCCCTTGTGAAATGGATTAGTCTCTTCTACTATCCTTCTTCTTCTTCCTTTTCTCTCTTAACAAAAAGCAACTTAGATTTGGAGATTTGATAGATGATTGATGGAATCAGATGAGACCAGAGATTTGAGAACACTGCAATGGGTTTTGGGTCATTGTAGAAGTTAACTTGTAAATTTATAGACAAGAGGGCTTTGTTTTTGTTCTTACGGGTAAAGTTAGTGGGGGCTAAACTATAAGTGTAATTGATAAATTCTAATTACTAAGTAGATTGGGATCTCCCCCCCCCCCCAACCAAAAAAAAAAAAAAAAAAAATCCAACTACCCCAGTCAGTTCAATTTGTCATGTGGTAGCAAGGTGATCCTTGCACCCTAATCTTGCAGTGCAAGGTTAATTTTTCTGAGACATTATTAGCCCGTATCATCTATTTCTTTCATGATATTTCTTTCACGGATACAGATGATAGAGGGTATACAGCCCTTACACCCGAAGTCTTCGGAGGAGGCCTTGAAACTTATGTGCATAGAAGGAAAAAGGCCACCATTCAAGATCAAAACAAAAAGTTATCCTCCAGATTTGAGAGAGTCAGTTTTCTCAAAATATAAAATATGGCTTCAAATTTCCAGTATAATTTGAAAGCTTTCTAACTATCTTGTATGCAGGTTGATTGAGGAATGTTGGGATCCAGAACCTCTTGTCAGACCAACATTTTCTGAAGTGATTGTGCGGTTGGACAAAATTGTGGCAAACTGCTCAAAACAAGGGTGGTGGAAAGATACTTTCAAGCTTCCTTGGTATGTCTCTTGTACCGAGGAACTCTCATTAGTTGCCTTGCCTGTATAATGAAATAAAACAATAACGAGGGTTAGAAAATTAAAGGCGTTTGCTATATCTTTAACACCATCTGTATGCCTTAAATAGATTGATGTGATTCGGCCTGTTACCATAAATGCCTTGCTGGGAGGCGGCTCAAAATCTAGTGGATGACCCGAGGAAGGGGTTTTTTTTTTTTTTGGGGTGGGGGGGGGGGGAGGTGAGGGGGTGTTATTCTGAATGAAACTTGGGGTTTTTATCTTAACTAACTAATATTGCATTATGTTAGAACAGAGAAGATACTATAACATTAATGAAAAGATGAATCCGCAGCTTAAGCAAGTTTTTCTGCAAGTGTTGGGTCTGTGATGGGAAAGGCTATTTTCTTGGGAAAATTACAAATATGTCCCACAAAGATGGCATGTAAATGCTAGATGTTAACATTTAAATCGGATCACAAAAATTTATTAAGTTCCTTCTTTGGAATCTTTTTGTAATTCTCCCTGTTTTCTAGGCTTGAAACTTCTAATGCTCCACTTTTTAATTCTATTTGTAATACCCCAACCTACTAATTGGTTTTTTTTCCTTTGATCCCATTTAAATGTTAACATCTAGGTAATACCCCACTTTTTGATGCTATAAGTAATCCCCCAACCTACTAATTGGTGTTTTTTCCTTTGATCATTGGATTCTACAGAAAATGAGAGACGTATTGATGTCTTACAGCGATGTAATGGTACAGTTTTGTAATTTTAATGATTTTTCAAAGAAAAATATCTAAAAACTGTGCACTTTTTTTTTATTTTCTTTGAAAAATCTTTTTTTAAGAAAAGCAAAACTTAACCGTTTCATTACTATAAGATATTAAAATATTTATCATTTTATATAGAGGCTAATGATAAAAAAAATTATTAGAAAGTTGGGGAGTGGGACATCAGAGGCCACATGGCCCTATTTCCTTTATGCCGTCTTAGATGGATAATCATATTTGAAAATGAAAAAAAAAAAATTATTGGAACGTTGGGACATTACAAAAAAACATTAGAGGGATCGGACATTAGAGGCCACATGGCCCTATTTTCATGAGCCCTATTTTCTGAGCCATCTTAGTTGGATGATCATTTTCTCTTTTAATGTTTTGAAGGGGATGATGTCACTCCTGATTCGTTTATAAAATTTTATGATTTCTAACTGCATTCTCAACCGGTGTTATCATGTGAATGTCCCAATATGGGCAGGAAATGATTGCAAGGAATGGGAAAAGGCCAATTTTATCCTGAGTCAGTTATTGAGCTTCGTATTGCGATTATTGAAGTTGGAACTACCAGGAGATCAACTTATTTAGCTTCGACATGTCAAGAAATGAAATTCCGTACTTAGTTACGTGCTTCCTTGGTGGTTTGAAGCGGCCCTTGTGTGTAAAATATGCTTCCAGCCGGTAATGTATTTTTAAACTATTTATTCATCGACTACGGATTTGCAATTGATAAACGTACTTTGTTAACTGTTTAGACGATAGGTCTTGTACGGATTAGAGGAAGTTATGCTTTCACATTATTCGTTTTGCGGAATTAGGCTTTCGAGTTTTTGCGACAAATCTATCCCATATCTCATATTAAGGGTTGAAATATTAACTGCATGATTTTTCATACATGGTTAAATTTCATACATCATGGTTAAATTTTGAAATTTTTTTGTGAAATTTCTACGCCCATAAATGCATTTTTTTCAATTCTCTATTATAAAAGTTGGAATATCAATTGCAAATTTTTCACACATAAATATCAAATTTGGCAATTTTTTAAGAAATACTTGTAACAAAAATTTGATACTCATATTCCACAATTTATCAATTGATATTTATAACTCATCTTCCAAAATCTAACATGAGACATTTTAGAAGAAGGCTGATGATAAAAAATTTTATATTATTATCAAATACGTAAGAATTCATGTAGCTAATGCTACTTATACCTTATTTGATACAGAGAAGTGTTTTTAGTATAAGTAGAAATGTAAATAGAAGTGGGAGTAGGAATTTAAAAAATGTTTGGTATGTAAATGGAAGTGGGATGAAAATTTTATTTAATAAATGTATTTATATTTTGAAAAGGTCAAAACATTCAAAAAAAAAAAAGTAGAAAAAGGTATCCATGGTCTTCATCATATTCCCAACCACAACTGTACAAGTCATGAACTCCATAGTTATGATTGAACACCCAACACAAAGATGAACTTTCAGCGAACAACAAACCCGAAGCAACAATCAACTTCATCGTTGAAGAGCATAAACCAAATTAAAAAATAAATTAAAAAAAAAAAAGCGGCTGTGATGGTGTAGCGGCAATTGACGAGGAGTTGAAATCGCACAAGAGCACCTGCAACAAGTATCAACTTCCACTTCCATAATCTATCTACATTAGATGTCGACTTCCACTTCCACGAGCCATATCCTTAATATTGCTAGAATGCTTTTAACCCTTGATGCGAAGAACCCACATCGGATCTTTGAGGGAAAAGCTCTTCTCTAAAGGATGTTCCGTGACGGGCTTCTAGATTAAAGCCAGAACATGCTCGACTGCATCTTGGCTTTGATTGTTGAGAACTTTCTTGAGTGTCGCCTACAAGCTCTTGTCTTCAAATAAGGGATGGCAATAGCAGATCTGCCCTTAATAGGAGGAGAATTCATCAGTGAGTTCGCGAATGGCGTCGCTGCCATTGTAGCCAAAGCCATCTCCTTCCTTGGAGTCACCGTTGGAAGATTGGTCACCCTCGTGGTCCTGCATCATCTACACGTTGTCCTTGGATTTTGTTTAGGGGAGGGGGTGATGGGGCAAGGTGGTTAAAAAGTTGAGTTTTAGAGAAATGGAACGGGACTTCTAAATCTAGGTGGCAATGTTTTTAGAATCACATTGAATATTGAATCAAAAAGGCTAGCAATTTATAATTTACATAGTCTAATCAATTGGATCAATAATTGAATTGATGATGTAATAATTAAATGTAAAAATTATATTTGTATATAATAATATAAATATAAGAAAAAAATGAAATGTTAAATAACTTGAAAAGTGAAATTTGAGCTGCCTTGTTCAACCACTCTCGTTCACAATTTTTAAGTGGTTCACAATCTAACCACTTATCAGAAGTGACTCAATCCAATCCAATAATCAAAATGATTAGATGGTTTAAATTGAGATGTTAGAGTGATCGGCCAGTAGTTTGACTGATTGGACAGTCTGATTTAGTTCGATTTTGAAATCATTACTAGGTGGGGAGCCTAAATCCATCAATTCATTCATACCAAATACACACAAATTTAGGCTCTCCTTTCTCCAATTCCCTACTACCAAATGAAGGTTGAGTATGACAATGTTTGTTGTTGCTAACGTATTAAGGACCAAAGGTTGCTTATTAGAATTTTGATTTTTTGCCATTTTGCCATGCTCACTTATCAATGAACATTTTGACATTTGATTGTGTTATGGGAACATGAGTGCAATTCTCCGTCCTACTCCTCTTTTTTGCCTGCAACTACTCTTTTGTACCTCTCCAATATGATTTGTGTGACATCCAAATTTTTATTCTTAGAATTTAATTAATATTAGGATATGATTTATTAAGTAAATTGAAGTTTTTTTTGGACAAATTAAATTGAAGTTTAAGTTAACTAAATTCAAGTTGTCTGAATTACAAAGACACATTAGATTGTGACATAATGAAATAGAATATAAAATTAAAAAAATATTGATCAATATAAATTAATTATAATTATAATATTAAAGAAACAAATTATTTTTCATGACGAAGTCGTATAAAATTAAAGGTAATAAATATCTATCAGCCTTGATCTGAATTTACTGAATTATTTATTGGTAATTGAATTTTATTATGTAATTATGAGTAAAAAAATTAACCAAGAGGGGTTATATGTTTTTAAGTGGGGATTAAATAAAAAATATGGTTTTTAACCCTTTAACTTTAAGATATTAAGAGAATCTTAGAAAATGGTGTATAATATATATATATATATATATAGATGTTGAAAAAATAAAATTAAATAGATGAAAGTTTAGAAGGAAAACAAAAAAGAAAAGAAATATATGGTTGGCACGTGGGCCAAAAATGATATCCCCAGTTTCATTTCTCATTCCGCACGCACCTTCGGTTCCTCTGTTCTCCTGTAAGCCCGACAAAAGTCGAAACAACGTGGGTGAGAGAGAGAGAGAGAGAGAGGAACCGCCTGCGAGAGTGTGAGGGGTTTTGAAGTTGAGCTTCTAGAGGAGGATATTCTAAGAACAATTTGAAAATTCTTAAGATTAGATAAATTTTTAAAATTTTTCTATTTATCTTGTTTCTGTCAGTTTTTTATTTTTGGATGGAGAAAAAAAAAATACATTAGGGGTTGTTAGATTTTAAACTTTTGGATATTTTTATTAACTATTTAATTTTCAATAGAGCTAATTGTTGTGTGTGCGTCAAAAGTCCCACACTGTTTAAATGAAGAACTCTCCTAGTGTATAAATATTACGGAATGAAGTGGGCTAGTAAAATGAGTTTGGAGGGAAAGTAGGCTCACGCATACAAAACAGGCCAACTCAAGGTAATTGTAGCTGAAATCAATTGATTCGCCTCCCCTGCTCGTGAGTTCAAGAGGCATTAGGTTTCTTTTATCAATTTTTTTACAAAAAAATAAATAATTATTTATTTACATGAGCTTACCGAAAAATCTCATTTGTTTGGTTGTCTAGAGTTTGAAATCAAACCATGAACGTTTTTTGCCATTCACTAGAATCTAAAACAGATGATTGAATTCCTAAACGTATTCATCCTCCCAATGTTTCCAAACAAGTGCTTAAATGGGTTTTACATTCGTGTAACCGATGCTTAATGGGGTTTAATCCAAAATTATGAGCCCACTGTCTACTTTTGGCCTATATATAGCCAAGAGTATAGACAGAATGAGTGCCAACCTCTTGAGCTTTTGGGGCATTCTCCTCCTCCTTCGACTTCTCTTCTTCGTCTAAGTTTATTTCTGTTAGCTTTGTTGTTCTGTGCCCTTACATTGTAAAGAAAGTGCTTGTTTAATCCTGAAAAACTACTGGTTCGTCATCTTGGTGTGCTAAAATAGTTCTTAAGGATAATGTCCTTTCGGGCACGACTCAAGTAGCCCATGATTTACGTCCATACCGCCAACACTAATGATGTTAAAATAAAAGTTTGTAAGGTTTAGATTTTTTTTAAATAGTTGATTTAAGGAATCAAAGTTAGGTTTTAATTAAGAAAATTATGATTTATGAAATGATGGTAGTTTATTTCGAATTTCATGACTTGATTATATTTATTGGAGATTATGTTGAGAATTAATCAATTTAATTTGTCGGTTGAGGTTGGAATTCACAAAATGAATATTTTGGATAGAGAACTAAATGTAGAAAATTTGAAATTTGAGGCTTATGAATTAAATTTTAAACTTATGTGGTTAAGATTTTCCTAGATTCGAATTTTTCATGTGATGATTAGATATTTATTTGGGTATGAAAAATATGTGTAAGGTATTGGGACAATGATTTGATACTTGGGTCAAGTTTTAAATTTTTGAGATGTATTAAATGTAAAGTCAAGGCTCCTAAGTGGTCAATCATGTTAACAGGAGATTAGATGAGTACATTAAAAATATATTAACAATAGACATGATTAAGTTTTAAGATTTAAAGTATATGGAAGGATGTTGGGTTAATGAGATTAATTAATCTAATCATAGAATTATGTTGTCATTATGTTTAATCACCAATTTTAATTATGTTTGATATTAAATATTATGTAGAGCATGGTATTAGTATTGTTGGTGACGATAATTCACTTGTTAGGGGTAATTAATTACTTGCTAGGAGTAAAGGTAACATTTATTACTATGATGTGGCGTGTATAATGTGATTAATTATGTGTATTTTAAAAAAAATTAGTGTTGTTTGGAAAATATTTTAGAAATGTATAATTATTGTTTAGAAATAAATTATGAGTGGAATGTAAATTTCATATATAATTATGTTCGGCACAAAATGCTTATGTTTGAAAGTATGTGATATTGTCTGAAATTCATATTTGGTCATAAATCATATATGCGTGAAATTTTTAGTTGTGGAAAGTTGTTTGGCAAATTTTTGTTTTAGAAATGATCTATATCACACAATATGCCTCATTTGATCTATGAGCGGTACTTTATAGCTTAAACTAGCTTACCTTTGACAGAGTGAATTAGGCGCCAGACATCAAACTTGGTCCTAAAGAAAAGGAGATAAGGTGATAGTCTTGCATTTTGGTTCTGTTTTGTTCAAAAATATAAGAAAATTGTTTGTATTTGTTAAGTATTTGAATATGAGTCATGTAGACTGTGTTATTGAGGGAAGATTTCACACCACATCTTAAAGAGATGAATAATGCTTCCATACAAACATCAAATTAAAGGCAACATAGGAAGTATTTATAACAGCAAAACTTACACACCAAAATAAAATACAAAGGCAGATGATGCTTAAACTCATAAAACTAAATAAATCTATTTCTTATTTTCTACAATGTTAAATTGTTTGAAAATTATTTTATATTTCTCACTTTTAGCAATTGCATGATTAGTTGTATGGCATACATCATAACATAATAATTTTGATTATTAAAACCATTGTATCTCATTTTCTGCAATTAATATTTTTTATAGGAGTGAGCCCGGTTGAAGAAGCATTAGAGGCTTAAACTTAGCATATAGGACACCAAATTATTTACTATGCCTCGCTTTGATGTTTAATATATGTTTGCCAATCTAGGGTATTTTGATATGATAAAATACGTAGACTATAGATTTTGTCAAACCAACGTATATGTGCTAGCCATGAAAAAGGTTTTTGACACTCATGGTCTTGATTTATCATGTTCAAAGATTTTATGTGTGGCTTGATGATGAAATTTATTTATGTTCAATCCTATATAAATTGTATTAGGTGATTTTAATCCAATTATGGTTAATTGTGCCTAGTTGTAGCAGAGAATGAGATTTATGCATGTTGTTTGGATATGGAAGTAATGTGGTCAAGATGTTTACCCCAAATGTTGGCTTTGGTTTACATTGCGGTGGTCAACTATTTGGAATGTGATGTTTGGAACTTTTGTGTTGGAAGTATTGTGCATCAACCTGAGCGAACATTTGATTTTTGTTGAAAGACTTGGGTGGATACTTGAATCACCTTGCTTGCATGTTTGTGGGAATTAAATGTAATGTATGGGATTATACTGTGCCTAGGAACTCTGATTTTATATTATTTGTAATTTATTACAATGTCTTGGATTCAAGCTATTGTTTTCAAAATGGGATGCCATTGGGTAGTTTTTTGATACTTTAGTAAATTTCAATTATCATGATAGATCTATTTTTAATGTGTTTAATTTTTTCTATCATGATAGACTCTTTTATATCATACTAATTAGTTTTGAAATGGTTTTTGTTTATTAAGGAAAATATTTTCTACTATAGTAAACTTCATAAAGTAATTTGATTCTTAATTATCATGGTAGATCATTTTCTATTATAATAAAGTTTTGAAAAGTTTGACTTTAATTTTTTTCTATCATGATAAACATTCATTACCACGATAGTACTATCTAAAATTATCTTTTTTTTTATATCATGGTAAACATTTTTCGATCATGATAAGAATTTTAAAAAGTTTAGTTTTTATATTACTTACCTAATTGATAGGAATAAAATAATAAAAATTAATAAATGATAATTTTATATATTTTTATCCTTTTAATTTAGAATTTTAAATATTTATTTGAGGCTAATTGAGTTTAATTGAATATTATTTAATTTTATTAAACAGTCTTCAACTTTAAATTTTAACTATCTAAATCTTTAATTTTAAAGTATAAATGATATCTTTGATTTTTTACACAATTGTTATTTAATTTTATTTCATTTGTGCAAATTTTTTAAATTCAATTTAAAAGATATTAATGGAAATTATTTTGGATAAAAGAATATGGGTATGCTTGAAAATTAAATCAAGAATTAAATTTTAAAAATTTTATTAATATTTATTTTGAATATTTTAATGTAGTTTTCAATTAGAGTTTTTAAGGATAGTTTTATTATTTTATTAAATTATTAAGTTTATATATAAAGACAGCACCGGACGCACGACTTTGAATGGAGAAAGAAGAAGGAACAAAGGAGCGGACGTGCGCGACACTGGTTTTCATTTTTAGTTGTTGTGATTTACAAGTCTCAAGTCATGGAGAGCTTTTTTTTTTTTTTCTTTTTTGATCAATCATAAATTATAATTTTAAATTTTAATTAAAGTATTTGATCTTTAAGAAAGATTTATTTTAATTTTATTTCAATTTGCTCTTGTTCTCTCTACTTTTAAATTTTATACTTTAATTGTTATGTCTAATTAGAATAGCATTATTGCATAATTTTTGAGTTATAAATTTTATTTAAGATTTTACTGGCTATAATCAATTGATATAATAATTTAAGCGTGATTTGGCCTAATTTAAGTGATTATTCATACTTTATTTCTGGTATTGTTAGTATATAAATAGTTGTTAGGTTGTAAGTTAAAAAAGATTTTAATTAATTTATGACTTAATTTTTTTGTTTAATTCTTAAATGATAATTTAAAAAATATATAATTAAACCATAATAATAAAGTTAAATAAAATTAATTTATTTTGTGAACAAAGAAGATTAAGTTTAGATGATTAAGTTGTGATTGATTACACTGCTTGTGTTAGGTAATTTTTTCAGTTAAATTTTTGTTATTTATTTATTTTTTAAAATTAATTTTGTTATTAAAAAATGCCCATTATTTAGCTTTTGATTATCTTAATTCAAGTAATTAATCCATTGACTATTAGAGAGATAACTTAAGTTATACTTTACTGCAAAATTTAATTTTATTAATTTTGATATTATTTGACAATAATGTTAGAAATTGTAGGGACATTTCTTTGATTCCACATAGACATTCTCTTTATCCCTCTATCTCCTTGTAGTCTCCCCTCTGCATTTTATTCCTCTCCCCTCTAATTAACTCTTCCAGTGACGATGATGACCAAGTGACAAGGCCATGAGAGCTTTTTTTCCTAATGACTAGCAAAGCTTTTCCTTATCGATAATGAACAACAACAATAATACACCCCTTTATTTCATAAGCAACAATAGACTTTGGCATCCCCAAATGATGATGGATTTAAGATATGAATAATAATAGTAATAGACTTTTTATCACCTCCAGCCGTCGCTTCCTCTTTAGTGTTCATCAAGCAAACATCGTTGCCCTCTGGTTTGCTATTGTTTCTTTTTTGGTTCGAGGTTCATCATTGCCTTATGGTTCCTGTGCTGCTATTGTCACGTTTTTGTCTATTAGCGGTGAAGGAGAAGGATGGAGGAGAGCTTTCTTATTTTTTTGTTGGAAGGGGCATTTATGCCTTTTCATATTTTAAAGATGTATATTTATTAAAATTATATTAGGATTCCATCTCAATGTCAAACACACTTTTATAATTCAATTATATTGTGATTTTGCTTCTGATTTCAATTTCAATTCCATAAAAATTCTTCTATTATACCAAACAAGGTCGGAAAAAACTCTTGGCTAAAAAAGTGACGCAAATGATATAATTTAGAAAGAATCATGTTTAGATGTCCTACTATATAATAAAGGATTAAAGTGTAAACTTGTCTTGAAAGATTCTTGCCATGTACAACTAATATTCTTAACTTTCAACTGGTGTGATGTTACCCTATAAGTTTTCAAAATGGTACAATGTCACCTTATAATAACGTTTGACCAATATTGACCATTATTTTGAGTGTTAAAGGACAATTTTATCTCGAAAGTTAGTTTGAAAAAGTAATTAATATCTTAGACTTTTAATTGGTGCAATGTTATTGAGTTATCAACTGTCAAATCAAAAGAACGATCTAACATAACTTGTTATAACCCTTGATTAGAAGAAGATTTTATGTTGAATTACATTGAATACCTTAAAGTCAAAATTCAAGCAATTTTATGTTGCTCATAGCAATGTATGCATTCTAAACAAATATGTATTCAAGCTTCTATAAGTGAGAACTGTTCATGGGCAAAATAATGACAAGTTGGGACTTCAAGAGAAAGTTTGTGAAGTGTTTAAAGTAGAATTGATTTTATGTCAAGGCAACCTCAAGCAAGACATTCTATCAAAATCTAGAAATACAAGCCATTTTTAACAACAATAATGTGTTGTTAGATTTTTATTCGATTGGAATATTGGTAACAAAAAAACATTGCACTAATAAAAGGTTGGGTTAAGGTGCATTTTTACCCTTGAAATATTCTTTGAGAAGCATTTAATGTTCGAAACTATTTATTGCAATAATTTTTCCTCTAAAGTAATTAAGACGTAGCATATTTGCCCTTAATGTTAAATACTCCTAATGTTGACTGTTAAAAATGCTGACTAGGACTTGAGTTTTGTAACATCCTAAATCCTTAATTCGAAAAATAATTGCTAATTAAGGATAAATTAGTAAATCAGTGAATTAATTGTGTAATTATAGATTTGGATGGTGAATTAACTTTTAAGTTTATTGTTGATTGAATGACCAAGATTGAGTAGAAGGATTGTGATTTGGAGGAGAATGTGCAAGCTAAAGTGAGAATTTCCTCACTGTGCCATGTGTAGTGGCATATACAGCATACGCTGCAGCACATGACACAAAAAATTAACTTGAACGATATGAATCAGCTCGTGAGGAGAGAATGAAATAAGGGAAAAGAGTGATAGAGGAGAGGGAAAGAGTGATCCTTTACTAAGGCAACAAATTTTAAAGTGATGGGAGTTAGTTTCGACCTGTTGCTTACTAAGTGAGTTTTGTACCGCCCTACACTCCTATTCCACCCTAATTTCTTTGGGTTTAGGATATAGAAAAATTGAATTTGAGAATTTTAAAGAGTTGTTTTTTGACCCGATAGTTATGAAAAGATTATTGAGCTTTAAACTAAGGTTTTACAACTGGTTTGGGAATTTACGGTTAAACTTTAAAGCTATAGGCTTAATTTAGCCTAAATTGATAATTTATGTAGGGTGAAATTCTTGTGTAGATTGTGTAGGAAGTTGATAAAGGTGATAGAAGGCTTGTAAAGGGTAGTCAGGACTTAAAGTGGTTAAACTATAGTGATTAGATGATTTGTTGAACTTAGTTTAGCTCGATCATGTTAATTAATACTTGTGGTCAATTGTTATGAACCGATAAAGTAGCAATATTGTGAAAGAATATGCATGCGGGTGTGTGAGTCTTAATTGAAACATATTAGAAGAGACATATACATAGACATGTGTATTGCATCCGCGAGTATACCCTAGACTAAGGTAGGGAGTCGCAGCCCTACTCTATACAAGTCTAGGAAGTCCTGAATATTTTAAGCGTAGAGCTTAACTTCGCCAGGAAGGACCTAGGAGATCCTGAAGGTCTCAAGTATAGAACTTGAATCCGCCACAATGGACCTAGGATAATGATCCATGAGTGTACCCCAAACTAGGGTATAGGGTCGTAGTCCTACTCTGTGCAAGGCTAGAAAGTCCTAAAGGTCTTGAGCGTAAAGCTTGACTCTGTCAAGAAGGACTTAAGAAACCATCCATATGTAAAAAGGATACCTGGTCTGAACATTTGTATAATGGGCCTTTTTTCATGTAAGATTGGAATTCTTGATCTAAGCATAGAGCTTGCTCCACTATGTGAAACCGGGAATGCATGAGCATGAGTGTAATGGATGGATGAATATGAATTCTTGTATATGCATATTCTACTATTTTTACTGAAACCCATACTACTTTATCTCTTTATGATTTTACTTACTAACTGATATTTGGGTTGTATTCGAGTTATTGGGATGTATGTTTCACTTTATTACCTTTACACATAAGTGAAGAGAGCACGAGAAGGTCGAGAAAAGAAGCGAGAAAAGAGCAATTTTACTTGGTAGTGGTATGACTACCATTGGGTAAATGAATGAATAATATGTTGTTAGAGTTAAGTTATCAAGTAGGATGCATAAGTGTATGTGAATATAAATTTGTGAATGTGTGTATGAATTGTGATTTAAAACTTGCTTGAATATGTGATACTGCATCTTGTCAAGGGCACCACAGTAGAAGGTACATAGGTAGGCCTAGATACCAATTAAGAAAATGTATGTTATTATATAACTTGTTCCACTTGTATGAATATGATTTGATTGTGAATTTTGTATATATGAGAACTTGACACACATGGTGAGGCAAAGCACTATTTGGAAAAGTCAAGTATATTTGTGATTCTTAACCATATGGTGAGACGGAGTCCCATATGTAAGAGTCGATGGTTGAAAGTAAACAAGTCTATATGTATATGTTGTCATGTCTATTGTGCCTCATATAAACCCACAAGTGTATAATGTGGCATCAAGTGGTCAATTTAAGTAATTAAGGTAATATATGTGTTTTGTTGTGTTAATTAGGTGTATATAGTAGTTTCAAACATAGTTCAAGGTTCAGAGTGGTTTAATGGGATAATAAATGAAAATCGAGCACTTATGGTGCAAGTTTTAAAATAAAAAGTAACTTTTTGCACCTAGGGATTCAATTTTAGATTAGACCGTCGAATTGAGTCAAAACTTTCCTTATTAACTAGAATATGTTGTAAGCTTCGTGTGGGCGCTTGAATCACTCTAACCGAATGTTGGTTGCAGAAATGGCTCGTAGTGAAAGTTCATCCTGCAAACTATCTTATGACAGTAAAATTTGCTATCATATACACCGTGGCACATTATGTGCCACGCCACAGCACATGACACAAAGAAAACAAAGCATGTTGCTCTGTACCACATGCCGTGGCGCATGCTGGTACAAGCCACAATGCATGGCACGTTTTCAGAAAAATTAACTGTGTCTTGTTGAGTCTTGAATTGTATTTACAATTCTGTTAACCCTCGTATTTGAACATATTTTTGATAAGTCGGGATCCCACATTTTGAAAACGAATTGAGGGCTATTACTCTGATATTATGTGATTATTGTTTGATAATTGTGTATTTGAGAATGATAAAATTTGAATTAAGTAGGAACTTTATAAAGATACTAGTACAAGTGTATGATTTTATGTTTTAAATTAATGAATGTGTGAAATGTGTCCAAGTATGTAAACTTGTGTGAAATTGTGAAAAACCAAAAACAAGGGCCTTATTATAACAGCCCTCACCCCACCCCACCGAGGGTTTTTTGGACTAGAGCCTTAACCACTTGCGCAGCGAGCCTGGCTTTCCCCAAGGTGGCACTTGGGTTATTCCTCACCCCACTAAAGAGGTCTTTTGGAGCCTTTCCAGACTCGAACCCCCAACCTCTACCACCTTAATGAAGTTAAGGCTAAGTTTGGTACCATTGAGTCTGGGAAGGCTCCAAAAGACCTCTTTGGTGGGGTGAGAAATAACCCAAGTACCACCTTGGGGAAAGCCAGGCCCGCTGCGCGAGTGGTTAAGGCTCCAGTCCAAAAGACCCCCAGTGGGATGGGATGAGGACTGTTACACCTATTGTATTGTAAAAGGATGTTTAAGTGCCAAATTTGTTTATGATTATATTTTTATTGATATGATTGGTTAGGTGAAAAATGTTCCGTTGGATGTAATCAAAGCCTTAAAAGTGGCTAATAACACAAGGTTGTGGTTTGGGATGCTCAAATGTGAAAAAGTGACATGAAATAATCATTTTTATTTGGGTGTCTAATTTTAAATAAAATATCAAATTAGAATGAAACCTATGTGATTAGTTAGATTATGAATTAAATTTCACGTGAGTACTTGAATCACTCTAATTGGTGTTTTAATATGTTTTTAACAGATTTTTTTTCTATCCCAACCTTTAAAAATTTGATTTCCATAATTTTTAATATTTGTGTACTATGGTAAATTAGAGGTTTAATGAACTCTAATTATCTTTGTCTAATGCAAATAAGTACAATTTCGTAATGTTAGGGAGGACATTGCAAGTTTGACTAAAAATGTCACTTGTCCTACCAAGTGAATCCAAGTTAATGTACATTTTGGCTACATATTAATTACTTTAAGGTAAAATTGTTATGACACAAATAATTTAGGACACTGGGTTCTTCTCATAGAATAGTTTAAGGGAAAAAATGTACTTTAATTTGCATCCACTTGGCATGACAGGTAAAATTTTTGATCAAACTCAAGTCTTAGTCAACATTTTTAATGACCAACATTAGGGTATTTAACATTAGGGGCAAAATTGCTATGACAAATAATTTAAGGCATTAGATGTGTCTCAGAGAATAGTTCAGGGAAAAAAATATACCTTAACCCTAAAAAGGTTATGATACTTGTCATACTCAATCTAAATTTTCTTGAGGAGAAAAATCAAATAAAAATATTTAGGAGTCGCCATCAAAATTTTAAAGAGTAATTTTAGAAACCTTTTTAATATGTGATCTATTATAGAAAAAAGGGTACAGGAGTAATTTGTATGGAAGTATTAGGCACCCCATAACCCATTCATTTGAATAGTTACCTTAAGTTAACTATATAAATTAATACAACCTTAAAAATATCATAATTATTCTTAATAAAAAATAATAAAAAAAATAGAAAATTTTATTTATTTATAAGTTGGATAAAACCTTATAGACTATATGTAACATCCTAAAGTTAAAACCTAGAAATTCAGGTATTAGAAGGGTAAGTTAGTAAAATTAAGTGGTTTACAAATTAATGGTGTTTCTGGATGGCTAATATGGTTATTAGATCATTGAACAACTTTTAAAAACCAAAGCACAAAAGGAGGCTCAAAATTGTAGTGAACTTACTATGCCATCTGTCGTGGCAGACACACTATGCACTATGGCAAATGGACAAAAATCTAATTAGATCAAACTCATTTTTGTGTATGAACCAGAGAGAGAGGAGAGAGAAAATGTAAAAGGGTGATGAAGGAAACTCTTGGGTCTACTAAGGCTTCACATTGTGGGTGATTTAAAGGCATTTTGAGCTTACTATACCTTAGAGTAAGTTTCCTATCATTTCTCCTTTCTCTTTATGCAAATTTCTGAATGTTTGGGGTAATGTGGGACTTGATTTTAATTTTCATTGGGCTTTGACCGAACCTATTGCCTTAGTTAGGGTCTTGGGAGTTAAATCAAGCTTCTAAACCTAGATTTATAAATTGTTTAGTGATATGAAGTTTTTGGTTAGGGTTTGAAGGAACCTTAATTGGAAATTGGGAGTTAGGAAGCAATGTGTGTAAAAAAATAGTGTTATTTAAGTATTTCGATTCTAAATGAGATTAAAGTAGTTTGTTAGGAGAGTTGGTGGCGTTAAAGTAAATTTTTAGGTGTAGTGGATACCCAAATTATGCTAAAAAGGGTTAATTAAAGTGAGAATTGGTGATTAAATATTTAATCTTATAGATTAAATATTGATCAGGCATTGTTATGCTAGTAAATATATGTGAGGCTATTGATTGATCACGATAATCCTTTTAGTGACAAAAGGGTTGAGATAACCAAATTATCTAAACTCTCTATTTACGTGTTTGGATGGTTGTGTGGTAATTATTAAAGCTAATATCATTGTTTTGGACTAATATAGTATTAATGTGAAAAATGATTATGATTTAAAAACTTTATGTAAAGTGGAATGGATAATTATGTTTTGCATATTATGGTTTGAAAGGCAAAATTATATGTTCAAGTATACGTATTTGTGAAAATTCTATGGTTTATAGTGGAAATGATTGTTACAATGAAAATTATATATATTTGCCTATGTGTACAATTGTTGAGCGTATGTTTGACATGACCATTTTGAGATAGTAGAGTTTACCCTAGTGTGGTGTGGGGAATATTGTTTGAAAATCCATATGGTATACTGGCATCATGGAGTCTTCAATGTGTAGTTTTATATTTGTTTAGAAGTCCCAATACTATTTGAGAAAGATTGGGCATACAATGTCGCACCTGAAAAATGGGACGCAGACGGCGCACGAGCGGAGGTTCCGACCTTCAGGGCGGGAATCGAATGGAATGAGAGTCGCCACTAAAATTTTCAGGGAAATCTTAGGAAACCAATTGAAGGAGAATAAGGATGGTCTTCGAAATCAAAAAGCAGGTTCGGGAGTCGATTGAGTGTGGGAAAGGTATTAGGCACCCCACAACATCCGTTCGTGAGAACAGTTACCTGAAGTTTATTGTGCTATATTAATATGGTTTTAAAATTATTTTAATTATCCCTTTTATTTTCATGTGTTTGATATAAAAATGATAAGAATTAAATGAGAAATATTTATTTATTTATGAAGGACGACTTGACTCAGAGTTTGACTCTGAGGCCTACATACCCTGTGATGGAGATCAAAGTTCACGTAGTTCGGGCTTAAAAGTTGTTAGTGAAAATATTTTTTTTGAAGAGAAATTAATTAAAAATAATTTATCATTTTGCAAATAAACAATTTTTAAAATTTTGATATGCGTGTTTTAAATTGTAAAAAGTAATTTAATTTTAATTATTTTTTCAATTTTTGAATTTTTGGAATAAGGAAAGAAAAGAGTTTAAGATTATTATTTTTTTAACTACTATACCTGCAGACCCTTATTAGTTCATATGGTAATGCAGTTGTTCTAAATATCTCCAGAGATTTTGAAATCTCACACAATAAAAAAATTTAGCAACTTAATTTATTTATATTTTTGAATGTTAGTAATAATTGTTTAAGTATGTACATATATGTTTTTAAAGAATTTTAATCATCATACCTATAAAGCCTTATTGACTTATACGGTAATATAATTATCCTAAATATCTGTGAAAATTCCAAAATCTCACATGATAAAAGAATTAAATTTATTTAAATACATTTTTAATTTAATTAATTTAATATATAATTTATATATATTTTTTAAAAACTTAATTGTTATATCTGCAGAGTCTTATTGACTCATACGATAATATGATTATCTTAAAAGTCTACAGAGATTCAAAAATCTCATATGACTAAAAGATATAATTGATAATTATGATTACAACTTAAATACATTAATTTGATTAATTAATTTTTTAAATTGTGTATTATATCATTATTTTACAAAAATCATTTATTTATTTTAAAAATTAAAAATTACTACATCTGTGAGGACTTATTATCCTACATAATGATGTGATTAATTTAAGTTTCTATGAAAATTCTTAAAATCTCACATGGGACTTAAATAAATTATTTATAAAAAGGAGTTAATTTTAATAATAGGTCTTTGAAACCCATATTTAATGTACACAAATAGACTCATCATAAATATGCATACAATCATGATAGAAAGCGTCATAAGGTATATATAAGCGTAACAATATTATAAATAAGCAAAGGGCCTTAGGATTGATACAGAGATGAAAATCATGCTCTTATATATTAGTATGTTCTTGGATGCTAAAAACATATTTAAAATTCAATTCAAAAACCCTATCTAACATTCACACTAATTCTTCCGTTGTTAGAGACATCATTATAACAGGATCATACTAAAATCATACCAGTACAGTTAAGACAATAAGTAAAATTTCATTAAAGATTTCTCCATGTTTAGTATCTAGCCACATATTGCAATATGACTCAAAACACACAACTTTTAAAACTCAAAAATGATTTCTCCTAGCTCGCATGTAGATGTATACATCAGCTCAAGATTATAAATCATGAAACAACTCTAAATAACCCTTTAGTCCAAATTTTGTATGCCTTCAACAACTTGCTAGCTATTAGACTGAGAAACAAGCCTTAATCATAGTTAGAAATATAGCTTGGGACTAGACTTGACTGTCACACAGCAATGCCCATAGATGATATGAATTGAACATAAGCAACAGCAAGCTAAGATCAGACCCTTAACTATAAATAACCATTTTTAACGTCTAAATCATATATCTAACCCAATCTGTATCCTAACAAATTGCTCAAATAAGTAGAAATCCTTCAACAATCAAGCCTAACAAAAAAAGGTTGATACATTTTAAAAAACTAAATTTTACAGTGTGGCGTGAAAGGCTTGATCAAAAATTAGAATTTAGAGTATGAAAATTAATCTTGAAATTGTTACTAAAACGGGTGTCTTCTTCAATTCCAGTTTATGAATTCGCCCGGCTTCCCCTTCTGCTTCTTTAGTTTCGGCTTTAATCTATTTCCAATGCTTTTTGTCTCGAATTTTAAGCTTCACTGAGTCTTCCCTGTCCTTAGCTCTTATTTTATCTCCAGCTCGATTTCTTCTCTTCGTCTCTTTCTCTCAATCTCTGTTTCTTTCAGAAATCTCTCTCTTTGATCTCGGTCTCCTCCGTCTCTCCTTTTTCAGCCAATTTCTCCAGCTTTATATAGAGAATAGAAGGGATAAATGATTACTCACCTATTCCGCTTCTTGCTTTTTCCTTCTCTTCTGCTGTATTTTCTGCGTGTGTGCTAAAAGCTCTCTCATCTCTGGCTTTAGTTTTCATTTCTATGTGACTTTTCTTTCCTCTTTTTGATGCACCGGTGAAAGCTATTTTCCTTCTGCTCTGGTTCCATTTCCGTTTGACTCTTCTTTTGCGTTTGGCCGAGTCCTTTTAAAGATGCTTTCTTTCTGTGTGTTTCGGCGTTGTGGCTTCTTTCTCCTGTCGCGTGCATTGTCTCTATTTCTCTATATTTTCTATACACACCTCTGGTCTTCTTCATCTCTGTCTATGTGGCATCTAACCGAAAGACCAAGTTTTGGAACCAATGGGTTAAGATTTAACCCATCAATTTATATATATTTTTTGAAAAAACTATAATTCTTTCTTCTTCTTTTTTTACTTTTTAATCCTATTTATTAATTTTAAAGATTAGAAAAAAAAGGACAAAAAATATAATTTTGAATTAAGCAAGCATATATTTTTTTAGGAAAATAACAAAATTTAAAGGAATAAATTCAAAAGAAGTTGACTCTCAAAAATTAGTTCCTACTATTTTGAATAGTTGGGATAATTTTGGAGAGATTTTTTTAAAATATTTAAGTAAAATTTTGTTTAATATTGTTAAATTATTAATACTTACTTTTTTAAAAAATATAATCCTAAAAAGGATTAAATTTTATTTTTGTATTTTTATATTTTTTGGTTATTTTAACGAACCAAAAGAAAGAAAATTCTAACTAACAAAAGATTATCTAAAATAAAATTAAGCCCTATTAATTATTATTTTTTAAAAAATATAATTCTCAAAAGGATTAAATTTTATTTTTATATTTTTATATATTTTTTGGTTATTTATTATCATTTTATTAAATTTTAAAAAAATGTCTGAACAAAATACAGTGTCCACATACGACACCCTGGATATTCAAAGAAAAAGAAAATCCATGATCCATAGTGGGTGAAGCCATCCTTGACCGGGACAGCCTCCTATGATCGGTGAGCTTGAGCTGATCCAGTCGCATGGAGTAGGTTCTATCTAATTATCAACCTATAGATTTAGTCGAAAGAAATAATGATATAAAGCAGTGTGTTGATCATGTATATCTTTATTGTATAGCTTTACATAAAAACATCTCACAAAATTTAACTTAAGGATGATTGAATAATTAAGGATAAATTAGACAATTAAGAGTTAACATAGACTAAAAAATAATAATAATAATAATAATGTATGAATGGCTAGTGGCTATATTGAATCCTAATTAGTGCTTAGAATTGGACCTTAGGTGGTATTGGGCTATATTTGGACTCAATTAGATGGACAATGTTTAGAATCTAAAATTTCAATCTTTTGTCGTAGTCAAAAATTTATTGGCCATGGTCAAGAGTCAATTTTTAAGCTGTCAGACTCACTTTTCAAATAAAAAAAATTAAAGTTTTGAGTAGGAGTTTGAAGGTGAACAAAAAGGGCTCTGCTAGAGTTTGTTGTGGATATCTAACTAAGTCTATTTAGAATCACTTGGGTAAGTACTTATAACCTCTCCTTTTCCTCTCTCATGCATTTTCACTATGGTTTTTGGGTAGTTCTTTAGGAGTCTAAAAATGAGTTGTGAGTTTTCTAAAATTCTAACTTTAATGGGATCAATAAAAGTTATTTAAGTGTCTAACCTTTGGGTTATGATACTATTGATGTCTTAGGATTTCAAGGTGGGGTTTGGAGTAAACCTTATAGCTAATTTGTTGAGCTAGGAAGATTATGAATTATTAGTGGTATTGATTAGACTAATGAGAGTCTAAGTAAACTAATAAAACCTAAAAATGGATTTGGTTGTGGGTAGATGACTATAATAGGATTTTTGAGTTTAGGCTTTGATTAGAGTTAGTTAAGGATAATTAGTCATTAATGACTATTAGTGTATTTGATTGTAGATTGACCATTGTTTATGCTATTGAGCTTATTAGAGCTCTGTTTAATATTCACGGGTATTCTTAGTTGGTAAACCAAAAGTTGAGGTAACCGGAATTTTAATTGTTGTATATCATAGTGTCTGCAACTATGAGTTATGCTGAGTTATCATTGGATTGAGATGGGTAATATAGACATGTTCATTAATATAATGACTTTAAGTTAATGTTATGCAATAAACAAGCCTAATAGTGATAAAAATGCTTTATGGCTATGCGATAACGTGCAAGTTTTGTTTATGAATGTGTTGAGTTATTAAGATATGCATGAATATATGTATTTGCATATGCTAATTGAGCTTGCATGATCATGATGGGTAGGAGTTCACCTTAAAATAGTAGAAGATTAGAATGGTAAATCTACATGGTGTGGCCTCCATTAAGTTTGTGCATAGTGGTTGGCATATTTCATTATTATATGTGATTAATATTGCCAACAACCTATGGGTATAGCATAGGTCAGGCATGATACTCAATATCATTGATCTTGGATTGAACGGTGTGGGTCGGGCACTTATGACACCCTAAAATTTTAGTAAGGGGAACCCATGGTTCAAGAGTGAGTACAGGAGCTTTTAGCCGGGTGACCCCTCATAATTGGAGAGCAGGGCTAATCCAGTCGTATAGACTAAACTTATACGAGTTGTTAGCCTATGGGTTTAGTCAGAAGATATAAGGAGGGATATAAGGTGGATGCATTGATCATGTAGCATACTATCTTGTGTTATAATGTGATTAATGTGTGATTAACTTATGTGATGTAAATTGCCTATTTGTTTATATATGTCGCACTTTAATATGCTTTAATTAAGTTTCTTGGTTATTGAGATTATTTAATCTTACTCTTATTTGTTAATATCATTACAGGAGACGATAATGATAAGGAAAAGGGGAAGGCATCAACGCCAAAAAACTAGAGCTTATCTTGTAAAGTCTCTAGTTAATATACGTGTAATTGACATTATTTTTCTAACACTAGGAGTTTCTCATATAGATTTACTTTTATTTGAAGTTCACTTATAATGGTAGCCTTAAACTTCAATTTTAGCAATTTTTAGATTGTCTTAGCCATAGTAGGGTCTCAATACCTAAACTGACCATGGTAGTGGGCCAAAATAACTTGAACAAGTATATTTTAACAAGTTAACTGGGTTTTACATATTTTGGGTGATTATTTAGCTTGAATGCAAAAAAATTACATTTTTACCCCCATTATGTGTCTTATAGAGGTTGAGTGGTCCATTTTTGTATTAAGGGTGGTTTGATACTTGTGACTATTTAGACAAGTGTATTAAGACTTATTGAGTATGGTTCAAGCCCTTGTGTGGGCTATTGGGTTATGGTTTAAGGTTTAGACACTTGGTTAATGGTTTAAAGGCAAAAAAGTAAAGTTTCAGTTTCAGGTGTCTAAATTCTTTATCTGATGTTGGATTGATGTGAAAGCAAAACTATTAGTTAGATTATGAAATTTTTGATATGAGGGTGCTTAAATCACCTTAATTGAAGGTCCGAGTCAAAAATTATGCACGTTAAAAGTTCATGATTAGTAGTTGTTATGACAGATGTTGTCATGAAGCCTTGGTTGCGACTTAAAGATTGTTGGCCATAGCTAAAGGGTGGCCGAGAGCATTTGGCCACAGCCAAAAGGGAATTGGCTATAGCCAAATCTTTATTGGAAGTATTGGCCGCAGCTAAGTAACCCTGTTAAGCAAAAATGACCCTTTTTACTTCATTTTGATTTGTTTTCAACTCTAATTGATATTCATGCTTCCCAAATACTTTTACTTTCATTTATAATGTTTGTAAACTTGGCTTTGAGATTAAATAATTAATGGAATCCTATCTCTATAAGATTTTTCTTACTTAACCTTTTGAGTTTTTATATTGCCAAAGTTAATCTTTTTCTTTCCATAATATCTCTTATTATTAATTTAATTAGTTGGAATTATCATGAAATCTTTACCTTAAGGTTAATTGCTATGCAAGTTATGTGTTTAATTAATAGAGGTATTACATTATATGTGTATGTACTTGTCATATATGAATTATATGTTTTAGATGCCACTTCACATGCTCACTAGCTGTTCTCACACATGAATAGTTTGTTTAGATTATTTGGGTACTGAGTCCTCATGTCACATCTCGGACTGTTGAAGTGTGATCGGCTGGAATATAAGAAAGCTCATATTCCATAAGCCTAAACCTTTAGCACATCTAACATATAAATTTTAATTTTATTATGCAATCACCATTTATATTAAGCAACTATTAATAGGAACAAAATATTTAAGCTTGCTATAGAAATTTTGATAGAGTCTTTGCTATAAATTGAACTTTCCAAAATTTCTACAACCTGCTAAAAAGAATACCTAAGTAGCATTCAAAGTTCTACTCCGATACAATATATATGTACATGCAAGCCAAAATACTTTAAACAGGGATCTTGCCTATATGATTCATGGAGAAATTCTATAACAAAAAATAAAATACTTAAATATTTACATTAATCCACAATATAATTGGAGTAACAAAATGCTTCTTATCTCAATGAGTTCCAAAAGGTTTATTGAAAAGCAGGTTCACTTCTACTATCTAAATATCAAAAATTTCTTCAATAAATAACGTCCCCAAACAATAAAAATAAGTAAAAATGATAAATATAAACATATAAAATAGGAAAAAGTGATTAATCTAATTACCAATGGTATAAATAAAAAAATAGAACAATTTGTCTTTAAAAATTGGGTAACAAAAATGGAGAATCATATTCACCAAATTAAGAATATATCCTTTATATAAACTAATCATAAAGACACAATTCTTGAGAGCAAAAATATACCTTAGAAAGCATGTTTTCTATTAGGACCTAAACAAAACAAATAATAGGCATGGACATACAATTGAAGAAGGTAAGTAACATCTGGCATGACTAAAAGTTATGAAAAAAATAGGTGTAGGTATAAAGCTTATGAATAATTGGCGTGGATTATATCCACGAAACTTCATCCTCCCTTCCACGTGTGTTGGCTGACACACGAAGCTAGTATCTCCAATATACCCTGCTAGCTAGGTATACTATGACGCGTCAAGGGCTAATAAAAATGTCATTAGCAACCAGTATTTTATATTTAGTCTTATAAAATATTTTTGTCATGTATGGAATCCAAAAATCCTTATAGTTCAAAATTTTCCTTTAATTTGTGAAGTATAATTAACTTTTTCATCTATAATTTATCCGGTCCATACATGAATAATATTTTTAAGAAAATAAGATACCATGAGGATACATACATAATTAGACTCGAATAATGAATAAGTTAATTACATAATTTAACTCAACTTAATCATAAGATATAATAAGAAGTTATGTTTATAACAATTAAAATAAATAAATAAATAAAGTAAGATAAATACTATCACTTCTTTTCATTAGGGAATGCTATTTACTTACCTGCAGTGTTTTCCAATATTAAAATTTACCCTTTAGAGCCTTAATCAAATTTTTCTTCTACTAAATATTCTAACCAATGAAAAGAAAATTTAATGACATTTATTAAAGTTTAATACTCTCTTTATCAATATTAATAACATTGTAATGAACTAAGTTTTTAAATCAATCCAATTTATATTTTCAATTCTTCAATTTCTACAATATTGTGTGTGTACATTCTACATAGCACTTTATTTATAAAATTTGCCTTTCCAATTCTTCTCAAGCACATATATAGCTAAACTCTAATCAAAGATGTTGGTATATGTTGGAAATTATGTCACGAGGCCAATCATTGTACTATGCACATTATTATTTAATGAGTTTCTCTTTTATTATCATATCAATTGCATGTTTATTATGATAAATGTATACTTGGACAAACTATAGTAATTGTTTTAAATGTCACTAGTCGGTCATCTATGAGGGATCATAAATGAAATAAGACAGTATGATCTTGATTATTATAAAGATATAAATTAAAGTCGTAGGCACTTGAAATAGTACATGGTGCTGGACCGACCTACTATGAAAAACCTGCATGGTACAAGTTATAAGCTTATCTCATATGTAACCATATCACTAAGCTCTTTGACTTGAGATTATTATAAATTCCAACATAATGACCACTAAACTTTGACTTAGTCAAAAATTACCTTTGACTGGGTGATCATAAAGACTGTGATTGAGTTTAGTAATATTCATGTAGAAGAATATGAGCGGTCAATATGTGATAGATTAAATTTAATAACTAACATTATACAAGAGAATATCATGTCAATTGTAACATCCCAAAAATTTTAAGACTCGAATTTATTTTAAAAAAATAAAATAAAATATCTATAATTAAATTAAAATTTAGAATAATTTGATAGAGGCCTAGAGTTTGAATTTTTCTCAGTAAAAGTTTGGTTTTATTTGATTTTTAACTATGGGAAAAATTACCAAAGTTGACTCAGGCTTTTGTGCTATAATAAAAAATGTTGGGTCCTTTCTTGTAATTTTTTCTAAGGCATTAGATCGGCATTTTAAAGAGCCAAATGAACGCAGAAAACAGAAATGAAAACACAAAGGAAAGAAAGGAAATGCACAAGAGGGAAAGAGGAAGAAGAGAAGAGAAAGAGCGAGAGTTAGGCTTGGATTTACGAGGCTTTGCGACCGTTGCGAGCTCAGCTACACGATAGGTAAACTCTCTACTTCAATCTTCTTTCCTTCCTCTTAATTTTCTTTAATTTTTGAAAGAGAGAATTTTTAGATTTCAATCCTAAAGGCTTTATTCTTGTAAGCTTTTGTTTCTTTGGATCCTAGGGAGGATATTTTGAGTTTCTATATAGTGATCTAATATTTTGAGTCGATAATTGGATGAAAAGAGGTGTTTTGGGCACAAATTAAATCTTGAGAGATTGGGTTTTGCTCCTCAATGATTTAAGCTTATTGATTTAGTTATAATTTTGCTATTTGAACCCTATAAGATTTAAATTAAGGTTTGGTTTTCATTATAAGGGCTAATGGTGAAAGTTGGTGACACTAAGTAAAGGTTTTTAATTGATAAAAAATTATATAAATTGAAAATTAGCCTAATGATGGCTAATAAATGGTTTTAGTGGTTAAATGATACTATGTGAATGGTTGGTTTAATATATGGACCATTAGGATGGATTATGACTCATTGACCCAAGTTGTGTGGTATGAGTTATAGTCTTCATTAATGCTATTTGACATGATAAGTGATGTGGATCACTTATATGTTGTAGGAATTATTGGTAAAATTTGTTCAAAGTTAAGGAACAAGCCGAGCCCTATTTTGTACAAGAGGAACCCCTTTGATACTAAAGAGTTAAGGTAACAGGGGAATTTATATTTCTTATTACTTTGTTTTAGCTATTTTTGAATAAATATTACTAGATATCATGCATTACATGTTTTAAAAGATTAAATGTGCTTTATAAGGGGTTATGGGGTACTACTTTGATTATAGTGCAAATATGTTTTTTAATTGTTTAACAACAATGTTTTTATGGAAACGAGATTTGTTTACATGTATTTTAATCATAAGGAATAGAAGTTGTACTTAAGAAAGTGTAACTAAGTAAGGTACCTTAGATAGGCTAAGGAACCGTTTAAAGGAGGTTTATAAATGTTATACTACCTTAGAATGTTGAAGTGGTCAAATAAAAGGTAGACACGAATAAAAGGTATGATCTCGATGGGAGTTCACCAATGAGAAGGTGTGGACTTTTGATATTCTATGGCACACTGCCAGTACTCAGTGTTGCCTTACGTATTGTGGGCTTAGTGTACTAAAGTGGTTAGTGTATTGAGTGTTTAACACCTCTCAATGGGGGAGGGAATCCAACATATGAAGTGTGAGGTTGAGTGCCTAGGCCAAGGTAGCCCTCACATGGAGAGTAAGTCGGGCTGGCTCTGGGAGGGAGTTAGCTTTGACTGCTCAAGATTCACGTCGAAGGGGCATAGGCGGTTCGGTGGATTAAATCATGCCTTAGATTATGTTTTATGCATGTGGAGGTACAAGTAGGTATAAGATTTACCTGTGAGTTAAAGAGTGCCATGGGGCATTCTGTGGGTATGAAAGGTCATACCGGCCTACGTCCTGCATTCATGCATTTTAAATGGTTAAATTATATACTATGTTGAATTTATTATTCATTTATTTGATTATGGCTTACTTTGTAATAATCAATGTAGATTTCTCTGTTACTGAGACTATGGTTTTCTCACCCTTCTTTTCAATATTCTAGGTCCAGGCGAAGGAACCAGTGGAGGACGGGGAAAGAAGCAGAGCTAGGGGTTATTTGTGAATTGTAAAGAACTATAACTCCTTTCTTTTGAGCAAATCTATTGTAATGTATTTATGATTAGGGTGCCAGTAAGGATATGTTTATGTATATGTGTGTGAGTATGTGTGGATTGTATGGCTTGTGTAGGAATTTTTGTTGCTTATAGACTTGTGACTAGGAAACTTAGCTATGGTGTGTGGTTTTGATGGATTTATTTAGTAGACCAAGTTTTCACTACAAGCAAATATTTATTTTGGTATATATATGATTTCACAAACAAATGCAAAATGGTTGCATTGCAAATGGTGTGATATGGGCAAACATATACCTTGGATAGAAAGAGTAAGTGCGTGGGTCCCACAGAGATCTCCGAGCCAAGTGAAAATGTTTAGCATGTGTATTCATATGTGTATATAATATTTAGAATATTTTTTGACCACTCTTGTATGATTTGTGCATTTTGGGGGTTTAGGGTCCATTTTGGAAATGGCACCCGAGTGGTCAAATTTTGGTATAAAGGGTTTTTCTACCATTTAAATGTTCTATCAGGTGTTTTTAGTCCTATTTGACGTATCCAAAGTGTTCCCACAAGTTTGTAACCATTAGGATGAGATTTGGACAATTTTAAAAATGATTTTTACCAAAAACCTGCACTTTTGCATCTGGGTGTCCAAACCTTAATCCGACCGTTGGATTTCTCTAAAATTTGAGTCACAAGTAAAAAATTTTATAATTTTTGTATAGGCTTTAGTATCACATCGATTAAATATCTGATAGAGAAATGATGCACTCCAAAATTTGGTACGGAGGAGGTAATGACAGCAATAATTGATAATGTTGCAACATGCATGAAATTTAATCCGTCTATTGGATCTTTCAAAATTTGGTATACTAATAGTACTATTTAAAAGTGACATGTGGGCTTTAGAATCGCTCTGATCGGAGGTCGGATGATGAAATGGTGCACCCCAAAAGTTAGTCCGGAGGTGCTGTCCTGACAGCAAAAATAACCAATCTTTTAACATGTCTAATTTTTAATCCGACCTTTGGATCTTTTTGAAATTTAGTACATTTATAGTACCCTTTGAATGTGACATGTGAGCTTTAAAATTACTTCGATTGGAGGTCAAATGATGGAAGGGCACCTCCTAGAAGTTGGCCCAGGAGGGCTGTCATGACAACAATTTAATGTTGTCATGACCACATCTTTTTATTCTACTTTCATCTAACTTGCTTCCGTGCGCTATAGGTAGAACCTATAATTTTTTTAGGTTTTAAATGATTTATTTCTTAAGTTAGTTAGAGGATCAACTCTTTAACCATATTTAGTTTATTTGAATTATGAAATTTTTGGATAACACTCGGGGTAAGTGTTACATCAGTTGTATAATTTGAATTTATGAAATAAATTTGAATTAGATATGATATCATAGATTAAATTTATGAGATAAATTTAATTAAATTTTTATAGGCTCTTTAAGTGAAAAACGAAAACCCTAATCTATATATTATATATAGATGAGGGCATGCTTTATAAAAGTATTAAGAATCAGAAAAGTCTTGATGACAAAATGTAGTGAGAGCCATGAAAACACCCTAGAGAAATGTGTCATTCAAGCGCGAGCACGCCGTTTAAGTTGAAAGCTATTCTTGTGGATATCGATAGAGAGAGTAGATCTATGTTATCAGCTCCTGAGATCTAATTTCCTAAAGACAACACGTGAAGAACTCGTGATTAAAAAGGTAATTGTTCTATCCACCTTTACTTAAACAAGTTCGTTCGGTCCATATCAGGATAAAGATTTAAAATTTTAATCTTCCGTTGTGCCTCCCTATCTAACAATATGCACATATCACACTTTGCAATTCAAAATCTACCATCCAAATAATTTTAGAGTAGAATGGATAAATTTCAATTCTAGCATATCTCAAACATTGCATCAATTATTCCATAGATATATTAGAGACCAATACATAAATAGCAATTTGGTGCTTGAACTATCATAGAAATACTCTCTCCAAAATTCCTTATTTCCAATTCCGACTTCCCTTATGGAGAATAATTACCTCCCATAGCAACTTAATCATCAATGATACAATTACTACATTTATTTCCTATCAAGCATAAAATTCTTCCTATTGAACATTTTATCGATCACCTTACAAGCTTCAAACTTTAAACTAAAATTTCAAGTTTTTTTTCCTTTTAGTTCCCATTCCAATTTGATTTCATTAACTTCCCAATTAAGCTCACAGGAATTTAAATATAATTTCTTCTTGCATTAACCAATCTATGAGAGAAATTAACTACTAAAAATCATTCTTAAACTCAAATCTATTGTGTGATCAAACCCCTCCTACTACCCATAATCATACATAGACATAATGATGAATTTACAATGTCCAACCATCTAATACACATAGCAATAGAGAAATGAAAAATCAAAATTCCTTACCTCTGATTAACAACATAGAAAGGAAGGAGAAGAAATCATTTGACCCATTTTCCTCTTATAATGGCTACTTTCTTAAATGAGTTTTCTAATCTTCTAAGCTTGCTTGAATTATCCTTACTCCCTCTTTTACTCACTTAACAGTTGCAATTAAGGAGGGAAAATCAAAAAAACTCATTTTCAGTCAAAACCTAAAAATGCACACACACAATGGAAGGAAGATGTATCTTAACTCACCACCAATGTAGCAGAGGAACAAAGATAAGAAATTAAAGCTCCCTAACTCAAGTATAATTACAGCAAAACATGGGAAAAATTATGGCCACTTAAAAGTCATGGAGGATGAAATCGACAGCACCAAAAAGGGAAGAAGAGCTTATAGAATGAACCTCCAACTCTAGCAGATCAAGGTTCTCACATACCCACCAACAGTGTATCGTCAATAATAAAGGAGGCAAAACAATGAATAAAAGAGGAAGATCTTGAAGTACTCACATAGCAGCATAGATGAAACTCACACACCTGATAACGGTGAGCTGACTAGCGGAGGAGGAAGGATAGAGAACGCCGGTAGACTTGTTAGGATCAGAGAAGAGCAGAGGTAGTGGTTTTCTAGATTTCTCTCTTTCTCTCTCTCCTTCTAGTGGGGGTTGCGAAGGTGAGACAAGAAAAGGAAATAAAAAGGAATTTGATCCAAGAAAAATTGGAAAAAATATAGCATAAAGCACAAGGAAAATTACAAGAAAGAACATAATGTTTCTATAATTTAAAACAAATTAAAACCCTAACTTTTTCTTAGTAGAATTTAAATTATAGACTTTCAAGAAAATTACTAACGAGAGTTTCAATAATTAATCATTCTCCATTTGCTATTAAACTAATTTAAAATTTAGGGTCATTACATCTCGATTCACCCTATAGTTACATTTTTCAAGTAAAGGCTTTGATAGGGGCAAAGAGAAGGAAGGTATTACACAAATTGAGGAACTTGTATAGTCTTCCTTCTATCTTTTAGTTTGTAACAAATTATTTATACCTATGCCAACTTTTGACCATATGTCATTTTAAGGTCACTCGCATAAACACTATTGTAAACTGTGGGTATCTTAATATAGGATGTTGTAATTGTGATGTAATTTTGTACGAGATTAAGATACTAGTGCAAGTGATATGTTGGTATTAATTATGTGTTTGAACAGGCATGAAGATGTTTATTGTGAATTGTTGTACCCCTTGAGTTTATGCTAAATTTGGGATTTGGATGGTCAAATTGTGTCTGGAATGTTATTATTATGGTTTAATTATTTTTTCTAGTTGTCTATAGTTCATTTGAATTAGTTCAAGTGGTTCCCAGGTTATTAGCACTAGTTTTGTGGTCTGGACATCTTTGTTTTGAAAGGAAAACGAACCAATTTGGATTCGAGTGTCTAAATTAGGTGTAAGATTGGTGCTAATAGCTAGGTAGCTCAAAAAGTTACATGTAGACTAGAGCTGGGAATAAGGATCGAGCTTGAAGACCCTGTTTAAATAAGGGTTTGGGCTTTGAAAATGAATTTTTTTTAAATAATCAAGCTTGAGGGCTTGGCCTTGATAAGTCTTGTAAAAAAAGGCTTGGGCCCGGGTTGCCCTTAAACCCTATTATATTATTAATTATTTTTTTTAATAGAACACGTGTTTGAAGCAATGACCTGCTTATCTGATCTTACACGCATTATATTATTATTAATTTTAATTTATTCTAAAATTGATTTAATATAATTTTATAAATATCAGTTATAGTATAAAATTTTTGATATTTTTATTTTTCTATAATTATTATATTTATGTATTTTTAAAAAATAAACTATTTTTTAAGCAAGATTTGAATTTTATTATTGGATTTCTAAATGTGTGTTGTTTAATTTCTAAAAAATTATGAGGATTTTAATTTTTTAAAATTTTAGAATATTTTAATTAATTTATAATACTTAATTTTATTTCAATTTTTTTATTTTCTAAAACAAGATTTGTGGGCCCGGCCCTGAGCCCTTCACATAAAGGCCAGGCTTGAAAAATTGGGCTAAAATGGGGAAGGCTTTAAGGCTTAGGCCCTTAAGGATCAGGCCCGCCCGTTTTCTCAGCTCTAGTGTGGATGCTTGAATTGTTCAAATCGAATGTCGGATGATAAAATGGCACACTCTAAAAGTTAATCCTGAAATGCTTTCATGATAGTTGTTCGCTGTCATAACAATAGGAGTGTGCCACAGTGCAATGCATAGAGATGGGCGTACTCCCTTTATGCCATCCGCCATGGTAGGTGATATCTGCACTGCTGCTAATGGTGCAAATTTTGAAATTTTTTAGAATGTTCTATTATTGTTTTTAAGAGTTGTTATTGGTTTCTTTGTTTCTACTATCTTGTGTAAATTGGTTTTAAATTATTGTTTGATTTCAAACAAATTTTTGAAAAGGGTTTCTTGGGATCTTGTTTTCTTAAACTATTTTCAAAAATCCTTATATTATGATAACCATATATAAAAAATTTAATTAACTTTGGTTATTGTAATAGCGTCTTGTGTCTTGCATCCTTATGTTTGATAATGTTAGAGTTGACATTATACTATGCACCTTTTTGAGATATCAAAACCTTCATAGTTCGGGTAAAAATGCGTGTCTTCTAGCTAAGATTTTTTAGAAAAAGTATTTATTATTTTTTATAAAATAAATTTTAACGTTGGTTTGTTTTTTAAAATTTATTAAAATATTTTATTTCTTTATTTATGATGAGATTTTAAGAAATAGTTTAGAGGGAAATATTTTGATAAGATTCATGAGGATTTTGTATATCTAGAAATCTATCTTTCAAAACTAAGTTATGTTATTTTTTTTATTTTTAAGAAAACCTTTTATTCTTAAATACCTAAAAAGTCTCACACAGTGAATGATTTCAAAACTATGTACATATGATAATTTATTGCTATGTAGAATAAGTTGATTGATTTATGTACTTATGAGGACTCTAAAAGTCTCACATAGCTAATGGCTTTAAAACTATATAAATGTGATAATTTATCGCTACATATGATTATAAATTAATTAACTTGCAAGCTTGTTAGGACTCTAAAAGTCTTACACAATTAAAACATAAAACATTTTTATTGAAGCACACGTAATTTATTGCCACATGTGAAAAATTAATTAACTTACAAACTTATGAGGAATCTAAAAGTCTCACGCAACAAACAATAAAATCATGATAGGTATAATGATGAACCAATAAACACTTACTTGAGATTTAAATCTTGAAATTTTTTCCTTAGAGCTTCTCATAAATACTTTCTCACATCATGAGATTTCAAATTGTTTTTCACATAAAAAATTCATCAAGGAACCATATTGAAGTCTAAAACTTCCATCACATTATTATGGCATATGGTATGAGAGAAGGAAAATTTAATGAGCAAAACTTAATCCACATATAAAGACAAAAGATAGCTAGAGATGGATCATAATCTTACGCACAATCATATTCAATCACATGGAGACAAAAAAGTTGTAATATAACTAAAGGAGGATGTAGATTAGGATCACAAACAAAGGATTATATTCTTGAAGTATTAAGGGTCATCATTTGGTAACTAAAATATTCAAAGGGGTTTAAGGTGTAAAGTCCCCCTAAAAGAGAGGTGAATTGGGCTAAATAAAATTTTAAGCAAATAATATAAGAATTAAATATAAGTTAGAAATGATGTCACCAAACAAGGTTGAGTGAAGGGAAGAGAAGCTTTTCACAAAGTGTTTATCTTGATTCAGCTCTAATCACTTAAGTCTACATCCAATCTTCAACATACACTTGACATGCTTCACTGTCTCCACTAACATTAAGCCAAGCTCTATGTTTCCACATTATAATTTAGACTTGTAACATCTTAAAAATTAAAATTTTGACAATTGAGTAATTGAGAGTATTTAAGTAGGATTTATGTAGTGTGTGGTCAAAGAAGACTAATAGGTATTTTTGGTTAGAATTTCAAGTATAAATTAGGTCTAAAGTGAAATTGGGTCATTTGGGCGTAAAAAAGTGAAGAAAAATAATAAAAAAGCCTCTGTGTCACATGTCGCGGTGCATGTGTGGTTCGTTGCAGTGCACAAGGCCAAGAGACGTGAGACTGTCTTCTTCATACTACATGCTGTGGTGCACGGTATATGTTTTGCAGAAATAAGTTATGAATTGATGTGAAAAACAAAAGGGAAAGAAAGCAAAAATGGAGGAGCTCGTCTTTACTCTGTCAAGGCACGATTTTGGGGAGGATTAGAGAAGGTTTAAAACTCCTAATCACCTAAGGTAAGGTTTCTAAACCCCTTTCCTCCACCCCTTTCCTCCATTCCTCCATTTTCTCAAAGATTTGAGTTAGGGTTTTAATGTGTATGATGATTTTCAATCCATATAGATTATGGGTTTGAACCCATTGACTCAAATGAAGTTAATGAGAGTTGTTTAGAGTATTTAAATATAGTATTAATGATTTTAAAGGTTGTTGGTTGGTAAATGCCATAAATATCTAAAAATAGTATTTTATGAGGGTTGTTAGAAGAGTTGTAATGCCATTAATTGAGGATTAATGACTCATTAATAATAATGGAAGCTAAAAAGGGTTAATAAACCTAATGGATAAGTCCAAACATAAAAAATATGGGCATTAGATAATCTAGAAGTGGGAAATGAGGGTTAGAAATATGTGTTTGGCATTGTTGATGAGTTGAGAACTTGACTAATTATAGATTGAGCATTTGGGCACCATATTGGCTTAGGAAATTAAGCTTGGAAGCTAAAATATAGAAGGGTCAACTTTTGACGTCTCAAAGGTTTCACCTCTCTAATGGGTAGTTTTTTGTTAATTAATTATAAATTGTAAAATGTGCATGTGTGTATGTATGATATGATTTTGAGCATGGAAGCATGTTGAACTTGATGATTGATTGAATTGTGAGCATGTAATGTTTATTTTGACTTAAAATGTGCTATTGAACTGAAAATGATTTTTAAAGCTAAGAATATGTACAAATTATGGGAAGTGAATTTGTGATGCTATTTGATGTGATGATTTTGTAAAAATAAAGGATTTGATGAAGTCGTAAAGTGAAATATTTTGTGAAAACAATACGGATGTTCACTTAGGTAGCATATTATCGTGAACCCACTGTGCTAATAATGAAATAAATTGATATTGTGAAAAATGAGTGAGCATTGTACATGGCATAATCAATAGGCGGGATTTTGCCTAAGGAGAGGAGTAGATAAAAATCCATATGGTATTTTAGGATGTCTTTTGGTGTGCGAGGGCTTAGCCTTGTCCCATAGTTTGTCAAAGGACAAGAATCTAGCTATTTCCACCAGTTTATCAAGAAAATTAGCTTAGGGTATACGACACTCTCTAAGAGTAGGGGAAGCCGTGGTCCAAAAGTGAGTACTATGATTTTTGGTTAGGTCACACCTCACAATTGGTAAGCTTGGGTTGTCCAGTCACATGAATGAAATCCTATTCAGTGTTATAGCCCACAGTTTCAGTCAAAAGAAATAAAAAGGGTATAAGGATGGTTTGATCATGCATATGTGATTGTATGACGTCACATGATTAGGTTGTGGCAAGTCATGTTAAGATATCGAGTCATGGTCATATGTTTAAGTGCCTTGTGACAATGTATCTTGTGTTTATGATGCAAATGAGTTAACTGGGAAATGATGAGTTATGAACTATATGTTATTGCATGTTTTAAGAAAACTTATTTCATATCTATGTATTTATTTTGATTGATATACAATTGTATAGGGTATGTTTACCTTAGTTACTGAGTGGCTAGACTCAACCCTATTCTTTAATGTTTTACAAGCTTTAACTTCAATACAAAGAGGGATAAAGCTCAAGAGGCTTAAGAATTAGTGTATTCCTATTGTATGCCTCTATGTTTGACTATTTATTTTGTGTAATAGATTAATATTGCCAATTATAGGATGTATTTTATTTACACTTGTACTATAAAGTTGTTTGAAATGTTTGAGTTGTATTTTAGGCCCTAAGTGGTTGTGCATGATAAGTTATATATGTTGATAGGGTTAAAATATTAATGTAAGTGTAAGAATGTTTATTTAATTATATTGTTGAATGCTATTTTGAAAAACAATGCCAAAATTTCCTCCTTTTATTTTTGGTATTATAAGGGTTGAGAAGTAAAATTTTGATATGATAGTAGTCCTAGGTCTAATAGATATGGTCTGGGTGTTAGAAGGACTTTTGGCACTTATGTAGGGTTTTGAATACCCTTATTGTTGTGAAGGTGGAGAAAAAGTGACAAAAATTTGTTTAGGTGTCCAACTTCTTAGTGTAACTTGTTTTGAAAATAAAATCCGTGCCATTAGCTAGTTTATGAAAAGAACTTTATGTAAACATCTAAATCATTTCATTTGAATGTTGGACTGAGAAACGGGGCATGTTGAAAGTTGCCTGAATTTTGCTATTAAATGATAGCGGTATCTACTGTCATGAAAACGTGAACATACAGCAGTGCATAGGGCCTTTGCTGCGATGCGTCATATAGAGAGTGACAAGCTGTAGCGCAAAGAGTGCAAGCCACGACGCATTGCTTTCTTTTTAGTACATTAAGATTTTTTAATTGTTTTCAATTCATTTCATTCATCTGAGATATCTTGTGCCTCCATAACTTAATTTTACTCTAATTAAATGTTAAATAATTGATTTTGACTCATTCAAAACTATGAAAACTTGGAATCCTGACAATTTAAAATTATAAATCTAATGATCTCTTTAAGAGTCAATCTTTTAATTACTATAGATTTGGATGTTAATTCTATTTTAGAGTGAGGAGATTTTACAAGACTTCTCCTTGAAACACTCATTAAAATATCATTAATTCACATGCTACAATCTGTACTTATTAAAATATCAATAATCACAATGCTATTTTCACATCATGCTTCACAATTTGAACTTTAATTATTCATACCATTCCATTTCATTATCAAATAAGCTCATGACCATAAATCACATAATTCAAAACAATCAATACCAACATTCTTCCATATCTACATTATCATTTTCATCATAATCAATAACATAAAACTCAATAAATCTTGTAAAAATTAATTTTTTTACCAACTTCAATATAATTTTCAAAAAAATTATCACAAGTTTCATCTCCCTCCACGTCAGGTCCTGTGTTTGGTTTGGAAGGATTGGGTAGAAAGAATTGGGTGAGGAATTTGGAGGGGAGGGGATACAAGATTTCCCCTCCCATGTTCCCGTCAAATTGGTGTCTTTCAAGGGAGTCAAAGTTTTTGATTAATTTACCCATCTATTTTTATTACATTCCATAATTGCCCGTAGATGAAAAATAAAGAATACAATTGTGCCTCCCCTGCTTCCAGACTCCTACTCGGTGTGCTCGCTATCGCTCCCGCCGTGTGTCGACCCAGCGTCGTCATCTAGCTATTGTGTTTTCATCAATCGTTCTCCGGTGAGTTTCCCTCTGCTCCTTTCGCCGTTGTAATTGCTGAACCTCTGTTTTCCGTCAAGCATCATCTGGGTTATTTTCTTTGCAGACCCATTTCTGTCATTTCCTTATTGCTCGGTTATTTTCTGGGTCATTTGTTCCGATGCATGTTGCTCCGTTGTTAACTCGGTTTTCCGTCAAGCTCGGTTATTTTCTTTAGTTCTCAAGTGGATGGATGGATGTTGCTCCGATGTTAGATGTTGAATGTTGTCTTCATATTTGCGTGTGAAAAAATCATTTGTGCTAGCCATTTGGATCTGATTTCTCTAGTATGATGGATTTTTTTTTTAAGCTCTTGATGTTCTTGCTATGCCGGGTTTGAGGGGCTGATTATGCTCAACTTTCTACTTTCTTGCTTTTCCTACTTCTTTGTACGTTGTCGCTAATTCTTGATCTTAAGTTGGGGAACGAATTATCTTTCATTGCATGTTATATGGCCTCATTACTTATCATTATAAATTTTAGTGTTACAGCTCTGTCCTGAAGGGGTCCCATCTCCCCAAAGAAAGGTCTTATAAATTTTAATGTAGAATCTTCCACTCAACTTAAGTAATCTTTTAGTCCTTCATTAGCATTCATACTGACAATATTCTACACAATATTCATATCCTCTGAACCAAACACACCCTAACTCCTTGCTTTCTCCCCCTCTCACTTCCTCTCTTCCCTGCTATCCTCTTGTATTCATTTCTGTGAAGCCTCCGTTTCTGTCTCTTTATTCATAGAAGTGTAAGTTTATGACCCTGAGGTCAGCTTGATCTTAATTCCATGCAGCGCATTCTACTAATAACTGTCCTTTTATATTTCTGCTTCCTTCAATAAAAAAAGAGTTTGAAATAATTAATGTCGGCTTCATTGTTAGAGGCTAAACCTGGGTGTGCGGTTGCTTATTTTGTCAAAGATCTTTGCACAACTTTTCTCCTCTGGTGGCGATGACATTTCACATTAATTTTGTTATAAACCAAGATGTTTCGGCCATTTAAGTTGTGCAATTGTGCAATTAATTTATGCTTTTTCACTGACTTTAGGTTGTAGGATATAAAGTTCTAGGTCCCACTTTCTGAGGTGATAGAAAATAAGACGATTATTTTATAGAGCTATTGCAGGTTTACCCCTGCTTGTTGATATCATATTGTTTTTGAAGTGTACTAACTAAGCTGAAACACAATGCTCTCAAGTTACGTTAGTTTGAAGGTCAGACACTCATAGCTGTGATCTTTTGTATAAGAACCCTAACTTGCATGAATCAAAATGGCACCTGAGCTTCTGGTTCAATTAACTGAATTTCTGATCCATTTTATATCCTTGCATTTCTCATGTTGTTCTGATTGCCACTTGGGTCACTATTTTCTCAAGCTTAACTGAATGGCTTTTTGATAGATTTAGATGTGTTTTTACCTCTGAAGAGAGCTTACCTGGATAATGGCCTCTGGAGCTATTTTGAAGAGGAGAAGACTTATTGATCATTATGTTAATATCTGTGCACGTTCAATTACAAGTTCTCAGTGGCATGTTATTGCCGTAGAAAATTTGAATCCACATCTTCTTCAAACCTCTTCTTTGAACGTGCCTGCAAATTTCAAGTACATAAAAGATTATGAAAGAATATCATTGCCCAAGGAGGAATCGTTCAACCTCTCTGCACTGGGACAATATAGACAAAGATGCTATGAAATAACAAGATCTTTTCACTCTGATCGTAGATCGGTATCCACTACCTTGATAAGTATCAGATGGTTGTCACAATCTTTGCATAGTTTTTCCACTGCAGCTGCTAAACAACCTGAACCTGGTAGTGATGATGAGAAAAGTGATGAAACGGTTGCTAAGAAGAGGAAAGAAGCATCTCCAGAGGAGTGTGATCAAGCTGTTGAAGGTTTAAGCACTGCAAAAGCTAAAGCAAAGGCAAAACGTTTGCAAGAGCCTCAAAAAGTTTTTCAAACTATTTTAAGGCGATTGTGGGCTGTGATTTTGGGGATTGCTCCTGCTTTCAGAGCTGTAGCATCTATGAGCAGGTTGGGATCCTTCTTTTGGATGGCATCTGTAGCATTATTATCATCCATTGATATGTGATAATGTGGGTTTATGGTCTGTCAATCCTTACTGCAGGGAGGACTGGGCCAAGAAACTTGTCCATTGGAAAGGGGAGTTTGTATCAACGTTGCAACACTACTGGTTGGGTTTCAAGCTGTTGTGGGCAGATGTGAGAATTAGTTCTAGATTGTTGTTGAAACTTGCTGGCGGGAAGAGTCTCTCTAGAAGGGAGAGGCAACAACTGACACGGACCACTGCTGACATTTTTAGGCTAGTTCCTTTTGCAGTTTTCATCATAGTTCCCTTTATGGAATTTTTGCTGCCAGTATTTCTGAAGTTATTCCCCAACATGTTGCCATCAACCTTTCAAGACAAAATGAAAGAACAGGTGCTGATAGTGCTGGGTATAGCAAACTTTGTATGGCATTTGCCTGATTTTTGCAAGTTTTTTGGGGGTTTCTTCATTTGTTGTTTCCTATATCAAAGTTTCCATTGCAAAATATCTGAGTTAGGACTTGAAAAACTATATATGATGACATGAGATAATGTATGTGCATAAATGACAATTGTTTTGGAGTTGTTTTGTCATCTTGACCTTTTCTTCAATACATCACTAGTAGAAATTGGAAATACAAATTTAATAATCATGCCGCTTTAACTGAGGCCTGTCCCCACCACAGTTTTGAAGTGCCATATATAGAAGATAGTTAGGAGGATTTATTTCAAACTGATGCCCAGCTTGCACTAATCTGCATCTCCATATATCAATTTGCATGATCATTGCCAATATATGGTCCACATTCTGTGAAAATGATAGCCACTGATGATGATAATTGATAACCCTGTTTGAAAATTTTCCCCTTAGTGCAATAATGTTAACAATATTTATATTGAGTATTTTCTGGTTTGTATCAATATATGCATTTTGCGCCAATATTTGGAGTTTACATTAGTATTTTATGTCTTTGCGATTGTTTGGGTTTTGCATGATCAGTTTCACAGTGTTTGGTCCATTCACGTGTCCAATGTGTAGGAAGCATTAAAAAGGAGACTCCATGCTAGAATAGAGTATGCAAAGTTCCTCCAAGATACGGTCAAAGAAATGGCAAAAGAAGTTCAAAACTCGCGTAGTGGAGAAATAAAGCGAACAGCCGAAGATCTTGATGAGTTTTTGAACAAGGTCAGAAGCTTAGTTTGGAGAATAATTCATAGCTATTTTGGCCACATATTTCCTGTTTATCTATAACCCTTGTCTACTTTATATTTTTGTGCAGGTTAGAAGAGGTGCCCGTGTCTCTAATGATGAAATTCTGGGCTTTGCTAAGTTGTTTAATGATGAACTTACTCTAGATAATATTAGCAGGTGGATTTCACAACTTCTGTTTGATTTTAACTTGCTGTATTTTTAAATTGTGAGGTGGTATGATGAAATCTACTGGCTTTCTACTGTTCTTAGGCCACGGTTGGTCAATATGTGCAAGTACATGGGAATCAGCCCTTTTGGCACTGATGCATACTTGCGTTACATGCTACGAAAACGCCTACAGAGGTAATAATTATCTACTCATATTATAAGCAATTCGTGCGTGCATATGAATTTGGTCTCTCCCTCAATAGCTTCTGTGGCCTCTTGAAACAAAGTAGATCAAATGGGAAATGATATACCATAGAGCTGGCTCATGCCTTTAACTTTTAACTAATGCATGACCTTATTTGAGCTTTCACACATTCAATTGTTGAAGTAAAAATGGGCGAATTTTTTTTAATTTGGAATTTTTATATATCTAGCTTTATAGAACACTAGGCTCATGGCATTTTTTTCCCTGAATGAATATTTCCTTTTTGCCACCTTTCTTTGTCATTTTATTGTACATACTTCATAAGCCATCTATTTTTAACTATGGATTGGGGATGAAACAGCTGAGGTATGAGACTTAAACTTTACTAACTTCAGCCCTAAAATTTATAGAAGAAATCTAGAGTTTGTCATGCGGGGCTTGTTCCTGCTCTTGTATCTTGGTCATGTTTGTTTGGAACATATTGCTGCAAACTGTGTATTGTATTTCACAATATTTAGCTTCTGGCAGTTTAAAATTATTATTAGAATTTTAATTGACAACAAGAATGCATCAGAATAGTTCACTATTTTACCTTCTTCAGTGTTGATGTTCAGTTGGAGTGAAAATCCATGAGCCCCATATTAGTATGTGTCACATGCAACTTGTTCTTTTCTTTTCTTTTTGTTTTTGGATTAGGATTAAGGAAGATGATATGTTAATTCAAGCAGAAGGTGTGGATTCTCTTTCAGAAGCTGAACTTCGTGAAGATTGTAGAGAGCGAGGCATGCTTGGGTTGCTTTCTGTTGAAGAAATGCGCCAGCAGGTTTTTTGTTATGAAAAATTTGTGCTTCCTTTTTGATGAATATAAACCTCACTATTAAATTGTTATTATTCTCATGTAGCTTCAGGATTGGTTGGATTTATCACTGAATCACTCTGTACCATCATCTCTTTTGATACTTTCTAGGTAATTTCAAGGCTTCCCCACCAAAAGGAAATGATAATTAGTAAAACTCTACTAAGTATATGCATGCTGAGGTCTTGCATAATACTCTTTACAGGGCATTTACCGTGTCTGGGAGGTTGAAGCCAGAAGAAGCTGTTCAGGCTACGCTTTCTTCTCTTCCAGATGAAGTGGTAGATACTGTTGGTGTTATTTCTTTACCCTCTGGGGATTCAGTCTCAGAGAGGAGGAGGAAATTGGAGTTCCTTGAAATGCAGGAAGAACTTATTAAGGTGCATATGAGACTTTTTTGTTCCTTGCACTTGTTTGATTTGAAGCTTCAATTGTTGCATTAGAATATCAGCATTTCTCTGTTTGCTCAGTTACTGATATTGCATTTATTCATCTGTCAGTAATGAAAAATTCTTTTAAGATACAGAATTATTGTCTGATTCTAATGAATTATTATTTACTAATTAACAATTTATAATTAGGTTAAAACCTTTAGTTTCCAATGTTTCTCTAATTAATCTGTCTGTAATGAATGAAAAAAATATGGAGCATCTAAGGTACAGAAGCATTGTCTAACACTAATAAATTAGGTTAAAACCCCAGTTTTACCATTTGAAACGAACAGATTTCCCATAAGGTCTTTTTCTAGGTTTAACTTTGTCTTGAACAAATATGATTTTTCAACAATGTAGGAGGAGGAAGAAAGAGAAGAGGTGGAGCAGGCAAAAATGGAGTCCAAATCTGGTCAAGACAATATGGCCTTGAAAGAGATTAATATTTCCACAGCTTTGGAAGCACAACAACTTGCTAGAGCCAAGGCATTGGAAAAGCAAGAGCAGCTGTGTGAAATCAGTCGCGCGTTGGCTGTTTTAGCTTCTGCATCTGTGAGGATTTGTGTTCAAAAGCTGTTGATTGTCTTAGCACGGCTAACTGCATTTTCTCGTCTATGAAACATGATTATATTCTTATATGTTCTTCTTTCATTCTGATGGCAGTCAGTTAGTAGAGAGCGAGAAGAATTTCTGAGGCTTGTTAATAAAGAGGTATGGTGGAACATATATTATTTATTTGTTTTTACGTCTTTCACACCCTGCCCTCAATATTCTTTTTCCTTTTTCTTGTATTTGCTGGGTATGCTGAAATTTCCACATGATTTGAGCAGCAAGTTCAAGTGAGAAAACTTGTGAGTTCAGAGTTTCAAGAAAAGCTTGAGTTGTAAAGTGGTGGAATTGAATGGTTCTTTCTATATAAGTGGTATATATACAAGCAACCTTCTTATCCTCTTAGCCATTTCCTCTCACAAGATGTAAGCACTTCGCTGAGAATGTGAAAGTCCTTCCTTCAAAAGATTCTTCTTGAAAATCTCTCACTTCTCACCCTTTAATTGCTACCACCTAACCCTTAGGTTTAAAATTTGTTAGCACCTTTGGTTTTTTAGTCTTGATATGCACATCAAGGTCAAGGACCCTATGTTGTGTTCTCACACTATTCCTAGGATGCTCTTTGCAATTTTTACAAAGTTACCTATTCGTGTTCCTTTTCAAAAAGAAGTCAATCTACAACCTTGAGTCTTCTCTTTTGTAAGTGATTAGATTAGATGTTCATCCCTCTTCTTAGAGCAAGTGTTGACAATCTAGAGATTATATGCCAAAGAGAAATCATGACTAGATTGTTTACTGTTAAGCTCCTTAAAATCAAAACCACCATGAGTCCTTGTGTAATGACTTGTCACCTTATTGACATGACCATTAAGGTCTCCTCCAATGAACAATTACTCATCTTGTTGCATGCTTTGAACCAACCTCTCCAAGTATTCCCAAAACTTTTCCTTAAGATGTGGTTCTTCCCTTACTTGAAGTGCATAAGTTCTAATGATGTAGATAGTATCACGTCTAACAATCATTCTTTAGGATATGATTTGTCCTCAATCTTTTTAACTTCTACCAACCTCATTCCTTGAATTTACTGTCATTGTGTATTAAAGTTTGAAAGCTCCAAGTTCCTTAGCTTTTTCACCAAGCCATCTAGCTTCTTGAAGGCACAAGATGTTAATTTTTCTCTGTTTCATAACTCCTATCACCTCCATAGGTTTGCAAGATAAGGTCCCAATATTCCAAGCACTGAATTTGATCTTGCTCACATGGACTAACTTCTTTACCTGTATCTGTCCAAAATAATGCGGGAATCCTTGCTCAATTAACACTATATCTGGCCGTTGATGCAATGGCTCTCGCTCACTTGTCATTATACTTGAGACATATAGGACGTTGCTTAAGGGCAACAACCTAGCATTAGCACAAAAACATCTATTATCTAGAATAATGGACTTCGATAGATTATGTCTCACAATTATATTCATACAGTGTCTTTGAAAATTCTTTGGTTAAGTAGGATGGCAACCTATCTATTTGAAAATTTGTAATTAAATGTAGTCCATTTGAAAGTTTGAATCTATATCCATATGACCCTCCTGAACTTATTTCATACTTTTGTTTTGTATGGCTCTAGATAGAACTTTATAACAGCATGGTAGGAAAAGATGGTACAACTGATGGAAAAGATGCCTTGAAGGCATATAAAGCTGCACGAGAGGAACATGAGCATGCTACGGAGTTGGATGAACGGGATGAGGTGTCCTCGGCACTCATAGAAAAAGTAATGTCCACTTATCATTTATTGTCTTGAAAAAATGTTAAACCAACTGTTCCTTTTTTTCTAATTGACAAAATCCCTTCAGGTTGATGCTATGCTTCAAAATCTTGAGAAGGAAATAGATGATGTTGATGCAAAAATAGGTGATCGTTGGAGACTGCTTGATAGGTTTGTACTTGTCCTTTGACTATGCCCCTTTTGTTGGTTGCTTTTGTCTAAACCAAAAACTTGATCAACGTGTGAGAGTTCACATGGTTATACTCACTTAGCTTGACAATTCTTATTAATCTTGCAAATAGCCCAGTTTTCAATTTTGTATTACTACAAGTGTGGATAACGCACTAGCTAACTGGAGGCTTAGGGGCCTAAATGAACTGAGAACTGACTATTTGAGTTTGGCTCAATAAATCTTACTTGTAAATGAGAAAGTTTGATCAACCTATTAAATTTCATTTAGTTAAATAAGCCAATCTTGAAAATTTGATGTTCAACTCATTAACTCACAGATAATTGGGTCATAATGAGTCATATATATTATTTATATATGACTTTATAAAATATTATGTCTAATATTGTGATAATTTATGCATAATTAGAACATTATAGTGTTTTTGAGAGTATAAAGTCACACACGCGTGTATATCCTTAAAAGTATATATATTATATTTATTGTACTATTTCTGAACTGTAAGGGCTTAGATCATTTAAGAAACTAAGCAATTTGGACTAGATCTATTCTAAATGAATAAACTTGAGCATACTAAAGTTTGTCCCAGCTCAATTATAGCTTAGCCCTACATTAGTTGCATGAAAATTGATTTATTTAAAATAATGGAAGTAGCATGAAACTTTTGATAATATAGTCATGAAGACTCTGATATTATGTGTTCTTTTTTCTCTTTTTATTGACATAATCAACCAAGTGGTGTTTCCTCCACTAAGGCCATAATCACAAATGACACTGGTTTCCTGTGCTCATTGTAGGAACATGTAGTGATTCTTGAATATGTGTTTCTCATTGTAGTCAAAGGTTGTCTCTGTAATTTCATTGCCATTGTTTATATCACAAACTTTGCAGTCTTTTTTGAGACTATTGCATGATTTCTTTTTCTGTTTTTTTTTCCTAATTCTGTTTTCTTTCCACTTATCCCACTCAATTGTTTCTGGTGGTCACGATAGATTTACAACTCATCTGTATTTTTGACTTTCTAAATCAGTTCCTGTTACTTTAGAAAGTTACACTATTTTTAGTAAAAACTGAGAAACATGTTTGTCATAGAACAAAAGGGGTTTAATGTTCAAAACGATCATTTGCTTGCTTGAGGGAGGGATTCTAATTTCTACTTTAAAGATCTTCGAAGGAGGAGAATTTGACTCTTTTCAGTCTTACGAGTGCTGAATTTCAGTTCAGAGTTCCTCCTCTTCATTTCATGTCTCTAGGATTCTTGTAGAATTTTTCCACCACTCTAACAAGAATTTTTAGCCTCTATTTATGGAAAAAATTAGAAACTTTTGACAAGGTGATTTGCATTTTGCTATAAGTTCTCTTCATCATACTAGAAAAGAAGTATTTATATCCTTTTTCCTTGAGAGAAAATCTTTCTATTCTCACCAGCTTAGCTTATCCAATGATGTGACCGTGAGATATGGTCAGACTTATAAGAGGAGATCAAGGGGGCAGTTGGGTGTAGAAAGGAAATACCCATTGGGTTAGGATTAATATCTTGAGGGTCCAGAAAAGAAGGATTATGCCATGATGTTTTGGTAGGGTGGCTTAGATTTAGTCTCGATATTGAAGTCACCTTTTTGCTTGCTTTATTTGGCTGTATTATTTTTGTTGGCACTCAAGGATGTTTTAGAGAAGTTAGACAGAAGTGAGGAGAGTGCTGGTCTCTCGAACACCAGTGAGAGACCTTTTCTTGTTGCTGTGTTCTTCCATTTAGTTTGTAATTTTAGTTGTTGGGAATAGGGTTTTGGCTAGAATCAGTGAGTTTCTCTTGTAACACTGATTCAGTTCATATGCGTTAATATCAAAAACCTCAAAATTTCCCTCATTTATTTCTCTTTGCATTGAAAGCTTGGTTCTATTAGTTACTTTAGAGCGGAGCTCTAACAATTGGCATCAGAGCCGTGCAATCCTCGGACCTTCTGATAAGCGCAAGAGAGATGGCCGAAAGAGTGCAGTACTCCAATCCCGAGGTACAAGAGTTGAAAGAATCTGTTGGAGGACTATCGAAAGAAATGATCATGATGAAGGAGATGATGCAGACGATGCAAGATAAATTAGAGCAAATAGCAGAGAAACAGAAAAGTGCAGACCAACCTCCTGAACAAGATCAACCTAGCCATGAAGAGACTACAGGAAGCATCGGAGATCATGAAAAAGAAGTAGGGAAGTACAGGAAGCTGGAGTTACCAATATTTGATGGAGAAGACCCTATCGGGTGGCTTTTCAGAGTGGAAAGGTATTTTCAAATCAATGCTGTGGCTGAAATGGAGAGACTGGAAGCAGCCATCATGTGCCTTGAAGGTAAGGCTCTTAACTGGTATCAATGGGTGGAAACTCGAGCACCTATCCGAGAATGGTCAGAGTTCAAGCAAGAACTTCTGCGTCGATTCCATCCCTCACAGCTTGGGGATGAATATGAGATGATGTTTGCAGTGAAACAGGAGCGTTCTGTGCGCGAGTATGTGGAGGAGTTCGAACGCGTATCAGCTATGGTGGGAGACGCATCAGAATCGTGTGTGGTTGGAGCATTTTGTGTAGGACTAAAACCAGAGATAAGGGCTGAATTAAAGCTCACGGCCGCCAGTACCCTTAGAGAAATTATGGAGATGTCTATTAGGGTGGATGAGAGGAATCAGGTAATAGAGAAGGCCAAAGACTCACGGTTTCTGCGAGGCCAGCGTTTTCAAAGTGGGCTTAAAAATGAATCAGCCCAAACTCCTTTCACACGGATCACTCATGTGGCTGAGCCCAGTAAAAGCATGCACACCTCTTCAATACACTCGGGACTCCAGAAACGGGCTGAGACAAAAACGGCAGACTCAAAAGTAGCGAGCAACACGACAGGAACAGCGTCGTCGCGTCCAGGGGGACGAACCCAACGACTGTCAGACGTGGAATTAACTCGTCGGCGAGAGCTTGGTTTGTGTTTCAAATGTGCAGATAAATTCGGACCTAATCACATCTGCAAAAATAAAAATCTGCAAGTGATGTTGCTGGAGCTAGAGCCCGAGAAGGGAACCGAAGGCCATGAACCAATATGCACTGAAGATAGTGAAGAAGCCAAAGAAGATGAAACTTGAATGGAGTTATCACTAAACTCCATAGTTGGGTTTGGAGGGAATCACACTATGAAGGTACGTGGGAGACTAGAGAAAGCCGAGATTGTGATTTTGATTGATAGTGGGCCTACCCACAACTTCATAGCTGAGGAATTAGTCACCAAAATAAAAATTCCAGTAGAGGACATTGCCGTCTATTCTATCACTGTTGGGGATGGGTTTAGTATTAAAGGGAAGCAACGCTGCAATGACCTCAAGTTACAGGTACAAGGCCTGGACATTATTCAAACTTTCTACCCCTTTCCACTCAGTGGCGTGGATGTTGTACTAGGAGTTGAATGGTTAAAATCTTTAGGAGAAGTGACGGTTAACTGGGGGCAACTGACCATGAAGATTGGTAAGAAAGGAAACAAGGTGTGTTTACAAGGTGATCCTGCTCTAACCAAGGCCTTGGTTTCCCTTAAGTCATTTATTCGATCCGTACAGAAGAGAGGGGAGGGGTACATGATCGAATATAATGGGATGAATAATGAAGAAACAACAGCTGAAACTATACAATTGGCGCCTGAAATTCAGAACCTCCTGGACCAATTCTCTATAGTTTGTCGACCTTTTGAAGGGTTACCACCAACTCATTCTCATGATCATGCAATAGCAACCAAACCAGGCGAACAACCTCCTAACATACGGCCGTATCGGTACCCTCATGTTCAAAAAAATGAAATTGAGAAGATGGTGAAAGATATGTTGAGAGCAGGTATCATTCAGCCCAGTCAAAGTCCTTATTCAAGTCCAATTTTGTTGGTTAAGAAAAAAGATGGAAGCTGGAGATTCTGTGTGGACTATAGAGCTTTGAACAAAATCACGGTGCCTGACAAGTTTCCCATACCGGCTATAGATGAGTTGTTGGATGAGTTAAAAGGAGCCGCCATCTTCACCAAGCTGGATTTGAAGTCCGGATACCATCAGATCAGAATCATGGCTGGAGATGAACATAAAACAGCATTTAGAACCCACGAGGGACATTATGAATTCAAGGTAATGCCTTTTGGTTTAACCAATGCTCCTTCCACATTCCAATCTTTAATGAATGAGATATTCCGAGAGCATCTTCGGAAATTTGTACTTGTATTTTTTGATGACATACTTATTTATAGCCATGATTTAACATCTCACTTGAAACATTTGAAAGCTGTTTTGTCTATCCTGAAAGAGAACCAGCTAGTGATCGACCTTAAGAAGTGCACTTTCGCCCAACCAAAAATTGAATATCTTGGGCATATCATTTCCAAGGAGGGAGTGCAAGCGGATCCCAGCAAAATTGAGAGTATGGTGCAGTGGCCTAAACCCAAGAATGTGAAATCCTTAAGAGGGTTCCTAGGGTTGACAGGGTATTATAGAAGATTTGTCAAGAATTATGGAAAAATCGCTAGTCCTCTCACCGATTTACTTAAGAAAGATGCCTTTAAATGGACCCCAAAAGCTGAAGAAGCCTTCCAAAGTCTCAAGACAGCCATGACTTCTCTCCCAGTACTAGCTATGCCTGATTTTTCCATCCCGTTTGAGTTGGAAACAGACGCTTCCGGGTCTAGAATAGGAGCAGTGCTGATGCAGAATGGCCGTCCAGTGGCATATTTCAGCCAAAAGCTCTCTAACCGCGCTCAACAATGTTCCATTTATGAGAGGGAACTTATGGCAATTGTTATGGCGGTCAAGAAATGGCGACACTACTTATGGGGGGAGAAATTTGTCATCCGGACAGATCAGAAAGCTTTGAAGTTTCTGCTGGAACAGAGAATTGTAGAAGAAAGTCAACAGCACTGGATCACTAAATTAATGGGGTTCAAGTTTGAAATAGCTTACAAACCGGGCAAGGAAAATCATGCAGCGGATGCACTTTCAAGGAAAGAAGAAAATCTGGAGATACATGGTTTTTCTTTATGGCAGCAAGGTGACCTTAAAGAATGGGAGAAAGAAGTACATGCTGATCCTAAGTTAAATGATATACTGCAAAAAGTCATTACCAAGTAAGGAAATTTGGAGGGATACAGCCTTGTGAAGGGTTGTCTACACTATAAAGGACGATTGATGCCACCAAAGAAGTCTACCAGAATTCAATTGCTCATGAAGGAATTTCATGATTCACCAACCGGAGGCCATTCGGGTTATTTGCACACTTACAAGAGGCTTTCTACTGTTGTATATTGGGAAGGCATGAAAAAAGATATCCAACAATATGTGTCACAGTGCGACGTGTGCTAAAAGAACAAATATCAAGCATTAACTCCAGCTGGGCTGTTACAACCCTTGCCGATTCCTCAACAAATTTGGGAAGATGTTAGCATGGATTTCATTACAGGACTTCCAAAATCCAAAAGACATGACGTCATACTTGTTGTTGTTGATAGGTTGACAAAATATGCTCACTTCTTGGCTTTGACCCACCCATTTACAGCAAAAGAAGTTGCTGAAAGATTCATTAATGACATTGTTAAATTGTATGGGTTTCCAAAAACAATTGTGTCAGATAGGGATAGGGTGTTTGTAAGTCAGTTTTGGAAGGAATTATTTAAGCAAGCAGGCACTCAGCTTTGTCTTAGCTCTGCTTACCACCCAGAATCTGATGGCCAAACCGAAGTCTTGAACAGGAGCTTAGAAACTTACCTGCGTTGTTTCACCAGTGAGAAACCAACCCAATGGGCGCAATGGTTACCTTGGGCTGAGTATTGGTACAACACAACTCATCATGGGGCTGCTGGAATGACACCCTTTAAGGCGGTGTACGGACGGGACCCTCCTACTTTTTTTAAGCTGAATGGGGAACCGTCAGGCATTGAAGCTGTCAATGAACAGATTCAGTCCCGGAATTCCATTATTGCCATTTTAAAGGAAAACCTCACTGTGGCGCAAGAAAGAATGAAGAAGCAAGCTGACAAACATAGGCGCGAGATACAGCTGGACATTGGAGATTTAGTCTATGTCAAAATCAGACCCTACAAGCTGAAATCTTTAGCTAAAAGACTTAATGAGAAACTCAGCCCTCGTTTCTATGGCCCCTTCAAGATCATAGAGCAGATTGGACAGGTCGCATACAAGCTGGAACTTCCTTCCACAGCTCGCATTCACCCAGTCTTTCACATTTCTCAACTCAAAAAATCAGTTTGTTCAGCTATTGTCACTCCTACTATACCACCAGCACTTTCTGCAGAATTGGAGCTACAGGTACAGCCTCAAGACATATGCAAGGTTCGGAAACTTATGACAGGCCAGCTGGAGGTTTTAGTGAAATGGAGAGATTTACCCGAGTTTGAGAATTCATGGGAGACAGCTGACACCATTTCTCTCCAATTTCTAGATTTTCCCCTTGAGGACAAGGTGAGACTCTTAGAGGCGGGAAATGATGTGACCGTGAGATATGGTCAGACTTATAAGAGGAGATCAAGGGGGCAGTTGGGTGTAGAAAGGAAATACCCATTGGGTTAGGATTAATATCCTGAGGGTCCAGAAAAGAAGGATTATGCCATGATGTTTTGGTAGGGTGGCTTAGATTTAGTCTCGATATTGAAGTCACCTTTTTGCTTGCTTTATTTGGCTGTATTATTTTTGTTGGCACTCAAGGATGTTTTAGAGAAGTTAGACAGAAGTGAGGAGAGTGCTGGTCTCTCGAACACCAGTGAGAGACCTTTTCTTGTTGCTGTGTTCTTCCATTTAGTTTGTAATTTTAGTTGTTGGGAATAGGGTTTTGGCTAGAATCAGTGAGTTTCTCTTGTAACACTGATTCAGTTCATATGCATTAATATCAAAAACCTCAGAATTTCCCTCATTTATTTCTCTTTGCATTGAAAGCTTGGTTCTATTAGTTACTTTAGAGCGGAGTGATTTCTGTCATTTCACAACAGGACATTATTCCCCTTTCACATCAATAAAACTTTTGTTCTCATTACGGTAATAAGGCCTTGCTATCATTGGGGGGTATCTATTTTCTGAGAGGAGAAGGGTTTCACCCCTCTTGATAAGGCTGTCATCTTTCAAACTTGTCATTTTTTGAACTATCTGGCTCTTTGACCTCACTAAGTAGGAGCAGATCCTTTCAATTTAAGGAGTAAATTGAGTTTGTCGATATATGTGAAAAAAATTGGCAAGCAGAGGTAAGCAGAAAAAGAATAAGTGGGCTTCTTTACTCTCTGCCTCTCTTATTCTCTCTCTAAGTGAATCTTCTGCGCTATGGTAGATGATCCAGTTTGCCTTTAGGGAGGTGCGTCCATGTAATAGTAGTCCATAAATCAACATGGAATTTTATCGGCTGGCTAGGTCATCATGTGGACTTGTTCAAGACATTTCAACTGTAAACAACTTTTTGTCACATTTAGTCTGTAGATTCTTCTAGGGTTCCTTTTACTTTCCTTTTTTTAGTAGTTTTTTTGCCTGAATTCTTCTACAATTCTACAACAGAAATTCTTAGGACTTTCAACCAGTTTAATTGGATCCTTGTTAAGTAAAGTAGGGCTTATGCATATGTATTGGCCACGGAGCCTCATTGTTCATGGTTTGTTATATGTTACTGCTTTATATAGGGGCTTTATGTGCTATGTTGCTATTGTCTTCAATATGCTGCTGAATTCTAGGTAGATATTGACAATGTAGGACCTTACCTTGTAGGGTGACATGCGTCTAGGTTTAGGGTATATGCTGCTGTGCCCTATCTCCTTGTTTTTCATGAGTGGAATAGTCTCTTTCTTCCTCTCTTCTTCTCTCTTCTCCCTCACTCTTAACATTAGGTATTAGATTTGTCTCTTTGGCCATGGCTCCTTCGTAGACACAATCTTCAACGGAACGACTTGGTGACTGGAGCACTGACTTGAGATGCAATCCACCTTAGTCGAACAAAACTCTGACAACATATCTGACATTAAACAAACCTTGAACCAGTTTTTCGACCAAGTAGCTGATATCTCTACCAAGCTTGCCATTATCGCCAACTAACCTTCGCCTCTGCCTGCCTTTGAAATAGACAAACTCTATAACGCCCCACCTCCACCTCCACCTCCTAGACCTATCATCTCTCCACTGTCACAGCCCATCATCGTCCTACCACATACGACAGCTCCACAACTATTCTCTAGACTTGCCATACTATTGGCTTCAGCACCTCCACCCCCTCAGTTTGGATCTTTCCATGGCCTCTTACCCACCCCACCATCCACTTACTTTGCACCTACCAAACACAATAGGGGTAGCAAAATTTGGCTCCTTGCATTGGCATCTCACCTTTGTGAAATGGAGGCAGCTTTCCGATATACCTTGAGAAAATTACTTTCAAGAGATGGAAGCAAAATTTGTAGACATTAAAGAAGATAATCCTATGATAGCCATTAAGAAACTTTTGATGACGGACTCCATTGCTGACTGCGAAGAGTGATTTGATGAGTTGTTGACAGAGATGGACCTTTTGGAAGAGGTTGCAATGAATTGTTTTATTGGTGGCTTGAGAAATGATGTGCAACATAGGGTTCTTAGTCTTCAACCCCAAACTCTCGTCGGTGCGATGAAACTCGCCAAGCGTCAAGTTGCCACAATTCGGGCAATATGCGAGCAGTCACCTCCCAAATGTTTTTCTTTGTTTGTGCCCTTCTACCTACCAGGTACATCACAGGTGTCCTCATCCTTATCGGGTCTGAAGTCCAACTTGGTTCCTAAACCCTCTTATTCCTCTTCCAGCCCATATTCTGTCAAGCCCAAAGCAACTAGCCCATATCTCGACAAACCCAAACTAACCACATCTGTGTCTCTTGTTAGATTTGCGTCGTCCAAGCCCTAGCGTCCTTTGACCAAGCGTGAGATGGATGACTGTCGATGCAAAGGTCTTTGCTATTGGTGTGGTGATTGATACAACAGCACCCACAAATGCAAGGACTCGAAACTCTGCACCTGAATTGTTGAAGATGATTTTTGAATTATTTGAAGATGCTCAAGAAGATATGGAACCTAAGGAAGCTATAAGCATGCTTAACGCTGTGGAGGGCAAGGTGGATACTTCCACCTTGCGTTTGATAGGGCTTGTGAAAAGGTAGCGAGTGGTGATTTTAATCGATACTGGAAGCACCCATAACATGCTACACTCCAAATTGGCTAAATGACTTTGACTGCTCGGGCAAGGGAAAGAGGGCATTCGAATTATTGTAGTTGACTCTCATAAGTTATTAGTAACACATCACTGCTCTAATTTGGAGTGGGAAATGGGTGACTGTTTTTTCTTCAAGTTTGTTAGTTATGAATATTGGCGCATACGATTTAATTTTGGGGGCATAATGGCTTCAAACCTTGGGTAGATTTACCATGGATATGGCTGCAAAATTATTTGAATTTTCTAGCGATGGCAGACTTGTAGAATTAAAAGGGCTTGGTCACAAAGAGTTAGACTGAAGCCCCCACTTTCTTATCTTAGATCGTGCCACGTTGCCTAATGATCTTCCTTATTTAATTCATGCCCCACAACAATTACAGGTACAGCTTTCCACTAACTCAGCTCTTTCTGCTAGTCAACAACATCAATTGCAAGAGCTCTTAGATTCTTTCAAGGATGTGTTTGTTGAGCCTTTGACTCTCCCTCCATCTCATTCTTTTGACCATGCTATTCCCCTAAGAGTGAATCATCCCATCTCCTGTAAGCCCTATTGTTATGGGCGTGTTTAGAAATCTAAAATTGAGAAACAAGTCCAACAGATGCTTGATAATCGAGTTATTTGAGAAAGCAATAGTTCTTTTGTTGCCCTTGTTGTTCTAATGTAGAAAAAGATGGTACACGGCGTTTTTGTGTCAATTATAGAAGGTTGAATGAGGCTACTATTAAGAACAAGTTCCCAACTCCTATTATTGAAAAGCTGTTAGACGAACTTATTGGAGCCTAATTTTTTCTAAATTGGACTTATGATTTGCCCACCACTAAATTTAGATGAATGATGCTGATATTGCTAAGATCGCTTTTCAAACTCACGATGGATTATATGACTTTTTGGTAATGTCATTTGCCCTTACTAATGCTCTTGCCACTTTTCAAGGCCTCATGAATTCGGTTTTCAAACCTCTCTCGCGACAATTTGTGTTGGTGTTCTTTGATGACATCTTGGTCTATAGCAAACATTGGCCAGCCACTTGGATCATTTGTGGATCACTTAAATGCTCTTGTGACAGCATTAGTTATTTGCTAAGGCACCTGACAGATTTGGTGAAAGAAAACACTTTATTATTTTTCACTTTTCAAATTTACAGAAGCTAGCTATTTATAAGAGTACATCCACATAGTATAATAAATGTTAACCACTAACCAAAACCAGAAGTAGTCGCCTTGTCAAGTGACTCTAGTATAGATCTTAGTTTCTCAATCTCCCCCTTAAGGTCAGTCTGACTAGAATTCTCCCCGGTAAAATCAATCGCCGTATGAGCTTGCTCCTTTTTCATATTTGGAGGCTTACCATGCAGCTTCCAGCACTTCTCCTTGGTGTGCCACAGCTTCTTACAATGAGAGCATTGAATAGGTTCTTTCTTGGAAGAGTCCCCTTGTTTCTCATTTTCCACAAAATAAGAAGCAACATTCCTTGAAACCAAGGCAGAGCTTTCCGCGGATGGAGTTTCCATCATCACTCCTCGACGGCCTTCTTCTACTAATACAATGGCAGTGGTCTCATTGAGAGAGGGAACATCTTCTCGACTATGAATTTGAACTCTTATAAGATCAAATTTTGAAGTAAACCCAGCAAGATATTAAAAAATTCTTTGCTTTTCAATGAAGCATTTAAAGGTAGCTGCATCATCAAGGTCTTTCAAAGTAATACACTGATAGTGGTCTAATTCTTGCCACAAACTCTTCATAAGGGTAGAGTATTTGGTGATAGATTTACTGCCTTGTTTGGTATTGGAAATCTTGGTCCATATCTCATAAATTTGGGCAGCATCCTTAACCTTTGAGTAAGTCTGGTGCACTGCATCCCAAATCTCCTTAGTCGAGGACAGAAACAAACACGTGTGACTAACTTCAGGAGCCATAGATTGCCACAGCCAAGACATTACTGTTGAGTCAGCTTCATCCCAAGCATCAAACTTAAGTTCTCCTGGCTTAGGACCGGTCCCGAGTAAACGACTAAGCTTCCCTTGACCCTTTAAAGAAGTACGAACATACTGAGACCAAGATAAAAAGTTGGCTCCAGTCAATCAATAAGCAACCAGAGCATTTGGCAGCGCCTTAAAAACCTTAAACAAGGAAGACCCAGTATTGTCAGATGTGTGTTTTTTTTTTTGTCGAACATGACTAAAACAAGGAGAGGAGATTTCGAGCAAAATGGAAGTGACCGGAGGCTAAACAAGGCCTAGACGCGCTGAAAACGCGGCCTTGGGTAGATTTAGTCGAGCGGCGCATGGCGGTTGGACTTCTAGATTCGGCTGGTTGGTGGCAGGCGGAGACGGTGGTCCAGCGCGTGTGGGCGAAATAGTCTCCAGCAGTAGTGGGTTTGACTATTTAGAATCCTAACGCAAAAAAAAAAAAAAACTAAAACCCTAATGCAAAAAACGAACCCAACCTAAAAAGAACTCCAAATCTCATAGTGGCTTTAATGCCATGACAGATTTGGTGAAAGAAAACTCTAATATTTTTCACTTTTCAAATTTACAAAAGCTAGCTATTTATAAGAGTACATCCACATGGTGTAATAAATGCTAACCACTAACCACTAACCACCAATTAATCTATCTATTAAAGAAATAAAATAAATTTACACTATTTATCTACACATTTTAACAAGCACCTATGAGGAGAGTGAATCAAATAACTTTGAGCCCTGTCAAGAAGGGTAGAGGAAGACCTAAGAGAACACTTTTGGAGGTTGTTGAGCGAGACTTTTTAATTAATAACATTCCTAAAAACTTAATAAATGATAGAGCATAATGGCGTCATATAATCCATGTAGTCGACTCCACTTAGTGGGATAAGGCTTGTTGTTGTTGTATCTACACATTTTAACAGCATCCAAATGCACTTTTGCTACCACTCAGATTGATTATCTTGGCCATATCATCACAGCCAACGGCATTCACGCCAATCCGAAGAAGCTCGAAGCAATTACCACTTGGCTAATACCTTCTTCTCTTAAGGACCTGTGGGGTTTTCTTGACCGAGGCTTTATCAAGAATTATGGTTCTATTTGCTAACCTTTTATTGAGTTATTGAAGAAAAATGAGCATTTTTCATGGTCACCATAGGTTCAACTTGCTTTTGAGTCTCTCAAGACTGCAATGGTTTCCCCTCCGGTTCTTGCGCTTCTTAATTTTAGTGAGACCTTTGTTCTTGAGACTAATGCTTCAAGGCATGGTTTGGGAGTTATATTATCTCAGAATGACCATCCTTTGGCTTTTTCTAGCAAGGCACTATTTGCTCGTAAGAAGCCATTATCCGCCTATGAGCGAGAGCTTCTAGTTATTGTTTTTGTTGTTAAATAGTGGCGAATCTTATCTTTGGGGTAATTCATCATGAAAACCAACCATTTACCCTTGAAACACCTTCTAGAGCAGCGGGATTTAAGCCAGGAACAATGTAAGTGGCTTCATAAGCTATGGGGATTGGACTATGAAATAGTTTATTGCAAGGGTTCTGATAATTTAGCACATGACACCCTTTTTAGGCGTTCTGATGGAGCTTGTTTGGCTATTTCGATGCCTATTTCACCTCTAGATGATAAAGTGTGAGATTTTTGGCTTCTTGATGATATTTTGCAGAAGCTTATTATGACCTTGGAGAATGATTCATTGTCTAATCCTAAATACGCTTGGGAACATCACTTGCTGAAACAAAGGGGTAAGCTTGTTGTGGGAGTTGATCACGTACTTCAGGGAGATTTGCTTACTTTTGTTCATGCTAGTGGCATAGGCAAACATTCAGGTATAGCAACTACTTGCAAACACCTTGCTTCTTTCTTCTATTAGAAAGGGATGGAGAGGGATGTTTGCAATTTTGTGTGCCAAATGCCAATGCACCACTTGTTAGTGCTTCAAGCCTGAGTTGGTAGATTCCCCTGACTTCTTTAGCCCTTACCCATACCTAAATATGTTTGGTCTGAGCTCTCTATGAATCTTATTAGTGGTCTTCCCAAGTCTTACTCTAAAATTGCTATTTAGTGGTTGTTGACCAATTGTCTAAGGCTGCTCATTTTATGACTTTCAAACATCCTTTTATTCTTGTGAACGTCGCTAGTATATTTATGGATAACGTTGTCAAGTTGCATGGCTTTCCTATTTATTGTTTTTGATTGGGATTTGATTCTTTGTGGGAAATTCTGGAAGGAGCTCTCTCGATTGTATGGGGTCAAATTACAATTTTCTTCAGTTTGTCATCCACAAACTGATGGCCAATCTAAAGTGTTGAATTGCTGTTTGTATGTTATCACTGTTGCATGATAGGGGGTTTGATACAACCCTACTAGTTTAGTAAGCTAAGAACATAGGAAATAACACAACAAAGACAAAATGTAAGGGAAATCTTGAGGTTTTAATATTAAGAAGATGAACTGAATCAGAGTTACAAAAGACCTCCCTAATTCACAATAAAACCCTATTCCTTGGTTACGCCAGAAAGTGGTAATTGCCCCTACCAACACTACCTATATCTTTGGCTATACCTATAACCTAACTTGTCCTTTACCCTTTTAATCCTATAGATAAAAACCTTGGGATAAATCTCTTGACCATTGGTTTTCAGCCTTTTCTAAATCACTTCCCTTCCTAGATTGTCTACCATAGGTCTGAGGAAATGGTATCCAAATCTTTAGGGAATCACTAGCTCTATCAAGATTTTCCTAAGCAATGGGCTAAATGTCTCCCACCAACCAAGTTATGGTTTAGCACCACATATTATTCTTCAACTTTGATGACTCCTTTTGAAGCAGTGTACAAGGTACCTCCTCCCACTTATTTACCCTATGTAGTGAGTGATTCACCCAATGACATGGTTGATCGGATCATTTCTCAAGAGCTCACTATACAGATTTTGAAGCAACACTTGTTGAAGGCCCAACATAGAATGAGTCAACAAGCTAACAAGCACAGATCTAAACACCATTTTGCTATGGGGCACGTGGTTTTCCTTAAAGTACACCCCTTTTGAAAAAATCTGTTGAATAATTCTTCCTTTCATAAGCTGGAAGCACGTTGTTTTGGGCCTTTCAGGGTGGTGAAACGTATCGGGACTATTGCACATGAGTTGGATTTACCTCCTAGCACTCGAGTTCATCTAGTATTCCACATTTCTTTATTGAAAAAATTTGTTCATCCAGATGTTTCTCCTAATGCTAATTTGCCCCAAGTTGATGATCAAGGGCAACTTATGTTAGAACCGGACAAGATCTTGGGTTGGAAGATTGTTAAGTGTCTCAATTTACCTATGACCCAAATTTTGGTTCGTTGGAAGTTTTCCCAACGAGAAGATGCCATTTGGGAGGACCTCTCAGCCATCAAGCAACAATTCCCTCACTTCAATGCTGATGCACCAGCTACTACTTCCATCCTTGTGGATGAGGATTTTTTTTAAAAGGGGAGTATTGTTATATGTTACTACTTTATATAAGGGCTTTATCGTCTTTATGTGCTATGGTGTTATTGTCTTGAATATGCTGCTGAATTCTAGGTAGATATTGACGGTATAGGACTTTACCTTTTGGGGTGACACGTGTCTAGGTTTAGAGTATATGTTACTGTGCCCTGTCTCCTTGTTTTTCATGAATGGAATAGTCTCTTACTTCCTCTCTTCTTCTCTCTTCTCGTTCACGCTTAACATGGTTGGTGAACACTTTCTTGATTTGGCTAACCCTTCTTTTATTTAGGGCCAAGGCTATTTTTAAGGTCTATCGATGAAGAGAAATAGCCCTAAAATTGGCTGGGAATTGGACTTGTTGAACAGACCACATCTTAATGATTTTTTGTATGTACTCATTTAATGTTAATAGTTACAGTGCTTCAATGTAGTCATTATTGTAGTATTATTATTGATTGTTTGCAGAGATTATGATGGGAAAGTGACTCCTGATGAGGTAGCAACAGCTGCAATTTACTTGAAGGATACTTTGGACAAGGAGGGAATTCAAGAACTCATAAGCAATCTTTCTAAAGATAGAGGTTTGTCATCTTGTTCTCCGATCTTGTATTGCTTACTAATTCCATCCATTGTCTGCTCTCATTCATTTTTTTAATTAAAGTAAAATACTGGGAATAAATTGTTGTGAATATATCATGAAATTTCCCCTGTATGGGAGATGGCCAACCAGCAACTAGTCTGGCCATCACTGATGTCTCAATTAATGGTCTTCTTCTGTGTATATTTTTGGGCATAGGATTTGCAATAATTTGGAGGCTTGAGTTCTTTCATTATAAAATTTTTCAGTACCTCATGTTCTACATCATGGTTACAACAACAACAATAACAAAATTTATCCCATTGGGTGGGATTGGCTGTATGAATTGTATTATGCCATTGTGTTCTATCATTTATCAAGTTTTTAGAAATATTAAACAAGAGGTTTTAGTCAACTTTTTCCATAAGTGTTTTTTTTTGGTATTTCTTTTGCCTTTTTTTACAAGGTTCAAAATTATCCTTTTTACTCTCCTAATTGGTGCCTCCCACGGTCTTTTATGTACATAACCAAATAATCTCAAAGGATTCTCTATCATTTTTCTCTCACTAGATACTATGTGTACTTTTTCTTGTATTTGCTCATTTCAAATTTTATCTTTACATACATGCTCTCACATTCATCTCAACATTATCATCTCTGCTATTTCATTTTTATGCTCCTATTATCCTTTTAAAGCCTAACATTTACTATTATGTAATATAGCTGGTCTTATAACAGTTCGATAAAACTTTCTTTTAAGTTTCTTAGGTATATTTCAATCATAAATAACTCTTTAAGCTTTTCTCCAATTAAATCACACAACATCTATCCTATATGCAACATCACCATCAATTTCCTTATCATGTTGAATATTGGTTTCCAAATATCTAAATTTTTTCACTTGAGATATAATCTAATCTTCTAATTTCACTTTCAAATTACTACTCCTCTTAATAGATAAATCGTTTCTGCAGTCGCCCTACTTGGTTCATACTTCAATTGGAATACGATCAGGTTCATTGGCTCTACCATTTGTCATTTTCTGAAGAGCTTCCTTTATCTCATTATCACGTATCCTTCGATAGAATAACAAATTCTGTTTTTCTTTATGAGTTACTAAATCTTTCAAGTTACTAGACGAGTCCCCTCTATCGTTAAAAAGTTTGTAAAAGTAGTTATCCTATTTATCTTTAATATCACCATCTATAATCAAAACTCTTCCTTTTTCATCTTTTATGTGCCTTGCCTGTTCCTAATTTCTTAATTTTCTTTCCTTACTCTTAATAATTTTATAAATTTTTTGTTTTACATCCTTTATTCCTAAACTCTTGTAAAACTCTTAAAATGCTTTAAAACGAGCTTTGCTCATAACTTTCTTAGTTGCCTTCTTAGCCATATGATGCCTTTCTTAATTTTTCATGATTATTGTACAAATTATGGCTTTAAAGCAGTCCTTATATTTTGACTCCCAAAATTTCTTTAGCAACCTTCCTTAGTTTTTAGCTATATTCTCCCACAAAATGCTAACATTTCCTTAGAACTCTCGAATTCCTTTAGCCAAAAGATTCCTCTTCAAAATTTCCTGCTTTTCACCTTTTAACTGCCACCACCTAATCCTTTGATTTACCACTTGTTAGCATTTTTTGTTTTTACTCATGATATGCCTATCAAGGACAAGGATCCTATGTAGTGGTGTTACGCTATCCTCGTGAATCACCTTATAATTTTCACAAAGTTTTCTATATGTGTTCCTTGCCAAAAAGAAATCAATTTATGACCTTGAGGCTTCGCTCTTATAGGTAATGAAATGTTCATCCCTCATCTTAAAGCAGTTGTTGACAATGTTGAGATCATACATCAAAGAGAAATCAAGAATTGATTTTCGTTCAGTGTTTAGTTGCCTAAAACCAAAACCATCATACATCCTTACATAATTATCTGCCTGCCTCCCAACATGACTATTAAAGTCACCTCTAATAAAGATTTTTTCACTTTGTGGTATGTATCAACCCCTCCTAATCTGCTTAGAACAATTCCTTAAAGATTGGCTTTTGCCCTTAGCTTAAGGTGCATAAGCATTAATAATATTGATAGCCTCACCTCTAATGATCATTTTTAATAAAATAATTCTATCTCCAATTCTATTAACTTTACCACGTGCTTGTTTCACTCCTCATCAACAATAATACCCACCTCATTCCGTATGCTTACTTTCCCTATTTACCAAATTTTAAAACCTTGAATATCTTTAGATTGTTTTCCAGGCCATTTAATTGATTGCAAGTACAAGGTATTAATTTTTTTATGAATCATACTACTTTCATAGATTTACAAGTCAAGGTCCCAACATTTCAAGTATTAAATCTGATTTGCTCACTTGAACTAACTTCTTTATTCATACTTGTCCAAAATAACATGCTAGTCCTTGCTCATTTAACACTATATTCAAGCATTGATACAATGCCTCTAACTCACTTATCACTGCACTTGAGGCATACATCGTTACTTACAGGCAGCGATCTAACATTAGAACAAAGTGTATATTGTTTGTATCCATGTGAGATTCAACAAAAGTTTTTCATTGACTATTAATGGCCTAACATAACCCTCCTCCTTTACCTGAATTTGAGACCGGCTATTAATATAGGCAGTTTTCTCTACATCATAATTATCATGATAATATGGCTTTGTTGCAAAAAGTAAAATGAAATAGCACTCATTTTAGTTGAGCTGGATTGTATAGCATCCCATAAACTTTGAACAACATGCAAGATATCTTTTGTGTAGCAAATGGCTAGTTTTCAATGGTGCCTAGTTTGTTAATTTTGTTCTAAATAATTTGGTACATAACAAGTCAACAAGTGTCTTATAGTTCTTAAGTTTAAACCTAGGTTAAAATCTTAATAGATATTGTATATTTAATTATCTCATCCTATCTATACAGATTAACAAACAAAATAGATAATAAGATGTTACAAATAATAAAAAGGGCGAATTTCATTACAAGACCAATTATGGGACTTCATATCAAATCAAGATTAAATAATTATGAAAACTCATTATAGAACCAAATGACTTAATTGAAAATATGCTTTAAAGAGGAATGACGAAAATTCCTTTCAATTATTTTTCAAAAAAAAAAAACTCCATCTATCATCGTCGGAGCCTGGAGACTAAACCATTGCTACCGAAGCTCTAGTGGCTGCTAGCAAAATTAATTCTTTAAAGGTGATCAAAAAGGTGTGAACCCATAATTTCTTAAATCACCAAAAGAGATATAACCACCAAACTATTGATATCTCTTAATTATATAGTGTTAAATATAATATATAACATAACCTGAATTTCTAAACTAAGATTAAGTAAACTTGTTAACAATGTTACTTGTCAATTCACTAATGTTACCTATTGTTGACAGTATCCTTTACATAATCCTGATAACTTGTCAAAGCCCTTACTCCACTTATTAATTCACTTATACTACTTATTTACTCAATAACGAAACTTGTTAATAATACTCTATATGCTCAATCCTAATGACTTGTTGAAATCCAAACTTTATTTGTTAATTCTCTAATGCTATTCATTAATTCAATAGCAAAACTTGTTAACAATACCTTCTATATGTTTAATTCTGGTGACTTGTGAACCCAAACTTCACTTGTTAATTCACTAATGCTGCTTATTGATTCAATAGCAAAACTTGCTAACAATCCCTCTATATATTCAATACTGGTGACTTATTAAAACTTTAATTATTATTTTACTGATGTTATTTGTTAATGCACTAGCAAATTTTTTTCATAGTACCATCTACATATTCAATCCTAGTGATTTGTTAAAACTTTAACTTCATTTTTTAATTCACTAATGCAACTTGTTACTTTACTAACAAAATTTATGGATAATACTTTCTATATTCAATCATGCTAACTTATTAGAACTCTAATTTAACGTGTTATTTCAATAATGGTATTTGTTAATTCATTGGTGAAACTTGCTGATAATATTCTCTACATATTCAATTTTGGTTGTTAAAATCCTTACTTAACTTGTTCATTTAACAAGCAGGATTGAATATGTAGCTAGAGGGTATTGTCAACAAGTTTCATCAATGAATTAACAAGTGCTATTAGTAAATTAACTTGTTAAATTAGGGTTTTACCAAGTCATCAGGATTGAATATGTTGAGGGTGCTTTCAACAAGTTTTGCTAGTAAATTAGCAAATGACATTAGTAAAATAATAATTTAAGATTTTTAACAAGTTAGCAAAGTTGAATATGTAGAGAGTACTATAAACAAGTTTCGCTATTAAATTAACAAGTAACATTATTAACAATTTACTTGGTCTTTTTTTAAAAGTTTAGGTTAGACTATATATTATATTTGGCACTGTATAATCAAAAGGCATCAATAACTTGGTGGTTATATATCTTCTAGTGAATCAAGAGGTTATGGGTTCAAATTCCCTCCTTACCTTTAAGGAATTAATTCTACTAGCGGTGATCTGACCACTGAAGCTCCAACAACGATGGATGGATTTTTTTTTTTTTTTAAAAAAGAAACAATTTAAAGGCATTTTGGTCATTTTCCTACAAGACATAATTTCAATTTGATTTCTTGGTTCTGCAGTGAGTTTTTAGAATTTTATGGGATTGATTTGAAATAAACTTCCTCCTGTGGTCTTATAGCAAGACTTTCCCTGGCAAGAAATAGAGAAAATACAATTGTTGGTCCCTATACTTTTAATGTGTTTTGATATTGGTCCCCATACTTTGTTATTCCATATTTCTTAAGTTTCATATGTCTTCAATGTTAGTCCTTATTATCGCTGGTAGAGTTAAATCTGTTGATGTGTACATAAATCTTTTTGATTGTGTTGGCAAGTTGATAAAATTACTGGACATTGTATGAGCAAATTGGCTACTAATCCTTCCCAACCTAGACATTTTTTTTTTTCCTTTCTGAAGTTTCATCCATTACACATTTAAGAATTCTAATATAATGCCATCCTTGGTTTTTTATCTTCTATTCATTTTTTATACAACTCATCACAGTTTTAACTACTACAAGAAGCAACAGTTTGTGCAAATGTTAGTCATTGTTTAGTCTTTATGATGATATTTAATAGTACAGGGACTAACTTTGCAAATAGATAAAATTTAAGGGATTTGAAACAACGAAATAAAAGTATAGGGACTAATATCAAAACACACTAAAGGTATTGGGACCAAAAAAAACCCCCTCCATTAGAAAATATAATGCATTTGTAACTGAATTACATCCCTCTGTTAAATTAGTTAGTTCTTCTTACACCGATGGCATCTTTCCATGTTTGTTTTTATTTAATTGTGTCTCATTTAAAAGCGAAGGGTTGAGCTTGTTAAAAAAAAAAAAAAAACGGTGAAGTGTTGATTAATTTATTCATTAAGGGTATTTTTGGAAAAAGTTCATTAATTGCACATTGAGAAGCCAAAAATGTCCTATGTTTTTGAATTTCCAACCTCAGCAAAAAATTTCTTATATTTTTTAACAAAAGGAGTGACGATAAAATAATATAAAGATACCAACTCAAGTTAGCATAAATAGTAAAGATTCTCATCATTTAAACAAGTTGTTGGAGGTTCGAATCTCAGTCCTTTTGTATGCAGCAACTTAGGTGGGAGGGAGACTCTTTGCTCTCAGTGAAATATATATATTATAAACTATTTGCCGGTGCGGTGCTCTTCAACATTTTGACCTTTGGAACTTGATAATAAATCTATATAGACTTCTAAATTTGTACAAATAACAGCCCTGCCGCCTTAGGCCAACCAGGGCACTGGGCCTCTTTGGTATAGGAATGAAAATGAATCTCTTTTTATTGCGCAAGAAATGAGATATATCATATCTGTTATGTTGTCATTATTCATAGTTTTTTTTGGTGAGGAGGAGACTTTTTCTTTTTTTACACATTTCATTGTCTTTTTCTTTTTGTACTTAATGTTCTACTTACTTATGGAACGTGTCTAGGGGGCTTCATCTACTGCCTTGGACAACTTTAGTATTACTAATTGTATTCACTATTCTATATGTTACATCTTAAAACGACTCCTGATAAGTTATTCAATAACTAGCGTTTGGACTGGTGTCTGACTGAAAGTAGGGCGGAAATTTAACAGCGAAACAGATTAAAGAGGACAAAAATGCAGTCAAGATAGAAAATTGGCTTGTGAACAGTGCCGCCATTATATTGTCTGTGTAAATAGAAAGAGGAATTAGTGTGTTCCTGTGTCAACATCGGTAGGCTTAATTTGGCGAGTTTGGGATATTGTTGCTCATACACCCTCCCAGTTCAACCCCCCCCCCAGCCCCAAAAAAATGTTTTCCATTTTTTTTTTTTTTGACAGTTTCATGCCACGCTGTTCTCATCCATTTGTGTTGATACAGATGGGAAAATTTTTGTTGAAGACATAGTCAAACTGGGCAGTTGGAAAGATGGCAATGCAGCTGAAGATGGGACAGTTTAGGGTAATATCTTCATTCCAGCTTCTGATAGATCTTGCTAGGTTACCTCCTTGCTATAACAATGGTGCAGGAATGACGTTCAGAATCATTATTCTTGTTCATTGTATGCACAAGCGGTATAAGTGGAGCTGTAAGATGGAAAATTTAAATCGTCTACTAGCTTGTAAATTTATAGTAGCTGGTAAATCAAACTTATACACAGCATTATGGCTTCATGGCTTTATTGACTATCTCAATACTTGCAAATGAAAAATAATCCCAATACATATTTTCTTTCATTTGAACGTAAATGAATCGTGTTTATTGTGTCATTTTGTTAAAAGGGATGTTCTTGTACTTCTCAGGTTAAGTGCCTGATCGGCAATGTAGTAAAAAATACTGTAGTTGCTTGAGTTTTTTGACGAATGTTGAGAAAAGGGATTTCTGGACGATCTAAAACCCCAATCCCTTTTCGGTGGCCAAACACCTCCGATATCTACCGTAGGTGCCACAGAAGAAAGAGCCTGAACAGCTTTTTTTTAATTGCACCATGAGCGGTGGCCGAGCTTATCCTTGCTAGATATACCAGCTGGCATGAAAACAGCTCTAGCAGCGATAGTCTCGTTGAAGTCCTGCAAATTTCGTTTTGGTTTTTATATAGGCTCTCAAGTACTTCATCCATTTGGTTCAAAATATAAGTATTTCTTTTCCAACTATTCTTGATTTAAAATAGAAAAAACATAATTTTTGATCTCCATAGTTTCATTTAGTTTTGCTTTTAGTCCCAATAACTTTTTTAGTGTTTTAGTAAACCATTGAAAAAATGAAAACTTTAGAAATTTCAAAAACAAAGATTACGTGATCTTTTTAAAATTATAGAGATTGAAAATATTAAAAAAATTATGAATTAAAAGCAAACAGATAAAATTATAAGGATTAAAAATTGTGCTTTTTTAAATATAAATAATTTAGTATTTATATAATTGAGGGTCAATTTTTTTACCAACAATTGAGGCTTATTTGTAAAGTTGGGAAAATAGGTTAGTTTTTTTATGTTCGAGTTTCTTTTAAGATTTTGATATATGAAGCCTGGTCCTCAATATAGGGGGCTCAGAGCCAGACTTGTGGGCTCTAGGCCCTTTTAACCATTTTTATTTTTTTAAGATTTTTTAATTAAACAAAAAATTACTTCATTTCAATATAATACTCAATCAAAAAAGGTATGAAAAAATTAACTAAATAATATCTAAATAAATTAAAAACACAAATGAAATGATAGCAAGACAATAAGCAATGAATCAGTTAAACCAACAAACACTCAATCAAAATTAGATGAGATTGAACCTTGAAGGATTGAGATATCGGACTAAGAGATTGAGAAAAACAAAGAGCACGGGCATAATATGTGTATCGGATAGAGTTTAGTTTATGAGTCACGAATGCACGAGTATGATAAGTGATAGGAGGACTTAGGAGATTGATGACAACAAGCATCAACTAGTTGAGCATTGTTGAGATTTGGTTCTTAGGAGGAAGCACTATCGAAATGAGCAATAGAGACGACTGAAGAGTCACAAAAAGGAGCATGAATGACTTGTGAGTTACGATGACAGGGATGGGGATGACGATGCGATGACTTATTGAAGAGCAAGGACAACTTGTAGCGGCAAAAAGGAGATAAGTATATTGAAGAAAGAAGAGTAAATGTTGAACTGAATGAATCATTAGGGGATTTAAGGTTGTATTTTTTTTTAGAAAATAGTAACCAAGAATTTTTGTATAAAATTTATATTAATTAAGAATCAATTGTTGTCAAAACCTAAATGAAAAACAAGTTACAATGAACTGTTGTTAATTTAAAATGAGTTGTTATTAAAACCTAAATGAATACTTATTGATAAAAGCTAACTCAAATCCACAAGTATCTACTTGAATTTTGATAATAAGTGATCCTTAACTGGTATAATTTTTGATTAGTGATTCTTCATGGCTATTTTCCTTTTTTTGGCCTTCCATACTTAGTACATATGAGCTAACATGTGATGTAGAGTAAAATTTAATTTAATTTTTTTTCAAATTTAAAAAGAGTGAAAGTTATGAAAATTAATTAAAAAAATATGCATATGCAGGATTAAACGGGCTACTATTATATGGGCTTAAATGAGCTTGTTCGATGAACTCGGCCCATTTTCCCAACTCTACTTATTTGGAATGAAAAAGCTAGAACTTTTTCATCATTCTGTCAAGATAATAAGTAAAAAGAAAGTATTAGCAAAGAGAGTTATAATATTCTCTCCAGTCAACCGTTTTATGTAAATTAAAAAAGGTAAATTTTTTTTAGTATCATAAAAAAGTTATATGTATTTTTATTTTTTCCTTTAATTTTAAATAATAATATAATTATATTAAATATTTTTATGTTAATCAAGAAGGAGCAAAATTGAAAAAATAATTTAATCATTATAAGATATCTTGTATTTTAAATTAAAAATTATTTTTAAAAAATATTTTATAAATAGGATTAAAGGGGATAGCAAAATTGGTCTCCACAGTAAGACGATAATAGGTGGGTGGGATCATTTTATGAGGGGTTCAAGAGTTAGTGACTTGAAAATGTCAAGAGAAATATTTTCTTTATGGGTTATAATATAAAATATTGGTTATTATTTTACAAAAATTAATTAAAATCTGAATTTAAAAAAATTATACATATTTTTTATTATTTTTATTATTAAATATTTTATATAAATAATTTAATAATTAAAATTAAAATTTCAATAGAACATTCTCAAAAGGAATTTAGATTTATAAAATAATAATAGTAATTTTAAAATGAAAAATCTAAAGTAACAAGTACCCCACCCCCAATTTCCCGGCAAATCCATGCCTGGGGCGGGGAAGGAGAGCACCAACTTTCCAAGATCCGTATAATTCCCTCGTTACGGATTCACATTAGTATTCACCCCACTCAAAGCATTTCCTCCATTCTGTGTTAACGCCGTTCTTGGATCGATGCCATGCAATCTCCGAGAGTCAGAATGAGAAGGGAACTTCTCAGATCCTCGTTCTTCTTTTCCACTGCCAACGCACCTTCGTGGAATCGGTTGAAAACCTTTTTCAGAAATATTTCCTTCAAAGATTCTCTTTTACATGCAATTGCTGGCCCCTTTTCAAATTCTAAACCTTCTGATTCTGATTCCATAAACCCCAAACCATCTCTGCCTGTTATTAATGCAAGCTCATCTAACCGCAAACCCATTAGTTTATGGCCAGGCATTTACCATTCACCTGCCACACAGGCTCTGTGGGAAGCAAGATCCACTATCTTCGAAAAGCACGCTTATGTGCCTTCACAATCGCAACTCATTTCCAAAACACCTTCCCGCAGCAGGACGAGTATTTTTTACGACTTCGCTTCTGACTATGTACTCAGAGAGCAGTATAGGAACCCTTGGAATCAAATTAGGATGGGGAAGTTGGTCGAGGACCTTGATGCTCTAGCTGGAACCATTGCATTTAAGGTGTGATTTCATATTACGGCAATTTTATGGCAAATTTGGCAGGTCCTTATTGTTTTCTTTTAACTTGCTCACTTCAATTTTTTTTTTTTATGACCTTCCGTCAAAAAGGTACCTTTTAGCGTATAAGACCAACAAATCCTTCGCGCAGGCTTTCATCTCTCCAGTTGTTTGACTTGCATTTCCTTCAAGTTAATGCAAGGACACTTATGCCTCAAGCCTTTTCCCTCCTAATGCTTATGTCCAATTTCCCTTTTGGCAGCTGTGATCAAAAATCATCAATTTACTTTATTCATGATTATAATGGACAGTATCGTGAAGCAATTCAAGATTATTTAAAAAAAAAAAAAACCCAGTTTCTCCTCTGCGTCGTTCCAACGTTGAATGAAACAGCCATTTAAAAGTTGATCACTTCTCTTTTGAACAGCACTCTTGCAATGAAGATGGCACAACAAGACCGCTTATATTGGTTACTGCTTCCGTTGACAAAATGGTTTTAAAGAAACCAATTCTTGTTGACAATGATTTGACTATAGGCGGTGCTGTTACATGGGTTGGCCGGTCATCAATGGAGATACAACTGGAACTCACTCAGTCAACACAAGGTGCTATAGGATTACTAGTTCTTGTGTCTTTTCTTTTTTTCTTTTTGGCCGAAGGATTACTAGTTCAATACAAAAATAATGCTGCTTCCTTTAGCCATTGTAAATACATTTTGAGATGCGATTTCCCCCCTGTGATGCTTTTGATCGTTCAAGTCCGTAACTACATGCTATGAGTTCCTTTGGCCATTGTAAATACATTTTGGGATGTGATTTTCCCCCTATGATGCTTTTGATTGTTCAAGTCCGTAACTACATACTATGAGACAGATGAGATGTTAATGTTAATACATATGTAATTCGTATTACGAATTTTCTTTAATAATATCTTTACATATGTAGTCTTTGTTAATGCTTTGAAAACTACTGAGCTGTTTGATACTATAGGGAAAGTTCTATTGTACCCATAATGCAGCGGTACCTTGCATATCTGGCATTAAAATTGGTACGTCAGATATTCTGATTGTTCATGACAATGTCAACTAAGTAGGGCGCCAATACATTGTGGGTATAAAAAATGGAAAATTTCCATAAAATCCCTCATTGGGAAGGAAATTGTTTCGAGGGACCAAATGCGCAGCAGACCTATCAACTTACACTCCAATGTATTATCTTGCACTCCAAGCCTGATCACCTTGCACCTTGTAGACCGATCCTATCACCTTGCATACCAAGCCTTTGACCTAGCATCCCAAACTTATCACCTTGCACCACAAGCCTATGACCTTACACACCAAGCCTATTTACCTTCCACATCATAAGGTGCAAATTTCATGAAAATACAACCTATTATCTGGAAAGTGACAGTTTACAAGAAAATAACAATGTGGATAACGGTTTGTTTAGACTATAAGTATGTAAATTACATGGCATTTTCAAAGGCTAACGTGTAACTTTATGGTGCAAGATCATAGGCTTGGTATGCAAGGTGATAGCTTGGTGTGCAAGGTGTGAGGTGATAGGCTTGGTGTGCAAGGGACAAGGTGATAGGCTTGAGGTGTAAACTTATAGGCTTGGTGTGCAAGTTCATAAGTGTGGCATGCAAAGTGATAGGTCTAGAGTGCATTTGGTCCTTAAATTTGTCTTGGTCACTCTAAACAATTTCCCTCCCGAGGAGGAATTTTATGGCAATTTCCCCTATTAAAAAAGTCGCTCCAATGATAGCTAGATGAGTTTGCAGTTTAAAACTGAAGCATGCTCACATCCATGTATGGTATGGTATGTTGTCATCTTAGTATATTGCATGTTGTACATCCTAAATTTGCCAGCGATTTTTTTCCTTTGCTTTGCTTTGCTTTTCTGACAAAGTTTTTATTAACTTTATTTTAAAAATAATAAACAAATAAAGATGAACGAAGGCACATTAATTGTTTATATTTTTATCATGCTATGGTTTTATATAAAATTATAATTTTAGATGTTGTCTTTTAAATCTGCAACAGTTTCGGAATAACATCTGTGTGACTGCTGATTGTTCGTTGTGCCTGAAATTGAAATGTTGGCAGGGAATGCTGGTACCTCAGACACACAAGCTCTTATAGCCAACTTCACATTTGTGGCCCGTGACTCCGCCAGTGGAAAGTCAGCCTTAATTAACCAGATCTTGCCTGAAACTGAGCAAGAAAGGTTTCTCTGGGAAGAAGCAGAACAGAGGAACAGACTGAGGAAACTGAAGAGGGCAGACGCAGAATATAAACATGTTCAGGATGGAGACACTGCCAGGCTGAGTGCACTATTGGCTGAAGGGCGTATTTTCAGTGACATGCCAGCATTGGCTAACAGAGATAGCATCCTGATGAAGGATACTTGCCTAGAAAACTCTTTTATCTGCCAGCCACAGCAACGAAACATCCATGGTCGTATTTTTGGAGGATTTTTGATGAGAAGGGCATTTGAACTTGCTTTTTCAACAGCTTATGTCTTTGCTGGTGCGGCACCGCATTTCTTAGAAGTTGACCATGTTGATTTCTTTAAACCTGTAAGTTTATACCTTGTGAATGGCCTAGACTAAAGACGCTTTTTGTTCCAATTATATTGTACTGTATTTTTTTTCGCACAGGATTCTGGTTATACTCTACCCCTTGATTCTGAAAAGTGCATCTGCAGTACATTTTTTTAGTAAACCTTCTCAGTGTTCTGTGGCATGGCTTTTACTTCGATTATGAAACGGGTGAAACTAAAATGCTTATATTGTCATATATTTTGCTGTATGTGCTTGCTTTAACAAATAAATTTGCTTGGCTATATATATATATACATGGTTCTCTGCTTCGTCTCCGCAATTATAAACATAAAATAGATGACAACTTGGCGATGCAGGTAGATGTTGGAAATTTTCTTCGTCTCAAGTCATGTGTTCTGTACACAGAACATGAAAACCTGACTGAACCTCGGGTGAATGTTGAAGTTGTTGCGCATGTTACAAAGCCTGAGCTCCGGACCAGTGAGGTGAAATACTGGCATCAAATTTTTTTAATTAACTCTAGGTGAAGTATTTAACAAAAATATAAATAAAAAAAATATGAGAGTTATTAATATTAAAAGAGCGCCCCAAAAAAAAAAAAAGGCAGAAAGCGACGGGCCTTGTTGCCTGTAAAATCCTACCCTGCACAGTATTATTTAATAAATCAAGATGGTTAAGATAACATAATATATGTGTATATATATTTGGTTAATAGAATACAAAAATAAATTACTATCTGAGTTTGCTTTTCTATTCTTTCTCCCTTGCTATTTTACAATATTGAGTTCAACACGTCTCCACTACATCGAACTCACATACTCAATGAGTTTATTCTGTTTCTCGTCAAACAGGTATCCAACAGATTCTACCTGGCCTTTGCTGTGAATCCGGAAGCCATGAAAGGCGGTTTGAGGATTCGGCAGGTTGTTCCGGCCACAGAAGAGGAAGCAATTAAGGTGCTGGAACGCATGGATGCTGAAGACTCCAAGTTCAGTAGTTAATCAGTAGATTTTCACCAGGGTCAGAGCAGTAATATTTTTGAGAAAACAAAAATGTGATCCACTTACCTGTTGGACTAGAGGACAAACAATCAGTCATGGTTGGAATTGACAAGATCAAAGATCTATACATGTATTTGAATTTCAAGCACCACTGGTTTCGGTTTGCGGGGTAAACTAAAAAAGGTGTAAAAGCTTAGTTGAAGAATAATGCACGGGGCCGCTTGAACGTAATCTAGTGGCCAAAGCAATCAGGGTCAACTGGAGACCATCTGCAACTGAGTGTTTAACTGCAACGTTTCATTTTCTGTTATCTAGGTTGCAGGAGCAAGTTATATGTAAGCTCCTGAAGTCTGCTAGAAATTGTCCATTTCATGATATTTAATACATTTGTACTTACAGATAAGGACAATAGTTACACTCTCGCACTGATTCTTTCATTTGGCCGTTGTCCTTGGGATATTATTTTATTAATAATGTGAATTTTGGGGGACAATTTTGCACTGATTCTTTCATTTGGCCGTTGCAACCACGCACCTCGCGTATTTAAATTATACATGAGAACAAACTAAAAATTCCAGATGGCGGGCATTCATAATTTTAGTACTGAACTACTGATGAAGGGAAATTGTAATGAATAAGCTTATTACACACGGCGGTGAAAACAACCCATTGCTATGATAAGCAAGAGGAGCTTTAATCATCCAAGGAACCAACAATCTCAGGGAAAATTTGTAGCAGGAAGGGATTTGAAGGCTCTGAGTATTGAAGGAAACCTACTAAAGTTCTCTCGTTTACCTTTCCAACTTCCTTGCACACGCGATCAAGTAATGAGAGGAAATCCCTCACGACCATAAAAATCCTAAACGGATGAGCTCCTTCCTTGGAAGAATTTCCATGGAAATACTCCGTTAGCTTCTTCACTGAAGAGAAAGCATTCTTCTCTTGGGCCTGAATCGAAACAATTTCCTTCTCTCCCTTCTTCAAGAAACCTTTCATTGCCTCCGAAAATTTTTGGCTAATTTCTCTCGATGGTGACTCTCCATTCAATTTTATAACCTCCGCAACTGTTGCAATCCCTCTGGCAAGCTTAGAGACATCACTGCTAAGCATATCTGAATCCATTGCAGCTGCTTTTTTTACATTGCAGAGCTCCCCACTCAAACCTGAAACAACTTGGAGTCCAAGTTTCCTAAATTCAACTTCATCCTGGAGTGTAGACTGGAGGATCTTTTCAGCAGTTTGGTGATTGTTAGAAGCACCAGATATCCGAGAACCTTCAATTCTGACCATTTCCTGCACAACAAAATGCAACAAAGTAGTCTTTCCATCAGCCCCTTTAACATCAACAAGCTTCAGAAGAGTGTCCAGCTTGAATGCATATGCATCACCACGATTGGTGCCAACGTTCAAGCGATTGCCAGTTCTTAGCACTGCTTCAAGGAGGTTCAAAAACATTCTGCTATTCCTTAGTTCCCACAAGCCACCTGTGGAAAAGGATGAAATAAGAGACCTGCAGGAACTTCTATTACAGTGCAAAATGCAACCTGCAGACCAGTGACCACATGGAATTGGTTGTGGAAGGGATTGGTTATATTTAATCAATAAGAACATTACTGGCGCACTCTATCTGCTTGAGTGTTGGAAAATGATTTTCCAGCTTTTATTTGACGATTGAAGCTTTACTTATCTGACCCCAATGGTTGCCAAAGATTATGCTCACACACACTATTCCAAAATAACTGATTGCGTTGTCAAACACTTGCACAGAAAATTAGCCGAACAATTTTCCTTGTCTGAACCAATAAAGCATAATTTGCTATTTTGCTTAAACATTTTCAGCTAGCTACGCACTTGTTTTTTTAAGACCAGACTAGTGAAAATATGGTCAGCTTTAGCCCATCAAGCACCAAAATAAATAAATGACCATTCAGTTGAAGCTCATCTTCTTCATCACAACTGATCCACTTGAACAGAAAAAAAGAATTGACAAACCAATCTATGCAGCAGTTACATCGATTTAAATCCATTCCACCTTAATTGGATTTTTATCTATGAACATAGTTGTCATAAAATATTGTGGGACAAAAAAAAACTTGCAATAATTTTTCTCTGTGGAAATGCAGAAAGGGAACTGTTTCGACTTCATATTCACTGTTAATCCAGAGAGAAATAAATGGGGAAATAATATTTACCTCCAAAGTCTCAAAGGACTTCCTAAGGTATTCTGATTCGGAATCGAAGTTGGCAATGTAAAGCATTGCGTCAACTCTGTTAAATGCAAAAGGAATATCAAGCACGATTTTAAGAAATTTCTCAGCAGGAGCAAGCTTGGAGGCTGATTCATCTTTGAACTCCTTCAGCTTACATTCTTCATCTTTGGTTGGAGCCATCTTTAACAAACTTTCTAGAAGTTCTGTTCCCAACATATCCCAATTGCCTATTATCAGGAAGAGGAAGTTGTAATATGTCACTGACATAGAAACCAAGTGAAATCCAATAAGCGCGTCTGACGGAGAGAAAGAAGCAGAAACACAAATAGGTTTACAAGGCTATAAATTGCTGTATAAGACACACACGAGATGATTAATGATATGAGCACGTTACGGCTCAAGAGAGGAGTTTGATATGGCGGCAAGACCAACAATTTTACGAAGATGAGATCAGCTATAAACATAGGGGCAGTAGTTGGAGACCACAAGAGAAGAGCACGCCTGCACGGCATAAAGTGAGAGAGCAAAACGTCGAGCACTAACAAGTTATCCGGTGAAATCGTGTCTCCAGCAGCGAGAGGGCACTCAAATTTAAGTTTAGAACTTTAAGTGAAAAGGCGAAACAAAGGCCCTAGAGAGAAAGTCACTCATTGAAATGCAGTGGAGAACAGCATTAAGTGAACATGTGAGACAAAAAGGATTCTTACCCTCCTTGAGGGCATCGCATACGTCATCAATAGTCACATTGAGTGCCCTCAGCAAAATGGAGATGTTGTGAGACTTCTTAGGGTCAAGCAACCTGTATTCCAAGGGGGGAGAAGCAACGTTTTGACGCCCGGCATTATCTCTAAGAGTGAAGTTTGAGGTGTTATTCACCATAAAAAGCGTCTCTATCATTTCCTCGTTCAATCTGCACCTCAGTGAAAATCATTTGGCTTCAAAAGAAAAATAAAGACCAAAAAAGAGGACAAGAACAAGAAAAGACGGGGTGGTTGCAAATAGAAGGATAAGTGAAGTGATCGCGTTCCTCTTACTGGAAAGAACACGGTTTTAACTGATCCCAAACCATGGCCCGATCCGAGCTGGCCCTGACTTTTTCACAGTGTAAAGGTTTCAACTTTGGCTTTCGAGCCTCCGCATTGTCATTCGGAGATGCTTCCCAAAAGCGTGGAGGCGGAAGCGGCGGAGGATATGGGGGCTTCTTGATCGGAACATTTACCTCAATTGTGGCCTCAGAATTATCCCTCTGTTCTGAGACTGGAAAATTCCAGTTAATCTCCGGTGAAGACGGTGAGGAGGATGTCATGGGGCGCTGAAGCTCCAAAGAATGCCTACGACTCAAATTCAAACAAGGGGAAGAAGTGAGCGATGCAGAATTTGAGCAAGGGGGAGAAGGTGTTCTTGAATCGAAGCTTGTACTCCCAAACCCAAGTTTATCCATTCCCAACCGAAGCACTCTCCCTGACCCAGTACGCACAGGACTCAGTCTGCGGCCTAAAGACCCTTTTGGAGAGAAGAACTCCTCTTCTTCATCATCTTCGCAATTCCCCCTGTTTCTGTCACGCGGCAATGGCGGAAGCGGTTTGAGTTCGGGCGACCTCAGTCTTCGATATGGTGAGGTAGAATTGCCCATACTCAGCCTACCGTTGCCAGAATACATAGCACTTGTAGCACAAGCTTCTCGTGAATTTAACACATTGTCCAGATAGAGAAATTCCGAGCTGGTGCCAGCGCTGTGGCCTGATGCTGAGCGAGGCTTATGACTACCAATAGCATCGAAAGTCAGAGTGTTCGGGGGGTATAATCGGAGACTGTCAGATCTTGAAGCCTTGTTGGCAGTGGTGTATTTACAGTAGTAAATGAAGAAGACAAGAAGGGCGACAAGAGCTGCGGAGAGCAGGGAGACAGAGATAGCGATGGCGATGACGGGGGGCCGGTGGAGGGAAGAGGGTCGGGGGAAGAGAAGGGAGGAGATGTTAGCTGGAAATGTGGTGAGAGCAGGGTGAGGAGGAGGGATTGGTGGGGAATTGTAAGAAGGGAAAAAAGCCTTGGGTGTTGGGCTTGGAGTTGGAGAGGGGGACGAAGGAGACGAAAAGGGAATCTTGCCGGGAGGGATGGAATCCTTGGGGAAAAATGGTTGATGGAGGAGCCGGCGAGCGGCGGAGGAAGACAGAGTGGGCGTGACTGTGAGGGAGAAGAGAAGGGAGAGGAGACAGAGAATGTTGTCGTGAGCTGTGGGCATGGTGATATTGCATTACCAGACACTGGGGAGCTATGGAGCTCAAATGTGTTTCTGCACAGACACAAATCCAGGCAAACCAATGGTTGGTGGGTGCGACGAGAACGGAACAGTAGGAACCATAAGAATGGTAGTTCAAGTTCTCACTCTATTTTTTGATTCCCCCCCCCCCCAGTTTCTATTCTCTGGAGCTAACTAATTGTACGACTGCTAGTAGTCGATGCATTACGAGATCATTCAATTGTTTTCGATAAGATCATTGGGCACAAATGTTGTAATAATGTGTGCTCATGCATGCATGTCCATATCATATGACATATATGCGCTCGCGCGCGCTATATAACCAAATGATGTTTTTATTAGACTTAGGGCACTCAAGGAGAGAGTGTAGGTGATGGTGTGATAGATCAGAGACGTTAAAATCTTGATTTTGACGGTGACAACGACATCGGCAGGGATGAAGATGAGCTGAGCTGTTTACACTGTGTGCCGGTGCCCTGTCATCGTGGAGCTGAAAGTGAACCCAACCCAATTGTAGCGGCGAAATGACACTTTACTCCCATCTAAGACAGACAATAACATTTTTATTAATTCATCAAAAAACCACGTAGCTCAATCATGCATTTGAAACAAAAAAATGTTTATAAATTATATATACGGAAAAGACTGTTGAAAATAAAAAATATTGGTTGAAGATTATCAAAAACTAATATTACAATTATTTTTAAACAATATCAATACCAAAATTATAAGAAATTAGTATTAAATTTAGGGTTAATATATAAGGTTTTAAAACTTTGACTAGTCGTTGACCTGGATAAGTCATTAATTTAAGGGTCAATAATTGGATCATGATTAAACCGTTATCGAACCGTTTATGATTAAATTATTATGTTTACATGTTTATATATTAAATATTACATTATAAGTAACGTATAAGATTAAATTTATAAAATGATATTTAATAAAGTTTTTCTTTTTTTTAAATGAAAACTCATTTTATTAGTGTATAATATTGATGAGAAACATTTAAAAATGAAAGAGCTAAATTTACGAGATAAACACTATATAAAATTATAGATAAATAATTAGAAGTATAAAAATTAAAGATTTGTATTTATATTATAAAAATAATTTAACGATTAAGTAAAATAATTAATAAACATTAACGATAATTAAAAAAAAAGCATTCTTTTACATACAAATTAGTATTACTGCTCCTGTACCGAAGTCCCACGTCGAACAACCAAAGAAGAGAGTGGAGGAGCAATTTCTATATTAAAGGGCCGTGGGTCCTAACGCACTGCATGCAACATGTGCCTGAGGTTTGAAAAATTACAGCTCTGGGCTCATTTGTGTAGCAAACAAGAATTTTGGTTTTTTGTCTTGCATTTTGTTTTCTTTGTCCGGTTTGCAGTATGAATCGGTTTTGATTTTTTCAGTTTTACCGGTTTTTGATGTGTTTGATAGGTTTTTGACCGATTTTAAAAGTTTGATTTTTTTTTTTTTGAGTCACTCAGTTCAACTGGTTGAATTGATTAGTTCATTTTTTAAATTCATGTTAATATTAGGTTCAAGGAAAATTTAAACCTTAAACTATAGGTTCAAGGAAAATTTAAACCTTAAATTTTTTAAAAAACACATTCTAAACTTTAAATAATTAAAGTGAGGGTAATTTTGCTTTCACTGTTAAATTTAAACAAATGTGCGTTAGTATGGGATTTAATGTGCAATTTTTCTCAAATAGGGTATGGGAGAGAGGGACAGTAGAATTTAATGAAAATTTTACATTAAACCTCAATTTGATGGACATTTGTTCAAATTTAACAATGAGAATGAAAATACCCCAACGTTAAGGGAGAATGACAAATAAGGACCATGTGAGAATATTAATGTTAAATAAGAATTTTTTTAATACTAACGTTCTCAAATTTCAGCACTTCTTTTAGCATGTTTCGATACTAAAGTTCTTAATTTAACATTAATATTTTTATAAGATCCTTACTTGTGATTCTCTCCAATTTTAATTATTTAGGGTTCATAATATACTTTTTAAAAATTTAAGATTCAAATCTCCCCTGAATCTATAGTTCAGGATTCAAATTGTATATTAACCCTTAAATTTGTAAAATTACATCTCATGTGTAGAAATTTAAAATATAATACTAAAAAATATTTTGGGAATAATGAAAATAATACTTAGAAGTCATTTAAAAAAATTAAGATTATAATTACAGTTTAATTGAATAAATGTTAAAATAAGTATATATTAAAATTAACAAATTATCAAATTTCTACATTAATGTTAATTTAAATAAAAATTGAACTTTGATTATAGGGTTAGAAGGCAAAAAAGCTCAAAACTTTTTTTTTTAGGATGCTTGGCATCCTAAATTTTTTTAGAAGATTTTTTCCTTGAAAATCTAAAAAATAGAGCATTTTTGTCCCACCATTAAAAATTTTTAACGTTGACCGTTAACTAAAATTTGATCAAGGATATTTTTTTATTTTTTTCTCTTTTTTTCTATGCTTAGTCTCTGATTTCATTCTTTAGTAAAATTTTTAACTTTCCTTCTTTCAATGAATTAAAATGAATATTGAAAAATATATAAATGAAGGAGGGAAAAATCATAAAATACACTAGTCAAACTTCACTTAACGATCAACATTAAGGATTTTTATCAGTGGGGCAAAAATGCCCTATTTTTTAAGTTTACAAAGCAAAAATGCTCCAAAAAACTTTTAGGATGCCAAGTATCCTTAGAAAAAAAGTTTCAAGATTTTTTGACTATTTAATCATTGATTATATTAAAATAATTACACTAATAAATCTATATATATAAGTAGAACCGTAAGTAACATTCAATGATGACATGTGTCCTTGATTTTATTTTATTTTATTTATTTTTTTAAATTTAAAAGAAAAAAAACTACCTTACCCTTAAATATCTCTACATTATCTCAATTTCTTAAAAAAGTATAACCGCAAATAGCATTTAATGAAATCACATGTTCCTAATTTTGTTTTACTCTATTTTTTTAATTTGTAAAAATAAATAAAAACTATCTTTCCTTCAAGCATTACCTCATTATCTCAATTTTTTAAAAAAGTAGAACTACAAATAACATATGACGACGACATGTGTCGCTGACTTTGTTTTACTTTATTTATTTTTTAATTTTAAATTTTTAAAATAAATAAAACTATCTTATCTCCAAATATCTCTCCATTATCTCAACTTTTCATTTACACATTCATAATTTTAAAAATATAATTTCAAATAATACATAAAATTCAAAATTATAATTTTAAAATTAATGAAAAAATTATCATAATTTTCCATAAACTTATTTATTTACACTTTCAAGTTTCTAATTTAAAAATAATAAAGAAATTATATACTACAATCAGCATCCAACAGTGCTATTAATTCTAATTTTCTTCATTCATTTTTCAATTTTAAAAAATAAATAAAACTACTTCATTGTCCAAATATTTCTACATTATCCCAACTTTTCATTAACTTATTTATTTATAATTTCAAATTTCTAATTCAAAAATAATAAGAAAATTATACACTCAAGCAATACCTAACAATGATGACACGTGTCCCTAATTCTATTTTGCTTTATTTATTTTTTAATATTTAAAAATAAATAAAACTACCTTATTCCAAATTTTTTGATTAAATACATTATAATATTCTTCTCTTTTGTATATTTCTATGGCTAAATTATTGTGATTATTTAATTTTCAAAACAAGTGTGAGGAAATTAGGTGATGTCCTTTTTATTTTTGCTATTGAATGTCATTTAACAATTTTTATTATATATACAGGTGAAAAGAATGTAATGTTTTGAAGGAAATATATTTTACATGCTTCATATTGTGTGAGTATAATTTGACTCTGGATGACATTTGGCATTTCTTACCATGGTATGTGATTTTAGATATATTAAGTAATCGACTCTTTTGTTCTTAATTGTCTGATGTATCATAAGAAGTAAAGCTAATATTAAAAATAAAATAATAAATTAATATAGAACATATAAAAATAGTTGAATATATTTAAATTAGTAAAGATTCAAGATTTCTAAATTATTTTTTGACAACCGTGATCTTTTGTTCTTTATATTCATTCCTTTTTATAGCAAGTTATGTTTAAAAAAAATAAAATATACTAATCATTCATAAAATTTAGTGAAAAACAAATCTACACCATTTTCATTTTTGTAAAATCAATACAAGATTAATTATTAGCTTATCATTTTCAAACTTATTTTAAAGATAGCTTTAAATTTAATTGATCTTAATTGTATCATAATTACAATTACAAAAAGTATACCAAAAAATATCATGTGAATCAAAAAAAATTAATTTAAAATTTAATGAGAAAAATTATTGTGATATTTATAAATTTTAATTTGAAATTAGCTTGTGCTTTTTAAGTGTCAATAGCTAGCACTAAAGAATTTATTTTCACCAAATAACATCTTATATTATGAATAATTATTAACTATTATTATTTATTTAATTTTTTTTATTTTTTCACACTCCATACATCGCACGGCCGCATACTAATTATATATAAAAGTAGGGTTAGTTTTCTTACTCTTACTGGATTACTTCCTTCAAGAGTTATGTTTAGTAATTGCTTCTAAATTGATTTGAGGATTATATTATTCAAAAATAATACTAACATATTAATAATGTCAAAATATATCAATCTAAGTATTTGTTTTACATAATTATAACCAATTAAAATGTTATAAATATTAAGATTAAGATTAAAAGCTAAATATATCATGTAACCAATTAAGATTTTTGTGAATATTTTGAATCTTTTATTTGTATAATTTGATTATGTGCTTTCAGATCTAACAATATACTATTTTTAAATTTAATTATTGTTTTAATAAATTTTTTAATAATAGCATCTAATTGGGTTGGATTGGTTACATTCTGATGACAACTAATTATTTTACAATATAAGTAATTTTTAATTAAAATAAAAACTATAAGCTGTTATGTAGAAAAAATTATCACAATCACATCTCCTTGGCAAAATGATTTTTCCAAATTAATCATATTTTCTAGAAGCATTTGAAAGTTTGAAAATATTGTAATTTGAGTAGGACATGTTATTAATATCGGTCAATATATTCTATAGTTTTGGGTTACTAACATAATGTATTCAACAATAAAAAAATTTTAGGATTTAAATTTTGAATGTTAGACCTGTTAAAAAATTAATATATAATGATTAGATAAAATTGTCAACTTAATTTGAATTTTTCTTCCATGTATTAGTTACTATTTTATTCCAAATAAAAATTGTGAGAATCATGAGTTTGTATAAACTTCTAAGGGAAGCAATGTGTTAATAGAAATTTAATAATGAATAAGACAAATAAAAAAACATAACTAAAAAATAATTTTTTTAATCAAAAATCCTTATAGCATTAAATCTAATTTCAAGCATTTCGTTTTTGAAGTATGTTAAAAGGACACATTTTTAAAATATTAAAACTAATTACACAAATTCATATAACAATTAAGAATTTGAGAACTATTTTTTAAAATTTTCTTGATCCTCCATAATCCAAATCTCACTTGAATTTGAATATAATAAAGCATACTTACTAAAAAATATTATGAGATTTAGCTAATTATTTTACATCTTAAATTTTAATTCCATCCGCATTTATAAATTTTGCAAAACAACTAATTTTTTTGCAACATGTTATTTAATAATTTTATAATTAGATTATATACATTTTAGTTATTCAAAAATTAAATGAGTATAACATATAATATTTTCATATTAATTTGAATTTGAATATAAGAAAATATAAATATGGTTCTTGGCTAGATTTTAATCCCTTGTCTACATTTAAAGTATACAATCTAAATAAAAAATTTTAACCATATTATTTCTTCATTATATAGCTAAATACCATACAATAAAAACACATGCTTATTCAAAAAGTAATTGTTATAAGATATAATTTTTTTATTTATATATTTAATCAAATTAATTTAAATTGTTTTTCACATTACTACAATTAAACAAGGGCTACAAGGCGTATTTGTGCAACTTTTTATTAATAATAGAGCTGAAAAAGTGAGCAAACTTGTAAATTATGAGTTGGCAGGTATAGGTTAAAAAGGCACTCTCTGGTGTGTTGTGATTTCTTCAACCTAGCCCATTGACCTATCAAATACTTTTTTAAAAAAATCATTATATTAATGCTTGCTTAAAAATAGTATTTTAAAATATTTTTTAAAATTATTTTTATTATCTTTAACATCATTGATAATAATAATAATAAATTTTTATTATCTTTGAGTAAGAAATAAAAAAATAGTTAAACAACTAAAAATAGGATGAGAAAGGAGAAGAAAAATTAATAAAATTTCTTTCTCTTCTCAAATCTTTCCACATGATATTGCTGCAATTGATAAATATTATGAAAATGAAAGTTCTGTGCGAAGGATGGAATATACAAGTGGTGGTTGAAAACAATTTAATAATAAAATTTTCAAACTCAATAAAAACATGTACATGTTTTCTTTTCTGGATCTTGGACTTTCATTTTGGAAAACAATAATATACGTACATATTAATAGTAAAAATGGAAGGACAAAGATGCTGGAACAAAATGAAGAATAACATTGGATGAGGAAGGAATGAATAATTATTAAATAATAAAAAATTTAAAATAAAAAAATTATAAGTAGGTTTGCTTGTAGGTTGGTAAGCTCAAGTTAAATGATGTGAGCTAGTCACTAAGCCTAGATTATGCAACCCAACCCATCACTTTTTGGCAAGGTTGGGCTCAAAGTTTCATCTCATATTACTAACTCTAATTGAAATTAAGAAAAATACTACAATTTAATAAGAAAAGTCTCAAAGATTACAAGCCTATGCCACTTACCTAACATATCAAGTTTGGATGCCAATGGGAATGGATTAATAAGAAATGAATTAAATTATAATAGAAGTCACGTTGTATGTGGAATTGGCAAGATTGTTGTAGAGCCTAACTTCTGAGCAAAAGAAAATTTACGATAAAATAATTGATGCCATTGAAATTGATAAAATTTCAAAGATTATGAGCCTAAGCCTTTACCTAACACATCAAGTTTGGATGCCACTGGAAACAGATTAATAAAAAATGAATTAAATTATGATAGGAGTTGTGTTGTATGTTGATTTGATAAGATTGCTACAGAGCCTAACTTTCAAGCAACAGAAAATTTATGACAAAATAATTGATGCCATTGAATTTGATAAAGGTGTTAGTATTAGGAAGACGTATGTTTGAAGAAAACATTATGCTTCATTAACATTTAAAGGTAAATAAACTAGTTCTTAATGTAGCATCAAACAAGATAGTTTCTCTATTGCTCCTAGGAAGACAAACAACTCATGTAACATCCCAATTTAGATTCTAATAGTTAATTTGAGTTAATAGAAATTTTGAAGAATATTTAGAGGTAAATAAATTAGTAGGAGATGATTATTAAATCTAACTTAGGATATAATTCTAAATTAAAATTAAAAATAATAATAATAATAATAAATAAAAAATATTATTAAATTATTATTATTATAAAAAAAGGTATTAAAAAGAAGAAGAAGAAGAAGAAGAAGAAGTGGTTTCCCCTTTCGGCGCTCTCCGTGCAATCATGCGTATAAAATAATAAAAAAAAGGAGAAGAAGAGAGAGGAAAGAAGAAATAATAAAAAAGAATGTGGGACCCACTGAATTTTTTTATAAAAACCCACCTCCTTCCTTCTTTCTTCACTTCTTCATTTCTTCATTCTTCCCTGTGCGCGAGCTGAGGCAGAGAGAGCGTCTGTGAGCCAAGTTCGTCGATGCTGGGTTTTAAGGTAAGAGTTTTTAATAGAATATTTAGGGTGTGATTTTAAGCTTTTCAAGACTAAGTAAGTGTTCTAAAAAAATTTCTTAGTCATCCTTCCTCTTTGGTTTCTGATTTTGTGGTGGTAGAAAATTTAGGATCTAGAAGAGGGATGAATTTATGTTGAATAAATATGGTTTATGAGGTTGTTAGTAGTATAATAAATGTTTTAGAGTATAAATTTGTTGATGATCTTTGAATTTGTGACTTATGGATCAAATTCTAAACTAGATCTGAAAATATATGTTGATTTATTGAGGTTTAGATGATTATTTGGGATGAAAAATGAATTATTATGACTATAGGATTATGATTCTAAGCTAGAGACTCAATTTTTAATTTTTGGGTATTTTAGGTGTGAATTTATAAAATAAAATAAAATTGATAATAAAAATTAGTTTAGAAGTTGATTTTTAGATTATTAATGTTTATTGATGACTAAAAGAGGAGTAAAAATTTTACTTAATAGTATTAATTTTATATTTGTATTAATATTGAGATTAGGAATTATATTATATTTTTAATTCTATTATTAGAATTATTTTATTAGTTTCAAAAATTGAAACTAATACTTATAAATAATATCTTATTTGTAGATTGTATGATTGGTGAAGATTGTGGTGGGAGAGAAATTTGTAAGGAATAATTTATTGAAAAGTCACAAGGTAACCATGCTTTTAATTTGCGATTAGTGTTACTTCATGTTAATTGGGTGATTATTGAGAAAATTATGAATTTTGTAATATTGTATAATTGTGCAATATTATTATGAATTTGTTTGATTATTGTGGGAGATGTTGGGAGACTTGCTATTGTTGCTGTATTTATGTGCCACGTGGTACGCCCCTATTGGAGCTCAGTAGGTGGTTTGTAAGGGCTCGGGCTAATCTACCTTTGGCCGGGTAATTTAACACCGAGTGAGGGCTGCGGCTCGAAGTTAATGGAGGGATATAAGGATGGTTTGTTTGTATGTATTGTAATATTTCTTATATTTGTTGGAATTATATTATTTTTAATTCTCACTTAATAAGCACGCACTTAACTGTTTGTATACACTATCATAAATTGGCTTTGGTTACTGGAACTTTTGAGTCTCATTATGTGGTTAACAATTTTCAGGAGAAGAGCCACGAGTGTCACGTGGAGGAGTTCCAGAGGCTTAGTGGCATAGATCCACTGTCTCTTTTGGGTATTTGATTTATGATTTATAATGTGTTATATTGTCAATATTAGGGCTTTTTGTTTATTGACAATTATATGAATATATAAATGTAATCATGCCTTTCAAACTATTTTTATTTTTGGTACACTTTGGATGACTATAATTTTAATATTTGGTTTACTTTGGATTAGTTAAAATGGCATGATTATGAGGCCAAATAACTGGCTTGTGTTAAAAATTGACTAAATTATTTATTTTACTTGTTGGGAGTATAAGGATGGACAAATATGATTTAGTTTAGGAGTATAAGGATGCACAAATGTGATTTAGTTTACTTGTTGGGAGTATAAGGATGGACAAATGTGATTTAGCCTAATGGCATGTGGGAGGTAAAAATTTATATGAAATGTTATATTGTGTGAGTTGAAGCCAATTATAAAATTTTTTATATTAAAATTATTGATATAAAAATGTGTTGGGTGGCTGTAACCCAACTATAGTTGAATTAAATTATTTAAAAAAAATTGGTGTGTTACAACTCACTCGCTCGTAATTTTGTATTTCTCTTTCTATGACTGAAAGCACTATATTTAGCATGAAATGAAAGAGAAACTTAGTTGAATTACTGGTTCACATGTCATTGATTGTATGAAATAAGGCTCTAATGGCACACAAGTTTTGTTTTGAAGCTCTTGATATATACTTAAAGAATACTCTAAAGCAACCCATTAGTTGATGATCTTCCCTTATGTTATTCTGTGTGAGTCAAAAGAAGACATTGTTTTCGTACATTTGGGAAAATTATCAACTTCTTACGGTAACAAGAAACATGAGACTTATGAAAATAAATAATGAAGAATCTATTAGTACTCTTTAGAATTTTACTTATTGGATTATCTTAATTGGTGATGGGACTATTGCTGGAGTTAATGAATAATCCGTGGATGCTAAGATCCCAACTAATTTGTTACTAGATAGTTCAGATAATCCAATAAAGTCTATTATTGATTAACAATATCTATAATTCTTTATATTTTAGACATAGGGCTATCTTCGCCCCTATGATGGTTATGGTTGAAAAAATAAACAAGTACATGTTGTCCTTACTCCTTGGATAGGAAGTTGTGTACTTCAGCTCTAATAATGTGAAAGATGATAGGGATAGGAATTCACTTGATGATTTACACTCTACAAACTTTCAAATTCAATTACAATGTTAGCCCTGTTGAATCATGAAATAAGGTTAAAATAACTATTTTAATGTGGAAAATTGATAAGTTTATGAGTTGTACAATGGTACATGTCCCATGATAATATGAATTGGAAAAGCATGTTATTGTGGCTTAAGAAATGTCTAGGCCATTTACATGGATAAAAGTATGTATATCGTGTATTACTATGTGTCCATTTGATTCCAGGTTACCATTAACTATGAGAAGGAGGTAGTTTTCCATTATGTTGGCCTTTGTAATGACCATTAACAAGAGTTAAGGCTAGAGCTTGTGCTATATTGGGTTACCCATGACCAACTATACATTGTTGTTTCCTGTGTTCGAAGCAGGAAGGTTTAAAAATGTTAGTTCTTGATGAGGACGATCACTCTATACATACATAATTACTAATGTCGTTTATAAGAAAGCCTTCGATAATTTGATCTAATTAATTATGAATTTTTGTTAATGCACTTCTCATTATATCCATTCCATCCACACTACATGCATTTAGTTTTTTACTATTTACTTAGCTTTAATATGCATATGTAAAATTAAAGACAATAACTACACAGACCCATTACTTATAGGATGAAGGTGTCAACTACAAGTTATTCTTTTAAGAAAGATTTTCTTACAAAATTGACACTTAATTGTACAACTTTTGTATAAAACCTGTACATCACACGGGTACTTTATTAGTTCTTTTAAATGTGTCTCAATTAAGTTTTTCCTTTTCAGCATTTACGGTAAGCTTGGATTTCATTTGGATAAAATTGATTATGAAAAAATTAATTAGTATGATTAATTTTAATTACAATTGATTATATTATAATGTGATTATGTTTGGAAGTTATTTTATGAAATTGATTTTGATAAAATTAAATATATTTTTAATGATTTAGTCAAAATCAATTTAGATGTGCAAAATATGATAAAGGACATTACTTTTAAATTGTAAATATTGATAAAGTTGTGTATGATATTATTAAATTTGTTGGACTCCATTTAGCAATAAGAAAATTAACATATATACCTGATTAATTATATAAATTTAAATTATATTATATTGTAATATTAATAATTGAATGTATGTAATAAATTATAAATGCATATAACGGTAAATTGAAACCATAGCTAATACATCTATGTTTTCTACTCTAGTTAATAATCATCCTCATATAAAAAAAAAAACATCTTCGTTTAACCAAAAAAAAAAAAGAATACCTTGATCAAGCAACACCTAATAATAAATAAATAAATAAAATCTAAAAATTTTGGCATGTTGATACAAGACAAGGTGCACGCTAGCTGGTGAGAGCATATATTTGATGGAAATAATTTTATTTTCACATGGAAAAGAAAACCAATGAACATAGCATTGCTAAAAGACAATATTGTTCAAGGGTATATTTGGTAGGTAGGTGTTTTTGAGAAATAATAAATACATGTGCGGCATAATTGAAATAAATACATAACTTGGAAATAATGAAAATATCACTTAGAAGTCATTTAAAAAATTTAATATTCTAGTTACAGTTTAATAAAAATAAACGTTAGGATAAGTATGTATTAAAATTATTTTTAATAAATTATTAAATTTCTACAATAATATTAATTTTAAATAAAAATTGAACTCTAATTCTAAAGAAAATCCAAACAAGCACTTATAAGTTATCTCTGCTGCTTTCAATTTTGACAAATGAGGTAAAATTGCTTAAAATTAAGGGTTAAAATTCAATTTTATGATTTATCCCTATATTTATTTTCTAGGCATTTGAACTAATAAATAGGACAATTTTTTTTAGTAGCAAAAATGTGCTTATGAAGTCTCATGTTAAGTCTCTCTTTAACCATCCACGTGGCTCTCCCCTTCTTCCATTCTCTCTCTGATCTAAAGTCACTATCGTTGACAACGGCAATAATTGGGGCAATGTTGCAACTAAGCTTGTCACTTCTAAATGTGAGAAATGAGCAGGCTTGGCCTATATGGGCTCAAGCCCTTAAACTCAGTTATCTAAAAGCTGACTGATTTTTGAAGCCCAACTCTTATTCAAAGGGCTCAAAGTCGAGCCCATAAGTCTGTTATTATTATTTTTTATTTTTTAGATTTTTAAAAAAATTTAAAATTTCAATTATAACATTTCACATTTTAAAAAATACAAATTATAAAATTAAAAAATTAAAAATAAATAATAAAAAATATAAGTTTAAAGTATAAACATATATTTGAAAGTTTAAATTTAATTTAAAAAATAAAAATATTTTTTATAGTTAAAATAAAAAAAAGGTTTAAAAGGGCCGCTCAAGCCTATTTTTTAAAGCCTATCCGGCTGGGCTTTAAAGGCCGATTTTCTTAAAAAAAAATATCATTTTTTCAAGCTTAAACCCTTATAAAAATGGGCTTAGATAAGTGGCTTGTTAGCCTTGACCTTTATTCCTGACTCTAATCACCTCCAATACTTGGAGTTTTACTTCCTTTATATTTCATGGTGTGCACTTTCTTATGATAAAAGGGTTATGCGTGATACATTCAAATCAACAAGAAGACACATGGAACTCCTAAGGCTTTTCTTGGATAGCAAAGCAAGATCTATTAGAAGTTTGAATGAAGTCACAAGATCTCACAATCTCCTTAAGGGTCTATACAGAAGGTATAGAAGCTATGGCATAACCACTAATCAACAACAGCAAGAGCCAAAAACCTCGTAAAGACAATCTAATGTTGTAACAAAGTTAAAGGACTAGATTCTTCCCTAGATTGCACATAAACTTGTGAGACTATAGAGACTTTGAGCTACCCCCAATAAAAAAGAGCCCCTATCAAGAGATAGCGCAAGTAAAGAACCTAATCATCACTAAAGTTATGGATCCCCCAGAAAATGCAAGGGGTCCCCCACACTCCAACATGAAAAGATTGATTCAACCATAAATGGCATGCATATTTGCGATCCTTGCAAGGACCCACTTCATGGAGGCAACCTGATGCAAGCCAAGTCTCCTAATTCTCACATTCTAACGACACGAAATCTGCAATAAAGGCCATAAATTCCTCCTACTCTATATATGTAAAGATTGAGAAAAAGTTGGCTATGCTCGAGTTTAGATAGTTAGAAAAGGATGTCGGAGCCTAAAATAGATGACAAGAATGCTATCAAATTTCACCCTCTTTCCTTTCATTTTTGGGTAGCGCTTACAAACTTACACCCACCTAGCAATAGCCTTATGATTTGTGAATGATGTTTTTTTTAATAGAGCCTTGCTCTTAAATTGAATTTGGAATATTTTGTTACTTTGATAGACCTTTCTCAATTAATAAACCTTATATCCATGTCTCTTAGATTTTTCTAAATGTATCTTTCTAATGAGTGCATGGATTTAGATTAAGTGTTGATATGGGTATTTGAGGAAACATTGCCTAATGGCAAAAAATGTGTGGTCAATAATGAACTCACATTTGAGGAGGAATTGTTGTATTGTCAAATATGAGTAGATTTGACTTGATATGGAGAGAAAGTCCCATGCTAGATAGAGTTGAGCTAGATAAGAGTTATATAAGATGAAAAAACCCATAACTTTAATATCTTAAGATGTGATGCCATACTTGCTTATATGTGTTCTTTTAGAGCCATTGGGTGGCCCAGTTGTGCTCACCCCTCTCTCGAGATGCTCCCTGTGCCTAATAAAAAGCTCACCAATGTTATTAATGGTACTAATGTAAGGTTGACTCATGCATCATTCATTTTGTGAATCCAATATTTCTCCCATTAATACAATATTCACTTTATTTGGTAGGAAAATGTAAAATATATTCTTGAAATTAAGTTAGGCTGCCAAATGTAGTTGCAAATTCAAATCTTGCAAGAAAGAAAGAGAAATATAGGGGGAAGAAGCGAAGAATCATATGATGGTCAAAGAGAGACTTATAAAAGGATATTTTTATCCTCAAGAAAATAGTTTGGATAAAAATTTCCTTACTTATTATTTCAGGATACTTAACGCTTCTCGAAAGTAAGTATAGGGTTAAAATTGCACCTTAACTCTAAAATTAAATAATAATTTTTCATGACTTATTAAATTTTTTTAAAATACTATTTATTTTATTTTAAAATAATTATAAAACTAAATCTTGTTTTAAATCATTTTAAATTGAGTTTTTCTTATTTTTAACTAATTTTTTTAGCATTTATATTGTGTATTTCAGAATTTACAAGTGAGCTAAGTTACTAATCATATGAAAACATTTTTGTTAATTAATATGCCCTTTAAATAGGACTAAAGGGTTATTTTCTTCATTGCAACTTGCCCCTCTCTTAATATGTTTTATTTGAAGAGTTGCATTCTTCCTTTGTCCTTACTCTGGTGGTGATGATTGGAAAGTTGGCTGAATGGGAGCTGTGGTCATTTATTAGGGATGTTTGCTTTCAATAATTAAATCAATATAATTTATTTACAACTACATCCCCCATAATTTATGGGATAATTTTAAAAGTAATTAGAGCAGAATGCTAATGTGTGTAAAATTGAAGTTGCAGGTTCTTGTTTAGTGGAAGGAGAATGCATTTGTGCTATTGCTACCACTATTCAAAAGGAAAATATAGAGCAGGACTTTGGTTTCTTTAAGAAGGAGCATTTAGCTCTTTATGGTGTTATTGTAATTGCCATGCTCTGATTCATGATCTTCTTCACTGCTGGAGCAAAGGATTCAATAATATTAAAGTTGATTTATATTATTCTCACACTTTTAATTTGCTATCTAGGGATCTATCAACTAATAGTCCTATAGATGCTCTTGTTTGCCAAGCGAAGACCTTATTCTTACATGACTAGGATGTCTTCTTAAATTGCTTAAGTTATTTTTTCTTGACTCATTACATTATTAAAGAAGTAAAATAACTCCAACAAGTAAAAGTTTGATTCAATTAGGCTAGGTGAAAAAGAAAACTTTAAGAAGGCCAAAGAGTTACTTAGTAAGAAGTGAACTTTAGAAAAGCCGGTTAGGAGATGCAAAATGTCTTTTTGCACCATTCCCTTATCACTTTGTTCGTCAAAGGGCTCATATTATTGGATAATTTCCCTTTAAAAGCCAATGATTCTGATCTAAAAGTCGTGCATGTTCTAATCTTTTGAGAAGCTTTTGATCCAGCCTAGCACTGCCCTAAAAAGAGAAGTCAAATCTAAATGATTTGATGACTTAAAGTAATGAGGATTAGGAAAAACTTGAAAGCTAATCCACATAGATCCCTAGTTGAGGGATAACTATATTACAAGTCCATATGTCATGGAAAATACTCGAGTATCTCCTAGTATTGCCTAGTTATGGCACCTACTCTGATGAAAGTTAGGCATGGTTTTGACTTAGTTGGTGATATTCACTCTTGGAGTGGGTATGTTCCAATATGATACCTTGTGGGAATTTAATTAGCATAAGAGTCTATGATTTACATTTGGGGAGTAACGACCTTTACTCGGGTTACCTATAACATCCTAGAAAACTAATTAGGATTTGGTTAAGTAAAAAAAGTAATTAAGTTTATTGATGTGGTATGTGGTCAAATATGTCTAATTTATATAATTGATTATGATTTTAGCTCTAAATTGGGGTTCAAAGTGAAGTTGGGCTATTCGAGCATTAAAAGGGGCAATCAATGAGGGATGAGCCTCTCTGTGCCATGCATTGTGACACATGACTAAAATTATGCTTAAACCAGTCGTGCTCTGTTCAAAAAACCAAAGAGAGGGAAAAAGGGAAAACGAGAGCACACCCATTGCTTAGTTAGGGCACGAACTTAAGGACCATTAGAGAGATTTTGGAGCTTTCTAACTCATAAGGTAAGTATGTTATGTCTTCCTTTTTCCTTTCCTTCCATTATTATAAGGATTAAAGTTATGGTTTGAGTTGGTACAGTAATTTTCGATCCCTATGAGCTATGGGTCCGAACCCATTAATTAAAATAGATCTAATGAGAGTTGTTTAGAGTATTTAAGCACTAAATTAATGATTTTGAGAGTTGTTAATAGTTAGGGGCCATTAATATCCAAAAAATTTATATTTATAAGGGATGTTAGGAGTGTTTAATGGCTATTGATGATGATTTAATGGTTCATTAATGACTATGTGGGTCATTCAAATTTAGTAAGCCTAATGGGTATGCTTGGGAGTAAGCTTATGACTTTAATGAAAGGGAGAATGTGGAGTTATAATATTGAAAATTACTTAAAAGGGGGATATTGATGAATGTCCTTGTGTTTGGTTTTAGATTATCTAATTTTGGCATCATTCAGGTTAATTTAAAAGCTTTGAAAGTTGGTGTTTTGAGGGGTAAACTTTTTACTTCTTAAAGGTTTGAGGTAATTGGAAGAAATCTAGTTTGTATAGTTATATGTCAATTAATTATTTGTTGTATGAGATTTTTTACAACATGTTGGGTGTTTGAAACTCTTAGATGTAAATTTTGGCAATGTGATAATTGTGGGTGTGACATTGTGCTAAGTTGTTTGGAATAATAATATGCATGTTTATTCTTACGACCTATGATGATGATTTGCAAACATGATATTATGAAAATGAGTAATATGTGATATTTAACATGTGGAATATGTTAGAGTGAGGAAATTGTGTGAATATGATATGAGATTATGAGTTGTGTTAAAATGACATATTAAATGTCAAGACATGCATAGCATGATTATTGACAGGAGTTCACTTAGAGAGAGGAGTAGATTGATAAATTCACATAGTAATGGTGGCTTATTGTTAGAATTAAAAGCTTGCCCTGGCATTGATCGTTGGAATCGGGAGGCAGCCACTATCCCATAATTGATTTAGGACTGTCCCACTTGTTCTTTGAGGGACTCGAATCTAACTAGTCTCTACTAGTTCCTGCAGAGGCTAGATTAGGGGTACGACATCCCATGGTTGTTTGTGTTGGGGGAAACCATGGTACACAAGTAAGTGAGTTAACCCTAACTAGATCGCCCCTCACAAGTGGAAGGTTGGGTTAATCCGAGTTATGGATGTAGCCGCTAATAGCCACTGGTTTTATGTCGGAGGTAACATAAAGGTATAAGACTAGCATTGATCATGTATTAATAGTTTTGGCTATATGGTTGTTATTATTGTGGTCCAATGTATTTTAGGGGCACATAGTTATTATTTTTGCAACCATAAAATGTAAATAATTGTGATATGTCCAATGATTACATGCCTAGTGACATGGTTGTTATTATTATGGCCGAGGCTACATTTGCTATATATGTATGATATTTGAGTTTATTATCATTTACATCTATTTTTAATTGATATGCAACTATATAGGCTAAGTTGACTTTGGTTATTGAGTGATTGTACTTACCCCTTATCCTTCAATATTTTCAGGGCTTAGTTCATCAAATTAGGATAAGGAAAAATGCCTAGAGGGCTAGGGCTGAGTGAGAATCATATCAGTAGGCCTTTAGATTTACTCATATGTGTATTTTGATGGTTAATTTACCAACTAAGATTTCTTTTCATTATGTTGTCAACTTGTATTAAAATTGAAAGTGTTTTATGTATTTTGTGCCCTAAAGTTGTTGGTCTATAGTTGTAAAACTTGAATAGGGCCGAAATACCAGTATAAGTAAGGTAAAGTACATTTGGGTTGTTTTGGATAAATATTAATGATTTTATGTAAAATTACTTCCTCTTGTGTTTTTGTGAATTGAGAGGTTGATAGTTGAATTTATGATATACGTGTATTTGAATGAGTGTGGTATGTTGTAAGAGTCCTAAATGGTCCATTGAGTATTTGAGTGTGGTGATGTAGGCTTTTGGCACATATGTGGGAATTTAGGCACCCTAATTGTGAGTTTCTTGTGAAAAAGGAGTGAAAATTGAAAATGATTTTCAACTTTTGATAAAAATATAATTTGATTGTGAAACTTGTGCTATTAGTTAGAGTTAGGAGAAAACTCTCTATAAACATCTAGATCATCTCAATCAGACATTAAACAGAGATGTAGAACACGTCAGAAGCTCATCTTGGGTGCTATCATATGACAACAAAAATTTGTTGTAAAATTTGTGCAAAGCACCATGGCGCATGACACAAAAGTAACATGCCACGACGCAGGAGTGAGAGCATGTAGTTGTATTTTCTATTGGGCATTTGTCCAAGTATCATCTTCCTTCTTCAAAAATTAAAGATCCAATGTTATTATTAAAAGATTTGGATTGTGTAGATTAAATTTGGATAGTTCATATTTAAAGTTTTTAATCACTCTTTTATTATTAAAATAAAAATTTATAAAAATGAAATTTTTTAATAAATCCACTTTATCATCAATATGGGCAATACAATTTTAATATTACATTTTTTTATATTTTTATAAAATTTTATTTAGATAAAAACTGTATTAAAGATAAATATGAACCATTCAAAATAGATATTGATAGTCATTTTATAAAAATATAAAAAAATTAATGTTAAATTGGACACTTGAAATTAATAATAAAATATATTTATTAAAAAATTATAATTTGTATAATTTTTTATTTTAATAAATTTAAAATAAAAAATAAAAATATTCTAAATTTGGACTCTAAACAGTCTATATTTCATTTTAAGGTAGGGGAGGAGTTGTGGTTGGGAATGGCTGTGAATGAAGAGAAGCTAGATCCATAGACCAAGGGAACAAAAAAAAAAAAAAAAAGAGGGGGAAAACAAGAGACAAAAACATACTTTTTTTATTCTCAATTATAAAATAACTTTAAAAAAATTTCGTTCTTTCCAAATACAAGGTAATTTGAAAAAAATAATATTTTATTAATAATATTTTTTAATATTACTCTTTTAATAAAAAATTAAAATAATATTGTAGCATAATAAATAACTGTATAAGAAATTTTTTTAAAAAATTTTAATTTTGTTTTAAAAAATTAAATTTATAAAATTTTTTTATTATATTTTATTAAGATATGTAATCTTATTTTAAATTATTTTATACTTTGAGATGGGGGGACCGATAAAGTTACAGCCAGCGGCTAAAAAGAATAAATAGATAAAAGGAAAAGGTTTTTTGGGCAGTTTACATTGAGATCAGCCAAAAGTACTTAGTCAACACAAGTCCTCCTTGACCTGAGTCCTAAGCGAGAAATGTTTGCTTGAAAAAGAAGTCAGGATAGGTCAGTCTTTAGCCAGTTTATGCCGTGCACATTCTGATGTCTTGCACAAGTGCAAGTTAATACAGGACATGTAAAAAAGAAAAAGTGCATGTAATATATGGTGTTGCCTATAATTTTTCGCCCTCGTTCACAGCAATCGTTACCTAAACTGGGATGGGCATTCAGTATAATAGAAATAGAGTCTTTATAATATCCTTAACACCTAAAATATTATTATTATTATTATAATATTCAAAACAAGTCTTATTTGATGGAATAAATTTGATTACCAACAATAAATTCGACTAAATTTTTTTTCAAGCAGTTACACATTGTTATACAATGAATTCATAAAGGACTTTGCGTAAGAAATCTGACACATTTGTAACTTTTGAATATTTGAAGTAATTATACCTTTAAGCAATCATATACATACTATGTAATTTTTTTTTTGGGTAAATATAAGGAGTAATTTTTGTCAACAACAGAGATATATCTCTTGAGATATTAAGAATAACAAGTAAACTTTCATCAATTAAATTATTATATAACTAAAGGTTATATTATATAAATAAGGGTTATAGTTTGAACCTCTAACTTCTCGTTAAAAGAGCATATAGTGTAATCATGAATATTTTTTTTTTGGCAGGGCGTCTCTCAGTCTCCTGCTGCCCATCAAAGACCAGGCTTGGGCTGCGCACAAGAAGTAGTTTGGTTAACAACACAAAAAGCATTCTTTTGATTGTTTCGCCTATTTTAAATTGAGCAAACTTTGTTGGACCCATATTGAACCACAAACCGGAGCGAAAGATTTCAGGCCTCTGGCCAGGGTCCGAGACCCTCGCTGATTAATGTTCTTGACGTAAACCCAACTGCACAGTGCCTGAAATCCATTAGAATTGTTTGATCCTGGGTAACTCTCCCGTCTCCGCATCTGTGCCTGGGCGATTGGGGTGAGCCAATACCCGACGCCAAAATTCATGACTTTTCTCTCTTCTTCCCGTGTAATCTCCATTCACATGGCATGGGGCTTCTAGTTCTGCATCCACCCTTGATAATTCAATCATAGCAGTTTATACTATTCTCCTATTCCTTCGTTCTCAATTCTCATCTGTTCTAACCTAATGGGCAAAAATCAAGCCTATAAAGCTATGCAGAGAGCCAGGCTGGGCGCTGGCTCTGCCGGGCCCGAGGAGGTTGAAGACGGCATGGTCTGTACCCTTTCATACTACTAGTAAACTCTTGTTACATTTCTTCCATCTGAATTCATGGGTATTATTTACTCCTCATAATTTAATCTGGATTACTCATCCTCTGTTTATTGTTGGCTTTTTTATTTAATTAATTTTGTGGCGCTGTTATCCTTTTCCTAACTGTCTGTTCTAATTAGCGTTCTAATTAGAAATGGAATGTGCTTGAATAATTCCCTTGTTGTTCACCTCTTTCCATCGTTTTGATGGATTCGATTGTGACTGGGTTTATTACATTCGTGGCTGCCATTTTCGAGGATGTAGTGTGCTCATTGCAAGCTGAAAAAAAATATCCCGAGTCTTGTTGCTACTCTCGTCCAACAAGGCCAAAACTTTTGGACGATAAATTGCAGGTGTGTTGCTTTTGCTGGATTTCTCTGGTCATTCTCATGTCCGTAGTTTCCCCCCTTGAGTGTGGAAATGGTCGTATCTGTCTATATGATCTTGTTTGCCCTTTTTCTTGCCCTGAATCAACGGAAGAGAGCTAAAGTATCTCTGCCATAATGATCACTGTGTTCTCGTACCTCGAGATTCTGGGCAGTGGATGCCATTTCACAACAGAATATTTTAACTGTAGTTGTTGTCTAACAATGATTCATCTTGTTAACATTGTTATTTTGCTGGCCTTCCTTTCACATTTAGTGATCCGATGCCTTGTTAAAGAAAGAGGCCCAAGTGATCCGATGCCTTTTATCAGTTAATTCTAACTGATCATTCGTTCATAATTTTTTCGAGGAGAGTAAACTGCAGTCTGCAGCAACCACTGTCAAAAGTTTATCTTTTAGAACCTGAACAAGCAACCGATTATTTGGTTTTTTTATGGATGCTTCTACCTTGTATATGCTATATTATCACATTGTACTTTTAAGTAACCAACTTTGTATAAGTATTGCCTTTGTAAAACGCTAGGTGAGACCAACAGATTTGATTTAGAAGCAGGAAGACAAAACATTTAAGAAAGGAATTATATTTACAATTGTTCTAATGATGGCACAAATCTTTGAGAAGAAGACTATTTATAGCCCTTTATATAAGTAATCTCCAAGAAATAACCAAACCAGTATGAGTAAACCTGATAAAGGTTAAGATGAAAAATTCTTATTGTTTATTTATTTATTTTTACACAGCAATCCATTAGCAGTAGAGAAGCAAGACCCTTACTCTCTTAAATACTGGCAGCCAAGGAGAATCTCCTTCAGCACAAGGAAACAGAATTCTGAATTGACTCTATCAACACCTGTGGGGACTTATCTAAAACGCTACATGGGAAATAATAAATAATAATTATTGAATATTAAATGAAGCATTCATGAATCAAGGGAAGTGTGAAATCGTAGGTGTTAGTGGTTATTAGTGCGCTTAGTGGCTGTTAAGTGTATTCCCCCTTCACTGTCACATGCCATCTAACCATTCTCCCCACTATCCATGTTACCCATCCCTCTACTCACGTCATGGACCCCTTGCTTCAACCTTCATATCTTGCCCTTACTAAATGTCTTCAAGGGCCTCTTATCATTAACGAGATGACTTGTCCTCAGGCAGGAAGTAGGAAATTGAGTAGCAACTAAATTCCTCAAGTGGTCTGTCAATCCATTGTTTTTGACACGTTTGGTTCCATGTTAAGAAACCCAAGAAACATCTTAAATTGGAGTTTACAGGCTCAAATGCAGAAGCAACAAGTAGTTGCTTCTCAATTCTGCGAACATCGGTTAAAAGTATACAAGCTTGATTTTGCAGAAAGGAGACTCAGAGACTCACAAAGTCTTGCAATTCTTATGGTTTTGTAGCATCCAAGTTGGATATTTGTCATATTACCATTCGTTGTATTCATAAGACAAACCATATTCTTTCACTGATTTTGTGTGATTCTTTGTTCATATCTTGTACAAACATATCTATCAAATAGTTCGAGGTCTCTAATGTGTGTTGATCTTCAAGGGTATATTGAATGTTTTCAGATGAGTTTTAGGAAAAAAAAATGTATATGAATGTAGGAGGTATAATTCTCTTGATTGTAAGGTTGATTTTTTGGGCCAAAACAGTAAATTTCAATGATTGAAAAAGAAACATTACAGTTACCAATATCAAACAAATAAATGAAAAAAACAAAAGAACAAACAAGCAGCAAAACCAACTTACAAGTGCATCCTATAGCTGAACAAAAACTACAAAAACAAAAAAAACTAAATCATCTACAGGGCACCAGCTAATCTCAGCCTACACGATCCCTTTCCTTCACATATTTATCAATTTGCTTAGTGTCTACAACCAAAATATTTTCTAGAGGGGATGAGAGTTGAGAAAACCACCTGTATTTCAGGGGACATTCCTTTTGCGGCCATTGTTGCTACTCAATCCTCTACTTCATACTTCATTCCTTGATAAGCTGTCAAATAGAGAATAATTTGATAAGCACTCCAAAATGTATAATATATCCTGAAGGACCATTGCCGGCCAGCAACAAAAAAATCCAGCAATCATTTTCAAATGCATATTTTCTTAAAGGGGTAAAAAAGAAAAAGCCACGTCACAAGCTCCTTTCAAGGCATGAGACTTCATTATCTATAATCGGCAGAGAAAAATAGTGCCCTGCTTCAATTTTATTCCATTAGGTAAGTGATACATATATAGGCAGCATCTACTTTCTATTCCTTTGGTGTTTGAATATATTGAAAAATTCTTTTTGGCTTTAAGGATCCAGTCTCTCAGTTCACCTCTTTCAAATTTTGGAAAATCCATTTTGGTGTGAGTAGTCCAAGAATGATCCCTACTCCACTGTGCATTATAATAATTATCATTTGGGTCATCACTCTGATCATGTCAAGCATGACTTTGTGCAACATGGCTAGGTTCAGCAGCTTTGCCTTTGCTAAGTGCAGAAAGTCTCCTTCTAGGTCTTGTGAAGTGACCTTCAAAGTAGTCATGTTTGCTGCAAGAACATCTAAGGCTTCCAAACACAAGGCTGTAGAGGCTAATTGCTGTGTACTGGCGGCCTGCAGTGGCAGGTTGGGTTTGAGAATCAGGTTGAGCGATAGAGGAGCAGGTGGAAATCATCTTGGATTAGAGGCTTTTATACCAAAATTAAAGGTTGAGATGAAAATGAGCATTTTTATGGAAATAGCAAACTACTAGCTGTATAAAAGCAAGAATCTCTCTCTCTAATACTAATTGTCAAGGAGAATTTCCTTCAGTTCAATGAAATGAATCTAATTCTGAGCTGCCCAAAATAACATCTAGGACACCTATTTATAATGCTAAGAATGATATAAAAATTAAATTGTTAAATAAAACATGCATAAATCAATATGTAGGATCTTTATTTGATAATTTCAAAAATTTAGGGTTAGACAAAATTTAATATTTAATCATTTAATAATGTCCTAATTCCTAAATTGAAGTTTTCATCAATATATGTCTACATCCTGTTTCCAATCTAATTCTGACCAGAAATGATTCTCCTCCTGAGAGTTCTAAGGTTGATGGTCTCCAGAAGTGAATGATCAAGATGGTTAAAGACTGATAGTTATTATCATTAATCATTAATTTATGTGACTTAAAAATTTGGACATCCCCCCCCCCCAAACAAAAAAAACTGTGTGATAATAATGACGAAGTAGAAGAAGAATCACATAATTATCCAGAACTGACTCAATGCCATCAGGAAACTTTGGTTATACATTAGAAACATTTGGCACTTGAGAACAAGGAGACAGACTTCAATAAAGGAGGGCCAAATGCTTCATCAAAGAAAGAACTCTTCAATATTAAAAAATGGCATCATATGCAGACCCTAAAACAAGTCTATTAGTATGCATTGGGTTCAAGCTTATGTATAAAGCTGCTCCAATAGCATTAGCATATTCACAGAGTTATTATGATCATGATAGATTCTATTGTAAAGCATAGGTGTCTAATTTTGAGCTTTTACAATTAACATTAGCAGCAAGTAACACTATTCAATGTAAGTTTGTGTTATAGAATTTAGATTGGAAAGAGAGAGAAAAAGAGGGGAAATAGAGAAACAAAACAGAGAGATAAAGAGAGCGAGTCTGAATATGTAATTCTCATTGAAAATCAAAGTCTGAAATTTGGTTCTCTTATTTATAGTCTTATTATCATATGAATACATATCCTGATCTATCCAAAGCCTACTAATATAATAATGATATAATTAAATATCAAATCCTATCTAAATCCTATTTAAATCGTAAATTATATCTAAATCTATTTAAACCCTAATTAAATCTTAATTATTTTCTTATTTGTTATAATTATATAACAATACCACTCCCCCAAAAGACCCTTGTCCTCAATCGTTAAGTGCATAGAAAATTGTATCAAACTAGACCCTTAAAACATCCTAATTAAATTGCTTTTGAACCAAGTCAGAATGAGAACAGGCACTGGTGGCAAGAAAAAAGTGGGATGCACGTTCTCATTGACAAAGTAGAGGGTAATGGTGATTGAGACTGGGGAACATGCATTAATATAGAACTTAGAAAAGATGGCAGACTGCAACCGTTAACTATGAAAGAATTTTGGGACCCATGACTGAAGGAACTTGTGTTGACATAACCATCAACTACTTGGAGTTCTTGGCTTTTCTTGATAATGTTGTCACAATTTTCTTAGGGTTGAACAAGATCCACTCTTTTCTTGAATGACAGAACTTTCTGGCAGCACTGGATACATATCTTGAGTTAATGGTGAGGAAGACCCATCTTCTTCTTGATCAATTGAAGCTTCTTGCACTTTATGTTCCTCCTTCACAGCCTCCTAGTCTTCCCGCGAGGAAGCTACCTCCTTCCTTAAGATTGGTAGTGTTTCATGCAATACAACACTTATTTTTTCTAACGGTCGAGTAATACTTTGAAATTGCTCTATATCAAAACCCATCCTCTTTAGTCCAAGGAAGGATGGCTTTGATACCACTGTTATAGAATTTAGATTGGAAAGAGAGAGAAAGAGAGGGGAAATAGAGAAACAAATCAGAGAGATAAAGAGAGCAAATTTGAATATGTAATTTTCATTGGAAATTAAAGTATGAAATTAGGTACTCTATTTATCAAATCTGATCTAAATCCTATTTCAATCATAATCACAAATCATATCTAAATCTATTTAAACTCTAATTAAATCTTAATTATTTTCTTATAATTACATAACAGTTTCCTTCTAAATCCTAATTTTGATATAAATTGAAGGAACATGGTTATCAAAAGTATCAGCTTAGCTAGAATTGCCCTGTTGGAGGAATTGCATTTGACTGTATCATTAGCTTACTACGAAATAGTTTTTGGGGAACATTGATCAAACCAACAGAGGAAGTAAAAATATGTAACTAATTGGTATTGCATGGTACCAAAGATGCGACTCTTTTTGCCTATTTGGAAAGTTAGTAAGATTTGTGGGTTGTAACTTATAAATGTTGGTTTTAACTTCCAATGTGGTACCCTCGGATTGTTGTAGTAAATAAAGATCACAGGGGAATGCCTGGTAAAAGTAATGCATTGAACTTTGGAATTTGGATGAGTTCTGTTTCAAATTTATTGCAACTTATAAGGTTCAAAGAAGCCAATGCCAGATATTCAAGCTGCATCCAGACTAACTTTGAAATAAAAGAGAAAATTGAAAAATTGGATTAGAAAGGTGTGGAAGAAGCAACCTAGTGTCAGAAATAGGTTTCATTTCCCATCACCTGAAAGTTTTGATTTCATTGCACAGCCAAGAAAAGGGCAATTTGGCTTGGTCTGACATTGACAACATTCTTCACAATGAAATTAATACTTTAGGCGATTTTTGATGGAATAATTGGATTAGAAAGAACGTAAAGAAGTTACCTAGTGTCAGAAGTAGGATTTACTTGTTATCAATTGAATGTCTTGATTGCATTGCACAGCCAAGTGAGCAATTTTGCTTGGATTGACAATGTACATACAACTCTTCATAGTCAAATTGAAATTTTGGGTGCCTGTTGGGTTTTGATGTTCTTTCTTTTCATGGTAAACAGGCTTCTTTTTAATGACATTTCTTCTCATATCCAAAATGAATATTTTTTTGTTTTAAAAAAAAAACTCATTATCTTGCAAAGACTAATATTGATTTTACAAGAATCAGACAGAACTATTTCCTGCTCCTCCTCCTCTATGTTTAAACGAAGTAATGGAAAGGGAAAACTCTATGATGGTTAAAATTTGTTGAAGGCAACGATTCACCCTTCTCCTTCATTCTGCTTGTCAGTTTGTTTTTTCAGTGCATTGATGGATGCATATTATAGTGCTATATACTAGTGTGTTTCTCTCTATCCTGGACCTTTATTGATGAGGACTGCCACAGGTGGATGGTTCATTTCATTCACCAGAGTGGCATGCTGCTCGTTTGGCTAGCCTTAACACCTCCCACACAATTACTTGGGAAGAGTTCAAAAGGAAAAAGAAGGTAATCTCTTGACATCAAATTATTTCACTATCATACATAATTTGACTCGTTCCTTTTCCCCCCCTACTTGGGTTAAAGAAAGGCATTCCAATTTTATGTACATGTGCCCAGTGGAATGATTGTTTCTCATTTATCTGACAAAAAAGAAAAGAAAATGATATTGATGGTTTCTCATACAATGATAATAGACGTCAGGAAATCTTATTTGAGCTACCTTCCTCAAACCTTTATTGTTTTTGTCTTAGTGAAATATTTTTTTCTATTATTTCAATACCTGTACATTCATGGTTTCAATCTTCGCCTTCTTTGATATATTCTGCATTTCATTGTTTATATCCAGTCAATACTATCTCTTTGTTTGTCCTCTGCTAGGTAGACCATCTTGCTTCTTACTGTAAATTTGGGGGATGGTTGCACACTCTCTCATTAAACATGTGCCCTCTTATTCAGATATCATATCGGGCCTTATATATATGTGTCTGGACTTTAGGCTTTCTCTTTCCCTAATCACTATATATATATTTTTTTGAAAAAAGTGATTCTGTATTCAGTTTCTGGTTTAAGCATAATTTGGTGGTTGGTTAAATATCACCTATTTTGTTTTAGACGTGATCTAAGTCATTTGTTCTCAATAGCATATTTGAATTCTATTGCGGCATGTCCACATGCTTCTATGCTCGTCCACACTTTTGTTTCTTGTATGGACAATTGATTCCTCCTTTAGTAAAAAGTTTGGATTGTGTTCAATCTGTAGGTCGTCTTTGTCAAGGACTTCTCATTTCTGGTTATTCACATCATCTTGGTGGTGTGACATGTGTTGTGTGGATTGCTTTATTTCTAGCTACTAGTTATTTCCCAAACTTGAGGCATGTTGATTTCTGCATCAATTTTGTGGGGCAATCTTGCCGTTAATTCCTTGTGCTTCTTCAATATTATTACATGCTCAATTGGTACAAATTTGGTTCATTAGGAAGAAGAAATGAGAAAAGGGGAGTTGGAAGCAGATGCAGATAGGATGATGAGGGAGTACAGAGCTCAACTAGATGCTGAAAGGGCACGCAAGCTTGCCCAAGGAAGAAACCCCTCTTCTAGTAAGTCTAAACATGGGAAAGGTATGTATGTTAAAGGTGCAGACTTTTGGTGTGTTTCACTGGGGTTTTGCTCTATCTTCAGCTTCTAATGGTGGTGATTGCTTGTTATGTACTTTGCAGATAAAAGGTCCAAATTTCCAAAGAAGCACAGCAGCAAAAAGAGAAAGGTACTTTGATTCTTTAAATGTGCCTATTAAATTCTACTTGTGTTACACGTTATTGCTATTTTATAGTTATTTGATGGCTTTATTGTCTTTATGCTGATAGGTTATTATTGTCTTTTTATATATTACTGCATTACAGATAAGTTATTGACAGTATAGGACCTTACCTTTTGGGACACGAGTCTAGGTTTAGGATATATCTTGTAACCTACATCCTTACCACATTTTTGTGAATGAAATTGGTCTCTTCTCTCCCTTCTCTCTCTTCCCTTAACATTTTGGTATCAAAGCCATCTCTTCGGCTATGGCTTTATCGGAGACTTGGTCCTCTACTGAATGCGTGGGTGATCTCGAGCATCAACTGGAGATGCAATCTTCATTGGTGGCTAGCACTCAACTTGTTGTGGACAAACACACGCAAGAAATATCCAACATGAGGCTATCCATAAACTAGTTTTCTACCCAGCTTAATGACATTAATGCCAAGCTCTTGATGATTATTAATCAACCCTCCCGTTCTGCTAACCTTGAAGTCGGTGAACCTTCCCAAGCTCTTGTTGCAACAATTGCACCACCTCGACTAGCAGGTTTGATCCCTCCCCCGCCAATCATTATTCCCCCACCCTCATTTTCTAGACCAACTACATCCTCCGCAACAGCTCCTCCCCCTCCCTTGTCAACTTGACCTCCTCAGTTTGGATCTTTCCAAAGACTTATTCCCACCTCTCAACCTTCTTACTTTGTTCCAACCAAGCACAGCAGGGTAGAGTTTCCAAAATTTGATGGTACAAATTTTAGAGGTTGGGCTTATAGGTGTCTCCAATTTTTTGATGTGGATGAAACACCTGTCGAGCATTGCATCCGTCTTCTCATTATTCATTTGGAGAAGCGTGCCTTGCGTTGGCATCTCGCTTTTGTAAAACAGAGGCGTTTGTCGGACCTCTCTTGGGATGAATATTTTCATGAGATGGAAGCTAAGTTTGGGGATATTAAGGATAAAAACCCTATGATTGCTATGAAGAAGCTTTAAATGCAAGAGTCTGTGGAAGAGTATGAAGAGAAATTTGACGAGTTGGTTACCGAAGTCGACTTATCCGAAGTTGTTGCCATGAATTGTTATATTGGTGGGCTTAGGAGTGATGTGCAGCAGAGTGTTCTTAGTCTACAACCCATATCTGGAGCCAGTGCAATGAAAATGGCAAGGCGTCAGGTCACAACAATTAAGGCTATTCATGAGAATGCTCCCACTTCAGCGTTGTGTAAGCCTTTTCATGCCTCTTCTGCGTTTTCTGCATCAGCTGCTTCTCGATTTCTGCCTTCCTCTCTATCGGGGCACAAAACCGAACCGAGCCCCAACTCCCTTTCATTTATAGGCCCTATTGTTGATAAGCCCAAATCGTTCAGCTCAACCAGTCTATCAAGTTCAGCTTTGTTCAGACCCACTAAGCAACTTTCCAAGCGAGAGATGGATGAACGATGTTGCAAGGGACTCTATTATTGGTGTAACAAAAAATATAGCAATACCTATAGATGCCGAGATTCCCATATCTTCATCCTCTTCATCGAAAATGATTCAGAACTCTTTGAGGATGCATTAGAAGAGATCGAGCCTTTACCCTCTACCAGAACGGTGAATGCAATTGACGGCACGGAAGGCACGTCTACGCTGCATCTCGCTGGCCACATAAAATGATAAAGCGTCGTTATCCCAATTGACACGGGAAGCATGCGCAATGTCATAGACTCGGGGGTAGCTAAACGGCTTAAATTGAAGGTTCAAGAATGAGAGGGCATTCGAATTACTGTTGCGGATAATCTATAGCTATTAGTCTCCAAATGTTGTTAGAATCTGAAATGAGAAATGGGGGCTTCTTTCTTTTCTTTTGATTTTATAATCACGAAGATTGGGGTGTTTGATATGATTTTGGGTGCTTAATGGCTCAAAACTTTAGGGCATTTCTCCATGGACATGGCAGAGCATCTATTCAAAATTCATCAGAACGGTTAATTAATTACACTAAAGGGCATGAGCTACAGAACACCGAAGCCCATTATGCACATGACTCTCTTTGATTGTGATAAAACCATAGCTAATCATCTCTACCTCATTCATGTTCGTCAACACTTGCAGGTACAGTTATCTTGCAACTCTTCTCTTTCTTCTGATTAGCGAAACCAATTGCACAGTTTACTCGATTCCTTCACTGATGTTTTTACTGAGCCCACTAGCTTGCCACCTTCTCATTCATTTGACCATTCCATTCCCCTTAAAGTGGACTAACCTGTGAGTTGTAGACCTTACCGATATGGACCTGTTCAAAAATGTGAGATTGAATAGCAAGTCCAACAAATGCTTGATAATTGAATCATAAGAGAAAGCAATAGTTCTTTTGCAGCCCCTGTTGTTCTAGTGCAGAAAAAAGATGGCACATGGCGTTTCTGTGTTGATTATAAAAGATTAAATGAAGCCACTGTTAAGAACAAATTTCCTATTCCAGTTATCAAAGAACTCTTGGACGAACTTACTGGAGCACAGTTTTTCTCTAAGTTGGACTTAAGAGCCGGTTACCACCTGATTCGAATGAATGAAGCTGATATTGCTAAAACAGCCTTTCGCACACATGAAGACTTATATGAATTCATGGTCATATCATTTGGTCTCACTAATGCACCCGCTACTTTTCAAAGCCTTATGAATTCGGTTTTCAAACCTTTCTTGTAGAAGTTTATTCTGGTTTTCTTTGATGATATCTTGGTCTACTGCAAACATTGGGTAGCCCAGTTGGAGCATTTGAGAGCGACCTTATCACTCTTGCTGCAGCATCAACTCTTTGCTAAGGCCTTTAAATGCATTTTTGCAGCAACACAAATCGATTATCTTGGTCATGTCATCATGGTCAATGGGGTTCAGGTAGACCCGAAGAAATTAGAAGCCATAGCTTCTTGGCCCATCTCTTCTTCTATTAAAGAACTACGAGGCTTCCTCGGTCTTACAGGTTACTATCGGCGCTTTGTCAAAGGGTATGGTTCTATTAGCAGTCCCTTAACTGAGTTGAAGAAAAATGAGCACTTTGTTTGGTCTCCTAAGGCTCAATCAGCTTTTGAATCCCTTAAGGCTTCCATATGATTTCCTCTCTGGTGCTTGCTCTTCCCAATTTTAATGAGATGTTTATGATCAAGACTGATGCTTCATGGCATGGATTGGGCGCGATATTATCTCAGAATGGCCATCCTTTGGCTTTTGCTAGTAAAGCACTTTTTTCGTGTAAGAGGCGATTGTTTGTGTATGAGCGTGAATTGTTGGCCATTGTTTTTGCTGTCAAGCAGTGGCGTTCTTATCTTTGGGGATGCAAATTCATCATCCATACTGACATTTGCCTTTGAAACATCTCTTGGAACAACGTGACTTGAGTCAAGAGCAGTGTAAGTGGTTGCATAAACTTTGGGGCTAGACTATGAAACTGTTTACCGTGAAGGGTGTGATAGTGCTGCAGCTGATGCATTATCTAGGTGTTTAAGGGGATTGTTTGGCCATTTCAATGCCAATCTCTCCATTATATGAGAGGGTACGCGATTCTTGGCTTCTTGATGACCATTTACAGCATTTGATTAAAAGTCTAGAAACTAATTCCTTGTCTTATCCTAAGTACACTTGGGAGAACCAATTGTTGAAATGGAAGGGTAAGCTTATGGTGGGTGCTGATCGAGGTCTTTGAGAGGCTTTACTTCAGTTTTTTCATGCTGATGGCACTGGGGGCCATTCAGGTATGACTTCCACCTACAAACAGCTTGCCTCATTCTGTTATTGGAAAGGAGTGGAGAAGGATGTTTGCAATTTTGTGCATCAATGCACTACATGTCAGCGCTTTAAACCAGAATTAATTGCCTCCCCTGGTCTTCTCCAACCCTTCTCCATCCCTGAACATATTTGGTTTGAGCTCTCAATGGACTTTATTAGTGGCCTTCCTAAATCTTATTCTAAGACTACTATCTTAGTTGTGGTTGATTGTTTATCTAAGGCTACTCATTTCATGGCTCTCAAGCACTTGTTTACTGCTGTAGATGTGGCCAATATTTTCATGGATAATGTGGTTAAGTTGCATGGGTTTTTAAATCTATTGTTTCGGACCGAGATCCTATTTTCTGTGGGAAATTCTAGAAGGAACTCGCACAGTTGTATGGGGCCAAATTACAATTTTCTTTAGCATACCACCCCTAAACGGATGGCCAAACTGAGGTACTCAACCGTTGTTTGGAGTGCTACCTCTGTTGCATGATGAGAGATTTTCTTAAACAGTAGGTTAAGTGGCTGCCACTTGCTGAATTATGGTACAATACTACTTTCCACTCTTCCGTTGGCATGTCCCCCTTTGAAGCTGTTTATAGGGTGCCTCCTCCTTCTCATCTACCTTACATTGCTGGTGATTCATCTAATGAAATGGTTGATAGAACTTGTAATTCATAGGAGCTTACTATTCAGCTTCTAAAACAACACCTATTGAAGGCTCAACATAGGATGATTCAACAAGCCAATAAGCACCAGTCCAAGCGTAAGTTTGTTGAAGGAGACATGGTTTTTCTCAAACTACACCTTTTTAGGAAGAGTCTCTTGAACAACTCTTCCTTGCATAAACTAGCTGCCCATTACTTTGGACCATCCAAAGTGATAAGGCAAATTGGGGAAGTTGCATATGAGCTGGACCTTCCCCTTAACACTAAGGTCCACCCAATTTTTCATGTTTCAATGTTAAAAAAGTATGTTAGCATAGTTGTCCCCATTAACCCCACCTTACCCTTGGTGGATGATCATGGTCAATTTATGCTAGAATTGGAGGAATTATTGGGAAGAAAAATCATTAAGCGCCATAATCTACCAATGACTCAAGTGTTGGTTTGCTGGAAATTTTCTCAACTTGAAAATGCTACTTGGGAAGATCTTTCAGCCATAAAACAACAGTTCCCTCACTTTAAGACAGATGATCTAGCTTCTACCACTATCCTTGTGGATAAGGATGTTTTTTAAAGGGGGAGTATTGTTACACGTTATTGCTATTTTATAGTTATTTGATGGCTTTATTGTCTTTATGCTGATAGGTTATTATTGTCTTTTTATATATTACTACGTTAAAGATTATTTATTGACAGTATAGGACCTTACCTTATGGGGCACGTGTCTAGGTTTAGGGTATATCTTGTATCCTACGTCCTTGTCACATTTTTGTGAATGAAATTGGTCTCTTCTCTCCCTTCTTTCTCTCTTCCCTTAACAACTTGTCTACCGAAGAACTGAGAAGTCCTATTCCAATTTGACACTTTATTTTATCATATAACTTAATCCTATATTTGTCTGTGCTTTGATTACTGTAACTACTAGCCGTAGTTCATTATAGTTTCTCCTTACTGTGATATATATTGGACTAATTATTCTATTGGTACAATAGCAGCAGTCTTATCCCACTAGGTGGGGTCGGCTGTATGGCTTTTAGAATGTCATTGTGCTCTATTATTTATCAAACTTTTAGAAATATAGAAAAACATAACTCTAGGTTTTTATATTTTGCTCGCGTTTTGTTATTGTTTCATGTGCTTTTTTCGGTGTTTTAGGTCTGTATATTTTTGTTTTAGTGTTTTAGTTCCCTCTAAGGTCCTTACACTTTGTTTATAGAGGGATTGAAAACACCAAAAAAAACAAAAGTGTAGGTACTTAGATCACAAAAAAGAAAGTACAAGGACCGATAGCAAAATACAACCAAAGTGTAGGGATCTAATTTTTTCGACAAATATTGTTAGTTAAGAGGTTTCGATCAACAATTTTCAAGAGTATTCTTTGTGGCCTTCCTTTACTCCTCTTAATAAGGCTTAAATGATCTATTTCACTCTTCTTAAAGGTGCCTTCCATAGTTTTCTTTATACATGTTCAAACAATTTTCTATCATTTTTCCTTCAATAGGTGCAATACTCACTTTTTTTTGTATGCACTCATTTTGGATTTTATCTTTAAGTGTATGTCCACACATCTATCTCAACATTCTCATCTTTGCTACTATAACTTTATTCCCTTGTCCGTTAAAACCCAACAATTACTGTCATATAATATTGCCGGTTTTATAGCATTTTGATAGAACTTTCCTTTAATTTTATTAGGTAACTTACAATCGCAAATAATTCCTTTAGTTTTTCTCTAATTTAACCATTCAACTTGTCTCTTATGTGTAATATCTCCTTTAATTTTCTCATATGTTAAATAATAGCTCCTAAATATTTAAACATTTTCACTTGAGATATAATTTGATTTCTCAATTTCACTTCCAAATTATTACTCATTGATTTTTTATCAAAATTACAATGCAAATATTCTGTCTTACTCCTGCTTAGGTGAAAATCTTTTGACTCCAATATCCTCCTTCGTAACTCAAATTTATAGTTAATCTTTTCTCTTACCTGCACAATAAGGATTGTATCATCTGCGAAAAGAATGTATTTGAGGATTTCATTTTGAATATGCTTAATCAAAAATATCAAGGATCAGATCAAACAAATAAAGACTCAAAGATGATCGCTGATGCAATTCATTTTTTATATGGAAGTCTTTTGTTTCGTCACCAAATGTTCTTATATTAGCTATTGCTCGAATATAGGCAATTTGTACATCCTTCTTTTCTAATACTTTCCAAAGTATTTCTCTCAATACACGATTATAAACTTTTTTCAAATTAATGAAAACCATATGTCAATCTTTACCTTTGTATCAATATTTTTTATTAATTCCCTTAATAGATAAATTGCTTCTGTTGTCACTTTACCTGTTATGAAGTCAAACTGATTTTTAAAAATACCAATTTTTAATCTCAACCTATGCTCAATCACTCTTTCCCACAATTTTGTTGTATGACTCAAGTTTAATTCCTTTGTAGTTAGCGAAATTCTGAATATCCCTTTTATTTTTGTGAGTAGGAACTAATGTGCTTCTACTCCAATCGTCAGGTATTTTCTTAGATTGTAAGATGTTATTAAATAACTTAGTTAACTATTGTACTTCTTCTTCACCTAAATATTTTTACAATTCAATAGGAATATAATCAGGTCTATTGATTCTACCATTTGCTATTTTTTGAAGAGCTTCTTTTACCTCACAATCATGTATCATTTAATAGAATGACAAACTTTGTTCTCCTTGAGGAATGACTAAATCCTCTTAAGTTATCATATGAACCCCCCATCGTTGAAAAGTTTAGAAAAGTTTGTCTCTCCTCTGTCTTTAATATCACCATCTGTGACTAAAACATTTTTATCTTCGTCCTTTATACATCTTGCTTGTTTCAAATCTCTTGATTTTATTTCCTTACTCTTGGTAATTTTATAAATTTTTCATTCTCTATCCTTTGTCCCAAGACCATTATAAAACTCTTCAAATACTTTAGAATGAGTTTTACTCACTGCTTTTTTAGTTTTCTTTTTAGCTATACAATACTTTTCTCAATTATCATTATTGCACAAATGGATAGTTTTAAAACATTCATTCTTATGTTTGATTTTTTTTTCATGTACACAGTACACTATTATTCCACCACCAAGACTTCTTATATTCCAGACCAAAATTTTTTTATTCTTCCAAAACTTCTGTCGCAAACTTCCTAGCCATATCTTCCCACAAAGTACTAGCACTTCCCCATGACTACCAAATTCCTTCAGCCAAAAGGTTTCACTTGAAAGTTTCTTGCTTATCACTTTTTAATTGCCACTACTTTATCGTTGGAGTTACCAGTTGTTTGACGCTTTTGGTTTTTGCTCATAATACGTGCATTAAGGACAAGGAACCTATGTTGTATCGTTATAGCATCCCTAGGAATCACCTTATAATTTTAACAAAGCTTTCTATCTGTATTCCTTATCAAAAAGAAATCAATCTTTGACCTTAAGGTTCCATTTTTATAAGTGATGAGATGCCCATCTCGCCATGTTGAAATCATATGCCAAAGAGAAATTAAGAATAGATTGTCCTTCATTATTTAGCTCCCTAAAACCGAAAGCATCATACATCCTCGCATAATGACCTCCTTCCCTCCCAACATAACTATTAAAGTCTCTTTTAATAAAGATCTTTTCATTTTATGGTGTGTGTTAAATCAACCCCTCTAGTCTTTCCAAAATAATTCTTTAAGATTGGCTTCTACCCCGGCTTAAGGTGCATAAGCACTAAAATATTGACAGTCTCACGTCCAACAATAATTTTTAGGGAAATAATTCTATCTTCAATTTTATTAACTTTTACCTTGTTCTTCTTTCACTTTTTATTGACAATAATGCCTGCTCCATTGCATGCACTTACTTTTTCAGTATATTAAAGTTTGAAACCTTGTATATCTTAGCTTGTTCACTGGGCCATGTAGTTTCCTGCAAGCACAAGATATTAATTTCTCTTTGAATCATAACTCCTATCATCTCCATAAATTTACAATTCAAGGTCCCAACATTTTAAGTATCAGATCTGATTTTGCTCGCATAGACTAACTTCTTTAGTTGGGCTTGTCCAGAATAACACAGTAGCCCTTTCTGATTTAACATTACATCCGGGCGTTGATGCAACCACTCTAACTCATTTGTCACTGCACTCGAGCCATGCATCGTATTACATCAACCTGGTATTAGCATAAAAATGTCTATTGTCCATATTTATGTGAGATTTAACAAAGTTTTATATTGGCTGTTGAGGGCCTCATATAACCCCCTTTTATCAGTATGTTCACAAAACTTTTTCAAAGTTTGCTTGTGAATTGATTTGAATTTGTCATATCCCTGGTCTCATTTAGGTCTGCTTTGGAGGTTCTGATTATTTTTCTGTTCAGATCCAAGAAAAGATTAAAAAAAATTGCATCTGATGTTTTGTTTCCTTTCCTTTAAAATGTCTTCTAAATCTTTTGCTCTAACTTGAATGGGACTGCTAGCTGGCTTTCTACCGAATCTTGTACATCTTTATGCCTTCGTTCCATTGCCAATAGGCATGCTAGTCATTGCATTACGTTTCTTGGTTTAATGATTGAGGTGGTCCTATTTAAAAAATTCAAATTGGATTTTAAATGTTGTCGTTACTTTCTTGTAAGTTGTTAAACAACAATATCAAGCTTCATCCCATAGCTGGAGTTGGCTATATGTGTTCAGATTATGTTGCTTTTGTTTTTTAAATTGATCAACAATCAAATCCAATATCATTACCCTTTTGATGAATCACGTAATGAATACTTGTGCACATATGCTCCAAGCAATGGCGGGCAATAATGTATGTTAGTTATTTGTATTCTGTTTTATGCATGCTCATTTCCTCTGCTACTGTTACAGCATTCGAGAAGGGCTTCTGAATCTAGCTCCCCTGTATCGTCTTCTTATTCTTCTAGTAGTGATGATGAGAGAGTGTCAAGAAGATCCAAGTCCACGTCTAAGAGATCAAAGAAGGAGAAGAAGCACAAGTCAAGAAGTAAGGTTGCTGATGATGATAATGAAGACGGAGGTGGTCCTGTTCCCCTTTCAAGATTCTTTGGAAGCATCAAGAGCTAATATAGAATCATATGCCTGGCTGTGTACCACAGATCTAATTTTACTTATATTTTTTGTTCCTGTGTTAGATTGTGAATTCTGTTCAGCCTTAGTTTCGTATAGTCCTTGTATACTTCTTTACAGGAATTTTAATTTTGTATGCGATATTTATGTTTTAGAATGAACATTGTCTTGGTTTTATCCGAGACATGGTGACTATCGTGAGTTGGACAATAATCATGTGAAATTGCGTGATGTTTAATGGAACCAGGATTGTCGAGAAAGTATCGCCAGCCAATGAATTATTTTTCTTTGGCATGCGCACTTTGGAATTCTTAGAAGACATCCCGTTAGAGCCAGTAGGATTATAAAGAAAAATCAAGGGAATGAGATACAATCTTTATCAACAGCCGGGCAAGAATCTCGAACAGTTATGGATAAAGCCCAAAGGTGGAGAATCTCTAGTAAGTAGAAACTAAAACGTATCCATCCGTTATCTCGTTAAAGAGTCTGTCATATATTAGTTGTCATACAACTGCAATCCTAACAGTCCAGTGAAAACATAAGCGTACTAATATCTTGTATAATTGACGGCTCATCACACTACAATAATGAAGTTATAAAACGTTGACAACACATAAGGTTGAAGTTACTCGACATGGATAACTCCCTTGTCCGGAGGATGTAATGTAGGGTTTGAATGTTTCCTAACCTGTATCAATATCCCTCTTTGAAAAGCAGCCTTGTCCTCAAGGTTGAGGCTGTTAGAAATACAGATAAAAGTCCAACATATAGAAAATAGAAGATATATTAAGAATATATAAAATTTGGGGTGTGTTTAACAAAATGGTTTAAGTTATTTTGATGGACTAAATTACCCTCAGGGGCAGAGGAACCTTATTGTGTGCTCTGGTGGCTTGCAATTGGCCTCGCTGTGTTATCTCTCTGAAATTGCCCATTCGATTAGGGTCTCTTTTGAAAGTTGGTAACTAATCCTCTTCATCACCCCACCAGTGGGCCTATAAACACAGGAAGCCTACCTTGACTGTCACACTTCTTGGTTACCTCAGCTTTTCTTATCCTCCTGGTGATTATGAGCAACTTATTGCATATCTCATCAAGCGTCATAATCTTTAAGGGTGCCAGGGCATCGATACTTAAGTTTGGTCGTCTCAAGAAGCCTCTTAGCCTTTCATCTGTCGTTGTTCATACCTTGCAAATAGATTGAGTATTTTGCCAACTCATTGAACTTTTTGATGAACTCTTCCTTGTCCATATTTCCTTGTTCCAACCTATGGAACTCAGCCTTTTTCTCGACTTTGAAAGCAATAGGGAAGTATAACTTGAAAAACAACTCCTTGAACTCTTCCTAGTTAAGTCTCTTGCTATTAGTGGGCCTAGCGATCTCCCATCAATACTTAACAGCATCCTCTAACAAAATAGTAGCCAAAACAACTTTTTGCTCCAAAGAGTACATAACAACCTCAAATATGGTTTCAAGTCTGTCAATCCATTTCTCTACAATTCCAATCTTCATGCCCCCTAGAAGGTAGGAGGGTGGAATCTTGAGAAACTCTTCCATGCTTTGTACATGGACATCTTAGCCAAATTGAATTAAGGACCATCATTGCCTCCCATTAAGGCACATGAAAGTTTATTGTGACCCTCATTAGTATCACTAGCACTACCTCTATCTCCACTCCATCCCTTTTATGGTCATGACCACCATCACTATTGCCTTCATCTCCCACAATCCTAGTATTAACATGTTTAGGCATACTTGGGTTCACAATATTCTCCCCTATCTTCTTCCTTGTGCCTCAGGATGATAGCTCTAACCTCCATTAGAATGTCCCCTATCTCCTTAAGGAGGTTCTGATTCCCTTAAGGAGGCTGGGTATGCATTATAAAAGTATGATTAGGCTATTATTTTAGCTGTGGATTAGGCTGGGGTTCCTCTTGCCTAGTTATGGATCTCTATCTTCTATACTATAAGAGGGTTAGAACGTAGCTAGGTTAGTCTATATTGAACAAAAGGGAAACATGTGTAATGAATACATTTTGTAAACAATCTATATGCTCAATGTTCAAAATAAAAATTATAAATACAACTCACAAGCACTAGCTCTCGAAACTCAAGAACCTAATACCAAATTATAATGACCTTCATCATTAACCATACTTACACCTAACTAATAAAGTCAATTTATTTAAATAAAAAACTAAACAAAGGATAATAATATCAACCTTGACTATTAATACTTTTAAGCTAATGGGTTCCTAAAATAGTTCAAGCTTGAAAAATGTAAATTAAGGCACTTGTCAACACTTAAAAATTAGAGTATGAAAGGTTATGAAAACATGAAAATATCTTGAACATTAAAAAATAGATTGAATAAGGGTAAAAAAAATTTATTTTTTCAAATTGAACATTTCGCCATGGCTGATGTTACCATTCGCTGTAGCCAGCTATATCAAGGGCTTTTGTCACAATCAAACTCACCTTCCATCATGGTTGACACTCTGGTGTATCATCGCTATAGCCAATGGGCCATATTAGTAAAAAACATCAATTAAAATCTAACTTCCATAGTACTTAACTTCTAGCTTGAACTTTTAATTAAGGTGATCTAAGCGTCTTCACGTAAACAAGTAAATACTCTAGCTAATGGCTCCATTTCCATCTTGTTTCAACAAGAAATGAGGATCTCGGATACTTAGGGGCTATATCATTCTTGACACACATACCACACATCTACCAAGTATTTACCCTCCATAACTAGCCATTAGCAAAACAAGGCTGACTATATATCATCCACAATCATTATTAATCATACTCGAAATACTCATCATGCTATTAAATAAATCATTAGTCATCATCAACAAATTTGCCTGCTTGGCCTTGTCCATTAAAAATCATTTGAAGGCATTAAACAAAAGTTTCTTGAGTTAACGTTAGGCACATGAAAATGAATATAATTCAACATATAAAACCCTTAATGTGGCAAATTATAATATCCATTACACATATGCAAACTAAGCATCTCCAGCAATCGAGGCCTCTCCCTCGCCCTTATCATGAGTGTCTCTTGAAAAAGTATTAATAAATGGGAATGAGGTTATATAATCTTAGTAACCAAACAGTTTAATTAAAGCATATCAAGGTATGGTGACCAAAAGCAAGTAAAGCATAAACTCACATATTGTAGCATCTACAAAACTAAACACCATTAACAATTTAAACTCATGGTAATTAAGGGATTAACCCTTAAGGAAATTACCAAGTTATACTTTCAAAATAAAGGGATCCTAATATTTCATAAGTTGAAATGGGTCAAATTCATTCATTAACTCTTAAATTAGAGTAAAAACAAGTTACGAAAGCATAAGATATCTCAGAAGAGTGAAAGAAATTAAAAGCAGTTAAAAAATGTCAAGTTTACTAAAAAAATAAAGCAATGCGCCGCGGCTTATGCACCCTGCTTCATGGCTTTATTTCTTTCTATGTCACGCACTACGGCACAGGAGACGTGTGTTGCAGTGTGTTGCACACTTTCTTGATGGCAGATTCTATAGTCATTTGATAGTAGAATTGGGCAACTTCCAACGCACTCCAAATCTTGATCTGATGTTGAATGATATGATTTAGGTATTTACAAAAATCTCTTTTCATAAGATAGCTAATGGCATAGGTTTCGCTTTCAAAACATATCACACCAAGAAGTTAGATATCCACACATATTTTTACCACTTTTCACAACTTTCACACATTAAAGGATGTCCAAAACCTAAAACAAGTGTCAAAATTCATTCCTAACACCCAGACCATATTCATTAGACTTAGGACTCTAATGCAACACACCACATATACTCAAATACTAGTATAACATAAAATCACTCATCAACCCCTTTAATAACAAAAATAGAAGGAGTAGGTAATTCTTTGTATTACATTGAAAATCATTTATATAATGCTTAAAACAACTTCTCTACACTTGTACTAGTATTTTAACCCTATCAACATATGTAACTTATTATACACAATTACTCATGGCACAAAATACAACCTAGACATCACAATAAATCATATAGTGCAAGTATAATCAAATGCATCCTAGAATTAGCAATGTGAATCTATTACACAAAAGAAATAATTAAACATAGAGGCATACCATAAGAATTCACTAATTCCTAAGCCACCTGAGTATTAATCCCTCTTTTCACCAGAGCTAAAGCCTATAAAATGTTAAATGAAAGATGTGAGTCTAACCACTCAGTAACCAAGGTAAAACCTACCTTATGCATTTCCATATAATTGAAATAAACATAAGCATGAAAACATGCATTAGCACATAGTTCCACATATTTTATAACACACACTTCCATTTTATCATTTGGTATATAGCCACAAGACACTCAGACATGTGACCATAACCTGATATCAACACAACTTGCCACAACACAATTGTGTGACATGTCATATATTTATATAGGCAATGATCAACCATTCTTATATTCTCCTTATTTCCTCCGACTTAAACCGTGGGCTATAATGCTAAATAGGGCTCCGTCTGTATGACTAGATTACCCAAGCTTGCCAATTGTGAGGTGTAACCTGGCTAAAGATCATAAGACTCACTCTCAGACCACAGTTTCCCCCACTCTTGAATCTCTGAGGTGTCATATACCCTGAGCTATTCTTCTCGATAAACTAGTAGAGATAGCTTAGTTCTAGTCCCTTAACAAACTATGGGATAGTCTCTCGAAAAACTGTAAGAGAAGGCTATATCTCCATACATCGGAGGATAGCTTAAATACCGTATAAATTTTATCTATACTCTTAATCTTTAGGTGTAACATCCTTAATTTTAAACCAAATTAATTAAGCCTAAATTAGATTAATTTAGTATATTAGCAAGGTTTGTGGCTAGAGAAGCCTAATGAGCATATTTGCTTGTGATTTTCAGCCTTAAACATAGTTCTAAAGGGGAATCGGGTTGATCGAGAATGAAAAGAGGAAAAAATTTTAAAAGGGGAGGTTTTATGCTACGCGTCATAGCTTGTGGATAAGCCGTCGTAGCACATGTGTGGTAACATGCTTAGGGAGATGCTCTTTGTGCCTTGCATCGTGGTGTATTGTGCATTTGTCATAGTGCATGGTCACATTTATGCTGTAATAAGATTATGAACTAATGCAACAAAAGAAGGAGAAATAAAGATATACAAAGGAGGGACGAAAATGCTCTGCTAGGGCTTGGAGAATTTGAGTATTAGGAGTAATTTAGAGTTTCTAAGCATTAAGGTAAGCTTCCTACACCTAAATCCTTCTTCTTTCTTCTATTTTCTTAGTAGTAAAAGCTAAGGTTTGGTTGATAATGTTGATTTTTAGTCTATATTGGCTATAAGAATAAACCTATTGACTTAAATAGAGTTAATGGACTAGATTAAGCTAATAAAACTTGATATTTATGGAGTTATGATGATTGGTGGTTAAGGGGCATTAAATGTCCAAAAATTCCCCATTAATGTGTTTAGTTAGGGTAATGTGGTTTTATTAATGATCATTAAAGAGCTTAATGATATTAATAAATGTTAAAGGAAGCTAAGAAACCTTATAGGTACTTTTATATGAGTCAAGAAATGAATCTTGAGCATTAAGAAGTGTTGAACTATTTCTAAAAATTAGCCCAAATGTGGGAATTGATTATTTGCACTGTAAATGCTTGTAGAGTAACTATCTTTAGTATCATTCAAACTTCTTGAAAGTTTTAGAAGTGAGTATTTGAAGGGTGAAACCTTTGACCTCTCAAAGGTTTGAGGTAACCGGAAGAATTCTATCTTATATTTTTTATGTGTTAATTAGTTTATTGATTGATAAGTGAAGATTGAATTTTGTAAAATTGATCGAAATGCAAATGTGGCATGAATTGCTTGGAAATTTACTATGATGATTTTTGCACAAAAATACAATCTTTTAAAAATGTTATTAGTGGATTTTCATATTGGAATTTGTTAAGAGTGCAATGATTGATTGTTATAGGAGTGCAATGATTGATTGATATAGGAGTTTAATGATTGATTGATATAGGAGTCCAATGATTTTGTGTTTGTTAGAGTACAATGATTACTTGTTAATGAGGTTTTTTGAGTATATGTATTGTAAGGAGTTCAATGATTTGTAAAATGGTGGAGTTTAATGAAATTGGTTATGTGGAGCTCTATGAAATATGTTAAATACGAATTATTACATAAATATGCATTTCGTGACCTTGAGAGGTAGGACTTTGCCTAAGAAGAGAAGTAGAGAAATAAATTCACGTGGTAGGGCTCTCATTCGAGTTGATGGCTTGCCCGAATTGTTTAAATACCTATTTATTGAAAATTGTGCCATAAGGCCAATCATTGTACTATGCACATTGTTATTTAATGAATTTCTCTTTTATTATCATAATAATTGCATGTTTAATATGATAACTGTATTCCTGGACAAATTATAGTAATAGTTCTAAATGTCCCTGGTCGATCATATTTGAGGGATCATAGATGAAACAAGATTAATATGACTTTGATTAGTTATAGAAATATAAATTAAAGTTATAAGCACTTGAAAGAATATGAGGTACGAGACCGAACCATTATGAGAAAGCTGCATGGTGCAAGTCATAAGCTTATCTCATATGTAACTATATCACTAATCCCTTTGACCTGAGATCATCATAGATTCCTATATGATGACCACTGAACTTTAACCTAATTAAAAGTCACCTTTGATTAGGTGATCATAAAGGCTATGATTGAATTTAGTAATATTCATACAGAGAAAAATGAGTGGTCAAGATGAAATTTGTCCCTCACATTAAGTGAGAGATATTACTAAGCCCTTCGATGAGTAATACTGAGAAAATATATGGCCATACTATAATGGAAAGGGTTTTTTTCATTGCTACTGTTAATTTACTCAGAGATCGAGAAAGTAATAGTCAGATAAAGGAGAATGATAATTTCATGTCTCGTACTTGACCGAAATATCACGTGACAAAAGGGATGTGATATGATTGCATGATAAGTTACATTAGATCATCAATCCACATGTGAATTGGGTAGTTGTAATGTCTTGCTAGAGGCCACTTGTGACTTATGGGCTAATAGCGTAATTAGCCTGTTGTCAATTTCATATGGGCCTACAGGGTCGCACACAAAAACAGCCCAATTCGAGCTATAATGTCCAAGTTTATTAAATCTAGAATATGTCTAGATTCAATAAATGTAATATAGGGTGAATGAATTTTATATATGTATATATATATTTGAATATTTGTTTGATAAATATATATATATATATATTTATATGAAATATAAAATTCAAAATATAATTATGTATATATATATATATGTATATATATATTATATATATATATATATATGTATATATATATTAGATATATATATATATATGATATATGTATATGATGTATAAAATTAAATATAGATAATATAATATATATATATATATATATATTTGAAATATATATGAAAATATATTCATATATATATATATATATAATATAATATGTATATGTGATATATATTATATTATATTATATTATGTTAATTTTAAATCTAATTTTATATGATAAATTAAATTTAATAACTAATATGATAAGAGAGAATATCATGTCATTTTTATAATTTAAATTTATAAAATAAATTTGAATTAGATATGATATTATGAATTAAATTTATGAGATAAATTTAATTAAATTTTCATGAACTTTTAAGTGGAAGACGAAAACCCTTATCTATATACTATATATAGATAGGGATGTCCTTATGAAGTGAGAGAGAGTTAAAAAAGTTCTAATAGCAAAAATACTCTAAGAGCCACAAAACATTCTATAGAAAGGAAAATTAATGTTCAAAGAAGAATGGACGCTGAGAGCGCGAACACGCTGTTCGAGTTAGAGAGTTATTTGTGTGAATATCGATAGAGGGAGTAGATCTATGTTGTCAGCTCCTGAGATCCAAACGTGCCCCAACTTCAAAGAGTTAAAAGTAACTTTTCTATTCATCTTGACTTAAATGAGTTCATTTAGTTCATATCAGGATAGGGACTTTAAAATTTTAATCTTCCGCTGTGGCTCCCTATCCAACACTATTGTCCCACTTGTTCAATAAGGGACTATCATACTGGTTCCATAAGGGACTCGAACCTAGTTAGTTATTTAGTGGATCAATGAGAAAGCTAATTTAGGGAGAACAACACCCGATAGTGTGAAAAAATAGGGGAACCATGTTTCACAAGTGAGTTGGGTAAGCTTTGGTTGGGTAATCTACTCATAAGTGTTTAGGCTAAGGAAGTCTCAAATTATAAACTATCTCATTATGCTATAGCCTACGATTTCATGTTAGAGGAATAAATAGGATATAAGGGAGGTGTGGTCATGTATTTAGTGAGAAAAGGCGCATGGTTGCTACTTTGTGATCATTTTGAAGTAAACAATTGAAAGCCTTGTATTTTGTGAAAGGCCATTAAGTTGAATTGTATACTTTGAGCATGTATTATTTGTGATTAAGAAATATGGATTGACACTTTGAAAATATGCTATATGTTCTAATATTGATCATTATCGTATGTGAATGTTCTGCTAGAAAGGAAAAGAATAAACTATATTTGTGAATATGTACATATTTGAATTAGTTTATCTAATTGTAATTTGCATTTAAATTAATTGACATACATTAATATGAGTTAATTAGATATTGGTTACTGAGTGGTTGTACTTAACCTATTATCTTTAATATTATAGGGAATAGTTCAAGAGGATTGGATAGAGGAAAGCAACTAAAGGCTTAGGACTGCAATTCTATTTAGTAGGCCTCTTTATTTTTGAGTCTTTATATGTATGTGACAATTAAAATTGCCAACTAGGAATAGTCTATTTTGATTCTTACTTGCATTATGTGTTTTATGAGTTGTAAGTGTATTTTGAGCCCTAGGGAGTAAGTTTATGATAAGGTCAAAATACTAATGCAAGTAAGAGTCAGGAACATTATATGTTGATTATGAATTATTTGATGAAAAGAAGTGCTTAAACTCCCCCTGGTATGTTTTTGAATTAAGGGATTGATTATTGAAATTGTGAATTGTAAGTGTTTGATATGATGTGGTGCGTTGCATAAGTTAGTTTTGGTGTATTGCATGTGGTCTAAGTGGTGTCAATGGCTATTGACCTTTGGCGAATGAGTTGGACATTTAGTTTTGAGAAAATTTTTGAAAAAGTATGAGTTTTGAAAAGAGTGTCCATTAGTTAGAGCTTGGAAAGAGCTTTTTGTAGACACTTAGTTCGCGTTAATTGAACGTCGGATGAAGGAATGGGACCAGTTGGAAGTTGCCCCAGAAGCTATCATTGACAATAGAAAGTTGTTGTCATGATATATGCAATGCGCCGCAGTGTATGGCATAAGGGTGAACACACCGTGGCGCTTGTTCAACAAGCCACGATGCATGTCTCAATTTTTATAGAATGACTTTGTTTTTTGATTCTTTAGTAAATGCACTAATGTTTGAAATGATCCCATGCTTTCGCTTAATTTGTGAGCTCTGATTTGGTTCTTTCAAAAGTCATTGGGAATGGTTTAAGTTTTGAAAACTTAGGACCTTAATTTTTCCACCTATTTGTAACTTGGTATTATGTTAATTATCTTAATTCAATCTCTTAAAATGATGCTCCTTTATCTCTTGTTCCTGATTTTACTTACTAATTGGTATTTGGGGTTTATTCAAGTTACTAGGACGTATGTCTCACTCCGTTACTTCTGTACACAAGTGAAGAGAATACAAGAAGGTCAAGAAAGGAAGCGAGAAAAAAGTAGCCTCAATTGGTAGTGGTTTGGCCACTTATGTGTAATGAATGTAAAAAGTTATAATTAAAGATTTGAGTTGCCAATTATGATACATAAATGTATGTGAATATGAATTTGTGAACGTGTTTATGAATTATGGTTAAAAACTTGCTTGTGTATATGATGTTATGTCTCGCCAAAGGTACCACAATAGTAGGTATGTGGGTAGGCTTAGATGTCAATCAAGCAAGTGTATGTTATTCTATAGCTTGTTCTACTTGTTTTGAATGGGAATTGATTGTGAAAACTATGTGTATATGTGTGAAATTGACCAAATGGTAAGGCTTGGCCCTATTGACAAGAGTCGAGTATATTTGTAATCCTTGACCATATGGTGAGGCTTAACCCCATATGAGGAAGTTGGATGATTAAAGTGGAACAAGTATATATGTGTATATAGTTACATGTATGGTGTCTTATATAAGCCCACAAGTATGTAATGTGACATTGAAAGATCAAAGTGAGTAATTGATGTGATATATGTGATTTGATGTGTTAATTAGGTGTATATAGTCCCTTTAGACTTGGTTTAAGGCCTAAATGGTCTAATGGGATAATGAATGAGAATTGAACACTTAAGGTACAAGTTTTAAAATGAAAAGTAGCTTTTTACACTCTGAATGTCTAATTTTAGATCAGATCGTTAGATTAAGTCCAAACTTATCTTATTAGATAAAATATGTTATAAGCTTTATATGGGTACTTGAATCACTCCAATCAGATGTTGGATATGGAATTGGCTGCGGCAAAAGTTTTCCCTATAAACTATCATATGATAGCATATACTATCATATGAGCCACAGCACACTATGTCATGCCACAGAGCATGGCACAAAGAGAAACAAAGCATGTTGCTCTGTACCACTTGCTGAAACATATGGTGGTACGAATATGCTTTTGACGAAGTCAAGATCTCGTGTTTTGAAAATAAATTGAGGGCTTTTACTCTGATAATTGTATTATGATTGTGTGTATGGAATGGTAAAGTTCATATAAATTAAGATATTTTACAAAAATACTCCTGATATTATCTAAGAATAAACCCTAGTGGAGTATAAGTCGTCTTCTTTATTTTCTCCTTTCTCTTTTTTCCGTTTTTGCCTCAGTTAGCAAGTTAAAATTGTAAAAATTAGGCTATGCACCACGACAGACACTGCATGTACCATAGCATATGGAATAAAGAGGTCTTCTCTCGATTTAGTTATGTCTGTGCACCATGACGGATGTGTTTTATGCCACGATGTGTGTCACAGAAGCACTTCTTCCTTGTTTTCTTCTCCTTTCGATGCCTGAGTGGCCCGTCTTTAGTTCATGCCCATAATTAGGGCTAAAATATAACCAAAATCAATCATTAATCTTCCCTAACCACATACCATATTAATTACTCAATTATCATAATTAATCTTAGTTAATCTGGGGATTAAAATTCAGGATATTACATAAATGGTATTTCACATGTTAACAATAATGCAACATTATGAGACATCCGTGTGATCAAATACAATTACCTTATTCCTCTCCTTAAATTTTCTAATTGAATTTATAGGCTGCTAATTCATATAAGAGTAATCCACATGACAGGACTAGCCCTACTTTCTAATTGTAGGGATTAACTCAGCCAAAGATTCCCATAGTCACTTTTAGACAATGGATTTCCTCTTCTTGAATTGCAAGGTGTCATAATTGTTTGACCCATATTATCCTCCATAAAAATTAGTGATACTGAGTATTGTGCCTGACCCATGCTATACCTGGAAGCCAAGTAATGACAAATGCTAAGTATATGTAATTAATAATAACATCAACCATTATGCACAAACTCAATTGAGGCTATATTACATAGATTTCCAATAATGCCCTATTACTTTCTCTTAAGTAAACTCTCACCCATCTATGATCATGCAAGTTTATATGTAATGGTATAACTATAATCATATTCAATTCCCTCAACATAACATGAACCTGTACCCGTTATTTATGTAACATCCTAGAAAAATTTAACCCTAATTAACTAAGTTTGATTATGTTAATTAAGTAATTTGATATGGTGTGTGGCCAGAGAGGTCTAATAAGTGCTTTTGGTTGTGATTTCAATCCTAATTATGGGTCTAGAGTGAAGTTGAGCCATCTAGGTGTGAAAAGTGTATGTAACACATGTTGCAATGTGTGCATGGTGAGCTGCAGTATATGAGGCCAAAAAAAGAAAAGGGATCCTTTTTGTACCACACGCCGCAGTGTGCGGTACATGTGTCATGGCACACGATGTGATTTTTACATAATTTAATCATGAATTGATGTAAAAATCAAAAAGAAGAGATAGAGGAAATGAAGAGGATGCCTTTTGCTTTGCTAAGCCTTTTTCCCTTAAAGGCTTGGGAGCATTTTAAAGCTAGAAACACCTAAGTTAAGTGTCCTAAACTCCTTTCCTCCCATTCTCTTCCATTTTTATGAGGATTAATGTTAGGGTTTAGGTTGGGATAATGATTTTCGATTCATATAGGTTATGAATCCAAACTTATTGAATTAAGTAGAGTTAATGGGAGTTTTTTGGAGTATTTAAACTTAAAAATTAAGGGTTTTTACATTTTTGGTTGGTGAGCTTCATTAATGTCCAAAAATAGACATTTAATATGAATTTATGAGGGTTGTTGTGACATTATTGACCCTATATGAGTTTGATAATTGTTAGTTGGGATGGATAGAAGTTAACACACCCAATGAATAAGCATAAATGTAAGAAATAAGGGTATTGATATTTTTAGAAGTAGAAAATAAGAGCTTAGAAGTGTGTAATTGATAATGTTGATGAATTGGAGTTGATTAATTGTAGATTAATCATCCGAGTACTATATTTGGCTTGGGGAGAAAGCTTAGAAGCATATTTTAAGGGGTAAATGTTTGACCTTTTAAAGGTTTGAGGTAATCGGGAGAACCTTATTTCAGATAGTTGTTTATTAATAGAGTTTAATGCGAGAATGTATATATTAGCATGTATGATTTAATTTTAAAAGTGAAGTATGCCCTAAACTTTAATGATTGGATTAATTGTGAATGTGCATATCTTTTGTTTGATTTGAAATATGGAATTGAACTCGAAATGACATTTAAAGCTTGACATGTAATGGAAATGAGAAGTATGATGTCTAATGTTTATGTAGTTGTATCAAAATATGAATGATATATGTGTAGTTGAAATGTGTTATAAGGTTGAGAGTTTAAGCTAAAAACATTTGTGAAAATAATATACATGCTCACTTGGGTAGCGTATTATTGTAAGCCTAATGTGTTATTGAATTAGTAAAATTGTAAAATGAGTGAGTATCATACATTGCATGATCAGTTGGCGGGAGTTCGCCTAGGGAGAGGAGTAGATAAAATTCATATGATACTTACAGCAGCTACCTTTTGGTGTGCGAAGGCATAGCCTTATCCCACTGTTTGTTAAAAGACTGTCTCATAATTTATCGAAGGACTAGAACCTAGCTATTTCTACTAATTTTTTGAGGAGGTTAGTTTAAGGTATTCGACACCCTACAGATTTGAGAGTAAGGGAAATCATGGTCTGAGAGTGAGTCTTATAATCTTTGATTAGGTCACATCTCACAATTGGTAAGCTTAGGTAGTCCAGTCACAAAGACAGAGCCCTATTTGCTATTATAGCTCACAGTTTTAATCGAACAAAATAAGAAGACTATGAGAATGATTTGATCATGTATATGTATTTATTTGACGTGTCACATGATTATTAAGTTTGTGGCAAGTTGCGATAAGGATTATGCCATTGTAGTGGCAATGTGTATTGAGATGATGAGTTGAGTTACTGTCACATTTTTTAGTGTCTTGTTGCAATGCACTATGGAATTGAGTTGATGAATATGACTAATTATCGAATTGTGAAAATGTGACTTGCATTATTTGAAATTGATATCTTTAAATAATCAACTCACTTTATGTGTTTTAATCAATTGATATACAACTGTACAGGGTAGATGTACCTTAGTGACTGAGTAGTTAGACTTACTCCTCTCTTTTAATATTTTATAGGCTCTAGCTCTATGTATAAAGGAAAAAAGTTACAAAGGCTTAGGAATCTAGGACTCCTACTATATAGCCTCTTGACCCTATTTATCTTTGTGTAATAATTGATACATTGCCAAGTAAGTTTGAATTTTGCATACACTTGCACTTTTGATATTTTATGATTTTGGAATGTATTTTGAACCCTAGGTTATTGTCTGTATGTTGCTCAAGTGTATTATAAGACTAAAATACTAGTGCAAGGGTAGGGACATTTAATCAATTACAATTGTGAATGTTGTTGTTGAAATGCAATGCTAAAACTTTCCTCTTTTGTCTTTGGTATTAAAGGAGTTGAGGAGTGAACATTTGATATAGTAGTGTATATGTGCATGTGGTATGTTGTAAAGGTAGTCTTAAGTCCTATTAGCATGGTCTAGGTGTTAGAAATGGCTTTCGGCACTTGTATAGGGTTTTGAACGCCCTTTTAGTTGTGAAAATTGTGAATAGTTGTAAAAATATGTTTGGATATCTAACTTCTTAGTTTGACTTAGTTTGGAACTAAAAACATATGCCATTAACTAGTTTATAAAAAAAATTTCGTAGATACCTAGATCATTTCATCAGACGTTGGAAGAAGAAATGAGGCACGTTAGAAGTTTCTTGAAATTGCTGTCAAATGACAATAAAAATGTTGTCTAATATTGTATAACATGCCACAACGCATGGTACAGAGAGTGAGGAGCCATGGCGCATTGTGCACAAGCCGCAACGCATTGCTGTGTTTTTTAGCTTTTAGCATTTTTCAACTGTTTTCAAGTTATTTCACTCCTCTAAAGTGTTTCATGCTTCCGAAACATTATTTTTACTCTAATTAAGAGTTCAACAAATGATTTTGATTTACTTTTAAACTATGAAAATTTGGGATCTCATTTCTATAAATTACGAACTTGGTAATCTAATTTAAGTTAAACCCTTGATTACCTTAGACATAAGTATTAAATGTAATTAGATAAAGAAGATTTTACAATTTATCACATGCTCATACTCAAACCCAATCTCATCACTCTATATTCATAATAACTATGCGACACATGCATCATAGCAATAACAATTCAAATTTAACATGAACAAGTTTCACCATTCAAGATATTAATACATTAAGACAATTGATCATGATCATCTTAGCATATGACTCATGCCATAGCATACCAAGACATAATTCACAAACATAATCATATATAAAAATTAAACTTTCAATTACTTCAACTCTTGAGTTTACCACTCTTAAAAGTTCATTTTGGATTTCTCAAGGGAGTTTCCCACTAACGCAAACTCCAAAAGTAAATACTCTACAATCAATGATGAACAATTAGCATGAATGACTAATCGTCATTAATTACTCTTAACCATAGTTAAGGCATTAATCTCTCATTAAGTATGATTAAGCAAAACTAATCCAAAAACTCACTTCCATTAAGCTGATTGAACACTATTAACTAACTTTATTAGTTTAAATTTAATTATTTAACTCTAGAGTTAACTCTAAACTCCTCTTTAATGACATTAAATGCTACCTTCAACATAAACCCAATATTAGAACCTTAAAACTTCATCTTGAGACTCTATTAAAGTCATTAGAGTGGCAGTACTAGCTGTCACTTTTGGAAAGTACCTCATGCACGAAAGAAAACCCAAGAAATAAGAAGAAGGAAGGAAAAAGAGAAAGAACACTTACCTAAAGGTTTGACAACCCCAAAATATACAATGTTTTCTTTTCATGTTGTCTCAAGTTGGGAATTGGTGAGTTTTTTTTTTTTTAATAAGTACTCCTTTTATTTATTTTATAAGTTATTTTTATTAATTTTATTAATACCAATATAAAAAAAATAGAATGAATAAAAGTATGTAAAATTTAAATATGTCCATATATAATAAATTTTTAAAAGTAATGTCATGTTACTTTTTTCTTTTCATAAAGATAATTTTAAAAATATTTTTTAAATATTATTTAAAAAATCTCACTATAATTCATAAATAAAATTAAATATATTTTTTAAAATATGCCTTGTAATTGGGATCCAAGAAATATTTGTTGACGTACACCGGATTTCATATTTTCATTGTGGTCGCACTGCGGAAATCTCGTAAGCCCTAGCTCCCCTATATTTGATTTAATTCAGCTCCAATTGTTGCCGTCTCCGGCCTCATCCTGTTTCGTCGTTATCATTGTCTTGGCATCTCCATTTTCCTCTTTCATCAGTAAGGGTATATCCTTCTTCTGCCTTTGTACTCCTCAGGAGAAAAGGAAACAGGTAATCTCTTTCTCTTCCGTCACAGTCACTGCTGTTGTGGATCCCATGTGTATATCGTTGGCATTTTTTCCCCTTTGGATGAAGTTATCTGCGATGGCCAAAAAAATAATGAAGTCTTCTGCGTAAATATTTAGAAGGAAGAACTGATATAGAGGAATATAAATGAACTCTATTCGAACAGGAAGAACTAATAAAGAAGGAAGATGGTCGAATTGTATATGCGCCACAGATGGCCTTTGATCATGTTAAACAATGTATTTTTGTGGATATGGAAGACATTATTGATTGTGCTTGTGAGCTTTGCTATTGTAGGAGCCCTTGATGGCCAAGTAGTGTATTGGCATATCTCGTATTTTTGTTCTTTGATGGCCGGATACTGTATTAGCATATTTTGCTGGATTCTTTTATGGCTGAATATCGTAATTGGTGCCGTGAATTATTTCCAGCTGAGCTGTAAGGTTTTTTAATTTTTGTTGTTAAGTGGCATGCTGATTGAATGCTTTATGAATTATTTGCTGGTGTAATTGCTGCTGCAAATTGTTTCTCCGTGAATTATTATGTTGTAATTGGTTATTGAATGTTTGTGGTGGCCTGGTGGGTGAATACTGCTATACATGGTTTTGGATGAATGTTGTGTAAGTTTACTTTATCATTTTGTATGAACATTTTTGTTTTAGATGATTTTTTTTTGTTTTTTGGTATTCATATTTATTTTTATGATTATGGATGACTATTTTATCATTTTTAATATAGTATTATTAAACATATAAATGATATTAATTTAATTATGGCCATGGTTCAAGTATGATTTGACCATTGGACCTTGAACTAGCACCTCAATTTAATTTTTCATGCCTTACTTGTTATTGATTTTCTGTATGCTTGTCACTAGTTGGGCTTGTAATGTATTTCCTGGCTGTGTCATGGCTGAGAACATATTTACTTTTATAGCAATTAGGAGCTTAGAATTGTTTTTGGCTTCTCCTTAATTACATTTTTATTTTATTTTTGAAATGTACTATTATCTGCCCTTGTAAATATCTTTCATAAATCACTTCCAAGATCAAGCATGCTTGAAATGAAAACCTAAAGAGGGATTCAAATCTTCCTGCTCTTTATATTAGTTGCTTATTTTTCTACATTACTTTGTTTGGATTTGTTTAGTGCAGCTTTCTGACATTTTAGTAGTAGATGTCTTCATCCTACACTTTTTTGTCATTCTGATATTTTATGTCATCACGTGGTCCTGTTCTTGGGGTTTCTTTGTGCACAAAAAATGATCCTTTGCAGGCATGACCTTTTATGATATGTGAATTCCTGTTTGGCTCTTAAGCTGTTAATTTTCTTTTAAATCTTTTTCATCTGGTTATGAGGGAATTTGGGTGAAGAAGGCTTTTAAAGAAGTTATCATTTTTCTATCAAATGAAGCAATTTAGAACAACCTTTTTGGTGATAATTGGGTTTCTCTGAGTACTTTGGAGCAGTTTCACCTGATTCTTTCCAAATGATGGAGAAGAAAACATTGCAATTTGCAGTTTATGGGTGCCTCTGGTTTGTAAAATTAGAGGAGATCCCTTATTTCCTTAGACTTGTTTTGGTATTGTTTATGACATGGGTATTATAAGAGAGTTACTGCATCTGCTACGCCAAGGTGTTCAGCTAATCTACGACATTGTTTGTCTATTAAGTTCAAGGGGTTTGGGAATAATAAGGAGCATAAAGTCCTTTAGCACCGTACATATTTTGCAAGCTTGTGGTGTCTATAGTTAGAATAGAATTTGAGAGTCTATAGTCAGAAGTTTCTTTCACCACCCGAGGGAGATGATTATTTTTTTGGCTTCTTTATTAAGGCCTTGTTTGATATAATTGAAGTGTTTTTAATGGAATCAAAATTGAAATAGAATTGGGATATAAAAGTATGTTTTGTGTGACATGGAATCCTGTATAATTTTTAATTTTTTAAATGTATTTATAATATGAAAAGACCAAAATACTCCTAGCAAATTTAAAACATAACAACTCTATCCCTATGGAACCCAAACCTGAACCTTTCCTTCATCATCCATCAAGTAGCTGTTGATCACTCCATCATTTTGTTAGCTGTTGAACCTTTCCATCACTATCTCTCCGTTAAAAAATGTAAGACATTTTTAATTGAATCTCACCTTTTAATAAAGTAATTACTTATCTTCAAACTAATACCATCTTTTTATATTTGCCCTTATTTAATAGGGTGTTTTATTCTAAAATAGATATAAAGTGATCTATACATTAGGGGCACTTTTGGAAAAAACGTAATGATTATACTTTGAAACACTAAAAATGCCTAACATTCTTGAACATCTAACTCTTTAAAAAATACCTTACATTTTTTAACAAAGGGAGTATTTTATTATATTTATCAATTTGTGTTGATTATTTTGATTTCTATTTTCAGCATTGAACACTAGGATCTCATACAAATTTGTGGCTGGTTGTCTTCAATTCTAAGGAAAGGACAACATGCAAGTTGTTCCAGCTGAAGGTGAAAATGCATTGTTAGCTGTTGGTCCAAGGCCAATGGAATGGTCCACTGTCCCATATAGGGCTCCCCAAGCTCCTGGGCCTAATGGAAAACTGCGAACATCAAGCTTGGTCTCCCCAATCATGTTGCTGACAGGTCATCAGAGTGCTATATACACAATGAAGTTCAATTCAGCAGGAACAGTAATTGCATCTGGATCTCATGACAAAGAAATTTTCCTCTGGAATGTGCATGGGGATTGCAAGAACTTCATGGTGTTAAAAGGTCACAAAAATGCTGTTCTAGATCTTCACTGGACTACAGATGGGACTCAGATAGTGTCAGCTAGCCCAGACAGAACTGTGCGGGCATGGGATGTTGAAACAGGAAAACAAATAAAAAAGATGGCTGAACATCTGTCATATGTGAATTCATGTTGCCCTTCTCGGAGGGGGCCACCTCTTGTTGTCAGTGGTTCTGATGATGGGACTGCTAAACTATGGGATATGAGGCAAAGGGGTTCCATTCAGACATTTCCAGATAAATACCAAATTACAGCCGTCAGTTTCTCTGATGCATCAGATAAGATATTCACTGGCGGTATTGATAATGATGTCAAGGTTTGGGATTTGCGTAAAGGTGAGGTAATAATGACACTTCAAGGTCATCTAGATATGATAACAGGCATGCAATTGAGTCCTGATGGTTCCTATCTTCTAACGAATGGCATGGATTGCAAGCTATGCATATGGGATATGCGCCCTTATGCCCCTCAAAATCGCTGTGTGAAGGTATTGGAAGGGCACCAGCACAACTTTGAAAAGAACTTGTTGAAATGTAGCTGGTCACCTGATGGAAGCAAAGTCACAGCTGGTAGCTCAGATCGGATGGTTTACATATGGGATACCACTTCACGACGCATCTTGTACAAGCTTCCAGGCCATACAGGATCTGTTAATGAGTGTGTATTTCATCCCAATGAACCTATTGTTGCGTCTTGCAGCAGTGATAAGCAGATTTATCTGGGGGAGATCTGAGGCTTTGACAACCATACGCAAGAGTTCTGCTTGTATGTGCCTGTTGGATTCTGGAGATGCTGATTCACTTGTATTTGGGGAGATCTGGGTCGCTTAGTAGGTCAATTTAGTGACTGTAATATTCTGGTACAGCATTTTCTCTCTCGTTTTGTTGCTGAACATGTCATCTAAGCTTTAGCATCTGGTAAGGTGCCATTGTTTGACATTGAACTTCAGGGGCTTTTGTTTTGATCTAATATTGTTGGTGATAGCCATATCGCTCTGAAATAGTCTTCCTAGGTGATGTAAGAACTAAGAATTATGGCTGTGTCAAAATTCTCGAAATGGAGCATTAGGAAGGTGAAGAGGATGTTCTCTCAACCTAAAAATATCTTTATGGTCGTTTGTTGCAAGGAAATGTTGTTTGAACAGCTCTTCTCGTTCAATTAGGTAGTTTGGAAGTATTCAATTTTGTCAATTTACTAAATAGGTCCCCTCCTTCGATTTGTTCCCCTCCTCTAAGTTTATATCTGAAGGCCAAAAGGCGATTTTGGAGCTTCAACCAAGATCTTGGAGGCATTCTTAAATATTGGAGGGCGATTTGAGCAATTCTTGAGTAGATTTTATGGAAATTTTTCTCTTCTATTCTATGCTCCTCTTTCTTTTTGTTGCACCTTCGATTTGTTCCCTAATTCCTGATCATCTAGCATGGACATGTACAAGGAATGTCAGCATTGACTTGGACACCTTGAGATCGATCCATACTAAATAAGATTCTCAATAACAAAAATGAAAGAATAAATTTCCATTTAAAAAAAAGAAAAACAAAGTGCACGGATGTAATATGGTGACCGTTAGCTTGTGCAATAACCTAGTCAACCTGGTAAAATTGGGGTTCAATGCAGTCAAATTGAGTTGGGTTGGGTTAAGCTTGCCTAAGGTGCAATCTTTGTGCTTGGTATAACACTCTTAGTCATTAATCAATGATTGAATACTTAATAAGGTCTTTAAGATCTAACTAGTCCGCAAATCTATGATTTGCATGGAAGTATTATAGACCACTAGCTTATGGATTTTCCATGGCATTCTAACAATTTCCCCATGTTTACTTGACTATTTATCTCTTTTAATAATGATTGAAATGGTACTAAGTGCATGCTTGATCATCTAGGTTCTTTATTGTGTGTAGTAAATTAAGCTGTTGATGTTGAAGACTTTGAACAACACTTGATAGAATGGTATCATTAATTGAAACTATTTTAGATTAATCATTTGTATAAAAAAATAGTGAATGAAGTTTTCTTCCCAATAAATCACTTGGAACATCGTAAACAACGCAAGTTTTCTCAAGCTATAGATTCAAAAAGTGCCAAAAATAATGAATCACAGCTCATGATTTGGAAGACTCAACAATGGCACTGAACAGAGAGGGAAGGGAGCGAAGAAAAAGAAAGACGACTGCAAGATGAAGAAAGGATGGAGGATGAGGGAAAAAATTATAATAATTTTACAACCCATGTCGCATGCACGCATCAGCATTTAACATCCATCTCATTCGTTTTTTAACTTAGTCATGCCTTTCCATCACTAAGAGACTAGATTGCTACCGTTAAAACTATATAGGGTTCGACTTTATAGCTATGATCTAGTAAATTGGATGTGCATTGTTGACGCCCACCTAGCGCAGATATGCTCAAATCCAATTGAGATTGAATGTACTTGGGCAATGCAGTTACACCTTTACTTTTATTATGAAAACGCTGCACTTGCATCTGATGGTGTTTGGCAAATAATATTTAAATTTTTGTATTATCTTCTTGTAATATAATGTAATTTTTGTTGTCAAGGATGTAAAAATAGGTAATTGTTTAACGGTAAATTGATTTATTGGCAATCAATTGTTCTTTAAATTGGCGTGATTAAACTTTATAAATAACTATAGTGGCTATTAAAAATATCCCTTACTATTTTCATAAAAAATAAGTAAATTTTCAAAATATTCATTTGTATTTTTAAAATATCTATAAGTTTTTTCATACAAAATGAGTAAATTTTAAGAATTACCATTTGCGTTTTCAAAATATTCTTTAGTATTTTCATAAGAAAAGGAAAAATTTTTAGAATATGTATTTGTGATATTCTGAAAACACAATATAGATGCAATATTCAAACCCTGAGTTTTAATCTATATTTGAATATGCATTTTGGATATCTTGAAAATGTAATTTTTCTTTATTTATTCAAATTATTATTTTGAATATCCTGAAAATTTAAATTTAATATCATATTTTAGAACTATAGACAGATATTTTCAACCATATGCAGCTCTTTTCCATGATATGCAATCATCCTCCAAAGAAATGCAATTTGTCTTCCACTTATTTGAATAAACATTTTAGATATTCTAAAAATTTTACATTTAATATTATGTTTTATGACTATATGCATGTATCTTCAAGTATATGCCACTTTTCTTTATAATATGCAATCACTATTCAAGAAAATGTAATTTTTCTTTATTTATTCAAATATATAAAAGTGATATTCAAATATATGGAAAAATTTTTGTATATGTGACTCTTCTTTTATGATATGCAACCACCCTTTTAGAAAATATAATTTTTTTTCATTTATTTGAATATGCAAAAGTAATATTCGAATATATGGAAAAAAAATCACATATGCGACTTTTCTTTCACAATATACAACCATCTTTTAAGGAAATATAATTTTTCTTCTATTTATTTAAATATGCAAAAATGATATTCAAATATATGAAAGAAACATTCAATATGCAATTCTTCTCTCATAATATGCAACCATCCTTCAAAGAAATTTAATTTTTCTTCAATTTATTCAAATATGCAAAAGTGATACTCCCTCCATTTAAAAATATAATATATTTTTAATCGAATCCCATCTCTCAAAAAAGTAGTTACTTGTCTTCAAACTAACTTTATCTTTTCATATTTACCTATACTTAATAAGCCCTTTCATTTTAAAATAAATATAAAGTAATTTATTTAAGATGAGCACTTTTAAAAAAAAGACAATGATTATATTTTAAAAACTAAAAATATTTTATATTTTTAAACATCTAACTCTTTAAAAAATATCTCAAAATTTTTAATGGAGGTAGTATCTGAATATATGGAAGAAACACTACATATGTGACTCCTCTTTCACAATAGGCAACTACTATTCAAAGAAATATAATTTTTTTTCTATTTATCTAATAAACAAAAGTGATATTTAAATATATAAAAGAAACATCTCATATGCTTCAATGTGCTTCAAGGCTCAATAAATTATCACCCAAGAACCATGTGTATGAAATATTGACAGCGAAAGGCTTTGATCTACTTTTGTTTTTTTTTTTATTTTAAACAAGGACATTTATATCATTTAGTCCTTAGCAATTAATGCCAGTGAAGCACCTAATTTTAAAATCTAACCCAATTAGCAAATAAATTTGTGATGAGTTTTTTTGGGTAATTTTCCCATTAAGTTTTAGGTATTAAATTCATAATTGAAATAAATTTAAGAAATAAAAAGTTTTATTATCGCTTTTTTGCCCATAATTTTGAGGTTAGAGTACACTGTTATTGTTTAATTTTATAAAAAAATTTATTTTGATTCTTTAATTTTATAAGTTATCTTTTTCAGTCTTCTTAATTCTATCACGATTAGTTTTATAATAAAAAATTTCTATATTAAAGTTTAAATATTAATAAAATATCTTTAAATATTAATATATTAATTTTAATGTTTTAAAATAACAATTATTAATATAAAAAATAATCATTTAAAATTAATATTATTAAAAATAAATATATAAAAGCTATTTTATAAAATTAAAAAGTTGAAATTGAAATCTCATCTAAAATTGATCGGATGAAAAACATACCCAGCCTGTTTTTCAATTGCATGGAAGCCCGACGCTGCGTACACAGCCGGTGGAGGCGTTTCATTACTGTCATTTGATTCCTCGCTGGAGGCAGAAAGCCATACAAGATAAGAGTCAACCCTTACCAGTTGCCACTATCAATACCAGTCCCAGTAATGGCTTCAGCTTCAATAATCAATTCGTTGACCTCTCCCTGCAAAACCTATTCTTTCCGAGCTTCTGCTGCAACTCCCTATTGGTCGGGCAGCAGCACATCGCTCAGACTCAGATTCGGCGATCGTTATCAGAGTGCAAGACAAAGGGTCTCTTCACCTTTCTTAGCTACCTGCAAAGCTGTGTCTGTGAAGCCGCAAGCGGAGATCGAGGCTCTCAACATTGCTGAAGATGTTACCCAGGTCACTTAATAGGACATGTGATTCTTGATTCGCGAACATTTCAGTCTTAATTTATTTACTTCTGCTAAACCTTTTCCTGGTTTTCATTTTTGTTTGATGGCCAATTATGAAAATTTTAGCTGATTAGGATCTCTAGCAGATTTTGATAATCCAACAAGCCTAACAAGTATGCTGGTGGAAAAAGGAGATCAAGAAAACTTTTTTCTTTCTTTTGTTTGATTTTTATGTTTTGCTGCTGACACAGCTTATAGGAAAAACGCCAATGGTGTACCTGAATAATATTGTCAAGGGTTCAGTGGCAAATATTGCTGCCAAGCTTGAGATCATGGAGCCATGTTGTAGTGTCAAGGACAGGTAAGGGGATGAATGCTTTCCATTCGAGCTGGCAACCTTTTTTTTTTTTTTGGGTCAATAATATCAGCAACCTTCACAATGCTTGGTTCAATGGAGGGGAGGGAAGGATTTTAATAGAGGGGAGGTGAGGAGAGGGAAGAGGAGTATTTATAAAGGGGCAGGGAGGGATTTAATAATCCCCCCAAATCCGCCCAATTGGGAGGGGAGTGTCCATTTTGTTTTAACCAAACTGCGTCCTCCCCTCCCCTCCCGTTTAACCAAACAAACTTAATGTAATATGATACTATAAAGTTTTGCTTCATTCTTCATCAAATAGATGGGACTTGTTTTATGGTAAGTGTTTTGTATCAAGATATTAAGGTAATGAAAGCTTATAAATTATTTATGTGATTGAAGCTAAAGTTTGTATGAGCCTGACATCCTTACTATGACCGCATGAATTATGCGTATCGGAGGATGAATCAATCTCTAGGCTCTGTTTGATATTACCAAGGGTTATGTAATCCCTTTCCATTCTACAAAAATTGATATATGCAATATCTATTATTTCCACATGCAATATCTATTATTTCCACATTACCGTTACTGAACGCTAAGTATTTTTTTCTATTATTTTTCCCATCTTGCATGAGATGTTTTTAATATACAAAATCATCTTTTCATTGCATTCCCTTTTTCATTTCATTTTATTTTGTGTATCAAATGGGCATAAATTTTTCAAAATTTCTGAATTTTGTTTTCAGGATAGGATATAGTATGATAAATGATGCTGAGCAGAAAGGAGTAATAACGCCTGGGAAGGTAACTTACAGTTATAACACAGATAACACTTGCTCATTACTTATTGTTATTGTTGTTGTTGTTGTTAACTTTATTCATAAAGGATAAATCTATCGTGTCCCTTTCAAGGAGATCTTGCTTGCCTGTGGCTGTAGTATATCATGTTCTTATTTTGCCATGGCGATTGGGAAATTTCTAATGTTGCCATTGATTAGTCTTAATCTGAGTCTAATCATCCATGTTTATATATTATTAACAATAAATTGTGTGATCTCATGACAGATGGCACACTGATATATTTGCTGATCTTGAAAGTTCTGATTAATCTCATCTTTGAAACGTTGGCTTGCTAAACGCTTAGCTTAGCCTTCTTAGGATGGAATAATGAAATCTTTTTGCCTTGGTTTCTTACTGTGTCAATATGTGAATTCATAGTTGTTTCTTTCAAAAAAGAACGATGGCGCATTCTAAAATTGTTGTTTCAGCAATTTCTTTTGCAGAGGTTTTTGTTATTCTAATTTCACTTGTTTCTCCTTTGCATTCTAGAGTATTTTGGTGGAACCTACAAGTGGAAACACAGGAATCGGTCTTGCATTTATTGCAGCTTCAAAAGGATATAAGCTCATTTTGACCATGCCTGCGTCAATGAGTTTAGAAAGACGAGTTCTTTTAAAAGCATTTGGAGCTGAGCTTGTTTTGACAGATTCATCAAAGGGCATGAAAGGGGCAGTTCAGAAAGCTGAAGAAATTTTACAAAGCACACCGAATGCTTACATGCTTCAACAATTTGATAATCCATCTAATCCTAAGGTCTCTGTAACTGCTCACTTTTTATCTCCCCAAACATGGGTCCTATGTTTCTGGGAAGCCCTTGTGAACTGATAGTAGGATATTCTATTTGCTGGAATGATGATGGCCAAACCAATACTTTGCACTTCCATTGATATTTGGTTATTTGTTACTTATCTTCAGTTGAAACAGGAAGCCATGCTTCCAACAGGATCAAGAAGTCTAGAATAGTGAAGAGTCAAACTAAGTACAGGTGGAATGTGCTACTCCATTTTCAAATATAAGAGAAACTACCATATTTGTTTTTATTTTTATTTATAAGCAAAACTAAAAATTTCAAGAAGAATTTATCACATTTTCCCCAAATTGTCCCTCGTAAAGTCCATGTTTATTTTGACTAGACAAATTTGTTTTATTAATTACAGGGATAATTAAATCCCAGTTTTTTAAGTTCAGACATAATTATTATACTTCACCGACTTTCTTAAACTATGTGAATTTGTTATTTTCTCCTATATTTCGAAACAGAGGAAGTGAATGTTCTGCTCTAGTTTTGATAGCACTATCAAGGAACCTTTTTACTGTGGTTTAGGTGGTATTAGTTTCATAATCAAGAAAATGTGAATTATTTGTTACTTTAATATTGTGGCCATGGGTGTTTATTGAGAATTATGTTTTGGACTTTTGACAAACATGTTACATGACATGTGGGACCTGAATGTTTGCTTAGAGTTGATTAGAGGGTTGTAGAAGTTGAAAATATACATTTTAAGAATTGCATTTCTTGAAAGTTAGGTCCTTGGCCACTAGTTGCTATAGATATGGAGAAGGACCTCAGATAATATTTAAACTGTAAGATGAGATTTGTTGATCTTCATTATGTTTAGTCTAATTCATGACAAACTATATGCCATAATTGGAGAGTATTGGCATGCTGAACTTCAGTGTGTTCTGATGTATGATGTTGGATTCAACTATGCAGATACACTATGAGACAACTGGCCCAGAAATATGGGAAGATACAAGAGGGAAAGTGGATATCTTGGTTGCTGGAATTGGAACTGGTGGAACCATTTCTGGCACTGGTCAATTCCTAAAACAACAAAATCCCAAAATACAGGTCACTATTTCTCATTGGCATTGTTAAACCTCATGCAACTTCTAATTTCAATCAATGTAATGACGTGAAGTTAAGGTTTGTAAAGTACTTGGTGGAGTGGCTGTCTCTTAGCATACATTGTCATGTATTGTCACCAGCAGGAATAGTTTATTTAAGGAAGGCTTCCTATTGGTTTCATTTTGAATTTTCTTCCATGCGTGACAGGTTGTTGGTGTAGAGCCCTTAGAAAGCAACATACTATCAGGTGGAAAACCAGGTTGGCAGATAAGAAATCCTATACACTCAGTCCAGTATATTTCTTTTTAGCTTTTTCTTGAATTGATTATGTCTTTTTTTTTTTTCCAATTAAACTGCAGGACCTCACAAGATTCAGGGAATTGGGGCTGGATTTGTTCCCAGGAATTTGAATCAAGATGTGCTTGATGAAGTTATAGAGGTTGAATTTTGATGCTTCCCCTTCACCGTTTCTCTTATTCATGTTACTGACTAAATTATCAAGAAACAATTATTAGAGGCTAGAGTGCAGTGAAGTTTAAAATATTCTGCTTGCTCATGTTCTGCAGAATTTTTGAGTAATATTGTGTTATTACTAATAAAATCCTTGTTGACTTACCAATGGGAGTTGGGTATAGTGGAAGAGGCTAGTCTCTTAAAATGTAGCAAACCAAGGTCCGAATACCTACTAGGAGAGGTGCCCACATTAACTGCTTGACCGTGCTTCAAACAAGATTGCCTCCAATTGGAGGACACCCATGAGCAATATTTAAAAAAAAAAAAAAAATCCTTGCTGACTTATTGGGTTGGAGATGATAATCTTCATGACATTGATTTACATATGGGCAACGGCTTATTGCATCTTTGGATTTGAGTAAGAATGATAATGCCATTATGGGATCTCACTGCCACCATCTAGTGTGACAAGCAGTAGCTTAATTTTGTATGCGCTGTAACTGCATGCTTTAAGTTGAGTTGTATCTTGTGATCTAATGGTACATGCTATGTGAAATTGATGGTCCATATGTACTTGCTTTGTAATCTTTTCTCAACTCTACACTAGGGGTCTTAGATTTTACTGGATTTGCACAAAACTGAGTTCCTCTTTTAAATAGAAAATGATTAATGGGTTTCATAAAAATTGTATATTTGTAAGTGCAGAAGGAGTACATTTTTATCCAAATACAAAACCTCAACAGTGCAAGAATAGTGGTTTAATGTACTGATATTTTCACTAATGGCCTTGTGACCTTGTGGCATGAAAGCTCCCTATTAACTGGGAGGTTGTGCATTTGATTCCGGCATTCCACTTGTAACCTCTGGCCTTTAGTGCCTACCATTCTAAATAAAATGATGTACTGATGTTTTCAAGCATTTTCCATGGTTCCTTTTGACTTTGTATTAACCTCAGGCATTCTTGTTGCTTCTGTTGAGTTCAGATTTTTTGAATTATTCCTACTCTTAACATGCATTGATGAAAATTTATTCCTGGTTTTTATTAGTCTGATTTATTAACCTTTATTTTGGAAAGTTTTGCTGAGATTATTATTTGCAAACATTTGGTGGTATTCATATCTAACTCAGTTATAGCACCAGTATACAATATCTTATATTTCATGGACAAGCCTGAAGTTTCGAAAGTTGTCATTCACCTTTACTTTTTGTGATTGATTTACTGGAATTATGCGACCCATAGAACCAGTGAGTGTGCTGCTATGCCTCCACCTGCGATATATTATTGAGAGATCCCATAAGTTGCAGCCAAATATTGGCTTATGATTACAAAGCCATATGAAATATCCTAATCCCAATATATCAAGGAAGGCAACAACTAAATCCTTTCAAATGTAATGGTGGTATGAGACTGATTTTGAATAAGGGTATAAAAGTTCTTGAAAACTTGAGGAGCTTTAGATTTCTCCTTTAAAAGATAAGTCCATGTCCCCCTTGAATAGTCATCAATGAAAACAATAAACCATTTAGCACCATCTATATTACAATTCCTTGAGGGACTTTGATGGAGATTTGGTAGTATGGAATGTCAAATCCCACGTTGAGTAGTATGTGATGCTCAATAGGGTATTTAGTTAGGTTGGTTCTTCCAGTTCAACAATGAGCTTTTGAGGAAGGGTTTCCTATCCCGCTTAAGTATTCATCAGGCCCCAAACATCATTATGAACAAGTGAGAAAAGTTTAGTGGAGGCATGTTCATGCGCAGGATAAGATGCCTTAGTATACTGTGATAATCAACATGTCACATTCAAATGATCTAGAATCCTTATTGAATGAATAAGGATAAAATTTTCTCATGTATTTGGGTTAGGATGGCCCAACTATAATGCCATCACATTGAATCACTAGAAATAGAAGAACGAATTGATGGAATATTCATGCTCATGATCCTTCCTTTGAAGTCATCATAAGACGAATTGTTGAATTTCAAGGTGGAGGGCTTAAAACACTTGAAGGAAGACCCAAGGACTTAAGTGAAAACATATTTTATTGCTCACTCCAAAGTTGGTGAAACTAGGAACTAGAATTTTCTTGACTTTTTTTCATCCCCGTCCTTTTTTTTCTTCACTGCTGTATAATAACTTTGTAACATCCTAGACTTTTTTTATTCTATTTTACCACCATACATTAATTGTTTTTTTTTTTCTATATAAACATCGCCATGGGAAAAATTTATTTTCTATGAATTTATATGTCCATGTCTCCTTGATCTTGTAGCATGCAGCATTGGCGGAAAAAGAGCCAAATAGAATAAAAAAAATGTTGCATGCAACATTGGCGTAAAATAGAATGGCAACATTGGCAGCAATTTCTGGTTCTCATATAAATCCAATTGCTGCCAATCGCATATAAGAATGTTGTAGTACTAAGGGACATTCATGTTCCCTAGTTTGGGGTTGTATAACACTCCAACGTGCAAGATAGCTGCTTTGTTTTTCATCAATGAGAATGACTATCTTGCAGGTTCCCAGCACTCACATAAGAGGTGTAAAGTATTATGTTTTCGCCAATCTTAATGGTAATGGAATTGGCAAGCCAATCCATGCTTCCACCATGATATTGTTTGCCTCCCACTCTTCAAGCATTGGATCTTCGTTAGAAGGTTGCTTGGTAGCACCTATGAGAAAGTCACGCTTGCCTTTATCCTTCGCAAACAGCTTGATGCTAGGAAAGAAGCCCATTTGAAGATAGGTTTGCCCATTAAATCGATGGGCTGTAGGGATGGGTCACTTGGCACTGGAGGGATGAGATTCTGTTGAGGAGCTGTGTCCCTTTTGGTTGGCCATCAGAATTTAGAGTATAGCCAAATTTGATCATTGGTGGATCATATTCTTGGCTTTGATGCCATGTGGAATTATGTGACCCAAAAAACCAGTGAGTATGCTGCTAAGCCTCCACGAATGATGCATTATTGAGAGGTCCCATAGGTTACAGCTGTATGTTGGCTTGTGAAGACAAAGCTTTATGAGATATCCTGATTCCAATAAAGCAGGGAAGCCAAGGACTAAATCCTATCAAATCTATGTCAAAATTAAGATAACAGAATCATTCAAATTTAAATAAAATACTAAAAACCATAAATAAGAAAGGAATAAAAACAAAAGCTATAGAGTCCATGGAGAAACATGGGGCTGAGCTGCAACAATAAGCATGTGCTATGTCTAAAGCATGGTTACAGCTTATCATCCAATAACTTTTCATGCTCTGCCATATTGTTTTTTGTGTTATCAGTGATTACTAGAAGAATGTTTCATTTTGAACCCCAATTCTCAACTGCTATGCCATGCCTAAAGCTGCCTTTTGTGGGCCAAATTTATATAATCTAGTATTAGGACCACCGCAATAAATTCTGCATGCCAATGTTTTCTTGGTCTATATTCCATAGTTAACCGTTTTGTCTTGTGAACTTGGCGGCAGATATCAAGTGATGAAGCTGTTGAAACTGCAAAGCAATTAGCGCTCCATGAAGGCTTGTTGGTTAGTTCTTATGTTTGCCTCTTCAAGTGTTTGCATGATTGAGTTTCTCTAAATTCTACTTTGAATTCATTTCATACATCCATGTACTTACATGAGACAAAATAGTTGCATGTAACAGGTTTTATAGGAGAAAAAAATTATGCCCAATAGGAATTACCTACGAATTAAATATTGGTTGCAATAAGTTGTCTTTTTCTCCACCACTTCTGGTATTTTTCCAAAAGTATGGTCAAACTGTCAAATTCCACGATTAGGGAGTGAATAGTAACTTTTTATCTCTTAGCTTGTTTAACTTTCTCTTTGAATCTTACCTCATAGCAATATCTGGCCTAAATTTAGTGTTAATATATACTCCCTCTATCCCTATATATAAAGTGTTTTCTAGAAGCTTATTTGTCCCTAAATATAAGGGGTGGCAATGATTTTTTTGAGTAATTAGACAAGTTTACCCTTCTCTTGAAAAATGGAATAGATCATTAAATGCATATTTTCCTACCACCATCATAATATTAATTATGATATTATTAGGGGTAAAACTGAAAAATCATTGTTTTTATATAAGTTCAACTAAATAACAAACTTTTATTGGTATGTGAGATTCGGTTAAAAATATCTTATATATAAGGACGGAGGGAGTATATATATATTTACTGTATGCTTTGGCCCTTACATGCGCCTTAATTGGATATCAGGTAGGTATTTCTTCAGGAGCTGCAGCGACAGCAGCATTGAAGGTTGGAAAGAGACCTGAAAATGCAGGAAAGCTTATAGCGGTATGCCTTATTCCTCCTTTAAAAGCTTTTAATTAATTTCTGATCCATGGAATTTTATCCACCTACGGCAGGATGTCTTTGCCTCATTTTCAAAAGCAGCAAATAGATTACTTAAGACAACTTGAATATCAGATGGACTAATATAGTCGCCATCGCTCATTCTGAATTTCCTTCTTTTCATATAAGTTTGAGATAACGCAACCTTTTACCTAGTTCTTAGTTAACAATCTGACCTTATGGGCAAAGTCTAGGTACACCTATATTTCTGCTCTGTAGGTGTATGATGTTATTTACTTGTCCACTTGCTTCTAATACTCTTCTCATGTTCCAACATTTTAGATTATGTATTAGATTTTGGGAAAGGTAAAGATTAAGAGGCATTGAGATTTTAGGAAAGTCTTGAGAAGATCATGCTGTACTTGTGGTTTTGGGGTGGTGAGAGTAAAAGAGATCACTTGGTTAGTTGGGAGGTGTCTTGTTGGTTGAAGGAGAATGGAGAGTTGCTTCAAGGTGACTTGGTGTCTAAAACATCTCCCTAGTGGTTAAGAGGCTTTGGCGGTTTATTTGGAGCGTATTTCTATGTGGCATAGGATGATCAGGGGCAAATATGGTGTTCAGTTTAATGGATAGGATCCTTGCTTTGATGCTACTCATGCAAGCCCGTGGAACTTCATCTATTTGATATGCCCTTCCATTTTTTCAATGCTTTCGTCTCATGTTGGAGATGGAACTTGTCTTCATCATTGGGAATACCATTGGATGGGTGAAGCTTCTTCTCTTGAACATTGTCCACATGTTTATCAGTTATCCTTTTTGCATAATGGTTTAATTTTTGAGTTTTTAATTGGATAAAGTAATCATTTGGTGTGGAGTTTATGTTTTGCTATTTTATGTCTCTTTTATTAATCATGTTTGACTTTTTTAATTAAGTTGTACTGGTTTTTTTGGTTAGGATGTCATAACGGTAGAAATGTAATTAGGACCTACTTTTGCTTTTGGGTTGTACACATAAGCAAATGGAATTTTCGTCCTATGTTTTATTTGTTTTTCAAAGCACTGAAACTATTATTTATATGCAGGTTGTCTTCCCAAGCTTTGGGGAAAGATATTTGTCTTCTGTTCTTTTTCAGTCAATTAGAGAAGAATGTGAGAGAATGGAGCCTGAGCCATGATAAAACTTAGAATTTTACTCTTCTCATACATTCTCCTTTGTCAATTATCATCCTTGAAAAGCTCGGGAGACAATAGTGTGACATGCGATTGTCCATATTATGTCAGCTTTTCGTTAACAAAATAATTACAAAAACAGTACGCGGAAGTTAAGGCGTGTGCAATGCCCTGATCTTGTAATTTGGTAACATGAGCTTGCTCATGTGCCTTCGGTGCCTTGTGATATACTCTTGATTGGACTGATGGAGCGATGAGCTTGTGCCTTGAGCATCGAATAATCATGTTGTCCTCTTCCCTTCGTCCTCCAAAGCCTACACGTTAACTATTAACTGCTGATTTTCAGCTTCTTACTTCGAACTATGATATATAGGGCATTTTTTAGGAGATAGGATATTAAATAGTTTTTATAATTATTTTTTATTTATACTCCTATTTCATGTATTATTCTTTTTTTAAAAAATGTTGCATTGAATTTTAATTGTCATCATTTAAGTACTTATTTATAATATTTAGCATAATTGGAAAAATGTAAAAAAAATTAAGAGATTAAAGTTTCACTTTTTTTTTTTTGAAAACTCATTAAAGTAATTATCAATACTTTATATTGTGATTTAAAGAGTTTATACAGCTAGATTCAAGCTTGGCGTGCTCTTGAAGTTTATTTCCTGGACAAGGCTCGCTTTAGCAATTTCATCCTTATCAAGTTCATTGCCTGTCTGTGTTTATGTTTTCAGTTTGGGTGGAAGCCAGTTAGCATTTAAAATTTATAATAAATCATACTATTAATAATATAATTTTTTTTAATTTTTTTTTAATACATGGCTATAGAAAACAGTGCAAAAAGAAATTAACACGTCTTGACTCCCAAGGATTCGACATCCTAGAAATGAATTATCAAAAATAAAAATATTAAGAATGTCATTTGACACTTGATGATCAAAGCAATTTGTATATTCATTAGCTTCTTTGAACACAGTTGAAAGTAATTATTCAATCACTCATGGCAAGGTTTATGATTTTCTTTATAATTTTGGTAAGGGAATGGTTCAGAGTGAAATCATGTTGAATAAGTATCAAAGCTTTATGAGAGTTATTAAATATTTACATTGATGAACTTGTTCTTCCAACAAAATTTGAAACCTTTGAGATATTTCCCAAAATTTGTGTGATACAGACGAAGCCTGACTAGTTATGTTTTCATTTGAAAATTTGTTCCAACTTTATGAGCAATGATTACATTATGATTAACTGTTATATCCACAAATAGTCATGTTAAGGAAAATACCAAAAGTGCTTAGAAAAATGAGAAATGTCAAGAATAGTTATCAAATCAAAAGGATCACGAGATGTTTGGAAAAATACCAATAGTGTTTATAAAATTAAATCATATTAAAGAATAGTTATTGGTCATGGTTTAATATTAATATAAAAAATATAAAATATTTTTAATTAAATTATATATCAATAAGTTAGTTAATTATTATCAGACTGATTTTTTTTGTATGTTTGATTTTATTTAATAAGGTATCTCACTTGAAAGTGAATGTTTATATAATTTATTTATTAAAAATGTTTTTTAAGAAAACTCATTAATTATATATTAAAAAATTTATATTTTTAAGAGTTGTAGGGGAAAAGGCCGAAATTTTTTATGAGAGGCTCTTAATATTTTTAAACTTTTTTAATATTATCCCAAAATTTTAAAGGTCGGTACAATTTCGCCCGTTAACTTTGAATAACAATGGTAGTTTAAAATTAGGTGACCGATGAAAAGGTGTCGACTGGCAAGTTCTCTCTTCCCAGGACGCAGTTCAACAACTTCACTCTCTCCATGGCACCATGGCTTTCATCTCGTCCAGGGGAAGTGGGGTTTTCATCTTCCTGCCGTTTTCGCCGCCCTCCAGCGACGCGATCGACTGAACCGCGTCGTCGAACACGATTCCTCACACATCTATCGCCTTCTAAACCCGCGGATTTTTCACCTGCCTTCAACCTTCTTGCGCCCGTCATGATAGGATCTATATATCCCTATGATTTTTCATTCTCTTCTTTCGATGCCATCTCTTTTCTCCGACTGAAAGACAACGATAAGATTTAATTCCTGCATATCTTTGATTATTAGCTTCATATGTAAGCCATAGATAATGGGAATAGTACGTCTCAAGCCCTAAAAGGCAAGAGAGATGAGAGAGAGTGGTGCGAGAGTGTGGGGGCACGAAAGCTGGTCAAGGGCTGTGACTGTTCAGGTCGTCGGAGAAGCTAGTCAGGAGCTATCAACGGAAGAAGAATATGCGATTGGTCGTAGTGTTGAGAAGACTCATCAATGTGATGTAGTAACGGAGAAGAGTCCGGCTCTAGAGACAGGTAAGAATGGTTCCAGTATAGATGCAGAACTGGAACAAAAGAGAGGATTTATCTATGGTGCAAAACCGTGGTCTCAAATCTCCTTTAGAGACATACTGATTGAGAAAGACTGCTTAGAAGTGGAAGAGGATTTCGAACCATATTCTAGAATTGGCTTAAAGAAGAGGAAGAAGCTTCTCCTGTGCTAAAAGAAGTCCAACAAAAAATTTTTGAGCATATCCTGCGAGTAGATATGTTGGATGAACAGTGGAGAAGCTTTGTTTACCATGGAAAGATGCACTAATATTGACATTAATAGGGAAAAAATTACGTCTTGATGAACTGCGTAAAAGACTGGAAGCTATGCTTGGCTTGTCGGACTTTGAGTTGATTGATATGGCAAACAATTATTTTGCTTTCAGGTCTGAAAATAAAACACTCAGATTGAAGCTGTTAAATGAAGGTCCTTGGGTCATCCTGGGACACTACTTAGCAATATAACGGTGGAGCCCAAATTTCAACCCTTTCAATAATAAAGTGCAGAAACTTGCCATTTGGGTTAGAATACCGATTTTGCCTCTACATTGTTATACAGAGGATATGTTACATGAGGTTGGGAGCAAGATTGGTAAGGTGCTTAAGATTGAATGAAAAAAAATGATCTTACTACAAAAATGGAAAGAGGCAAGTTTGCTAGAGTCAATGTAAAGGTGGATTTAAATAAGAAGCTGTACCCCAGATTTGTTATTCGCAAACAAGTTTTTAACGTTACATATAAAGGGCTGGAAATTATATGTTTCAACTGTGGGAAATATGGGCATAAAAAAGAAGAATGTCCATTGTTGAAGAAGGAGGTAATTTCGATAAAAACTTTAGTTGCAGGAGTGTTACCTGATATAAACTTCGGTAGCTTAGTCAGGCTGGAGGGAGGAGAGCTCAACCCTTTGCAGATCCCACTAGAAGAGGAATATGGTGGTTGGATGCTAGAGAGGAGATCCTATAAACCTAGATGGTCTAGACAAGACTGGGGAAAGAGGGAGAACCAGCACCAAGGACATATGGGTCATAATAAATCATCACAACTACAAGTAAAAAGGGCTCCTATCTCACGGTTCAGTGTACTGGAAGAGGTGATGGAAGAAGGGAAGGTTGAGATTGCTATACCAACTCCCATTAAAAAAGTCTATGCGACAAAATGCAGGCGGAAAGAGGCGCAAAAGTTTGATCAACGTCATGATAAGATGGGTAAGGATTTCAGTAAGGATAAAGCTGGAAATAAAGTGCTACCTTCGATCAAAGAACATGCCATGTCAATTAAGAGTTTAAAAGGGAAAAGTGTGCTCAGAAAGGAAGATCAAGATGGCTCAAAATCACCCGTGGACCAAGACAATTACACAAGGGGCCCAGTGTTTAGCTTTAAAGCTTCTAGGCTTCACCGAACGGCAAGCCAAGATTTGGGTTTCAAAAAATTCAAAAGGAAAACTGGGCCAAGGAGACATCTTCACTCACGCTATGAAAAAGGATAAAAGAGTAAAGGCCCAATAGGTGAGGATAACCTCTTTAAGTTCAATGCTTTAGCTTTCAAAAATAGAAACCACGTCATCTTGGGCTTAAGAAGGAACAAGAAGGCAATTGGGTTTGGTAAAGGCTCACTGATTAAAGTTAGTGGGTTTAAACGAAGTACAGCCTCTAGACCAAAGGACTTATCTCCTATACTGAAACGCACGACTAGAAAACACAATCTTATGGAAGGCTCAATGACAAGAAAAGGTAAGTTAAATTTAAATGGGAGGAAAGATGCTAATAGCAATATTGAATGCCCAAAAAATATGAGGACAGACCGGACTGGTATTGTGAATAAAAGGATACATCATCAACCTAGGCCTCCGGATTACCTTTGAAAGGAATCTATTCTCATTTCTAATATGGATGGTGAAGTGGATCAATTTTTTGAGGTAGATGAAGAAAACTTACATGGTGAAGTCCTGTGACACTTGACGTGGAGCTGGAGGAGACTTCTTGAGGCCCACAGGTTTCTACATTCTCGTTCTCCTTCTTCTTTTATTAATTTATGTAAGTGCTAGCTTGGAATTGTAAGGGAGCAGCTGCCAAAGGCTTCCCCAATAAAATTAAGGATTTGTTGAGAGGAAAGGAAGTGAACATTTTGATCTTATTTGAAACTCATCTCAATGGTGCTAAAGCGGATAGAATCTGCAAGAAAATTAGTTTTTCTAATTGGCTAAGGGTTGAAGCTATGGGCTTCTCTGGGGGTATCTGGCTCTCATAGAATGAGTCTTCTGTTGAGATTAATTACGTTTTCTCAAATACTCAGCTACTACATGTGCGGGTTCAAGATTTGAGCACTAATGTTTCTTTTGATGTGACTTGTGTGTATGCTAAAACTAATCACTGTCTGCGTAAAAATCTCTGGGCTAGTCTTCAAACTCTTAGTAACTATATTAATGGGACATGGTTAACTTTTAGGGATTTCAATGCTTATTTATCGGATGACGACAAATATAGGGGTGTTGGTTTGAATTATATGTCTATGAAGCAATTTGGAGATGGGATTTATAAAGCAAATCTTCTTAAGGTGGACTTTGTTGGAGATCGATTTACTTAGGAAAGTGGGATAGTTAAGGAAAGAATTGATTGGGCATTTTCTAACAAGGAGTGGACTTTTGCTTTTCCTGATTTCAAAGTCTTTCATCTTGGCAAGTTTGGATCAAACCATAGACCTCTTTACATTAAGAACTCTTCTCATCAACAAAGGTGAAGGAGCAAAACCCATCTTTAAGTGTCAAGCTACTTGGTTTCTAGATGAGGGTTTTATAGATGTGGTTAATCACTACTGGAGTATTGGTAGCTAGAGCGAGAAAGTCAAAATGTTTGAAGCAGCTGCAATCCATTGGAATAAATCTAGGATTGGAAACATTCCTAAGAAAAAGAACCACTTAGTGAGGAAACTTGAGAACATTGATGCTGAAAGAAAGAAGAAAGACTCACATTACCTTAAGCAGATTGAAGCTGACCTTTGGAAGGATTATATCAAAGTTCTAGCCCAAGAAGAACTATTGTGGTACCAAAAATTAAGATGCAAATGGCTAAATTGGGGAGACAAAAATAGTAGTTTCTTCCATGCTATTATCCAAGTCAGAAGAAGGAAAAATCATGTGGAAGCATTTAAAGATGATTTAGGCAACTGGCTCTTTAATAATGAGCAATTAAAAAATATGGCTCTGGAGTATTATAAAAAGTTATTCAAGTTTAAGCCTATACTCCAAACACCAGCAGTGTCTTAAAAAAAGCTACCCTACTCTTAGTGACTCTGAGAGGGCTAATTTAGATCGTGAACTTACAGATGAAGAGATAAAACAAGCAACCTTTGATTTAGGTGACTTTAAAGCCCCAAGACTGAATGGCATTCAAGCAGTTTTCTACCAACAATACTAGGGGACTTTAGGGGTCTCAATTTGTCAATTGGTAAGGGAGATTTTTCAAGATCCTAGTAAAATTAAGGAGATCAATAGTACTCATATTGTACTCATTTCTAAAATTGATCATCCTGAATGCATGAAGCACTTTTGATCTATATCTTTATGCAATGTAAGTTACAAGATTGTCTCTACAATCATTGCCAATAGAGTTAATGAATAAGATTGTTGGTGATCATTAGAGCAGTTTTATTGTGGGAAGATAAAGTAGTGACAATATAATCATTGCTCAAGAAGTCATAAATACCATGAAGTGTTAGAAAAAAGAGTTTTGTGGCTATAAAAGTAGACCTGGAAAAGGCTTTTGATAGCCTTGAGTGGAATTTTATCTAGAGATGCATCAAAGAGGTGGGGTTTGGGGATAAGCTGTGCAAGATCATTATGGCGTGTGTTAGCACCCCAGTGGCTAAAGTTTTATAGAATGGAGAGCCTACTTCGAAATTTGTTCCTACCAGAGGTTTGCGACAAAGGGACCCACTATCTCCATATATCTTTACCCTTTGTATGGAAAAATTAAGTCATATAATTGATGATGTGATTGTTAAAGGCAAATGGAGACCAATTCATCTCATCAAGAATGGTCCTCGACTTTGCAATTTATTTTTTGCTGATGATCTTGTGCTCTTTAGTGAAGCATCTCATAGGCAGATGGATATCATGGATAGCTGTATGTCTCTCTTCTGTGCTAGCTCTGGGGAGAAAATGAACAAAGGAAAAACTAAGCTCTTTGTTTTTGATAATATGAGCTTGCAGAAAAAGCAATTACTTAATAGAAGATTGGGGGTTGGATTGACTACTAATCTAAGGAAATACCTAGGTATCCCTCTTATCCCTCTTATTCATAAGAGGGCTTCTAATAACCTCTTTGTTTCTATTCTTGAGGAAGCAAGAAAGAGGATGTCGGGTTAGAAAAGTAAATATCTTACTTTTACTGGAAGATGCACTCTTGTTAAATCTGTTATCTCAGCCCTTCCTTCTTACTATATGCAGACTATGCTTCTTCCCATGGAGATTCTTGACGATTTGGAAAAGTTAAGTTATGGCTTTCTTTGGGGAGATAGTGTTAAGACTCGCAAATTACACCTCTTTTCCTGGAACATTTTGTAGAAGCACAAAGATCTGGGTAAATTGAGCATTAAAAACTTCAAATGTCAGAACAGAGCATTCTTGTGAAAATTATGTTGGGGTTTGTTAACTAATAAGAAAGTTCTTTGGGTGCAAGTTTTAAAATCCAAATACAAGTGTGGTCATGGTGACTTTCCAAAAGTGAAAAAAAGAGTAGGGGCTATAATTACATGGAGAAGTATTGTGAAGGTTTGGGACTCCTTTTAAGATGGGGTTGGTAAATCCATAGGATCAAGTAATAATACCTCTTTCTGGTTTGGGAGGTGGTTACCTAATAGAAAGCCCTTGATTGATTATATAGAGCAGGGCAGAAAATGTATTGACCTTAACGAGCGTGTAAAAGATTATGCTCTTCCTTCGGGTTGATAGGATTTTGTGAAATTGAGATTTTGGCTTCCAAATCATGTTGTGAATCTGATTTCTTGTTTGAGAGCCCCTTGTGAGGAGAAAGAAGAGGACAAACACTTGTGGATTTCTTCTAATGATGGAAACTATTCTATGCACTCTAGTTATTCTGTTCTTTTTGCAAGTAGGGAGGTTCATATAGACCCCATTTGGCATAACATCTGGAGATGGAGGATAGCTGAGAAGATCAAAACCATTCTTTGGTTGATGGCACATGATAAAGTACACACAATGGTAAAAATGCGATCTAGATGTAGATCGCCTGTGTCCTTTTGAGTGTTCAACCATTAAAGATTCTATGCATTTATTCAGAGACTGTCCTCAAGCTAAGAAATGGTGGAAGGAATATGTACGACCAGATGTTATGGACAAGTTTTTCAACTTAAATAGAAGGGAGTAGGTATCATGGAATTTAAAAGCACAAGTTGGTAATCACTTCACGTAGTGTATCTCTTGGAATGCCTTTTTTGCTTATACTTATTGGAATACTTGAAAAGTTAGATGTAAGGTTGTCTTTCAAGCAGAGGAAGAAGATTCTATGGAAGATCCTTTTGCTTTCCTCTTCAAAGTGGCTGCTGATATGAAGATACTCACTCAAGCTAGAAATTGTGAAGGTTTTTATTTTGCTAATAATCCACATCAATCAAGGATAAATGCAGTTAGGCTAAAGATGGATAGATCTGTTCTCAGTGATGGGCGTAGTACTTGTGGTGATATCATGAGAGATAATATTGAGAATTGAATTCTTAGTTTTAATAAAAAATTGGATCATGTCCTCGCTAGTATTGTAAAAATTTGAGATTTTTTATGGGTTAGAATTATGATAGAAGAAGGAATATAGACCTGTAGAGGTTTTTTGTAATAGTGCGTATGCTATCTTGACTATCACAAGGAACAGCCATAATTACCATAACTTCTATGACATTATATAGGACTACCAGAAGGCTTTTTATTAAAGATTGAAATGTTAATATCCACTTTTTGTATATGAATGACAACAAGGATGCTATTTTGCTAAGTTAGCACATAGTATTCCCTATGATTTTAACTTATATCATTTGCCTCCCTTTTAGGTTTTTTTGATTCCTTGAGGAAGTCTTTTGTCTTTTCTTTTTTGGATCTTTTTTTTCAGTTTGTATTTATTTACTTATGAAGTTTTTTCTTATTCAAAAAAAAAAAAAAAGATAATGGGAATAGTGGGATTATCTCGTCTGGAGGGGGTGAAGAGTATGATTCAAGGGGTGACATGGTTCCGCCCTTTCTCAATCCTCGCCTCCCATTTGGCTCTTTCTCCGTTGTTTCTCACCACCACCACCACCAATAGTCACCGTCCTCCTCTTTTTTATCTTTCTCCAAATTACCTCCAATCTCTCTCCTCCCAACCCACCGCAACTCTTATCCCGGTCCTTTCCTAAATTTGGACGCAGGAGCTAATTCTCAAGACCCTCGATCCGAAAATTGCACTGCTCCTGCAGTTTCATTATCGTCAGTAGCAGCCACAAAGCAGTCTCTGTTGAGCACAGGCACGTCACTGCAAAAATCATCTACCTTGCCGTAGCCCTTGAAGGACTCGATAGAATCCATAAAATAAGACTGCAGTTTTGTTTTACTCTAATCTACGAGCTTCTTGTTTCTTACGGGAGTGACTGTGCAATATCTCGTCTGCAATAGTGGGAGACGGAAATCAGAGAGAGAGAGAGGGAGAGATAGGAAATGGGAAGATGGGAGGTTGCAGAAAGACCGCAAGCCTAGAGAAAAGGAAGGTCAAAATAGTAAAATAATCTTAATCAAATTCATTTTAAGGGTGAATATTTTCCAGATTTATCCTTTAACTCCATTTTATTTTTTTAATTTTCTATTCAAAATTCTTGTATACGTAATTTGAGCTAATGTGCCGCCTAAATTAAGAACATGATTCATTTATTATGAAGTTATGATTCCAGTGTGGTTTTTCATGGGCGCAAAATAATAAATTACTCCCTTCCTTTTAAATTATAAAATATTTTTAAATAAAATTTTATATATTAATAAATCTCATTAAATATATTTAACAATTTTAATTTTTTATAATAAAAATATAAACTTTTAAAAATATCCATCATTTAAAATATTAAAAAGAGAAGGGATAAACATTAATTATAAAGAAAGAAAAGATAATATCAAAATTGATGCGTTTAATGAAAGTTTAATTTATATAAAATATCTTATATCTTGAGATGAATTTTTTTTTAAAGTACTTTATAATTTAGGATAGAAAAAATATTATTTATTTTTTTATTATAGTAAGAGTTGTTATTAAAATAACTTCAAATTCTAACATGTTGGCACATGGGACGTGAGGTAATAACTTTTGGAATAAATTTTGTCTTCAAGTTTTTAATATAAATAAAAGATAATAAATTATAAAATATACTTCCTCCATTTAAAAATATAAAATATTTTTTAAAGAATTGGATGTTTAAAAATATAAAAAATTTTAATTTTTTGATGTGTAATCGTGGTCTTTTTTTTTCAAAAGTACCCTATTGATAATAATTTTATATTTATTGTAGGATATTTAATAAGAATAAATATAAAAATATATGGTTAGTTTGAAAATAAATAACTACTTTATTGTAGGTGAAATTCAGTTAAAAATGTCTTAAATTTTTTAACAGAGGAAGTAACAAGTTGTCATACATATATTAAGTTATTATTTATATTTTCAATTTTAAAATAAAGCAAATGATTTATATTTTTATATATAGGAAATAATAAATACTAAAATACAATAAATTATTGTTTAAATTTTAATCATGTGATTACAATATATCTAGAATTAAACAAATTATTTTTTTATATTTGAGTATAATTGAGGATAAAAAATCTAAAATCAAATAAGTTGTTTATTTTTATTTTCTAGACAGAAAAGCATGTGCGGAAATAAAAAAAATAGTTGTTTATAGTTTAATTATCATTGTTATTTATGTTTTTTTTTTGACCAAACATTGTTATTTATGTTAAAAAAATTAAAGAAAAAAAGATATAAGTATTTGTACTTTCATGATTATATTTTATGTTTCCGTGGACTGATGGTGCCCCTTCCGGCGTTGGTGATTTCAGGTGCACAGAGAGAGTCGGGTGTGGCCATTTCTGAAAAGATCCATGTTCTATATTTTGCATCATAATTTTCAAACAAAACTAATTTAAGTGCTCATCATGTAAATAAATGTTAAGAGCTCATCATCTTTGAACCATTTATAAAAAGATTGATGTTCTATAGTTTGCATCATGATTTTAGTACTCATCATATAGATGAATATTAAAAACTTATCACTTTTAAACTATTTAAATCTTGATTTAGACATAATATAAATGATTCAGATTTACAGCTTTTTAATTTTTATTTTTTAAAAAAATAGTTTAATGGATACCGAATATAAAATAAAGACATTTTTATTTGTGTGTGTCTTTTTTAATTTTTAGGTCATTTTATACTAAAATACCATATATTTGCATCATATGGATCATTTAAGTATCCAAAAAATATATATTATAAAATAAAATAATTAATCTTAAATTAACAAATTTAATAAAAAATAATTTTAAAAATAAATTTTGAGTATTCCAACAACCCGAAGATTGAAGAAATTTGGACCGAAATTGACTATTTGAATTTTCAAGGATGTAGTATATATTTGGGTTTGGATCTATTCGATTTGAGCTTATTCAGGCCAAGCCCTAAACCTATCTACTCTACCTAAATTTTTACCTCTAGTCATATGAGTTGGCTTGTGCTAGATTAACACAAACATACAATAGTTTTTTTTTTTTGAGTGCGCACGTGTTATTTTATATTTTTTTTAATGATTTGTTGGGTGAATGGTATCGTGTGTTTTGAAAAATCATGAAATCATAAGTTGAAACCTCCTTGACTCTGGTGACAATGGTATTTTTTATGGGTTAAAGTGTACTTTTATTATTGAATTATTTTTTTAAAAGCAACCCGTGTTCTAAATTATTTGTCATAATAATTTTATTTTTAAAATAATTAAAATATAATATATTTGTCCCTGTCATTAAATACTTTAATATTGACGATTAAAAATTATGTTTGTGACTTAAATTTGACCAAAAATACTGAGTAGACCATAATTAATGTACATTTTTGCTTCTGAATTATTCTCCAAAGAGCAAGTTATTAATTATTTGCATCATAACAATTTTTCCTCTAAAATGGTTAAAATGTAGTAAAAGTGTACATTAACTTAGATCACTTGGCATGACAAGGGCATTTTCAATCAAATTTAAGTCCTGGTCAGTATTTTTAACAGTCCATATTCAAGTATTTAATATCAAGGATAGATATGCTATATTTTAATTATTTTAAGAGTAAAATTACTATGATAAATAGTTTTAAAAAATGAATACTCATTGGAGAATGGTTCAAAGACCTTAACCCTTTCTTCATAAACCAATAACATTTTAGTTATCAAATCGAGAAATTTAATTGGGAAAATTACATTCAAGGGCTTGTGAAGAATGTTATTCGCAAATAAGAACCAAAAACAAGTGATCATTTGAGAAAAACAAGTTCATATTCTAATTTTAACAACAATCTATTTTTTGTTGATCATTGTCCATTAATAAGATTCTTCATAGGTCTTTGAATGCAATTTTTTCAATTTAATTTCAACTTAGATCCTTAGACCTACAAAGAAATTTGTAGATTCATCTTAGCCTTACATACAATTATTCCCAACCATGACTAATATTCTCCGAATATCTTATAATTTGAACTAAGATACCATATAAATAGAAAAGTAATTAACATTATTCTAAATTTCTATTATGTGGCTTCTGGAAGGGATCTTGATCCATGCTTATAATGACTTCCATCATTAATTGACTCTAAACCCTATAACCAGCTAACTCTTAAAATTAAAGATCAACCATGGCATTAAATTAATTAAATCAAGGTCTACAAAACACCTTTTAAAGAAAGGATTTCAAAAACCATCTAAAAAAGATTAATACTTAAAAATGCTTAAAATCAAAGTAAGAAAGATATGCAAGATCATGGAAAATAATAGAGTACTAAAAAAAGTTTCCAGTAAGGGCAACCGGGTATTTCAGCATAACTGCATTCGTTCGTCATGGCTAAGGAACATCTACCATGGCCAATATCACTTAACTCATCTGATACATCTAATTCACAATCTGTAGAGTCACGTGGTACAGAGACCACCTTGCCGTAGTCATAAGTCAAGTCTGTTGCAACCAACCTCAGGGTGACACATTGATCATGGAAAAGCATATATCCACTAATGCAGAAACCCTCTAACAAAACAAAAATTTAACAACATGCAAAATTAGACTTTAAATACACTTAATTTATTCCTTAAACTTCAAACTAAATTGATCTAAGCACCTACATATAGATAAATAAGACATTTATCTAATGGCAGTGGCTATAATTTGATTCAGTATCTAACAAGGATCCTGAAACACTTAGCACCAACCAAGTCTTAATCCAAAGACATCTATCAAGTATAACACCCTCAAATTTACAGACCGATTTTTCACAAATTATTAATTCAAGAAATCATTTTTTTTCTTTATTTTTTTTTCATTGAACCCTTATCATGGTAGAAAAATTTCTACCACGATACATCCAAGATAATATACCACAGGTCTTAAAATATCTAAAAAAAATAATTAGAACCATGAGGGACAGACATGATCCTCATAGCATGTTATTCAAATCAGATCATAAATCAAGAGGGACAGACATAATCCTCTTGGTCATATAAATACTTTTAATAAAAAGGATTAGAGTTTACATGCTTCACAAAGAAGATATGTCCTAAGTTGGCACAAGATACATTGTATAATCTAAAATAAGAGGCAACGTAAAAGATGGTGTCTCATACACCACAGTTACACCTCTGGTGCTTTCTCGGCCGGACTCGCTCCTGTAAAAATATTAACCACGGGGAATGAGACTTAAAAGTCCCAGTAACCAAAAATTAATATGTAATAATGCATGCGGATGTAACTAATCATGCGATTGCTAAGTGGGCACACAAAACATTTAACCGAACAATACTTTCAAACAAACCGAACAAGTATTTAATTTGCATGACTGCACCTTATATCCTCCTTTCGCCATGCTCGGACGCCAAATCACCCGGCCAAAGGTGAGTTGGACCAAGCGACACGCCACTCATTGGGTCCAATGAGGGCTTACCACGTGGTAATAATTAACCGAACAGAAATTCCCATTAACACCATACATTAAAATACCCTGACAAGTCATGCATCATTCAAATATCCAAACAGGAATATATCCGAACAATAATATCTCATCATGATAAACAAAAATAAATTTTTAACCCACTTGGCAATGATTTCAAACAGGTATATACAGTATTTATTTTCAATAATTCATAATTTTTCCAAACAACAAAACAACACATAACCATTCACAAACACACTCATCACAACACATTAATAATGGTTACCTTGTGTCTTGAATAACAAGTTCCCCTTCACAACTCCTTTTTCACCACTATCTTTGTCAATATAATCTACATAATTATTTCACAATACTATATATTAATTTTACATTAAAATAAATAACTCTAATTTAAAGAGTTAGAAAGTTTTAGATCTATAGTCCATATTAACACTAATTTAAGATTTATGCCTCATTTAACTTCTCAAATTCTTTTCTAAAATTCTCGTACCCTAATGAACTATTTTTTTTTATCCTCAATTCACTTCTAGTATCACAATTTCATCCTTCTATATTCTAAAAATTCATCCAAAAATAAATTAAAAATTTTAAAATTATCCTAAAGCCTCAAATCACCTTTCTATAACCTCAAAAATACCTATTCATACTTAAATAAATATTTAATAATCATAGGTTTATCCCTACGTCTCAGATTCCACATAAATTCAACCATATAGATCTAGATTTTAACTCAAAAATTCTTAAACATGAGTTTCAACCTTAAGAAAATATTCTATAATATTTTTTTATATCCCTAAGAATTTTAACCTATATTTTTAATCCATCATATCATCAGATTAACTATCCTATAGAAAAATCCTAATCAAAATATTTACTCTATCCTACAAAATAATCATATCACTAGAAAGCTAATATTATTTAGAAAATAACTACAAAATTAATTTTGTAATTAAATAAATTTTTAAATACTAATCCAAACAGGAAAGTTAGAACATACCTGAAGAAAAAGAAAATAATCCCCCCTTGCGAGAAAACGCCGAGCAACGTGAGAGGAAGAGAGAAAAATAATATAAAAATGGGATTGTAAGTCCCAAAATTATATTAAAAAAAACTATAGGTTTGAATTTAATTATTCAAACCTTTGGGCCAAAAGTTGCAATTTTCTCTAAATTGCATCTTAGCCTCTCATGCTTCCTAATGCACACACCCCCTCCTTTTTATACATGAAGGCACCTCTTCTCTTCCCTCATCTAACCAATGTGGGACTTAGAAACAACAACCTTCCACCCCCTTTTTTTTGTTCCTTCTACCTTCTCTCTTTTTTTTTTCAACACATACATAAAAAAAATTATTTATGTATTATATCTTAACTAAATATTGCTTATGTAGTTTTAAATTTAAATTTTTAAATTCATAATTAAATACCTAACCATAATATTATTTCTAAATAACCTCAAATAATATAAATTCCTATTATTATCATTTTTTTTTCTCAAAACCTAAATTCCACAATTTCTTTATTATATAAAAAATCAGGATGTTACATCAAGTGCCTCCTTTCACAAGCCATTAACTCTACCATTCCACAACATAAACTTCCCATGTACAAACATGCCATGATGTTAATCTATATGCCAAAATATAACATTCAATCACACCATACATTTTGCATGCCGAGCCTTTTCCCTAAAACATAAAGCCACCAAACTAAAATGCTCAATCAACAATTAAGGCTCACATGCAAATGACCTATAGTTAATAGGTTACAATTATCCTATATTGGCAAATATAAACTTCATTACATAAAATTAAGTATTGGAGATAATACAAATAGGGTATCTAGTGACTGGCCTCTAAAGCCTCCCTTTTGTCATTTGCCTTAGCTTCTCTTAAAAAGATATAAGTAATGGGAATGAGATTAAACAATCTCAATAATCAAGAAATCTAATCAAAGCATATTAAAGTGTGATAATCACAATCAAGTAAGCAAACAATAATACATAGGACACACTACTCATTAATCACAATTTATTTCAAAATTAAATGTCACATAATCGATGCAATTGCCTTATATTCCCCTTATATCTTTTGATTAAACCTATGGGCTATCAACTCATATAGGTTTAGTCCCTATAACTAGATTAACCACACTTTCCAATTGTAAGGGGTCACCATACCAAAAGCTCTCACACTCACTTTCAAACCATGAGTCTCCCTTACTCAAATTTTAAGGTGTTATAAGTGCTTAGCTCACAATGTCACCTTCAGGAACCGATGATACTAAATGACATGCTTGACCCATGCCACACCTATAGATTATTGACAATACTAAGCACATATAGAAATTAAATATGCCGACCATTATACATAAGCTTAATAGAGGTTACACCATGTAAATTTTACCAATATAGCCATCTATTACCCCTGTGAGTTTCCACCTATCATGATCATGTAAGTCCATTTGACATATACAAACACAAATTGATGCAAATCTCATTAATTCAACATTCATATTATCCTAGAACTTATATGCTTATCATAACTCATAAAATAGCAAAATCCATAATGATTCAACGCTTCATAATCACGGAATTAATACACAACCAATCCAAGCACAACAATTTCTAATTATATGATTATGTGATAATTATATATAATTAATCATCAAGTGCAGTTTATCATAAAAAGGCGTACTCCATCACTCATGTATCAAATTCATAGCTAAACAATTTCAGCATCATGCTCTTATTTGCTCATGCCAAAACATTAACACCATTAATACAACTTTTGCAAACACAATGATCTACTTAAATCAAATTTCCAATTGCCTTCGCTCTTGGGTTACCACCCTAAGAGTCTAATTTGAATTTTTTGATAGAGCTTCTTCGAATACTAGCTCGAAGCATAATTAGTCTACAACAATAATCCAAAACAACATTAATAATTGATTGTTATTAATTAACCCTTAACCATAATTAAGTCCTAAATCTCTTATTAAGCACGATTAAGTATAACTAAGCCCAAAACTCATTTCCATTAGCTTCTTTGACTTCCATTAATCTTAATAATCATTGTCAACTACCTTTATTTGCTTAAACTTAATTATTTAGCTTTAGAGTTAACTCTAAACCCCTCATTAATAGCATTTAAAGCTGCAACTATCAAGACCAAAAGATAGGATTATAGGACCATTAAATAGTATCCATAGACTCCATTTAAATTTAATAAAAGGTTGTTGCTTAGCCACAAGTTTGGATATTAACTCCTCAACCCAAAAATTACACAAAAAAAATGCACAAGTGGAGGTAGAAGAAGAAGAAAGGGGCCTTACCCAATAATTCATAAACTTCAAGACACTCCTAGGGACCTCCAAAATAAAACCCTAGCAAAGTTCTTTTTGCTCTTGTCCAAACTCTCAAAAATCATTTGTCTGGGATTTCATCTAGCAAATTTAGGATTTAAAATTTTGTCCCGTCCGCTAAGGCAAATTGCACCATCCGTAATAGCGGATAGCTTAAAATAAGCAGTACCACTAAAACCCTCTAGTCTGGGTCCAAAATAGCCCAAAACTCTCTTAAATCTTACTCTAGCCCTTCTAAAAGGTCCAATAGGCCCAAAGGGCCATCCAAGTTCTAATATTGACTCCTAATCACCTAATTAACTAATTAAATATCTTAGTTAATTAATTTAACTCTTGAATTAAAATTTAAGATGTTACACTACCCATTTCAAAAGATGAGAGGGTAAATCTTTAATTTTTTGTTTGGTATGTGTTCAATTACAAATATTTTTTTTATTAACTTGTAGATTAAAAACAGTGACATTTCAGTATTTTGAGCCATGATACAATGAAGCCTTATATTTTTTATGATTTAAAAAAACATTACACTTTTAGCAATGCAAAAGCAGAAGGGTCGTACTAAAATTTGATAGTCCCATCCTATCATGAGATAGGCTGCCTATCCCATTATAGGACCATCAAATTTACAAAGCTAAGAGTCGAAGAGAAAATAAGTAAACACATCATTCATTTGATTTGGAAAAACATAGCCCTCATTTGAACATATTAACCATTTTTCCCAACCATGAAACGTTTTAATTCCCAAAATAAACGCCCTCACTAAGCCACTTAAGACCGTAAGGAACAGTTAAAAATTACATAAATATATGTTCCACCGTGCATTAAATCTAGTGTTTATTTTATTTTAAATTTCATATTGTTCATCACTTAACGGACTAGTATCAGGTTGTAGCTTTTGTTTTTATAACTGTTAACTCTTCAAGTTTGCCCAAAAAGAGAGATTGCTTATGGTGATTCTCCTGAAGAATCGCCTTGGAAATTCAAGCGTTTGAAGAAACCATTTCTTCATCTTCAAAATTGGTAGAAAGAACGTTTGCTTCGACCACACTAACATAAGAAAGAAGAGGCCCTACCTGCTTAACAAGCTTGAGCTTAACAAGTGAACTACGCAAGCCACCAAATCCCAAATTCACCTTACGCTAAAAGACAACATACAAAACGAAAAAGAAACGGCAAAATGGTTGCTTTCACATGTTCCAGCATTCCAGCATTCTCAGAACAGGAGGCAGGAGCCAGAGAATGAACATAACGCTCTTTAATGTATTCAAAGTTGTACTTCCCTGTCATATATCCAACTGAATCGAAGGCTTGGCATTTGCTTGGCTTTTCCTTGAGCTCTCTCCTCCAGCCTTCTGATTCTTGCTGGTAGCCCACAAACAAAATCCTGAGCCTTCCTCCCCTCACCTGATAGTCCAGTTAGGTTCTCCACGTTCCACCTGCCTACCAGAAACTCAAGTATATCAGCATAGTCCTTGGCAGTGTAGACCCCAATCCGCTGCGCAACAGCAGAATAGTGCTCAAACAGGTTGTCATCCCGGCCATCATACATCAAGTGCGCTGGCATGGTTATTTTCTTCCTCATCATGTCAGCAAATGCCAATACTGTTCCATCAGGATCTATCTCAAATAGCTTTTCCACTATCTTCGTATAGGCAGTCTCGTGGCGCTTTTCATCTGATGCAATTGTACCACATATCTGAGCCAACTTAATATCACCATGCTCCTTAGCGAGCCTGGCGGTGTTTCCATGGGATATAAATGTTGCTCTCTCTTGAAATGAAGTGTAAATGAACCCAAGGTAGGGGCTATTCTCAGTCCGAGGATCCTATTCATGGACATCAATTGAAAAATAATAAAACTGAACAGAAATATGGAAAGTGCAGCAATTACAGAAATATACTCAGTGGATCATAAATTTAAAATTCAACTATAGTCTGAACTCTGAACCATATAATGGATTTTTTTAAAATGATCCTGTTGAGGTCCTTTTGACTGGGCCAGCCCAAGAAGTGAGGAAGATGTCCTCAAGCGAATACCTCATTTATGAACATGCAAGTATACGCGAATCTGCAAGCACATTAATATATCCAGATGCATGTGCATATGTATGCACGAGTTTCTTTGACATAGCACAGCTGCTTGATTCTCTAATAATAAAGAATTGACTAAAAGGGTCAAGGCGATAAGCCACCATATGTAACACATGATCTTACCATTCCAGATCCAATTAGGTATTGGATTGTCTTTTCAATTTGCCTCATGTCAACTCGTCCAGACAGGTAAAGATACTTGTTGAGAAGGTCACCATGTCTATTTTCTTCAGCAGTCCATGCCCTTGTCCAAACTGCCCAGGAAGTAAGGCTGGCTCCTGTTTCATCACGAACTCCATCCAAGGTATTAAGCATTGTCTGGTAAGTTGGCAGGGCTTCTTCTGTGACCATATCTCCTACCAGTACAACAAAATAATCATCGGGAATCTCCTTTGCTCTCTCTCTCAGTTCCTTTACTTGCTCATCAAAACCATCTGATGAAGGTTCTGGTAGAAAATCTTGTGGTTGCCAACATTTTTCCACAGGCTTAAGGTGAACCAGGATGTTCTCTTCTGCCCAAGCCTCCAAAGATTTGAATATCTCAATCTTCTGGGGTGGCATAGAATGGGTTACTTGGACATGCACTTCTCTGGGAGGCATGAAAGGCTTCTTGAGATTTTCAACCTCTCTACAAAATGAATTTAGATGATGTTTTATAACTATTATATGACGATGCCAGCAATGCACACATTAAATTTATCACATAAACTAGATTTCTCATACCAACAACATGAAGACCAGAATTCATTTACTCTAACTATAATATTTTTTTTTAAAGGAACAACGTTATATTATAAAAAAGGGCAGGTTTTGGGAAACTGTAACCTCCGCAGCAAGACACTTCATGTCTCTCTCAATAATTTACTGAAAGGCTCAACCAAAATCAACCACCATATGACATTTCATCCAATCCTGTTATCTACATACACAATTTACTAAAATATTGGGTATCCTAACCTCAATGTCCTTGCTAACCAATTCCAATACAATGAGAAAAATCCTCAAGGGAAAAAAATCTGCCAGCAAGCAGGGCAACTCCGAGGTCCAGTTGGTTTCAAAATTGAACATATAATTCCCTCAAGTGTTACCCACCAAGGGTCCATAAGGGATAAATAAGTATACAAAATTTCAATGTGTAAATGAGATATTATCAAATGCGTCTCAGCTACTCCTAATCCTCACCAACCGAAGAAAAGATAAACACCAAGACACGTATCAAAACTACTAATCACAAGAAAATAGAAAAATGAGCGACTTCGATCGAACCACCCCCAACCATCCAATTACCAACCAAAAGATTGAAAATGAAACTACGAAGAGGTTGAATGATACTCCGAGGTATCAGTCTAACAGTTCTACAGACCAAGGTTCCTTAAATGGAGATATCAATAATAGTAACCACTAAGGGGCCCCTGAGAATGAGTAGGCCTGTTATCAAAAGCACGTCAAACAAGGGTAAGGGGCAGAAACATGAAATATTTGGCAATGAAAAGAGGCTTAGATTCGATAGCTAAAAGGAAAGAAGATGTAGAAGAAATAAGAGAAGGAGAAGGCAGAAAAGAAAGTTCTAATTATTGAAAATAGAAAGGTGGAGAGATGCAAAAAGAAGATGCATGTATGAATGAGTAGAAAAAGAAGCGAAGGAGCAGAGACGAAATAGAAATAGGGGAAGAAGGAAAAGAGAAGAGATCGAAAGAGACGGAGAACTGACTTGGAACCAGAACGAAGGGTGGAGGCCATGATGAACCTGGGAGATCTGAGGGTTGCCATCTGAGGGAGGGCAAAGGAAGACATATTGAACTTGGGAGATCGGCAAGAGAGAGGGGTGGGTTTCAGAGCCATTCTTGCTGTCGTGCGATGATGCGATGTCTCCTCTCCGCCTTGCTTTCCTTTTCACTTGCCTTGCCTTGCCTTGCTCTTGTCACCCCCCCGCGCCACAGACAGCCTTAAATAGGCTATTCGTGTCCTCTTTCTGACTATCTTCTTCTGGGCTGGCCTAGCCCAAGATCTCCAGGCCCATATTCGCGTTCTCCACACAAAACAAATCGCTCTATTAATCTCTTGGTTAATTAATATGAGCGCCTCCTTTATGCCCAAATTGGAAACTCTGTTGTGCGACCAAAAATATTATGAGCAAAATATATAGATGTCTCTTGCATGTTATCTCAATCCCAGACATTCTTTTTTTTTTTTCTTTACGAAGTTTTTCTAGAATCAATAATAACAAAATATATGGCTCCATTTTATTGTTAAAATTTCACTTTCATCTATCTAATTGTTGGTTGATTATTAATTCATATATATTGGATCAAAATATTCTTTTTAAACATACATAGATATTATCTAACAATCATTCAAGCCACCGAAAAAAATTTAATGGATTTTTTACCCTTGTTATTCATATTTTAAATTTTTTAGTTATGCAAATGTATTTATTTAGTATTTTTTAAAAAAATAAATATATATAAGTTGGTTAAAATAATATTTCAAATACTTGTGAGAAAACTTAATAAATTAGGGATTTAGTGTAATAAGAGATAAATTAATCAATATATTTTAAGTTTATTTTTTTAAGGGTAAGACTTATGTACTTCATTTTATACACTTAATATACTTACATCCAATTAAATCATGACAATTGGATCTTAATGTGTTAATAAAATCAATTGCAAGAATTAATTATAGAATAAATAATTTATAAACAATTCATATGTCTTGATTTTATTGAAAATAAGCATATTAAGTATATAAGGCAAAATATATAAGTTTTTTGTCTTTTAAAATTTTAATACAATGTTAATTAGTTAAGAATTGAGCTAAAGTGTAAGTTTTAAAAAAAATCAATGATAAGTTAGGCCTAGTGTAAGGGATTAATCCCTCATATCGTAGCGAACCAAAATTAAAATTCTCATTAAAATATATGTTTACATTTAGTGATTAAGTGTATATTGAATATGATCATAAGAGAATACATGCGTATGATATAAAAAAATAAAGGTTTTACAAACAGATGGGAGGTCATTGCAATTTTAACAAAACAAAAAAGGATGTCAGTATATTTTACCAAAACTATTAATATGTAATTATGTATACATATTTTTGTTGTCATATTTTTTAGATTAAATTAAAACTAAATATATAATGTTGTGAATTAAAGTATAATTCGTTATATTTAAAAAAAAATTTGAAGAAAAAATCATAAAAGTCTGATACTACTAATGCCGACCAATTTTGATAAGATCGAATAATTAAGAGGGTCGGGATTCACAAATAGACGTAGACTCATGCAGGATCCAAATCAATGTTAGGTGCATCTGGTATGCAGCCGCTAGCAGCACGACCCGGATATTTGTTAAGTAAAATGACAAATAGAAATTTTGTAAGAAAATTAATGTAAATAAAAAATTTTAAATTATAAATTTCTGAAATTTTAATAGCAAATTTGCTGATACTTCTTTCTTTCTTTCTTTTTTTACTAGAAAATTTCCTGAGACTTAAATTGTAAAAGAATCTTGGTATTTTTCAAGAATTTTTATGTCATTCCCCCTATTTGCTATTTTGGTACAGCGAGAGCGGCGAGGCGATATGACAGCATTCCAAGTCAACTCCTACGCATCAGAACCTACCACTTGGCGAATCAAACCAGGAAAAAAACGTGGATCTGCGCGCTTATCTTTAATGGTAAAGCCGCATTTGATGATCTTTGAATAATCAAGAGGGTCGTGATTTTCTTTGTTTCCTAACATGCAGGGGTAAATGTATATGGGCCCTTTTCATGATCTTTTGCACGCATGTAAGTCGAGAAAAAGAAACAAGATTGTGTGTCACGGCCATCTTGTACGACGTTCGTGTGGTCAGAGCGGCAGTTTATGGGGTGAGTTTACGTCGGTGCGACCACCCATTAAAGCATATATGTTCCTCGGAGTCCTATTGTCCGAAGCCAATTAATTTTGAACGCTTCCACAACAACACGGGATTTCCAAGTGATACCAACAACCCATTCTGGCTCTCGGACATAGTACAATCATATGAATTCCACATACACTAAAGGCGTACCAAATTGAATTTTATGTGGTACCATTCAATAAAAACCAAATTCTATATATCACAACGACACCGTCATTTCCTATCATCTCTCTCTTTATTAGTTTACAAATGTATCCTTTTTCTCAAACTACCATCATACACTCAAATCATGATATAACTCATAAAAACGCCATGGACAATAGGCCAAAAGAATACACCACAAAATAAAAATCACGCAAATCTGTTAAACGGCTTCCTTCCGACCCCTGCGGGTAAAGACACCGTTGAATCCACACTCAAGTTTCCTAAAGATTGAAGTGACTGGTTCTTATCTAACATCCTTTGGGACCTAGGATCCTTGCTCGGGAACAAGGAACCTTTTGTCCATTTAAAGGATCCAATTCCTTGCGTAAGAGGAAATGAAAGTCGCCTCTTTGATTCAGAGTTAGGAGTCCCGGGAAAACTTTCTCTTGCATTACTACTAGCACGTACTTTGGCCTTGGCAGATAGAGTTGGAGCCATGTAGTTCGGTACTGAAAATGGTGGGCAGCTTGTGAGGCTATCATCATCCCTGAGTGGCACATCAAAAGGTGAATCAGTCCCCCCCACCCTTGCTCTCGAATACTTTGGCAAGCTCGAGCTGTTTGCTTGTGGGGTTCTAGCTGGTTTTGCGGACGACACTACAGCCGATTTACTGGATTTTGGTGTGGCTGTATCCATATTATCTAACGCATAGCGGTGCTGCTTATGGGTGCTTGAGGCAGGTTGTGGACTAGTCTTCTGTTCAGAATATGGTCTGGGAGGTGTAAGTTGAAAATTCTTCAAGACCTGGCCTCCTTGTGGATTTGCTGAGGGCAGCTGCCGTTCCAACCAGGTCCACCACCATGGAAATCCCCCGGATCGCATATCTGACCCCAGTGTGTGTGTTGATGTGGGAGTGGCTTTCCACAACTGTAGGCAAAGTCAACATAATCACCACACTCTGGAGATATCTTAAATCAATCAGGCCGTCCTACTTAACCTAGCAGATGTTTTTCTAATTAGTGTTCCAAGAACTTGCCTCGTTCTTCAAAGTGCACATGCCACATGACAGACAAAATTCAGGCAAAAATAAAACATAACAGACAATCCATATGAATCTTGTGACATATCTGGCAAGCCAAAATTTGCACATATAAAGTAATTTTACTGGTCTTGATGATGTTTGCACAATTAATTGCTTGTAAGGCCTCACTATATGGAAGTCAGTAGTGAGGCTGGTGGCATGAACTGAGTTAGATCACCAAAATCTTAGTTAGCTTTGATAAGGTAGAAAACCATGTTGGAAAGAAGATAAACCTAAGGTATTAAAAAATAGGTCGACCATTGGACCGACTAAGATGCCAATTCATGATTCAATGGTGGAACTATGGCTAAACCTGACCACATTAGTTGTCATAAAATTATTATATGTTAATTTACATACTTACTAGTTGCTACTTTAAATAAAAAGCATTAAAAAAAAAAGGTTAAAGTGAATTTTTACCACAAAAGTATTCCTGAATGAGCTATGGATACTTAAAGAAAATTATAGAGTAATGTAGGACATAATCTTTTAGAATTTTGGTTTAATGATGTCCATTTTTAAGGGTAATGTTAAGTCAATGTTGGATCCAAAAAAGTCTATTGACCTGCACTTGAATTAATGTTTAAAAAGAAATTGTGTTACATTTCTCCATAATTTTTTTAAGATGCCCATAGCTTCTCTAGGGATACTTCCAAGGCAAAAATGCAATTTAACCCTAAAAAGTGAAATAAAAATATATTAAAAATTGATTTCCAAAATAAAACAACAATAATTTAAAAAAAAAAAAGATAGAAAGAAAGTGTGTGAAGATAAGAAGAAAAAAATAAAATTTAAAAAGTTTATGTTTCATAATTTTAAGAATAAAAATGCAATAGTTATGAGATGTAAACTACAGTAATGTATATACTTATTTTATAATTTATAATTTTATAATATACACACGTATATCTCTTGACCATTTGCCCACTAGCACTCATTTCACAATGCTGATTAGGTATGTTATGAATAAATTGATTAAATTCATAACATAGAAACATTTTCAATTATTAAGAAAAATCAACCAATTTGAACCGATAGGACCACCAATTTTGACAACTTCATGACGGGTTTCACCAATACTTAACCAATTCTCTTTTGGGGTGAGCAACCCCTTTGTCCAAATTGGGACCAATAACCAGTTTTTTTGGTCTGGCTGGTGTGGTTCAGTCCTTTATACACTGGATAGACCACAACAATATCCTATTTAGTATTAATAATATAATATGTGCCTTTTTGTGTCTTTATTGACAACAAATAATAAAAGAAAAAGAAAGAAAAGCATAAAGAGTTGTTCTAAATTGACATTGGAGAATGAGTTGAAGAGCAGCACCTGATGGGAATATGCATATGCCATTGCTCTCTCTCTTTTGATGATTGCTTGTACCTTCCTCTGCAGCCTTGCCTCTATTTCATCTTTCGTCAGTAAGCTGTCATCCCAATCTTCATTGTTACCTGCTTCAGACTGAAACAAAATTCCAACTTATAAAAGATGATTTAGCTTCATTTGCATAAACATTAGGGAACTGGAAATACAAGCCTGTGCACATTAATAACAGGAGTATTTTAAGGAGAACACAACATCACTTTTCTAGAGCTTTATATACTAAATCTAAAACTAGCATGATAGACATCATAAGCAAGAGTACAGTGGTCTATGGTTGAATCAATCAAACTGTTAATAGATATGACTGCATAATCTCATAATTGTGCAGTATCAAGCCACTATGGTACCCCTACAAAGGAAGAGACATTTAGCTTTGAAGGGAATAAATTGAGTCTGCAAAGCTTTGCTTCTTGGCACAAGCAAGCTCCCGCCATGGATTAGTAATTAAACTATCTCTTAAAAACCAAATTTGATTACGGTATGCATGCTTGAAAAGATGCAACATCTAGTAAGAGCCCAACAATCAGCAATTTCAGAGCGTGCAGGTTGGAGTAGCATCAGTCTTATAAGTCAAGGAACTTCATTAACCAAGTCAGAGGGCTTACTCCATGGCCTAAAGTCAACTTGCCCAAGGTACTTGCCACTTCTTTATCATTCTTGTACTCAGCTTGATATCGTGCCTGGTTTTCCAACATCTGGATCCTCCGGGATTGAATCTGAGATTGAACCCGAACCAACAACTGCATGTATTTCATGGCATTCATGGTTTGCCTCTTCACATTCTGTCCTCTTACCACTCCTTGAAGCCTCACCAGACCCTTCAGAGCTCTAAAACTCCTCCTAGCCTGTACAACAGCTATTAAATCACATGAGTTGGGTCCCTTGTGTTATATCAATGCAGAGCAAGTAAAATCATCAATACAAAATATAAAATTGATAGCAAATAGCACTATTTACAAGTTGTGAAGAATGCGACTAATTTCTTAGATTCTATGCAATACACAGAAAAAACATGTTTGTATAATACTCCCTCTAGTCTATTTATATGGCCATTTTAAGTAAATTATACAAATTAAGAAAAGCAGTACAAATTAGCTAATGTTCTTGGTTTTATCAAAAATTGTCATGGCATTCCAAAATTATCCTTGTCTTTAACCTATATTGCAAAGTCAAATATGCTTCTTCCAAGTTAAAGAGAGTAAGTTATAAACATGAAAGGCATAGCTGGAAATAATTAATTAATGCATCTTAGATTTTGTGAAAGGTCTTATAAAAAACTTCTAAATAGGACCATAAAAAACTTCTAGATGGGGCCTTATAAATAGGACCAAATATAGTATAAAATTATTCCCCAATATTTACAAGCCACAAAAATGTGACTTGTTCCTTATAATTGTTAATGAGGCATCTTTCTTGAAAAATTGTGACTCAATTTATTTCAGCTCCAAATTAAGATATCACCATATATTTTCTCAAAATTAATTAACACAATATTCAAAGCCTACTCACACCCACAAATTCCCAGGTTGCCAGAAATAACAGGCCACCTTAGTTTTCACCACAAAACTTGCAAATGAAGTGCACTTATAATCCATTCTTTAAATGCTAGGGTGTGCTTTTACATGGAGAAGAATGATCTACATTATTCTACTATAATTTCAAGAATTTACAGTTACTGAAGAATGAACTGTATGGGTACTTAATAGCATGAGAACTTACCATATAACCTCTATATGCAGCCTGGATCTTAGTTGCTGAGGCATGGTGGTTCCTTAGCGTTGGTTCTGGTCTATGATGATGAACGATCCTCCTAGGAGATGCTGCTCTCGGAGAAGCAACCTTTGGAGAAGGAGCCCTTGGAGAAGCAGTCTTTGGTGAAGGAGCCCTAGGAGAAGCAGCTCTGAGAGGCACAAAAGGCGGTGTTTTGGGCAGCTCAGGAGGTGTGTGAGGCCTGAAAGTTAGTAATTGTTGCTCTCTTTCAAAATCCCCAAAGATTTTTTCAATGCTGCTAGGCTCCCTGAAGAGGGGAATGAATGAATTTGTCTCTCCATGCCTTAGTTTTCCAAGACCTTTCTTCTTTTCTTTTGTGGTTTTCTTTTCAGAATCCTGCCATCATTATTCAAACTGGTGAGATAAATACATGTTTTAATCGACATAGTGGAAACTCATGCTGCCAACCAAATACATGGCAACTTATGAAGATTATACATGCGTATCCTCATCCACACTTTTGCTTCCTGCTTTGAGAGAAAGGGCAGAGAGACTTAAAACTAATTCATCAATTGGTGTAACATTAAAATGATCAAGCAAACTGATGCGTGAGAATTGTCATTTTATTTTGTTGTTGTTGTTGTTGTTGTTGTTGTTGTTGTTATCTTGTATGTGGTTTAGTTATGTTGCTGTTTTAGGATGTCATCTATTATGTACTCCCTCCAATCCTAATTATAAAGCAAAGTTTTCAAACCCTATTGGTTCTAAATATAGGGCAAAGGTGAAGTAGTTAATTTTTTCCAATACTGCCCCTCCTTAATTGCACCAAGTTGTAATTCCTAGACACAATATATTGTGGTCATTAATTTTAATGAAGGGCAAAATTGGAAAGTCAAACATTTTTTTACAAGTTTAAAGATATCAACAACCATTCCTTAAGAACTGTGAAGTTAGTTAACTTTGTCCTATAATTAAGATCAGAGAGAGTATATGCTTTGTGTTGCAAGTTTTGTGCTGATTAGAATGTTTGTAGGATACTGAGTTGGGTTAAAGGAGCGTATCAGGTTGTACATGAGTCAGATAGTGAAGGTTCCACTCTGTAGCAAAGGAACAAACTGTGACAGTAATCATTTGAAGTCCTTAATTCCTATTGGGACCTTTAGGGCTGTTTTGTATTCAGACTAGAACACTACAGAAGTTGGTTTTGGCCTTTGCATCACAACACAAACTCATAGATGAGTCAGCAAAATTTCATATGATCCTTTTTCCGGTTATAAAAACACCGATATGAAAGAAATTCGCAAGGTTCAGAATGATGAAAAATTTGCCCAGTTAAAATGTATCTCAGGTGGTTGGGTGGATGGGATTTGGAATAAAAGATGGCAAGTCTAATTATCCTCTTGCACGAAAAGATTAAAAGATGATGAAAATTTCCCAATATTGCTATAGGTCTGTCCATTAATGGTACTAACTACTAAGTCCAGAATTACTAAACTTGTTACATGTCTGAAGCACCCAATTCCAGCTTTCAACGCTTTTTCCCTTTTAAGGGGGATGCCAAATAAATAAAGAACGAGCAATTGAACATTTTCTTGTAAAACTAAGGTCGGAGAACACTTACATTGACTACCTTTTCCTTGGAATGGTGACTGAAAACTCTCTTGATAGCGGAAAACCAACTTCCCTTCTTTCCCATGTCAGGGGCATTACTGTTTCTTCCTGCCAAAGATGATGAAGATAAAATCCTACCTCATGAATTCGTGTATATCATGCGTATAGTTACTGCCCAAATTAATGACTTCTCAGCAAGCTTCGTATATCAGATATGCTTGGCCATAAACAAATATTCCATTCTTACATTTCAGGTCCGAACAAAAAAAATTCTTGCACTTACACTTCTAGTACACATAAATCTTTCATAACAACGCAGAGATGTATAACCATAAAAAATAAAGATGGGCTATAATTCGAGGAAAGAATACAAACGCGCTCTTGGGTGATTCAAACAAAATCAAGCAACTATAACATGTAAGAGCCACATTATTGTTCTGCTTGATCTAAACTAGGAATCGCTAAAAACAATTAAGCTCACCAAGCGATCACAAGCAAGGACGTAGCATCTCCATATCAGGCCGCTGATCGCCACGAACGGCAAACAATGAAATCAAAATGGAAAATCCATCATTCAACTTGGAAAATAAGCCGCTTTATGCAAAAGGAAGAAGAAGAAGAAGAAGAAGAAACCAGAATAAACATTCATAAATTAAATACTAGCTGGGATTAACAAAGTTAGCTCTTGAGGATACACAGTAAGGAGCTGAGAGGGTTTATTAGAGACGAAATTAAGAGGAGGTAGAAAGGTAGAATCATGAAATCAAAAGCCCAAAAAAAAGAAAGAATTTTCGGTTTTACATGGGAAATTCTAGTTGATCTAAGAAAGCTTTGTATTTTGCAAAGCAGAGAAGAAACAGCGAGTTATAAAAGCGCAGGAGAGGAAGTGAATTGAGTAGTTGTCTGATAGTTTAAAAAAAGACAAGAATAGTGACAAGGAAACATAATCTAGCAGCTCAGACGAGGGATCCCGAGGATGAGAGGGAAGGGAAAGTTTAGATTTGCAAGGAACATAATTAGAATAATCCTCGAGAGAAAAAGAAGAGAGAGAGGGCCGGCGGGGGGGGGGGATACCTTAGGGAAGGTGTGAAGCGTTGCAATGCGAGAAGTGGAAAACGTGGAAATGAAGGCGGGAGGTAGAGCAGAGAGAAAACGTCTGGTGGTGATGGATGGGAAGCGGAATTTTTCAGCCGGCGTCTGCTTTCCAGCACCACATGATTGAGGGTCGTCGGGTGGATGGACTATGGGAATATTAATATGGGAATCGGTTTCCCTTGCTCGGATGAAATTACTTTTCCTGCTGCCACCTTTTACCTTTTGTAGTTTGCATTTATAATTTTCTTTCTTTTTGGTTTCATAATCATCATGAGGCACCGAGAAAGCGAGGTTGCCCACTTCCTCACTCAATGTTCCCAACTTCAACTAACTTTGCTTCAACGGGAAGACTATTTCTCCGCACACTGTTATGTTGTTGTTGACGCTCGGGTTTGGTAGTCTCTCCTCCCTAATCTTTTTTTCTTCCTTATTCATTAGATTATTATCACTGCCCTTCTTGTTGTTATTATTATTATTCTTGTTGCTGCCGCTGGCTCACCCACTTCTGATCCCATAATCTGATCAGCATCACAAAAATCTCCACTTTTCCACCACCACTCACGCTCCTTCCAAAGCCCGTAAAACTCACGGAAGACTGGCTTGGAATTTGTCATCCTGAATTAATTTTAATTATGGTCTCACAAGTACACGGTGCTGTTGAGTCAAATTCAGAGACCGCAGGTCCCGAACTCGTTGAGAGAGAGAATGAAATCCCAAAGCAGCGCGTCCGTGTGGACAATGTTTGCACCCCGCATTCACCAATCAGAATTGCCTTGCCTATAAGACTAGTTCATACTGGTTTTCGAAGATTACTGTAATGATAATAATGGAACCCTTGAATCCATCATAATGAATTGAACAAGTCAGATGTTGAATAACACGAGAGCAAGCGTGGCAGGGACTCGCTAGAAAGTGCAGTGGGGGAGGGTTTACAGTACGTGCAGCATTTGTTGGAAAGGAGAGTGTTGGCGAAGCGTGCATGGGTGAAATGGGGATGGGGTTTGAAAGGGCCTAATGGGCCAAATAACTGTTGGGCCGCATTTGAATATGACATTGCTCAACAGTACTGAATCTAGGCTTGCTTGTGCACGATGATACCTCCCACTCTTGCCACGTGAGTCCTCAAGACTGAGATCAAGAAACCATGGCTTGGGCGTGAGCATTTGAATTACGGGGGAATTTATAAGATTCCTTGAACGAGGTGTTATTTTCCCCGCCGTGTCGTAGCTTGTGCGTTTAATTTAATGTTTCCACCTCTCCAAATGCTGTCATCAGAAGCATGTTTTTTTGGTAGGTGATCCAACATTATCGTTCAACCACATCACATGCTTTCTCGTCAATTCGGGTGCTCCTTCATTTCCATCCCCTCCCATTCCTATATCTTTTAACTTCTAGTTATGTACAAACAAAGATGCGCCTCCTTATTAATTTAAAGTTTCAACTGACGCCATTCTAAAGCCTCTTTAATATCTATGAATAAAGACGGCCAGGTTCTTTTAGGTTCCTTCCAACTACTCATAACTCCATTTTTCATTTGATGCGTCAAAACATGACATAGCCGATCCAAATCACTATTGTTTACCCGTCTATGACTCTTGACTGATTTTCATAAATGATAAATGACTTGCTTGGGCAATGATTGATCATCGGACTTCCACATGCCATTCTAATGGGTTGCACTGGGAGCAAGTGTAAATGTGTAATGAAAAACAACTAAGGGATTAATATATTGATTCAGAAAGCGTGCTTTTTACATCATCCTGCCAGTTTAATCACTTACTTAACTTTAGATTCGAGCTTAATGGAGTTACATCAAACAGAACTACCAATTGAATTTGAAACCATTCCGAGAAAGAAAGCTGAAAGAATATATCATACGTGTATCGCTTAGCTTAAAAAATGTGAACAGGATGGCCGACAGAGATCCATAAGACTATAATTGGGCCGGGATGTGTGACAGAGCAAATGCGTCACGAGAGCCTGGTTAGCGCCGATTGAACAACCTAACAAGGCCTCCAAATACAAATTAAATAAGCATTGCCCTTGATCGACTGGGTCTTACTGTCAAGTTTGAGTGTCTTGTAAGCAAAACACGAGGAGGAGGAGGAGGAGTGAGTTGGGAAGATTTGTTCTTGATCAAGGGCGCCCCCATCATAAACTCTTTTTTTGTTTAAAAAAAATGCTTAAATTTGGGTGAGGGAAAAGCGTGCATAGAGATGAAATTTAAAATGAAGGGGATGAGAGAAAAATGAATTAGGTTTGGTGATTGTGATGACTAATGAGGCTCAGCCAAAACCATTCTGCACAGGGGACTAGGGCCGAGCTTGTGTCTCCTCACCATACTCCTTCGAATAACATCCATTTGATTTCTTCTCCTGATTTGCATCATGGCTTCTTCTTCAATCACAAACCTCCTCATGAGGACATCATCAGTCAATGATTTCCCCCTGAAAACTCTTCTCCCCTCCGTGCTGAGCCTGGCACTGGCAAGTATTCCTTCTTGGGCATGACAGGAGCTGGCGCTAGACTGTAATGGTTTCGCTCTGGGGAAACTGTTGCTCCTCCTGGGAGGAACCTCCGCTCGGAAGACTTTATTGTAGGAAGAGATGGGCGCGCAGAGGCATACCCTTGTGAAGGAAGTGGCCACCTTGAGAGACGTGCATTTTCTTAGCTGCTGCTTGTTCTTATTGGAGTTGGAACTTGATCTGGGCACTTGGCCCTCGTTTCCGCTGGGAATTTCCGTGGCCACCGACTTGGAAATCGATTTCCACAGGCTCCCCATTCCTATTGCTCTCTGGTACCATGGCTTCCTGCAATCCAAAACAAGTTTATGCCTGTGCAATGCTTGACCTGTTTCATTTTTGGCAACCTACTCCTTACCCATCTTAATCTTATTCTCCAACGTTTTCTCCTTTTCCAACCCATTTTATCATACATAAATACTTTCTTCAAAAACAGAACATTCAGTATGACTGTTACAGTCCAAGTCCCACAACAATGAGCCTAGTTCAAGGAAAGGGAACTTACGAGAGCCTGAGGAATTATATTGTTTCTGAATCACTCAAAGTAAGCCCTGTCCCTTTCCAAGGCTGAATTGTTGATGTTCGGTATCGATACTTAATGATTGTAAATATTCTCGTGATGATCACAATCGCGGCTTATATAAAAACAATAAACGGCACAGCGATCCTACATTTCGAACAATGTGTGTCCAAAATATTTTATGTGGATGCGTGGTTGTTCCGTGAAAGATAAATAGAGACAGAGCATACCTTGCGTTAGATTCGTGGTTCTTGGGATCTTGCATGAACAGAGACAGATGCAAGTACGAGAAGGGTGGAGAAAGAAAGGAAAGGAGTTTCATCTGGGTTTCACGCACAATCGAAGAGCCTTCTTCTCCAACTTGTGATCCTGAGGTGGGTTTGGCAATGTACTTCTTTTCTTTTGCCCCCATTCTTTATTGTAACCCTCCTTCTTTTGCTTTGGCCGCATGATTCCTTCTGATTTAGAGAGAGAAAGACAGGGATTCGAAATTTCAAAGGCAAAGTGGAAAAAAAAAAAAAAAAAAAGCCACTACCATACTGCTTTTAAAGTAATTACCTGGGTGCCCCAAGCCCCATGCCTTTATTGAATTCATTACTTACAGGAGCATGGAAAAGCATGAGGAGCTAGCCCAAATATCTATGATTGCCAGCAAGAGCAGGTCACACAGGACATTAATTGGCTTGAGACATGCTCGGCCTGCCTTTATGATATAAATAGCATAAGCACCCAAACTACCACTCTGCTCTTTGAAGTTTTAACTCTGCTTGCCAACACTAACAAATTCGTGACTGTATGTCTCAATTGGCTCATACACTGTCAAATGACTTTAAGCTAGTTTTGGGGTGGTTTTTGTGTGTCTTTAGATTAACTGGTCTTGTTTCTTGCTGTTTTGTTTTTGCTTTGTACGGTGCCTCCGTGAATGAATTTTCCTGTTCCTATTCAGAAAAAACAAAAGAAAGAAAGAAAAGGAAAGAAAGAAATCGTGTCTTACTTTCACATGGATGTCACTATTTGAACAACGCTCTTGTGCACAAGGAATGATTTAATTCGCTTCCAATTAATATGAACCCGTGCTGTGCAATTATTTTGCAAGCTCCACCACCTTTTTCTGCATATCATTACCCCAGGCCGTCTCAGACAACCAAAAGTGGACCTTTTCTTTTCTCTTTTTTAAGGCAAAAAAAAAATCCCAAATGAAGGTATTGTTTATCTTTCATTCATATGCGATTATAACCTTTTACATGCAGTAGTTTCTTATGATATCAGTTTAATATTGATCGCTGAGGGTGCCTTCGTTGATAACTCAGTTTTTCTTTCCTCATTTGTTGCTGCCCGTGAAGTTTGTGGGATTAATTTTCTGTCGTGCATAAAAAACTTGATTAAAGCTTTTCCAGTAGGACTTATTCAAGTACTGACACAAGCAGGGTTATGATTAATTAAAATCCTTAATTGGTTTCACTCATCCCTAAACCAATCCTTTTTTTCCCCAAATGGATGGCAGGGACAGTCAAAAGAATATTTTTAGAGTCATCGTCTTTTTGCTTTTTGTACATTGTAGACCATAGAAATTATTCTAGTCACTTTGGATAGGAACGAAGAGCTTCCATTCCAAAGCATAACGAAATAGATGGTGCTTGCTACAATGGCATGGCGGCTGCAAATTCGCTTACTTCACGGAATTTAAGGCAAAGCGACCTATCGGAGGACTTCGACGAAAATGAGTGTGCGACCTCATGGCGGTCGAATACCAGTTATCTGTGCGAGCCATGAGAACACGAGAGATCGGTAAATACTTTTCTCATTTTATGCATAAGTCACTTCCAAAAACAAAATTAATAATAATCTTTTTTGTTAGTTATTTTACATAAAAAGAAAAATATTTAATTATTTTTTCAATTCTATTTTTTCACAATTTTCTGTGAGTAAAATAAATGGTTGCATATGATAAAACATGTTTTTAAAAATGATACATTCAATAAAGATAAATTTAAAAAAAAATCAAACAAAATAATAATTTAACTACATGCTCCTTAATTTTGATAAGATAGTTGGAAATAATTTATAATATATACTCCCTCTATTTTTAAATATAAGCAAAAACTTTCATATGATTTCTTGTTTTTTACAAGCAAACAAAACAATTTTCAAGAAGCATTTATAATATCTTTCCTTATTTATCATTTATTAAATAATAATATTGTTAAATTAGAAAAAAATGAAAGACTAATTATAAGGATATCTTAATCTAAATTTTTTAATTTCATACCTAATTATTAAGATTAACCAACTTTTTTAAATTATATGAATACATGAATTCTTTAAAATTATTTATATTTAAAAAGGGAGGAATTACATCACAAAATATACAGCACGCAGCTATAAAGTCTAATTTCAAAAGTTTGTTTTCTGTCTTTCAATGAAGCATAACATTGATTAATGTTAAGACGAGCTTCCGGAGAATATTGTGGGAACAGATTCATTGACAGCTAGATCTGCCACTATCATAGAAAGTGATACGATGATGATGATGATGCGCGCTTGTCAAATTACACATCCACAAGCAAATATGGACTTGACACGTGCAATCTTTGATTCCCATCGCACTCTCAAGGACAGCCCGCATAATGCCATACATTTACATCACTTTTTTTGTCTTTTCGGAGCGGTGACTTTTTATTTCATTTCTCAATTTTCTGGGTATTAGATTAGTGAATCGTCGACAAGCAATTCCAGCCCTTGCCAAATGCATTCAGGCTGTAGACTGAACAAGTGGCCGGTAAATTAGATTAGTTTCCTTTTCTGTTGTGATTGACAAGCAAGAGTATCATCAGGATAGAGCCTGCTTCAGGAAGCCTCGCACTTGTACAGCTTCTTGTTTACAAGGACAAGTGCGGAAACCAAGTCAATTGAAAAGCCAGTCTGATCCTTGATAAGTAGAATTACATTTAGGCTCTATTCTAGTTTTTATGACTCATTGGCTATCAGGTTCCCCTGAACACTTCTTGCTCCAACCACCAGATCCAGCTTTGCGCTCCCCACGTTTTCTTTTAATATTGGGAAAATGTACGTCTTTATACAAACAAGATTTGAGCGTCGATTGCTCCTGATAGTGAGGTAAAGCTGACTTCACTGCTATATTGGATTCCGTCATTGGGAGAGAAGCCGTGTGTGCACTTTCATGACCACCTTTCCCTGCCTCCAGATGCTTCTCAGTGGGATTGTGATTTACACTTTTAAAGGCGTGCTCCTCTGCTTCAGCTGTTTCATTGTGTGTCAACACATTGTCTACCATCTGCAACCAACAATGTCAAAATGAAACTTTTCAAATGCGATAGCAAACCTTCGATCTTAGCTTCAAGATCAAGAGTCATTACCTAGACATAAGAGGGAAAAAAAATAAATTATAAGCACACAATATATTGCTGACAACAATTTTATGTCCATGCAACGTAATTTGCACTAACGTCACGTAACTATCTAGCCTAAATTTACAATGAGAAAACTACGCAACATTTAGCACAGCCATACTCTAATTCCAATATCTTGATTGCTCTAAGGAAACACAGAAAAGGCCAAAAAAACCTTAAAAGTCATTAATTCTTGGAGATTTTACGTGCTGATGAACATGATTACCATAAAATGAAGATGCTTATTGTCATTATTACATAACACTTTTTTACACATTAAAAGATCATCAAAAGATCAAAACAGAAGTCATCAGCCAAGCTACCCTCTGGGTCAGACTTTTATTCTCTACAGTGTGTGAGGAAAAAATGTCATGCACTTTTCTGAAGTGAGCGCAAGTAGTTGGTTACCAAAAAGAAAAGACATGAAAATCAGGAAAGATGAGTAATCTGACCAGGAACGGACATAAAATAATTAAATTTCAGCTATCCATAGATTGAGAACTTACATCTTCACATGAGTCCACGGTCTGGGGCTGTGGGAGAGTAGCATTAACATCTGTAGCAGACAATAATCCCACTGTGCTCTCAATTATATCAGGAATAGCTGTGGCTTCTCCATAACTCGAGACAGCACTATCAGGCATAACCAAATCTCCAAAATCAAACTCAGGTGCATGCTGAGCTGAATTACAAATAGCCCCTGCTGATACCGTGTCTCCATTCCCAGCGGAGAATGCAGGACTATGAGCAGAGCTGGTCTGCACATCACCATGGAGTAGAAGGCTCAAATTCTCTGATGAAGAAAACTTCAAAGCATTTTTGGACATGATTAAATCGACTTGAGTCTTCAGCTTGTGGACCCTAGAATGTACATTTTCAATTGTCCAAAGGAGCTGCTCCAAGGAACCATCACCATCGCTAAAGTCAAAGAAAGATTGATCATCATTAATCCTAAATCTGTCAGTCAAATCAGTATGCGGGTCTGCAATCACTGCCCAGAGAATAGGAAGATAATTAGTCATCTACCTTAGATACATGTCAAATGTGATAATGCAGAATTCATAATGTAAGTCACTTGGCAGATCATGATTGGCAGTGATGAATAATCTGGAAAATTTCTCTCTTTCGGGAACCCTCCTCTCAAAAGAGAAAGAGAGAAGGAAGAAAAAGAAAGTCAACATGTACAATCTTCCAACATAATGCAGCTGACTTATAAACCAAACATTTCAGTTTATTTTTTATTTTCCCAATTAAAAAAGAAATTAATGTTAAAAGAAGACTTAACATGTGGTGCAGCAGAGAGGGATCAGAATGAAGCGGTATTTCTAACCTGGATTACCAAAATCATCAGCCAAGCTACCATCTGGGTCAGACTTCTTATTCTCTACAGTATATAAGGAAAAAAACGTCATGCACTTTTCAGAAGTGAGCACAAGTAGTTAGTTACCAAAAAGGAAAGACATGAAAATCAGAAAAGATGAGTACAAAGAAGTTCATACCAAGATAAGAGAAAAGATAATGACGTGACATATAGGATCCTATATCAATTGTGTCTTCAATTTGTTTTCTTTTTCTTCTCTTTTTGGCCTTACTTCTGCTCAAGGGCCTTGTAAACGGTAGCGATTTTGAACCAATTTCTTCTAATGTTAATTGATCAGGTGCCTTACATTTCCTGTGATTGAATTCAACAAGCTCTTTGCTGTATTTTAATGCCTGTGACTCCATTTCTTTAATTCTTAGCTCTGTCCATTTACAGCGCCACATTAAAGGTCGTATAAAGCTCCTCCAATGATCCGTCAGCTTCTTCTTCCTATGGTTGCACAGGAAGTTAATATGAAAAATTAAAAAACTCTGATAATAATAATTGCATATACAAAATACATCAGGACAGAATATAAAATGTTTGTGATAGTGGAATCAAGTTACCAAAAAAAAAAGGTGAACCTACTATTCACCATAAATTCCCAAAATGATAGGCATACCCTTTAAGATAAGCAAATGGAGCCAGAAGAAAATGGCATCTGTAAAGGCATAAATGATGACATAGAACAAAAGTAATGACAATACTTTAGCCAACAAATTCAACATTTACTAGTTGCAAAGCCATAACTTCTTCAAACAGGGGTTACAATTAACAACTAAAACTAACAAGCAACCAATAAACAAGTATATGACTTTATGGCATACATGAATGTATATGCATCGTCTAAATAGCATTTGAACCTATTCTCAAGCCAAGACACTGGCGTGTCATCTAACCACAGCTGCATGTTCCTTTAAATTCCGTACCATCTAACATATTTTTAGGCTGCAATTGTAAATATGTCAAGTTTTCAATTGCTATAACCCATCATACCCATCAACCTTCTAATTTGAACATCTGAGTGCATGGTATGGATTTATTAGTAACTTAAATCAGTGGCCAGCAAATGCATGTGAATTGGGTTCTTTGTTTCAACATTATATGCCAATTGCTAAATCTATGACCTATCAAGGCACTTTATTACCTCATTGGAAAACATGAGCCAAAAGCATCAAAGGCGCATGTCAACCCGCTGTCACCTAAGAGCTCTGACTCCACTTCAGCTTCACTCAATCTAGAACTAGTTTCAGGATCAGACGTAGTGTCGGCAAATGAACTTGAGTGTTCAGTGGCATCAGGGTCATCATTTTTATTTGATGCAAAATCAACTTTATTTGTCCAGCTCACTATATCAACCTCCATCTCTTCAGGGACCTTTGCACTTTTAATCTGTTCATCGAGAAAGGCCTCCACCTTAACAATAGGCTTTTGAGAGTGACTCGTGTTACTCATACCTTTCTCTTCCACCTTGCCCTTTAGTGCAGCAACTTTCAAAGCAAAGTTTGGTTTACTCTCTGTCCTTGCCTGAAATTGGACGAGCGGGGCCCATGAGATTGTCTTTTACAAACTAAGCTCCGTTTTCCCGGTAACATCTACGAGACATTGCTGATTAAATGCAGAATGTTCAGGGTCATGAATAAAAATCAACCAATCTCGTTAATAGCTTGTAGCAATTGGCTTCAAGAACATAGTTCAAAGTAAGCTGAAGCAATTAACTTATGCCAAGATATGAATTTCTTTTTTCTTTCGTTTTCCTGACAATCGAACGAGAAAATTTATCGACTACAATTCGAACGTTTGGATGTACCGATCACAATAAAAAAAAGAACCAGATTTGAGAGCAAGGAGTAAAATATGTTGAACTGTTTCATAGTAAGATAGACAGGAATTAAGAATTATGGCAACATCAAAACGCAAAGCCAAGCCAGGTTGTGTCAAAACAATTAGAAGCTAAGAATTACGGCAATATCAAAATTGTCATTTGCAAGCAAGATGGAATGGGGAAAATATTAGGAGAAAAAATACGTTAGCGGAGAGAAACTATCCTCGTTAAGTCAGGACAATGAAGTGTCATGTGATCATAAATATAACACATTAAAAACTTTGCCAGTACATGTAATTAATCATAGATTGACTATTACATGCCAATAATGAAAGCCTCAGACAGCTAGCAATAGCATCGCCAAACATATTTAGAGGCAAAACAAAAGAAAAGGACAAATTCAAATTTAGTGAGTTAAAAGCAACATAGATTGGACATGACTACATGAAGTTACACGGTTGAGAGACGTGAAACAGCAAATTTGAGTGAATGAAGACGAAATTAGAAGAAGGCAACAACGCAGGGTGAAATAGAGACATAGAAAAAAAATTTTTTTTTTTTGGGCCAGTGTGATACTGAAGAAACAGAAAAGAGAGAAAAAGAATTGGCTTCAGTTTAAAAAACTGGTGCAGCGGGAATTGTTAGGTGCACGCGTATTGAGTAATGCGAAGATTTAGAAAGAAAGCAGAGCGAGGAAGAAGGAGAGGAGTACCCGGGCGAGGGGCGGGGAGTGAGTGAGAACTGAGAAAGTGAGAAGTGAGCCATGGTTGGAGTTGGCGGCGTGGAGGACGGAATGAGAAGTTAACGTTATAAAGTATAAACCTAGGTGACTCGTGACGTGCGGCATAGCGCTATCCGCTATGCATACTTGACGATGCAATTTAGCCACCTCCAGTTAAATGGAAAAGTCAAAGGGAGAATTACCGCAAAGTACCGGCCAATTAATTCAATTGCCCCCGAATCTTATAAAATGTACTCCTCTGATCTTACTATTTATAAGACAGGAAGAAGGAAAAAATTTTAATTATATTTATAAATCATGTATTAAATTTTTATTTTATTTTTTATTTAATATTGAATAAAGAGAATATATTATTGAAGTATACATATTTAATAAAAATAAAATTAAAAACTTATTAAATTTTAAAACAGAATTAAAACTTTTCTTGATATTGATGAAATATGTTGTACCAAGTTCAAATTCCTATGCAATTACAAAATACCCTTATATTTTTAAATGGTGATCTTAGGAGGATTAAAACCCCAGATCACAAGGTTTTCAAAATGCTCAATAACCATTGGGCCAATTACATTATATTTGTTGATATAATAATGTAAAATATTATATATACATATATATAATAACTGGTGTCAACTTAAGTAGAGGAAAATAATAACTTGATAGAAGAAAATGACAACTCAAGTATGAGAAAATAACAAATATAATTCATGTAAAAGATAATTCGAACATATAAAAATGACAACTTGACAACAAAAGAATAACCACTTAGGTGTCAGGTTAGGACATGGCAGCTTGAATTTAAGTAGATAACAATTAAAAATAAGATATAATAACTTGGCAAAAAAAAAATAACAACTTAACAAAGGAGAATGACTACCACATCAGAGTCTATCAAACAAGTCAAATTATATCAACAATCAAGTCAGGTTATTTCAGCAACCAAATCAAAAATACAAAGTTTAGAGAACAATTAACCATTTTATATATATATATATATATATATAATACAATTGAAGGCCTATATTATATATACATTAAAGTTTTCGCAACACAAAGTCCATCATGGGAACCAAGGCAAATTTAAGTAAAAATAATTTACCATGTGCAGAACATATATTGTAGATTCAGCATGAATCAATGTATTTAACATGATATAAGATTTCTTCATTCCATTTGAACTTTTTAAATTTTGTTTTCTTTAACCCAAACCTGAAAGAGAATTGCGAGGGGATGGAAACGACACCTAATGTAAAGGAACTTATTTAATCTAATCATATAAACTATATCTGCTATAAGTATGTGGTCCTTCGATGTTTATAAAAGATTTTGACGATCAACTTTTCCAAACCCAACTTCTGCAATCCTATAGATATGGTGAAAGCTCAAGGATATGGTGAATGCACCACATCCCAAACTTTAAAGACGTCGATTATGGCTAAAGGGAGAAAAGGAAGAGTGAAAAGGTGGAAGAAGGAAGAAGAAGAGATTAAAGAGTCTATCATGAACATTGGTAAATTTTGTGAGGGGTAAAGGGGTCATTTCACCTAAAAGCATGATTGCAAATGAGGGTTTTGGGCCCTCAAAGTAATTTCAGATTCTATTAGGCTTTAATTGCAATTTTGTTGCTTTTGTAGGCCTTAAGTACGACTCTCCTTTATTATTTGCCATAATAATCTTATAGCTTATTTACTACCTGCTTTAGTTCTATATTAAAAATGATTTTAATATAAGACCAGATAGAATATATGTACTAAGTAAAAGTCAACCAATCCACAATACTTGTTTTTATTGTAACAATCGACATTTTTTTAATTTGTTGATAATGTCCATAAAACTTGATAATGTTATAAAAATAATTATGCATATTTAAAGCTCTCTCATACGCCCATTTATTTATATTATGTGTAACATGTTGAATTTAATCCTTAGTTTATTAATAAAGTAATTAAGTTTAATTAAGTAAAATAGAGTTAAAGGACAGCTAAAGAGTATTGTTGGTGTGTGGTTGCAGCTTGAGGATCAAGTTCAAGGTGAAATTGAGTTGCCTAGGCTTTAAAGAGAGAGAAAAATTTAAGAATCCTCTTGTTGTACCATGCGCCATAGCACATGCTATATGAGCCAAGTACATTACATAACAACAAGAAGAAGCTCCTCTTTGTGTCATCCATCCACCGCAACATACAACCAAAACTTTGCAAAAATACTTTGGGTGCAAACTTGAAAATCGAAAGAAAAGGAAAAAGTAAACAAAGGACATTGGGAGAGCTCTACTAAGGCACAATTTTGAAAAGAATTTGAGAAGGTTCTAAGCTCCCAATTACTAAGGTAAGCCTTTCCTATTTGAGTTGTTGAAACTATTAATGGAGAGTTTTATGCATTTATGGCAAAGGTTGGCCATAAATGTCTAAAAATTTAGCCATAAATGTGGGATTTAAGGTAGTTGAAAGCCATTAATGATGAGCTGAGTATTTGATGAAGCTATTATGAGTTAGAGAAAGCTAGTACACCCAATGGGTAAACCTAAATATAAGAAACAAAGGCTTTAGGTATTTTAGAAATGAAAAATTAGTGTTAAAAGTGTATATTTGGCAATTTTTTTTGAATTTAGACTTGATTAATAGTACATTAATCATCCGGGCACTATTTTGGGCATGAAGAGCAAGCTCAAAAGCATATAGTGAGGGATAAATATTTGACCTTTTAAAGGTTTGAAATAATTGAGGAAAATCTATGTTTGTGTAGTTATACGTTAATTGAAATATAAATTTAAAAATGGAATCATTTACATGAATGATTAAAATTGTAGTTATAAAACACATGCTATAATTGTGCAAGGTTATCACTAACCTTAATTTAGCTATAATTGTGGAGTTGAAACTTGAAATAAGTGTATATTACAAGTATGTGTAGAAATGAGTAGTTTGACAAGTTACTTTGATAAATGTGTGAATGTGATGATTGAGTAAGGTGAAGAATATGTGTCTATGGGTGAGTTTTGAAAGATGGAGTAATTATGAAAATGGTTACGCTGCTCACATGTTTCAATTGATAATGTGAATGAAAACCATAAGCTTATTAATTATAAATTTCAAGTATGTGTAAATGTGCGTATGAGCATTAGACATTACATGATTGGTTGGTAGGAGTTTGCCTAGGGAGAAGAGCAGATTAAATCTATATGGTATTTATAGCTGCCCTTCAATACACGAAGGCTAGCCTTGTCCTACTATTTATCAAGAGATTGTCCCATAATTTATCAAGTGACTAGAACCTAGCTATCTCCACCTGTTTATCGAAGAAATTGGCTTAAGATATACAACACCCTAAATTTTGAGAGTGAGGGAAGCTGAGGTTCGAGATTGATTGTTGTGATCTTTTGTCGAGTCACACTTCACAATTGATGAGCTTGAGTAGTCTAGTCATACGAATGGAGCCTTGATTGATATTATAACCTACGATTTTAGTCAGAGAAAATGAGAAGCGTATGAGAAGGAATTGATCATGCATATATTTATCCAATGTGTCACGTGATTGTTAAATTTGTAGTAAATCTTAATAGTTGATTGTACCATTGTCGTAAGGTTATTTGTGTTGTGGCAAGGTGCATTATTATTATTGAATGGACCATTGTCACATGGTTGTCTCATTATGACAACGTGTCTTATAGTGTGATTATGTAAAAAAATTTGATAAAAAGTTAATGGTGTATTGTAATATACTTGTGATATGTGTGAACATAAGCTTTTGAATATCCAACTCTTATCTAAATATTTTTGTCAATTGATATTCGACTGTATGGGATAGATGTACATTGGTTAATGAGTGGTTGTACTCATCCTTTTCTTTTAGTATTTTACAGGTTCTAGCTTCGATGTGGATAAAGGAAAAACTACGGAGGCATAGGAATTTGTGTATTCCTACTATAAAACTTCCTAACCACATTTATTTTGTGTAATAGATAGCATGTTACTAATTAGGATGCATTTTGTATACACTTGCATTTTACTATTGTTTATGATTTGGAATGTATTTTGGGCCCTGAAATAAGTATGTAAGTTTGATTAAGCATTAATGGGGCTAAAATACTAGTACAAGTGTAGGAGTATTGATTCGATCATAACATAGTTGTATAATGTAATGCTAAAACATCCCCTTTTTGTTTTGGTATTAAGGGGTTGAGGAGTGAAAATTAGGTATTGTTGAGATTATATGCATATAATGTGTTGTACAGGTAGTCCTGAATCTACTGAGTGTGTTTTAAGTGTTAGATATAGCTTTTGACACTTGTGGGGGGTCTTGAACACCTTTGAGTTGTGAAAAGTGTGTTAATCTTTTTCATGTGATGTAATTTAGAAGTAACTAGTGCCATTAGCTAGACTATAAAAAGAGTTTTTTATAGATACTTAGATTACCTTATTCGAACAACGAATGAAGAATTGGGGTGCATCAAAATTTGCCCTTAGTTGCTGTCATTTGATAGCAAAAAGCTATATGATAACATGCAATATGCCGCGGCGTGTGGCACAGAGAAGGAGAGCGGCGGTGCATTACCCTATTTTTTCTTTCTTAAATTTTTTTAGTTGATTTTAGGCATTTTTACTCCCATAAAGTATCCCATACTTCTAAAAAAATACTTCATTCTGATTAAAGGGTTGTTAAATGATATTTAAGTCATTTGAATTATGAAAAACTTGAAATCTCATTTTTATAAATTACAAACTTGGCCATCTAATTGGATTAATCCAATGATTATCTCGGGTTTTAATTAATTGTGGATTAATAAGGGGAACTTTATTACTTGTTATTTAGAGGATTTTACATTATGAGCCATGTTTTATAGTAAGATTTAAAATAAGTTGTACTATTCTAACTTACGAATGATAAATAGCATGGTCGATGTATTAGATAGCATGGTCCATTTATTAGATTTCATGCTCATTTATTTAAGATGAACTAATAAACAATTGAAAATTATTCTAAGAGATATGTTAATTAGCATTGATAATATTTTTTCAGATTTAATCCAATTATATTAAACATCAAATGATTGTATTGGAAAAATGCTTAAGATAAATGCTATTAAAACATGGAGAAATTCTTGAATGAATGGTATACCATGTCATCCATATCCTGTCCAACAAAAACATGCAATGTTAGATAACAATAATAAATATAAATTGATTTTGTTATTAATAATAATAGAAAGAGAAAACATAAAAAATTAAATAAGCACCCTATTAAAAAAACAAAGTTATTAAAAATAATGGTGCACAAAATTTTATTTCATTGTACTAGTATTCGCTACACTTATGCAAGAATCTATATATATTAACAAATCTCATAAAAGTCTTCTAATTGGCCAGATGCTCTCTCATATGATTGGTCAATTAGCTTTAGTATAATTTAAATTATCTTCTCCAATTGGTTTAATCTATTTTTTATGCACCCACCATGAATTCAGTTTCCTTCCTTTACTTTTTGCATGGGAGCATTAACTCAAACACCCATCTCCATTTATGTATGCTTCTCGGTCCCATACTTATAGTCTATTCTTCCTTTATTATAGTTCAGGGTTATTTTTAGGGCTTCATAATCATTGGATTCTTTGTTAGCTACTTCTTCCTTATGCATCTTCGTATCTCTCAATACTCTCTATCTTGAAGAAATCTCAAGCATCTCCTAATGGTTCAAATTCGATACAAAGAGATAAAGGGAGCAAGGGAGACAGAGATATCTTTATTCTTCTTTTTCACGCGATAGAACCCTAGCAATGAATGAAAACCTTTATTCTTTTTATTCTGCTTTAAAACTATGCAGCCTTCTTTCTCTTGACTTCATTGAATGTAATGAACAAAAATTTGTATTTTAGAATCTCTCTTACAAGGAAGAATTGTGTAGGAGGCAATCTATTATAAGAAATTGATCTTATCCTTCAGATTCTCTCATTGTTTATTCTTCTCTCCCCATACTTTCTTTCCATTCCATTTATTATTTAAGTAATTACTTTCATCCCTTGCCTCTCCTACATCAATTATAGTTACTATCATAATAGTGATAATTGATTTTTCATTTTGTCATTGATATCTGTTGATAACAAAAAAAAATGTTCGAAAATAGATGAACATTACTTAGTATTGCTTCATTATGTAATTCAATGTTTTTTGCTTCCTAATCGTTAATTAAGGAAGAAAAATATAGTTAGGCTAAAAATTTGATGTTTTTCCATTAAAGTCTTTGATATGTAGAATTTGTTCTTGATACTTAATTCATATAAAATATGTTAAATGCTTTTTTGTTTAATTTGACAATTTATACAAATTAGTGCAAGCAAAGGATTATTCTACTAGTTTTTGATACTACTCCAACTGGTCATACGCTCAGACTTTTGCAATTTCCATTAATATCCTTTCTTTATTCCTCATTATTTATCATATCTATTCAAAGGGTACTCGAATCATGGTTTTGTGATGGTTATCTTTTTATAATAGATCATTTCTATTAAAACTTGCAGATTTTATCACAAATCTAGCCTTATATGTATGAGTGGACATTGATGCACAATGGCAATATAAGTGCAGAGCATGGCCTTAGATTAATGAAAGCTAGTGAGATTTTCTATAGCCAATCATGTGAAATTGTATGTGATTACCAACTCATTATATATTTCTCTATTTGAAAATGTAGATTGGTGTGTGGAATATTTATTCTACTATCAAACAGGATAGGTGCAACTAATGGCTTCAATCAAGAATCTATTGGACCCCAACAAAATACTCAATCTATATAAAGTTCTACCACATCTTGTCAATTTATAGCCTAAGCCTAGCTTGAGAAACTTTATCATGCGCCTTGAATAGGAGTTAAAATGTTTGCTTCGCAAACCCAATTTTCCTAGAAGAATTATCTCTTCCTTGCTTATCGAGTGCACTAGAAGAAGTGGGATTTAGGTCAACCCATAGTATTACACATGTGCTAAACTCGATCAACCATTGTTAATTATCTTTTTTTTAGCTAGGCCTTCCCTATGTATTTCCAGTGTCTTTGTATGAATGTTAGCTAACTTTCTCACTCTTTCTTGATGATGTTGCTGATCACGAGCTTATTCCACATGCTTTTCAATTCAAAATAAATGGGTGGATAAGAATTTGAAAGGAAACTTTGACTTGATGAAACTAGAAGAAATGGTACAAGTTACACTTTTGTGTACACAGTTTAATCCTTCTCCATGCCTAAAGATGTTTGAAAATTGAAGATATTGGAAGGTAATGGTTTCGTAGGTAGGTAGGGGGGGAGAGAGATGGGAGGCTTTACAAAAGCTTGATACATCAAAGTTTTAGTATTGCAAAAATTCTCCTCCTAAGAGATCTTTAGGCATTATAGAAGACTCTTCACTCATAATAAAAGCTATAGAGCTTTTTTGCCCTAGGTGACAAACACAATCTTGGTTTTCCTATTTAAAAAAAGGTTTGGCTTTGTGAGGTTAGAAGAAATTAGATTTATTTATATGTATTTGTTAGCGTCAATGTCAATAATTGTGGAATGAAATCGTGTTCATATGTAAAGAGAAAATGGCAATCATTTTTGTGTAAGGTACAAATGATGGGGTTCTTAAACTTGATGTATACACTGATTGGTCAGTATCTATTCAATCTCATTGGTTAATATACTTGGGTGAAATTTTAATTTCTTCTCCTAATTCACTTCCTTTTTTATTGTACTTGGGTGTTCTAATTTCCCAATTCTCATCAATTGTCCTACTATTTTTTCAATTTCAAAAGAGGTGACCTCCATTTTCAATGGGAGCATTAAATCCATTTATCTAACCTTCTCCATTTATGCCTGTTGTAACACACCAAATTTTTTTTTAAATAATTTAACTCAACCATAGTTGGGTTACAGCCACCCAACATATTTTTATATCAATAATTTTAATATAAAATATTTTATAATTGGCTTCAACTCATCCAATATAACATTTCAGATAAATTTTTACCTCCCACATGCCATTAGGCTAAATCACATTTGTCTATTCTTATACTTCCAACAAGTAAACTAAATCACATTTGTCCATCCTTATACTCCTAACAAGTAAAATAAATAATTTAGTCAATTTTCAACACAAGCCAGTTATTTGGCCTCATAATCATGCCATTTTAACCAATCCAAAGTAAACCAAATATTAAAATTACAGTCATCCATAGTATACCAAAAATAGAAATAGTTTGAAAGGCATGATTACATTTATATATTCATATAATTGTCAATAAACAAAAAGCCCTAATATTGGCAATATAACACACTATAAATCATAAATCAAATATTGATTTATAGTGGATTTATGCCACTAAGCCTCTGGGACTCCTCCACGTGTCACTCGTAGCTCTTCTCCTGAAAATTATTAACCACACAATGAGACTCAAAAGTCTCAATAACCAAAGCCAATTTATGATAGTGTATACAAACAGTTAAGTGTGTGCTTACTAAGTGGGAACCAAAAATAATATAATTCCAACAAATATAAGAAATATTACAATACACACAAACAACCATCCTTATATCCCTCCATTAACCTCGAGCCGCAGCCCTCACTCGGTGCTAAATTACCCGGCTAAAGGTAGATTAGCCCGAACCCTTACAAGTCACCTATTGAGCTCCAATAGAGGCGTACCACGTGGCACATAAATACAACAACAATAGCAAGTCTCCCAATACCTTCCACAATAATCAAACAAATTCATAATAATATTGTACAATTATACAATATTACAAAATTCATAATTTTCTTAATAATCACCCAATTAACATGAAGTAACACTAATTACAAATTAAAAGCATGGTTACCTCATGATTTTTTTAATAAATTATTTCTTATAATTTCTCTCCCACCACAATTTTCACCAATAATACAATCTACAAATAACATATTATTTATAAATATTAGTTTCAATTTTTTGAAACTAATAAAATAATTCTAATAATAGAATTAAAAATATAATATAATTCTTAATCTCAATCTTAATACAAATCTAGAGTCAATACTATTAAGTAAAATTTTTAACTCCTCTTTTAGTCATCAATAAACATTAATAATCTAAAAATTAACTTCTAAACTAATTTTTATTATCAAAATTTTCTTTTTATTTTATAAATTCGCACCTAAAATATTCAAAAATTAAAAATTGAGTCTTTAACTTAGAATCATAATCCTATAGCCATAATAATTCATTTCTCATCCTAAATAATCATCTAAACCTCAATAAATCAACATATATTTTCAGATCTAGTTTAGAATTTGATCCATAAGTCACAAATTCAAAGATCATCAACAAATTTATACTCTAGAACATTTATTATATTACTAACAACATCATAAACCATATTTATTCAACATAAATTCATCCCTCTTCTAGATCCTAAATTTTCTACCACTACAAAATTAGAAACCAAAGAGGAAGGATGACTAAAAATTTTTTTTAGAACACTTACTTAGTCTTGAAAAGTTTAAAATCACACTATAAATATTCTATTAAAAACTCTTACCTTAAAACCCAGCACCGGCGAACTTGGCTCACAGACGCTCTCTCTGCCTTAGCTCGCGCACAGGGAAGAATGAAGAAATGAAGAAGTAAAGAAAGAAGGAAGGAGGTGGGTTTTTATAAAAAATTCAGTGGGTCTCACATTTTTTTATTATTTCTTATTTCCTCTCTCTCTCCCCTTTTTTATTATTATTATATACATAATCATTGCACCGAAAGCTGCTCTCATTTTCTTCTTTCTTTCCTCTTTCTCATACCTTTTCTTCTTCTTCTTTTTTTATAATAATAATAATAATTTAATATATTTTTTAATTAATTAATTTTTTATTTTAATTTAGAATTATATCATAAGTTAAATTTAATAATCATCTCTTACTAATTTGCTTACCTTTAAATATTTTTTTAATTTTTATTAACTCAAATTAATTATTAAAATTTAAATTAGGATGTTACACTGTTTGCTCTTTCCATGCCTCCTTTATCATTTCCCTATGTTTTCTATCCTTTAGGTTCAAATTTCAAATTTCAGAACACCAACTCCTTTAAACCTTTGACTTAAAATGGGATTCTCTCTGCCCTTAGTTTCTCTATCTCCTTCTCTTGCTGCATGTTAGATTTGGATCTCACCCCTTACCTTCATAATCTTAGACCAATGGTTAAGGTAGGAAATGGAATGCAGGACAAAAACTAATATCTAACAAAGATAATCAGATCTTCTTTGCAGCACAGTGATCAAGACAAAGAAGTTACCCAAACACCAAATGGCACGTCAAATCCTCTTTAAACAAATGCTAGCATCAAAGTGAAGCCTTTGATTAATACCACAAATGGTATATTCTAATTAATTCAGACGATATGATATTTTAAAGTAACCAACTATTATGATGATTTGTAAATGTACAGTAATTTCTACAAATGAAAAAAATCTAATGTCTTCTTTATTTGCAAATGTCTCTGATGCAAAGAACTTTAATTAATTCTTAAAAAATGACTCAAAAAGACTAATATAGTAGGAAACGTAATAAATAGATTTAAAGGTAAAACAATTGACTGTTGAATTCAAAGAACATCAAACGTACGTGTTCAAATGCACCACACACACATTTCTCTTAACTTAAAATTTATTTGCCCTAACATTTATTTGCCCTAACATTTTTCTTTACTTAAATAATGATATAAAATAAAATAAATTATAATTGCCTTTTTCATTACAGTTTTTTTTAATTTTTAGTTTAATATCACATGAAAACAAATTATGTCAAAATGAGCTTCTTTCACATTTGTATGACCTCAAACCTATATATGGCATTCAGACTAGTTTTTCCAAAGGAAAATTTTAGTGAGGGATTTTTGATCAAACATAATGAAAAAGAGAATACCTGAATTTTTGAAATTTTACTGAAGGACCAGTATGAAATTTTGTTCAAATTTATGATGAAAATGATAAAATTGCCCTCATTTAAATAAATGACATAAATAATTTGTTCATTCCCATGCAATATGTTGTTTATTTACTTATAGAATGTTATTTATTTCCCTACTTTACTTATTTATGCCCTGGAATGAAATCAAATGAAAGTGTAACTATAAACAACTGAAGTATGAAAATGAACAAAATTCCGTAAGTAAATGAACAACATACCATATAAGAATAAATAAGTTGTCTTATCATATAACCAACACTTGAAATGAAATCAAGTAAAACTAAGGTTATAAATAAGTGAAGTAGAGAAACAAATAATATTTTGTAAGTAAATGAATAACATATAGTATGAAAATGAACAAGTTATTTATATTATTCATTTAAATGAAACAATTTTATTATTTTTGTCATAAATTTAATAGAAATTCCGCACATATCCTTCCATGAAATTTTAAAAATTTCAGAGTCCAGTTTTACCTTTATGTTTGGTCTAAGATCCCTAAGTGAAATTTTCCCTTTTATAAAAGCAAGTTCAGCGCTTGGGGGTTGGGGGGTGGGGGAGCCAAGAATCTACATGGGACACTAGCAATTATTATGAACGGTGGGTCGAGTTTAGCAAATGCCGCTCTTTGACGCACTCTCTCTCGCGGTTCAACGGTCCAACTTTGACTGTCTTCCTCGTTCGGTTTCTGGCCTTCTTCAAATTCAGCACTTTGGCATGGCTTTCCCAAATCCTCCAAACCCTAGAAGCTTACCGCTGAAACTCTTAGGACCCAGCAATTCTTGATCAGTCACTTCCATTGTGAGATTATGAACCCCTACGTGATGGATTTGGCCCTGGATTTCCTAGTTCCGTCTCTGTGGGAGATCAAAGTTACAGTGGCCACCTCCATGTTTGTGATAATCATCTATTGGTTTTTCACGTACAGAACTGGAGACTTTGATGATCGAGTACTTGTTGACAATTCTGGGGATGCTTCTGACGACAAAGACAAGGTTATTTTCAGAAGTCGAGGATAACCTCGCAAGGTTCATTGATCGATTGATTGTTAGTGATAATGAAATATCAAGTTTTAATGGACCATCTCACTGAAATGTTCTTCTTGTCTTGAAACAACGCAAGATGTTTTTTTTTTTTTTTTTATCTATCTCTGATCGCCTTTGGACACATTTTTTCTCCGTTGCTATACTTCTTTTACTCTTAAGTTGGATTTTTCAAGAATCATAAACTCAAAGGTGAATTTTTTTTATGAATATGAATCATGGACTACCGAATCATTCATCCATTCGTTTCTCTAAGACAAATTCGTTGTAGAAGTTATGGCCGTAAGTAATCTTCGATAGTTCGTTTTCTGTTCTTACCACTCCAGACTGAAAATTCAGCTTGGTTGTATAGTTTGATTATTCATACTTTTGCTTTATTTGCTTCAACGAGTAATGTTTAACTCGTTGACATGCAGTTCTGCACTTATTTTGTAGATGGTCCAGTTTAAAGGCGATTCTCAGACCAATTCGGCATATTTGATTAAGGTATATCATTTTATTAGCAGTGTTCGGTCCTTGCTGTCAAGAAGAAGCATACCTGCTTCAAGGCTTACGTAATATTGCAAGGTACTATATATTGATTTGTCTGTCTTCTTAAATTCTGTATGCAGTTGGAACTTTTGGCTGCTAAGAATCTTGTTGGTGCAAATTTAAATGGTACATCAGATCCTTATGCTATCATCACGTGTGGCAACGAGAAGCGATTCAGGTTTAAATAACTATATGTATATTTTAGCAAATGTTCATGATATGGAACATGTTTATGCTGCTGTTAAGTTTGGCGGATTGAGTTTAGATTTATATTAGTAGATGTTTTCTTTAGAAGAAGAAATGTTTCCAAAAGTAGTTTCTATAGTAATACTTTTGGCATCTAATAAAGCAACGACGATAAGGGAGGGTATTTATAAAGAGTTTTGCGATGGAGAATTCATTTGAAAGGTTTTTGGCTGCTGTGATGTGGGTTTTAGCAGATATTGCAATTTTTTTTTTTGCTAGGCCTATGTTTGACTGATTTTGGATATTGTTTTATGTGACAAACTGGTTTGTGCAGAGAGTTTTTGATTATTTTTCCTGCTTGCTTGCTTGTTCAATTTGAGGCTTAAAATATTCTACCTTTATCAATCTTGTATTTTTTTTCTTTCCTTACAGCAAGCAATCGGTAGGTTACTTGTTCAATTTGTTATTTGTGATTGACTTTTATAAATTGACAGTTGACCTTACTGGGAGAAGCTGGAGAATTTGCTTTATAGATTAATACAATGCATGTTTATAATACATTACTAAATCCGAATGCACACAGCACTCATGTGGATCCATTAATGTATATGAAATTGCAGAAAGATGAATTACTAATTTGTTTTTTGTGGTATTAGAATTGATCTAAAAATATTTATATGCATAACAAGAGACTGATTGAAGCTTAACATGGTGGTTTATGTTCTTTCCAAGCCACTGGCACGTCTTCTTGGTTGTATATAGAATGAATTACATAGCTCATCTGGCCTAATAATCTGTTCTTCTATTATGCAGTTCCATGGTTCCTGGTTCAAGAAATCCTATGTGGGGTGAGGAGTTCAATTTCTCTGTTGATGAACTTCCTGTCCAGGTACCTCTGTAATCTATTTGATGTGAATTTGTAATCGATTTGATATGGAATAGGAGTACCAAGTGTTTGCAGCTGCTGCTGGGAGTTGCAGCTGTTGTGGGATTTATCTTCATCTGAGCAGATCTATATCAAATTTTACTGCTAAGCACAAAACAATTTTCATGATTATAGAACCTTTCTTCTTAGGACTTGTTCTATATATATATATATATATATATTTCCTCCCTTTCATTTTTTCTTCTTGTGAATGCACAAGTTTCCTGAATTGTTGCACTATTTCCATGGCCAATGAACTTTATTTGCCTCTTAACTATATACTTTTTACCTTTAATGGTACATATACTTTAGTCTTTTCATATTTGAATTGGTTTACATGTCATTGAAAATGTATTTCAAGGGCTCATTATTAGTTAAATTATTTCAATGGCTCATTATGTTTTGCCTTTAATATTTATTGAGTGAGAATGTGATTTAAGTTATTTGTTACTCAATGGAATTTGGGTTCCTTCTTCAATTACAAATAATAGATATTCTGAGGCTAATTGAAGTTGTCATTAAACGTGTGCACTAGTTTGTGTGTGTTAGACCATCTACCCTAACTAATAACCAAAAAAGGAGGTGTATTACATGCTTTCTTCATGCCAATAAATGCTAATCACTTGACAGATTGAATCTCTTATAATTGTTTTCTTGAAACTGACTTTTTTTCCTGCTGACATAGCAGATTAACATTACGATATATGATTGGGATATTATTTGGAAAAGTGCTGTTCTAGGTTCAGTGACTGTTCTGGTTGAAAGCGAAGGTCAAACTGGTGCAGTATGGTATACATTAGATAGCCCATCAGGGCAGGTAATACCAAATTTTTGAGTAACCTTCTTTCTTTAAGTAGGTTTTGGTAATTTCACCTCCTAACATTTTTATTGCCCTTCATACAGCATCACTAATATGTTCATTGATTTTTAGGTTTGCCTTCACATAAAAACAAGAAAGCTGTCCGCAAATTCTTCCAGGTGGGCCTCACTTTAAGATGCATATATATCCTGAGTTCAAAATTGATGACTGGACTGAATGTTAATGTGGTGATCATTATCATATCATATGTTCTAGTTCTAATATTTATGAATTGACTAATAGGATGAATGGCTTTGGCGGAGCCAACACTCGAAGAAGGATGCCTACTGAAAGGCAAGGCCCAACTGTCGTTCATCAAAAGCCAGGACCTCTTCAGACAATATTTAATCTTCTTCCGGATGAGGTTTCTGACATTATACTATTTGTTTAATTTTATTAAGGATTACTGATGTGAAATTTTTCCCTTTCTCTTTTCATCATAAGTCTTATGCACGAGTATATATGCACACCAATGTTGTCTCTTCTTGACCTGTAGTCATGTTTGTGAATCTAACAAGCTAGCTATCTATTTCAGGTTGTTGAACATAGTTACTCTTGTGCACTTGAGAGGTCATTTTTGTATCATGGTCGTATGTATGTCTCAGCATGGCATATTTGCTTCCATTCTAACGTGTTCTCTAAGCAAATGAAGGTCAGCTTATTCACGTGCTCTGTCTAAGATTAAATGAATATTATAATATGTTGTTGCTTTTAAAACAAGTGGGATAAAGGCTTGTTGTTATTGTTGCTGCTTATAAAACAAGTCTTGCTGGTTTATAACCAAGACATTGTTGGATTCTTTTTAAGACTTCTTTTCCAAAATAGTTTTTTAATTAAAATTGCTAAGATAGATATTAATCTTTAAGATGTTGATTAGGAAGAAAAGTCGTTCCACTAGTCAAAAAGTTAAAAGGGGTTAAGTTCTCTGTAAAAAATATCTTCGATTGGAAATGAAGAGAGAAAAATCCTGTGTGATTTCTCTGGCAGTATAATTTTATTCTCGTTTTGCTTTGTGCATCATATATTATGAGTATTGGGCATTGCTTGAATGTAGTTTAGGTGACTCTGGAGAAGATATTGCCGCATTGAAAACCCTGAGTCCAAGCAATCAGGATGGGTTGCCTGGGTCTACATTTTTCATTATTCTATAATAGGCAACCATTTCTCCTTTATCAATGCAGGCAATCTATTGCTTGTTTTTAATTACTGGAAGCTGGTGTTATGCAGTTTTTGTTTGCTATTAGAAACCATTTTGTGTTTTACTTAAATGAGTGTTTTCTTTTTTTAACATCTGCCAGGTGGTTGTTCCATTTGAGGATATAGATGAGGTACAATTTCTTTTTCAATTCTTTTCTTACTTTTGCTTCCCCATACATGTGAAACTTACATCCATTGGAATTAATTTGGTTTATGGAAGATCCGAAGGAGTCAGCATGCATTTATTAATCCTTCTATAACAATTATTCTTCGCATGGGTGCGGGTGGACATGGTGTACCTCCTTTGGGAAGTCCTGATGGTTAGTAATTAGTTCAAATTTTATGCCTTTAATATTTTTCTTGCACAATGAAGGATTGCTTATTATGCAATATGTTTAATTAAAATTTAGTCTAGATCTTTTGGCTTTGTGATGTAATATGCCATTTGTTTTAGTACGGGATTTTCTATCCTTTGTTGATGAATCTTCCTTTCACAATGATCGACATCTTGTTATGTTACTGGACATTTTATCGGAACCTTTCTTTCACATAATGTTTATTTAGAAGAGAATAGTTTGCAAAATATTTTTAGCGAATGGTTGCCTTTTCAGGTGATATGATTATTCTGTTAATAATGAGTCTTCATTTTGCTTCTTTGTTTCAGGTAGAGTAAGATACAAGTTTGCATCGTTTTGGAATAGGAATCATACATTTAGAAATTTACAACGTGCAGCAAAGATTTTCCGTGAAATGCTGGAAGCTGAGAAGAAGGTTACTCCTCCATTTGGTGTTCTTAATCTCTACAATAAAATTACTATTTTGGAGTATGAACACTTCTTTCTATTGCTGAACCTGAATGAGGTGCAGCTTGTTTTAAAAAGGATAAAAAAAACTCAGGTTCTTAAGTTTATATATTTAAGGTCCTTTTTCCAATCAGATTTGAAGTTGATTTTTTAAGCATCATCTATCTTATATCTAATTAAGACTAATTAGTGCTATCAATATTTTTTATTCATTTTCAAATTCAAAAAGTTTTCTCTTTTCAGAAAGTAGAAGAGGATTAAAACTAATAATCATACTCGTATGCCATGTTACATGGTTTGACAATGTACCTTCAGAAACTTGGCAATTTTATGCCCAATGCACTAATTTTGGCAAATTGTCCTTCTCAATTATTGAAATTAGTGGAACTACTTTTTGTTTAAAAAAAAAAAAAATCCGCTGCTCCGCTTGATGAATAGGTTTGTCTGTGACTGTTGATATGGATTAAATTTCCTTTGATAATCTTGAACATTGCAATTAATTATTTATTTTCTCTCACAACTATTGTTATTAGTTGAGTTTGAAGTACAGGTTCACCTGAAAGCATGACACAGTCACATTTTTTATGATTACTATTCCTGGTAGGCAAGATGATTCAATATGTAAAATGAGAATAGAGTTAGACCTTTAAACGCAATAAAGTTGGAATATGGACTAAGTTGAGAACCGTTCCCTACATGCATAATTGAATTTATGACTTTTTACCCTAAAAATATTGAATTTGTGATTGTTGAAGAAGCTTCTGGTACTCTGTTCAATAAAAATTGTTTTTTTTTTAAATATTACAGTTCTATTATAAATAGCCATTAATTGCAGTCACCGATCAACATGGAGCTAAAACAAAGAGTACAAATGATAGAGATGGACAGGGAATTTAAACCGGATAGATTAAAACAAAATGTGTTTTATATGGATTCTGAATTGATTGGATATTTCATGTGATTATTTTGCCATTTTATAGGAAAATGCAGAGTCAGAGTTGCGTGCACATAGCAGTTCTGTTAGGGGAAATAAGACACCAGATAAGGTTCCTGAAGGAAGCATAGGAAAAACTGGAAAATCTCAACCTTTTGTCAAAGAAGAGGCTTTAGTTGGTATATATAATGTAAGCAATTTTCCCCTTTACCTCCAAGAATTTGCTTGTCATTGTAAACAACAGTATATAATTGAGATGCTTCTCCAGGATGTTTTCCCTTCCAAGGCTGAGCAGTTCTTTAACTTGTTATTTGACAATGATTCAAAATTTACGAGCGAGTATCGTTCAGTACGAAAGGATACTAATCTAGTGGTGAGTTTTTCTAGATTGCTTATTGTGGACCTTTTTGAAGTTTGAACATTGTTGATTACAGTTATGACAGACATCAAAGCTGAAGTAAAATACTTATTAGAAACTTAGCTTGTATGTGGTGTATGACTGTCATTGGTTGCATGCTATCTAACTAGAGCTGGTCTGAGAATGACAGAACCTATAGGTCCTCTTCCTGTAAAAGGCAAGGTTAGATGCAGAATATAAATCATTTGCGCTCAAGAATATTTTAAATATTAGCATCATTCTGATGCACGCTAGATAATCTCTTATGTTACAAACCCATATTTATCTGACTGAGATTCACGGTAATTTTGAGTAGAATTCAAACTCATGTGAGAAAGATATTCTTAGATACTTGTAATGAACTCACTCCTTTAGTATGTGTATTAACTTTTAGGGATTATGAAAGCATTCTTGCTTGTGTGAATATCAGAAAATTTAATATTTTGGACTTTATTCTGTTACTGGAAATAAAACATTTATGACCATGCAAGTAACAAAGCTGCAAGAATTTATATTTCTGGTAACGTACTCCAGATTTTGTCACTGGAAGCTTGTAATGTGGGCAGAAGACATGAAAGTTTATGTTCTAAATTTTGTGTTGGACAAATGATAGAAGCTGAATTTTTTGGAGGGAGAAAAACGTATCGTTTATTCAATACAGATCATGGTACATATAGGAGAGCCTAGGTTTAGGTGCATCCCAGCTACTCCCTAGAATCTTGCCTAAAATCATGGCACTAAATAAAAGATAATGAAAAACAGAATAGATGTCTGATCTGTCTGAAAATAAGGGGGAGAAAATATATGGAATTAAATGACAAATAATATCAGAAAATCAACTCTAATTAATGCCTGAAATGTTGTCAATATCCAAGCTTGCAATTTCAGGCTTCTGCTAGGGAGATGGGGCTGAGGGTTTAATCTTGGTTAATGAGGAAATGGGTTTGGGGTTTTGGTGGCAACAGGAGAAAATTTGCCTGTATTTGGTTAAAATGATGGCATTATTTAAGGATATGACCCTGAAAAGACGTATAAGAGCAAGAGGCAATGGATCAAGTCTTGTTACATCAAAGCAGTTAGTGTCTTGAATCTAGCTAATTTCTTATGACACTAGTAAAATTTTCCTTACCATTTTCAAGCCAACCTGTTCATGACGTATTTCTGGAACCAGTCATGGTTTGTACACCTTCCCTTCATAAGTATAGTATGATGCCAAAGCAGCTTTATCCTGAGGAAGACTCAAGTCACTGCTCATCTAATTTGTGATCACTTTCATCAATGTGTTTTCTCTCATTAATGCTAACTATTTTTTGCATGTTTGTGAGGTTGCCTGGCAGCTTTTGCATTAGCTTATCAGAATTTTCGAGCAGCTGGGATCTTTTGTTTTTGTTTTTGTTTTTGGCCAACCATTGATAATGGGTTGGTTTGCCCTGTTCAGGATTTTTTTTTTTCCAGTGGGATGAAGGAGGTATTTTAAGGTCCTTTGGAAGTGCGATTTCATTGCGTGGTTTTCCGGCTTGTGGGTGGAACTTAATGCCGGAGTTTCAACTCGGCATTTTCTTTCATCGCATCTCTTGTGCAATTGGGGGAGCTTTCCTAAGTAAATGTTTTCTACTTGGTTACTGATAGGGTCCGTTATTTTCCTAAGACACATTAGAGGAAGTCAAAGGGAAAGAATAACTCTAGTGGAAATACTTGAACTAGTCTAGAAGTTTATCCTTCAGTCCATAGCTGTAAGGAACAGTAGTTTGTGATCTTTTATAATGATTAGGATCTTTTGGGTAGTATGGGCTGTGTGTCAGCCAGACTAAAGGTATTAGTAGTCTTTTGCTTAGGAAGGGAGGGCCAAGAAGAATGATAATGGAATAGTGAGGAGAGACTAGCCTCTCGAATGCCAATGGGAGTGAGACTCTTATCTTGAAGCTTGTAATTTGTGTTACTGGAGTGTTTTGTCATCTTTTAGAGGAAATAGGGTTTTGGGCCAGAATCAGAGTCTCCTTGTAAATCTGATTCGGTTTATTCATCTCCTTAATATCAAAACCTAAGTATTTTCCTCTCATTTATTGCTGTTGCTGTCTTATTTATTGCTCTTTGCTGTGATTCTGGCTTGGGACACATTAGTTACCTTTGTTCTGCTGTTCTGATTCTCCGAGAGAATTTCTTATCTTCCTTTGATGTTTGTTATCTTCTTGTACTTGATAAATTTTTCTGTCCTAGAAAATGAAAAGTGTAAAGTTGTTAAGCTTGGTATTTGTGCATGAATTGGAAGTTTTACGGTGTTGTTATCAAGTGCTTTTTGATTTTTTTTTATGGTTTGTAATTTGTACATTGTTGATCGCTATTACTTTTTAGTTCTTTCTAACCTGACTTGATTTCTTTCACCATAGTTGATAACTTAGAACATAGAATAACATAGTTGCTCGTGCAATATAATTGCTGTTCTTGCTTGATTAGGAAATGACCTTGTTGAATCTTGATTTATGTGTGAAGAAGACTATTTGTTGGTTACTGTAAAAATGCTTTTTTGCAGTGGGCTGATTTGAAGAATGGGTGCTGTTAGAACATAATTGTCATATTACTGAGTTCTGGCCAAATTAATTGCCATGTCATGCTTAAACATTATGCATGTGTTTGGATGTAAAATTTTGACAAGCAAGTAATCCTTAATTGAGGTTTTATTTCGCTTTGCTTACACTGTATCCAGATGGGACAGTGGCATACAGCAGATGAATATGATGGTCAAGTGAGAGAGATAACCTTCAGATCTCTTTGTAACAGTCCTATGTGCCCTCCAGACACTGCCATGACAGAGTGGCAACATGTTGTTTTATCGCCAGACAAGCAAAAATTGGTGCGATTGCTTTCATCTTGTTATGGTGATGTCCACAAAAAAGGGGATAATAATGACCATGTTGTTAATACCTTCTGCGTTCGATTCTAATTACTTTAACTATGAAAATCCTTTTCTGCTTTTCCCTCCTATATCTCTCATATTCCTTTATTTCTTGCCATTTCCAATTTCTAAAGCAATGTTGCCTATTTGTGTAGGTGTTTGAAACCGTCCAACAGGCACATGATGTACCATTTGGGTCCTACTTTGAGGTATAGAATACTTTGGACATCTTAGGTTAAGATTCAATTGTTATTGCTAATTTTTTATGTCTCCGATTTTTTTTCCCCAAAAAGATTATTTTTCACAACTGACATCTGTTTAAGATTGGTCAATTTTTATATGATTTTGTTAGTTACTTATTCTTTCTTTTATAAAGATATGTGGCTCTTGCATGTATGTCTGGTCTAGAAAACTCTATCAGCATCAGTGAAGGGATGCTAATATGATCCATTATGAAAATATAGCATTTTACAATCTTGGTGAATAGTATAGTTTTGAAACTATGAAAGAGCGAAGGACAGGGAGAAAAGGAGGTGCCTAAACAAAAATATTACTGATGAAAGACTCCTATAGTGTTTATGTAAAATTGGCCCTTTAATTTAATGATCAAATTCTATGGAAGAACTATTTAGCGCAGAAAATGATGTGTTGTTTTGGTTGTCTTTAAAGATTTTTCCAATGTCTTTTCATTTTATATAGATTTCAGGAAGTCTTTGTGCACCTTTATCTCGACTTATTTTATTTTGTTTGATATACAATAATTTGCTTCATAGAATAGGTGATGTCAAGTTCTCTGTGTCAACCAGGTGCATTGTAAATGGAGTTTGGAGACAATTGACGAAAGTTCAAGTATGTTGGACATAAAAGTTGGTAAGTTTGGAATGAAGCTGATGCCTGATTAATTTTTTACCCATCCCTAAAGCATGTCTTAGGTGGTGTAGTCCCCTGCTAATGAAAAAGTTAAATCAAGTCAACAAGGCTTTTGAAAAGAGGAAGAAGGAAAGAAATAAGGCCTTTTACTAATTTTCTCTTTGTTGTTTCTATTTATTGCGCATTAATTAGATTTCCATCAGATATTCTTTCTATAGTGTCTCATTTATTATTATTTTTTTAAAAAAGTTCTAGATAGCCTGCCTCTAGCCCATTAGATACAAGGGACGTTAATCACTATCAAAGATGTGTCAAACACGTAGCATTTACGGTGTTGAATGAAGCGTCACCCATCCCAATTCTATGGGAGAAAATAATCAACCATAACTCTGAAGTTGCCGGACAACTAATTTTTCACTTGCCGTGCAAAGATTTGTCATTTGTCTAGCATCGCGAAACAATCAAATTCAGTACAGATGATATAGAGAAGAAAAATATTTATCCAAGAAACAAAAAACGACAATGAAGGCTTGGTTTATCTTTAACCAGAAGCCACTCACCAAATAACAGCAGAAATTGTTGTGTATGAGATACGCCAAGTTATATTTTTGTTTATCCAAACCTTCTGTTCAATAATTGGCTTGAAACTCAATTCCCAGGACTAGAAGCTGAATAAAATTTACAGGATGAACTTTCTTTCTCGTCATGAAGTTGGATGTTGTGTTGATATTTAAAAGTTTAGTGTTACTAGGCACAAGGTTCTCTTTGAAGCCAAGAAAATGGAGCAATCTTCTTTAAGAATTACAGCGGGGTATAACTGCAAGCAGTTGTGGATTTGACGTAGTTATCCAGGCGATTTTATGCTTCCTGTGGAAATAACGTGTTTTATATTTCACACTGTTTATGTTTAGTTTATTTCAAATCTTTTTGAATCGGGCTAGAATTCCGAGCCTTGACGGGAGCAAAATGAAAGGCTTTGAATGAAATCTGCCATCATCTCCCTGCCCCGTTATGCTATCATTTACGTTTGTTTCATTTAGTTAGGAATATATTTCATTAAGTGAGGAATCAAGTTAGGTCAATGTTTTCTGCAGGTGCGCACTTTAAGAAATGGTGTGTGATGCAATCTAAAATCAAGGCAGGGGCAGTCAATGAGGTTGGTTGACTTCTGATTGATGAATTTGCTGCATATTTAGTTTTCGATTTGCCAAATTGTCTTTCAAAACAGTAAAAGCAACTCCTACTTGCGTTTCCCCAAGTGACTTTTTCACGACTTTTAAGTTTTGTGGATGAGCTTTCCCAAAAAAAAAAAAAAAAAGCTTATCTATCCAAACATCAATTTAGTGTGGAATTTAGTTTACGAAAAGGACTTTTGGAGTACCAAATGTGGTATCCAAGCGCCTCCTAATGTTCGAGTTGATTTCATCAGTTTTCAGCAATACCTACAGATATTCAAAATATTATGGTTACTCAATGCAGTACAAGAAAGAAGTTGATGTGATGTTAGAAGTTGCCCGATCTTATGTAAAGAACAACGCTTCTGGTGGTGAGACTGACACCGCGGTCTCAGACAGCTCCTAAAGTTTCTGGCTACTTAATACCAGGATTTCTTTCTCTGCGTATGACGGCTTCTTTGTTTCCTTTTTTTTTTTTTAATTCTTTTGATTTCCAGAGCCACAAAAGTAAATATGGTGGCAATTGGTTTTTGTCCGTCTATCTCCTTCAATACTCTTAGGATGTCATCACAAAAGATTCTGGTGTTACCACGTAGCTTCTTGAACGCTTCTATGAAAGTGAAATTTTTACATCGTTTTGGTGGTTGTATTGTATCATGCGCTTCAATATAGCACTATTTTTCAAGGTTGGCAATATGGTGTTGTGATGTCTTCTTTGATATTATCAGGATAAAAAACATGAGACACAAGACATCATTATAATAATTAGGGGTAATTTTTTATATAAAATTATTATAATTCAAGGATTAGAATTAATTTAAAAGATTGGAATCTTGAGAAACTCTAAAAAAAACGTTTGAGTTCAAACTATAATTTAAAATTAATTAAGTAAAGTAGTGGAAGCATAAAAATCAAATAATATTATAAATAAGCATTAAAAAGGGCATTACAAAAAGCTTAGAGCTCTTGCTATGTAATGCATTGTGGCACGCATACTTTGTGCTACGGCACACTCCTGTTGTCATAACAACACTTCGGGACTAACTTTTGTAGTGTGTTAATTCATAGTTCGATGTTCAGCGTTTACACGTAGCTCATTGAACCTTTTAACTATTGACATTGATTTCACATTCATACACTTAATCATTCAAAGATTGGACACCTATATACAATTTAGTCCACTTTCAATTCAAAACCACAATATGGGTGTCCAAATCTACCAACTTAGTGCCAATAGTTTTGGAACCACTTGCACCAACTCAAATAAACCAAACAAAATCTGATAAACCAACCAGACAATAACAATAGCATTCTAGAGGCAAATTGACTATTAAAACCCAAATTCATTATGATTTTAGGGGTAACAATAATTCTTATTAAACGTCATTTTTGGCCATTCCAACATATAAACATCACAAATACATCATCCTAGGCCAAAATATTCACAATTACACTAATTCTCATGCAAAACTAAAAGATAGAGTGAGAGAACAATATAAACACAATTCTCTCAATTCTTCATAGCATCTTCCTTCTCTTTGTTCCCATCAAAGTCTTACTTGTAAAATATAATCACGAGTGAGTCAAGGACTCAATAATCAAATTATTTGAACAAATCACTCATGTGTGAGAACAGCTAGTAAGTATGTAAAGTGGCATTTAAACATATACTATATTTGTCAAGTTTACATACACACACATGGCTGTACAATAATGATATACGTGATCAACACACTGCCTTTTATCCTCCTTATTTTCTCAGACTGAATCTGTAGACTGACAATTCAATAAAATCAAATCCATATAACTAGATTGGCTTAAGCTCACCAATCATGAGAGGCAGCCCCAGCCAAAGTTGCCTTCACCCACTATAAACCATAGATTTTCCCTTTTCACAAATACTTGGAGTGTCATATGTCCAATTTATCTTAAATAATACTAGGACTTTCAAACAATAATAAAATTGTGCGTTGAGACCTCCACAGTGCTAGTGCACTATATAAATTTTCAAACAATATTCGCAAACAACATTAGGATGAACTCACACCTTCTCACAATAATTATACCAAACATTATGCTCAACAATTAATACATAGCCACACATATAATTTATTTTTAAACAATCATTTTCATATTGAATCATACACTTTCACATATACATATACCTATACATAGGATTGAGTATAAAACTTTTAAAAATCACATTTGCAAATATACATTTCACTTCACATAGAGTTTCTAAATTTATAATCATTTTCACTAATAGTATTCCAATTTCAAAATAGTTGAATAAATTTTTACAACATCATACAACCATTCAAACACGCAAATAATAAGTTTAGATTATTCAATTACATCAATCCTTTTATCACAAAAAGGGTTACTGTGGTCAATTACCAACTCCGCCAGTGTCCACTCGCATAATGGGGCACGATCAATATTTAATTTACAAAATTAAATATTTAATCATCAATTCTCACTCTAATTAATCTCCTTTTTAGTCTAATTTTGGGCTATAATACCATCAACACTTTCAATACATTCCATTAATCCTATTTAATATCCAAACACACTAATAACACCAATCATTTACCTACATTATTTCAAAACTCCTAAATTTTACTTATGGCCATCCAAACTCTAACTAAAAAATTTAAATTACTACAAAATCCATAAATCTAGGTTTGGAAGCTTGATTTAACTCTCCAAGACCTTAATTAAACTAATAGGTTCAGTCAAAACTTAAGAAAATATAAAATCAAGTCTCAAACACACCAAAAACAATAAAAACTTTACATAGAGGGAGAGGGAGAGGTATAAGAAGCTTACCAAAGTGGATTCCCAACTCTCAATGCCTCCAAAACCATCCAAGAATGAAGCCCTAGTGTAACACTCTCAAAAATACAAACTAATTTTTCACAAATTATTAAAACTATTATCATGATAGAAAATTTTCTTACCATGATACATCCAAGACATAACATAAGTCTTAAAATATCCAAAAAGGCAATTAAAACCATGAGAGACAGACATAATTTTCATGGCATGATATTCAAATTAGATCATAAATCAAGAGGGACAGACATAATCCTCTTGGTCATATAAATACTTTTAATAAAAAAAATTAGAGTTTACATGCTTCACAAAGAAGATATGTACTAAGTTGACACAATATATATTGTATAATCTAAAATAAGAGGCAACGTAAAAGATGGTGTCTCATACACCAAAATTATGCCTCTGGTGCTTTCTCGGCCGGACTCGCTCCTGTAAAAATGTTAACCACGGGGAATGAGACTTAAATGTCCCAGTAACCAAAAATTAATATGTAATAATACATGCGGTTGTAACTAATCATGCGATTGCTAAGTAGGCACACAAAACATTTAACCGAATAATATTTTCAAACAAACCGAACAAGTATTTAATTTGCATGACTGCACCTTATATCCTTCTTTCGCCATGCTCGAACGTTAAATCACCCGACCAAAGGTGAGTTGGACCAAGCGACACGCCATTCATTGGGTTCAATGAGGACTTACCACGTGGTAATAATTAACCGAACAAAAATTTCCATTAACACCATATATTAAAATACCTTGACAAGTCATGCATCATTCAAATATCCAAATAAGAATATATCCAAACAATAATATCTCATCATGATAAACAAAAATAAATTTTTGACCCACTTGGCAATAAATTCAAACAAGTATATAACAATATTTATTTTTAATAATTCATAATTTTTCCAAACAACAAAATAACACATAACCATTCACAAACGCACTCATCACAACACATTAATAATGGTTACCTTGTATCTTGAATAACAAGTTCCCCTTCACAACTCCTCTTTCACCATTATCTTTGTTAACACAATCTACATATTTATTTCATAATATTATATATTAATTTTATATTAAAATAAATAGCTCTAATTTAAAGAGTTAGAAAGTCTTAGATCTATAATCCATATTAACACTAATTTAAGATTTATGCCTCATTTAACTTCCCAAATTCTTTTCTAAAATTTTCATACCTTAATAAATCATATTTAAGCCTCAAATCACCTTTCTATAACCTTAAAAATACCTATTCATACTTAAATAAATATTTAATAATCAGAGGTTCATCCCTACATCTCAGATTCCACATAAATTCAACCGTATAGATCTAAATTTTAACTCAAAAATTCTTAAACATGAGTTTCAACCTCAAGAAAATATTCTATAATATTTATTATATCCCTAAGAGTTTTAACCTATATTTTTAATCCATCATATCATCAGATTAACTATCTTATAGAAAAATCCTAATCAGAATATTTACTCTATCCTACAAAATAATCATATCACTAGAAAGCTAATATTATTTAGAAAATAACTATAAAATTAATTTTATAATTAAATAAATTTTTAAATGCTAATTTAAACAGGAAAGTTAGAACATACCTAAAGAAAAAGAAGATAATCCCCCTTGTGAGAAAACGCCGAGCAATGTGAGAGGAAGAGAGAAAAATAATATAAAAATAGGATTGTGGGTCCCAAAATTATATTAAAAAAACTATAGGTTTAAATTTAATTATTCAAACCTTTGGGCCATTACTTATAATTTTCACAAATTACATCTTGGATCCTTAGTTGTAATTTTCACAAATTACATAAACTTTTCCTTTTCTTCCTTCTTCTGCTCCTCCTCGCCTGTGCCTCCTCCTTTTATATGTGAGGAGGCACCTCACCTTCCCACATCTAATCGATATGGGACTTCTACAGTGCCTCTCTCTTTTTTTTTTTACTTCAACCTTTTTTTTTTACTTTTTTTTAACTCACTCACACATAAATTTTTTTATTTTAAATCTTAAAATTATATCTTAACAAAATATTTTTTATATAATTTTAAACTTAAGTTTTTAATTCATAATTAAATTTCTAACCATATTATTATTTCTGAATAATCTCAAATAATATAAATTTTTATTATTATTATTTTTTTTAAAATCAGGATGTTACACCTAGCAACCCCAAGCTTCAGTCCCATTGCCCTACTGCATTTTCTCTCTTTTCTCTCTTCTACTTCAGACGCAAACACGTATCTAATACAAACAAAATTTTGTGTATCTACCGTGGCAAATGGCATAGAGAGACTCAGGCATGTTTGTCTCTCTATGTTATGGTTCTCTCAAACTCTAATCTAACCTTCTTCTAAGGCTGTCTAACAATTCAAAAATTAAATTAGTCATCCAAAAACATTATTAATTCATAATTCTCTTATCTTAACAAATTTATCCTTCTTAAACACTTAAAATTTCAAAATTTGAAATCTAAGATGTTACAGGTATCACAACTTAATTTAGTTGTTATAATTAATTTCTTATTAGGCCTTTAATTAATCTTGGACTTATTTGTAATTGTTCTTATTTCATCTCATGACCAGCTAAACCATCTATATGTAATTTTTACAAAATGTATAATTCCAATATGTATACCTTATCCAGTGACGAAAGTAGAGTGGCTAAGGAGGGGTTCTTGGCCCCTAGGAATCATATAGCCTTTGGTAAAATATTACCCTTTTTGCATTTGTAAAATAGTCTAACTTGAATCCTCACCCCACCCCACCAAAATTCATCATTTTATTTTCAATCCCCCCCCCCCCAAAAAAAAAAAGAAAAAAAAACCATCGAGTTCTGGTTACGTTCCCATGTCTATCCAAAATATATGCTTAATTTTTAGGTTGCTTTCTCCTTACCAGATCCTAGAATTTCACATGAGCATTTACTAAAAATGAGATAAAATTTTAGCAATAATATTGCACTCCAGAATATGTGCAGACAGACATTCAAACTCATGCAAATTGATCACCAGTTTTATTTAAAATAGATTTGGCATATTCGATTTTCTTTTGACTAGGAGCAGTCTTGCTCAACTCCATTTTAATGAGAAGGCAACCAACTGAACCTCCTCTTCGTGGGGAACTCAACTTCGATTTAATTAGAAGGAGTCAACTCAACTCCACGCGGCTCATTGCATAAGGCCATCTAATCACCCAAAATTACATTTTATCCAATTTCATTATCCAAACTTAATAACAATGAATATGAAAGCTACTATTAAATGTAAACGTTAAACAAAACAACAAAAAGGAAAAAAGTCTTTTTACCTTTGTCACTTGATACCATTTTGTCAGATAACAAACTATTTATGATTTTGGCCCCTGAAATTGATATTTATAATATCTTCTCATTCGAAGATCTAAATATATAGTAGCTATTATATTCTTGTTAACATTATTCAATAATAATTTTTCATTTTTAATTAAATTTACCTATTCACCTGAGCGTAAATAATTTTTGGCCGTGATTTGCCTGGACAATTTAATTGAAGTGTAATTACCAAGGCGTTAAATTTCAAAGCCTTACGAGGAAATTTTGTACTGGGATTTTACAAGAGAAAAAAAGAAATTGAACATGGACTAAGAACAAAAGGACAGGAAAAGCCCAGAAAGTTTAATGGGCCGGCCTATATAGAAGAGTAATTAAAAGTTAAAAATGTAATTTTGCTAAATCGGAGTAGACTTGACGACCTAGGGAGGGGACTCGGAGGCCAGAAAAGAAGATGAAGATGAAGGCGTTGATCTATGGGATTGCTACGGTTGTGATGTTGGCTACAGTGCCTTTGAGCAGTGCAATGGAGCAACTGAGCTCGAGAGAATGTGAGAATCTGGGCTTTACTGGACTTGCTTTGTGCTCTGACTGCAATACTTTCGCCGAATATGTTAAGGACAAGGGTCGATCGCCAATATCCTTTTTCTCTCCAAGTCTCTTGATTCTGCTTTATTCTTTCTCAACAGATCCATGAGTTTCGTTGCTTGTTTCGTTGACATTTTTTTCTCTAGGTCCTCTCCTTTACATTTTTTTCAGATTCTGAAAACGATATCCTTTTCCAAATAATATTAGGTCTGGAATAAAATGTTCGGCTTCTTAATTCAACCCTAATCTGATGTATGGAACTTGTCCATCGACAAGAACTTGGTCATCGGACGGGAGAGCACCTTTTTCTTTGGGGAAAGTGATGTTCTTACACTTAAAACACAGCTTGTAGCATCGAGATTCCGTCCTTTTCCTTGTTTATGGATGCTGTTTGCTTATTTTAACATGCATCTATTTATTAAGTCAAGTTAAATATCGTATAAACTTTGGCTGCAGAGTTGATATCGGATTGTGTGAAGTGTTGCACAGAAGATTCCAATGATGCCATGAGCAAGGTTCGTGTACAGGATTTCTGATTTACCTCTTCACGCTAAATGTGCCTCAATATCGGGTACTTTGTGTGAGGATTTTAGTCTCGCTTTTGCAGTTATAAGTGCATGCCAGTCTAGACAATTACAGGACACTTTCAACCTTTCACACAGAAGTTAGTTTTTTTAATATTATATAAAAGTAAGATGTGTTTTTTTATTTTTATTTTTGACTTTAAATAATAATACAATTACATTCAATATTTTCACGCGAATCAAGAAAAAATAAAATTAAAAAAATAGTTTAATTATTAAAAGATGTTTTATGTTTTGATTTAAAAATTATTTGTAGAAGTTGTCTTGTAAATAAAACTGGAAGGAATATTCGGTTGGAAATTTATTTTGCAATTTACTAGTTTCCATACAAGGTGAAGGATGATTCTATTTCACTCCTACTTTCCATGCTTTGTTGAATAAATCTTTTACTGTGAAAGAAAAGAATTTCTATTGGAAATGGAATGCTGAGTTGAGTGAAATTTATGTTCAGGAGTGAAGGTAAAATTAGATAGTATTGTCATAAACTCAATTTTGTTGGGCCGGATGTTAAATGTTGGTTACCAATAAGGCAATAACTGGATTTCCATGTGTTTATACAATTATTGGGTTTACTTTAATTTTGATCTCAACATTCCTCGATTTATTGTTCCTTCAATTTAAATGCTTGTAACAAATTTATAGATAAGGTACTCAGGAGCTTTTCTAGAAGTCTGCATGAGGAAACTTGTTTTCTATCCGGAGATTGTGGGCTTCATTGAAGAGGAAAAGGACCAGTTCCCATCAGTTAAAGTTCAGTATGTTTTCAATTCCCCACCAAAGTTGATCATGCTGGATGATGCTGGTCAACATAAGGAAACGATCAGGTGAGCACTCATGACAATAGATAAAAAAGGCTACTTTGTGAGAATATCATTATTTGAGCTTTTCTATTGGTTGTTCATTGACATCATTCTGTTAAAACATCATCTAAAAAAAAAAATTAATGTCTAACTGACAAAGGTTTTGTAATCTGTTATGGAGTCCATGAGAGTAGGTCGAGCATTTTGAGAATAATCTATAAAAATGTTCATTGAAAACCATTGACTCACGTAGCAGCAAAAGAATATCCCATGCTCCGGTCAGATTTGAGCATTTTTCTCTTGGAAACAAGAGGCTATGTGGTATCCATGCTTTTGTTGTGCATTAGGACCTGGGAATTTCTTTTGGTAAAGAAGTAGATTTTATCTTAATTTTTTTGCTGATGTGATGAGTTTCTTTCGCCTGCTCCAGAATCGATAATTGGAAACGGGAGCACATAATGCAGTTCCTACGCGAGAAGGTTAAGCCGTTGGCAGCTGTTTGAAAAGCTTGAATCCATTCTCTACGAAGCCTCATTCTTTATCTTCATTCAACCAAAAATGAGGGTTAGTATACGAAGGTCCAACTCTAGACAAGTCGATTAGACGTTGCTACTAGTGACCTAAATCACTAGTGTCGATTGTAGAGACCTTGAGTTTCGTGACAGTTGACTGCCATGAGATATCATTTCCCCCATATTTAAGGTTTCTCAGCCGTATTGGAAAATATTTATCAGGGTGATGTTGGTGAACAATTTTGGAACACCACTCCCCTCACAACCCCCCCCCCAACAAAAAAAAAAAAAAAATTCTCGATGCACAATTGGCGCTTACCATCAATTGTAATGGCCTTTCACCGTGGTCAAGGCATCCGGCCATTGGCCGCCTCCTTCCATCGAATGAGACAATGATCTGAAAATTGTGAACGTGGTCCATGCTTAATCACGGTTTCATTCGTTAATTTTCATTATTCAAATGCCAGACTGAATGGATAATCGCAGTTGGCCGATTATAGGAGCATAAAATAGCATAAACCTATAGTGTTCTAAGTCACACATGGTCCAAATCATTATAAATTTCGTTTCAATTGGGAGCACCGAAATCTAAGAACTAGCTCACGTAAATATACAGGTTACCTTATAATCAGTATAGGAATACACATAGCATGCCATGCTTGATAGCTTGGGCATCGCCACTTTAAAATGTTAATGGCGAGGGGTCGCATTTTGGAGCAGGTTTTCAATGCGACAGCTAGACTACCATGTGGATGTTGGGGAGGATGCGCGGATACTTTCGAGGCTTGAGCTACAAATCGCCATTACGGCACAGCAGAACAACATTTCTTGTCCGGTTAATACAAGGATAGTTAACCCTCGAGGCTGAGCAACTTCTCAATTCTCAGTCTCGCCTAACAAATTGGGTCACAATTGAAACTGCGAGATTGGGATAGAATAGGCTAGGCAAATTGTGACGGTGTGCTTTTGGTGGGGGCCCATATATCCGCACCATTACTCTGAGCAACTCCAATCGTATACGACACTGGTACCAGACATAATCCTCTACTCCTCAGGCTGTACGCCCCAATCCCTATATCCTGCACCACAAACATGATCAATATATCCATGCACCTTATAGCATACCATCAACATATGTAGGGAAACCGTGTTAAATATAATCCATATGTGCTTTAAAAAAAAAAAAACGGGTAAACAAAGTCGCCTTGCTTTTATGGGTATTGCTTATCAATACATTACATAAAAATTAACTCATTAATTTCTAGACAAATACTTGTCTTGGGCTTTGACCTTTTTATCCTCGTTATTTTTCTTCCAATTTTTTAACCACAAAAAAATATTCAAGTCTACTTGCATTTAATTTTTTTTGTTTTGTTTTGGGACCAACAAACTCCGCCTATGTTTATAGCCGGTCCCAAGCCCGGGTAAAGGAGGAGGGTTGTGTTAGGCCATCAACAGCCAATGTAAAAATTTGTTGAATCTATCATGAACATGGACAATAGACGTTATAATGTTAATGCTAGGTCGTTGCCCGTAAGTAACGCGCTGTATGGCTCGAGTACAGTGATAAGTGAGTTAGAGCCGCTGCATCGGCGCCCGGATGTAGTGTTAAATGAGCAAGGGCTACCGCGTCATTCTGGACGCACGCGGCTAAAGAAGTTAGTCCATAAGAGCAAAATTAGATTTGGTATTTGGAATGTTGGGACATTAAATTGTAAATCTGTAGAGGTTGTAGGGGTTATGATTCAAAGGAAAATCAATATCCTTTGCTTGCAAGAAACAAAATGGCGTGGAGAAGAAGCTAAGGATATTCAAGGTTTCAAACTTTGGTATACAGGAAAAGTAAGTGCACGCAATGGAGTAGGCATCATTATAGATAAGGAGTGGAAGAAGAACGTTGTAGAAGTTAGCAGAATTGGAGACAGAATTATTTCTTTAAAAATGATAATTGGACGTGAGACTGTTAATATTGTTAGCGCTTATGCGCCGCAAGTCGGGACAGAAGCCAGTCTTAAGGAATTATTTTGGGAGGATCTGGAGGGGTTGATTCGACACATACCACAGAGTGAAAAGATTTTTATTGGAGGAGACTTTAATGGGCATGTCGGGAGGGAAGCTGGTCAGTATGCGAGGGTGCATGGTGGTTTTGGTTTTGGAGAGCTAAACAATGAAGGGCAAACTCTTCTTGATTTCTCATTGGCGTATGATTTTAAGATTGCCAATACTTGTTTCAAGAAGAGAGATGAGCATCTCATCACCTACAAAAGTGGAGCCTCAAGGTCGCAGATTGATTTTCTTTTGGTTAGGAACACAGATAGAAAACTTTGTAAAAATTGTAAGGTGATCCCTGGAGATGCTGTAACGACACAACATAGGGTCCTAGTCCTTGATGTGTGTATTATGAGTAAAATCCAAAAACGTCGACAAGTAGTAACACCAAGGATTAGGTGGTGGCAATTAAAAGGTGAGAAGCAAGATATTTTCAAGCGAAATCTTTTGGATAAAGGAATTTGGGATTCTCAGGGAAGTGCTAACATCATATGGGAGGATATGGCTAAAAAGATACGGGAGGTTGCAAAAGTAGTTTTGGGAGAATCGAAAGGTCCTGGTCCGAGAGATAAGGAGTCTTGGTGGTGGAATAATAGTGTACAGGACAAAATCAAGTATAAGAAGAACTGTTTTAAAGCCATACATTTGTGTAACAATGAGGAAAATTGGGAGAGGTACCGTATGGCTAAGAAGGAAACTAAGAGAGCTGTGGGTGAAGCTCGTTCTAAAGCTTTTGAAGAATTTTATAAGAACCTTGAGACGAAGGAAGGAGAGCAAAATATTTATAAGATTGCCAAGAGTAGGGAAAGAAAATCAAGAGATCTAGAACAGGTAAGGTGTATTAAGGATGAAGAGGGAAGAATTTTAGTTACAGATGATGAAATTAAAAATAGATGGGAGACTTATTTTTCTAAACTTTTCAATGATGGAGAGGATTCATCTAGTAACTTGGAGGATTTAGTAATTGGTGAAGGAGAACAAAATTTGTCATTCTATCGAAACATACGTGATAAGGAGGTAAAGGAAGCTCTTAAGAAAATGGCAAATGGTAGAGCTAACGGACCTGATTGTATATCTATCGAAGCGTGGAAATGTTTAGGTGAAGAAGGGGTGAGATGGTTAACTAAGTTATTTAATGTGATTTTACGGTCCAAGAAAATGCCTGATGAGTGGAGGAGAAGTACATTAATTCCTATTTATAAAAATAAAGGAGATATTCAGAATTGTACTAACTATAGAGGGATTAAACTCATGAGCCACACAATGAAATTGTGGGAGAAAGTAATTGAGCATAGGTTGAGATTGGAGACAAGTATTTCTGAGAATCAATTTGGTTTTATGCCAGGTAGATCAACTACAGAGGCGATTTATCTACTAAGGGGATTAATGGAAAAGTATCGTTGTAAAGATAAAGATCTACACATGGTTTTTATTGATTTGAAAAAAGCTTATGACCGTATACCAAGAGAAGTGCTTTGGAAAGCGTTGGAAAAAAAGGGAGTACGGATTGCTTATATTAAAGCCATACAAGATATGTATGAGGGGGTAAAAACTAGTATAAGAACGCCTAGTGGTCAAACAAAGGATTTTCCTATAAAGATTGGGCTACATCAGGGATCATCTCTGAGTCCTTATTTGTTCAACTTGATTTTAAATGTTTTGACGGAACATATTCAAGAGGAAATCCCGAAATGTATGCTCTTCGCGGATGATATAGTTCTTATAGCAGAGACAAGAGAAGAGGTTAATTGCAAACTTGAGTTATGGAGGAGGACATTGGAGTCGAAAGGTTTTCGTCTGAGTAGAAGTAAGACGGAATATTTATATTGTAAATTTGATAAAGGACTATTCGAAAATAATTTGGAAGTAAAATTGGGAGATCAAATTATACCTCAAGTGGAAAAGTTTAGATATTTGGGAGCCATTATCCAAAATGATGGCGAAATCAGTGGAGATATTTCACATAGAATTCAAGCTGGGTGGTTTAATTGGAGAAAAGCTAAAGGAGTTATTTGTGACCGTAAGGTGCCTAATAAACTTAAAGGAAAGTTTTATCGTACTGCTATCAGACCGGCAATGTTATATAGTAGTGAATGCTGGGCTCTAACGGGACAGCAAGAGCATAAAGTTGGAGTAGCAGAGATGAGAATGTTACGATGGATGTGCGGACATACACGTAAAGATAAAATTCGAAATGAGCACATACGTGAAAAAGTGAGGGTGGCACCTATTGAGGAAAAAATGGTAGAAAATCGGTTGAGATGATTTGGGCATGTACAAAGAAGACCAAGGGAGGCACCAGTGAGAAGAGTGGAACATATAACTTTGAGTCCGATTAAGAGAGGTAGAGGAAGGCCTAAGAGAACACTCTTGGAAGTTGTTGAACGTGATCTCTTAATTAATAATATTTCTAAAAGCTTAATAAATGATAGAGCACAATGGCGTCTTGCAATCCATGTAGCCGACCCCACCTAGTGGGATAAAGGCTTGTTGTTGTTGTTGTTGTTGTTGTTTTGGGACCAACAATCTACTTGCATTTGCAAGGCGGCAGTGTTTAATACAATTATCCTATTGGAATTTAACGTAATTTATTCTATTCATAACATTCGAATTCTTGATCATATTTGTTGGCGAAAAAAGAAAAGAATTCTTAATCTTGTTTAAAAAAAAATAAAAAATCAAATCCTTTCTATTCGATTCAATCACTGTTGGTGCAAGGTGATTATTCTAGTAGACAAGAACACAAACAAAACCTTGCCCAATAATTTGGACATACAAAGTGTTGGGTGTTTAGTGTCTAGGCTTATCTATACCTACATAAATATGTATAACATAAAATTTTATGAAGTTTCATCTTTTGTTTGACTTATCTAGTAAAATATAACACCCACGCTTTAGTTATTAATCCTTTTTCCCTTTCCGAGGCTTAATATTCGTATCATACAAGAATAAAAATCACAAAGTTAACGATACTCATTCATATGGTAGTGGTCATCTTGTTCTCACCTGCGTTTTGGTTGTAGGAGAGCATTGCAGATAAGGAGCACTAAGCACCTGAAATAACAGCAAGAAAAGTTTATCTGCATGACAACATCAAGGTAATGTTCAACACAGCTTATTTTATGGACGCCTGTGTTCGAGCATATAGTTGTGATATTGATAGTTTAAATTTCTACTTTTAGTCTCTAGTAATGATAATGGTGGTGGTGGTGGTAATAGCTCTCTTTTGTCGTGGAGATTTATCATTCTCTATTTCCCTTGTCAAACATCACCATGAAAAGCTGCCAGCTGTGTAGACTGTAATAGTAAGAATTCTAGTAGCCATTTAAGATGTCAATTCGACACATTTTAAGTTCACTTTCATGAATTTCTGTTTAATAAGTTAACAGACCACCTTTCTCTTGCTAAACTAAGTTTGTAGCACACAACAATAACGACCACCACAAACCTTACAACTTTATCCTATTAAGTGAGGTCAAATAAATAAATCATACGATCTCAAGGAACATATTCTCTCCGGTCCCAATATAAAGCACTTCTAATCATCTCATGAAACCACGAAAAAGTAGTTTAGTCATTAACTTTGCCTGAAAATATAATAAACTTTCAATTTTACCCCAATCTAAATAAAATTTTTTAAATTTGTATTACATTCTCTTTCACAGTTAATGAGATTAAATAGAATTAATATTGAAAAAACATAATTAGCACTCTGATCAAGTGCCTTGTATTAATACCAAAGAATCTTTTTAGAAAGTGCCCTGTTATAAGGAGTGGAGGGAGTACGCTTTATATTTACTGGAGAACAGGCTTGGTCTAAACTGGACCAGGAAAAGTCTGCAATGCTTTAGGTGGATTATGATGAGCGTAGATATATTCCATTGACAGTTGCTATCAAAGTAACTCATGTTAATATTGTAAATTTACGACTTAATCACTTGGGTCTAGCATAAGCATGTGCACCAAACTAGTGCTGTATGAGCCAGTTACTAGGTGGGTAATCAATATTCTTAACAATATCATAAGTAAAATATGGCAAGAGTGGCCAAACCTTAACTTGTTTATGAAGGAACCTTATGTAGTGCGTTGCCTCTAAAAGGACAGAAGCTGTATCTGACTGCAGTAAGAATTACAAAGAAAAGAGTTACCGGATTCAGCTCTTCACTGAAGGCAATAATAAGCAAGCTATCAATCAAATCAATTAAGCTTCTTTTTTTCCCGTGTTTTCTGTTTAGGCTAAGATTAATTTCCTGTAAATTCCACCAGATATAAAACAAATAGAAGTAACTATTCTCAAGCAATGTGCATGAACAAATGTTTACACCTTCCCAAATGGTGAAACGAGCTGCTGCAAGGCAACAATTCGTTCCCCAATCTTCTCCTTTCTCTCCTATTAGCAGAAGAATAATCTTAATTAGAGATGTTATATAAAAGAGGAACTACAATAAAAGTAAGCCTCAAGAAATAAGAATCATAAACGTGTTACATCTTTCAGCATCACGGAAACAAATCACGACAGAGGAAAACAAGAAACCTTTGTGGAAATGGATAAATCAGCCTTTTGTCTTTTGGATGCAATAGAGGTATAATTGCTTTGATCCACAGAGCAGAAGCTCCTTTTCGGTTCCATCATCTTTCTAATATCTACACCTTCTTCTCTCTGATGGAATCAACAAAAGAACATTCTCTAATAAGAAAGACAGGAGAAAATGGAGCAGGCTAAGATGAAAAATATTAAAAGGAAGCTCAATAAAACGGTTACAGAAACAATTAAACACATTTTTGTTAAGAGTGGCAAGAATAGTTAACAGTAAGAAAGGACTTGCCTCATACTACCCAATTTACTGATTATAGCACTTTTACAGGATTTTCTACACCAAAAGTCTAACAATCTCCATTGTCTAATGCTCGGACAAAAATCAAATGAATTTTAATGAAATATAAGGAAGTACTTAGTTTTAAAAAAAAATCAAGAATGGGTCAGAACCCCCATTATGGGGCCATAGGAAAACAAAAGAAAGAAACTAAAGGGAATCCACAGTCAATAATGCCCTAAGCTCCTAACTCAAAAGGAAGCTTCGTCACATTCCTAAGCCGTAAGATCTGTCCAGCTGAACAAGGAGTAAGCAAAAGGGCAAGCAACACCAAACGAAGGACCCCATGGAAAGAGATTGATGTCAATTGAAGAAGAAGCATCCAAGATAACCACAACCATTTTGGTGGTTGCGACCTCTAGATTTAAATAAAATTGTATAAGTTATCTTTTGCAGCATGCAAAATAATAATACTAAGATTTATGTTTATAAAGATCAAAGAGCAGCATGTGCAGTCTCGATCAAAATAATGCTCGCACTTACAGTAAGGAAAGCAAAATCATCATCGTTAACTACCACCTCTTCAAATCATGATTACAATCACTGAAACAAAAATGGCAGAAATTTAAAAGAAAGAGGCAGCAGCTCCACCAAAAAAGAAAATGACAGTTGGACAGCGACGCAAACAACTGCCACGGAAATCAAAAATCCTACCGTTGGGGCAAGGGTCGTGATATCACCAAGACACCAACACTGATCAGCTTCCTCAACTATCCGAGTTATTATACGGTAAAAAGAACTACTGCAACTCGTGAAGGCTAGCATTTAGCAACATTCTTATGCTATCTAGTTTTTAATTGGGTGATGTTGGGAAGAAGCTCAGATATGCGAGGCAAGGCGAGGTCAGGCGGGCCCATTAATTAATTTGTATTAGTATTCTTTAAAATAATCATAATACGGTGCATGAATGAATCTGATTTGAAGGACGTCTTCATTAACACCAAAGCTGAGAACATCAAATACTTGAAGAGAAAAATAGGATTAATCGGGAGAGAGTGGAGAGAAGGGCAGGATTTTGGGAAATCATGAGATTAAAAGGAGAGAGAGAAGGAAGAGGGAGGAATCATACAAACAATTGGGGGGTATTAAATTTCAGAATTTCCGGGGACTAGCTCCAGTAATGGTATTTAACAGATTCAGGAACTTACCGAAAACACAGAGTCAGCATTGCAGAAGGAGCTAGCCGTCATGGAACCTTGATAGTTGAATATCCTAAAGCAGTAAGCAAGCTAAGCTCCCTCGCCAGTTGAGGAGATTGCAAATGTTAAGTATTTTTTTCAGCCTAAGAAGCGTAATAAGGTTCAATCTTCAGTTGGAACATTCACCACGGAAACCAGAAAGATATGTGCATAAATCAACTTCAGAGGAGATGGGGAGAGTAGGATTGCGTTGAGGAGGATTGTGGGGGAAGAAGAGACTAATGTCAGCAACGGCGTTTTATAAAGTGAAAAATTACATCTAATATTATATTACATTATATTATGCAATCACTTATCAGTGTCAAAAGTATATATACACAAATGACAGCTAATATCCACCCGAGAAAGAGAGAGATGTTTTTTCTCCCTTCGAGACACGAGCGAAATCGAAATTTTCAAACCCAAAAAGCTTTGATTTGCATTTGGTCCGTGTTATGGTGGCGACTGTCATAATTGTCATGATGTTATAAAATTACGGAAAGGCGGTATATAATTTGTCCACATCAGGAATCTCCCTGTTCTGCGAGAGGACAAATATTAATGACACTTTGATTAAATTTCTAAATGGCTGGGTTTGTCATTCCCAAAATAATAGTAAAAATTATTAAATCACAGTAAGTACGTTATGCACGACCAAAAAACCAGAAATACGGCGTTAGCTCTTGCTATGAGTAATAAAGAAAATCACACACACATATAGATAGAGAGAGAGAGAGAGCCAGAAAGCCCCATTGTCGAATTTATGAATAGTTCGGTTGGCCGAAAGAAACAAATAATTTATATTTATGAATAACCAAAGAGAAGAAAAATATAAAACTAGCGAAAAATAAGGAGCGTTGGCGGGAAATGGGTGTCAGGGGGAGAGCAGTTTACAGGATCAGGTAGTGTTGGGGACAAAGGGTCCCACGTGGCTCCGCTATGTTGATCATCTATGATTCCGGGGATCCTACCAAACCCGCAGGTGTCAGACCGTGAGTGAGGCGTGCACGGAGGAGAGAGGGGGTGCGCGAGTAGGATAAGGATGTCGCAGGAAGTGGGACCCGGGAAGCGCCCTAAAAGTCCACGAGCCCAGGGTTTTAGTCATGCATGGGCCCCACACGGTTTTGGTTTCAAAACTCGCGTCGGGGGTTTCAAACTTGGAAGCCCGTGACGCCACATTTGGACCTGGCGCTTGCTCTGCTTGCCGCCTGTATTTCTAATCCTCCCCTTCTACTATTTGTACATGTACTATCCCAATTCTACGCTTTGGGATAGGTCGCTGTTCACTTTTAACACAGTCTTACTTGTATCCGCGAAAGAGAGAGAGCACCGTCTCACAAGTACTGCCTGCTAGAAACCACCCTAATCATACATATAATTCCATTTCATTCATTAACCATGTACTGGAATTGAAATCTCGACGTGAGCAAGGCAATTTAACTGTTTCGCTTTATTTTTTTACCATAAAAGAAGAAATTAATAATGCACTGATCCAAACCTGAGTGAACTAATACAGAGAGAAATTCAATAAAAAAAATTTAATCGTACTTATTTAAATTTTTAAAATTTTACAGTAATTTAGGAATACTAATTTAATATTAAATTTTATAAAAAATAATAAAATTACTTTTTATTTAAATTAATATCAAAACTATTTTACTTCATTTGTTAATTGTTTTGCTTGAATTATCTATTTATTTTTAAAATATTATTAATTACCTTGCTTCATTTATTCATTTCCCTTGAATAAAATTAAGTGAAATTCAAGCAGTGAATAAGTGAAATAAGGCGATGAAAAACAATGTGTGAGTAAATAGACAACATATAGTATAAGAATTCAACAAGCTGTCTTAAGATGATTTAAATACATAAAATAAAAACAAATTAAGCAGGATAATTAATAATATTTCATAAGCAAATTAATAAGTAAAGTATGATAATGAATTAGTAAAGTAGGAAAGTTTTAATATTAATTTAAATAAGGGACAAGTTTGTCACTTCTCTTATAAATTTAATATCAAATTAGTTTGTCTTGACTGGAATGTAATTTCAAAAATTTATTAGCTTTAAATTTTAATAAGTGCAGTCAATGAGTTTTTATTGAAATTATTCTACTAGTATAATCAAATCCACACATACATTATAGATCACAAGACACATGGACCATTAGACCTGTAAATTAGGGCCGAGCCCTCTTAAACATAAAAAAAATCTAGGGTTAAGCTATTACTTTAATGTGTAAAATGAAAAATTAAGCCCTAAAATAAACGGGTGGCCCTTTTAAGTCCTTGTGTATGTGTGTATTAATTAATTTTAATATAAAAAAATTAAATATCACTAAAAGTCTAAAACCCTTGCTTTATTTTATTTAGCCATCAAGTGCGTTATCATTCATTCTCCTTTCAATCCATCTTCCAAATTTCAATTCAAAGAGAAGGATCAAATTATATTAATATTGGTAACAATAATATTAGTAAAGTTTAATTATTATTGACATGGATTTTGTGTTGCTATTTTTTCTTAAATTTAGATTCGTTGTTGTGTGGATTATCTTAAATTTATTTTTCTAAACTTAATATTATGTGTAATAATTTTTTATAATTTAAAATATCTTTTAAATTTTTAAATTAAAAAATAAAAATAAAAATATGGCTGAGACCTTGAAAGCCGAAATCAAAGTGATCAAAATAAAATTTTAAAATATAATCAGATTTAATAAGGCATTAAGGTTCAGGCTTACCTTAACTGACAGTTACATGGACCATACTCTCTATGATGTCTAAAACCACTTGTACTTTTTAATGTGGGAAGGTTGGGGGGGAGGAGATTCGGAGTGGATTTCATTATTATGACCAGCAGCAGTCCAAATTAAGGTTGGACCTAATTTTGCGAGGCTAGGTGGTTGGTCCGTCTCGCTTTAGTCTTCACATCCCACGAATCAGAAGCCAACGGAAATTATGGCACCAGACATGGAATCTTAATTAAATCTAAATCATCTCGGAGAAATCTTCTCCCGCTTTAATATTACGTCGTACATTCGTCTCATCCATCTATCTTTCGTCCCCTGTGCTTTGCTTTCTCCTATCACGTTGATAACTTGATATCATCGCCTGTTGTTCTTCTATCTCCAACACCATGTCTATGATGCATGCCCAACACCGCAAACAACTACGCTGTTCACCCCAACACACATTCCTCTTAATTTCTCTCTAATTTCAATAAAAATATCCCTACCATCCTCATTTACCAGGCTAGGATACGGAACCATACCTCCGCTCCTTCTTTTATCTGCAACGTGAAATATTCAACAATATTTGAACACTTGCCGTTAAAATATCTTCCACTGGCGAAACTTCTCATAAAAATATCCTGCTTGGTTAATGATGTCAAAGGTTTTATTTTATTGAAATTAAAGGGGGGCCATCCTTTTCAATTCATTACGAGCCTGCACTCACCGCCCCGAGCTGATATTGCTATAACATTATTAAAACCCTTCAGCTTTTTATTAATTATGCACTTGGGATTTTCTAAGACGAGCGAAGAATAACGGAGAATCGTTCTAAGATTATGTGACTTTCCACGTTGGATCCTATTTATTTGACTTCATTTCTTCTTCTTTTCCCCGGGGGGGGGGTGTTTCTAGTGTATCATGAGCAACCAAATATGTGTTAATTATTACTATCGTTGCAGCTCTCCGGAGTTCACCGATCATCTAGAATCTAAAAAGTAGGTTTTGAAATTGGGGGTCAATATTTCAACGTAAAGCTGAAGGTCAAAACTCAGGAGCAGGGGAACCCCTTACAAATTGCACGCTGGAATACAAAATTGGGTTGGGTAAATTAAAGAACAAATTATTCACAAAAGTAGCCATTTGTTGTATTTGAATAATATAAGTACCAAGTGTGCGAGAGACATGAAGTTTCAAATATGATAAAAGAGTCTTCGGGCTCCCTTACTTCAAATTACCCAAATGCAAAGACGAAAAAGTAATTTGATTGTTAAAATTGAAATATATTGCAAAGATTACAACTGTGAAATTGAAATAACAAAGTCTCTAAGCCTAAATGCAAAGTAAATTTAATTTAAATAAGTAATGAATTTGCTATGCATGTAGATTGTCTTTTCTTAATTTCATCAATTGAACTCCTTTTATACTCATATGTTTGAAACTATTATGCCTAGAGAATTAAAAGCATGTATGCAAAATATTCGCTATCACTAGGCACAATTCGGCAAGATTTATGCCATGTCAAACAATGATCTCATATCTCCTTAATGATCTTCCACGTTCAGTCATTCTAAGTCTTAGGGCTCCACCCCTTGCTTCATCACGTTATCAACACGGAGCCTTTTTTGTGAGTAGATCAGGCCTTGCTTTTAGTTGAATATTAGGCCTCATGTTTCTTATTCCTTTTTCTTTGTTATTTTTAGTGTTGTTAACTTCACGCTTCTTTTTATGCCTAAATTATGCCCCCTATGTGTGAGTGGCTATTGGTCGTTGGCCACGTGGCATGTTTAAGAAGATTCAAGCTCTGGCATTTTGTTTCTTTGTGCCTTTAAGGTTGTAAACTTTTCCTTTCTGCCATTGTCATTTCTTCTGCTCTTTCGTACTCCTTACTCTTTCCTTGCCCTTAAAGTTTCTATCATTCTGTCTTTTTATACTCTTTCCCTTCATCTTCTCTGACAATGGCTTCCCATTTTAATCCTGAACAACCTCTCAAGCCACCATCCCTTTTGCTACTCTTCCTAACAACTTGGCTATTGTTTGCAACCCTCTTGAGCCTTTGCACGACATTCCCCTAATAACTATTCCATTTTGTGCCGAATTTTGAGATCCGAAAGGTTTGACGTTTCTTGCATTGAACGTTATTGGAATATGTTGGTTGTAATTTGAAATGTTTTTATTGGGTCAGTGGTGGCAAAAATCTTCGTTAAGCAGCTTCTTAACAAATTTAAATACCGTTAGGGTTAGCCCAAAGAGCTGAATGATATCAATTTTTAAGTGAATTTTTTTGCATTAGTTGGAGGGCTTCTCAATTCTCATTATAGCTTATGATTTTTTGAAATTTAGGGTAAATAAAATATTACCTCATGTTACTATTGCATTTTTAATATTACCCTTATTTAAACTTATTAATTAAGAGAGAGATTTAATGTACATTTGAAAAACTTTCATTTAATTAAGGGTAAAATTGATAATTTTTTCTATTTTTAGGCAAAGTCAATGACTTAATCACCTCTCATTAATTCTAATGGGATAGTTAGAAGTGTCTTATAATAAGAACTGGAAGGAGTATATTGCAAGTGGTATTATCATAACTGCAACATCATATTTTGAACCCCTTTAATGGAAGTGATGGGATTTTATATAAGAAACACCAAATCTTTTACATTGTGTTAAGGGTTATTTGATCCGCACAATTTTAAAAGTTTACAAGGATTTGTTATTACATTTTAAAGGTTATGTACTCTATCCATTTTCAAGCAAAAGATAATTTCAATCCACTCATATGGTTTAAAAAAGTTAGTTCATCCTAACAATTATTTTTGAAATTAAAGTGTTTGAACTAAAATGTCCTTATAATCAAAATCAATTTTCGATGTATAAATTACACAAGAAGACATGAGTTTTATAATATAAATATGGATTAGAGTCCGTTTTTACCCTTAAAATATTCGTGAAGAAATGCCTAGTATCATAAACTATTGGTTGTAGCAATATTCCCTTAAAGTTTTAAAAACGGAGCAATTTTGCCATTGACATTATGAGAAGGCAAGTGTCCATTAATTGGGTGATGTGGGACCTACATACATGTGACTAAATGACATACACATGGCATCTACGTGGACAAGTTTAAAAATAAACTACTTTCTCCCTCCTCTTTAACCCTAGCCTTGCTTTGTCTTCCTTGTCTTCATCCTTGTCTTTTTCTTAAGAGTAAATGTCAGCCAGAGCAACGGCACCAAAGCATCACCCCTAAGAACTACCTCCTACTATTGCTGTTGCTTCTTTTATGAAATATGAAGTAGAAGAATCAGAGAACAATGCCATTGAAGAGGAAGCCAGTAGTATGCTTAATGAAATATAGCACGAGGATGAAAAGTCTAAGGGTGATGCTAAAAGTGAATTGGTGCAAGAATCCAAAACTGAGTCTAGCAAGACTCGACTATTGATTCCAATCAGTGACTCCACGAAACTGATGTAAAATCTAATAGTAAGTTGAAATATCTCCCTTATATAATCACAATTAAACCCATAATCTAAAGTAATCAAGGGATTAATCCATAAAGAGATTACCAAGCTTATAATTTAATGCAACGAGATCTCAAATTTTTATAGTTTAAAATAAGTCAGAACCATTTATTAGGCCTTTAATCAAAATAAAATAATATTTCAAAAGCATGGAATATCTTGGAGGAGTGAAAGGGGTTGAAACTGTTGAAAAATTTCAAGATTTTGAAAACAAAGCAGTGCGCCACGGCTCATGCATCATTCATCACGACTTGTCACTCTCTATGCCATGCACTGCAGCACAGGCACCATGTGCTACTAGCTCTAAAATACTCACATACTACTAATGTAGTAAATCCTAGCAGAGAAAACATGAGCTTTGTAACCTCTTCCCATACCAAACTATTTCCTTCATGCTAATCTAGCACGTAGAGGGGTTAACTTAATCACCACATTAAACTATCTTAAACTGTATTCATGAAAAATCTTATTTAAAAAAGCTTAAGACCCAAGACTTCTTAACAAAATCATTTGAAATCGAACACACATTGCACAGTAGAAGATAATTATTAGCATTCATCACACCAAATACATGTTCTAACACAAGGGAAATAAGGCCAAAAAATGGGGCATGTGCCTCGACATGCACCACGTGTGCCATGGCATGTGGCATAGAGCTACGGGCTCCTATTCTATGTTATGCACTGTGGCGCACATGACAGGATTTTACTATCATATGATAGTTCACAGATGCAAACTTTTGGTATATGCCGTTTCTACATAGGACATCCGATTGGAGTAATTCAAGCACTCACATGAAGCTTATTTTATAAGCTAGCTAATGAGATAAATTTGGAAATGATCCAACAGTCTGATCTAAATTTGGACACTTAGGTGTAAAAAGTCTATTTTCTTAAAAATTTCATGTACAAAAGTATTCAAATCATACATTTATCTCACTAGGCTGTTTTAGGCTTAAAATCAAGTCCAAAAGGACCATATATACTTGATTAATTCACAATCACAACATATATATACATAAATTAAAATTCGGCCACTCAATTGCCCATTTCATAGCCGTAGGGGCCATTTCTCGCCAATTTTCACAAAGACATTCACTTAGCCATTCTTAAACCACAATTTACCACAAATTTACTACTGTCAATGCATTTATATAGAAACATAACACAATCTTAGCCTACAATCACAATTCACCACTTTTTTGTATAAATAGGCTAAGTTCACCAACTAACACATTTCTCTATATAATTACCACTTTCACAATCATAGCACATTTTCAACTAAAACTTAGCCCATTTCACAATATTCAATACATATATCATGTATTTACACACACAGGGCTAAGATATGCAAAAATTACTACTTATCACATTCTAACACATGCTTATATGTCCTATCGAAACTTTTCATTTGATAACATACAAGAGATGAATTCATTACACAAGTTTCTAAAATCACACGGCAATAGCACAGTTATGCTAGTCCTGAGTCTTTCTCTTTGCTTGGCTCGCTGCTTTAACTTGTGAAAATGTAACCTTAGGATGAGATAATAATATCAGTAATAGAATAACTCATTATTACTAACTATCATAAGTAACTATAATCAAGTATAGTACATATATATATACAATCAAACATAACATATAACATAAGTCTTATCTCATAAAACTATTTTCATCACAAATCACTACTATTGGCATGATCAACTACTATCTGATCCTTTATATCACCTCAACTAAAACCGTATGCTCTTATTGGGCTAATACATACTCATTGACCTAAGCATACCTTCAGTGATAAAATCACCAAGCAAAGATATTTTATCCTACTTTCAGATTATGTTTTTCCCTTATCACACTGATGAGGTTGTCATTACCCTAACATCGCATCACATAGATGCTAAAGAGCTTAAATCTCTAACACTGTACCCCACTTGGCCACTAAGGAGATAATCTCCAACTTTGTACCTTAAAAAGCACTAAGATGATAAAATTATCTAATACCATACTCTATCAGGTATTAAGGAAAATAATGCCATATGGACTTCTCACTGCTTCTCCCTATAAGTGAACTCTCACCCCCTATACTCATGGTTTTATATAAACCACATGCTCGTATATAAATTCATATTTATATGTAGTTATATAATCGTATGTTTCTATAAGTTTATTTAATTAAAATCCTTTTCATGGAACAATAATGCTTTGTCACAAATCATGCATAGTTTAAAACAATTTCATGCAATAACTATAATACTCTCAAACGGTTATATTATATGGTTAAATAGAGTAAGTTATTCGATTACCTCAACCCTTCTATTACAAGAAAGGTTATCCATGGATTTCACAACTACTAATGCCTCTCTACAAGCTTCCTTTCTCAATTTACAAGCATAGCACACCAATCTACACCTAGTTGACACTATTAATCAATTAATCAAATTGACCAAAAGTACTTAATTATTACTTTTAACCATATATAGCTATCTATTCATTTTTGCTTAAGTCAAATTAGGTTCATCACTACTTATCCACCTCTTTCTATCACTTCTATAGGTGCCATTACACTCCTCAAATTTCACTCCTTTCTACCATTAATGTAGGGCTTAATTTAAGCTTATAGTTTTATTGTTTAACCCCAAACTAATTTCAAAAATTTAGTTTAACTCTCAAGAACATTTTCATTATTAGAGGGTAAGAAAGAAACCCTTTAAAATTCCTTGATTCAATTTCTCTATAACTTATACTAAAAGAAATTATAGTAGAATTGAAACTAAGGGCGGTACAAAACTTACCCGATAAGCTACTAGTCTAGAACTTCTCCCAACGCTCCAAGAATCAAAGCCTTAACAAAGAAGCATCTTTTCCTCCTCTCTCTTTCATTTTCTCCCTTCTCTTCTGTGTCTTTCACAAGCAGTTCATGTCCTTATTATTCATTTTCTATGCCGTGCATCATAATGCAAGCAGCATTAGTTATGGCACGTGGCGTAACGAGGAAAATCCTCACCACGCGCACACGCTTCATTCTAAAATGTGATCCTTTCACTCACATTTATTCATCCAACATCCTAATGAGTCAAAACATCAAGTTGTCATTCAAAATCTTAATCACTCACTAATTACTAATTCATCCTCAATTAGCAGCTAGTTTCAAGATTAGAAAAATCAGGATGTTATGAGCTCCTTCATTTTCCTCTTCTTCCTTTTCTATTTTCTGTCTCGATTTGAGACCAGTATATCAAAATTTTTAGCCATACACCACGGTGCACGCATCACGCACTGTGATACATGGCACAGAAAGGCCCTTCCTTTCTCGTTGCTATCCAGGCACCACAACTTATGTGTTGTACTCTGCGGCATGTGGCACAGAGATGCTTACTTCATGTTTTCTCCTTCTTTTGATGCTTAGGTGGCTCGACTTCACTTTAGTCCCATAATTAAGGTTGAAATCACAACCAAATACATTTATTAGACCTTCCTGGCCATACTCTATACCAAATCACTCAATTAGTATAATTAAATTTGATTAATTTCTTAATAATCCAAGGATTAAAATTTAGGATTTTACAACTCATGCTAATCGATTGCTCTATAAAACCTCCAAAGCCATGGCTTTCTCTAAGTTTTCTTTGCTTTTCTCACTCCTTTTTTTCCTTATTTCTCTTCCTCACTCATCCTATTCTGTATGATCATGGTGAGTATCCCCTATTGTAATTTTATGGGCGTGCTTGTCAAGAGAAACCCTGCTTTACCCAAGATGAGGAAGCCTCAGTATATACATACTAAGATGAAAATTTGGGCAACTAGGATGAATCAAGAAAAAGAGTGAGTGTATTCATACATTGCATGTGAGTGAGATGTGACATTAGGCTCTTTTACCAAAATATTTTGTAGATTTTAAAAATATTTTCAATGAGCAAATTCAATATTCAAATATTTAGAATTATACAATGCATAACGGTGATTAGTTGTTCAATGTATTAACCTTTAGAATTTTGTAAGTAATTTAGTGATGACTTATTCAAAACTCTAACCTTTTCAAAATCTACAATGTCTATTAATGATTTTCTTAATCTAGATTCAATGCTTAAAAACTTTAAAAGGTTTTAATGGTGGTATTTATTAGTGCCCAACATTCATATACATCTATTACCTATATAAGGCATGCTTATGAAGTTTTCAGAAATTACTACTCTTGAGCTTTTAAACATTCCTCTTCCATCTCCTAAGTTCTTCTTTCTAAAGTGTATTCTCATTGTTCTAGCATCCTATGTCTTATAGGAAGTGTTCGTTTAATCTTGGAAAGTTGTTTCATTTAACTTATGTGGCAAAATAACTCTAAAAAATAGTGTTCTTGGGTGTGACTCGAATCAAATTATCTATTAAGAGATCCAACATACCCTCCCTTTGCTTCCTTTCTTCTACCATGTTACTTTAATGATGACTTCCATTTTGCCACTTTAAGTTTCAAGTGTAACATTTCGATTTTTAATTCCCTGATTTACTAAGTTTAATAAGAATAATTAAATAAGTTGATGTGATATGTGGTTAGAGGAGAATAATAAGTATTTTTAATTGAAATTTCTAGTATAATTTAGGTTCAAAGTGAAATGGGGTTATTTGGAGACCAAAAAGTAGAGAAAAACAAACTAAAAAGCCTTCATGCCACATGCCGTGATGCATGCATGGTGCACCACAGCACACAGTGCAAATTTTATAGATATCAGTCATTAAATGAGACAGGAAATAGAAAGGAAAGGAGAGGGAAAAGGAAGAGACGCACCAAGCTCTACTAGGGCACGATCTAGTGAAAATTTGAAAAGGTTTGAAGCTCCAAATCATCTAGGGTAAGATTTCTAAATCTTTTTTCTCCTTTCTTCTTCCATTTTCTCAAGGATTTGAGTTAGGGTTTGAATGAGGATGATGATTTTAGTTCATATAGGTTATGGGTCTAAACCCATTAACTTAAATAGAGTTAATGTGAGTATATTAGAGTATCTAAACCTAATATAATGAATTTTTAGTGTCTTGGGTTGTTAGACGCCATTAATATCTAAAAATTTCATTTATTATGGGTGGCTAGAAGATTGTGATACCATTAATGGGAATTTAATGATTCATTAATGTTATTGGGGACTAAAGATAATTAATAAATCTAAGGGATAGGCTCAAACTCTTATGGAGTAAATATTGGACAATTTAGAAGTAGAGATTGAGGGTTTAATGCTTGAGTTAGTAATGTTGATGAAATTCAACTTGGTTGATTGTGATTTTAGCTTTTGGTCACCCATTTGACTTGAAAATTCAAGCTTGAAAACTGTAACATTGAAGGGTAAACCTTTTACCTCAAAGGTTTGAGGTAACTGAGGGAAACTCTACTTTGAATAGTTATATGTTAATTGATTATAAATTGACTTCTAAATGTGAATGTTATATGCCTGGGTTGATTTCAATGTGAAAGCATGTATTAGTTTTAATGACTATATAAAAATTGAATGTGCATAATGTTACTGTAATTTGAAATGCAAATTCCAAATCAAGATGTTTTTAAACTATAAACATGCATATGTCTTTAGAAAGATGAATGCGATAATGTGTTGTAAATGAATAGTGAGTGATTGATTTGATAAAGATGAATAATTGTGATTGAAAAATGGGTATATATGATATAAGTGAAAGATAAGAAATTGATGTGCATTTAGATAGCGCTTGGTTGTGAGCCCAATGTGTTGATTTTGATAATGAGCAAAAGAAAAACTGAAAAGAGTGAGTATTATCTATGGTATGATCAATGGGTGAAAGTTCACCTAGGAATTGGAAGTAGAAAAAAATCATATGGTTTTAAGCTGCTCTCCGGTGTACGGGGGTATAGCCTTGTCCCACAGTTTGTTGAGGGACTTGAACTTAGCTATCTCTATCGGTTCAATAAGGAGAATAGTCTAGGGTATGAGACACCCTAGAGATTTGAGAATGGAAATGGCAAGTTATATGAATAAGGGGTCATGTCACATATCTGAAAATATGGTGATAATGTACCTAGTATATATAAGATAAAGAAGTTATTAAATGAGAAATAATGGGTTATGATATGTGTGAGTATGTTTTAAGTGCTTGGCTTCATATACATGTGCTTGTTTTATAATTGATATATAATTGCATAGGGTAGGTTTTACTTTAGTTATTGAATGGCTAGACTTACTCCTTCCATTTAATACTTTTCAAGCTCTAACTCTAGTGCTGAGAGAGAGAAGACTCAGGAGGCTAAGAATTGGTATATTCCTACTGTTTGCCTCTAGTTTAGATTTATTTTGTGTAATAGTATATGATTGCTAATTATAGGTTGCATGCCATCACACTTGCACTATTTTATTGTTGAAAATGTTTGATTTGTATTTTGAGCCCTGAGTATTTATGTATATTGATATATATATATATATAAGGCCAAAATACTAGTGCAAGTGTAGAAATGAAGATTTGAACATGTTGTGATTGATTTAGGTGAAACACATTACTAATTTACCTCCCCTCTATTTTTAGTAAAAAGGGGTTAAGGAGTAAATTTCTATCATACTATGGTTTAAGTGTGTGTGTGTGTGTGTGTGTGTGTGACGTGTTATACTAGTAGTCCTAAGTCTAATAGATGTGGTCCAGGTGTTAAGAAAGACTTTTGGCACTTGTTGAGGGTTTTGGACACCCTTTTTATGTGAAAGTTGTGAAAAGTGGTCAAAATGTGTTTGGGTGTCTAACTTTTTAGTGTGACTTGTTTTGGAAGTGAAACCTGTGCCACTAGTTAGTTCATATTAAGTGCTTTCTATAGACACTTAGATCATGTCAATCGAATGTTGGATGGAGAATCGAGGTGCATCAGAAGTTCTTGATTTTATTATCAAATGACAGCAAAATCAGTTAAATTTTTATGTAACACACTGCAGCGCATGACACATAGAGCAACATGCCGCAGTGCTGCATGCACGAGCCATGGTACACTACTCTATCATACATTAAAAGAGTTGTTTTTCACTGGTTTTCAATTTCTTTCACTTCTCTAAGGTATCCCATGCTTCCGTAACTTATTTTTACTTTGATACAAGATATCTTGATTGTTTTAAACTCTTTATGATTATGAAAAACTTGGTATCCCTTAAATTTAGACTAAAGCATAGTAATCATCTTTATGTATTAATCTTTTAATTACCATGAGTTTTATTTGTTAATGGAGTGAGATTTCATATCAAGCTTGTTGCTACTTTGTCATTTCTTTTAGATATTTTAAATATTATTTCAAGGAATGATTTGGGATTGCTAAGTTGGAGGGAGTGTAGTTTTATTATCGTTATTTTTTTTACTGACTTACTAGACTTGTTCATTCATTTGGTGTTGCTTTTATGTGGCATTTAGGAAACATACTTGATTTTAGTTTACACAGGGCATTAAGTTATGGAGAAAGAACAAGATTGTGTTTTGGATTAATGAACTGATTTTCAAAATAGATCTTTCATACAATTTCTCGCAATTTTGCAATTGTTTTCCATGTCCTCAGTTGATTTCTTCTCACAATTAGCAAAAGCCAGAGTATTCCATAGAGCATGCTTATGCATGCTATGATTTGGAAGATAACACAACATTCCTTGATCTCTCTTCTCCCATATGCTATTCAAATCACATGCTTCTATTTTTTTTTGTTAACTTATAATCAATCCAAGTTTATAAGTTGTTTTTATGTTGATTGCATATTTTGGCGAACAAGGTATTTCTAGTTTGTTGGGTTATTTCTATATTGATTCCATGTAAGCATTAACTAGACAAGCAATATAAGAATTTTCTCTCAACTTCACTCAGATCCATATGCCATGCCACGTAGGAAGTTTTAGTCAACTAACAGTCAATGTTTACACATCATTGCTAGGGGCAAAATTATTTCTCCATTTTTAAAACTTTAAAGGCAACATTGCTAGGACCAATAGTTTAAGGTTTCCTTTATGAATACTTTAAGGATAAAAAACAAACTTTAACCCTATGAATATTAATAAAATTACATATAGTATTATTATTTGTTTTGATCTATGTGAAAAATAAATGAATGTAATCAAAACTAAACAACATATAAAGGGAGTCTCCCCTTGTTAAACATTAATAGCATTTCAAAAAGGAATTGAAATGAATTAGTTAAGTAGATGGTATAAATAACTATTTTGAAAAGGAACTAAAATAATATTAGTGTGCATATTCAATAAGAGGACATGATAATCAAGGATATATTTAGTAAGTTAAAATATAACTTTTGAAAGGGTTAATGAATATCATAAACCTTAAACAATTGCACAAATAGTATTCTGAATCCTAAACTCTTAAAATGTGCAAAAAACTTTTCTCAATTTCTAAATTTTAAGTGCCTAAAACTTTGATATTAAATTGGAGTAAATGGATAATATTTTTAAAGGTCAAAATGAGTGTCACATTGATGTACGGTTGGGTCCAACAACTATAAAAGTAATTACCATTTTTTCAACTTAACGGTGAGGTTTTTGGTGCTCAAAATTTAAAAGTTGAGGGGATTTTTTGCACATTTTAGGAGTTCAGAGTACATGATGTTATTTGTGCAATAATTTAGCATCTAGGATGCTTATTAACCTTTTTTTTTAAATAATAATGGGCTCAACATTTATAATTGATTATGAAAAGCAGGTGAGATAAACTTATTTCTCGATGAAGTTCTAGAAGCAAAATTGAGTTTTTTGGGAAAAAAAGGTGTTTAGTTTTTTCCCCCTTTTAAAACCATGATTTATATATGTAAAATTAATTAATTTTGCTAATTCAAACAAGTACTTAAAGGAGTGTCAGGGTGTCCCCCCTTAACAAAACCATGATTTAGATGTATAATTGATTATTCCAACCTATCTAAATGGACTTGAATTCCTTTGATTGAGGGATAGTGGATTAGGACAATCCATATTTAAAAATTTTCATATTTCATATTTATTTATTTATTAATAAATACAATTTATCGCTAATCTACACAGTTTATATTTAATTCGAGTTATTTAATTTAATATTAAATTTTTTTATAATTTTGGAAAAATTAATTTGTTAGCCTTTATAGTTTTCTTAGATTTTGAATCAAGTCCCTCTATTTTTTCCCTTCTCATTGGGTCCTTACAATTCCTACCATTAAAGGCTTATTCCTTTCATTAAAAAATGCTTCAGACATTGTTAATACACTTGAAGATGCAACATATATGGACAATTTTTTCCCATACTCTCTCTCCCCCATGTAAGAGACTAAAGCTCTCTCTCTCCTCTTATGTTTTTCACTCACTTCTTTCTTCATGCTACTCTCTCTCCCAAGTGCTTATCTTTCCTTCTCATGGTAATTTATGCTTTTTCACATTCTAGATGTTAACAAACTCTACTCATAGTGTCAAAGATTGAGAGAGATGTCAAAGGGATTTGGAAGGAGGAGTTATTGACATTAGTGTTGTAAGGTTGCCCTTACAAATCTAATACTCAATTAACACACCACTGATAACCATTGGAATTAATCTAAAAGGATTACTCAACCACAGTTAACCATCTCAAAGCATTTCAAAATCTTAATTATTCTTTCTTTCAAAAATTTAGGATCCTAAGTTTAAGCCTTATAAAAAAGTTCAAATATGACTTGATTAAGTCTAAAATAAAGTAAAAATTAGTATGAAAGCATGATATACCATTTAGCAATCAAAAGCCTTAAAACAGTTGAAAAATATTGGGTGGGAGAAATAATAGAGGGATGCACCATGGCATATGCTTGTGCACTACAGCTTGTTTTTCTGTGTGACGCACGCTGTGGTGCGCTGCACAAAATTTGACAGCACCATGCTATCATATGACAACACCCAAGGGCAACTTCTGATGCCCACATTTCTCTGTCCAATATTTGTTTGAGATAATTTAGGTGTTTACAAAAAATATTTTGTATAAACTAACTAACGGCATGGGTTTTACTCCCGAATAATTTCACACAAAAGAGTTGGAGACCCGAACACAATTTGCATCTTTTCGCACACTTATACACAACTAGGGTTTCCAAAACTTATCACATGTGCCAAAAGCTACAACTAGCACCTAGACCATATTAACAGATTTAGGATAGTATAACACACCATAGTCACAATATAATACACATATTACTTTTTCAACCCTCAACCCCACAATAATAAAGACAGAAAGGGAGGTCCTCATTGCATTTAAATTATAATATTCATATTTCTGTATCATTTACACAAATATATATACTTGTACTAGCATTTTGTCCCTATAACAAATATCTCATGCATATACAACAACTTAGGGTCTAAAATACACTAACTTATTTAAATAACTTAGTGCAGGTATAATAAAAGAATGCAACCTTAGCTAGCAAGTATCATCACAAATTATACATAAATTTAAGTAAAGAAAGACTATATAATAGGAATGTCAAATTCTTAAGCCTTATAAGCTTTCCTTTTTTCAATACCCGAGTTAGAGCCTATAAAATATTAAGAAAAATGGGCGAGACACTTACGTAGTAATTAGAGTATGTCTATCCTATGCAATTGCTTATTAATTGACAACTTATAGAGTATGTCTATCCTATGCAATTGCTTATTAATTGACAACTTATAATGTGCAAATACTCATAAACCTACAAATTTCTCAACTTGTAAGGAAATCACATTATCATTTTTCACAATCATTTCACAATGCATATTGCCACAATAATAATAACCATGTGACAATAACAAAAGCAAATATCACAACTTGCCATAAACTTAATGTTCACCCTCCCTCTTCTCAGAGTTTACCCCTCAGGTGTCCTTGGTAGGATAAAGAGTGAGACCCTGTCGAGCCCAATTTATAGAGGTACTAATGTTGCCTACTTCTTCACTTTATAGGAGAGATTGTGGGATTAAACCTAGGCGGATGCATGATATGCCATGTCCCTTGGTAATTCGATCATTGGGAAGGCTTGGGGATAGCTGTACTACTAGCATACCCTATCTTGAGTAAATTGGGCTTAAGAAGGTCCCACTCTCTACCACAATAAGGATACCTGAGGGTAAACTTTGAGAAAAGGGAGGGCAAACTCTTAACAACCATGTGAGATATTGGATAAAAATGTATGATCTAACTATCCTTATATCCTCCTTTTACCTTTCGATTGAAATCATGGGCTATAATTTAAATAGGGCTCTGTCCGTGTGAATGAACTACCTACGCTCACCAATCATAAGGAGTAACTCAGCTAAAGATCACTATACTCACTCTCAGGTCATGGCTTCCCTTATTCTTGAATATCTATGGTGTCGTAAACCTTAGGCTAATCTCCTTGAAAAATTGATGGAGTTATCCAAGTTTAAGTCCCTCAATAAATAATGGGATAGTCCCTCAATAAATAATAAAACATGATACCTCTTGATTCCAATGATTGGCAGCCATTGCTATGTGGATTTTAGCTACTCCTCTCCTTATGTGAAGTCCTGTAAAAAACAATCATGTTATGAATTATACTCACTCATTTCACATATTTACATATGCAATACAAGCTCATTGAATTCCCACAATAAGCTATCACAGGTGAGCATCATAATTATCTTCATTTATCACATATAATTTCTATTCTCAACCTTATATATTCATATCACATTTGCATATTCTCAACCTTACTCATATATTGCATTTGAAGCTAATACAAAAACATAATCATTTTATCAACTTGTCAACTTCTTATTTCAAAACATAATTATAGTATTTCAAATATTTTAAATTTAAACATTACATTTATAACCAAATATGTTAATCTAAACTTGCATGTTTTGCACATATTCACGATAATGCAATTCAATTATTCATGTCAATAATTCATTTTTGAGAACACAAATTAATTAACAAACAACTACATTAAAAAGATTTCGTCCAGTTATCTTAAACCTTTAAATAGTCAAAGATTTACCTCTCAAATTAATGCTTCCAAATCTTGCTCAAGCTAAATAGGTGCGTGGGGGATTAATCTATAATTAATCACAACCAAACTCATCATTATCACCATTTATACAATTTAAAATCTTTATTTCAATACTTAAGATATCCCAAAACCCTTGTCTCTAACATTTAGGTGTACTTATTGGGTCTATTAGCTACCTTTAGCTCCTATGAGCTTTATTAAACTCTTAACCATTATTAATGGCTTCTTAACCAACTCCAACAACCATATTTAGTAGCCTTTTTGGACATTAATGTCCACCAACAACCATGAACATATAAAACCCTTAATCTTTGGTTAAAATCACTAAACAACTTACATTAACTTCATTTAAGTCAATGGATTCACACCTATAACATTTATGGGCTGAAAATAAATTCCCTAATACAAACCCTGACCTAAAATCTATCAAGATAAGAAGAGAAAATGAGATGAGGGCTTGTGATACTTACCTTATATGTTTAGAAGTCCTAAAAATGCTCCCTAAACTTTAAATATTCAAACCTAATAGAGCCCCTGGTGTCTCCTTCTCTCTATTGCTCAAATCTCTTTTTCTCTCTATTTTTTGAATTGAAACTCAACCTTATTGTTGTCATATTTGGTTTGTGTGCCATAGCGCTTGTCATGAGATGCGCCCTTCGCATTTTCTAGCTCATTCATCGCGACACGTGATGTACTAGCTATGGCATATGGCATAAAGTTATTTTTCCTTGTTTTTCTCCCTTTTTAAGGTCCAAGTGACTCGACTTCACTTCGAACCCGAACATGAGGCTGAAACTATAACCTAATACATGCATTAGCCTCCTTTGACTACACACCATATTAATATACTTAATTACCTTTGATTAGCTTGATTAACAAAAGGTTAATTTCTAGGATGTTATAAGTGTCCATGCCCTTAGTCTCGTATAAATACAACCTTGTGCTTTCTCATGGACACCACACCTACTTAAATACTTGATACAACCTCATTCCAAAAAATGAAGGAAACAATCATGATGGCTATTGCCTCTGCCCCTCATCAGAATGTCGAACCCCAATCCATGAATGATGTTGTCCTTAATCAAAGCTAGCACATAATTAGTGATATTGGTGGAAAAGTAGAACCAATTGAATTAGGAGTTCTTCTCCTTCTCAGCATTGTCGGCATTGTCAAACTAGTGCACTCTAGAGAGAGAGCCATAAGCTTTTACATATTGGAAAAAAGGGGGAGAAGGCAAAATTGGAAAAAATTGGTGTCATGTTCTTTAATGCCACCTCATTCTCTATCAATATGCGAAAACAACGTTTGAAGCAATCATTAATGGACTGAGTAAATTATAAGTTTCCAATAAAAAAATAGAGGGACTTGATTCAAAACCTGATGAAATTATAAGGACTGGTAAATTAATTTTTTTATAATTTTTAAAAATTGATTATTTAGATATGCTTTGGATGGTAAAGAATAATAATATAAATTTTTATTTTTGTAAATACAATATTAAAAACAATATTCTTCTAACATGAACTTTCCAAAAGAATAATTTTTTTACAAAGTTTGTAAGTTAAAATTTTTAAATTTAATCTATATAGAATAAATCTAAATAATTATTTATAAAATTATAAAATTAAATATGAACCATCAAAAGTCTCATATCAGTGATATTTTTTTCAAAAAACTAAAGTCAAATTTATTCATTACTACCTATATTAATACACATATTAAAATTGATTAGGCTAGAAATACAAGTAGGCTAAAAAAAAGAAAATAGAAATAAATAAAACAAATGAACACCTACTCCTTTGCGCAAAGTTTTTGAAGATACCCATGCACCATAGAAGCCACCAATTAAGAAAGGAGAGAACTGACATTGACAAAGACACAAAGTAAAGACCTACATTGCATGTGTGAGATGAGAACAATTTCATATCAATGGTCAAGTAGATTTATTAAAAAATTTTAAAATCTTATTTTATTGTATTTATAATTTTTAACAAATATAAAAAATAAAAATTTTTATCTAGATGATCAAAATGACCCTCAATAGAGGGGGAAGAAGGGGGAGGTTTTGGAGGGAAGGGGAGGAAAAATTTTATGTTATACTCCCTCCGTCCTTACATATAAGATATTTTTAATTGAATCACATAAATCAGTTATCTAATTAAAAGCACAATAACATTTCAATTTTTGCCCTAATTATTATAAATACAAAATGAATCTCCTTTTTCAAGGTAAATTAACAATAGTACATATCTTTTTCTTTTTCCAATTTAATAGGGATATAATGGTCCATTGATTAAAAAATATGCTAACAACATCTTATATTTAGGGACAAAAAAAGGTTCTAGAAAACCTCTCATATATAGGGATGGGGGGAGTATTTTGGATGCATGTAGATTTTGATTTGACCAAAATCTAAATCCAAATCCTACTCGAATCCCTTTGTAATTTTAAATTCTCTCTAAGGCCTTACTATTTCAAATTTCAATAGAAGCTTCTCTCTTCCTTCTTGTTTGTTCGTCTACTTTACTACATTCTTGACTTTAACATCACTGCTATGGGGATCAAACTGCTAACGTTGACTGGGATTAGATTGCTGGTGTTGACTGGGATTAGACTGCAGGCGACAGTCAAATTGAATCACCAATTACAATTGGGGTGGATCAGACAACCAGCAACGATTAGGACTGAACCGTTAATGTCAACTGGGACCATCCCCTCCCTTTGCCCAATGTAGATTTGTCGTCATTGTCATCATTCAATGTTAGTTTAGTGCCATCAATTAGTGTTAATCAGCTATCACCATTAGGTGTTGGCCTATCACATTCAACCTATGTATATCCATCACTGTCGTCTTGTCTGAGACCGGTTTGTGATCACTGTCTTTTATCCGTCCGCCTTCCTTGTTCAATGCCAAACACCTTTGTTAATATGGAATGTTCTAGTATCCTAATCCATGTCCAATCTGCAACCCTCAGATTGTTATCATTATCATGTTTTAATCCTTAAGGGTTGTTTTGAATTTTATTTAAGATCTAAATAAAATATTTTAAAATTATAAATTCAAATTTTTTATATCATCTAAATAAAAAATTTAAAATATATAAATTTTAAATGTAAGATTTTAAATTTAAATTTTTAACCTAAATTTATCCATCTAAATGCAACCTTAATAAATTTTTTTCCCTCCAACCAAACATGGGGTTATGGATAGGGGTGTTCATGGGATGTGATGGAACCGGGACACCCCTGTCCTGTGGCCCATCTCGAAAAATGATTGAGATTTAAAATTGGTCCCGTATCTCGTCCCGTCCCATCCTAAAAGGAGTCGGGACGGTACCGGAATGGGATCGGGACGTCCCGAATCCTATTTAAGTCATTAGGAACCCCAATCACAAAATGTTAAGCTGAACTATAACTAAAGATAAAGAGAGAATAGTACCTTCCAATCTAACAAAATAGCTCTTTAAGTTCTTTCTAAAAATCCTACTTGTAGATGCTAGTGCTCTTAGAACAAAAACTAATGCTTCATATGCTGCTAGACAAATTCTTGCTTTAAGCTACTTTACAAAAAACAACATTCATTTCAATAATAAAAACTACACCACTAAAAATCTCAATCATCACAAAATATGCATTACATTTATAGTTCGTAAAGCGTTTCAAGCAGTTACCTTTGAACATGAAGGTGAAAATTTAATAGTCCTCTAGAAGAATTGCCATGTAAAAGTGAAAGCATAGCCAAGAGAAGAACTAATTAGCTATAAATAGCATAAACTTGTAGAAGCATTCATTCCTAAAACAAAGAACAAATACGCGCTTTTGGAAATCCTAAGATTTCCCACTAAAGGAAAAAACGCAATAACAGAGAATCAAATTAAATCAAGTCTAAGAACAACATTTCAGCAGTAGCATTCATAAGACAAAAAATAACAACAATTCAGAAAATGCAATTTAACAAATACAAGTAACTTCTAAGCAATAAGTGCAACAAGTCAATAATCAACAACTTAAGCCCCAAGCACAACTTCAACTTCAACTTCAAGTCATTGTTCTTCCTCTTTAACTGAGATATTTGAAGCTAATGATTCTTCTGAAAAGAAAACAATAAACACAATATAAATAAAAATTAGTAAATGTAGATAAATAAAAATTTAAATCATATTAAAATAATTAATCAATTATAAAAAATGATATTACCTTGCATGGCTTGCTTTGTATCATTAAAATTACTCGCATCAAGACCTTTTAGCTTTGCTGTTGACAAAGATAGCCAATTTTGGGCATAAATTAGTACCTCAACCATCTTTGGAGATAGGGAGCTCCTAAAATCATCAATTACACGACCTCCTGTGCTAAATGCAGATTCTAAAGACACAGCGGAAACATGTATGGCTAACACATCACGTGCAATTAATAAAAGGACTTGTCTTGCAGATACTTGTCTACCTCTGCATACTTATTTGCTTGAATCTCAGTCTCTTTCTAGGGAAGAAACCTTTGGAAAGAATTCCTAAACCTAGAACTTAAGAAAGTTAAGGGCCTACGATCTGATCCAAGTGATTGAGTTAAACTACTTTCACTTGCTGCTAGTGTCTGGCTTTGACTTTGACTTTAACTCTGAGATGTGTCAGCCCCAATTGAATAATGATCATATAAACGATACAAGACATCTGAGACCTTTTTTGTTATGGCTTCGCATTGTGTAGCATCAAGACACATATCCTTAAAAGCAGACTACAAATATTTCATTTTATACCTTGGGTCAAGTACCATTACTATCACAAGCAAAAGATTAAGTTTCTCTGAGTTCCCCCAATACTTATTATACTTGGTTAGCATACTATTAGCCATGTCACAAAACAACGAATCTTGATTGTTTGCACTTTCATATAAAATAGAAAAGACATCAACTATCTGTTGAAAGCACACATTTGAGGTCACATAAAGTGATCTTGAAAATTGCAAAGTGATGTCATAAAACACCTTTAAGAAGACCATAAAATCTTTTTCATCCTTCCAATCATTTTCATGAGGGGGACTAATCAAATTTTTATCCAAGAAGAAGTTCCTATAATCATTATCTTACTGCTCCATCCTCTCAAAAACATTGCAGAATTTAATTGCACTCTCCAACATTATGTAAGTTGAATTCCATCTAGTTAGACAATCCATGCTTAATAGACTCTTTAAATCAATTTTTATTTTTTCCACAAGCTCTTTGAATTTACAAAACCTTGATGGAGAAGATCTCACATATTTAATGGCATTTGGAATGCCTTCAATACACTTGTGCATATCCTTCACACCATCAGAAACAATCAAATTTAAAATATGCGCATAACAACACAAGTGCAAGAACTCCCCATCACAAACCAAGCCATTCTAATATTTTAAGACCCCCTTTAAAGATGCCAATGCAGTGTCATTAGAAGAAGCATTATCAACTGTGATTGTAAACACCTTGTCAATGCTCCAAAATAGTAAGTATTTCTCAATCTCTTGGGTAATTGTTTCTCCCTTATAGTTTTCAACTACATAAAAATTTAAGATTCGCTTTTGGTATGTCTAATGTTCATCAATCCAATGAGCAATTAGGCACATTTAATTGGCATTTTGATTGGAAGTCTAAGTATCAATAGCGAGGGAAACACGAATTTGAGATTTTTTAAAATACCTTTTCAACTTTATAGCTTCTTCAAGGTACAACTTGTAACAATTTCTAGTAACTATTGCTCTTGAAGGGACTTGAAAGTGAGGTTATAACCTTCTCATCATCTCTTTAAAACCATCACCTTCCACAACATTAAAAAGCATTTCATCTAATATCATAAATATAGCAATGGCTTGTTTGCAATTGATTTGATTAAATAGATGATGGCTTAAAGTTTTAGATGACCCTAGTTGAGAGCCCGATAGCAAAGATTATGCTAACTTGTTTGCTTTGTTCGGATTTTTGGGACATCTTTTTACATGTTTTTCCATTCCATTTGTCCCATGTCTTGTAGAGTCACAACCAATTATTGTTGGGCAATACTTGCACTCAGCACAAGGTTCTCTATTAGTTTTGTCCGACGGCAACCTTTCAAAATGCTCCCAAACAGTTGATTTATGTCTCTTTCTTCTACTTTCTCCTTTATTCTTTGACTCATTTCCCTCTTTAGTATCAGGTGATGAAGCATTTTTAGGATCTCCTTCTATTGTTTCAACATTTTCTTGAAGGGTGGGTGTAGTTGCCATATTTCTTCACAATGTAGATTTGGCCAACAGCAGCAACAGTAACAACCCTTAACTAATTAAAACCTCATATTAAATATTCAAATAGGCATGCATAAAAATCAAGGACATTAAATTTCCACACATGCAAATAATCTAAATTATGTAACCAAATACTTAAATAATTTATATGGTCAATATTTGCTTTACTTAATCCAGAGGAGGCAAATAAAATTGTGCATGTAATAGGTTCGGTTGGAAGCACCACCACTTCTTGTTCTTGTTAAATGGAATTCCAACATGCAAATTAATATAATCAACTTAATTAAAACATGGATATATATATTGCATTTGTAATGAAGTATCTACTTTTGTCAATCTACAATTCACCACATTTCAAATATAAATAGTATTTGCCTTTGGCAATGGAACTGTGAAATCTCACGCACATAAGAGGATATACATGGGCATATATATTTTATGTGGACTAGATAGAGGCACTAGCATAAAAGAGGATATACATGGGCATTACTTTATCAACTTGAGATGCCAACCTCAATCATCCCTATTAATTTATTTCTCAGCATTCAACAAGACAGCAATGAAACGCACCAGATCTAAGGACGAGGAGGAGAACGATGGATTTGAGGTAGCACCATATATGGGTTGAAGAGAATAATAGCTGTGGAAATATGAGGCAAAGCTGGAAGCCTGGGACAGAGATTTGGGTGGAGATTTAGGTTGAGGCAGGCAGCAAATACCTTGCAATCGTGTCGCGTGGAGGTGGAGACGGAGGTGTGGTCGAGGTCCTGAAGGCAGAGGCATGGAGTTATGCGATTTGTGCAGCTCTTGTCTTTGTGCGTTGGAAGGACTGAAGGTCTGCTCTATCTCTGTGGCTGCGCGACTGCAGCAGAAGGGTGGAGGCTTGGAGCTTTGGAAAGGAAAGATGGAAACTGGAAAGGGAAAAATGAAATTCAAAATGAAAGACTTGTGTCTGTGCCGTGTGTGTCTCGTGTCTAATGGGATAAAGCTAGAAATAAAATTAAAAATCAATTTAAGTAAAATAAATAAATAATGGTTAAATTAAAAAAAATAAATATACTTAATATAAACGGGACGTCCCGATGACTGGCTCAAGGCTCGTCCCGTCTCTATTTTGGCCTTGCTCATGAAAGTCCCGTCTCGATTATTTTTAAATTTGGATAGACCATTCCTAATATGATTGTGACAAACACAGGTCAGTACGGATCAGTCGGGTTGTGTTCAACTTGAATGCCCTAGTTATGGATAATTGATGAATTCCGGGGCCGAGGAATCTAAGCCGTGTCCAATTCTAAAGAACCACGGCTCACGAGGAAGAGGAATTCGATAGAATTATTTCCACATGCAACTCACGTGCTTCCCTCGACAAGTTCTCCCTCCCACATCCCCATCCCCATCCCCCCATTATCCGGGCGGAGCACGAGAGCCGTATCCCTCCATTAGCAGTGAGCATCCGACATTTCTTTTACTCTTAACGGCTGCGTTCATGCTCATGCAAGTTTTTTCGTTCCCAGACACGCGAAAAGCGTTATACCTCGATTTATTGTCTTCTCATCTTTTTCTTATTCCAAATACCCTATTTTTTTTTCTCTAAAAGAGAAAAAAAAAACCCGTTCCTTTTCTGTTAATTGCTTTCCGTTTTACTCACAGTGGTTTTAGTTGCCAACTCAACAGCTAAGTAGCTTTGGAATCAGTGTGATAATACGCAACGTAACTACAACCGTAGAACACTGCAAGAAATTGCGCTATCACCACTAAACAACATAGGTACTTCCACTTTTAACTATTAAGCTTGTACTAATCACTTCCTTTCTAGTAATTCTTATTGTATTTTCTCTTAGGCGGGTTCCTGGGATTCATTGTTGGCTTCAATGTGTTTTCCCGAAACATTTCACCGAATGTGATTGGAAGCAAGGCTTTATGCTTTTGTTTTTTTAGGATGATTAGAATTCTGAATCTTAAATGATTCTGGTATGCTATTGTGTCAAATAATATCTTATAATCTCACCTGCAGTTTCATTTCGACATTGTTTTCTTAAGCCTTGTTTATTAATCATCTTTCTGCTTCTCTACCAGAGAAAAGAAAGCATCATCGATGAAAAAAGAAACTTTCACAATATATTTTTCGCCCCTATGGCTTCATTACCTCAAAAATGAATGATCAATTCGATTTTCTTATAATCCTGATCTGAATGATGTTTAAGTAATAATATTCGTGATTCCGGTTCTTATTTGATATTAAATCTGGTGTCCTAGATTTAAAGATAAAAAGAAAAGAGATTGTGATATTGATATGTGAAGCCTTATGCTAATGGTGGCCAATGGATAAGCAATTATAATACAAAGTACTGCCAGAAGTTTTCTTTGTTAAGTTTAGGTTCTTGATGACAAATGAGTCCAACTCAACGCTTAATCATTTTCTGACTCATTGAATACCTAGCATTGTTAATTAGTTGAGCACCTTAAGAAGCTTGGGCTTTCTTGTGCCTATTTTTGGTGGGCCATGTTGAACTTGTGTTGCATTCTCGGGGTCATGTGTATGATTTGTTCTTTAAATAACACTTTCACAAAACAATTAACTAGATAGGTGTTTCACAGTATTCAACCATCATTCTTTATCTTGATGAATGGAAGTCCAACATGAAGTTTCAGGTTATGGAATCATCTAGAAGCTCTTTTTCTATGCCAGTGTCACCTTCAGTGCTTCTATAAATGGCATGCTATCGATCCTTGTCTGTCCATTTTCATTCCTTTTGGAGGGGCATTACATGCTTTGAAAAAAACTTGTCAAGCATTGAAAGGAACTACTTCCACAATTTTAAAGGATCAAAGCTGGTTCATTCTTCAGTCAATTTAGCCTTGAAGGTCAGTATAGAGTATAATGTGCTTTGGTAAGTTATCGTAGTCACTGAAATGGTGCTGCTTTTCTAGGTGCAAAGTTTTCCTGATTAGTCATTTGAAAGCAGTAGTAATGAATTTCAAAATTAATTTTTTTTAAAGTACATTTCTTTGTGCTGTTAATGTTTAAAAAAAGTGGGGGTTGAGGGAACCATGCTCGCTTTCTTCACATTTAATGGCTGATGTGTTGTTGGGCTTTGGTTCTGGGAAGACAGTGAAGTTAGAGTGGTAAAACCTCTATATCCAGGAAAAAAACATTTCTATATTGTATATATATTTCAATTACGAAGCTTGTGATGTATGGTTGAGAAAAGACATTATTTTCATAGAAATTTTTCTTGATTTTGGAAATTGAAAGAATGAATTTGGTTCAGCAAACTAAGTTCATACTTCATCATTATATATGTATGATCATGTTGCAAACCATTACTAGGTGATACATTGGCTGCACAAATCTTCAAGGATTCTAAATTAAAACTGGAGTTGGATAAAATCTTCACGAAAGGACTTCTCTTATTAATTGAGCTAAGAAGAGGGATATAAAGTATTTTGGCCAATTTCAAAGGTCCAGACATATTAAGCAAGTAAAAAGCAGCTAGTTCTTTTACATGCCCAATTTATTCATTTTTAAAATTGTTTCATTTCTTAATGTTTCATGTTTATTAGAAATATTCTAGTGCATCAAGTAATGCAAGTTCAGATTCACTTGGAGTTGCTCGCACAACTTGTCAGAGTAATGTGACATTATCTTCAGAAAGTAGATGTGAGTCAGTTCAAGCTGTGCAGCTTGGTGCAGTTAACACTGGAGAAAGAGCAGCAAATACTGATCCAATGAATGGTAGAGTCATGCTTATTGATGGCACATCAATAATATATAGGGCTTACTACAAACTTTTAGGTATGTGCCGCCTATTTTAATGCATACTCTCTTTGTTGATATTTTCTCTTACACTTGGTATAAATCAGTTTGTTCATTTTTAATCTTTTAGGGTTTGTTGAATATTACATAGGACTGGCTGATGTACTGATATAGGAAAGAGGGGGGAGGGTTTAGGGTGTATTAGCTTGCAAACAATGGTTTTGAGGGTGAATGGGAGGTAGACAATTGGTTGGTTGGTGGTTCGTTGACAGTACTATATAGGAAGGGCTATTAACATGTCAGAATAAGGTTTTGGGTTTGATAGGTTTGACACCCAATCTAAGGTAAGGAATAATTAAGATTTTGATGCATAGAATGTACGATGCTTTTGACAAGGAAAATAGGTTTTGGGTAGCAAAGTAAATTAGAGGAAACATAATAGTGATGAAGGAGAATATAAGAAACCGAGGATTGATTGGATCACACAACCAAGACCTGGTTAATTTTCTTTTCTCATTCATAAAACAGATCATTCTGGTAAGGGAAAAAATTCAAAATTTCCAGAGATGTTGATCTAATCATTTCTGGGCCTCTAACTAAGTGGTTTTGGTTATGGAGTATTATTAACAACAACAACAACAACTCTCATCTCATTAGGTGGGATCAGGTTATGGAGTATTTTTAACATCACCAAAAATCAAAACTAACAAAATTGTTGGGATGAATCTTTAAGATAATAAGGCTATTATTAACATCATCAAAAATCAAAGCTAACAAAAATGTCGAGATGATTTTATCTTTAAGATTATGCTTTTTTGATGCTAATGCATGTTGAATCACCAACCATATGGCTGGAGATTTCACCATTCTGAAAACCTAAGATGTCATGCCAAATCACATTTCTCCCTATTTTTTGAGCTTTATAGCTGACTTACCTTGCATCTGCTGAATAAGTTGTTTGGAGATGCATATATGGTGATTTTTGTATTTTTCTACGATGGTTTGAAGAGGCACCAACCATGTTATTATAGAAGAATAATAACAATGTGACCTCTGAACTGTTTGCTAAAATTTTGGGTTTATATATACTTTCACTGATTAAAACGGCATTGTTCTTGTTCTGCTTTTTGCTTGGGTTCTTGACTTTAAGTTTAAGCAGTTGATTGCCATTAATTTCTTTTGTGTGATAGCAAAGTTGCACCACGGTCATTTGACGGATGCTGACGGGAATGGAGATTGGGTTTTGACAATATTTACAGCTCTATCACTTGTAAGCTATATTTATATGAAGTTGTTTTATATTTGGCTCTAATTTTTGGGATAGATAAGTTTTGGTGCTGCTGATGGCAAATATTTTTCATCTTCATTTACTCATTACTGTAACTTTTTAAATTATTTTTGAGCACCTGAAATGTAGATGAATATCATTTACTCCTTATCAACACTATTTTAAGTTCTATAGAAATCATGATGAAATCATTTATAAATTCACAGTTTGTCATTTTTTATCCTAATTATCCTTATTTATCTTTATTGCAGATAATTGATGTCCTGGAATTTATTCCTTCCCACGTGGCGGTATGTTAGTGGCAAATCATGTTTTTATCTTAAAGGAAAAGATGCAAGTATTTTCCTAAAATTTTGCACAACTACTCTCTCCCTTTTTATTACAAGATATTGAACATTCTTTCTCTGACTCATTCTAATCCGTTAGCGATGCTGATATAATTTGGTTTCCTTTGCATGCAGGTGGTATTTGACCATGATGGTGAGTCATAAATTTTCGTGCATGTTTATTTCTCTTGGATCCCCTGTCATTCTAAAAGTTTTATCTTTTCTACACATTGTTGATGGTTTTTTATGCTTTCTCATTATTTTGGGGGTGGAATTATCATCCATAATTGTTACTGGTTTGTTGCTAGTTAGGCTTGTGTGCGTACCCTTATGAACTCTCCCATAGATCTTTTCATGTTTGATCTAGTTTTCGTTGGTTATGTTGACTAAATTAGTGATATTTTTACTGACAAGTTGACGACAATGACAGCAAATACTTACATGGACAGAAATTCAAGGGCAAGACAGGGATAAACTATGAAAGAGAATTAATAGCATGTGTGAAGTTTGAAATTGGGAGTGTGATCCAGGCCACTAATTTGATTGTAGGACAAGCTAGTGGGACCTCTCTTGAAGTCACAGGGGAAGCTAGGGTTTTGATTAACGGAGATTGGAATGTAGAATCGACTTTGTATATAGAGAAAATATTACTCAGGCTGAGAGACTAGTTAGACATACCCATACTATGGATAGTTTCTCTTGCACCTTTGATCAACCCCCACCTTGGTCAATGGAGGTGGGGGATGATAATAGGTCTTGGTTGCTTTTTTTTTTCTTGTACTGTGTTGTATTTGTTCACTCGTTTTTGATTTAATGAAGCTTCAGTTTCCATTGAAAAGATTGGGGGTGTAAGAAATCTGCCAAAGAAACCCATATGAATACTCTTGCATTGTCCTAAGGGAGATTCTTTCAGTCAGGTGTTAATTTTCATGTGATACATGCACCACATAATTCAGTTCAAGCTACTTAACGTCCTTTTAATTGACCTAGCCAGAACTGTTGGCATTCTGCATGTGGCTGTATTTTGACCCTTCTCTATGTATTAAATTTATTAATTAGGAGTTTGCACTTGAACATAAGGATAATGGACCTTTGTATGGTGTCTTGTTGATACTTGGAGATCTACTACCTTTGAAGTTCCTGCTGATGTATTTGGAAGTTGTTCTAGGAAACTAATGACGGTGGGAAACCTATAATAAAAAATAATTGTGTTGAACTACCCAAATTAAGTTATTCTGGCATCTAATTTCTGCTAATACAATTTCATGCTCTGCCATAATCAGACAATCTAAGGAGTTTCAAACATCTGAATCAAATTAGAAAGACAGAATCTGAGGTATCATTGGCTCAATCAATTATTTGATAAGGGTGCAATGTTTGAGTGCTACAAATATATCATTTTGTGACTCGTTGGCTGTTGCATTGATGCTGATGTAACTTTAACAATCAGGACTAATTTGATGGTTGGTCATGCAAAAATTGAAGCTTTAAGTTGGAAGATGTTATTAGTTATTATTATTACAACTTCTTTTTGTCAAAGTAAGACATGGAATATCTTTAAGAACAAACTGTGAGCGGTTGTCAATAAATTATAATTTCAGATTCTGTTATCATATCTGACTAATATGTTTACCAACACCTATGCTAATAAGATTTGTGTGGAAAAGCGTCATTTTGTAATCCTTAATGTATCAAACAGCACAAAAAGCCAACCGTTAGGTGTTATAATTTTTAGTGTTAGAGCCTTACATGTCTGCTATGTTTCATAATTTCTTTACGCTAGACTGTGGTCTTATGTAGAAGCAAGCTTGGTGCAATATACACTTCTAACTAGGATAGATCAAGACAAATGTACTGGGAAAGTGTAGCAACTCGAATCATGATTATTCTTAAGGGGGAAAAAAAATTCTCTGGAGCAGTTTAGAAATTGAAGATAAAAGTGTTCCTTCTTCATTTTTGCTGCTTGAAATGATCAGCTGAGTATTGATGAATTGAGTGATTTCCTGACTGAACTAATAATCAAGGTTGTGATGTTGTGTTGAGATGAAAATTATTGCGATTAGTAAAGAAAATCATTTTAGGCGGAATGCTTGATGCCTTAACTTCAGTTGAGTGCAAAAATGTTTCTTGAACTTACTGACCTACTGACTGTGTCTCATCACCATTTTAAGAATGTTAAGTTCATTTTTAAATTCTTTCTCCACACTTGTATTTTTAGCTTCTTTGGTCTGCAAGGCCATACTCGTGTACAGTTTTAATATAGAAAACCTTTTCTTTTCAGGAATTCCTTTTGGTCATAGTTTTAATTCATCAAAAGAAAGATTTACTTCAAAAGGTATGTTAACTTTTCAGTGGCTATATATGGGTGACATAGAATGGATTTTTTAAGTTGTTGTAGAGATGTATTTCTCGGGCCATTCATTCTGGTAACACTATTTTACTCATAATTTAGTATTCTAGATGACAAGCTCAACTATTTGAGGGACATGTCAAGAAAGCAGCTCTGTAGTTTTTGGAGAATGATTGATTATCAGTTATATTTCTTAGGTGAAATTAATTTAACTCAACTGAGGCCTTCCTGGGACTTTTTTCCTATTTTTTATAGACATTGTTTTAGCTTCATTGAGGGCCATATTCTATGCTTAGAACTGCAAGATCTGATGTGGTTGTGCATGGCCTTGATCGACTTAGATGTTTCCTGCACTTTTGTCATTTTGGTGCCACAGTTCAAATTGGTCTGAGTGTTGGTTCGCTTTATGCATTGAATTAATCTTAGTATAATGGACAATTCAGTAATTGAACCTTTACCATCATTATTGACAATGTTTTTCTGGAGGAATTTTTGTTCTGACAGAGTAACAGCTTCTTGACATATGGCATCCTAATTTTATTTACATTTTCTTTAAAGGCCTAAACTTTCGGCATACTCTATACCCCTCATACAAGAGTAATCGTCCCCCAACACCTGATACCATTGTTCAGGGACTTCAATACCTTAAAGCATCCATCAAGGCCATGTCCATAAAAGTCATCGAGGCAAGTATAGGCTGTTGATTTAGATTTCTCAAAAGGACATCCATGGTGTTCTTTAGTTGATGTAAACATGCTCTAAGACAGGTACCGGGTGTAGAAGCAGATGATGTGATTGGAACATTAGCATTAAGGAGTGTTGATGCTGGATACAAGGTAATCTTCTTGATAATTTGGAGATATAGATATTGGCTCTGTGCAGTCCCTAACTTGATAGGCTTGTTGGGACAATGAGAAAATACTGTTTTCTTTGCCAGATGAAGACTGCACTTTTCTAGTTCAAGAATGAATTCATATTGGTGGTCAAAACCTGTGCTTTCCACTTATATTTGGTCTTTAAGACCCCTGATTGGCTGTTAATTAGTGTCTAATACATAATTGGCCCACAGAAAAACCTAAAATTGGACGCATCATACAATGCTCAAGTGGCTGCTTTTCCTATTTTCAGTATTGGTGAAAATAAAATCAGGAAAAGTAAAGCTTCAATAATTTATTTGCATATTATATATTGAGTTTATATATAGTGATACTTTTGGTTTCATCAAGATATTTTCTCCTTACTTATTCCATGCTATTTTCATGTGTTGCTTGAATGTTAATTTTCTGGAGAACAATGGAGATTGGTTGCGTTGCATCGTCATGTATTTTGAGTATTGTTTTTATTTTACATAGGTAAAAAAGGCTACAGAAAGAAGAGACATGGTTCAGAATCTTAATGAAATGTTGAATTTGACCTAGATTTGCGATAACTGCAGCTCTCACTATACCATATATATATTTTAATTATCTTTGAGGATTCTGTGACTTTACGTTGCCCCTTTCTATTGCTTGTCTGCCCTGATAGAAGTTTCACTTGGTATTGTTGGCAAAACCATCAACCTCTGTTTTATCCTGAAAGCATTTTTATCATATGTGAGACTGTTGATGCTGGTAAAATATTGCTCTTTTGGCGCATGAGAGTTTGATGCTGTTATGAACTTAAAATGTTCAGTTTGGCTTGCTGAATAATATTGTGACTTAAGGTTTGATAGAAATTTTCAAGTTTTCTACTCTTGGATGCTCAAACAGCTGTTTGATGGTAAAATATTATCACTTAGTTAATGGTGGAACTAGTTATTGTGGGAATATTCTTGGAATGGTCGTTTCAAAGTAGAGCTTGATATGACTACTTTAGCAATAGAAATGTCCTGCTTGATATGACTCGGTATTAATTGTCTTACGATGATGACAGGTACGGGTTGTCTCTCCAGATAAAGACTTTTTTCAGATTCTATCTCCATCATTACGTCTCCTTAGAATTGCGCCACGTGGTGATCAGTTAGTATCAGTCATGATTTCTGCTTTTCTGTCAAGTCCTAGCAATGAAGTCAGTGCAAGAATTAGTAACACCCAATTTCAAAATAATGAAATAATACAATGAAAAGGTTTAAGGATTGTATCAATGAATTTATCCGACTAGACATGGAACTAGATGTGTCCTGTGCAATGCTTGGATTTTAAAACATAAATCATATTATTCATAACTTATGAATAGTGAGATTTGTTTTGAGTTTTTATGCTTTACATTTATCTTACCCTAACTTGCTTGTCCTTATTGTATCTCAAAAAAAAAAAAAAAAAAAATCCTTGGACATGCTCTATTAGAAGATCTACAATTGGCTATATAAAGATTTTGATGAACCGGTTTTTCTGGTTCATGCTTTACAAAAAAATTTGAGCTTCAAGATTTCATAAGCATCCTGTGTCAGTCAATAATGCATCAAAATATACAAACTTATCGCTCATGCTGCATGCTGGATACTATTCAGTCATTTACTTCCCCATAAATCAATTTAGAAATTTTTAAAACACGTTTTAATAATTTAGTAACATGTATGCTTATATGGATGATTGGTTGCTGTTGCCAACTGAAGCAGTTGTTCAATCTTGAGATTCTTTGGCTTTAATTTTACTTTTTCCCCCCCCCTTTTCAACAGGATAGTTTCATTTGGAGTTGAGGAATTCACAAAACGATTTGGAGCTCTGAAACCTTCTCAGTTTGCTGATATGATTGCCCTTTCTGGTGACAGATCTGACAATATACCAGGTTATTTTTGCTTCTCTATGTCAAAGATCGTTTCCTTTTGAAAACCCAGGCTTGCACTTCATTACTTTTCAGCCAACTGTAAATCAAAAGGTAACAGATTGCTATCCTAATTTTGCGAAGACATTAAAAAGAAGAGTGATTAGCTCAATCTTGTAAGTGGATAGGATTGATCACAATAATAAATCACCTGGTTAGGAGTTAAAGCCAAGGGAGGTTATAATCACTATTATAGTTAGTTTTAGTTAGAGAGAAGAGTTATAAAAGAAATTAAATGTACATGATCCCCCCCCCCGGGGGGGCATTATTTTCCACCTATTTTCTTTAAACACAATTATATTTTGAAGTCATACAATTAAGTCATCAAATCATTATAATTTTGCACAAATTGAGGTATAAATGGGGATATTTTACATTTAGAAAATAGACATCAAAGGGGATGGATTAGGATCTTGTATTCATCAGATATGAGATATCAGTACCTAATCACATTTTAAGCATGCAAGGCATGCTGCCTATAGTAAGAGTGAAATAAAATAAACATAATCTAATTACTGACTTCACTGATTTAATTCATCATCATGCAAATCACTTAAACAGACACCTGTTTGACTGTTCTATGCAATCTGTTGGGCATCATTTTAGTATCAACATTGCTGAGGTCATTCACTTTCACAGAGTCCCCTTATTATTAAATACATTGAATAATAGTGTTTGTAAAAAGGAGAATACTTGTTTGACCAATTTATACAAGCTGGGTCTTTAAGTTTAGTCCTTCCACAATTTACTAACGCAGGGGTTGATGGAATTGGAGATGTACATGCTGCGAAATTGATCAGTAAATTTGGTGAGTTTTGACTAATTTTTCTTTGCTTTACCAAAAGGTTGAATTGACATGTTGGGTTAAATTTTCTAAAATTGTATATGAGATATTGTTTAAGCATTTAATGACATCGCACATCTTAAGAAGTCAAACTTAACCACTAAGGTGGGTCTCTGGTGGAGACTTGGTAGTATGGAATACTAAATTTCATATTAAGTAGTATGGTATGTTCAATGGGGTATATAAATGGGTTATTCTCTCACTTCAACAGCTAATTTTTGGGGTAGGTTCCTCATTCCACTTAAGTACCATTAATTGGTATCAGAGTCTCGTTGTCTGCAACTCCGGAGAGGGCTACCCATAGAAGGTTATGACCAGAAGGAAACTGAGTTAAGTGCTGTGGAGCGCAGCTGTTGGGACGTTGGCTTTCCATGGGTGGCTAATTGATGGACACTTGGTAGTATGGGATGCGAAGTCATACATTGAGTAGTATGGGATGTTCAATGGGGTATATAAGTAGGTTGGTTTTCCCATTGCATCAGCTAGCTTTTGGGGTAGGGTTTCCCATTCCACTTAGGTATCCATCAATCTCCTATTTCTGCAAACTCAACTAGTGAAAGAGTTTGTCTTAATTTTTTGAAGCACCTTACTATCTCCGAGCTTCCTCCATTTGATAATGCTCAAAGTTGGTATCCAAGAAAACTAGGTGTAGGAGAAAGAGAATACATAAGAATCAAAGATCAATCTTTCACCTGTTTTATCAATTAATTATTTTCCTGATCCTTGTTCTTTATTTCTTTTTCCTCTTCAAAAATATATGTTACTAGATTAAAAGTGGAAGCATTAGAATGCCAAACTTGTAAGAACACTTTGGAAGAGTTATCAGCATGGTTCATACACAATGTTGAAATACATGTCCATGACTATCTAAACTCCCACTAGTATGAAAATTATGATTTTAGATGCATTATTTCATTGGTATTTGTTCATTAGAGTGCATTAAGCTCTAGTACTTGAGAAAGTACTTTGCAACCTTAAGCTTTGGTCATGAAATTAAAATGAGTACCTTCTTCATAATGTGGGTGAGATAGTTTTATGTGGATGGCTGTAATTTATCATTTACATGCGCAGGTACCTTGGAGAGGTTGTTGGGATGTGTTGACCAAATAAGTGAGGAACGCATTAAAGAGGTATCCTCGATTAGTTATAATGCCCTTGTGGACACGTGTTATTATGTTTCATGTTTAACATCATTTCACTGGAACTTGACACGTGACACTACAAGATTATTAAGGGTTCTTGCTGCAATTAGTATTTAGATGTATTATTTCAGTGGTTGGATTAAGATCAGTATTGTTATCTTAGGGTGTGTTTGGATAGATGGCAAGGAATGAAACGGAATAGCCAAAGAGGGATGTTCCATTGTTTGGAGGGTTTTCTTAAGGATGGAGAGGAATGGCAAGTAATGGTTCCAAGGGCATTTCTTGCCATCTAAAACTCCAATTTTTGCATCCCTCAAATTAGGGGCTTAAGGATGGAATGGAATTGGCAGGTGGTAGTAGTACTATAACAAATATACTCTTGCGCTAAAAACTCGCTAGAATCACATTCTACTTGTTATAATGGCCCGTGACTTGTCATTCCAATCATCACCATGCCATTCCCTCATAAACTCTCAAACATTTCCTTGAGAAGGTAAGGACTTTTCTTTTTTGGAATACAAAAGGCAAATTACAGAAAGAAAGACTTTCTAATAGATTCATTGCCCATTCCTTAGGAATATTCCTGGTATTGATTAACTTTGCATTTTAGACTGCAGAGTGTATAGTTTCACATTTTATAAAGTACAATTGTATGGCTGATAATAGAAGATTTAGTGCATGGTTAGTGTTGAGTTTTCGGTTAGCCAAATGTCAGTTTGTCAAAAGTTTATTTGACAAAAGTCAGCTTAGTGAAAGTTAATTATTGTAACAAAATTTATGTTTGAATACATTTTTTTCAAAAGTTAATTTGATAAGTTGAAAGTTGTTTAGATTATGATAATGAAATGTATTTTTGAATGTACAATTACTAAATAGAATATTGATTTATGATGATTTGTAATTTTTTTTATACAAATATATTTGAAATATTTAAAAATGTGATAAAATTTTTAAATAATATAAAATTTGATATTTTAAATAATAAAAATAAAAATTATAAAGGTTGATATATTGAATAAATTATATAATAAATAATTCAACATACATTAACATAATTCAAAAATTATATATGATAGTTTTTTTTTTAAAAAAAGTTTAACCAATCAAACCAACCTTTATTGTTATTTAAATGATGATTATATTTTTAACAAATTAATTTTTTTTAAATGAAAGAATAATAGATAAAAAGGGTAATATGGTCAAATAACATCTTACTTTTCAAATTTACTTTTGAAATTCTTTCCCAAGTTACTTTGCCAAATCCACATCTAAACTATTTTATGAAGTACTTTCAAAAAGCACATTTTCCTACCTATGTAATCTTCAAACAGCTTTCAACATTTCAGATACCAGGATGTGCTTTTCAAATGCCAACTGTAGTTCATCCAATCAGGCCCTTAAAGGCGAGTGATAGAAAGAAAGGCTTTCTAATAGAATCATTGTTTATTCCCTAGGAACATTCCTGATATTGTTTAACTTTACGTTTTAGACTCTACAGTGTAGTTTCACACTTTATAAATTAAAACTGTATGACTGATAGTAGAGGGTTTGCTTTGTAAATTTTGAGTAGAATCACCTTCCTATAATTCCTTTATCACGACAATGCATTGAAATTTTATTTATTTTGCCATTTCCCTGGTAGGCGTTGATTGCAAATGCTGATCAGGCTCTCTTAAGCAAGGAGCTGGTATACTTTTCTAGCCTGATATTCTTCTCTCTTTTTTCCCTTGTTCGCTTTTTCTTGTCATTTTTGTCATGTAATCTACTAAGTTGTCTTACCAATGCAGGCATTGCTGCGTTCTGATCTTCCATTCTATATGGTACCGTTTACTACAACTGATCTCTCATTTAAGAAGCCAGAGGTTTGTGCTTTATAATGTCTAGAGGTTGAGTTTTCTTAGATATATTTATGGAAAGTTTTGCTGTGTTCTGATCAATTCAACTATATAGACTTTTAAGCTCATCATATGGATAGCAAGTTTTGGCCCATAATTTCATCTGTGACAAAATCCGGAGTCACTTATTTTCTCATATGTTGAGTCCGAGTGCAAATTCTGGTTGAGTAGTCCCGAGAGTTTGCTGCTATCTCTGACAGTGACAGTTAAACCATGCAAGTAAATGGCCTCGGAAAGATGGATGGGGACGGGCCACTTGGAGTGAATATTTGCAGATGATTATTTGAATATTTTTGAGGAAAAGGAAACTGTCATAATAAAATGATCAGGTGCATCTTTAATTAATGGTGCACAGGCATGTTTGACTAGAATCGCAATCTAATGCAATGTTTGTTTACTGCTTCCAAAGTCAACCTAAATAATATTTTTTAATGCAAGTATTATTACTCTATAATGCCTGATTATACAAGGTTTTATTTATGTAATTTTTTTTTTTGATACAGGACAATGGCGATAGATTAAAGGGCCTTTTAACAGCTATCAGCGCCTATGCAGAAGGCTTTTCCGCTGATCCTATCATCAGGAGAACGTTTCATTTGTGGAGAAAGCTGGATTCAAGGTGAAATGCCGAGTAAGAATGAAGGAATTTTTCCAAGATGACATTCCATTTCTGGAACATCATGAGATTAGCATCTACTCTATTTGTTTATGTACATATAGCCAACACACCATTAAGTTTTCTGGTGTGGAAATCAACATGCTAATTGTTCCTATTCCCCAGATTCCATTTTGTTTGCCAAGTTTGCTTGAATTATATCCTTTGTACCTAGTTCTGGCCATGAGAATTGATAAGAATCGCGAACAGAACTGAAGCTTCTAGCCTTAGGCCCGACTAAATTAGATTGTCAGATTGATAACGTCGATGGCGTTGTGTGGCAAGGGCAGCACCAACATAAGCACTTTCCTTAAATACGAACCCTCCGTAAATTTCAATACTAAACATTCATTATCGCTACAACACATGCTAGGGCCGTTTTGTGTTCCAATATCTTTTAATTATACCATATAAGCTGTCCGCAAAAATTCATTAATCTCGCATTTGAAGAGAACCCAAAAAAAAAAAAACACTAATAACATCACCTAATTCGTATGAGCAGAGCACCACAAACATGGCAAGGTTTGCAGCAACAATGTTTTCTAGAGTAACGTCCAAGCTAACGTTTGGCGAGTCGATTGCATGATTTCTGCCACCTGCATTTGAATCGCCACTTTTTCCTCGCACGCAATAGATGCGCAATCCGCCTGCTATCGGACTCAAGTGAAAGGGCATGCGAGACAGAATCATGTCGACATGACTTTTTATGAATTCTGAGGCTCAATTATAACACTAAAGCCAAATTCATTTCCTGGCGTGAATGACTGTTTAAGTTCGTCTGCAGTTTGAATGGTTCTTACATTCTGGTCCTTCATATCTAGGTTTTCCTGGTATAGGGTCGGATCATCAAAAGTGTGAGACTATATCATCACTACAGTGTATGGAATACTAATCACTTGCCTTTCTCACATACACGGCCATTGCTGAATTGAGTATTTCTTGTATAACAAACTTTGTGATGCGTTCTTCACCAAGCATCTGCAGAAGAAAGCTGGTTGGAACCTGCACGGATTGCCAAAATGAATCATCTGACAGAACACTACAACATATATCAGATTGTTCCATAATTGTATTGCAATAATTTTTTGTTCACAAGACCTCCACTGATATTGTTGGTCAGGGACAGCCAACCGGCCAAGCGACAACTTGGGACCAAGGGTTGATATAAAAAGTTGGGTTAATAAAAAATAGATAGTCTGAGCAGCTGGTAATTATACTTCAATGGATGCTATAAACCCTATACAGGAAAGTAATTTACATATAATGACAGGCACCATAATAAATAATAATTATTCTAATATAAAGTGGAAGTAACGCACCTTGGATGTCTTTCCTGGAGCAATTCCCACATCACATGCACAATGTAATTCAGTAAGCATTCAATAGTAACACGTTCTTAAAACTGCTGAAACACTAAATTACGAGCAAAAGGGGATTGGGTCACAAGTTCAAGGCAAAAAATCACATTAACCAAAGTAATTCAAACAGTAATATTATTCAAAGTAAATCAATAATAATTTGATCGAGGGAGCCTACAAGAAATTCATGCCTTAATGCTCATATAATGGGCATTTCCGCCAGTCGGCGCATGAGGTTAAAAGAAAAACAAAGGCCAGAATGTAAATCCTACGTTGGAGACGGGAGAGAAAAATGCAGCAACTGACTGACACGCCCATTGCATATCAATGTCAATCCATCTTTCAGTAATTACCTCCTTTTCGTCGTCGAAATCCTGGAATTGGTGGGGCAGTGCGAGCTAAGTTTGTAAGGACATGATTAAATACCCTTTGTGTTTGATCCCCAGTCAAGTCCACTCTTAGCTGCCAATTATATGAATTGCTTGAGATATTGTCACAATATTAATAACAATAATAGGATGTTACAAGAAAAAGCATACATGAATGTCTTCATCTGATTATTACGATGCATTTCACTAAGGTTAATTGTGACAAAAAGGCAAAGGTTTAAAACAGAATTCTATTGCAGCCACAATGTGAATATTTGACGCTGCAGATCACATAATTATCAATCGCATAAAGATGTGCACGGCAATAATAGCTTCTATCTTGACCGGTTAGCATGAAAAATACGGAGTAAACAAAGTAAATACCAACAGGAAGGCTAGGCTGAAAATCTAAATACAAAGATTAGATTCTTAAATTACAAAGGATTTCTTCGTGGGTTATCAACTTTTTTGACAAACTTCATCGGTGCTCTTTGACTGAAAGATCATAAAAGCCAGAAGATATAAGATATTTGAGTCCCGTCACGAACCAAAATCAAGTAAGCATGTACCTTAATTCAAGTTTACCAGATACCTGGACAATAGGACCTGCTAATTTTCATTAGGAATTTTTCCCCAGCTCAAGAATCACGACAATGCAATAATATGTTTTCTCCGTAGCAAGGATTGAATCATTTTATAAAATTGAATCATTTTATAAATCACATCCTACTCACCATATATGGAGAAGGCATCAACAGTTCAGTAGGTAGAGGGGCAACAAAACAGACGAGAAATTTTCATCAATGAGTTTATTTTGAAAGTAGCGGAGCATCGAAGTAAAGGAATAAACAATTTGGGAGAAAATCACACGTGAAAGTTTACGAGAACGTAACATCATTTCCTGCACGAGTGAGAACAGCAATTTTAATTCTAAATCAGAGTTTGCATGCTCACTTGTAGCTTATTTCCATCTTCAGATTCTACAACGATTTTGGCATTTTTTAAGATTGCCGAACTTTCACTTGAATCAGTAATCGATGCTTCGAAACCTACAAGGGGGGGGGGGGAGAATACAGAATATCAATGGGATAGAAGCGAAGATAGCAAACAAGAGCGCAATATGTAATATAGCGAAACGCGTAATTGGTAGAGACATGATGTGGATGGTGTAGGTACCTGAATTAAGAGCCAAAATTGCGGTATTAAAGCTTTCGAGATTTACCCAGCGAGGATTAGAGAGTTTGAAGCTGGAAAGCAAGCGAAAAACAAAACTTATAAAAAGCCGAATTCTCAGCTAAAACAAAAGGCGCTTCCACTAGAGTTAGAGATACAGTGACAATCAAATAACCTTCCCCACGGATCATACTGCATGTGGTGAAGATAGATGCCTCTGCCATTGGGACTCGCAATAGCGTCCCTGCACCAACTTCTTCTAATGGGGAAGAACTGTAGAACGGAAAGAGCATAAGCATATAGAGAGAAGATGAAGAGGGGTAGAATTTAGTTGAAGGCAATTGAGAGAAATCATTACATGAGAGGTTGTGAGGGAAGCGAGCAATGTCATCACCGTCAGTGTCGCCATGGACTTGGAGGCCACGACCCCCTTTTGGGTTTATCCATATCTCAACGGCGTCGTTCGATGACGACGAGCATTGAAGAATATTGGCATTTGGCAACCCAGTAAGATCGTTTCTAACCTTCTGCGGTTTCGCCAATCCGGCTTGACACGCCGATGGTTTGAAGGAGGAATGACACTAAAGTCCCGAGATACACGTTTAATTACAGTAAAGTCCCAAGAAATTCTGCAATGATTAAAGAGTCCCATGGGTCCTTGAGTGATCATATGATGAAAAGGGAAAAGACTCTAATGCCCTTATGAGCTGTTGTCACAATTTCTTTTGTTTTTTGTTTTCCTAATACGACAACTAATTCCAACCCAAATCCCTGATCTTATGTGCTGTGCCCTCATAGAAAGAACTCTAACAAATGTCATTGAAGCTCAATCTTACGCTTTTCAATCATTACTGCATTGTAGTTGGGCTTAGGAAATAGTATGACAGGTCCCTGTGTTGTGAGATAAGGAGGGTAGTGTGAAACTGAAAGATGAGAGGGAATATTTCATTATCTTTTTCAATCTGAGTTCGTAATTGAGGGAGAATGGAGTAATTATTGAATTACTTTTTTTTTTTTTTTACTGCTATCCTTAACTTTTGTTGTGGCAATATTTTCGCGTGTAGGAATCATGCTTGTTGAGAAGTTTTTTTCTTTTTCCATTCGTGTCAAGAAATCAAAGCACTGGTTATTTTCTTGTTATCTAAAAATAAGTTGAAGAACTAGAGTTTGTTTGTCTTCCTCATCTCCGAATTTGTTACCCTCAATTTGCTTTGTTTTCTAGTCATAAACTTCCTATTATAAAAATGACATTATGACTAATGCGGTTTAAGAAACAGAGCTTGTTACCAAATTTTATGAGTTGGTGAGGACGTCAACTAATATCCTCTTATTTGCAACTATTTAGAGTATTAGTTTGCAGCTAAAACTATTAATAAAGTGTAGTGTGTAACATTCTAAAAATTAATCTAAGGTTAATTAAGTTAATTTAGAGTAAACGAGTAATTTTGGAGGAATATTTAGATATAAATAATTTTAGTTAGAAGATTATTAGTGAATTTAATTTAGATTAAAATCCTAAGTTATGATTTTATAGTAAATAGAAATAGTAATGATAATATTATTAAAAAAAAAGAAAGAAAGAAAGAGCAAGGAAAAGAAACATAAAAAAAAATTGAAAATTGAAGAGGGGGAGGGAAGTAATTTTTGCTTTTGTGTGAGTCTTGAGGTGTAAATAATGTAAAAAAAAATAGAGAAAGGGAAGGCGGATGAATTTCATTCACGTGTGTGCATTGAAGAAAACAAGGAAGAGAAAGTAGGGTGTGAATTATTACGTGGGACTCACACTTTTTTTTTTCAAAACAACACAGCCACCCTTCTGATCTCATTTTCTCTTCCCTTTCCTCATTTCTCTTCACGCACGACAGAGAGAACGGATATAGAGCGAGTGTGCGTCGTCGATGAGAGCTGATTTATAAGGTGATGCTTCATAATAAGATACTTCAAATGAAATTTTAAGTATTCTAAGACTAGGTAAGTGTTCTAAATATTTTTCTTAGTCGTTTTTCTCTTTGAGCTGCAGATTTTGAGATTTTAAAAAATCTAGGGTTTGAAAAAGGAATAAATTTTTGATGAGTAAATCTGGTTGTTGGGATTGTTGGTAGTGTAATAAATATTTTAGAGTATTATTTTGTTAATAGAATTAGAATTTGAGGCATTTGAGTTTATCCCTAGATTCTTATGGGTAGATTTTTGGTTAAATTTAAAAATATAAATTGATTTGTTGATATTTATATGATTATTTGTGATGAGAAATAAATTATTGTTGCTATAGAATAATGATTCTAGGCTTGAAATCAAGTTTGCAATTTTTGAGTATATTTATGTGCGAATTTTTGGAAAAAAAAATTTTGATATTAGAAAATTATTTGAATGAAATTATTGTGAAGGAGACTATTGAACCAAGTAGATAGGTTCAAATACATGAAATTAAATTTTAGAACTCAAGAGGCTAAGACTAAGGTCTTAAAAAATGAAATAAAATAAAATAAATACTTAGGTGTTAGAGTATGAGTGAAAATTATGTTAATAATATTATTGACACATTAAGATATGATCAATTGTAGATTAATTTTCTTTTGACACCATTCAAACTTTGAAAAGCTTTGAAAGTGTTGTAATTTGAGTGGTAACATTTGACCTCTCAAAGGTTGAGGTAACTGGGAAAAATTTATTTTTATGCATTTGTACATTAGTTAATTAATTATGTTGATGAAATAAAAGAATATATATATATATATATATATAAAATTTGAAATGGTTATTTGTAATGCATGTAGCTTAGTTGAGACTCGAGGATTTGTGATCAAGTTAATTGTGACTTGGTGTGAGTAATGAGATTCATGGTTGATGATGATGTGTACATCCTTGATTATAAATTGTGGATTATGCATAGTGATGAGTTATATATGAGCATGTTGAGTTTTATATGATGCTAATGTAGTTTTATATGATAATATAAAAATTAATGTAAGAGGCATGATTGAAATATGATGATTCTTGATGTTTGTTAAGCAAGAAAGTTGATGAGCATGTGGGATAATTGTGAATTATATATATGAGCTTTTGAAATGTATTTTCTCATGAGTATGATCATATGGTGGGAGTTCGCCTTAGTGAAAAAGTTAGTGATTATGCAAAATTTATATGGTAGTTGGCTATTAACCAATAATCCTAGGGGTTATAACCACTACTTATCTTGTAAGGTACTGTGGCATTGTTCCTATTAAGGGACTTGACCCTACTGGCCTACCTGGAGTTTTGGGTATGACACCCCATAGTGTGTGATTTGGGGGAAACCGTATTCATAAGTGAGTAAGGTAACCTTAACCAGGTAGCCCCTCATGATATGATTAAGGCCTTGGGTAGTCTCACTACATGGACGATCCCTTTTGGTTGTTGGCCCACGAATTTCATATCAAAGGAAATAAAGGGGGATATAAGGGAGAGATTGATCATGCATATTATTATTATCATGCTATATGAGTGATTGATGGTTATGTTGAGAATATAATTATAATTATAAAAATGAGAACATGTAGTAATTATGCGAATAATGTATATGTGGCCACTTGTGTAAATTTTGTACTTGACTTTATTCTTGAAATTATTCACATGAGTTAAATGTTAATGTGATTAACATGTTATTAATGTGATTGTTTGCATGGTCGCCTTGATAAATTTATTGGCCACTTGCATTCATAAATAATTATCATACATTTGTATAACTCAAATGTACCTTGGTTACTGAGTGGTTGTACTCACCCCTCTCTTTTAACATATTACAAGAGCTAGCTTATCTCAAAAGAACAGAGGAAAGGAGCAATAGGCCAAGTGATAGTAATCACTTCTGTAGGCCTTTTTCTTTTTATTTTGATATATGTATTTAGTTTATGATATTGCCAACTAGGATAATATATTCTTGATCCACTTGCATTATAGGTTTTGTGTTAGGGAAAATGTATTTTGGGTCCTGAAGAATGTGGTTTGATTCTTGTGCTATATTAACAGGCCAAAATATTTGTACAAGTGGAAATAGTTATTATCTTCTTAATTTGAGAACTTGAATGTTGTTATGGTCTTCCTTTGTGTTTTTGATGTCCAAGGGTGAGCAGTTGATATTAATTATATGTGAATGAAAAGGAAAATTCATGCACATGATGGGCTATTAATGAATAGATGATATATAGAGTATGATGATTAGGTAATGGTCATTGTGATAAATGTAACACCCTCAATTTTACAAACCGATTTTTCGCAAATTATTAATTCAACAAATCATTTTTTATTCATTGAACCCTTATCATATCCTTATCATGGTAGAAAAATTTCTACCATGATACATCTAAGACAATATACCACAGGTCTTAAAATATCTCAAAAAGTAATTAAAACTATGAGGAACAGACATGATCCTCATAGCATGTTATTCAAATTAGGTCATGAATCAAAAGGGACAGACATAATCCTCTTGGACATATAAATGCATTTAATAAAAAGGATTAGAGTTTACATGCTCCATAGACAAGATATGTCCTAAGTTGGCACAAGATACATTGTATAATCCAAAATAAGAGGCAGCGTAAAAGATGGTGTCTCATACACCATAATTACACCTCTGGTGCTTTCTCGGCCGGATTCGCTCCTGTAAAAATATTAACCACTGGGAATGAGACTTAAAAGTCCCAGTAACCAAAAATTAATATGTAATGATGCATGTAGATGTAACTAATCATGCGATTGCTAAGTGGGCACACAAAACATTTAACCGAACAATATTTTCAAACAAACCGAACAAGTATTTAATTGCATGACTGCACCTTATATCCTCCTTTCACCATGCTCGGACGCCAAATCACCCGGCCAAAGGTAAGTTGGACCAAGCGACACGCCAATCATTGGATCCAATGAGGGCTTACCACGTGGTAATAATTAACCGAACAGAAATTCCCATTAACACCATACATTAAATACCCTGACAAGTCATGCATCATTCAAATATCCAAACAGGAATATATCCGAACAATAATATCTCATCATGATAAACAAAAATAAATTTTTAACCCACTTGGCAATAATTTCAAACAAGTATATACAATATTTATTTTCAATAATTCATAATTTTTCCAAACAATAAAACAACACATAACCATTCACAAACACATCCATCACAACACATTAATAATGGTTACCTTGTGTCTTGAATAACAAGTTCTCCTTCACAACTCCTTTTTCACCACTATCTTTGTCAATATAATTTACATAATTATTTCACAATACTATATATTAATTTTACATTAAAATAAATAACTCTAATTTAAATAGTTAGAAAGTCTTAGATCTATAATCCATATTAACACTAATTTAAGATTTATGCCTCATTTAACTTTCCAAATTCTTTTCTAAAATTCTCGTACCCTAATAAACTATTTTTTTATCCTCAAATCACTTCTAGTATCACAATTTTATCCTTCTATATTCTAAAAATTCGTCCAAAAATAAATTAAATTTTAAAATTATCTTGAAGCCTCAAATCACCTTTCTATAACCTCAAAAATACCTATTCATACTTTAATAAATATTCAATAATCATAGGTTTATCCCTACATCTCAGATTCCACATAAATTCAACCATATAGATCTAGATTTTAACTCAAAAATTCTTAAACATGAGTTTCAACCTCAAGAAAATATTCTATAATATTTATTATATTCCTAAGAGTTTTAACCTATATTTTTAATCCATCATATCATCAGATTAACTATCCTATAGAAAAATTTTAATCAAAATATTTACTCTATCCTACAAAATAATCATATCACTAGAAAGCTAATATTATTTAGAAAATAATTATAAAATTAATTTTGTAATTAAATGAATTTTTAAATGCTAATCTAAACAGGAAAGTTAGAACATACCTGAAGAAAAAGAAAATAATCCCCCTTGCGAGAAAACGCTGAGCAACGTGAGAGGAAGAGAGAAAAATAATATAAAAATGGGATTGTGAGTCCCAAAATTATATTAAAAAAACTATAGGTTTGAATTTAATTATTCAAACCTTTGGGCCAAAAGTTGCAATTTCCTCTAAATTGCATCTTAGCCTCTCATGCTTCCTAATGCACACACCCCCTCCTTTTTATACATGAAGGCACCTCTTCTCTTCCCTCATCTAACCAATGTTGGACTTAGAAACAACAACCTTCCACCCCCCCTTTTTTTTTGTTCCTTCTACCTTCTTTTTTTTTAACACACACATAAAAAAAATTATTTATGTATTATATCTTAACTAAATATTGCTTATGTGGTTTTAAATTTAAATTTTTTAATTCATAATTAAATACCTAATCATAATATTATTTCTAAATAACCTCAAATAATATAAATTCCTATTATTATCATTTTTTTCCTCAAAACCTAAATTCCACAATTTCTTTATTATATAAAAATCAAGATGTTACAATAAATGTAATTGAGACCTTGGCCCCCCGTTGTTAGTTATGGAAGGGTTTGAGTGGACAAGTGTTATGTTGTAAATATGTATATATGTATTATGGAGTAAGGCATAGAGAGAAAATAAAGGGGGAAGCTCTTCTCCCATGTTGATGTATTTTCTTTATCATGCTTCCGCATATGTTTAATTGAATGATATGAGTTCTTGAAATATTTTAAAAATTTGGGATCCCTTTATATTGAATCATTTATGAAAATATATATTAAGAATTTATTTAGGTTAATTTCTTATAGGATAATCCTTTTGGGTTAGTCCTTAATTTACTATAGTTAGTCTGATGATTAAGTCTTAATTTAGGACACCCTTTACGTAGTGATTGTAAATTTGTCAGGATAACAAGTTTAAAATCATTTCTTTTCTATAATTAAAATTGGGAAATTGAATTGCAAATCATGCTATGTAAAGTTGCAAATTTACAAGTTCTACTCTTGAATCCACAGTTGCAAATCTTATTTTCCTGAACATATAACTTGTTTGGGTAAAATTCAATGTTAAGTTGTGTGTTTTAGAGGAGGAATACTATTTGCAAAATAAATTACGTGGAGTCACAAATTTTGGAGTAAAGGTTTCAAATCCATGGGATTAATAATTCATTTCTTGTTTTAAATTTATATGTTGAACTCCTTATTCTAAATTGAAAATAAGATCTCTAATTGTAAATTAAGGACTGTACATTGCAAATTAGGGAGTAGTAGTTGCAAAGCCCTAAAACTACGTCAGTCATTTCTCATCCTAAAACTATGTTAAACTTCTGGTTCTAATTAAAAAAAAAACAAAGAAAGAATGTTACTTGCAAATTAAGGAAATTTGAGTTGCAAATTAAGAAGTAGTAGTTGCAAATCTCTAGGATGAATCAAGTCATTTCCCTTAAACTTTCATGCCAAACTTATAATTCAAATTAAAAATGGGAATACTACTTGCAGATATGAAAACACTAAATTGCAAATCAAGGAGTAGTAGTTGCAATTATCTAACACTGACCAAATCATTTCTTATATTAAATATCTAACTTAAAAATGGGAACTTGGCTTACAAATTAATTTTCAGATTTTGAATAGGGAGTACTAATTGTAAATCCTTGTAACTAATCAAGTTATTTTTTTTATTTCAATCTTCTATGTTAAAATTATGATTTTAGATTAAAAGTGCGAATCTTACTAGCAAATTTGGAAATTATAAGTTGCAAATTTGAGAGAAGTAATTGCAAACCTCTGACCAATTCATTTATCTTAAATTTCCATGTTAAACTTTATTCCAAATCAAAAATGGGAACATCATTGGCAAAGTAAGGAACTTTAAGTTGCAAATTCAAAAAAAGCATATCTAAGTCATTGGTACATGGCATCAGTTATGATTAATTATAGCACATATAAACATCATTAAAGTTCATTTGGATTTTTCCCCTACCCTCTTCAATCAGTTAATACTACCATAGAAGCAAGAACCTTATTTGTCTTTGTTCCTCTTATGGTTAATTAGCCACCAGAGCAAATCTACTCAAAAACTTCATTTTCACATTATTAAAGTTTCTCAACTTCTTCTTCGCCCTTTGTTTGATTTGGATCTACAAATGATAAATGATGATAGAGATGTAATTTGTCCAAGTTACTTTCCTCTATTGGGTAGGTGAGGCAAATATAGTTGCCAAGATCATTGATTGATTGCTACAAAAAAGATACTAGTTACAACAGTGGCTCACAAACAACTTCAATAAAGAGCATCTTGAAAAATGTCAAATTAGTTAGTTTCAATAAATATACTCTATTAACCATTGTAACTCTAGCTGCAAATATTACACAAAGTTACAATTTGTAGAGCAGTGGCTGCAAATTCATAAAAATGATCCCATTATTTATGAGATTCAGTTTTCATTCTTAGATATAGAAAGTCTAGTTATAAATGTTACTATATGAGATTGTAAATTATAGAGTATTAGTTGAAATTCTTAAAAATGATCAAATAATTTGCAAGATTTAATTTTCCTTCTTTAAAACAAGCTATATATAAACTATATCAAATGGGTTATGTCATGTCATGTTTAATATTTTTTATTTATCAAGGACATATATAGTTTTCTAGAGAGCCAAAGAAAGTACTTTTTGAACCTATAAAACTTAATATATGAATTTTTAAAGTCAACCTTAACTACTAGATTTTTGGAAATCCCATAGTACATGGTTTTTTTTTATAAATCAAGTTTTGGGCCATAAAATGCCTATTTAACTTCTAAACAATATTTTTAAAGTTATTAAGGACCTTCCAAACTTTAATCCAAGACAATTTTACCCTCAAAGAATTTTTATTAAGTTAATTATGTTATTTTGTTATGTGGCTCGAGTCTATAAAAATTCTAGAACTAGGTTCTATTTAAAGTGCAAAAGTTTTTTCAAAGTGAAACTTTTTCTTAGAACCTAGATCTTGTAATAATAATACTTTAGTAACTCGTAAAAGGTTTTAAAATAAGCTCTAACAATTAGTATGCTAGAAAAATTCAAAAAGCAAGTTAATGAAAGAAATCTTCCATCAATTTATCAAGGCCATTAATAAGCACAATAATAAGCAAGACCCGTAAACCCAAAAGAACCCATTGTTGCAGTATGTTTTCCATAAGTAAAACCATTTGGCCAAGTATATTCTTTGATGAATAACCTAAAGATGAAGTCCACCAAGAACCAAAAAAAAAAAAAAGAGCCCGAAAGCAAATTAAACTAATTCCTACTCATTAATTTTGTCCCTTCTTAGCATTTTACAAACTATTGTTAGAATTTAACAAAATAACTTAAGGTGTGATAGAGTTTAGTGTTGTCAACTTTCTTAGCTTTTGTCAACAATATCTACATCTTTCTCAATCTCTTCTTGTATGTAATTGAGTGTGATAGAATTCTCTCTCAGTCTTTCTTCTCTTCTCTACATGCTCATGTCATGTTTATGGGATTGTGAAGGAATTTTGTATATGGCACATATATGATTTAGACATCGAAATGAAGAGACGGAGTCCAAAGCTTCAGACATGGTCAATGAGGACTTTTAAGGCCTCGTAAGGACCTTTTGGACTTCAATGATATTTGGGAATGTCTTAAAAGTTATCTTGAATAAAATTGATCCCTTGAAACATATTTGTCATTGTCCCTTGTTTATTAAAATCTATTTTTATAAGGTTCAGTGTAAGATTTTTAATCTAACAAAATTTCTAAACTTAAAAATGGGCTCGAGCTCAAATCCTAAACCTTTACTATTTTTCTTTTAAAAATAAATTAAAAATTAAAAAAGAAAAAACATAAACGTTCTGTAATTTATTTTTTATATTAGTCCGTGAATTAAACTAAAATTTGTGGCCATGAACTCCATCTCCCTTTTGTTTCTTCAATGAATTTCTTATTTAAAATATTTTTGTGATTATGTGATATTGTGAAACAATTTTTGGTTTGATTCTTTAATTTGTTTAATAAGTTTAGGTATGGAATATTTGATTCCTCTAACTTCAATTTTAAATTTAAATCGTTATGAGTATATTGGCTGTGCGAGTGAGTCTATAATGATAAACTATTATTTTTTTATATATAAGACTGTTTTGATGATTTGAAATTGGTTTTCTTCTTTCATCTTATCTATATACAATTTATATATGTATGCCTCAAATGATTAGCATGTATAAATCCTTAATTATGATTATGATATAGGGAGAATTTCAAATAAGAATAGAGCTGTAACTTAATTACTGGTGGGTCTCAAAAAAATCTAAAACTTTAGTTCAAAATAGGAGGATCAAGGCACCCGATGTTGAAACTTAATTAATTAAAAAAATAAAACTTTTACTTTTAATATTGGTTGCCTTAGCACCCGATGTTGAAAGGCACCCAACGTTGAAAATTTTTTAAACACCCATAACTCCTATGCCTTCGTGTAACATCCCAATTTAAATTTTAATAGTTAATTTAGATTAATAAAAATTTTGAAAAATATTTAGAGGTGAGCAAATTAGTAGGAGATGATTATTAAATCTAAATATAATTCTAAATTAAAATTAAAAAAATTAATTAATTAATTAAAAAATATTAAATTATTATTATTATTATTATTATTAATAAAAGAAGAAGAAAAGGTATGAGAAAAAAAATGAAAGAAGAAGAAGAGATGTTTTCAGCTGCCATGATTACATATAAAATAAAAATAAAAAAATTGGGGAGGAGGGACGCTTTCGGTGTAATGTGTGTACATATATAATAAAAAAAAGAAGAGAGAGGAAATAGGAAACAATAAAAAAAATATGTGGGACCCGCAGTATTTTTTTTTTATAAAACCACCATCTCTCCTTCGTTTCTTCATTTCTTCCCTATACGCAAGCTGAGGCAGAGAGCGAGCAATGCTGACGGAGAGGCTGACTGATTTAGAAGGTGAAGATCCATAATAGGATACTTTATATGAGATTTTAAGTATTTTAAAACTAAGTAAGTGTTCTAAACATTTTTTTTAGTCATCTTTTCTCTTTGGTTTCTGATTTTGTGGTGGTAGAAAATTTAGGATTTAGAAGAAGGATGAATTTATGTTGAATAAATATGGTTTTAAGGTTGTTAGTAGTGTCATAAATATTTTAGAGTATTATTTTATTGATAGAATTGAAATTTGAGGCATTTGAGTTTATACCTAGATCCCTATGGGTAGATTTTTGGTTAAATCTAAAAATATAAATTGATTTGTTGATATTTAGATGATTATTTGAGATGAGAAATAAATTATTATGACTATAGAATAATGATTCTAGGCTTGAAATTAAGTTTGCAATTTTTGGGTATTTTTATGTGCAAATTTTTGGAATAAAAGGAGAATTTTTGATATTAGAAAATTATTTGAATGAAATTATTGTGAAGGAGACTATTGAACCAAGTAGATAGGTTCAAATATATGAAATTAAATTTTAAAATTCAAGAGACTAAGACTAAATTCTTAAAAAAAATGAAATAAAATAAAATAAATACTTAGGTATTAGAGTATGAGTGAAAATTATGTTAATAAAATTATTGACACTTTGGGATATGATCAATTATAGATTAATTTTCTTTTGACACCATTCAAGCTTTGAAAAGCTTTGGAAGTGTTGTAACTTGAGGGGTAACCTTTGACCTCTCAAAGGTTGAGATAATCGAAAAAAATTTATTTTATGCATTTGTAGGTTAATTAATTAATTATGTTAGTGAAACAAAAGAATATATATATATATATAAAAAAAAAATTTGAAATAGTTGTTTGTAATGCATGTGACTTTGCTGAAACTCTATGACTTGTGAGTAATGAGATTGATGGTTGATAATTATATGTACACTCTTGGTTATAAGTTGTGGATTATGCACAGTGATGAAAGTTGATGAGCATGTGGGATAATTTTGAAATATATATATGAGTTTTTGAAATGCATTTTCTCATGAGCATGATCATATGGCGGGAGTTCGCCTTAGTGAAGGAGTTAGCGGTTATGCAAAATCCATATGGTACTTGGCTATTAACCAATAATCCTAGGGGTTATAGCCGTTACTTACCTTGTAAGGTATTGTAGCATTGTTCCTATTAAGAGACTTGACCCTACTGGCCTACCTGGAGTTTTGGGTAGAGCTAGTTTTAGGTATGACACCCCATAGTGTGTGATTTGGGGGAAATCGTGTTTATAAGTGAGTAAGGTAACCCTGGCTCGGTAGCCCCTCATGATATGATTAAGGCCTTGGGTAGTCTCACCACATGGACGATCCCTTTCGGTTGTTGGCTCACGGATTTCATGTCAGAGGAAATAGGGGGGATATAAGGAAGAGATTGGTCATGCATATTATTATTATCATGCCATTTGAGTGATTGATGGCTATGTTGAGAATATAATTATAATTGTAAAAATGAGAACATGTAGTAATTATGCGAATAATGTATATGTGGTTATTTGTGCAAATTTTATACTTGACTTTATTCTTGAAATTATTCACATGAGTTAAATGTTAATGTGATTAACATGTTATTAATGTGATTGTTTGAATGGTCACCTTAATTAATTTATTGGCCACTTGCATTCATGATTAATTATCATGCATTTGTATAACTTAGATGTACCTTGGTTACTGAGTGGTTGTACTCATCCCTCTCTTTTAACATATTACAGGAGCTAGCTCATCTGAGAAGAACAGAGGAAAGGAACATTAGGCCAAGTGATAATAATCACTTCTGTAGGCCTCTCTCCTTTTATGTTGATATGTGTATTTAGTTTATGATATTGTCAATTAGGATAATATTTTCTTGATCCACTTGCACTATGGGTTTTGTGTTGGATAGAAAGACATTTTGGGCCCTTGAGAATGTGTTTTGATGTTTGTGTTATAGTAATGGGCCAAAATATTTGTGCAAGTAAAAATAATTATTATCATGCTTCCGCATATGTTTAATTAAATGATATGAGTTCTTAAAATATTTTAAAGACTTTGAATCCTTTTGTATTAAATAGTTTGTGAAAAATACATGTTAAGAATTCATTTAGGTTAATCTCATAATGGATAATCCATTTGGGTTAATTCTTAATTAACCATGGTTAGTGTGATGGTTAGTATGATGATTAAGTCCTAATTTAAGACGCTCATTACACTTCGCCCTTTCAGTGCCTTTATCTTCATCTTAGTCTTTACAGCCCCCTATAGTCACATCACCCATAGCCTTAGTCCCCCTTTCCACCGTCTTCCCATTCCACCTCTCACCTTTCATCCCAGCCCACCGCTCGACCTTCCCTCCTAGTTCACCCCTCCCACATCACCCTTCACCCTCCATTCGCCACCTTTCCCTTCCTCCTTCGCCCCTTTGCTTAGCCCCCTCCCATTTCTGTAACATCCCAATTTAAATTTTAATAGTTAATTTAGGTTAATAGAAATTAAAAAAAAATAATATTTAGAGGTAAGAAAATTAGTAGAAAATGATTATTAAATCTAATTTAGGATATAATTCTAAATTAAAAAAAATTTAAAAAAAAATTATTAAAAAAATTAATTAAAAAAAATTATTAAATTATTATTATAATAAAAAAAGGGGGAAAAGGTATGCAAAAAAAAAGGAAGAAGAAGAGAAAACGAATTTGCTTTCGGCGCCGCATGAATAGTAAATATAAAATAATAATAAAAAAAGGGGAGAGAGAGAAGAAGAAATAATAAAAAAAATGTGTGGGACCCACTGAATTTTTATAAAACTCACCCGTTTCCTTTCATTTCTTCAATTCCTTTCCTGCGCGCGAGCTGAGGCGGAGAGAAGCGAGTTGCCGGTGTGAAATATCTAAATTTTTAAGGTAAGAGTTTTTAATAGGATATTTAGGGTGTGATTTTAAGCTTTTCAAGACTAAGTAAGTGTTCTAAAAATTTTTCTTAGTCATCCTTCTTCTTTGGTTTCTGAGTTTGTAGTGGTAGAAAATTTAAGATTTGGAAGAGGGATGAATTTATGTTGAATAAATATGGTTTTTGAGGTTGTCAGTAGTATAATAAATGTTATAGAGTATAAATTTGTTAATGATCTTTGAATTTATGGCTTATGGATTAAATTCTAAACTAGATCTGAAAATATATGTTGATTTATTGAGGTTTAGATGATTATTTGGGATGAGAAATGAATTATTATGGTTATAGGATTATGATTCTAAGCTAGAGACTTAATTTTTAATTTTTGGGTATTTTAGGTGCGAATTTATAAAATAAAAACAAAATTTTGATAATAGAAATTAGTTTAGAAGTTGATTTTTAGATTATTAATGTTTATTGATAATTAAAAGAGGAGTTAAAAATTATACTTAATAGTATTAACTATAGATTTGTATTAAGATTGAGATTAGGAATTATGTTATATTTTTAATTCTATTATTAGAATTATTTTATTAGTTTCAAAAATTGAAACTAATATTTATAAATAATATGTTATTTGTAGATTGTATTACTGGTGAAGATTGTGGTGAGAGAGAAATTTTAAGGAATAATTTATTGAAAAAGCCACAAGGTAACCATGCTTTTAATTTGTGATTAGTGTTACTTCATGTTAATTGGGTGATTATTGAGAAACTTATGAATTTTTGTAATATTGTATAATTGTGCAATATTATTATGAATTTGTTTAATTATTGTGGGAGGTGTTGGGAGACTTGCTATTATTGTTGTATTTATGTGCCACGTGGTATGCCCCTATTGGAGCTCAATAGGTGGTTTGTAAGGGCTCGGGCTAATCTACCTTTGGCCGGGTAATTTAGCACCGAGTGAAGGCTACGGCTCGAGGTTAATGGAGGGATATAAGGATGGTTGTTTGTGTGTATTGTAATATTTCATATATTTATTGGAATTATATTATTTTTAATTCTCACTTAGTAAGCACACAATTAACTGTTTGTATACACTATCATAAATTGGCTTTGGTTACTGGGACTTTTGAGTCTCATTATGTGGTTAACAATTTTCAGGAGAAGAGCCACGAGTGACACGTGGAGGAGTCCCAGAGCTTAGTGGTATAGATCCACTGTCTCTTTTGGGTATTTAATTTATGATTTATAATGTGTTATATTGCCAATATTAGGGCTTTTTGTTTATTGTCAATTATATGAATATATAAATGTAATCATGCCTTTTAAACTATTTCTATTTTTAGTACAATTTGGATGACTGTAATTTTAATATTTGGTTTACTTTGGATTGGTTAAAATGGCATGATTATAAGGCCAAATAACTGATTTGTGTTGAAAATTTATTAAATTGCTTATTTTACTTGTTGGGAGTATAAGGATGGACAAATGTGATTTAGTTTACTTGTTGGGAGTATAAGGATGGACAAATGTGATTTAGCCTAATGGCATGTGGGAGGTAAAAATTTATCTGAAATGTTAATTATAAAATATTTTATATTGAAATTATTGATATAAAAATGTGTTGGGTGGCTGTAACCCAACTATGGTTGAGTTAAATTATTTAAAAAAAAAATTTGGTGTGTTACAATTTCGCTCTTCCTACGTCGCCCCTCAACCTCTATCCACTACCCCTCCCTTCCCCTCTCCTCCTCCTCCACCCTTCCCCTTGCACCCCACCCATTCGACTCCCCTTAGTTTAATTAGGAATTTAAATTTTTAAAATAGTTTGAAAACAATAACATGCACATTAGTTCTATTCTTCTTTAGGTAATGACATATGGAACATAGTTGGATAAATGCTAGACAAACAAGTGATGAGTATGATAATGGCGTGAATGAGTTTTTGAAATTTGCTAAGAAAAATATTGTTGATAATAATGAAATGTTCTATTGTTCTTATGTAAATTGTTTGAATGAGAGGAGACTAAGTGTTGCCCAAATAAGAGAATACTTTGTTTGTGATGGAATCTGCAAGAATTGCACAATATGGATTTAGCATGGTGAACGATTAAAAAATCATAGTGATACATGTCAATATGTGAAAGTTGATCACAATCTTGATGATGAAGTAGATATGGATGAAAATTGGTTAGAGAACATGATTTGTAATGTTGGGGAAGAGGCTTTTGAACGAGCATATGTATATGATAACTTATACACTAATGTCAAGAAGCCTTTATACCTAAGGTGTATTGATTTCAATCTATTTTCTAAGGTGTTAAAATTAGTTACCTTGAAGGCAAGAGTTGGGTGAAGTAACTAGAGTTTTATATGGTTGCTAAAGTTACTCCAAATAATATTTTCAAAAGGAAATGTACTGCCAAATCCTTATTGTGATACCAAGAAGATCTTGTGCTTTATGGGTATGAATTTTAAAAAGATACACGCATGCCTGAATGATTGTGTATTGTACAGAAAAGAGCTAGAAGAGGATGAGAAGTGTCTGAGATGTGAGGCACCACAATACAAAGAGAAGGAGGCTCTTGCAAAGTTATTGTAGTATCTTTTGATTATATTAAGGTTCAAGCGCTTGCTTATGAATACTAATAATGTGAAGAACTTGAGGTGGCATGTAGATGAGAGAATATATGATGAAAAATTTTGACATCTGGCCGATTCTTTTCAATGAAAAAAATTGATCAATTATTTCCTGAATTTGGTAATGAGCTAGGGAAACTCGAGCTTGGACTTTTTACTGATGAAAATTGTATAGACCATTTGAATTTGTGTGATTTCTATAAAATTTTGTATTGAAATTTGGATTATGTTGTATTATATGTACTGGAATTGGTTGGCTAGCAATAAATTGTATAAAATATTTTCATTTATAGAAATTGAAAAAATAAATAGAAATCGAATTAATTTTTTTAAAAAAATCACTTTTAACAATGATTATGACTATAATCACTATTAAAAGTATGACTTTTAAAATAATAGTACATTTAATTGCTATTAAAAGTCCCCCTTTTTTCAAAAAATGTAATCAATGGGTAACTTTCAATAGTAAACTTATAACCACTATTAAAAATTTATTTTTAACAATGGTTGTCCAACCACTGTTAAAAGTCATAAAATCTCTTGAAACAACAGCAGTTTTGTAATCACTGTTAAAAGTATTTTTTTACTTGCTATTAAAAGTCTATCTTGTAATAGTGCATTAATCTCATTCAAACTTTAAAACAATTAAAGAAGACCATCGCATGTACATTAAATGGTTTGGAGGTGAATTTATCATATTATCCATGTATGTTGATAACATACTATTAGATAATACTATCATCAAGGCAATTAGAATGATCAAGGATTGGTTATCCTTGAACTTTGTAATGAAAGATATGGGTGAAGTAAAATATATCTTGGGAGCCAAGATAAATGGAGATTTCTCAAAGAAACTCTTGTCTTTGTCACAAAATACTTACATTATGTTTATGCAAGTAAACTGAACAATAAGTCTACTATAATGTTTTTTTACTTGACATTCTACCATAAATTTACACTACCAATTTATACTATGTTCTTACGAAAGTAAATAATTGCAAGAATCTTATATTGATTGGCTTTGCATTGCTCAATCTAACAGGGAAAAAAGTAATTTTTGACGTAATATCAAAGCCTCTATAATGGAAAAATACACAAAATTTTATCGAGCTTGAGCTAAAAAGCCAAGTCATCATTTATTTCTTCTAAGCTAAAAATTTCATTATTCACATACTAAAGCGTACACATGGCTTCCTATCCTTTATCTCTACTTCTTTCACTTGGTAAGTAGTGGCTTAATTTCTCTATTCCTTATTACTTGTCACATTATCCTTATATGTCTATGACATGCTATTAGCCAATACTAGCTTCAAGGAAATTAAAATGATCAAGGATTGATCATCCTTGAACTTTATAGTGAAAGATATAGGTGAAGTAGAGTATATCTTAAGAGTCAAGATAAACAGAGATCGTTTAGAGAAACACTTATCTTTGTCACAAAACACTTACATAAGCAAAATTCTTGAGTATTTCAACATGAGACTGCAATCCTATGGACACCCCTATAGTCAAAGGTCATAACCTAAGTGAGAAAATGTGCCCTACTAAGGAATCTAAAATTGAACGCATGAAAAGAGTCTTATAATCAAGCATAGTTGGTAATTTGATATATACATTGAAGTGTACTCAACTAAATATTTATTATGTGGTCATATTTGTAAGTTGATTGCAATCCAACCTAGGTGACAAGCACTAGGAAGTTATGAAAAGAATAATGAAATGCTTTAAAGGGACCATAGACTATAAGCTGTTTTTTAAGGTAACAATCTGCATTTAGAAAGGTTGTGTGGGCGCTGACTAGATAGGAGATGTAGTTGATTAACATTCAACTTTGGGATGTGCATTCTTATTGAATAATAAAGCCATCTCCTGGATTAGTAATGAATAGACATGTGTATCTTTGTCCTCTATGGAATTAAAGTACTTAGTGTGCTTTGCCTCGATATAAGAAGCTATATAACTCAAGAGATTCCTAGAAATAAACCATAAGAAAAAGGATCCCATCCTGATACATTATGATTGTCAAGCTACCATAGCTTATACTAAAGACCTTAAGTATCACAGTAGGACTAAATACATAGACATCAAGTATCACTTGGTTAAAGATATGATTGCTAAGAAGTAAGTTATTTTTCAATGCATATTTACTCAAGAGATGGTTCCCTTACTAAACACATAGCCAACGATCCATATGTAGAACATGTGAAGTTTTTAAGTATGTAGGGAGTATGATATATTGAACTCATCTCATTATGCATTCCTTAGTAACATGACTACAATGGTATACAATATTCAAGGTGTCATACAGGTTTAAATGGTTAGTTCTCTCACATAAACAACCACATTCAATACTCATAAGGAGTAAAGGAGATAAGACATATTGTGATCACTGCCTATTCAGAGAGAACAGTGGAATGGTTGAGAAGAATCACATGACAAATGTCACCTCAAACAATGATATCAAGATGAGATCTAGAACTTAAAATTTGAATTAAATCATGGATACCCATGATCCATAGTACTTATAGCCAAGTAAAGAATTCCTCAATGAGGATGTCATGAGTGATTAATGAAATTTTAGTTTACATATTATGTGTATCTAAGATTTAAGCTTGAACGGTATTGACAAATGAAAATCAACATAGGCTCTTTAAAAGAGAAACACTGGAACATGTAATTCATACGGCATGCGCTTATTTGACTACAATAGTGAAAATGGACAGAAATACCTTGTTTTATTACTGTGTGAGTTTGAAAAAGTCCTTTCATAATACCCTTAGAACTTAGACTATGTCATAAGAGGTTGATTTAGTGATAGCTACTTTACCTCATACCCTGTGATTATGAGTGATTCAATCTAACAAGCAGAGTAGTTGAAACGTGACTGAGTCAGACTTGATTGACATATGGTTTGAAAGAAGATTGAACTAAAACGCACAATTGTGCTAGTGTTTAAGGCATTTCCCTTACAAGTTAAGAACCAGTAAGTGCAAGTACTAAGCATATGAGAAAGTAGTCTGGCCTAAATAATTAACTAAATAAGGATTAGATATGCCATAAGTAATGTATATAGGTAAATTTGCGGTGCTTGAGGAAACTTATAACTACAATGTAGGTATACGATAGAATGTCTTTGTGTACTAATCCTGTCATAACATAATGGTAGTCTTATCAAGTGCAAGTGGGAGATGTTACAATTTACAAATTCACCCTTAATAGGAATTGAATCATTAGAGTGATTAGTAGATCTAACATTATTCTAGTAATCATGAGGTTTAATTGAAATTGGGGATTAATGCGAGATTGATTTTTGATTGAATTCCAATTATAGAAATACTCCTCCGTAATAATGGCAATTATTGAAATCAATAATTCCCTCCATTATGAGGCAATTTAATGTTAATTGGGTTTTTTTTTCTACGATGGCCTCCCTTCGCTATAAATATAAGAGAGTAGTTAAAGGAAAAACTTACCCCAGAGCGAACATTTCTCTCTCAATGTTCATGCTTCCCCCTCTTGCTTTTTGCTGCATCTATCGTGCACTTTAGTTTAGACTTTGATAATCTAAACTCATATGACTAGTCAAGTAAATTCTATTATGACCAAATCTAATAAGACTTTGACCTAACTTTATTTTTTTTGTATATTATTTATGTCTAATATTCCTTCAGGTTAAGTATTGTATAGTATATTATTTATTTATTAATAAATTGACAACGCAATGTTAAAAATCTTATGACTTCAACTATACTGACTTGCATAAAATAGGAAGCTCAAGGGTGATCATTTTAACAACAGACATTATACATATTGTCTTGTAATGCCTCTCTGCTTCTTATTATAAAGAAAGTTAAATTTTTCTAGGAGTATTTTATAGTTCACAATTCACATTCTAAGTAGAGGTGAGAAATGGGTGGGCTTGGCCCATAAGAACTCAAGCCCTCAAGCTTGATTTTTAAAAAAAATTATCTAATTTTTAAAGCCTGACCTTTATTTAAAGGACTCGGAGTTAGGCCCATCATGATCATCATCATTCATCATCATCATTTGGATTCTTTAAAGATTAAAAATTTTAATTATAACATTTCATATTTTTTTTAAAACACGAATTATAATATTAGAAAAATAAAATAAATAATAAAAATTAAATTTTAAAGTATAAACATATAATTTAAAGTTTAAATTTAATTTAAAAAATGAAAATATTTTTTTTCATAGTTAAAATGAAAAAGGGCCTAAAAGGACCACTTGAGTCTGAACTCATTTTTTCATGGCCTATCAAGTAGGGTTTCAAAGCTCAATTTTCTTAAAGTGATATTTTTTAAACTCGAATCCTTATAAAAATGAGTTTAAACTAGTGGCCAGTCAAACCCAACCTTTATTCCTAACTCTAGTTATAAGTAAGCTTTATAATGTTTTTTGATGATTGGATATTTTTATTCCTAGATTTGATCCTCTTGTAAAAGTATGTTTTCATTAAAAAAAATTGAGAGGGACAAAAATAAAATGCCAAGCTATTTTAACTTGTTGTTGGGAGTCTAGGAGAGTGGGGTGCTTAGTTTATTCCGTTTGATCAAAAATATAAGCATTTTTCTTCAATTAATTTTGATTTAAAACATAAGTAACCTAATACATGTAATATATATATATATATATATATATAATTTACCCTTTATAGTTTATAATAACCTAAATCTTTGTATAAATTTATCTCACTGAAGTGTATTGATAATTGAGATTAGCAATAAAAGTAAACAATATATACTTTCATGAAAATGATAATTTTATGAGCATGCTTATTATACGTAAAAACGAACCATACTTTGATATGGCAGGAATAAGATTTGGAGGATGCGTCGTTAGAATGGTCTTAAAAAGCGGCGGCGGGTGGGGGGTGGGGGAAGCCTCGAAATAGACTGGTGGCCGCGATAATGTCCCAATAATGGGCAGTTGAACTTCAACACGCTTTTAATTTTATGGCTGACCTTGCCAAGCCACAATGATCAACAAAAGGGCATTTAATAAAGCGCCTCTTCCCCGACACCGTGCTCATTCTCATTGACCTTTCATTGGGTAGACCAAACTCAACATCGTCCATGTCCCGCCGCTCTACTATTTTTATTTTTCATCCCAATTACTTGCCGGATAGTTTATTTTAATTAATGGATAATTATATTTTTACATTAATTATTTTTTATGTTACTATCAACTAAACAACAAACAAAATAAGTAGTGAGTGACTTAAAAAAATATTTAAATATAAATTACGTTACGGTCATAAACTTTTCTTTAATTAAATTTACTAACATCAATAATAATTTTTTTAATCTAAACACACACTTAAATTATTCCTCCAACCAGGGTCCTCCATCAAGAGATTATAGAAGCCAGGTGCAGCATCTACTGCTCTTTTAGGCTTTTAGCCAGCAAGTCTGCCTCCTTGTTCAAACCCCGTGAATTGTAATGGAATCTCGCGTTGCAAAACCTCACGTAATTTCAAAACCATCCCTTATTTTTCTTCTTGATTATTACTATTTCTCTTTCTTGTTAAATAAAGTATATTTTTAAAAGTTTATATTTTTCTGAGAAATTAAGATTCTAAATTGCATTGAATTTTTCACCAAAAAAATTGTATTTAATTAATGTTATTGATATTCACTGTTTTACTCAACAAATTTATAAAATGGGGCGGAGGAAGTATTTATTTGTTATTGCTAATACCAGTCCCCAAAAAAAATGAAGTGCCTATCATTATTTAAAAATTTAAATTAGTTAAAATAGTCCCCCAACAACTTGCATGCATCTCCTCACATGAGAAACTGAAATACAAAACAAGTTGAAATTTATAACTAAAAATTGGATTGGATGCTTGGTGGAGTTGAAGACTCCCTTCGTTCAAAAACTGCTGTGGTTTAAGGTTTTTCCTTCCATAAAACCAAAAAAAAGAAGAAGAAGAGAAATATCAATATTTAAGAAGAAAAATAGGTAAGGGATGATTTTATAATAAAGTGCATTAATAAATCATTATTTTTTAAAAAATATGCTACTTATAAAATAGAACATCAAATCCATTAAAAAATATCAAATAAAATAAGAGGGAGGAAGTAACAAAAGTAATAATTGACCATCCAGAATTAAAAAAAGAAAGGTAGAAATTAACAAGTGGGAAAATTCAGGTAGAATGATGCGGAAAGGAGGAGCATGGTTGGGCTTGGGCTTTGACGTTGATGGGTGTAAAAGTCAAACAACATTAAAAAGTAGGGAGGAATGGTACTCCGGCGGAAATTAATAAGGAAACGCGGCTTCTAGAATGAATGCGGAACGGGATGCCAATTTGAAGTTCAAACTCGCCTAGAGTACTATATATGCACCAAGGCAGCATCATGATGGCATCTCACAGCACACAAGAATATAGGGTCCAAAATGGCCAAGCTGAGCGTTGCACTGGCGGCTGCTGCGGCGGCCATATTAGTTGCGGCGGTGAGTGGTCAGTCCGTCGCCGACATCGTCACGCCCGAGTTCTTCAATGCCATCATTGGCGAGGCCGATGCCAGCTGTGCCGGCAAGAACTTCTACACCCGAGCCTCCTTCCTCGACGCTCTCAACTCCTATTCTCAATTTGGCAACCTGGCTTCCGCCGACGACTCCAAACGTGAGATCGCCGCCGCTTTTGCCCACTTCACCCACGAGACCGGCCATTTTTGCTACATAGAAGAGATAGACGGCGCGATCAAGGATTATTGCGACGAGACCAACACGCAATACCCGTGCGCCCCCAACAAAGGATACTACGGTCGCGGGCCTATTCAGCTATCGTGGAACTTCAACTACGGGCCCGCCGGCGAGAGCAACGGGTTCGACGGGCTCAACGCTCCGGAAACGGTGGCCAACAATGCGGTGGTGTCATTCAAGACGGCTCTCTGGTACTGGATGCAACACGTTCGCCCCGTGGTGAGCCAAGGGTTCGGAGCCACCATCAGAGCCATCAACGGCCGCCTCGAATGTGACGGAGCCAACCCCACGACCGTCCAGGCTCGTGTTAATTACTACACCCAGTACTGCTCCCAGCTGGGTGTTGCTCCCGGTGATAATCTTACTTGCTAGATTTATTTATATACACTCCTACGTCAACCTACTCTATCATCCATCCCCTGCTTCATTTTAATTTGTTACCCTCATCAGCTTCAATAATAGCTTCTAATATTGCAGCCTTTCCTTCCTTGTATTTTGGCATTTTCTTTTCTCATTTCTCTTTTTTACTTTGACTCCTGCATCCCCGATTAATAGCGACCAAATATTCTACCTTAGTGGGTGGTGACATTGGATTAGCGTTGAGTAAAATTGATTGATGTAATTATAAGCATTATTTTAGATAAAATTGATGTAATTAAGACGCAAAAAGTCAGAGTTGCTTTTCATATAACATGATTTAGGAGGTCAAATGTGGGTTTTAATTGATGAAGGTGCTCGGATAACCTTTTTTGAAAATTACATTTAAGGGCTCAAACGTGGGTTTTAAAAATGGTGCTTCAATAGGTTTTTTTTTTCAAAAAAAAAAAAAACCAAAACAAAAGCACGTTTCGAGTTTCCAAATTGTTTTGCAATTTTTGGGTGGCGCTAGGAGGAATTCAAGAGATGAAAATTCCAGTCACTGATACACACGTGAATTGATCGCACATGCACGAGCTGCGAGGATGAAACTCAATACGTTACTACACACGCGCGTATGTAGGATAATGACGGCACATGCATCATGCATGCGAGACAGTGAGAGCATACAAGAGGATATTTAGAGCCCAAAATGGGGAAGCAGAGGTTTGTAGTGGTGTGTGGTTGTGCAACGGGATTATTTACATTATGGAGTTGGAGATGACTACTGCTGCGACGCTGGCTGCCAGGAGAGGCTTTAATCGCGTCAGGCACAAGAGTCCAAAGACGCCTACAACTTAAAGGCTTTACGCAGCCAACATGTTCACTCGGAAAGGTCCTTCGGAGTTCGGATAACACACATAATTGCCAGCTCCTCCCGCCAACTCAGAGACAGCCATATTGGAAGCGTTTAAATCGAAAAGCATAAACCCAATTTCCATGTTACAAGTGTTCATTCCAGCTCGCTTTCTGACAAATTTTGGAGATGGCCGCTAACCACTCCAAACCCGACAGAAGATCCAAAACAACTCATGGAAACACTTGCCAACATCTTACATGAAAACAACCGCAGCGTGCGTGTCGCTCGGCTCAGTTGGACGGATGGGGGACTTGATTCGGATTGTAAACAGGGTTTGGGCTCAACAAAGGGATTGGCCCAAATTAGTTGAACGTTGCCCTAATAGAATTTAAAAAAAGAAAACTGAAAAAAAAAAAAGAAAAACTAAAACGGAATGCCATCGTCCTCTGTTTTTGCGTCGACCTGGAGGAAAAGCCGAAACCAAACAGGGGAGAAGCAGAGAAACAACATTAAAACATACCAATGAAATTTTAACTGTTCAAATTTTACGTTTTAAATTTAAAGGTTTTTTTTATTTTTTATTAAAATAAAAATTATAAAAATGTTAACAAATTTATTTTATTACCAATCTTGAATGATATAAGTTTAATTTAAACAGTTCAATTTAATATTACAAATTTTTAGAAATTGATTATTCAAAAATACTTTAGATCATTTGAATTTAAAATTTTTAACTCATTGACTTTTTTCTAAAAAAATATTTTTTAAATGTCAATTTGGATATTACATTCAATTTTAATGTTATCTGTACTAAAATAAAAATTTTAAAAAATTTTAATATTTAATTGGACCATTTAAATCAAATTTATATTATGCAAATTGATGAAAAAGTAAATTCATTAAAAAAATTTAATTTAATTTTACTAAATATAAATAAAATAAAAAACTTTTAAATTTGGGTTGTATAAAATAAAATCTAGACAATCTAAATTTCATCGGTTTGATGAGCAACAGGCTAATGAACACTAAAACTGGTTTCACAAATTGAGAGAGGTTGTTCCTTCCTCTTTCATTCTTTGATATAAGACAAAATTTAAATGTTTTGAAATTCTAAATATAAGATGAAATTATAAGAATCAATGCTTTTTTTAAAAAAAAATTATGCCTTTCTTATTTATTATCATTTGGATTTCTAAACAATAATTCATTATGATTACTAATAATAAAGAATGGTAAAATTGAAAAGTTACAACTAACATTTCTTAATAATCACAAAGTTTATTACCATTTATAAGAATTAAAATTAGCTACCAGTTCCCGGTAAGAAAACCATTAGTTCGGATTAAAACCATGCATGTAAATATAGTTTTGTCTCTAATGTTATAAAAAATCCATTTCCAAACATAGGCGAAGATCAACTGATTATATATACTTGTTGACTTGTTGTAAAGGTACACCATAAGTTAAACAATTTAGTATGCAGAGACGGTTAATTAATGTGAAAGATCATGTCTCATTAATCCCGATGATCTTGGGTTAGTTAATTTTGCACATAAGGATAGGCTGGTTATTCTATAAATGTCATCAATTAATATTTAATTTAATCCGTAAATAATGTGAGGAGAAAAAAAAAAGGACGTGATGATGATATATGCATGTTTGTTGGACCTGCCTTGAGCTTGATGGAGGAATGATAAATGGAAAAGTAATAATAAAAAGAAAATGAAGGAGAGACAGGACCGGGAAGGAACACAAATAAAAGAATCTTATTTGAATGCAGATACAGAGGGAAGAAAAGGGAAGGAATGAGGGGGATCAGTGGCCGGGGCCTTTGGGACTGGGCCCGGAGGCGAGACGCATGAGCCAAAGGCCGAGGCTGGTCCTGGCGTCTTCGTAGGCCGAAGCGTATGCCGGGAGATGACTGCCTGGCCTTAGAACTCGGCTTCCCTCTGCACTCACAATCACAATGCCCATCCACATAAGCATCGTCATCAGCACGGCGCAAACTTTTGTGAAGCTCATGTTGCTCTCAACTAAGTGGGCTCGTGGTGGCGAGCAACCGATGGTGTTGTATTTATAGCGGCGTTGAAGAGCTTGCGTGTTGACCGAGCCCTCTGCTTGCTGGGGAAGCTGCCCTGCAACGCCCCCACGGCTTCGCCCTCGTTGCCGGGTGAACTCGGTATTGAATTTGTCAACGCCCATCTCTTTTACCATTGTGTCCTCCTCCTCATGCTGCTTAGTGCTTACAGAGTTTGAGTTTCCTTGAATTCACACTCCCTTGTTCTTGTATTTGAATTTGAATGGACTTTGCCGCACGTGTTTGAGGCACTCACCGCTTCTACCTACCTCCTCCCCCTTTTTCTAATCCCGCGATGCTCCTTTTGTGTTCTCGCCACTCCACTAGGACCCACTACCTTCACTTATTCTCTCTCAAAATTTAATCCGCTGAATTCATTAGTCAGTTTGTGGAAAATAAGGGAGGCGCAGAACCCCCGCACCAAAATTTAAAAAAAAAAAAAATAGGCGGCTTATATCAACATCTTGCATGGCCTTCTTTCGTTTTTTATATATATATATATATGAAGATTAAATAACGAGCTCTACTATTTGATATTGACATTGATTCAATTATAATAAATTTAACTACAAATTAAAATAAACTTTTGGAGGCATTGACAAAAGAAAATAGATCAAAATGATATGCTAGTTTTTTTCTTTGCGAGTAAATGGTTTAGAATGCTAGAATTTAATATGGTTATTTGTTACACTACAACTCTACTGCTGACCATTTCCTTGCATAAAAAATGTTTAGAAAATGGAGACAAGTGTAGAAAGACGTAATTGGCATTGACCGGGAGAGTTTTTGCAAAATTTGGACAAGGAATTTGACCCTCACCAATACCACCAGCAGTCAGCAAAGGGTGGGTCGCGCCTTGTGGAGGTAGAGGTGGGAAAATTCAATCTCAGTGCTTATTACTGACTCGGTCGCTAAACTACAACTACTTTATCTTGTTTTTCTAATTAAAAAAAAAAATCGGAATCGTGTCCGAAGCTTTAATTGATGAGAAATAATTCATCATAAAATGTATAAATTAATTGCAATTCAAGACCTATCAATTCATTCGTTAAGTAAACTTTATTTAAAATTTGAAAGCATTTTTACATTCCTCATTAAAAGTAGCCGGAACCCTTGTGAATACTAGAATATCGAACACGCTCATGCAGTCAAAGCCAAGCTTATGTGGCCATGATACTAGCTACCACTTCAAAACAATCCTTGCGGGGGAGGAAAAATCCTCAGTTTTAGAAAACCGATAGAATTGTAAGGTCTGAGAATATGCTACTCCGTTTATCCATTTCATCCTAAACCAAGGCTACGGGTCGGACGTCGTAACGCAAATTAGGCTTACAATTATATCGCACTGATGGCGTTTCAATGTCACATGAGCTCCATTAATTTTTAGCCACTAGTTATACAATATTGCTTGATCGGCTTTGAGCTGTACAGTGTTGATCCGTGACAAAAAGACAATCGATGCCTGGGCCAAATTTTAAGAAACGCAGTGTTCAAGCTTCAGAAATCCTTTGCCTTTTGCCTTAGTTGATCAAGTTCCCTCTCAATCTCAGCATCTCGAAATGGGATTCCAGTGTTTGTGCTGCTACTGCCACTTCTTCCGGGGGGAAGCTCTCCTTTCTGCTCCAAACAAATATGAAATGAGTAGAGGCAACATCAAAAGGACATTTAGGATGTCCGACAATAAACACTATGACAATGTCTCTCCCCCCAGTTTTTTTTTTTTTTTAAACAGAGAATCCAGATTGTATTCCTGGACTAGGTTTACAAGCTAGTTTTTGAAGCGTACCTTTGAGCTACCAGATAGTTCTTTCTTCAAATTTGCAAGATCATCGTCAACTGATGAGCTCTCTAATAATGCAAACTGCACAAAATCAACAATTGGTGAGCACAAAAGAAAGAAACCCATAAATTCCATAAAGCATTTTCAGCCTTGGCAACTCTAAATTGACCTATTGTCATCCACACGATAATTGATGACGTGATATACTCCAGGAAAGACGATGGAAAAGATCCAGCTAAGGACAAAGGGTTCACATAGCCACCAATTTATATTTTGGGAATAAGCTTATTCTTGTGACTTTTATTATACAAAGCCAAATGAATTCATATTTCCTAATGTTTCGTTTAAATGTATGTGGATTTAAATTTGAACCAAATTCATTATTTGAGTAATTAAAAAAATGTGAACTTGGATTTGGGTCAAATCCAAATCCAAATCTTACCTCAATCCTTTTATAATTTTAAATCTTTTTTAAATCCCTATTATTTCAAATTTTAATGAAAGCTTCTCCCTTCTTTCATATTCGTTTGTCAACTTCACTACCTTCTCGATTTCAACATCACTGCCTCCAGCAAACATTGATCAAGACTGCAGGCAACAACGAGGATCGGACCGTCGACATTGACCGGGACCTGACAGCCGACGTTGAGAGGGACTAAACCGCTAGCACCAGCTGAGATCAGATGGCCAACTTTGACTTGGATCGCACGAACAGCACCAACCAGGACCAGACCACCGGCACTTTAACTGGGACTAGATCATCGACTATGACAGAGATCGAATAGTAGGTGCTAACTGGGACCAGACAGTTGACTTTGACTAGGATTGGATGGCCAGTGTCGAACAAGACCAGACTACCGATGATGACCAGGACGGAACCACTGATGACGACAACCAAAACCAGATCGCCAACTTTGATCGAGACTGGAAGGCCAAGGCGAACTAGGACTAGACGACCGACGTTGACCAGGACCAAACGACTAACACCTACCAGGAGCAAACAGCTGACTTTGACTGGGATTGGACTGTCAATGCTAACTGGGACCAAACCACTGGCAACAACCAGGATAGGATCACCAGCCATGATTGGCACTGAACCACCGACATTGACCGAGAGCACCCTCCTCGGCCACCCGATGCCAATTTGCTATTGTTGTCATTCAATGCTGGTCCAGTGTTGTCATCCGATGCCAATCCTCTACCACCATCCTGTTCTGGTCCATAGCATCCAACTTGTGTCAATTCGCTGTCATAGTCCAAGACCGGTCTGTGAACATCGTCTTCAATTAGTTCACTTTCATTGTTCGATGCCAAACGTTGTTGTTAACAAGGAATGCTCTGGTGTCATCCAGGTCCAATTCGCAGCCCTTAAGCTACTGTAATCAACCTATGCCAATTCTTAGGCATTGTTTGAGATGGGAGCACTAATGTCAACCAGGACCAAACTGCCGTTGCCGATTGAGATTGGACCACTAACGTCATTCGGGTTTGGATGGCCGGGGTCCACCGAGACTAGGAATCCACCCCTAATCAAGACAAGACTGCCAACATCTTCCGAGCTGCCTTTAAATTCAAACATAAAATTTGAAATTTGAAATTTAATTTAAGATTCAAACAAAGTACTTTAATATTATAATTTGAAATTTTTATATTATCCAAGCAAAGAATTTAAAATCTACGAATTTCAAATGTGAGATTTCAAATCCAAATTCTCAACCCAAATTCACCCATCCAAACAAAACCTAAAGGTGAGAGAATAGCATGAAGTTACTGCCTCATGATCGCCCGAGTTCAAACGTTCATTCCATCCTGAATAGCTCCTCAAGAAAGGTGTAGTGATCTTCTAAATTCCATTTCAAGTTTTCCATAACATTGACCACCTACCACCATCACATTCCTACCCATCACCAATAGGCCTGTCAGCATTACATTGGTCTGCCAGGCTCTAGATAATATATGACATTGGTCTGCCAGGCTCTAGTTGACATAAACTGGATGCTTGCAGTGTTGGCTGGCAGAGTGCAACTACCACAGAAAGTTGTATTTGACATCTCATTTTGTTGCATTTTAACAAGATTCAGGATCCCACGAGCATATGCAGTGGTGGTGCATTACCCAGAAAAAATTGCAATGGTGATAAATATCACATCACAATATTTTAATTTTCTATCAACTTAGCATGTTATTTTCTCACCAAAGAAAAGAAGCACAAGTTCTCTTTTCTTTTATGCTGTTTCTTTCTCGAGGTCAACAAATCGTTCCAATATTAAAATGGAAGTTTTCATAATATATGACATTCACTACCTTTCCTTCAAGATCATCAGTTGTCAACTGGCCAAGAGCTTCAGCTTCTGATTCCATTGCTAACACTATCAAGATAACCACGAACAACATATGTGAGAAACTAAAAAAAAAAAAAATTCAAATGCTATGATGCAAAGTTTGAGCCGTCAAGTGAAGGTCCAGAATTAGTTTTTATGAATTATTCTTTTTATTTGGGCATACACATATTGTAGGCACATTATAGGCCAAAGTTTTTCTTGTTACTAAAGTGTTTTTATTTTTTTCATTTCTTGGCAGAATCGTTGTCAGAGTTTCACTTATACTACAATTACACCTGATTACATATTTAATAACGTCCAAGCATAACGTCATAATGTCCATAAATTATGAGATACAAATTCAAGCCTCAGAATACCTCTTGAATATACTACATAGCCTTTGTCAAGAGTTTTTTTTTCCCCTTTTAAAGCTTTAAACCATTTGAAATTTCTAGATGCCATCCCCTCCCACCCAACCAAGGTGCAAGGCAGGTTATAAGTATTATCCATGTATCACAATTCCCAATAGCCAAAAAGTAATTCAGATTAAAATTTTCTTACCTTTTTCTTCCATCTTTTCGAAAGCTGAAAGAGCACTACTTGTATTGACATTTCCCAGCATCTCATTCACTTTGGTTGCCGTCCTAAAGGAACATCAACCGACAACCATGATTAGAAGAGCCAGAGTTCAAAGAAATCAAGGGATGCAAGGATGTCAATGGAAAATGGTGCCAAAGACAAACTTTGCAGATTGAGCTCTGGCTTTCAGAGTATCCTTCTTAGACCTGGCCTCCTGAATCTTACTCTCCAAAAGCTACAGAATATAAAATTTATAGAACACAGCATCAATGAATAAATATGTATCACTAATTATAAATAAAAATATAAAAGATTGCATTGCAATATTCAGCTCATAGTGCATAGATAGATTGTTTAACCAACTCCAATCATTCCCAGAAAAGTGCACACTTGCATTGGTTGCAGACTACTTTTGATCTCAATTTTAGATGGTGATATTCGATTATACATATTGGCTTTACAAGTCCCTCCGTACAATTTAGCTCACCCGTGTATTAGAGACAAGGTTCTCAACAACACCCTTTTGTTGATCAAGTTGAACTTTCAAAGCATTGGCATTATCCTGCAACATTTTACAGGCAGAGATCAAGTATCAAACTTTTACCTTCAGATAGTCTATCATGCAATGCATGAGAAGTTATACATATACCTTATAACTATTGCAGCTACGGTTTCCTGAATCGGTAAATTAAATGGTCAAATTACAGAAAATTCCAATCTTTCATTAATCATCAACAGTGCAGCACTATCATCAGCATTCATTCATAAGCAATGTCTGACATAAATTGAACCGTCAATTTGAAGAAGTTTGCAGAAGCTAAGAATTGTCAGATTTATCACCCTATCTGATGATCTGAACTAACTTCAGCTTCTTCAAACAATAATGACCAAGGGAAATGCATAGCCAAAGGCAATCAAAATGGTCAGATAAATCATAAATCTACATATTTGGTTACGAATGCAAAATCACTTGGGAACAGGGGGTAGAGTTTTCATTAAACTTTTGAAGACTTTTACAGAAATGGGAACTATGGCAAGTGCATTGATCAAATATTTCATTAATTATTAGCAAAGAAGGGAGAACAAAGAGTTCTTATATGCAGGAATCAAGTGAAAGAAAGGATCAAGAAGTCAAGAACCAAGAACTACATCTGATTGATTAAAAAGCCACAAAATTAAAGGGCCCGCTTTATGACCTAAAGTTTGGAAATCCAGAAGCATATTAGAGCAAGAGCATTCAAGAAAATGAGAACATACTGCATAAGATTTCCGCCTTTTCAAAGCTTCACGAGCAAGATCTTCATCACCTTTCTGAAGAGCAAGTTGTGCTTTACGGTACCTATATCAGTGCATTGCATAAAACTGGTATCTATACAGTAAACAATGTAAGAAAACTAAAATAACTGCTTTTTCATAATTACCACTCTTCAGAAGCTTGTTGTGCGGCTTTGTATTTATTTTCCAGCCGTTTTTGAGATGCCAATACCTTATGAAGAAGAAGAATTCAGAGTGAAAAGAAAATTTGGGAAGGGAGTTAAACCTTTTTTTTTTTTTTGGAGGGAGGGTGGTTGGTAGAGAGATACAGCATAGATTGGGAAATTTTCAAGCTTGTAGCCTTGGAAGGCTACTCCCCAGAAATCTATACCTCAAGGTCAACATGCAGAACAAAGTAGCTTTCAATAACTCATGAATAACCATGGAAAGAAAACAACATAGATTAAAATATTAAAAAGAAAAGGTCCAAACTCCCAAATCAAACAATAAAAAAATTAACCTGTGCTGTAGCTTGACGCATTTTTGTCAAGTCATCATTCATTTCAAGAACTGCCTGCTCCAATATTTTCTCTGGATCTTCAAAAGTGCTAATGATTGCATTTGCATATGACTGCATTATTAAGTTAAACAATAATGAGAATGTCAGCTTAAACTACATATAGAAAACTCTTTCTGTGATTTCACCTTCACAACTCTGGCAAATCTATCAAAGAGGTTCATTTTAGTGCCAAGAGCACCTCCACCTTGTCTAGAATAAGATTGGCTGGGGCCAGCAATCCTTATCCCTTTAACTTTCAGAAATTCAACTGCAAGCATTAATTAAAGAAATTTTAACTCAGGACAGAAGTTGGATATACAAAAGGAGAGACAGGAAGATATAATGTTGTTGGCTTCTTTACTACTACTACAGCAACGGCAACGGCAACAAGTCTTATCCTACTAACTGAGCTCAGCTACATGGATAACATGACACTATTGAATTCTATCAATAACTAACTCTTCAGATATATTATTTACTAAGAATTCCCAAGTATCAAGTGCCTTCTTTGTGTATAAAAAAACCAACGGTTCCCCCCCCTTTTCTTAACTTAACATCAACAGCAACATACTTGCATCTACAAGTCACAATATCCATTTGAAGAAAATTGCTAGGAGATATAATTTAAAAATAAGGGCGCGTGACATCAGGAAACACTCAATCGCTTGAGACCCTGAGGTTTAACAAGTTTGTGCGATTGCGATCAGTAGTGCATGAAAATTTGAAGTCTAAGTCCTCCCAACCCCACACTCCCACCCAGAAAAACAAGTCTCATCAACTATAGAAATAAAGTGCTTATTATTGCATTGTTGTCTCAAATAAGGGAGATCCATTCCTAACTGCTGGCTAGGTAATAAATATTTCACACTAGAATTATTGATGCCCTTCTTTCATATTTCATAATATTGCTACATACTTTCGCTCGCTCAAACATTATTTAACATTCATAATTATGAAAGTATTTGAAAAGGGACAGTAATGCATAATGAAACAAAATTCACGCAGTTGAATTGCGGCAATATTTTAAAGTAAAATTTAATAATCGATCATACATCGGCTCCAACACAAGAAGCAGAAACGGTATATACAATTAAAGGGAGTCAACAGAAGCTCATGATGCTCACATTGCCGGGGAAGCTTATGATAAGAGCAGGTATGCCAGTGAATTGGGACCATATCGATGAACAAAAAATATTAGCAAGACAAAATTGAAAGCGCCACTGTACATAGCGAGTTTTAGTTAAGCAAATACTCTAGCCCAGGAATGCACCTCAAAGACAAAGATTAAGGCGTAAAAGAATATCTAGACTAGGCCATGCCTCTGGCACCGAAGAACGACGTGGTCAGAGGTTTCCCGAGCATGTAAAGACTATCGGAGCTTGAAGAACAAACTTGAAATAACGACGTAGGAGGTGTTGATGCCAGTGGTACTCCAGTAAACATCTGCAGCTTCGTTGCCATTTCTGATAGAAATCAGCTCAAAATACGCAGAATTTGAAAATAAAAAGCAATTTTTGCAGATAGGATTGGAAAGTTTCGGAAATCTGGGATCAGCGCTTCCGATGTGCGATATCTATTCCATACGCTCGGAATGGGCCGGACTAGCCTCTCTTGCGTTCAGAAATCCAACTCCGTTTATGTCAGCGTACAATTAGCAAGTCTCATATTATCATGGGGGCTATTTTGTTTATCCTTAAAAAAAAAATAAGTAATTTTTATATCGTTTAAAATGTTTATGAAAGTGATTTATAATTTATTTTTAGATATTGAAAGATTTTTTACGTTTTTTATAATCATAAAAATAATTTGTTATTTACTAACTTTCAGTTTTTTATGATATTCTCATATTTATGTTGACATTCTCCCATTTACAGGCTACAGCATCTAATCTAATCTTCTTATCCAATCTAATTATCTTTAAAATTCTTGAGATGAAAATTTTAATTTATTTTAGATTTTGATTATTTTTAAAAGGTTTGACAAATATTATAAAATTGTTAAAAAAATTAAAAGTAACAATTTTTTTATCGGAAAATTTTTAAAACGGATGCTAAATTTGATGAAAAATAATAGAATTCAAAAGAACTGATAGAAAAACTCAAAACCAGGAGTATAATATAAGCCAAATGCGTGGAATAAAAATGTGAAAATACTAGTCGTAAATTATGGTTTTCTACGGAGTCATTAGATGCGCGAATGAGCTTTTAATTTTTAACTTTCTATCAATTTTTATTTAATTTCTAATTTTTAAATTTAAACTTTATTCTTTAATTTTACTTTTTTGTAAAGTGAATTGTTTGCACTGTGCCTTATACGCGGTAAATTTTCACCTTCGCCCTTGCCATTTTTAAAACTAACGTTGGTCCCAAGTGCTACGTGCTCCACTTCCTTGCTTTTTTTTTTTTTCATGAGTTAAGAGTTAAAAATATCCTTGAAGAATATATAAAGGGTCATAAATAACCCTAAACTTAACTATAAGTCATTTATATCCTTCAACTTTAAAAAAATTATTGTTGTTATCCTAATGTTTAGTCAATATATGTTGATCGTTTGTCTGTCCATGGGGCCTAGGATTTACATATTTGGCAAGCCATGTACACTGGATCAATGGCTAAGTAGGTAGATGTGTTGGTTTCAATGGGTTACGTGGTATTTTGTCTGGAAAAAGAAGAAAAAAGAAATGAGGAGTATCGAGAGGCATTTAAGTTGAAGAATCAATAAAGTAACTTGGGGACCAACTTCCATGTTTCTCCATTTGAGACCAAGTATGAGGTACTTTCAATGAGTACAATCGCAAAAGCAAGTTAGGTGAGTGATTCCATAGGTTCTTTATCAGGTATTAGTTGAATAAGGAGGGTCTCATTCAGAAGTCAAGGATCTGGAGATGTGGACTACCCACCTTCATTGAGGTACTATTTCTATGGAGAAATTGCGCCAAAGTGAACATTATGGAATGAGAACAACCTTAGAAAAAAGTTTTTTGGGTGTAAAAACTACAGCCAAGTATACCTTGGCATTAATCTCCCTTAATATGAATTTGTGTGGTTTAGGCATTGAGTGTCGAGTATAAATATTAGAGTGGTGCTATTTTTTCTCATAGTTGGACGATGAAATGAGGGAAAGGCCAAAGCAGATTATTCTCGAGCTTTTAGGTCATATTGAGAGGTTGACTAAAGAAAATAAAAAGCTTGGATGAAGAGAAAAGAAAGAAGAAATTAATGGCATTACATGTAAGTTGGATGAGACAAAGAGGAAGCTAAAAATGACAATAGGAGCTTTAATATTGTCTTGGGTCTTCCTTGGGTGTATTTAGTTGTTCCTTTGTTTATAAGAATGTAATATATTTTTGTAATGATCATGTAGACCCTTTATGCTTCTATTTCAAACCATTGAAGATTAGACTAATTAAGACCATTGAATTTTTGAAATTTTGTAAGAAGATGGCATATATGAAGAATTGGTCATAAGGACACTTTATGCTTATGTTCCTTTGTAAGAAGAGTTGTGTTCTTATGCATTTATGAAGATGGCATATCTAACTCCATTTCTCTATACTATATGTACATACCCATACATATCTAGCTAAGATGATAAAGAATGAAATAAAGAAGAATGAAGATGAAGTGAAGCAACTCAAGATAGAACAGTGAACAGCTAAAGTGAACTTCAATAAATTGCTATCAAAATAGAATAAGGAAATAAAGAAGCCTTTGAATGTTGGCCAAAAAGACAATAACATTAATCAATATTGTTATGAAGTTACAACATACTCAAATCTGTAATGAGAACATAGCTAAATCGCTTCACCATCTTAAATGATGGCTCCATATAAAGTTAAAGCAGCTAAACAAGGCCATAGCTAAATCACAACTAGTATACAAAACACAAATGATGGCTCTACACAAAATACAAAAGAATGGTGCTAAAAGTAAAGTTTTTCATATACAAAATGCCTGTATACAAACCATACAAAAGGCAAGCCTAACACATTAAATGACAGTCTCTTTTCCCTTTGATCTCTACTGTCCAACTATCCTTTGCCTTTGACTTTTAAAGTGGGAGTCACTAACACTAAGATTCCCCTGCCATCTTAGACCAGGTAGTTTGAATGGGAGGTTTAAGGGTTGGCTAACATTTCTATCTAAACCTCTTGATACAATCCTCCTAATTAGTACAATGGCCACTATTTGCTTCTCTCTTCATAACTGACTCTCATTTAGGATTGGAAACCTCATTTTTAGATCTGTGTTTTGATGCATATACTCCTCAATTGTGTCCTCTTAAAGTGCCACCTTAGACAGCATTTCTAGCTACATATGTAAAGTGTATAGAACTTGAGGAAATTTCAGTCAATTACTATAAATCTATAAATTAAACTTACATTGTAAACTTCCTTCTTGTGACTTCATCAGCTCAAATCTCCATGCCAACCTCAATCCTTGGTTGATAAATTACCATACTTTGAAGTGTCCTGACTGGTACATTAGTGCCAATTGTAGGAGTGGATGATGGGGGAGGACTGTGGTTGATAGATCGTTAAGTACCTTAGCTGCTCTTAGTTTGCTCTTGCTAGGAGAATGTATGAGTAGGTTGTAGGGGAGGTGTCAACATATCCTGGCTAACAGATTCCTTAGCCTTTTTTTGGTCATGGGTCCTTACTAAGAGAAGGTCTTTGCACATTATACACATAAATGGTAAAGTAAAAATAAACCACACAAAAATGAAGGTATATTGTGTAAAAGACAAGTGTCATTACTGATCTATTTATAATATGACTTGTTTGACCTAGCTTGTGACAATAACTATAGGTCATTTTGGCATCCTTCGTATTGATTTTCTCTACTTGACGTGTAGGCATGTTAGCACTTGCATAACCCTAGATAACATGCTGTGAATTACCTCTTTTCCTTCTCCTTGTACATTCATCAGTCCTATACCTCTTCTTCTTTAATGTCCCTGGGGAGGCTTTAATTGGTGGTGGCTCTATAGGTTTGAATTGTTGTAGCTTCTTGAATTTATGACCACTTACAAGTTGGAATGTAACTTTATTACTATGCATTTGTGCTTATTTATAGTAGTGGTGGGATATTTGGGAATGTGGCACTATTTTAGCATGATTCATTGCACATATGGCATGGTGGCATAAGATTCCAGTTAAATCACATGCCTTACAAGTGCATGCCTTCATGTTAAGAACACAATATGCCTATCTTGCCCCTCAGTCACCTCAAACCCTTTATCCTTACTAAAAAACACTTGGCACTTACATGTCAATCCTCTATTAGTTTCAAACAACTTTTCATACTTTAGATTGTAATTAAAAGTTTAACTTTTTAAAATCTTACCGCTATCTGCTCACTTGATCATCATTTTAATCATAATACCCTCAAACATCCTAATTACAGGTAGGTATCTAAATTCCTCAATCTAGGCATTCAAGCTCTCGCAAGCATTATTGTCAATTACCCAAGTTATACTCCTAGTTGTGAAGTAGGCTCTTACTCAAGATAGTGAAGGATATGATACCAAATCCTCTGTTACTGCCTTGCTTAGTGCTCCAACAGCCTCTAGGTTGTCCTTAAACATCATTTACTCTAGTTATCATATATGTGTCTTACACATAATCTATGCTCGGCTATAGGAAAGACCTCTTTTATAGCCAAGTGGAGTCCTTGTGGATAAAAGAACTCAATAAGTCAATATAGTGTAATCATAGTAGGTCAAAAAAATTTACTTAGTTACCTTCTGCATATCGAACATCAAAGTGACAAATGAGCCATTGTCTAATTTAAGGGAGGTCTGAAGCTACTATAGAAGCCATTTCTAATTGTAGGTATTCTCCTTCTGGGTCAGAATGAAATCAATGGGGTAGAAGGAATCATTAGCATCTAAAGTACAAGCAGTCAGTAGAATGTCTCTTGCTTTTCCCTTCAGAAAAGTGCCATACACCCTTCTCTCCAACCAACCTACCAAAGTTCACATGAAGTAAGCTTTTGTAACTTAGTTTTAATATAGAAAGATATTTTAAACACAGTAGGTCTAGGTCTATACCTTTGATGCATTGAAGCATACATGCATACAAGACCTTCCTTCCTTGCTCTGCATCTTCTTTGCTCAATTCCAAGCTTATGTCAGATCCATGATTTAAATCCCTCAATTCATAACAACATGCTTTAAGCTTAAAAAATTCATCCTTATATCTCTCTTCTAGTTCTTTCATTATCCTCCTTTTAACCCTTTTACACTTCTGCATACTCACACTCAACTTGAACTCATGCTCCAGATCTTTCTTCATGTCAAAAATCCTATACTGTGACCTTTCTTGGACTTTATCTTTAAAGTGCTTTATGATTTAGTTAATTGAGGCTCTAAGGTTCTTAAAGACCCTTATACATCTGTCTTCCATATAAAAGGTCTTAATCTTCAGTACAGGTGAGTTTCAATCTACAGAAGTAAAGAGTAAGAATGGGCATCCTTTTGAATATTTGGCCCTAATCCTTGTTGGCTCACTCTTAATATAGGTCACATTCACACCCTTTGTTATGGCATACTTGCTTATGGCTTGCTTCAACTCTTCTCTATTGCTATAGGTCATATCTAACATGAAGAAAGGCCTGCCTTCATCTTTAGGCCTTTTAACTTCAACTTTGGGCCCATCTATATTGATCAAGCCTATCTCATCTCCTACTTCCTCTTCTTTACTATCATTGTTCTCACTATGACTGTCTCTATCTAATCATAAATTCCTAGGGTATTCACTATCTTCACTGGTGTTATCTTTATTAGTTGACTTACCTTTGAGTACCTCTTCTCCACCTCCACCATCCTCATTAGTCATATGACTTTATCCAATACTTTTTCTTCAAATTCTCAATGTCAGCAAGCGAATACTTTATGTTTCTATTAGTCTTCACTAATTGTTTCTCATGCTTCTTATGCCAATTTAAGTAAGCTTCAACCACTTCATCATTAAATGTAAGCATCAATTTCCTCAATCTCGTCTCCTGCTTTTTTGACTCCTTTCTATTCATTGTCTTCCTCACCTTCAACTCCCTTCTACTCATCATCTACCTTATTATGTGAGCAATCAAATTCTTTCTCAAACTCATGGTCCTTGTCAAATGTAACATCCCGAAAAGTATTATATTGATTAATTAGGGCACATTTATAAATTTAAGTATAAATGGTTTGAAAATAGTTAGAAACGGCTATTGGATTTATCTTTAGTCTTTGGATTGGGTTCAAAAGTGAATTAGGTCACTCGAGCTCAAATTAAAGAGAAAAGAAATCAGATTTTGGCCTAATGCATTACACTGCAACATGAAAATTTACACTGCAGCATAAATTGTATAATCAGTTTTAAAAAAAAAATGAAAAAGGGTCTGAAATAGGGAGAAAAGGCCAAAAATAGAGGGAGGGTGATAAAGAGAGTTGTTCTTCTACTAGGGCATCAACTTTTAGGCGTTTTAGAACTTGATTTCACCTAGGTATATCTTCCTTATCTCTTCTTCTTCTCTATGCACGTTTTGGAAGTGAGATTTAAAGTTAGGAGATAATAATTTTTGAACTTAAGGCTATGGATTTAAATCCATTAGTCTAAATGGAACTAATAAAAGTTAGGAGATATAGTGGTTTTATTCATTCATAAGAGTAGGCTCTCAATTATGGATGAATTTATATCTTAAAGTGTCATAAATGGTGGTGCTTAAGGTAGGTGGCTACATTGATGTTGATTACGAATTTTGTTAGTGTTAATTAGAGCTAATAAAAGTTAATAAACCTAATATGGTGATTAAACTCAATAGTTGAGAGCTTTGGGTTATTAATATGTTGAAATTTGAGAAATTGAAGAATTAAGAAGTTATGAGAAAATTATGTGGTTTAATTATCCAAAGGATGATTTAAGGTAATAAAGTAATTATTGAATTTAATAGTAAGAAAATACATGTCTAGATTATGTCGAAAAGCTAAGAATTAGGGTGTGTCATAAATTGGCCCTTGAGTTTGTATAAGTGAGGGTGACCTTACATCAAAGACTTGCTCATCACTCCCATCACTTCCTAATCCCTTTCCTTTACTCAAATCACCTAACTTTACACCTTTCTCTAATTCTAAGACCTCACACACAAATCTTTTCTTAGTTTCTTTAACCATTTTTACCGCGTCATCTATTAACGAAAAGTACTCCTCCACGCTCGACTTATACAAACTTTCGTTACCACCACCGTCAGATGCCCCATCATGGCTGGGATCCATCTTTTTAATAACAACCACCGACACAAACTTAAGCGCTTATGTAAGAATTCATTGTGTGAAATTTCAAGATTCCTTACCTCGACTTCTAATGCGATTCTCAACACACCAATTAGATTTCACATGCTTGTCCTCACTCATGCAAATCGTCTCTTCGATCTATAATTCTCCTTCATGCTTGAGACTTGTTGAGAGTAGACTAGAGGGATTAGGGTTTTTTTCCCTTCACGCTTGATAATGCTTTCCCATTTCATTTCTCTAATTGTCATGCCCATAATTTTGTCACTCTTTTCTTTCCTTCTACCCAGTCATGTTCACATGTCTTTCTTAGCTTGTTCACATGCACATGGCTGGTCAACCAAACGCGTACACATCAGCATAAAGGTAGCGCCATTAGATTGACTAAACGTCAGGATAATGGAGCAATGTTTCTTTAAAACTGAGGAATATAAATGACCCATAATTGAGTTTAAAGTCATCTGTGACCCTTCATGTATACTTCAAGGACATTTTTAACTTTTAACTCTTTTTTCATTGTACTTTTCACTGTTCTTTGTACAGTAAATTTTCAACATTAGCTCCTTCAATACTTCCCAAACATAATATTGGTCTTATATCATTTAAGCAACCCCTTATCATTTTCCTATGTTCTTCATTTTTGTGCTTTCCCCTCCTTTTATGCCTATGCTTCTTCCTTCAATTCTATTTGAAAATAATAGTCTGCAAAATAAATTAAGGAGGTATATAAATTTTCTTTTTTGAGTACTTCTTTTGTAATACTTTAATTTTTTTTTCAAAACAATTAATTCAACTATGATAGAAAAGTGTCTACCATGGTAAACATTAGTCAACTAATCATTTTTTAAATAATTCTGTAATTTGAAACACTACTACGGTAGAAAAGGGACCACCATGGTAGAAAAAGATAAAAGATAGTTTTATAAAAAATTCTATGTTTTAAAATGACTACTATGATCTAAAAGGTTCTACCATGGTATAAAGAAGTAAGCTAGATAAATAAGTACCATCATGATAAATATTAAATAGAATTAAACTCCTTAAATTGTCATGTCTAAAATTTGAGATCCCAAACATTTATAAAATAAAAATAAGTGTGAAAGGCCGACATGATCCTATTTAAAATTGAAAACATGATAAACAAAATATAATAAAAAAATAAAAATAGTTACACATTTCAAAATCTTATAATCCTTCCAAATAACACAAGACGTTTTTTTATTACTACTCATACACATTTACAATCATAGTTGGGTTACAACCATCCAACATAATTTATATAAAAAAAATCAACGTAAGTTCTTCTAGCATTTGCTTTGATTTATGCAACACAATATCATTATAAAATTATCTTTTCACATGTCATTTAGGCCAAAATATCATTTTCCCACTCTTATGATCCATACACTTACAAACCAAAGCCAACAACCATAGATAGATTAATTGGTCGAACTCAACAAACAAGCTAAAACCCATGGCCCAATCATCATGTCTTTTTCAAAACATCTAACATTATCAAGTATTATCAATTTCTCAATAAATATAAAAATATTTCTCAATAATGCATATTTACAATTATCCTAAAACACATAACGTGCATAAATCATTTAAAGAGGCATGATCGTAACCATGAATTCATATGTTCAATAAATAATAAAAGCCTTAACATTGACAATAATGCATTATAAAAATAATAAATTCAAACCTAGAGAGAGGAAGTGGTTCCATATCACTAAGCCTTCGGGACTTCTCCAAATGCCTCACACTTGGCTCTTCTTCTAAAAATTGTTAATCACATAATGAGACTCAAAAGTATCAATAACCAATGCTAATTTATGATAATAGATACAAACAATTAAATGTGTACTTGCTAAGTAGGGAAATAACAATTCATATAATTCCAATAAAAATATCAGAAATATTGTAATGTATGAACAACAACCATCCTTATCTCCTTTCATTGACCTTGAACTATAGTTCTCACTCAATACTAAATTACCCAACTAAAGGTAGATTAACTTGAGCCCTTACAAGCCACCTATTAAACCTCTGATAATGACGTATCACGTGGCACATAAATACACTAACAACAGTAAGTCTCCCAACACCTCCCATAATAATTAAACAAAATTCATATCAATATTGTACAATTATATAATATTACAATTTTTAAAATTTTTTCATTTTCAACAATATTACAACATGACATCTCACTTAATAAAAATACTTAAAAATGCATATTTACAATTTCACAATTTTTTTCATTAACATAACAAAATAATTTCTCAATAACAATTCATAATTTTCTCAATAATCACCCAATTAATATAAAGCAACACTAATTACAAATTAAAAGCATGGTTACCTCGTAGCTGTATCAATAAATTTTTTTTTACAATTTTTCTTTCACCACAATCTTTACCAACAACATAATTTACAAATAATATATTATTTATAAACATTAGTTTCAATTATTGAAACTAATACAATAACTCTAATAATAGAATTAGAAAATATAATATAATTCTTAATCTCATTATTAATACACATATAGAGTTAATACTCTCAAAAAAAATTTCTAACTCTTATTTTAATCATCCATGAATACTAACAAGCTAAAATCAATTTATAAACTAAATTCTATCGTCAAATTTTTTTTATTTTATAAATTCACACCTAAAAATACATAAAAATTACAAACTTAGTGTCAAGTCTAAAATCATCATTCTATAGTTATAATAATATGTTTTTCATTCCAAATAATCATTTAAACATCAACAAATCAATTTATTTTTTTAAATTTAACAAAAATCTATCTATAGAAGTTTAGGGTTTAACTCATAAATCTCAAATTCAAATTTCATTAATAAATTAATACTCTAGAACATTTATTGTACTACTAACAATATGAACAATCACATTTATTCTTCATAAATTCATTCTTTTTTCAAACTCTAGATTTTTATCATCACAAAAATCAGAAACTAAAGGAGTTAAGGAGTTAGATGACTAAAATAATTTTTTAGGATATTTATATGGTCTTACAAAGCTTAAAATCTCTCTCAAAATATCTTATTATGGAGCTAAGATATAAAATCTCTCTTCCCCTGTCACTCATCACTCTGTTTCCGTGGTGCTGGAGCTGGGAGAAGACGAAGGAGTGAGTATATTTACTCCTTGTTTTCGTTTGTGTGGATCATGTTGACAAGTAATTGCCTTCAAAATATCTCAACTTCTCTCTCTCTAACTCACGCACGGCGCCACTACAGAACGAAGAAGAAGAAAAAGATGAAGGGAAAGGAAGATGAAATGCACATTGTGTGAACGTGTGTATTTGCATTAGACTGCCAATGGCAATTATAATTGCCAATGGGTTGGGCCATAGCCCACGTTTCTCCCCCTCCTTCAATATTATTGTTATTATTATTATTTTGTTTGTATTATATATATAATATATTATATTCTATATTTGTTTTTAAATATAATATAATTGTTAAATCATCCCACCAATACTAAAAAATATTTACTACATGTAACTTTTTATTTCTTCTTCATTAAATAATAATTTAATGCTTTAAGAATATAAATAGAATCAATTTATCTTGATTATAATTTTTTTCAATTTCATATTAATTATTGCGTTAAATCCCAATCCTTTGTATCTCTAAATGATAACATAAATGAAGTTACCTTAAACCCAATTTACCTAGTAAATCATCTTCAAACTTTATTTAAATTCTTTAAGTAAGAATTGAGATGTTGCATCTTTTAGTGGTCTAAAATTTCAATAAACATGATTTTTTTATTTTTTATAATTTCATCATTTAAATATGAAAAAATTAATGATGTCTTTATCTATTTTTCTTTACGTTTTATGTTTCTATGATTCTTTTGACAATATTTTTATTATTGAGTTAAATGATAAATTGATCTCTATATGATAGATTCAGAAGCGTCTAAGTCCTTAAATTTATTTTAGTATAATATTTTCTTTAACTTTTTAAAATAGTACAATCTAACCCTTTATCATTAATAAAAATTAAGCTAAAGTATACGTTTAATTCTTTAACCTTATATAATATTTTATTTTAGTCCTTTAATATTATAAAATATCTTTTTAGTTATTTAACCCTAACACTATTAGTTTTATCCTAATAAATTTTTGCATTGATTTTTTAAATATTGATAAAATATTTTCAAATGTTAACATATTAAGTTTAATTTTTTTAAAATAATAATAATTAACATTAAAAATAATCATTTGAAGCTAACGATGTTAGGATTAGATGACTAAAAATATGCTTTACAAAATTAAAGGACAAAATTAAAATCTTATATTAAGTTAGAGGACTAAAAGTATATTTTAACATAAAAATTAAACCTGACCTTTAGATAACCCTAAAATGATGAAAAATAATATCAAAAATTATAAACAATGACCAAAATATTACAGTAAAAGACTCAATAATTATAGGTAATGATTCAAAAATTTAATTTTCATCCATTTTTATAAATAAATAAATAAGAGATAATTTTATCTTCTCATGCTAAGTTTTAATTAAATTTTAGTCTCTTAGTCTTGTAAAGTGATTTCAGAATTTTTTAATATTTTTTTATGAATAAGACGCTCCATGATTGTAATTTTCTCTAAAATTTATCAAGTTATTCATATTATTCTTATATGATTGATTGTTCCCCCAAGGGTAAATCTAGTTTTAATATAATACTTGAATTTTATTTTAATAGAAAAAAATCTTTTGTTATAAGGATATCTGAATTTATTAGCATAGCCTGTCACAATATTAATGCAAGTAATCTAATCAATAACACTACCGCAATGTTTCTTTACCTGAAGTTCTACCATAAATTTACACTATCCTTTTATACTATTTTCTTACAAAAGAAAATAGTTGCAAGAATCTTATACTGATTGGCTTCACGTCGCGCAATCTAGCTGGTAAAAAGGTAAGGGAAAATTACATTCACGTCTCATATAAAAAAATTAATTATTATAAAATTTATTGATAATTAAATTAAGATTATTATCAATAAATTTTATAATAATTAATTATTTATGTTAAATTTCAATGTAATTTTTTTAAAAAATAATTTCCGACGTAATACGGAAGCCCCTGCAATGGCAAATGCACGAAATTGGAGTGGTCTTGAGCTGAAAAGCCAAGTCATCGTTTATTTCTTCTAAGTTTTTTTTTTTTGGGCCAATATTTCTTCTAAGTTGAAGATTTCGTTATCCGCACACCGAAGCGTGCGCATGGCTTCCTGTCCATCTCTGCTTCTTTCACTTGGTAAGTAGTGGCCCAGTTTCTTTGTTCCCTGTGACTTTGATTCCCTTGTTGCCCATATTGTCACATTCACATGTTCTTAATTCATATCAAGGATCTTCGTCTCCCTTCTTCCTATTTAGCTCAATCTCTAATTCCGTGCACGTTGGTAGGTTCTGCTTACGGTAGAAGTCTGTCGTACGCTCCCCGAGTCATTCCTGATGACAAACTTCGATGTCTGGCTGTGCATTACCCAAGCTTCGATCTTCAAACCAAGTCCACAAGGGGAAGAGAATGCGTCGCTATGTTCAACAACATTACACGGAGAGACATTCTCGGATTAGCTTTCGGAGCCCCAAGCCTCTTCATGACTTCATGTCCTGCCAAAGGAGCTGGTTTGCCCCCAGAGGAAAAGCCAAGGCTCTGTGATGATACCTGTGAGAAAGAGCTTGAAAATGTATGGTGAGATTACATAGTATCCTTTTCTGCTACGTTTGCTTGTCTTTCTCTATTAAAGCATCACCTACGGTTTCTGTACATTTTCTAAGAATGCATTCAATATTAAGGATGCGACTTTCTCAAAGGTAAATAACTTGTAAGGGAGAAAGGAAAGATAAAGATCTTGGGAACTTGAAAACACTACAGTGAACAAGGTATTAGGCCTGTTAAATTTGCCCACCCGAAGAAATGGTTAGATATTTGACTATTCCTTCTCTTCTCGTTTGACAAACTGGTATCCAGCCGTTAAGCTCCTTCCATCCTATTGGCCGCCAATCTTAACATTTGTAAGAAACCTATACCTAGTATCTGCTTTGTGGAATGTTGAGAATCGTCACGAATTACATGAATTAATGATCTGGTGTGGTGTGCAATCAATACTCATAATCTTTCTCAAGTATAGAACACATATAATTCTTATAGAAATTAGCAGGGACTTTTCCAGCAGTAGCTTCAAGTGATGTCATAACTTGATTGGTTGGGTTAATGGAGAAACTTTGCGCTTTGCTAGATATAAAATCCGCTGCAAGTTGTTTCGTGTCTGATATATGCGTGCCATAAATAATCAATATGTTGTTTTCTGAAATTATTAATCAATCTTATCATAGTAAAAATGTAAGCTAGGTAATCTTAAGAACCTCTGACCATCAGTGAGTGTGGTAGGGGGATGACTTTAACTGTTTAATTTCTATAGCTAATGACTAAAGCTGTTTTGTACTTTGTATGCCATGAAGGTGCCTATGATAACTACTGAGTCAGGTTTGCAATACAAAGATATTAAAGTTGGAAAAGGCTCTACACCACCAGTTGGATTTCAGGTTTTGAAGTCACTAGTCATCTGACTTTTACAGGCTTTCTTGCATGCTTCTCTCTATACTGCTAATGATCACCCGATGCCAATTCTGTAAAAATGAATGCTTAACCTGATAACTTGTACCTTGGGACCAGATGGATTTGCTTTCGTTGGCAGAGGTCATATCACATATTAATTAAGGGAAAATATCATTTAAGGACTGCTAAGGGTATTTAATATTAATCAAGGATAAAAAGAATCTGAAATATCATTGCTTGACCAATAGATTGATTTGAAAATAATTTTAAATAAGAACAAACTATAATATCCTTAACTTTCTTTTTTAATTGACAAGTAATCATTCGTTAATTAATAAATACCTTGATTTAAAACATACTCACACGCACTTGCATAGATCTAAACAAAGGGAGAGAGTAGGAAGAGATAGAAATAGAGAGAGGCAGAGATTAGAGGCAAAAACAGAGAAGGGAGAGAGCAGATAGAGAAAGAAGAAGAAAGAGAGAGACAGATGAAAGAGAGAGGGGGAAGCTGTCTGAGCACTCAATCAAAATACTTCATTCATCAAGTGTTTTCTTACAAGAGTAAAGCCTGGTCTATTTAAACAAAAGTTGCCTACCTATTAAGGAAACCTTAATCACTCATCTATATAAATCTACTTTTCAGATTTCCTTTTAAAAAATATTAAAATAACATAAAGGAAACATATATTAAAATAACACAAGAAAACCTATTTTTTCCTAAAGTAATAATAATCTACTAGCCTAGGTTTCTTCAAAATATATTATTCTTATTTTTCATCATACCCATTCATATTTAACAAGAAGTCAATCACTAATTGACAAGTTTAAGAATCTAAAAGAGCTTGGTTGTGGGAAGAGAGAAATACAGATCATGTTTCCACAAGTAGTCCTTCATTAATTAACAAGTACCCATTCACATTTAATAAAAAACCAATCGCTAATTGACAAGTTTAAGAATTTGAAAAAATTTTAGTTGTGACAAGGGACAAGTATAGATCATGTTTCAACAAATGATCATTCATTAATTAACTAGTATCCATTCACATTTAACAAGAAATCATTTGTTAGTTGACAAGTTTTAAAAAAGAAAAAGAAAAGCATGAGCATTATAGTATTTTCTCATCCAAGTTTATTTTCAAATCAGTTCCCTAGTCCTATAGTGATAGTTTAGAATCTTTTGGTTTTTATCCGATACTAAATTGCTTTAGTGGTTTTTGAATGATATTTTCCTTATTAATTTCACGTTCTAGGCAGAAATTCAGTGCATACTAATGAATGACACTACCTGATAGCCATTTTCTCTGCCATTGCAGTCTGGCTGTATGTTCTTATATGCCTTCATACTAAAAACCAAAATTCCTTATGCATCTATGCTAGTTTGACCAACCATAGAGTTATGAATTGCCGTTATACCTATTGCTATCTCAGTATTAAATCATCTCATCAAAAAATAAAAATTATCTTCTCTTTGTAACCCCAAGTTAAGATGAATACGACATTGCTGTCTGAGCGGTAACATGTCCTCATCCGGTGTATTTTTCTGCCACCAATATATCAGTGGTTACCTTCGTTCCCATGTGCCTCTGACCACCCTATTTATTTTACTTATGTAACTTAAACTGCAGGTGGCTGCTAACTATGTTGCGATGATTCCATCTGGACAAATATTTGATAGGTAAACCTATCAATTGCTGAATTCTATCATTCTTCCCGTGTGGTACTTTAGTTAAAAGATCCTCAGCGTTATTTGTTACATTGTAGGCTTGAGAAGTTTTCCGGTAAACTAATTAGATGTTGTACATCTAGTTGTGACATGTATAAAATCATCAATGTATACTTGGCAAACGGCAAATGCTGTCAGAATGCTTTAGTGATTTTAACTGGTGCTTTTCCTCCGATTTTGGTTTTGAATAGCTGCCTTTCAAGTTCTTAAGACCTGCTCTTTGTGAAGCCTTTGATCCATAACAATCAATTAAATATCCTTATGCTGAGAAATATTTTAAAGTTTGTTGCTATGCTTAGATAGAAAAGGGCATTATGTTTTCTCTTTTTCCTCCTTTTTGATTGTACAGTTCATTGGAGAAAGGTCAGCCTTACATATTTCGCGTTGGCTCTGGCCAGGTAAATTCTGGACGTTTCTGCTGATGAATTTTAAGAATTTAACCTTTGCTTATGTATAGGCTGTTCAGACTTGAAGAATAGTACTATTGTCTTTTCTTTTTGGCTATGGAAATATCAGTATTGTGGTTAAAGCGCTTGTTTGTAAGCTTCACTGATTTTGAACCCCATGTGCGGAATAGGTGATAAAGGGACTTGATGAAGGAATTTTGGGCATGAAAATAGGAGGAAAACGCCGGCTGTACATACCTGGATCAGTAAGCTTCTGTCTTCATGTTAGATTACCTCCTTCGCCAAACTTTTCCCAACTTAACAAGCTTTCCAAAATCTTGAAATATGCATATATATTGTGTGTGTGTGTGTGTGTGTTTAGGTGTCTAATAATCACCTGCACGTTGTGGAGTTATTTTGACTTTGTTTCAACAATTAGGTTGAGATTCGGAAGAGGATCAGCATCTTCTCTGAATTCCTGCCCCTTTCAATGAAGCTAAAGAACCAAAACTCCTGATGAACTTTCCTGCTTTTAGTAAATGATAACTGTAGTTCGATAAATAGGATAAGTTTTAACTCTTGGCTTTCCTGTTTGATGTTTGATGGTAGTTGGCATTCCCACAAGGTCTTACATCTGCTCCAGGAAGACCAAGGGTGGCTCCGAACAGTCCAGTCATATTTGATGTTAGTCTGGAATATGTCCCAGGACTTGAACTGGACGAGGAATAAATCAACCGAGGTCTGCAGCATTTCTTGGTTCCCGTTATTCCCTTATGTGAACACGGGAAACCAATAACTAGACAATGCACCCTTAATTCATTGGTTCTAAGAGATTAGAAGTGTTGTACGGAAGCGGTGTTGTTAAGATTACACGTGTGTGTGTTTGTATGCATCCCATGCATGCATATTTATCTGTTTTGAACACTGTACAAATCCCTCTGTCGAGGCTGGCAAACAGACAATAGAGTGACTTAAAGGCTTAAGAGGCCTACGGGGGCTGCAAGTCTTTTTTATTTTTTATTTTTAAATATAAAGGCAGGTAAAAATCAAGGTTACAAAAGTCAAGTTATATCAGAATTCAAGATAATTCTGCATTTTATAACTGGTTCATTATAAATAATGAGATTGAAGATGTCATGAGGAATTTTACATGTGAGCAAATTAGCGCATTTGTTTGTTTCTTTGAAGACGTGATAAAATGTGACTATTCAATCTTTCATAATAAGCTCCTTGATTTTTCTTAATGTTTGTCACTAGAGGATGACTATTAGAGAAGTTATGTCAAATTAGTGAAAGGACTTATATGAAATTAGTGTGTAAATTAATTTTTGAGTTTAACATTTCAATAAAGTTGGAGACCTTTTAAAATGCTTAATAATTTAGCTGCAGTACTAAGGTGATAGTCAAGATATTTTACGGATCTCATAATCTAATTTTCTTTCTCATCATGAGTGATTCCAGCACAAGCCATTGCCCTAAAGGAGTTAACAGCATCGTCTACATTGAGTCTGACTCACCTCACTTTTGGAGGACACCAGTTAGCTTTAGATCTAAGTCTATCTTTATTTAAAATGTTTGCTCCTGATGGAGGCTACATATCATTGATTATTTGTTAGGTGCAACTAGAAGTCTTTGGATCCTTCACTAAGTTCTGATTAGTTAATTGCCTTGACGTATAGTGTATAATTAACCCATCTACCTTTAAAAATGTTCAAATTACACCACTTGTTTTCATGCTTTGAAAATTACACTCTCATTTATATAAAATGAAAAATGAACAAATTATTCTCTAAACTTCAAATACGATAGCATCATAGATATTAAACTTATTTGTTGTGCAAATTATTTTTTTAACTTTTGAAAACAGTACAATTTAATCCCTATCATTAATAAAAGTTAACTTTATCCATTAGTTAACCAAAAAATGATATCAAAAATTACATAAAAGAACAAAAAAAAGTCATTTTATGTAATTTTTTCGATTATTGTCTGTAATTTTTGAGTCATTTGTTTAATTTTTTGAGGTTCTTTTCTGTAATTTTTAGTCAACTAATTGTAAAAGTTAACTTCTATTAATGATAAGGATTAGATTATATCATTCTCAAAATTTAAAAAAAATAATTTGTATAATAAATGAGTTTAAGTTCTATGGTGCTACTTAAAATTTAAAAGTAATTTGTTCATTTACTTTACATAAAATTAAAAAAAAATTGTTACTTTTTTGTATTAGAAAAATAAGTGGTAACAATACTTAATCAAATGTTGTTAACTAACATATAGATATAGATTTATTTATAATTTATATCAAATTATATAAAGAGAAAATTAATCATTTAATCTTTGTAGTTTTTATTTAGTTGTAATTCAATTTCTAAACTTTAATTTGTTGAAGTTCAATCCTTATAGTTTTGATGCAATTCTATCCTTCTGATTTAATTATTTAAAATATCAATCTTTATATTTTAAAAAATAAATTGTAAATGTTAAAATTATTTTAAAATTTATGTATTAATATTTTAAATTACTAAAACTTTTAACCCTTGTAAAAATTATAAAAGATTAAAATTTTATATTCATAATTTTATTATCTAAAATATAAGGATAATATTTTAAATTATTAAAATTACAGATACCGAATCGTGTAGTGAGTAAAAATGCAGGAATGATCTGCAACTTAGTTAAAACTATTGACAAATTATTAAATATTTTCCCTTGCATGAATTATAAATTTATGCGGCGAAACCTGTGGTCTGTTGGTACTTGATACCGCCGATTGGTGAGGAGTTAGTTTGGCGAGGGATGTTTCCCGTTTGAATCTGGACCAAAATAATGCGGATAGTGTCACCATGATGGGTTCTCTGATGAATTACCAGCGCACTGTATTCAATTTTCGAAGCATTGTCAATGGGAAGCCCTCGGTTGGGTCAAACCCTGGTGTTATCATTACATGCGGCCTCCGAAGGAGCCCCAGAAAAAGTCTGTGGAGGTCGAGGGTTTTGTCCAAAGAAGCCATTCAAGTGGTTCACTCCCTCAAGCTCGCCAAATCTACTCCCAAAATTCAACACCTTCTCCAATCCAGACTCTCCAGGCTTCTCAAAGTTGACGTCTTGGACGTCTTCTCTGAGCTGCACAGACAAAATGAATTGGATTTGTGCTTCCAGGTACTATTCCTCGGAATTTCTATTCTATCCTGTTTTACAAATTTTGTTGCTTTTCTTGTTTTAACCAGACAAGTGCCAAAATATAGGTGTTCGACTTCGTTAGCAAGGAAGCAGGATACGAGACAGAGTTGTCCCTCTACTCCGACATGATATTGTTGCTGGGAAGAAATCAGCTGATTGGCAGGGCGGAGGAGCTGTTTTCTCAAGCCATGGAGAATGGATTAAAACCTGATACAAGGATGTACACTGAGATGATTGGAGCTTATTTACAGGTTGGCATGACGGAAAAGGCAATGGAGACGTACGGGCTAATGAAGGCATCAGGGTGTGCCCCGGATAAGTTGACTTTCACAATTCTGATCAGAAACCTTGAGAAGGCTGGCCTGCAACACCTGGCTGCAACTTTGAAGGATGAGTGCGTTGACTACGTGGACTCTCCTGATAAATTCATTCATGAACTCTAGCACAAGCATGTAAGCTTTTGATCGTATTTTATGACTTTTTAATCCCTACGATGCCAATTTCCGAACTTCAACTTTTAGTTTTGAATCTCTTAGCTATATACCGTGCATACCGCTGTAACTGTGAAATGTGAACGCAAAGAGCTAACGAACCTGCCGATTCGTGTTTTTACACTCGGACTCTTCATTCCTTTGCATTTTCGGCCTTGTGCAACTTGAGCTGTCTAAAATGTGTAACTTTCCTGTGTTTCTTGACGGCGGCCCACTGGATTAATTCCCTGGACCTCTTTTGATTTCTGTGTTTTCCTTCAAGTTATGTTTAACTTTCTCATCACCGAGTGTGTTTGTGTGTGTGTGTAACTTGCAGCGACGCACTAACATCATTAGCACCTTCATTCTCTTTCTTGCTCCTCCTCCAGATTAGACTTATAATTTGCCCATGTCTTCGGGCCAAAGGGAGATCGATTATATGGAAGTTTTCGATGGTGAGCGATGATCTTACTTCTTGATGGAGTGGTGAATGTTAGGTGCGGCTTCATTTACTTCCCCCTTTAACACAAGACCCCATTGGATGCCGGCTGGGAGCTTAAGAGCAAATCATCATGAGAAAAACAATGCCGGGTTTTTCTAGGAATTGTCCTGGATTTTTAATGAGTTGAATTATTTTCTCACCCTTAAATTCACTTTATTTATGAACTTCTGTCATTGTATTCCAAGAAGGTATAGGTCACATTTTGCACGCGCAATCTAAAGAAGTAAGAAAATAACAAATAATTCTCGTATGTTGTATCCCTACTTATAAAAGTTTAAAGGTAATTTTTTAATATTATAAATGCAGACATTCAAAAGTTAAAATATTCTACCAAATAAGTCTGTGGCCTTGTATATCTCTATTAGTATCTTTTATTAAATCAACATAAAGACGGCCATAAAAATAAGTGAAACTCCGTATATTATTCGATTTGCGATAAATTGTTTGGGTAAATAAATTTAATTAAATCTAAATTAAAAGGAGATGGCGGATGGCAACTAATCGCAATAAATTAAATTAGAAGCAGCTAAAATGCCATTTCTCTTCCAACTGTTTATATTTGTCTCTACTGCAGTCAATCTACACAATGAGATGTTGCTCAATACCAAATATTACAAGGGATAAAAAGCTCATACGCTGGTAAGTGGCTGTCTGAGATAAATCTGAACGGTAATCGAACAATTACAGAGGAAACCAAACACAAACACAACTGCCTGCTTAGCTAGCTAAATGGCTGGGAGAGTTGTTGAACATGCTGTGCCACATGAAGGCGCGAGAGAGCACCATCTCAAGCTCTTGGTGAGACCAGTTTTGAGTTGGAAGGTGTTGAAGGAACATTACCAGCTCTTGGAAATCAAGCTTTTGGAGCTTATCTGACCACTGAGAAATCAATTTAAAAAAAAAAAAATCACGGTCCACCACATAAGATTCGCTGAAACATAATACGTAAATCATCCGAGTAAACAATACTCCAATACAAGAGTACAGACAGGGGTACGACTTAATAGACAAGGGCAATAGTCAATTAGAAAATAGTCAGAGGCCAAAACAATGGGGGGGAATGCCATACATGAATGTAAGTCGATTTTCAGAATCTGCAATAACATATAAGATTGCGGCCCTAGGTTGTTTGTAATGCACGTGAACTTTTGCGTAGCTGAAGATAACATGTACCAAAACTAAATGCTCAGTGGTAGTTGACAGAATTAATGCAATTACACAAAGCATCTTTCTGAGTCTAACATTTGATGGGTTAAAGAATAATTTCTACAAAGTTTCATCAGCATAGTTACAGGAGAAAAAAATATAATTTAAATTGATTATATCAATGCAGAGGCCCAAAAATGATGTCTCACCGTCAGAAGAAAACTGGCAAATATATACACAAGGAAATCTGGTAAGGCATCTCCTTCAGCAAGATATGTGTCCCAAAGGCGTGTGATGAGATGGAAGGGTATCTAATTAAATAAATAACATATTAGACTTGAAGAAAGAATAACACTCGTGCCAATACTATAATCCATTATCACCAATATCAACGCAGAGATTAATAAATTCCTGCTACTTGCAATAAAGTCATTTTACAAATGTCTTTTCAGATACCACAGTCATAATTAGAAAGAAACATTTCACCAGTTAGAGCAAACCTCACGAATAAGAAGACAATTGAACCAGCGGAAAGCAAATTGAAGAAATTCCAGTCCTTGTTCCTCCACATGTCTAGAAACAGGCTCTGGAGAAGCACAACAGTTTCACTTGAGCACATCAAATTCTATTTTAAGATATACGAATAATAATACGCCAACGAAAATAATGAGATGAAATGGTTGGGCATTTCACTTCTTATTAATATTAATTGATAATATGGAAGGTGATGATAAAATGTTGAAACTTGTGTGTAAAAACATTCGTTTAAGATAGTTTAGTCATGTAGAAAGAAGGCCAACGGAAGCACTGCTAAGTAGGGATGAGCATATAGTCTTTAATCCTATAAAGAGAAGCAAAGAGAAACCAAGAAGGACACTCAAGGAAATTATCATTCGAGACCTTTTGGTTAATGGTTTATTGGAAAAGTTGGTTGTGAATAGAACACATTAATAACATGCAATCAATATAGCCCACCCAATTTAGTGGGATAAGATTTGTCACTGTTGTTGTTGTGTGTAAAAGCAAATAAGATAGTCAGGTAAGCATTGCATCTTTTGGAACATTTCAAACAAATTGTCTCATTACCCAGTTTCAAAATAAAGGGGGCTATCACCATACTACAGTTTTAAAATCTATCATATCTCAAGCCCCTTCAGTACCCAGGAAGATATGCTCTTCAATCTATGAAAACAGATCAAATAGACACACAAGAATAGCACGAGTGTGTCAGTATTAAATGTCATCTACTGCTTAACCTTGTAAGTAGAATTAGTACTGTTGAATTATGGATACGTTCAAAAAATTGCATTGGGTCCTGTGAAGAGCAGAAAAAGATCAAAGAAAACACTCGATGAAATTGTTGAATGAAACTTTTGGATTAATAACATATCCAAAAATTTGGCTGTTGGTAGAGCACATTGTGCAACCCATGTAGACAACTCCACCTAGTGGGATAAAGCTTGTTTGTTGTTGTTGTTCAACACGTGGCGTTTTAAAGTTTTTGATGGATACCAGAAGAGATGTCAACCTCAACTCAACTTTAAAAATATAATTTTAAGGGTTGCTTAAAGGGTTGTATTTAAGTTCATGCAATTAAATGTTGCTTAAAGAAAAGCATGAACCCTAATAAAAAAGTTTACCGTCTATTCTTCTGACCAATTCCTTCAACTTAAAAACAAGCCTCTGAATTCCTGGTTGAGCGAATGTGTAATGGTCTTGCATACCATCAAGCAACTTTGACAAGCACCAATAGCAGTCAGCCTCTATATTTGAAATTTTATCTGATGATAAATCAGACATTGACCAATTGTCTATACTCCCTTCTAAGTATTCTGATAGGAAAACAACTAAAAACGGCGTTACAAGATCATTAATTCCTTGAACATATCCACTTGCAGGATGCCGAATGGCCCTGGCAAGAAATCATAAAATCATATAAGTAAAACAGTTAAAGTAAATTCCTTATACAAAACTGAATCAACAAGAAGAATGAACAAGAAATTAAGAGCTCCAAAATACTTTATCATGGATTAAGACTTCAGTCAGTTCAATTAATGTTTGCTTGACGCACTCAAGATGGTAAAGTTAGCTCTGGTTCTAGCATCTCCCACACTCCCCACCCCCAAGAAAATGCAAGAAAGAAAATTAAAGATCACAAGAGCAACTATGCACTAAGTCTTATAAAAGTGTGTAATATATACGCACAGGTCACTCACGCATCACACCATCTTGCCGCTAGCTAACAAAGACTGAAAACAATTCAACAATTGAGCCTGAAACAATGTCTCTTCTAATGTCTATCTGCAGCTTGACAATACCCCAGGGAGAAACTCTACTAAAATCATCATAGAGGATACGCAACAATGTAAAAACATGTGCTGACCAAGAGTAATAACTCTTATCAGAAAATTATTTGAAATTAGATTGAGTACAATACCCAAAAGTAAGAAGTCTCACTTTCTAAAATTGTCACTACTTTCTTAGCCAAGCTAAGTGCCACCCTCACAGAACTATCCACATCAAAGAATAGGACAAGAACAACGTAAGGCCAACTAAAAGGGTGACAAAAATATCTAACCATGTATAAAGAATGCGCTCCAATGATTTCTGAACTTGTGGTTGCTGGAAGAATGAAACTTCAGGTACAGTTCTTGGACAATCAACAGCAATCTAACAAATTTTCAACACCAACTGTTATGACTCATGAATTATAAACATTGTTTTCATTACATCAAGATGAGCATTCGTTAGAACGGAGGATACCTGACGAAGCATGTTAATCTCATCATCCGAACGTTGTGTGTCAGGAATATCATAATACTGAGAAACACAGTCAAGATACTCCAGGCGCTTCCTTCTCAGAACTCCGTCCCTTCTATCTGAATTAGGTGGTGCATATCCCTGTTGTCAGTTAGTCTTTAAATTTCAAAGATAAGATACATTCAATAAGAAAAATGTGGAAATACGCAATTACATCAACCAAAAAAAAGAAAGAAAGAAAGAAAAGAAAAATGTGGAAAGAAGGAGGGTTGTGTTAGGCCTTTAATAGCCAACATAAAACTTTATTGAATCTCACATAGATATAGACAATAGATGTTTTTGCACTGATGCTGGGTTGTTGCCCATAAGTAATGTGCTGCATGGCAGTGACACGTGAGTTAAAATTGTTACATCGGCACCCGGATGTAATGTTAAATTAGCAAGGGCTACCGTGTTATTCTAGACGGGCATGGCTAAAAAAAGTTAATCCATGTGAGCAAGATCAGATTTAGTACTTGAAATGTTGGGACCTTGACTGGTAAATTTATGGAGGTGGTAGGAGTTATGATTCATAAAAAAATTAATATCTTGTGCCTACAGGAAACTAAATGGCCTGGTAAACAAGCTAAGAATATTCAAGGTTTCAAACTTTAGTATCTTAGAAAAGTAAGCACACGCAATGAGGTAGATATCATTGTTGATAAGAAGTGAAAGCAGAACATGGCAGAAGTTAATAGAATTGGAGATAAAATTATTTCTTAAAACTGATTATTGGACATGAGAGTATCAATATTATTAGCGCTTATGCACCTCAAGCTAGAACAGAAGCCAGTCTTAAGGAATTATTTTGGGAAGACTTGGAGGGATTGATCCAAAGCATACCACTTAATGAAAAGATCTTTATTGAAGGAGACTTCAATAGACATGTTAGGAGAGAGGCAAGTCATTATGCGAGGGTGTATGGTGGTTTGGATTTTAGGGAACTAAATAATGAAGGACAATCTATTCTTGATTTCTCTTTTACATATGATTTCAAGATTGATAATACTTGTTTCAAGAAGAGGAATGAACATTTCATCACTTATAAAAGTGAAGCCTCAAGATCACATATTATTATTATTATTTTTTTTTGTAAGGAACACAGATAAAAGACTTTGTAAAGATTGTAAGGTAATTCTTGGGGATGCTGTAACGACACAATACAAGGTCCTTGTCCTTGATGCGTGTATTATGATTCAAAACCAAAAGCATCGACAAGTAATAACTCTAAGAATTAGATGATGGCAATTAAAAGGTAAAAAACGAGAAATTTTCAAGCAAAATCTCTTGGTTAAAGGAATTTGGGAGTCTCAAAGAAATGCTAATATTTTGTGGGAGGATATGGTTGGAAAGGTAAGGAAGGTTGCAAAAGAAGTTTTGGGAGAATCAAAGAGTTTTGATCCGAGAGATAAGGAATTTTGGTGGTGGAATGATAGTGTACAGAAAAAATCAAGTGTAAGAAGAAGGAGTATTTTAAAGCCATTTACTTGTGCAATAATGATGAAAATTGAAAAATATATCATATGATTAAAAGGAAAACTAAGAAGCAAGTGAGTGAAGCTCATTTTAAAGCATTTGAAGAGTTTTATAATAGTCTTGGGATAAAGGATAGAGAGCAAAAAAAATATTTAGAAGATTGCTAAAAGTAAGGAAAAAGTGATTGAGCATAAGTTAAGATTGAAAACTGGTATTTTTGAGAATCAATTTAGCTTCATGCCAGGGAGGGTGATTATAGAAGCAATTTATCTACTAAGGTAATTAATACAAAAGTATTAATGTAAAAGTAAAGATTTACAAATAGTTTTCATAAATTTGGAAAAAGCTTATGATCGTGTACTGAAAGAAGTACTTTGAAAGGCATTAGAAAAGAAGGGTGTCCAAGGTGCCTATATTTGAGCTATACAAGACATATATAAGGGGGCAACAAATAGTATAAAAACACTTGGTGGTGAGACAAAAGATTTCCTATAAAGATTGGACTGCATCAAGGATCATCTTTGAGTCCTTATTTATTTGATCTAGTCTTAAATGTTTTGACTGAGCATATTCAAGAAGAAATTCCTAAATGTATTTTTTTTGCAAATGATATAGCTCTTATTGCAGAGACAAGAGAAAAGATAAATTGTAAACTTGAGTTATGGAGGAAGACATTGGAGTCAAAAAGTCTCCGCTTGAGCATGAGTAAAACAAATATTTACATCGTAATTTTGATAAGGGATCAATTAGTAGTAACTTGGAAGTAAAATTAGATGATCAAATCATACCTCAAGTGAAAATATTTAAATATTTGGGTTAACAAAATGGGAAAATTGATAAAGATATTGCACATACGATACAAAGGGGGTGGTTTAATTAGAGAAAGGTTAAAGAAGTTATTGCGATTGTAAGATACTTAACAAGTTTAAAGGAAAGTTTTCTCGAACTGCTATAAGACCAGCAATTTTATATGATGGTGAATGTAAAGTTTTGACGGGACAGCAAAAGCATAAAGTTGGAGTAGCAGAGATGAGAATGTTGAAATGGATATGTAGATATACACGAAAAGACAAAATTAAAAATGAGTAAATATGAGAAAAAGCAGACATAGCACCTATTGAAGGAAAAATAATAGAAAATCGTTTCAGATGATTTGAACATGTACAAAGAAAATCATGGGAGGCACTTGTGAGGAGAGTGGAACAGATAACTTTGAATCCTTTCAAGAAGGATAAAGGAAGACCAAAAGAAATACTTTTGGAGGTTGTTGAGCGAGACCTTTTACTTAACAATATTTCTCAAAGTTTAATAAATAATAGATTATAATGGCATCATGTAATCCAAAGACCCCACCTAGTGAGATAAGACTACTTGTTGGTAAAAGTAAGGAAAGAAAATCAAGAAATTTAGAACAAGATATAGAAAGGACAAAGAGGGAAATGTTTTGGTCATAAATGATGGTATGAGAGACAGATGGGAGACTTATATTTCTAAACTTTTTAATGATAGCAGGGGTTTGTCAATTAACTTAGAGGATTTAGTAACTCCTGAAGAAGAACAAAATTTGTCATTCTATAGAAGAATATGAGATTGAGAGGTAAAGGAAGTTCCTAAAAAAATTGCAAATGGTAGAGTTAATGAACCTGATTGTATCCCTATTGAAGTGTGAAAATGTTTGGGTGAAGAAACGGTGCAATAGTTAACTAATTTATTTAATGAGATTTTACAGTCAAAGCGAATGCCTGACGATTAGAGGTAAAGCACCTTAATTCCTATTTACAAAAATAAAGAGGATATTTAGAATTGTGCTAATTACAGAGAGATTAAATTTATGAGTCATGCAAAGAAATTGTGGAAAAGAGTGGTTGAGCATAGCTTGAAATTGGAAACTAGTATATTTGATAATCAGTTTGGCTTCATACCAAATAGGGCGTCTACAGAAGCGATCTATCTACTAAGAGGATTAATGAAGAAGTATTGATGTGGAGGTAAAGATTTACATATTGTTTTTATTGATTTACAACTTATGATCGGGTATTGAGAAAAGTACTTTAGAAAATATTGGAAAAGAAGGATGTTCGGGTTGCCTATATTTGAGCTATACAAGACATGTATAAGGAGGCAACAATTAATATAAGATCGTCTGGCATGAAAGAAAGGACTTTCTTATAAAAATTGGATTGCATTAGGGATCAACCTTGAGTCCTTATTTATTTGATTTAATATTAGATATTTTGACTAAGCATATTCAAGAGGAAACCCTAAATATATGCTTTTCGCAGATGATATAGTTCTTATTGTAGAGACAAGAGAAGAGATTAACTATAAACTTGAGTTATGGAGAAAGACAATAGAGTCAAGGTTTTCACCTGAGTAGGAGTAAGACAAAATATCTACATTATAATTTTGATAAGAGGTCAGTGAGTGATAATTTGAAAGTAAAATTAGGTGATCAGATTATATCTCAAGTGAAAAAGTTTATATATTTAGGAGCAATTATTTAACATAATGGAGAAATTGATAGAGATATTGTACATAGAATACCAGTTAGGTGATTTAACTAAAGAAAGGTTAAAAGAGTTACATAAGGTCACAAAGTACCAAATAAACATAAAAGAAAGTTTTATTAAACTGCTATAAGACCAACAATATTATATGATAGTGAATGTTGAGCTTTCACGAGATCGCAAAAGCATAAAATTGGAGTAATAGAGATAAAAATGTTGAGATGGATATGTGGATATACACGTAAAGACAAAATAAAAAAAGAACATATAAGAGAAAAAGTGAGCGTCGCACCTATTAAAGGAAAAATGATAAAAATCGTCTGAGGTGGTTTGGACGTATATAAAAAAAATCATGGGAGGCACCTGTGAGGAGAATGGAATAGATAACTTTGAGCCTATCAAGAAGGGTAGAGAAAAGCTAAAAAGAACACTTTTAGAAGTTGTTAATCAAGACCTCTTAATTAACAATATTTCTAAAAGCTTAATAAATGATAGAGCACAATGGCGTCATGTAATCCATCTAACCGACCCTACCTAGTGAGATAAGACTTGTTGTTGTTGTTGTTGTTGTGGAAATAGGAGATCCAAGGTTCAATCTCAAAGAGACTCGACTATCTATTTTTTTACAGTAAATTTCATTTTTCTTTTTAAAAAATCTTTCTTATGATCTACTTGCAAAACATATCCATGTAATCAGCTTCAAAATCTCTTCCGAAAGATATGTCCCGAAACAGCTCATCCTCAGTGAACAAAATTTTATTTCAGCAACATCACCAAATAAAATTAGAACAATAACTATCACAACAACTTCAAACTTTTTGGTAACCACGCTCCTTATAATATGGCCATCGTCAAATCATGAGCTTGAGGGAGAAAGAGCTGAAGATAGGCCATAGGGCTTACCAAGAGAAGCCTCCACACTGTAGGGCGCATGTAATCTGGAACTCCGCTCCAAGATAATTCACGCAACTTCTCTGCAAAATGGATTTCAATTTTTCAAGTAAATATACCAGTAGAAAAGGGATTAGGTTATGTTATATAGATTTGCTGACAGAAATCATATCAATGGAAACAAAGACTGCACGAAGGATAACAAGAATCACATTTCAATAGCTATTATTATTTTTCAGAAATATAGTGTGTATCAAAACTAAAAATGGAAATCTAGATGGATGATATTCAAGAATAAGGTATAGTGTAAGCAAATGTGTATATCATATACTTGATAAAAAGAACATTCTGGGCCAACAAGCAGGCTTTGCAATAAATGTAGAAGCTATCGTTATCTTAATGAATATAGGCTCACATTAAGTGAAAATTAATTACTATGAATTAAATGACTTCAAGACATGCACACGCGCACATTCTTTATTTGTAGAAGCGTCACGAAGAGTCGAACTCTGAGGAAAAGACAAAATTCAGATTATGCATAATGGCGTAGTGTAACGAGTATTGCTCTGTGATTAATTTTAAGGCCAACAACCCTACTCAAAAAAGTTTTCTGAGAAACCACATCATGGGCTTGCTCATCCGTGCAGTGAGCACGCAGCTTATAACCACGTTTGCTACCTCCAAAAACATAATGTGTCCCAAAAGAAGAAACAATTAAGTCAACAAGTGGCACCAAGAAGTATGATTATAAATTTAAATACCTAATATTACCGTCGACCCAGAAAGCGCCTTAGTGAACTTCATGACTCGTGCAGAGTCTGTAGCTCTTGCACCCATGAAAGATTTCTGGACTTCTTCAGATGAGTTGTCAATGTTAGAACTTGATTTTTTTAACTTATTCACATGGGCAACATTGACTGGTTTACTTGTACTCTGGACATCTTCCTGTGTCAATAATGAAAGCCCTCATTAAAGGAGCGATGCCCTGTGGCCTTATAGAGACATATGAAATAATTATTTTATGAATACTGAAGCACCTCTGCAGCCTTAGCTGGGTGATCACTTGTGCCAGCATCATTGAAGGAGAAGCTCCTTTCATACCTTGGCGAATATTCCTTTGAGTTTGAGTTATCTAGCGGGTCCAGTCTCCGAGTCAATAATATTTTACCAGGGATGCTACGACCTTTCAGTAAGCTTGAAAATAAAAGAATATAAAATTGCCATAAATTATTTTTTGAGTTGTTTGCTTCACATAATGGGTGAAACTGAACATAAATTCAAAGGGGCAAAGAAAATTGATTAAAGATTCAAAGAAAAAGGAGAAGGAAAAGAAAAATTGTTCAATTGATCAATCAATCCCCGAAAGGGGAAGGAAATATAGCATGAAATCCCAATTAAGCAGTCTCATAGCATCTACAGAGAGTAGTTATGAGGGATAATTGCGTTTGTCAGCAATAAAACCTCGTAAAGACTGTAATCCCATTAAAGACAACTAGAAAACATAAGCGCCAAACTTGATAAATCATCTTCAGTTTTAACTGCAATCAGATCGGCGGACATAGAAAAGTACTGAAAGTCACTGAAAGTAAAGGATTAAAACTTGGTCCATAATCCTTGTGCTAGAACATTAATGAGGGCACGGCACCCATGCCGGTTTGAACGGAATCACAGATCACGCTGATTACACCGCTCTCCGCGTTGAAGCCAGTTAGGTTCGTATAAATCAAGCAATATAACCATGTAAAATTTCATCGATCAGAAATAGTGATTTCAACGTTTAAATAAAATTATGAATTAGCTTCTCTAAATTCGAAAAATGAAGCAAAAAACAGATGAAGAAAGGTGTTCCGGCAGCTACATGATCAGATCAATCATCGGAATTTTAGGGATGGTAAGGCTTCCTCGCAATGCCTTTAGTATACGGGAAGCAAGTAATTACAGGCAGGAAATGAAGGATCTGGGAGCGTGAAATCAGTACCCTTGAACATTCCTGAGGGTCTGATTGAATCTGGAGTCTTGGCTTGAGACAGTACTATCTGCGTTGCTTTGATCTTCTTCCCGCCTGCCGTGGATGCGGCCATCGTTGTTCATGGTTGCTATGCCAGCACTACCAGCGTTGTTTGATACTATTTCGGGGGGCCACCAGTGAGAGATGCTTGCAAGGACATGGACTCACCAAAAGTTCTTTCTCCTCCTCACCCCTCTAATTATTCCATCCTATTTCTTTTGCGGTATGTCTTACAAGTTACATATTCTTTTTCTGGCACCAACATCTCGGGCAATCTTTTCCCCAGTCAACCCAATTTTTTCCCGGCAATGACCACAGTAGGGATGATGATAATCATCATCGTCATCATAATTCAACGTATTTTTTTTTTAATGAAATATGATGTGATGAATAAATTGTTTATAACTTCATATAAATTTTATATTATATATTGACTGTTAACATATTTATGTACGTAATGCGCAAAATATATATTCTAGTGTTTTAGAATATTTATTTCTACGGTGATGGTCAGAAAAAATTAAAATAAAAGGGGTATAAAATAAATATTTTTTTGTTTTGATTTACAATTTTAAAAAATTACACTTGCAATAGTTTTAAATCATATATAGTATTTTTAATATTTTAACATGTAATTATTATATTTTTTAAAAAAATATCCATCTAAATAAACCATTTTATATTTATTTTAGAATAAAATGCCCTACTAGATAAGGATAAATATAAAAAGATAGTATTAATTTAAAAAAAATAATTATTTTATTTTTATTATAAATAAAATTTGATTAAAAATATTTTATATCTTTAAATAGATGGAATACCTTGTTAATTTGGATCCATAGTAAAATGATGCCTTGCTTAATATATTTAAGATATTATGAGCAAGTATCATTGCATTGGATAATTTTTTATTGGAATTCGATTTAATAGAAGAAGCTAACCCTTTACGATGTGACAAGTTAATATTTAAATTTTTGATAGATGTTGTGTTAATATTTAACAACTAACGATATCTCAAATATAAAAATACTTATAGTTATAAACAATAAAAATAATCTCCTTTCTTACCCATCAATCTATTATTTTACGTTGTTTCAAAATTTCATTTCATTGCATTAAAATTGCATGAATGATGAATATCCATGCACACCTCCTTCCAACACCTAAGCCAAATTATAGTGGCCGCATGGTGGAAAATGTATCATTTAATAATGATCGTTCTAACTCATATAATTGTAAATTATAATTGTAAATTGTAAAGTATGTTAAAATATTGTAGATTTACAATCAGATTTACAGTATTTTGACATTCATTTAAAAAATTTAGTTTTTAATTTCATGAAATACACAAGTTGTATTGAATTATGAGAAAGACACGTTATAAATTAATATACTATGAAATAAATAAACTTACATTAATCTAAAATTTTCAATCCAAACAAATTCAAAGAATGGGAAAAGAAAATCTCAACATCAACATTTCATAAATAAGAAACCATGTTGAGTTTGATCAATAAATCTTCAACAAACTAGTATATAAGTAGCATTCAAAGTTTTCTAATTTTCCTATAGACAAGAAACAACTTCAATTAGGATTTAATGAGAATTATCACTCATGTATATCCAATTTTATAAACTTCCTTCACTCAAACATTTCATCAAATACTTTATATGTATCACAAAGATAACATAAAAATAACAACTTGGACATATAGTTGTTAATGAAATATTTTCCTCCCAAATTTCTTACCTTTATTTCCAACTTTTTATTATAGAAAATAATTATCTACTATGATAATTTAGTCAACAATAATTCATTTCTCACATTTATTTACTATTATAGACTAAACTTCTTTTATCAATCATTTTAAAAAACACCTTGTGTGTGTCAAATTTTCAAACCATTCACTCAAACCCTTAATCATTAAATCTCATGCTCAACAATCTCCAAGCATCAATATTTAAATTTATCAAGCTTAAATCTAGTGATGCCATGTGTCATTGATTTTTTATGTTTTATTATTTTTTATTTAAAATATATATTTATATATATAAGTAAACTCGCAAGTTTATGTCTGGTGATGCCACGTGTCATTAATGTTTTTATATTTTATTAGTAATTATTTGAAATATAAATAAAAATACCTCACTCTCACATATTTCTATTATCTCCCAACTTTCTATTACCTTATTTATAATTATAATTCATATTTATAATTAAAAATCATGTTAATTTATTTATGTAAGGTCTCCCTTACTTAACCACAATTAACTTTAAAATCATGATAATCAAGAGATAAACCCTTAAAGAATTACCAAAAGTGTAAAATTTCATTAAAGAGAAATTTACTCAAATCTTTTAGAATGGAATTCTAAATTCACATTTCAAATCTCAAACAATAATTATTACGCCCAAATTAGAGTTTGAAAATAACGTGGAAGCTTGAAAAACAAAAAAAGACCCAAAATAATGAGTTTTAAAACTTAAAACTGATATTTCTGTAGAAAGTGACACGTATGTCGCAGTTTATGACGTGTGTCACGACTTATCTTCTCTATGCCATGCGCTGTGGTGTGAGGCACCATGCTAAGCGGCATATTACACGAATTTAATAGCATTAGTGTTGTCATTTGATAACACAGGAAGCAAACTTCCAACAAGTCCCAAATCTCTATTCAGCGTCCGATTGAGGTGGTTTCGATATCTACATGGAGCTTTCTCCTAACTCTGACATTGATTTCACACTCAATTTCTTTTTTTTTTATAAAAAATTGAACACCAAAACCCATTTTTGACTACTTTTCACAAAAATCTCCCAATTATGGTATCCTAACTCAACTACAAGTACCAAAAGCCTATACTGATCATCTAATCACACTAAATGGATTCTAGAGGACCCGTGTAACCCACCACACATGTTCAAAACACATACATCTTAAAATCACCACTTAACCCCCATTTTTACAAAACACAAGGGGGAGGAAATGTTGCACAAAATTATCATTTTCATTCTAAATCTTTCAAATTACATATGTTCTTACTTACACAAGTATTTTGACCCTAACCATGGGTTTACAACCAAAACTCACTAATCCATGACGCAAAATACACAAGTTATATGCAAAATAATGCAAGTTGTGCAAAAATACTGTTAAACGATCATAGTTGGTAAATACAATAATATATATACATGAAATAACAAAAAAGAGGCATATAAAGGATTATTCCATAATTTTAGGCCTTCGTGTGTTTTCCAAGACTTGAATCCGATGAGCTAGGTCTTGAATTATTGATAATTGAGGGGTGAGTACAACCACTCAGTAATCAAATTTCACCTAACTTATACAATTACATATCAATTATAAAATAGATACAATTAGGCAATTAAGCACAACATTGGCACATATAAGGAATTTGGCCACAGTTCGCAAAACTAACAACCATATGATTGGGCTCGAAAATACATATATCCATTTTTATATCATAATGCATAATATGGGGTCGCAGTACTAATAACCATGCGCCCCTAACCCATACTAGACCATAAAACTAATAATCATGTAGCCAGATTTATATACATTATCAAATGCTAACCTCATACCCTCCTATTACCTCTGACATAAAATCGGTGACTATCACATGGCTACATCTTTCATGGACTAACTCAGCCTTCTATTTGTGAGGAGTTGCAACCTCCCTGAGATTAAACCACAATTGACTCCAAATTATGGCAATATAGGGTTTAACTCTTAAAAAATTACCAATGTAAAATTTTCTAAAAAGAATTTCTCAAAATTTTTTTAAAGGAATCTCAATTTCAATAATTCAAATTTCAATTATTATTTAATAAGTCTATATTAGAGTTTTGAAAGTAAAGCGAAAGTTAAAAAATCAATTAGGACCCAAAATAATGAGTTTTAAAACCAAAAAATAGATTTTGTATAGAAAGTGACATGTGTGCCACGGCTTATGGCATGTGTACCACGGCGTGTCTTCTCTATGTCATGCGCCGCAATGTGAGGCAAAATTTGACAACATCAGTGCTGTCATTTGACAGCACAGGGTGTGAATTTCTGACGCATTTCAAATCTCTGTCTGATGTCTGATTGAGGTGGTTTTGGTATCTACACGGAGTTTTCTCTTAACTCTAGCTAATGGCATCAGTTTCATACTCAAGTTCATTTTCTATAAAAAGTTAGACACTAAAGCTCATTTTGACCATTTTTTTACAAAATCTCACAAATAGAGTGTCCTAACTCAACCACGCATGCCAATAACTCATACCAACCATTCGATCACACTCAATGGACTCTTGTGAACTCGTGCAACGCACCACGCACAATCAAAACACTTATCTCATAAAATTACCATTCAACTTTGATTTTCACAAAACATAAAGAAGGAGGAAATGTTGCACAAAATCAACAATTTCATTTCAAATTTCTTAAAATACATATATTTCTACTTGTACAAGTATTTTGGTCCTATTCACAGGTTTACAACCAAAGTTCACTAACCTAGGGCACAAAATATATTAGCTATACACAAAATCATGTAAGTGATAAGTAGATCATGTCAAGTAATCCTAGTTTGCAATTACATTAACAAATATACATGAAAATAACAAAAAAGAAGTATATAGAGGATTACTCCACAATCCTAGACTTCTGTATGCTTTCCTTGACTTGGATCCGATAAGTTAGGTCTTGAAAATATTGAGAATTGAGGGGTGAGTTTAATCATTCAGTAATCAAGTTTCACTCAACCCATACAGTTGTATATTAATTGTGAATAGATGTAATTAGGCAAATAAGCACAGATAACATATAACACTTGGCCATGGTTCACAAAACTGACAACCATATGACTGGGCTTGCCACAAAATACTTTATCATGTTATTTAGCAAAAACATAGCACAAGGTTACAAAAATAACAACCATGCGCTCTCAACACATGTCAGACCATAAAACTAACAAATATGTGGCCAGACTTATATGCATGATCATATGTTAATTTTATATCCTCCTGTTACCTTCGACACGAAACTAATGGCTATCATGTGGCTAAGTCCTTCACGGATTAACCCAGCCTTCTACTTGTGAGGAGCTACCGGGCTAGGGTGAACTCACTCACTTATGTAATCCAGTTTTTCCTAATACTAACAACCATGGGGTGTCATACCTCTAATTTAGCCTCTTCATAAATCGGTGGAGACTAGTTAGGTTCAAGTCCCTTTTAAAACAAGTGGGAAAGTTTTGAATCAATCATGGGACAAGGGCTACCTCCCGATTCCAATAGTCGGTGCCAAGGGTAGTTCCCGATTCCAATGGTCACTGCTAATACCATGTGGATTTCAACCAATCTACTCCTCTCCCTAGGCAAACTTCTGCCAATGATCATGCTATGCACATTTCTCACATAATATGCATTTAACAATCAATTCATAATACATGAACTCACACAACTCAATACTCCATAATTCAACATATAATATATCACAATTCTCCACCCATAATAATAAATTATAATTAATTTCATAAAACACTAAGGGTAGCAAAAATCAAGGTTTTCATTTCAAAAACCATGTCACAAATCAAACACTTTGCCAATATGCATCATTAATTTAACTCACAATTCACATTTCACAAACACAATTAACATTCAACTATAAAGATTAAGTTTCCCTCGAATACCTTAAACTTTTGAGAGGTGAAAGATTTACCCTTACTATACTAATTTCCCAAAGCTTCAAAAAGCTTGAATGGTGCCAAAAACAAACCTCTTTACATCCATACCATAAGAATTTCATCATTGTCTAACTCTTGAAACTTTATCAACATATAACTCCACACACTCTATTTTTATCAACTCAGAATCACTATCCATTCATATCCAATGGGCTTATTAAATTCCATTAATGCACCTTATCATTAACAACTCCTCAAATCACCATTAATGTACATTAACCTCTTCCAACTACGATATTTAGGATAATTTTTGGATAATAAATGCTTATATAGACCAACCACTTTCAAAATCATCAATGTGGTATTCCAGTACATTAAACAACTCACATTATATTTATTTTAACCAATGGAATTGTAGTCATACTCCTATAATTCGAAAATCCATATCTCAACTCAAATCCTACGATAAATCATCATAAATGAGGGAGAGACAGGAAGAATAAGACACCATAAACTTACCTTAGGTGTTTAGGAGCTTCAAAACGCCAACAATAGAAGCTAATGAGCATGCCCTAACAGAGCCTAAGTCGAGCTCTTTGTTTTTCTCTTCCTCTTCCTCTGTTTTTAGAACGCAATTGATATATTAAATTTTTGGCCGTACACTGTAGCGCATGCTACCTTCCGCCACAACGCATGGCACAGAGGAACTCGTTATTCAAATTTGTCTCTGTGCATTGTGGTAGACCAACCATGCGCCGCAACGTGTGGCACAGAGAATAATTTTTCACTTTTTCTTTCTCTTTTCTTACCCGGGTGGCCCGCCATTAATCTAGACCCGCTTTTGAGGTCGAAATCACAATAATTATACCAAGTTTAGCCCCTCTGGCCACACATTCCATTAACTTACTAATTACCCTTATTAGGTTAATAAACTAGAGTTAAATTTTACCAGATGTTATATGAGTTACTGGGTCAGGGTTAACTCACTCACTTATGAAACTAATTTTTCCCAATATTAACAATCATAGGGTGTTATACCCCTAATTTAGTCTCTTCATGAACTGGTGAAGACTAGTTAAGCTTGAGTTCCTCGTAGAACAAGTGGGATAGTCTCAAATCAACCATGAGACAAGAGCTACCTCCTGATTCAATAGTCAGTGCCGAAGCAAGTTCTCGATTCCAACAGTCACTACTAATACCGTGTGGATTTAAATCAATCTACTCCTCTCATTAGGAGAACTCTCGCCAATGATCATGCTATGTACATTTCACATTATATGAATTTTAAACAACCAATTCATGACACATAAACTCATATATATTCTAATATTTCATAAACTCAACACATTTCTTTACTCGCAATAATAAACCAAAATCAAGTTCACAATTCACAAAAGATGGCATAATCAAGGTTTTTCTTTCCAAAACCATTTCATAAGTAAAACACTTTATCAATATGCATCATTAATTTAAATCATAAATTATATTTTACAACACAATTAACATTCAACTACAAAGATTAAGTTTTCTCTGGTTACCTCAAACCTTTGATAGGTCAAAGATTTACCCCTCATATAAAATACTCCAAAGCTTCTTCCAAGTTTGAATGGTGTCAAATTTAACTACTACAATCAAAATCAAGAATATCATCATAATCCCATCTTTGGGGATTTACTAATATCCAATTCTAAATATCTATTCCATCAACCCATAAATTACTACCCATTCATACCTAATGTGCTCTTTAGGTTTTATTAATGCACATTATCATTAATAACACCTCAGGACATAAATCTCTCCCAACTACCTCATTAGTGTTAATTTTCGAGTATTAAATGCTCTCATGAACTAACCATTTTCAAAATCATCAATTTGGTATCCCAATACCTTAAACAATTTCCATTATACTCATTTTAATCATTGAAATCAGATCCATAATCCTATGGATCAAAAACTCATCTTTCAACACAAACTCTATCATAATTCTCTATAAATGAGGGAGAGAAAGGAAGAAGAAGGCATAATAAACTTACTTTAGGTGTTTGAAAGCTTCAATCTATCCAAAATGTTCAAATGTACATGCCTTAGCAATGCTTCAATGTTCTCTTCGTGTTGCCACTTCAAATTGTAAAACCGGACCAGACATATGGTTAGGTCATTAGTTCATCAGTTTGACCAACTAGTCCGGTTTGATTATAAAAACATTGTTAAATTTATAATATCTTCTTTATAATTTATGTTTACAAACCATATCAACATCTTATGAGTGGCCCTGACATTTGGAAGATATGCAACAACTGTAATATATTCATCAATATTGCAGGTAGATGAGCTTTATCTTTCCTTTTAAGCCCTCCATTTTGTTCCAATTAATAGTTTGCCATGGAGCAATATATTCATAGTTAGTATCATCTAAATTACTTGATGCCTTTATTTTTTTCTTTAAAACTGTCAACATTTTTATTAATTTTTTGCATGCTTATATTAAAGCAATACTATAATAAAGTTTTATTCTTTAAGTTGAGGTTTTGACTTTTCACCGTGAAAGAAGCAAATAAAGTTTGCATAATTTTATTCTAATGGATGTATAATTTGCCCACATATATATACCAAGGATCATTTGTAAGAATGGCGCATCACTTGACTAAATAACATTTTAATTAATATTGTTGTGTTGTCTCTCCAATCCACAATATTGTTAATATGATAATATTTACTGAAAACAACTTTGTGCTTTAACTTATATATTACTTGGCTTGATATCCTTTCAACAAGAAGATTGATTTACGTAGCGAAGAATTAACGGATGATATTTTAAAAAAGACAAAAAATTAATGGAAGGTGTTTTACTTTTCATGTTGTATTCATAACATCTATTGATAATTCTTTTGTTTTTTGTTTTTGCTTTCCAATATATGTTAATGATACCTAATTCATTTGATTATTGCTGAAGTGATGTCAAGATCAATTGAGGGTAAGAAGGATTTAACTCCTAAAGTTTCAAGTATATTGTTAAACTCTGCCTTACCATTCAAATTTATAATATTAATTTTAATTATATTATCTTCTGTCATTATGATGATAAATTAGAGTCAACATCAAAATCTTTATAATGTTAGTCATATTTTTCTAAACTTGTATTCATTTATGAATCTAAAGCATATACCAAGCTAGACTTGTAAATATTATTTTTTTCATTAAAAACCCACCAAACACAACTCTAAATATTGTTTATAAAAAAATATTATTCAAATATCCATAAATTGCAATTTAAAATCAACTCCTGGTATCTCTAAATTTAATTCATGAGTCAATTATTTTTATTAATAACAACTCATTTTAAATATTAAAGTAAATCTCATTATTTATTTAAACTTTTTTCTTTTAATCCTATGCATAGCAGGGCACATATCCTAGTTATTATCTGTTACATGTGTTCACTACTTTTGGGTTGCTTTGTGGAGTATTTAGATTGCAACTTAATATGTAAGTTTATACAAGACAACGATTTATTTGATGATTTGTACACACTAGAGTTTCTAAACACAATTAACAACTTGGGATTATCACCACACAAACTTTCATTAAGGTTGGAACACCTGTGATACTTTTGAAAAATATTGACCAAGCATCTTGACTATACAATGATACACAATTGTGCATTAGTTAATTAGGAAAAAATATTATTGAAGCAATAACATTAAATGGATTGAGGCAAAATAAAAAAATTTTAATTCATAGGATGGGCATGAACCCTTAAAAAAGTAGATGGCCATTTTGTATACAAAGCCGGTTTTCAATTACTTTATCATTTACAATGATTATCTACAAATCACAAGGCCAATCATTACGTCATGTAGGGTTGTTCTAACAAAACTTGGGTTCACACATGAACAATTATATGTGGCATTGTTAAGGGTGAAGATCATGGATGGATTGAAGATTTTATTACACAATAATGAAAATAGTAATTCATGTACAATAACCAATTGTGTATAGAGAAGTTTTTAAAAATTTGGGAGATTAGACATTTTATGTATTCCAAAGCTATAAATGATATATAGCGTATTGTTTTTCCAATATTTAAGTACCATTACATGCATATATTATTATTTGTTGTAAACGCGTAATTAAAATTAAGAGGTGAAGTGCAACTAATTTTAAATTATTGAATAAATTAATAAAAAGCTTTGATATCAATTTTCAAGAAATGACATTTACATTTACTAATTGATAACTGAATGCTCCTGGGGCAGGCAATGCTAGGTATTTTGTTAAAAAGAGAGCGCTTAGGAGTAAAACCGCCATTCAAGAAATCAGGCATTACCGCCAATCCCCACCCCCGCCGTTAAGCTGCCCATAAACCCCAAGAACCCTAGCAAACAAACACTGTTTCAGGGCTGCAAAAACAGGGCACTGATCGAGCTGAATTATGGCTGTGAACGATGCTGATCAATCACATAAGCCTCACAGGTCTCGTCAGTCTGGTGCAAAGAAGGTCAAATCGGATAAGAAGAAGAAGAAGAAGCAAGAAGCTGCCGCTGACAATCGCAAACAAAATCCCAAGGTATTCTTCATGCTTTTATTTTGGGTTCTCCGTGTTCGTTCGTACAAGAAGAAACTGCAATCTGCCTTATACTTAATGATGGACGGTAATTTATGTTAGGCATTTTCTTTTGCGTCTTCCGCGAAAGCCAAAAGATTACAATCCCGTGCCGTCGAAAAAGAGCAGCGTCGTCTTCATGTTCCGATTATTGACCGGTCTTATGGGGAGCCAGCACCTTATGTCGTTGTGGTGCAGGGCCCTCCGAAGGTATGTACTATCCATGTGTTACTTTCCCTACCTGTGATCATATACTGATTTGCCACCGTTTTCCTTTTTGTTGCCTCAAACTCGTTTGCTTTTAGGCTGGGAAGTCACTCTTAATAAAGTCTTTGGTAAAACATTATACGAAGCATAATTTGCCAGATGTTCGAGGTCCGATAACCATTGTATCAGGTTTGGGCATATTTACCTAGCCGTAGTCCGCGCATATTTACTTAGCCATATTACTGGCATACGGCTCGCACTACCAAATGCAAATGCAATAGACTATTTCTGTAATTTGGTGGAAAATCGCTTGGCTCTGATAAATAATTGTTTGATCAAATATATCAGGAAAGCAGAGGCGACTGCAGTTTGTGGAATGCCCAAATGATATCAATGGCATGATAGATGCTGCAAAATTTGCAGATCTAGCATTGCTTCTCATAGATGGGAGTTATGGTTTTGAAGTGGTGAGTTCTTGGAGTGTTTATTGAGTTGTATACTGCAACATATTGTATCAATCTCTTTCAGTCATTATGTGTCACTACAGTATGAAAATGCAATTGAGATAAATCTGGCGTGTCATACAAATAGCATTTCTAAATGTCCTGACCCTTTTATTCCCTTCAACTGCAGGAAACCTTTGAATTCCTTAACATATTACAAGTTCATGGGTTCCCAAAGGTCATGGGTGTTCTGACTCATCTTGATAAATTCAAGGATGCTAAAAAGTTGAAGAAAACCAAGCAACGTCTTAAACACCGTTTCTGGACTGAAATATATGATGGAGCTAAACTGTTTTATTTATCTGGTCTTATTCATGGAAAGTAAGCATCTTAGCAACATTCTCCTTTACTGATCATACAGTTTCTGTTTTTTCACAGACGTTAGTAATGATTGCAAATGTTAGGTATGATTTCGATTTTTAAAATCTCTCTTTTTAATTGAGCAGGTATCCAAAGCGTGAAGTGCACAATCTTGCCCGCTTTATTTCTGTTATGAAGTTTCATCCTCTATCTTGGCGAACTTCCCACCCTTACATTTTGGTGGATCGGTTTGAAGATATCACTCCTCCTGAAAGAGTGCTAGAAAATAAGAAATGTGACAGAAAAGTCACACTTTATGGTTATTTGAGAGGGTGTAATTTGAAAACGGGAACTAAGGTTCATTTCGTTCTGCTAAATTTTTATGTACTGTTTTAAAACCAAAAGCATCATGTTTCCCTTTAATGCCATACATGGACCATTGTTTTCCTCCTCATCCCTTTTATGCATTTTTAACCATTGATTGTGTATTAGTTTGCTCACGTTGCATGTTTTGCTACAAATGTATTCCTTCATTTGCCCAAGTTGATCTTTAAATAATGTGTTTTTTTCCCCCCTGAAATGGTTAAGTTTAATGTCAAAAACACCAAGTTGTGGCATCTGGCTCATATATGGGGTTCCCAAAAAAAAAAAAAAATTGCTTTCAGTGTCTGCTCTTTCCCAAATCTCTTTGTTCTCAGAAAATTGTAAGGCATTCTAGACTGAGGGAACCTGGTTGTGGTGTTTGGCTTAAAGATGGGTCAAAGCATGCAATGAACTTTTTACTGTCTTGCTTAGTTTGAATGTTTGATATATCAAATTGATGATCCAGTGGCACTTGCATTGCTTCTGTTTATGTGCCTCATTACTGGTACTCTTAACATATATTTTGGAAATCAGGTGCACATAGCAGGAGTGGGTGATCATTGTTTAGCTGGCATCACTTTGTTACCTGATCCTTGTCCTCTACCATCTGCTGCAAAGAAGAAGGGACTGCGAGATAGGGAGAAGTTATTCTACGCTCCCATGTCTGGCCTTGGGGATCTTCTATATGACAAAGATGCTGTGTACATAAATATTAATGATCACTTTGTCCAGTTTTCAAAAGTTGATGATGAAAACTCAGCCATGGCTGGCAAAGGTTTCTACATCTCGTTTTCCCCCTTATCATGCATTTTTGTCTTGTTGATGAGAATATATTATGGTCACTTGATGGTTCATTTAATTTCTAGTTTCTTGTATATTTTGTTGTCTTGGCATGGGGCTATTACTTCTTAACCTGTTATCTTCATTGAATATGATCTATACCAGCTACATGTGCTGGTTAGGTAATATATTATGCATTGGTTTTTTTTTTATTGTCCCAGTTCGTCCCAATTTTTTATTTTTGTAATAAAATATTGTGTTTTTCACTATTTTAGCAGGAAATGACAGAGATGTAGGGGAGGTTTTGGTGAGATCACTTCAGAATACCAAATACTCAATCAACGAAAAACTAGAGAACAGCTCTATCAATCTTTTTAGCCAAAAGTCAAATGTGTCATCTGAAGCACTACATAATGCACAAGGTAGAAATGTAGAAAATAATAAAATGGATACGAATGGTTCAGAATCTGATCAAGATGAAGCCATTCCACTCAATGCCATCACAGACAGTGAAACTAGTGGATCTGATGAAGATAGTGACACAAGAGCTAGTAAAGCTGCGACCAGAGATCACTTAAAAGAATGTGTTGAATTTCATGGTGGAAGACTAAGGAGAAGAGCAGTGTTTGGAAGTGATGTTGATGAAAATGATTTGAAGGTAGGCTGAAGGTTGTTATTTTTGTTGAACAGAACGCCATTCTGTGGACCTCAACATATTCTTGCTGGTAGCAGAATAGCATGCTGGCTGGTCATTGCAATCTTTACTTAAATCCACAAATTCATTATATGAAAATTTTAATTTTTTGTTTTCACATGCTATCTCATTTTGGATATTGCCATGAGAATGCTAACCAGCCCAAAATGACATCATTTATAGGATTCAGATGAAGAGGATGGAGCTGTGAGTAATGGTGCAGAGTCATCTGACTCAGAATTTTCAGAAGAGAACCAATGATGATGATGATGATGATGATGCAGATGGTACAGTTTTTCATTTCATTGTTAAGATTTGTATCCTTATGACCTTTTTGATTGTACAATTGTGGGGTTGTTCTGCTAATAGGCAGTAGATTTGGTAGGCAAAAGTTCAGTTTGGAAGGATATTAGGAGGATCTTCATATAGTTTTTATTCCAATATCTCCCGTGTTGGTCATAAAATTTGACGAGTCTTCAGTTGTGACTTTACCCTACTCCTGATTTTTTCTTCAATATCCTTCTTAGAAGATGGCGTGGGAGATGTTGCTAAGTGGAAAGAGTTGTTGGCCGAAAGAACTCTCTCTCGGCAAACTCCTAGCCTGATGCAATTTGTGTATGGGAAGTCTACTGTTAATTCAACTGATATGAAGAAAGAGGATGACAGTAGTGAGGATGAAGAAAGTGAAGATGAATTTTTTAAACCTAAAGAAGAAGTTAAGAAGGTTGGTAATTTGCTACCTCCCACTAGTTCTACAACGTGCTCATTTGTTTGAGAAACAGAACTAATGCCTATTTTTATGGCATTTAGATGGATAAAATTAATCTGTTGCCCTTTAGAATGTCTGCCTTCTTTTTTTTTTTTTTTGAATTATAAACTAAGAAGCTTTTTGTGCTTGCTTTTATAATCTTTTTTAAATTTATAGCAAAAAATGAGAGAGGGACCAGATGGTGAAAATGTCAACACTGAGGACTGTTCCAAGACTGCAAAGTTTGTGGATGTTAAATGCTGGGAAGGCAAAGATTTTGAGCAAATCCGTGATCGTTTTGTTACTGGTGACTGGTCAAAAGCTGCACTTAGAAACCAGTTGTCTGATGCTACCACTGGAGATGAATTTGATGCTGTCTATGGTGACTTTGAAGATTTAGAAGCCGGAAAGAAGTATGAGAGTCATCAGAGAGGTAGTGAAGTTGCTGAAATAGTACAGAAGGGAGAGGACTTGGAAGCTGAAGAGCGGAGGCTCAAGAAACTTGCTCTCCGTGCAAAATTTGATGCTCAATATCCTTTCTCTGTTTATGTTTTAATAGGAAGGACTATCTTCTTAGCTCCCTGCGAAAAGTAGAAAAAAATTGAGAAAGAAAGACACTTGTTTCATTATGTATGTGTTTGTCTTATCCCACAATTCAGTTCTATTGTTTTAAAAATTATCATTAAGAATAGATAAAAGGATGCACCCCCAAGAGATTAATTGTGTCAAGTTCTCCAATTTGATAAAATATTGGTTGGTGAATCATTATAAAGTTGCCGCTTGATAGTCAGTTAAAGAAAATTCGTGGGTTAAGGGTTCTGGCTCCTGCTACTTTTTCTTTGGATGGTGCTAAAGCAAGTGCGTTATGGCTTCTATTTGTGACCTTAATTTTGATCTACGTATGATAGCTTTGGATCATCTGAGGAAGAAGCTAGCGATAAAAATGGGGCCAAGTTTCATCATGGTCAAGCTAGTGAAAGTAGCTACTTTGACAAGGTAAATTTCTTTGCTGTGATTTAATGTTATAATCTTGAAGAACAGACGCTCATTCTTGGTTTTTCAGTTGAAGGAAGAAATTGAACTACAGAAACAGATGAATATAGCTGAACTCAACGATCTTGACGAGGCTACAAGATTAGAGATAGAAGGCTTTCAAACTGGAAGTTACCTTAGATTGGAGGTTCATGATGCCCCTTATGAGATGGTTGAATGCTTTGATCCTTACCACCCAATATTAGTAGGAGGGATTGGTCTTGCAGAGGAAAATGTCGGATACATGCAGGTCATTGGAATTTGTTTTTGGCAGCTCCATACTTGTGTTACCACCCTGATAGAAGTGGTTTGCTGGGACTTGTCAAATAGTTTAATGATAATGCAGTAGCTTGCTGGAAACTGAAATATTACTAAATTTTGTGGGAGACAAGTGTTGAAATTCTTTGTGTAAAAAATTATTGGCTGAGATAGATATGTCTAATAATTAGGATAGAAATTACATGAAAAAATATGTAGAATCAAACAAAGTGGTTAGCATTACAGATAGGATTACAGAACATTTTGCAGGAATTTAGGAGAGAACTACAATGACTTGTAATTAATTTGTGTTTGGTGCATATAATATGGGGGAAACTTCGGTGCAGTTTTATGTGGATAATTTTTTGCTGAAGTGTTTACTAATATGGTGCTATCTAAGCTGTAAAATACGCCCACATGATATGGTTTTATTTGAAAATCTGGTAGTGAAGACCTCAGGGAACTTCACTTAGGTTTTTTTAACACACTGAGGAATAAGGATGCTTGAGACTGGACTTTCTTTTGATGCAAATACAACTTGTATTTTTATGGATGATGACATTGCATATTTGTGTGCGTGAAAGAAGGACACATGGTGGCTTCTTATATGTGTGGGAAGATAAAAATTTGACTGTAAAAACAGGTTGTTACTTAATAATGATCAGTTCTGAAATGTTTATTGAAACTTTCATATCTTTTAAACTCTACCTGTGATTCCTCCTTTCCTTTTCTCATCCAAAAATTGATTCGTTAAAACTCTTTTGTGCAGGCTAGGTTCAAGCGGCATAGATGGCACAAGAAAGTTCTCAAGACTAGAGATCCTATAATTGTTTCTGTTGGATGGAGGCGTTACCAGACAACCCCGGTTTATGCTATTGAGGATTGTAATGGGAGGCACCGTATGCTTAAATACACCCCAGAACATATGCATTGCTTGGCTATGTTTTGGGGCCCTCTTGCCCCTCCAAACACTGGGATAGTTGCTGTTCAGAATTTATCCAACAATCAGGTTAAATTTGAAACTCTATTGGGTCCGTGGATCTTGCACTGACTTTCATTGGGTTAACTTCTATCAAATGATGTTAGCAGAATAAACGTGAATTTCTTCATTTTTGTTTTCTTTTCTCCCATAGGGATGTTAGTCTTGTATTTTCTTTTTTTTTTTTTATCTTGGGTTGATTTATGCAATAATTTTTGCTCAGTGAGACTCCAATTGATTTATCAGGAATCATTTAGGATTACGGCAACTGCTGTTGTACTTGAGTTTAATCATGCAGCAAGGATAGTGAAGAAAATAAAGTTGGTTGGTTACCCTTGTAAGATATTCAAGAAGACAGCTCTTATCAAGGACATGTTCACTTCAGATCTTGAAGTAGCTCGGTTTGAAGGTGCAGCTATAAGAACAGTTAGTGGGATCAGGGGGCAGGTCAAGAAGGTTCGTATTTTGTAACTTTTACAGCTTTATCTCTCGTATAATATTTTGTCCTATTAGTTTTGGTTGGATTTTTAGGATGGGATTGTTTATGTGGATGGGGATGTAGAGAGGATGCAAGGATTATATAAATTATTTGCCATCTGTTTATGCTGAGATTTTAATCTGGCAGGCTGCAAAAGAAGATATCCATAAGCAGTCAAAGAATGGAGGCCAACCCAAAGAAGGAATTGCTCGTTGCACTTTCGAGGACAAAATTTTGATGAGTGACATTGTTTTCTTGCGTGCGTGGTCTCAAGTTGAAGTTCCTCAGTTTTTTAATCCCTTAACAACAGCATTGCAGCCTCGTGAGCAGACCTGGCGGGGAATGAAAACAGTTGCTGAATTGAGAAAGAATTTCAATCTTCCTGTACCTGTAAATAAAGATTCACTTTACAAGGTATGATCTGGTTCCATGCAGAAAATAAGCCTGACCCACAGATTTTCCTTCTTCCTTCCCTGTTTTGTGTCTTATGTTTACTTATAATTGGCTCTCTGCTCCCCCCCCTTCTCTATTTTCTTTGCCAGAAAATTGAAAGAAAGCCGCGGAAGTTCAATCCGTTGGTGATTCCCAAGTCTTTACAGGAATCACTTCCTTTTGCGTCAAAGCCTAAAGATATGCCTAGCCGGAAGCGGTGGTCACTTGCTGAGAGAAGGGCTGTTGTTTGGGATACTCATGAGCGTAAAGTTCATGCCCTTGTGCAACAGCTCCAATTAATTAGAAATGAAAAGGTTAGCGTGTTGACCATTTTGCCACTCTCTTGACATTCGTCAGTTGCATCTCTGTCCAAGACGCTCTAGAGTTGTCAGCTCTCTTTTTACCTTATTACACTATATTGTAGTGGTTCCAACTTGAATTACATTGCTCATGTCTTCATCCTACATCTTATGTGGGCCTTTGGCAGTTGAAAAAGCGGAAGCTTAAGGAAGAGGAGAGGAGGAAAGAACATGAAGCTGAGAGAGCAAAAGATGAGCAGTTGCTGATAAAACGCCGAAGAGAGGAAAGGCGAGAGAGATATCGTGAGCAAGAAAAACTGAAGAAAATCCGGAGAGCAGAGGTCTGAGTTTATGACTTCACAATGTTGCAGATGTCTTGTGGAGGCTAAAAAGGTTTGATGAGGTGGAGCCATCCTATGGAGAAAGGGGAGAAAAGAAAATGAAGGGGCTGGACCTTCAAATTTATGTTACAGTCACGTTTGGGGCAATCTGTTGGTGCTGATGCCCGAATTACGGGCAGTAATTGGTCTATGGAAAAAAGCTTGTGAATGAGGTCTGTGGAAAACAGTGAAGCTGATGGTGCCATGCAAGTGTTGAATGGGCTTTGAATCCGTTGCGTGGCATGTATTTTTGGTGGCAGCTGCATGGCGCATCACAAATATTTTATATTCTGAGCTACTTGCAGACAGCCGTTGAACTTGTTAGCATAGAAATATTATTGGACCTTGGCATCGTCGTAGTGAGGATGGCATAGAAATATATTTTCCTTGTTATTAGACATCTCTGCTGCTTGTTCTTGTACTATAGGAGAATTCCAAGAATACTCCACCGGTTAACCAATGACGCTATGTTCTGTTGGAGAGGGTTGGTGGCCGAAATTAGGAGCTGATTAGCGCCTTTTTATTTGTTCCCCTTTTAAAATTAGCGATTAGCGATCAGTGGTATGTTGAATTTCTCGACTCCTTGTTGTCTGGGGTCGCATTCCTCGATGAGTATTAGTTCGTCTGAGATTTGATGGATTTAAGGTACCATCAAAATGGTAAAAGATACTGATAAGTCTCATGAAATGTTAAAAATATATTTAAGTGCCCAATCTGTTATTTTAAATGTTTTATGTTAAATTATTAAAATATTCTTGTATATTTTTTTATTAAAAACAGTTCCTCACCGTGAGTTCTCTGAGGTAGTCCCCATCACTGGCCGTGACTAAGAAATAATTTTGGGGATCGTGGCTTTGGGAGGGTTAGAACTCAAGATCACATGTTTTCAAAAAAAAAAAAAAGTGAGTTTCTAGGCTATTAAAATATTTTATTATAGATGTGGAAAATATTATGTGTGTGTATATATATTAAATTTTGGTAGACAATGTTAGTGAAATATAATCTAGTAATGAGTGATGCTTATGGTATTTGTTATTCACACAAAGTGATTTGTCAATAAAAAACATATACAATTAGTAGTTGATAATGTTTAAGGTACTTGAAATTTATGCGGGGTGGCATGTCAATAAAGAATATGTATCTTTAGCAGTTATAATGTATAAAGTATTTGTTATTTATGCATGGTGACTTGTTAATGAAAAATATGTACAATTAATAGTAAATGATGTTTAAGATACTTATTATTCATACATAATGACTTGTCACAGGAGAATATGTACTTTTGATAGTCAATAATGTAGGAGGTACTTCTTATATGTGCAAGGTGGCTTGTTAATGAAAAATATGCATAATTAGTAGTCAATGTTAAGATACTTATTATTCACATAGGGTGACTTGTTAATGAAAAATATGCACCTTTAACAGTTAATAATTATAAGGTACTTATTATTCATGCAAGTGGACTTATGCATCATTAATTATTAAATGTGCATGTTCTCTTTTGATAAGTCACTCAGGGTGAATAACAACTACCTTAAACATCATTGATTACTAATTGGGTATATTTTTTATTAACAAGTCATCTTGTGTGAATAATAAATATCTTATACATCATTGATTATTGAAGATGCATATTATCCATTAACAAGTCAGCTTACGTAAACAAGAAGTGTGTTAAACATCATTAATTACTAATTGTACATGTCTTTCATTGACCAATCACCTATACAAATGACAAGTACCTTATACATCATTAACTATTGAAGTGCATATTCTCCATTGATAAGTCACCGTGGGCAAATAACACATAACTTAAGCATCATTAACTACTAAATTCTATTTCATTAACATTGTCTCCCCAAGCTTAATATATATGTATATAATATTTTTTGCACATATGATTAAAGGTTTCAATCGCCCAATAGTTTCACATTTCTTTTGGGAACATGTGGTCTTGGATTCTAATCCTCTTAAGACCACCTTTCCTAAAATTATTTCTTAATCGGTGCAAGAGCTTTGGTCATCGGTGGGTGCTCCGGTGACCAACCCGCTTATGATAGGAACTATGTAGAGCTCCAGCAAGTGGTGGTCGACTAGAGCTCCAATGACGAGGAGCTTATTTTTAATTAAAAAAGGTGATACAAGAATATTTTATTAAATTAACATAAACTATATTTAAAATAATGGATTTGGAATTTAGCCATATTTTGTGCATGGGATCTCTCGGTAATTAGAATCCTCACAAGGGACTTAGGAGTGATTTTTCGAAAGAAAAAGGAACAAAAAACTAGCGTTTTTATGATTGGATTAACTTGGGTTGTTGGACTGGTCTAACCATGAGTAGGACTAGAAAGCAACTTGGTTCAATGTTTTGGGATCTCTATACAGTTGACTCGAATTGGATTGGGTAGTTTTGCGCGAACCAGATGAAACTCGAAATTCAGAGCTGTTCTATAGCAGGTCAAATGGGTCTGGAAGCTAGATGTATTTGGGCAAAAATAACCCTTCACTCTTTTAACCAGATCTGAGAAAGGAGAGATGAACATCAAATCTGTGTCAAGACTAGAGCAAACCAAAGAAGAAGAAGAACCTCCATAAAAGAGCACTAGAAGTAGAGATCTTGAACAATAAAAAGAAAAACATCATAAACCTAAACAAAAGAGCACTGGAAGTAGAGATCTTGAAAAATAAAAATGAAGGTTGCTTGCCTGTCAACGGAAATGCAAAACTTAGAAATTTTATATATGAGAAAGGGATACATTCTAGAGAGACTGATGGTTTAAGTTCTAAACTTCGTAAGAAAAGTTGAAGCCTTGAAAGTTGGAAAAAAAATTGTTCTAGGAAGGCGTAAACTGTAAAATTACCAGGAATGTGAGAATCTTGGGGAGTGGAGAGCTGGAAGTCGGATCCTGTGTGATTGTCATTTTAGAAAATAAAAGCGTCTGTGATGGGTTTAAATAAATAAATTGTTAATTAATTAAGCTCTTGATTTTTTTTGGTAAACTGATTTTTTTTTACTAAATATCTAATAAACATTCGAAGACAATCAACTTTAAAAGGAAATAAAGTTTTTTATATAATATTTATTAACTTTAAAGAGAGAGAATTGAATTAATATTTATATAATAATTATAGGATGATTATTTTTCAAAATTAAAATTAATAAAAGGGATTTAAAATATAGGTTATTCAATATTTTTAATAATATTTGTTAATATATTACTTTTTATTTAATTATTATCTCACCAATTTGAATATTGGTCTAATCGGCTAAATCATGCAAGCCATAACCTGCTAATTTTTTTTATTTATCATTTGATCTGATTTTTAAACTATTTAAAAATTACGATGGTGGTAGGAAAGTCAGAAATAAAAGCATTAAAATAATCAATGGGAACCGTAGGAATGACTTGAACATCAAAATCCCCTTATGAGTAGTTTTGGCAAGTTAATCAGCGCATCAAACACCACCTTGAAAATCATGGGTAGTACATAAATTAGAGGAATCCATCCAAGCCATATGTGTCTGCTATAAAGTGTCCTCCAAGGGATGATACTTATTAAGGAAGATTTTGCTCGGGACCATCTAACCATACTTATTAAAAAAGAAGACTCAAAAATACTGACATGTCACTGCAAGATAAAGGCATTGATTTGATATTAAATTTAATAGTCAAATGACAATATTGCCGCTCATTGTAAAAAGAAAAAAATAGAAAAAAATGTCCGTTAGCTCAACCATGATGCACACGTCTTGTAAACATGTAGAAGATTAATGACACCTCTATCATTCAAGTCTGAAGATCTGAACCAATAGAATCTCCCTTGACCAAGTAGGAAAATTTCACTTAAGAAAATTCTCATCTCAACCATCATCACACACATCTTTGATAAGCACAGACGACACACTTAAGCTTATCAAACTTTTAAGTTTGAAAATCAGCAACATCTCCATCATCAGAGTTCTTACCCAATAATCTCCCTTGATTGAGTCACCAGTTGGACTGGAGCTACCTTTGACCTCATAGCTTCTTTTAGTTGACGTTGTTCTTCCCTTAGTCTAGATGTAGAAGATGTTCAGTTGAGCATTTGATACTCCTATATGTCATTCTTATCGACATATGTGTTACATATTGGTATCTCCTTTTTAGCTACTCCTTTGTGCTTATCGAAGATTCATACCAGTATATGTGCTTCTTATCGATATATGTGTTACATACCGTTACCTCTTTTTCAATTCCTTTGCCATAGATGCTAGTAAAAACAAGTGAGGTAGAGAATTAACAACATGCAGTAGGGTAATGAATGCCATATAATAGGATAACAAATAATTCATTTAAACATTAAATCAATACTTGGAAAATTTTTAGTAATCAATGTTGTAAAAAACAAGCGCGTTGAGAAAATTAACAATTGTTATAGGGTAATTAACCACACATAATGAGGTGACAAACAAGTCATTCAAACATAAAATCCTACCGATATAAGCATGTTCTACCAATACAAAACCAACATTTGGAATTCTTTTAACTCAATGTTGTAATAAACAAGTACGGTAGGGAAATTAACAATTGTTGTAAGGTAATTAACTACACACACTGAGGTGACGAACAAGTCATTCAGCCATAAAATTCTATTAGTATTAGCATGTTTTATTGATATGTTTTACTTGAAATTCTTTTAATCAATGTTGTAACAAACAAGTGTGGCAAGGAAATTAAGAACTATCATAAGATAATTAATGACACACACTAAGGTGACGAATAAGTCATTTAAATATGAAATCCTATCGGTATCAAAACAACATACCGATATGACAAAGGTTGATAAAGACATACCGATATATCAAAGACATATTGATATGACATGCATGTTTTCTCTATCCAGTTTTTCACATGTTACCCATGATTCTTCTTTTATCAAATGATTCTTGTGTAGGAACTTTGGTGATAGAGGTGTTACTGATCTTCAGATGCCCTAGTTCAAGTCCTAGAGAGATTTGAATCCCTATTTATATTTTTTGTATTTTAAGATTTATAATTGTGATGAATAATCCTTGCTTGCAATTAATTATATATAAGAGTTGATCCTTTAGTTTAAGTCTTAGAGAGATTCGTCTCCGTAGATAGAGGTCTCCTTGATCTTTAAATGCCTTAGTTCAAACCTTGGAGAGATTCATCTTTAACAATGGAGGTTTTTGTGATCTTTAGCTTCACTACATGCGTCATCCATTTTCTTGATCTATGTCTGTCTTTTTTCTTTCAAGGAAGGGCAATATTGTCATTTAGCTATGGAATTTAATCTTAAATTAGTGCCCCTGCCTTGCATTCATTTTTTGGGTCTTCTTTTTTAATATGTATGGTCAAAAGATCTTTAGTAAAATTTTCCCTACTTATTACCCCTTAATTATAACATCTTATATTTCAATTCTAGGAATTTTCAATGTTTAGAAGGCCATTTTAGTCAAATTAGGTGAATTACTAATTAAGGATGTTTTTTAGAGACTAATGAAGTTTTTGAATTATTAGACAGCCTTAGAAGAGGACTAGGTCAAAGTTTGAGAGAGTTGTGGCATGGAGAGAGGTTCAAAACCTGTGTGAAACTCTTTATGCCATGCACTGTGGTGCATGTGTAAAATCTGCACTTATCAGTTTGCAAATCAGACTGAAAATTAGAAGTGGGATAAGAGTAAACCTAAGAAAGTGATGGACAGTGACCTGGGATTGTTAGGGCTCGACTCTTGGAGTAATCTAGAAGCATTTGGAGCAAGATTTGTCTTTGGGTAAGTTTCCTACATTCCTCTCACTTTATGTAAATTTTTTGAGGTTTGGTGTAATGTGGAGTTGTGATTTCATTTTTCTTAGGTAATGACCAAACTCATTGCCTTAGTTAACGACTTTGGGAGTTAAATCAAACCTCTAAACCTAAATTTATAGATTATATAGTGATTTGAAGTTTTTGACTAGGGTTTGAACGAACCCTAAGTGAAAATTGAGGGTTTCGGAATAATGTAAGTAAAGATTTGGAGTTTTTTTGTGTGGTTAGGTGTTACATAGAATTAATAGAGTATGTTGGGGGAATTAATGGGTTTAAATTAAGATTTTGGGTATAAGGGGTGCTTAAAATTGTGTTATAATATACGCATAGTACATGTGCAAAATCTACACATATCAATTTTGTGAATCAAACTGAAAATTAGAAGTGGGATAAGAGTAAACCCAAGAAAGTGATGGATAGTGACCTGGGATTGCTAGGGCTTGACTCTTAGAGCAATCTAGAAGCATTTAGAGCAAGATTTGTTTTTGGTAAGCTTCCTACATCTCTTCGTCTCACTTTATGCAAATTTTCTGAGGTTTGGAGTAATGTGGGGCTGTGATTTCATTTTTCTTAGGTAATGACCGAACTCATTGCCTTAGTTAACATCTTAAGGAGTTAAATCAAGCCTCAAAATCTAAATTTATGGATTATATAGTGATTTAAAGTTTTTGACTAGGGTTTGGACGAACCCTAAGTGAAAATTGAGCGTTTCAGAGTAATGTAAGTAAAGATTTAGAGTTTTTTTTATATGGTTAGGTGTTACATAAAATTAATAGAGTATGTTGGGAGAATTAACGGGTTTAAATTAAGATTTTAGGTATAATGGGTGCCTAAAATTGTGTTAAAAATGGGATAATTAGTGTGGATTGATGATTAACAGTTTAATCTTGTAGATTTACTATTGATCAAGCATTATGGTGATAGTGGACACGTGTGAAGCTATTGTTTGACTATGGTAACCCTTTTAATGACAAAAGGGTTAAGGTAATTGGATTGTCTAAACTTTCTATTTGCGTGTTTGGATAGTTTTGTGATTACTTTTAAAGCTAATGCTCTTGTTTTAACTAATATAGTATTAATATGAAATGATTATGATTTAGAAGCCTTATGTAAAGTGCAATGAAAATTTTATTTTAAATTTTACAAATTTGGAAGACTAAACCTTATATTCAAGTATAATTATTTGCGAAATTATATTATTTTAGTGGAAACTTACTTATTACGGATATGGGTGGAAATGATTAAATTGTGAAAATTATATGTTATGGTTATGGAATTATTAAGCATATGTTTGGCATGATCATTGCGAGATGGTAAGAGTTCATCCTCATGTATTGTTAGGGACATTGTTTGAAAATCTATATGGTACACTAACATCATGGAGGCCTCAGTGCTTAGTATTATATTATTTAAAAGTTTTAGTATTATTTGAGATAGATTGCGCATTAACAACCCTAGCATTTGATAGCAAGGGGATCTGTGATCTATAATGGGTAAAGGAGCTCTTGGCTGGGGCTGCCTCTTACTAATGGTGAGATTGAGCTAATCTAGTCACATGGATTTAGTTCTATTGAGTTCTTAACTCACAGATTCAATTAAAAGAGATAAAGAGGGTATAAAGTGGTATGTTGATCATGCATATCATTCTATAACCATACATATGTTTGTGTAGCTTGCTATGCATTTTAAATGCTACTTTACATACACGCTATCTTCTCGTTCACATGAATAGTTAGACTAGACTATTTGGTTACTAAATTCTTGACTCACTATATGGTTACATTTTATAGGTAAAGGCTCCATTAGGAGCAAAGAGAAGGAAGGTAAAATCGAACATCGAGGGGACTAGTTAGTATTTGTATAGTCCCTTCTCCTTATCTTGGTTTTGTAATGAATGATGTATGTATATGCCAACTTAGGAATCATATATTATTTTGTGGAGCATTTACATGAATTCTATTGTAAACTATAGGTATCTTAGTCTAGGATGTTGTATTTATGTTGTAATGGCTATGAGAGGTCAAGATACTAGCTAGTACAAGTATTATTTTATGTTAGATTATGTGTTGGTTTAACCATTTATATGATTATTGTATGTTTGTTATCACTTTTTGGATTTATGCTAAATTATGGTTCGAAAGACCAATTTGTGTTTGGTATGGTGTTATTATGGTGTGAATGCATGAACAAGTTGTTTATGGTTCATTTGAGTGGGCTCAAGTGATTCTACAGTTATTGACACTTGGTATGTGAGTTTGGACATCTTGATTGTTGTTTTGGAAAGAAAAGATACCATTTTAGGTTTGGGTGTCCAACTCTTAGTTGGTTTAGAATTTGAGTGTAAGACCAATGCCAATAGTTAGAGGGCTTAGAAAGCTATGTGTGAATACTTGAAACACTCAAATTAAATGTTGGATGGCAAAATGATGCGCTCCTGGAGTTGGTTTTAGAGTGTTATCATGATAGTAGGCGTGCATCGTGGTGTATGACAATCATGCTGCTACGCAACACATAGTGAAGGAAGAGTCCCTTTATACCATCCGCTGTGGCGGGTGAGGCTTATGCCGCAGCGTATGGGCCAGTTTTAAAATTTTTTTAGATCTTCTTAATTGCTTTCAGGTTCTGTTTGGTTTCTATGCTCCCATTGTCATGTTTAAATTATTTTAAACTTTATTTTGAGTTCAAATGTCATTTAAAAAGGTTTTTTTAGGATCCTAACTTCTTAATATTTTATAACCTTTATGTTATGATAACTCTTTTTTAGAGATTTAATTAATCCGAGTTATCATAAAGGTGTTTTGTAATAGGTATTCTGCATGTTTGGTAATGTCAAGGGACATTACATTAACCAACAAGTTGATCATTTCCAAAATGTCCATATAAATGGTAACATTGGTGAGATTATGGTCTTTGCTAATATTTATGGTCATCTAAATAGCTGCTAGCTTTACTTTGGTTGCTAATACTATACCTAGGTTCTATTTGAAGCCTAATATCTAGTCTAGGCTTACAAACCTATCCACATCAAAGCAAAGTTCCCCTTTTTTCAGTGGGATCCAATAATTGTCTTCCCAGCATTTGGTTTGAAGGATAATCTATTTAGATCCTTTACCAGTAAGATCCTCTAATAGTTGATGTGAGATTGTACGGTAGATTGGTTGCACAGTATATCTTGACTCCTCAAAGACTCCTTGACAATGATTCTTCCATAAATTCCAGCAAGCATCTTCCAAGGCCATCTAGTAGTCCATTTACTACTTGCTTCCTGTTTTAAATTCCAGCGTATCTAATCTTGCAAAGAAGAATTAAAAAAGTTGTGCAAAAAATAAGGATTAACAAGTGAAATCCAGAGGTCACGGGCACAATAGTCTCTTAAAATATCAAGTATGGACTCCTTTCTATGGCATTCAAAAAGGCAAAGCTCACTCTCACTTAACCTTCTATCGGCTCTTAGGTAATTGGTTAGTAATCATGGCATGCTTGCTAAAGGAATGCCTTGATTTTTTTTTGGAACCTAAAGCTTCCACAACAACCTCCACACAGCCCTCGTGCGACTCTTTGTTCTACAGCTTATAAACTCATAGGTTGAATGAACTAAAAAGTTAGCTCCTGGACTAGGCTGCTAATAAAATTCATCCTTAGCACTACTCATAAATAGATGGATTTGCAAAACTTTATCTATAATGTTCAATGGAAGAAAGCTCCTCCATTTTCCATCTTTCCATTCACTATTAGGTAGCATAAAGTCATCAAAACAAGCTTTAAAGTCCCATGTTTGTTGTCAATATTAAACACATAGTTAATGAGGGGGAACACAAGACTTATCCAAAGGTCCTACCAAAACTTAGTCTATTTGCCACAATTAATTTTATGACCCATCCCTTTGAAGAAAATATCCTAAACTTGATTGATGTTTCTCTAAGTTTGTGATGCATCTATTCGAGGAGATAGCAAGAACATCAAAATTACCATACTTATATTTTACACAAAGAGATTCAACCCATAGAGTCGTGGGCTTAGTTACTAGCCCCAACACAATGTGAGGATAAAAGCCATATTTTGCTTATGTAAATCCTTCAACCCCAAGGCACCATCTAACTTAGGTTGCTTAACAATATCCTAAGAAATCATATGCATTTTCTTTTACTCAAAATGTTCATTCCCTAGAAAAGCTCAGTTAAGCTTCTCAATTTCATCTATTACCCTTTTTGGAAGTAGAGTAGATTGTTGAAAATTATGCCCTAGGACCAATCATTATATTATGCACATTGTTATTTAATGAATTTTTCTTTTGTTATTGTAACAATTGCATGTTCAATATGATAACTGTACTCTGACAAACTATAGTAATGGCCTTAAATGTCCCTGGTCGGTCATCTTTGAGGGATCATAGATGAAACAAGACTAGTATGACTTTGATTAATTATAGAGATACAAATTAAAATCATAGGCACTTGAAAGAGTACAAGGTGCTGGACCGACTCGCTATGAGAAAGTTACATGATACAAGTCATAAACTTATCTCATATGTAACTATATCACTAAGCCCTTTGACTTGAGATCATCATGGATTCCTACATGATGACCACTGAACTTTGACCTAGTCAAAAGTCACCTTTTATTGGGTGATCATAACGGCTATGATTGAGTTTAGTGATATTCCTGTAAAGGAATATGAGTGGTCAAAATAGAATTTATCCCTCACATTAAGTGAGAGATATTACTAGGCCCTCGATAAGTAAGACTAAGAAAATATATGGCTATACTATAATGAAAAGGTTTTTTCATTGCTACTGTCAGTCTACTCAGAGATAGAGAAAATAATGGTTAGGTAAAGGAGAATGACAATTTCATATCTCGTACTTGATCGAAATATCGCATGACAAAAGGGATGTGATATGGTTGCATGATAGGTTACATTAGATCATCAATTCTCATATGAATTGGATAGTTGTAATGTCTTGCTAGAGGCCACTTATGACTTGTGGGCTAATAGCATAATTAGCCTACTGTCAGTTTCATATAGGCCTATAAAGTCGTACACAAGAACAGCCCAACTCGAGCTATAATATCCAAATTTATTGAATTTAAAATATATCTAGATTCAATAAATGTAATATAGGATGAATGAATTATATATATATATATATATTTATTTGATTATATATATATATATATTTATATGAAATATAAAATATAAAATATAATTATATATGTGTGTGTGTGTGTGTGTATTTTCAAAATATATATATCCTATATGTGTGTGTGTGTGGTGTATCATATATATATATATATATATGTATGTATGATATATGTATATGATATATAAAATTAAATATAGATAATATAATATATATATTCAAAATATCTATGTATATATTTATTCATATATATATATATAATATAATATGTATATCTGCTATATATGATATAATATATATTTATTATGTTATGTTATGTTCTTTTAAATTTAATTTTATATGATAGATTAATTTAATAACTAACATGCTAAGAGAGAACATCATGTCAATTTTATAATTTGAATTTATAAGATAATTTTGAATTAGATATATTATTATGGATTTTTCTGCGCTAAATTTAATTAAATTTTGTGAGCTTTTAAATGAAAGATGAAAACCGTTATCTATATACTATATATAGATAGGGATATCCTTATGAAGATGAGAGAGTTAGAAAAGTTTTGACGGCAAAAATACTTTGAGAGTCACGAAACATCTTGTAGAAAGAAAAATTAATGTTCAAAGAAAAACGGACGCTGAGAGCGCTAGCACGCTGTTTGAGTTAGAGAGCTGTTTGTGTGGATACTCGTAGAGGGAGCAGATCTACGTTGTTAGTTTCTGAGATCCAAATGTGTGCCAACTTTAAAAAATTAAAAGATAACTCTTCTATCCACCTTGACTTAAATGAGTTCATTCGATTCATATTAGGATAGGGACTTTAAAATTTTAATTTTCCACTGCGCCTCTCTATCCAACATAGATTGCATAGTGTAGGTTGGAATAATAGAGATAATCGATTTGATCAGAACAGATTTACACACCATGTTAAAGTAATTCCTTTTCTATCTTGAAAGATGTTGCCTAACTTTAGCAATAAGCGGAGCAAAAGTAGCTTTGGTAGTCTATTTATGGAAGAGAGGTACATTGAGATACTTCCCTAGATCAGGGATTAATCCGACACCCAAGATATGGCTAAATTCCATAGCCCTATGGAAGTTGACATTATAAGAGACAAAAAGCTTAGACTTAGCCAAATTTTATGTCCCCATGCCTCTTTAATGACTTTCATATGTTCCACTGAAGCCTCTGCAAATAACACTAAATCATCTGAAAAAGGATGTGAAAGAGGTGGGTAACTATTGGATAGTTTAAGAGGTTTCCTCCTATTTAAGTGACACAATTGAGAAATAAGTTGTCTTGGCCTTTTCATAGTTTGTACTCATAAGTTTCCTTTTTTTTTTTTGGAAATTGATGTGATGATGTGATGGCCAACAAGTAGAGAATGCTTGAGTTTAGGATGAAAAGAGATGTATTTTAGTTGAACAAAAGAATGCCATTTCCAACTTATGACTTTGTGAAAGTAAATTGCACTCACCTCACCATCAAGTGGAATAGAACATATTTATTAAAGGGAATGTAGTAGAGTGGAAAGGAATGGAATCAAATGAAATGTTTCATTATTTGAGTTTATGGGAGAAGGAATGGCTTTACTTAACTTATTTAAAAATTATTATAAGATTAATGAAATAGAATGTGTTGTAATAATGTTTTTCTGATTTTAGGTTTACTAACTAATTTCTATTGTAATAAATATTTGAGTTTTTTTGATTTTATAAAATTATTCTAGCTTTTTCTTTTTATATCACAACTAGGTAAGAATATTTTTTTAAAAAAATAGTAATAAAAATTGATATTACATAAAATTCATTGATATTGAAAATTTATAAGAAAGATGATGATTATATTCTTTTTGTTTTAGCTTTTGTAACCAAACATTGAAAAAAAATTATGACAATGAATTAAAAATTAACTATCAAAATAACTTAAAAATTAATCAAACTAACTAGGCTTTTACATGAAACATGATTACTACTTTATGGAAAATAGGTGAGGGGGGTTAATGTTTTACCCCTTCATGAATGCATCCTCCACATGAGGGGAGGAGAGATTCTCTTTCTAAGCTTGTTTTTGGTGGTGACTTGCTCATGCTTGTTCTTCCTCTGTGCTCTAATCGTTTCAAATCTTGATTTACTTGATCTTTTAGTTTTGTTTCTACTATGTTCCTCCCGTCTTTTGATTGTTTTCATCTTTCACTCTATTATAAGCACTTTTTGATCTTCCATGTTCTAGATAATAATTTTCTTCATGCGTCTAAGTTTCAAGCTTTGATTGATATTTATTGGCTTCTAAAGGATCTTATACATGTTCAACATCATGAGTCTTTCTTTGTTGTTTAATTTCATTTTGAATATGATTTACACTTTATTTAGATTAAGGTTTATGGCTTTTTCAAGGTTATACTTCCTCTGTTTTTCCTTGATCTTGTTCTTTTTCTTTGTCTCTTGCTTCCTTTAATGAATCACATTACTGGGCTCACATTTTTGGTTTACCTATTTCTTATTATACTGAATCTATAGTTCATTTTATTGGTAACAAGTTGGGAACCTTTGTTAAGTTTGATCAATCCTTTTTTTCCCCCTAATTATGGGCTTTGTTTCTAAGTCTCTGTTTATGATTTATCTCTTCTTCCTTATTGTCTGATTCTTCATTCTCATCACGGTGAATCCTTTGAATTTTCACTTTTCTTCCTTATGGTCTGGTTCTTCATTCTCATATTTGTCCATGTTGCTTGCAAGTCGGTCACTCTTTTCCTCAATGCATTTTGTTAGTTCATCATCATAAGAGTATATGTGATTTGCACCCTGCCTATTCGGAGAACCTCCATCAAGCGACCATTTAGGCATCTTTTAGAGGCCTCACGGTTCGCACGATGAGACAACATTGGTTGTCTAATCTCTTTATGAGGCCCTAAGGGGTTGGATAGTGACACAATCGAGAAAGAAATGGGAAAGGAGGGAATCAGATGGGGAGGTGAATGAAGAGAAGGAAGAATAACAAGGAATATGAATAAGAGCAATTTTGTAACTATGATATTTATTTCAAATCATTCCTTTTCAACATCCTCTTGACACCCTAAGACAAGTGCTTTTTTTTTTTTTTTTTTTAGATATAAAGAACAAGTAATGATAGAATGTCTTGGAATGACTTAGAGTTAGTAGTCATCTCAAGTAATTATTTTAAGAAGTTCTTTTAAGCAATGGCCCAAACCATTTGACCATCCCATTTCATTCTAAAGAATATAAAGAAAAAATTAATCATTTAATTTATGTAGTTTTAACCTAATTGTAATTTAGTTTTTAAAATTTAACTTCTTGTAATTCAAACATTAATTTTTAACTTGATTATAATTCAATCTCTAAACTTTACCTTTTACAATTTATTTTCTATATTTTAAAAAATAAAATTACAAAAATTAATAATATTTTGAACATTTAATATTATATATTTATAATATTTAAAGATTAAAATTATAATATTTTGAATTATGTTAAAATTTATTATTAATATTTTAAATTATTAAATCCTTTTAGTTTTTATAACTATTAAAGGTTCAAAATATTTAAATTTTTATAATTTTATTTTTTAAAATATAAGAATTAATATTTAAATGATTAAACTATAAAGACTAAATTGCAAAAAAAAAAATTCAAAAGCTAAGTCACAATTAAATTAAAAGTGTAAGAACTAAATTATAACGAGTTAAAAATTAAAAATTAAATTATAACTGAATCAAAATTATATAGACTAAATAATTAAGGATTTATTTAAAATTATTTTTATTTTATTTTTTAAAAAATTAATATTTTGTAAAATATTTTTGAAGGAAAAAAGTAATAAAAACAAGTGTTTTTCTTATTATTCTTTATTTTTCAAAACAATAATGTCAAAATACTTAAAAGTTATTTTTATTTTTTTATTCTCCTAAATAATATTTTATTTTTTATTCTTAAAATACTTTTTAAAAGTACATTATTAAATAATTTTTTTTAAAAGAACTGAAAACTGTTTTTAAAAAAAGTTGCTAAATAGACCCTAATTTTTCAAATATAAAAATAAAACCTCCAACCGAGTCCCAAACACTGCTTAAACCTCGAATTGCATTACCCCAAGAAAAAAAGAGGACTTGACAAGGTAAGAACTCCCAAGCACCCCACGCGCAAGATGGCACTTTCTGGACTATAAAAGGAAGATATGTGATAAAAAAAAAAATGTTTGAAGCGATTGAATTCATACATTACTAGGAATGTTGAATCTTCTATTCTTAACATCTAATCAACAGTTCAAAACATAATCATCAAGTAGCTAGGGAAGTATCCTGCGTCGCCGGCGCGGGGTCTCTCTTTTCACATACATTTTCTCCATCTCATTCAGCGGTCGACTGGATCCATCAGGCAAGCTAGCAAATTTCCAGCCTCCACCGCCGCCACGCTTCCCTCGCGGTCCTAATTTCTCCACCGTAAATGTCCATCCATTAGAAGGGCGACGCCGACTATACTTGTGGCATTTCACCTCCCCAGCCATCTAAATGAAATAAAAACCACATTATTCATTGAATTCAGCAAAAAAAAAAAAAACAATCTGATTAGCAGAAGAAAGGCATTATAGATGTATATTATAATCAACAAACGAAAGGGTAAAACTAATTATCCCCCCCCCCCCCCAAACAAACGAAAAGGAAATTAAATGACACTAAAGATTAAATTTCTAGGCAAAATTACTGTACAAGACAAGCCCAAAAATAATTGGACCATGAAGCATATAAAAACGAGAGACCAATAATTAATAAATCCTTTAGAGCGGAAAACATTCTTGTAGAAAAGAAGCCATCGGCATCTCTCATGATCCATAAAATATTTTGTCATACTTTATTTCTTTGAAAATGTTACATGCTTAGCCGAGGACATCTAATAAATCTACCAATTACAAATTTACCAAGTCCTCCAACCCACAATTTTCCCTTTAGATGATTAAAACTTACTGAAAAGATATGTTAATCAGGCTTTGGCTCAAAAAAAAAAAAAAAGATATGTTAATCAGGCATGTGGTGTGCCGTAGTCATCCAAACAGCCAACAACCACATATTGTTTCATTAAACTACTATACTTCAATACTCAAGTTTTGTCAGAGTAGCAAAATTTAGTCCTTGAAAGATGACTCCCCTTTCACCATAATTCTCCAAAAAAAAAAAAAAAAAAACCTTTCAATTTAATTTCCCTAACATTTTCCTCTGATCAAAATGGCCCCATTAAGCAATGTCAAGGTCACTAAACACTCTGACACGTGACATGAATGGGAGTCGACGCTTTTAGAAACTAAATCATTAATTTAGTGTGTTCTATTATTTCTTCTAATACGACATGTGCAGTCAAGACATTCATATATAGTTTGAAAAAATAACAAATTATAAGCACCAGCGTCTGACATGCTGTTAGAGGCTTTGAATTACAGTAACCTATCAGGCAACTGATTAATAATTAGCATCAACACTCATCACTTTGAGGGGCATCTGTAGTCAAAGATAATACCACAAGTCCTACCAGCAAATACTATCCTCATTTAATTTCTATTATGTATATGCCCAATTTCACCTCTCGTACCACAAAAAACGAAATATGACAATGTTGGCTTCTCTCTGCCTCAGAAATTTAAGACCCACAAAAAAGACAAATAATAAATTATCAGCTACAGAATATGTTTAAACATTAGCACTCTCTCCATTGAGAAACATAAGGTTATGGCCCAAGGAACTTACTTTCTTTTTGTTGAAATTCATCTTTTGAACAAATTCTTGATAAAGCATCTCGTCTTCCTTTTGGGAGATTTCATAATGGACTTCATCCAAATCTTTGGTGATACCATCCCAACCCTCAGGCATAACCTTAAAGTCAGGTTTGTAAGGAAGCGATGCAACGTGAAACTCCCTGTCATGTGAAATGAAAAATCTGCCAAGAAAAATATCAAGACAAAAATAAAATAAATAAGCTCTTCACCATATCCCTAAAACAATTGAATCGTCTAATGTCCATAGCTAGCACCAAGTCCAAATTCACAATTTATACGCAGATATCTATAATGTTTAACCCAACTGAGTCACATGCATGAATCAATTGGGATGAAAGCAACGATTAAAATTTCGGCAACATTTTAGCGCATGGTCAATACAATCTAAATAGCCCATCAACAACAACATTAATACATGAATGGTTTTTAAAGGAAACCTTAACCCAGCTAACAACACAGAGATCTGCTAATAACTGCTATTGTATTAGAAATATACATAGAAGAGAAGGATGGGGAAGGTGATTGTAGGAGGCGTGGGAGAATGCACAATTTACAAGTCTTTTTCTTCTTTCTTTTTTCCATAATTCATGAGCCTATTCTACACTCTTAACAAACCGGAAACAAACACCTTTGTTGACAATAATATAAAGCAAAAGACACCTTGATCAATGTAAATACATAAGAAACGGAAGCCATTACATGGCAGATAATCTAGTTGAATAACATATATAGGGGGTGCATAAGAAATAATTACGAGTTGGTCAAGGAGATAACTAGTAAAGAAAACTGCAAAGTCAGGTTATTTAGTGATTCCTCTCCAGTCAATTTCACCGAGCAACAAAAGAATAAAAAAATAACTGTACAAGGAAGACAACAACGTAACGTGAATAGACATTAGCGCAGGGAGCGCTTCCTTCTATCATCATGGAGGAAGAAGATTCATATAAATTTGAAAGTTTATTTGTAACTAAGCTGGGTCCATCCAGTTATAAAAAATTTTGAACAACAATAAAAAAAAAAAAGGCATTTATGCGGCTCTCTTCCTGAGGAAGATTTCTTTTCCTCAGTGATCAACGTTCATAGAACAGGGAAGAAAAGGAGAGGAAGAATGGTCCCAACAATGCTATAAAAGTAAGGTCAAATTGTTGTACAATCCGCTTAACCAAGGCAATCAATGGAACAAATAGACAACACAAAAACTTACTCAGGACAAGTGTCAAGCAGAACCTCAACAGAATCGTCAAGGGGATGGCCTAGTTTTTTCTCCTCTTCTTCCTCAAGCTCCTTCAGCCATAGAATAGCGTGGACTCTCTGCCTCATAATTCTGTAATCTTTGGCAAGCCTCTCAATAGTGTAAATCTCGGGGTTTTGCTTGTGCAAGCGATATATCTCAGCTTTCTCGGAGTCCTTTAGATAAGATCCTCTAGCACCGGGCTCTTGCACTTGCTTCAGCAATACGCTTATTTCACGCATCCTTTCATCCCATCCATCCACAAATGTCCGACTCTTTTTATTTTCACCCTCCAGTTCTTTCAACTTATCCTCTATCTCTTGCAAATTGGAAAGTACTGAAGCTTGTCCATCAACTTGGCCATCGAAATGCTGCTGTGTCAACCCAGTGGACCATGACGACACGGAGTCCCATTCCATACCATCGATGCCAGTCAGGGATGATCCTAATCCCTTGTCTTTTTGGTCATCACCGACTCCAGAATCGGTCGAGAAGCTTCTGGAAATCATGTATTGAGGAGCTTCATAACGATTGTGAGATCGGAATACTCTTGGGGTTGATGTAGAAAGACGAGATATTAAACGCTGAATATTTTGCATAGTAGCGGTGAAAGAATAGATCAAGAGACGCAGAGATGGCTGTGGACAACGTTCAAGCTTCCATAGCAATCCCCATGATTCCAGTGCTCACCCTAGCTCCGATATGAGATCATGACAATTCCTCCATCTCATGGGCTCAGTTAGGCTCATAAAGTATCTCAGCCCAAGCCCACAATGTTGTCATTTGCTGTTGGAAAATCTTACATCTGATTGTCAACGTGGCAAAATCAAATTGATATATCTGCTTTCATTTGACGGTGAAGATAAGTTCTGCATTTACCGCACAATGACTCTTCTCTCTCTCGCTCTGAACAACTGAACACCTTTTCAGCCTCCTCTACATCTCTGTCTCCCCTCCCGCTCCCGCCTCGTGAGTCGCCCTGCAGCTTCTATGGTCTTGGTACTCTCTTAAGTAAGTTATTTGTTGTCATATCTTCTCCGAACTGAGTTTTCTGGACTGCTTTTAAAATTGCATCGGCTCAATTAGGAGCTGGTTCATTCGTTTGCTTTTGTTCATTCTTTATCTTAAGCTTGGCAGTTACAAGCAAATGAAGTTTTTGCGCTCCTTTGATCTTGCATTTATTTTGTGGAAGATCCCATGCTTCCATTTATGGTAAATTTCTGGGCTTTTTAAGAGTTAAGAAGGGAAAGCCCTCTAAAAAAATGGGAGGAAGGTAAATGATAACTTGGTAGTGTTTTAATTGTTTCGTGGATTTGACGCGGATGATCTTCATTTTCCTTTCTTCCTGTACTTAAGATCTTTTGTATTTTTAATGTGTTTTGAAAGTTTTTTATAATAAACCTTGAGCGGCGATAATTTTCTTCCAAGCTTTTTCTCTAGTGTTTTTTTGGGCCTTTTATCTAAGAAATAAAGCCTATGGTCTACAAATCATGAATCTCCCTTCACTGCAACAGGTATCATCGGTGTCTGTTCAAAGAGGAAAAGTGAAGTTCGTTGCATTCTTGTTTTAAGTTCGACATATGGCATTATAATGCCTCTCTATATAGCCTTTATTATATTGTATAAACGTAGAATAAGTCATGACCTGGAACCAAATCTCCAAAAAAGTATTTGTATCTTCTAGGGTTAAATATTTGACGGAGAATTATTCCCAAGGTTTTGCCTGGGTTGAGTTTGAACATTGTTGTTACTAGGTTCAACTCTCAGTGACAACAGCTTGGTGAAGTTTATGGGAGAGGATGGATGCCTCTGTTTGTGACCAACGGAAGAAGAGCAAAGCATTTGTCTTCGAACTGGTTCTGTTGATTTGTGTGTTTTATTTTGATTGAACTTATAAAAATCCTATTATCGTGTTAAAGGAAATCAAGTGACGAAATGGCGGGCTCAGGAAAGAAAAAAAAAATCTGCCCTTCGCATTAAATTTTTGTTTTGTTTATGATGCATCCTCAATGCTCAGTTGAGATTGGCATTCTCCCCTCTGAAACTGCCATTCTAATTTAACCTTGCCTCAAGAGAAGAGCCCAGAAAACTTATTTGCCTAATTTATTTCAAACATTATAATTGGGGAACTTGTTCAATTTGACTTAGTCAAAGGTAGCTGCACATCCTCTTTTTGGCCTTAAGTTGTGTATCTGTGTTGGTGAATTAAGTGGTGACGAGCAACCTTCTTGCTTATGTCTTTACTCCTTTACGTATCAATAGACTGACCCATTATCTATGCTTCCTTTTGGTTGTGGACCTCAATATTGCAGGTGTTACTGAATTTGCAGCGTTGCCATCTGCCTCTTTTTAGTGTATAACCAGTAACCACAGGGTTGTCCTCTTTAAAACTCAATGGTACCTGAGGGATAGTGGAGTTATGGGCTTATTTCAGGATGCTAAATGTTTTAAAGGTAAGAGTTAGGATAATTGATGGATGCTGCCTTGCTGCCGCATCATTTATCTTCTATTTTAAGTTTTCTTAAGTTACACAGATTGTAAAATTGTGTAAGCTTATCTTTTGTTAAAATCATTCAAGTTAATATGGGTCATTGCTTTAGTGTTCTAGTGTTCATACGTATTAACTTAATTTCTATTCATGTTTTATGTATTAGTTTGATCAAGATACATTGATAGGCATTTAAAGTACATAGCTGGGTTCTGTCTCTCCTTTGTTTCTATGTATAACATGGTGCAGTGTTATGCACTTTATGGCTAATACTTGTTCATTAGTAGCATTTGTTTGATCTGTAACTTTCTGATGCCAAAGGCTGATGATGTTGCATATTGCAGGTTCTTTGTGCTTTCAACTACTTTTTCTGATCATCTGGCTACCTGCTTACCAAGATGTAATGGCACAACAAAAACAAGTTGACTCTAGTCGTATTTCTTCAATGGTAGAGTTAGCCAAGGCACCTACTGTTGGGCTATTTGATCCCATAGAAATATCACCTGCTGTCATACCACAATATCCTAATCCCACAAAACCTTCGCCACCAATGTATCCTACTTTCCCTACCAGATATGAACCAGTTTTAACTGGGAAATGCCCAGTAAATTTTTCAGATATGTCAAATATCTTAGATAAAACAGCATCTGATTGTGCTGGACCTTTGGCAGCCCTTGTAGGGAATGTAATATGTTGTCCACAGTTTACCAGTTTAATCCACATCTTCCAAGGTTTCTTCAGCATGAGCTCTGATAAGTTGGTTCTTTCGAGTACAGTTGCTGATCATTGTTTTTCTGATATCATTAGTATCTTAGCCAGTAGAGGAGCGAACAGTACAATCTCTACACTTTGCTCCATAAAATCATCTAATCTTACAGGTGGGTCCTGTCCTGTGAAGGATCTTTCCGCTTTTGAGAAAACGGTTAACACGAGTAAATTACTTGAGGCTTGCAGCGCTGTTGATCCACTCAAAGAGTGTTGTAGACCTATTTGTCAGCCTGCAATAATGGACGCAGCCCTTCAGATTTCAGGAAGAGAATTGATGATCAACAATAATAAAAATTTGGGCGGGGAAGTGAATCACATCAATTATCTTAATGATTGTAAAGAAGTGGTTTATTCTTATGTTTCAAGAAAACTCTTGTCAGAGGCTGCAAACACTGCATTTCGAATACTATCTGCATGTAAAGTCAACAAAGGTATGAAATTATATTGTTTTGACAATAGCATATTTGTACTTTGAAGAATTTGTCCTTATATCTTGTTTTGAAAACATCTCTGGGGTTCAGGGTTTTCCATCTTTTGAAAATAACTTTATTTTTCATTGACTTGTACTTTTCTCTTCATTCAAGTATTTCTAGAGGGTTTAGTTTATTGCCCTGGCTTTTTGTTTTGTATTATTTAAATTTGGAGCTAAATTTAAGTATATTTCCTGGAAGAAAAATTTAGGTTATACCACATTGGGAAACAAATGAAATCTCTGTTTCTTCACTATGGACAAACAAGGGTCCTCTTGCTCTAGAAAAGCATGTCTTATTGAAAGGCTTCAAATAATATTAAATTTCCACTGTGCCATTTCAATCAATTTAATTATTCTAACTAGAACAATGTAGAATTTGAGGTAGTGTACAAAAGAAAAATCTTGACATCTACCTAGAATTTACATCTCTGTTGGACTTGAATTACTATTTTGTGTTTCTATTCTTCTTCCTCTTCTGTTGCTGCTGCGTCTGTTGTTTCCCCATTTTCTTGTCTTTACTCTTTTTATGAACTGAATATTTTGCTTTGCAGTTTGCCCTTTGACTTTCAAGGAGCCTTCAGAAGTAATTAATGCTTGTCGGAATGTTGCTGCACCTAGCCCTTCCTGCTGCAGTTCATTAAACATTTATATTGCAGGGATACAAAAGCAAATGTTAATTACAAATAAACAAGCTATCATCTGTGCTACACTTTTTGGATCTATGTTACGTAGAGGTGGCATACTGACAAATATTTATGAACTTTGTGATGTAGACTTGAAAGATTTCAGCATACAAGGTACTTATCCTGCTGCGTTTGATTTGTTATTTTTTGCCTATTACTATCAGTTTATCTGATTTAGTTCTCTCCTGTTGTGCATCTGCTTGGGGCTGGAACAGCATATGGACAACAAGGTTTGTTACTTCTACTCTATAATCAGTTAAATGATATTACATTTATTGCAACATGCATTACATATTGATTCAATAAAATATGTGGAGTTGGCAGCATGTACTTGGGAATTTGGGGTGTAATCTTTTTGCTTGAATTGGGTCAAGGTATCATGGAAAATGGGTTTTGGGTCATGGAATTTGGAATTGTTCCCTTCCTCACAACAAGATTGATGGATTAGGCTTTGTTGGTTGAAACTGCTATCATGCTGATATGAGACAACTTCCTGGGTTGATTTGCTTTTACGGATGGATTTTACTGTTATATTCTATTGGATAGCAATGGAAGTGTTCCTTTAACCATACTAACACAAAAAAGTAAAGACCATGCTCTTTGTGGAGGAAATGATATTTACTGTTTGAATAATTGATGATATTGTTCGTTCAGGATGCCTCCTTCGGAGCCTGCCTGCAGATGTGGTGTTTGATAACTCGACAGGCTTTAGCTTTACTTGCGACTTGAGTGACAACATTGCTGCACCCTGGCCTTCATCATCTTCAATCACATCTGTGTCCCTTTGTGCACCGGGTACATGAACATATTGAATCAGTTTCATTCCGGTTATTTCTTAGATCCTGGATATTTTATATTCCGTTTGTTGCTTACACTTAGCCTGTTTTGAGTTTTTCAGAGATGTCATTACCAGCACTACCGACTTCGCAGACTTTAAAAAATATGGGTGAGTGCTATTTCCTTGTGCATTTCATTTTTTATGAAGAGGCAATTCAAGCCTGTGTTGATAGTTGGAATATATATATATATATATATTTATATATACAAGTATAATATCTCCATAAACTAATTTAATTATTAGTTTTTTGCTGTGTGCCCTAATTTATCTGTCTGTCTCACAATATGGTCGCTCAGCGAAATTAACGTTGTAATTATTATTCGTTTTGCAGGCTGTAATTCTGGGGGATTGGAGTATCTCAAATTTATTTTTTCATTTTTCATATTTAGTGCGTTACTGCACTAGAGATTTTAGGATTGAGCTGGTTGAGTTGGGAGGAGGCCTTTTTTTTAAATTTGTTGGTGTGTATTTTGCATGTATATTTTTAATGGCCTCTACGTATGTATAGCATGCCCCAACCCGGTTCTGCCCTTTTTTTTTTGGGGGGGGCCTTTCACCCATCTTTAATTCGTCTACTTCTGGATGTCTTGTGCGTTTGCTGCTTGTATTTGTGTAGCTGCGGCTCATATCCTGAAAAAAGCTGCCGTGATGATGCTGAGTTGGGGCAATTGACTTTGAGTGTTTTCGTCAAGATATTCCAGCCTGAAGGATTGGGATGGGTTACTGTAACTCAGATGGAAATTCTGACATTTTAGCTTTTGCCAAGATGATGTGCTTTACGGTGCATAAAACCCATTTCAATCTCAATCTCAAGTTTTGCAGAGATTACGTTGAGAATGCATATATTCATGTTCATAAAATTCTAGGGAAACCAAAATATGAATTCGCCAGTGAAATCGAGAAAAATCACAGGATTCTAGGCTCGATACTCATCGACAAGCGTAGCTCTCATAAACGTTGTTCCAAGAACCGGTCGGAGAAGCCTTCGCTTCCTCCATGTTTACTGGGCCAAGTTGGGGTCCGGGTCCTGGAATCATCCTCTTGGTCTTTGTTCTAATCCCCAGCAATCGCGATACAAACTAAGGGATGAACACAAACTGAAGAAGAGCAGTCATGAACATTTGGAAGGCCTGTGTTCTGATCTATGAGAATTGATATCCGACCAAAAAAGTTCACCGCACCCTGCATCTGCCAATTGCGGCAAACATGATGCAAGTTTCCAGCAACGAATATCATAAAACCATCTTTGTTTTAAGTTATCACAGAGGAAAAAAGGAAGCAAGTGAAGGATATGTGCTACTGAGAGAGTAATACAGTGGACAAACTCAGCAGTAAACACAGATTTTCCATCAGTGCTATAAGCCTAGAGGTAGAGGAAGGCCTAAGAGAACACTCTTGGAAGTTGTTGAACGTGATCTCTTAATTAATAATATTTCTAAAAGCTTAATAAATGATAGAGCACAATGGCGTCTTGCAATCCATGTAGCCGACCCCACCTAGTGGGATAAAGGCTTGTTGTTGTTGTTGCTATAAGCCTAGAGCTGGGAATTCGGGCAGGTTCGAATAGGCCCGAATCTGAACAGGCTCGTGTTTTTAAAAAGCTCGAATAGCTAAGCTCAGCCCGAATTCCTTCAGATGGCTCGAATACTCGAATTTAATTTTTAAAATTATTTTTAATTATTTTTTTATTTTAAAATTAATTATTTTATTTTATAAAAAATATATAATATATTTTTTTAATACTTAAACAATGTCTAGGATTTAAATATATGGTATTTTAATATAAAATGATCTAAAATTTAAAGAATTAATTAATATTTATTATATTTTATATATTTTTTAAAAATTTAATTTTTTTATTCGAGTATTCGGGTCAAGCTCGAACCCAATCAGGCTTGGCCTGAATTTTTTCAGGCCTATTCGGGTCGGCCCAAATAGGCTCAAACATAAAAAAATATTCTTTTTTTAAGCCCGATTTTAAAATTTTTCGACCCAATTTGGGCTAGCCCATCGGGCTTAGTCCGAATTACCGGCTCTATATAAGCCTGACCAAGTCCAAAACTAAGCTTTTGTTGCATCGTCTCACATGGTTCCCCACACCAGCATTCCTAACCAATTCCTTGAGTGCAACATGAGACTGGGACTCTATTGGCACAACAGCATACGGAGACAAGAAGGATTATAGTTTAACCATAGTAAATTCAACTAAGCATCATGTCTGAGCAAATAAACTTAAATTTGATCTAAATCCTAGACGGGAAGGAAGGATACCGATTATTTTAATTATAAAATCGTCAATTTGCGTATTCACCCGTACAGGAGAAATTTAAATTAGCCCAGGCATAAGATAGCCTACCACACGTGAGACAGAAATCCAAAACCCCGGCGGAGAAAGAGGCCAGCCATAGGGATCATTGGCATCTTGAGGTCCACAAGGACTAGCCATAGCATAGCCACCAAAGCAGCTATTCTGCATTCCAGATGATCCATGAAGTCCACCATACCCTTTCCTGTACAAACTGTTACCGTACAACCCTTCTAATCCACCACAATTCATGGTAGAACCAGGTAAGGTGGAAAGGTGGGGTGTTCAATGAGGGATAAATAGGACCGTGAAGAATGAAGATACAAAAATTACCGCCATAGCCGCTGCTTCCATAGTTCTGCTCCCCAGGCCTTCCAACAGTATTCCCTTTTGGCAGTTGCATTCTTATCAGAAGTAGAAGCTATTTCCCCGTGTTTTGCTGTCCGTCCCCGAAGCCTCTGCTACATCACTTTTGATGCCAGCTGATGGTGGTCTTAAAGGTGCTGGGCTAGTTGACGAACCCGCGCGTTCCCATGGCTTTGGTGGAGGACTAGCTGCAACACACAAATCAATTTACAAGATGACAGGGGGTGGTGAATTGAAGAATCGAGGGTCAAAATTATTCAGAATGCAACTAGAGTCCAGGCGGAAGCTAAAGGGATTATTGAGCCAGAAAAAGAGGCAACACAGATGATAAAAAGACGATGAATAGAAGAAGATCGAAAATGGGAACACGAACCTGAGGATCGGGGCTTCGATTCCATGGGAATAACAGGCAAACAGCGTAACAATGAGACGACTGTCTTCCTCCCAGCCTGCTTCGCTAGCGACTGCTATACTCTCGCTCTTTAGAAATGGTTTCATCTCATCAAAACTTTGTCCCTCTGTGTGTAATTTTTATATTTACACATTCATCAATTGTCATGAACGCGCCGCAATGTTTTAGACATCGTGGGGTAATTCGGAGGCGCCAACCGCCAAGAACCTTCCCATCAATGCGTTTCTCCTGTCTACTGTTAGGCTGTCACTCTTTGCGACCTTTTAATCAAGTCAACTGTCAATCAGGCAACGTCGAATTCTCCGTGCCACCTTCGACTAATTTTTACGTGCATAAATTCTTAGACGTCCCCACTCTTCCCCACCCCCCCCCCCCAAACAAAAAAAACAAACAAACACACCTTTTCTAATTTAACAAACAAAGTGTTCGGTCATGTACCGCAAGTTTCCGTATTTCTAGACCTAACTACACTGCCCTATAACTTGCATCGAATTTTTTTAGGTCATACGACGTCAGTTTGATTTGTCACCGCCCTCTCCATTCTTAACGAGAATCAAAACACTTTCGATTCCATCTCGATTTAAGACCCTGCTCGGCATTTCGGATTGGGGGTTGAGCAAGTTTTCATAGTTGGTATATAGATCATCAGTAAGCCCAATTTTACAGTTTTTCTAACTCTGATTTTGCCTGGCTCTTGAACATTTGACGTTTTAGAGGTTATTATGGTTTAACCTTGTTTCCTGTTTCATTATAATTCCTTGACACTGCCGTCCATTTTAAAGAGTAACAGAGCGAAACCTATACATCTTTTCTTCTCCCCTTAGTTTCTTCAATTATACCATATGTACACACAAAATGAGATCAAGGCATCGTAGTGATATGCCTCAATCTTGCCTACAACTTCTAATTTCTATTCTGCTTCTAACATATACAAATCTACATGGTAACAAGCTATGTGCTTCCGTTTGACTCGAATTCCTATTATTCAATCTTCCAAGCAGCCACTGAGGAAGCAGCAAAGTTGGTTGCACTAGAAGGACTGTGGAAGATAAGAAGCTTTGCATCTGGCACAGGACTCTAGGCCGTACGTTACTTCTACGAACCAGCTTGCATGCAGCTCTACTACTGAAATTGGTAAAATCGTAGACCCAACCATTTGTTAAAGCAGGACTTCAATGATCACATTGAAGTCACATAACCATACATGCTAGGAGTCTCCCAAGAAGCAATTGCTACTGCCAGAGCTGCTTAACAAGCAAGGCGTATCACGAACAAGAAACTTCACACTACGTGTGCCCATATCTTCCGATATTTCCACGCACTCTTGCAAATCTGAGTCATTTACCAACATCACCCATTCCTCTTCATCATCTAGATATTTAAGCTGGAATGACCCGCTTGATAATTTGAATCTTGTTGCTACTTCTTCGTATAGTTGGAGACAACCTGCAGATGGGTCAAACTTGAAACGTATAGTATCATCTTTATAGGTGGCTTTCACAATAATTTTTAATCCACTGTCAACAAACGTTGATTTGACTTTGGAATGCTTCTGATTCTCAAAGCTTAGGGCACCAGACGAACTGCCATGGATCATTGAACCAGAGCCATTGGACGAGTCTGTCACGTTATAAGAAGTACGTTGGCCGTGTTCAACAATCCCGTTGTCCCCATCCACAACATTTTCCGTCTCATCAGCAACCAGAGAGCTTGAACTCCAAGAGACAATATCAGGACCAGAATTTTTTGCTCCCCGACTATCCCTGTTCAGACCCCATGCGTTTCCATCTTTTGCAGCAACTGAAAAGGGTGCTTGCACAGGATGACCCTGAGCCTTGACCATCCGGCATGATCCACCATCCAAGGCCATTGATTTTGAATATTGACTACAACTAACAACAGAAGCATTGGCTTTCTTCAAGTCTCCCTCGCCAGAATTTGGGATAATAACACCTTGTGAGCACACAAGCTGGTTATCAGACAAATAAACATCATTATCTTCCAACTTAATTGCTGAACTCTCCCCTTCACTGCAATGTACTGTAGGCACTGAGACTGTACATTTTGTAACACGCTCAGCATCTTGTACGGGCATACTCTTCTCAGAGAACAAAAGACGACCATGTGCATCAAATTCTTGAATGATTGAACCCCCCGCCACAAACCCCCCAGTAGACGGGTCGAACTTTAGCCCACCTTCCACCCCCTGAACAGAATCAAGCACGGTCTGGATTTTCTTTAATGAACGATTCACTTTATTTATTTTACGGGATGGCCATCTCGAAATGCCATGCTGCCTGCATATCCTTTTCAGAGTTGTAGGACAGACTGCACAAAGAAGCAAATTTCTCAACGAGCTTGTCTTAATATATTAACAGGTTCCATTCAGAAATATCCAACATCTGTAGACCAAAAATAAAACGAAGGATACATTACAAATTTAAATGCTTAGACATCCGCAGGGATGCTAATGAGCTCACTTAAGTCAGACACATTCTGCATATCTCGCTATGTAGAATGCATCTTTTCTCTAAATTTGACCACTGAATACAGTTTAATTACAGAGGCGTAACATGCAATCAGTGTATGTAAACAATTCCACAATAAAAATTGCATTTATTATTTTCCCTAGTAGCGTTAATGGGGGAAAATCCAGGATGGCTTTCAGAACGCAAAATTATGCATTCTCATTTATGGTTAAGATCAAGCGATATAATTATAGCCTTGGCATCCACAGATCAGACTAAAGATAAATATCCATCATTATAACCCAAATAAATAAGCCAGGTCAATCAGTTGACAAAAATTAGCAAAAATCACATTATTTCTTAGTCTCACCACCAATGCTCTTCGCAGCATCCTTCAGACTACCAGAAAAGTATTGCTGGAGAACACTCAAACTGACATTCTTCTCACCCATGCTTCTCTTTTTCTCAATCTGCCTTTTTGACCCATTCATTTCCTACAAGACAAGATACTGCCATTTGTTGAAGTTCAATCTCCAAGGACAATAAGAATCACAAGCTCATAAAACCAACTACAAGCAAAGTTCAATACCAGTACATATAGCAAATGCATCTTTAGATAGAAGAGAAGGGCTAGGTAACTCTTGCAATACTTCTTAACTATCCTTGAGGTAAAGAATCAAATAGTTTCCAACTTCTTCATCAAGCAATATGTCCTAGCTGGCCAGTACTGATTTGAAGTATATGGAGAACTTGCAAAATGCTTATAAGTTTAACATACATGTGGCAATCATTCATTTCTCCAAAGTTATTCATAAACTTGCACGTCAACATAAGCATGCTATCTGGAACCTAGCTAGATAACAGGCTTAATAGTTAGGAACAGTGAATAGTGGTTGAAACCAAATGATACCTGGTTATAAGCAGCTTCAATTCCATTGTTTCTCAAGTTGCAATCCTTCGATGAAATCTTACTGACTGAGTCCTTGTCACCATCCATTAATTCTATTTGAGTGTTTCTCCTAGACAAAGGCAAAAGATCTCGTACTTTTTCATTTTGAAGATTTACCAGTGACCCTGATGTTCCTGATAATTCAGCATCAGTAACAGTCCTTAAACTCTTACAAATTCTCTGCATGGTACCCGAGAGGTTGTCCAATAAAAGTTGCTGCTCTGAACTCCCTCTCATATTGACAGGTAGAAAAAATTCTAAAATGTAATCGTCATCATTAGTGAAGGTACTCCTTAGCCTTATAGCAACCGCAGCATTCAAATTGTATTTGCGTGCATGTTGAACAAGTGGATATTCACCAACATCATATGCCTTGACATCAGGATAGAAGAATGGCTGATTTGACATGATAGCTTTGCCAGCTGTACCTTGCCCTTCCTCAAGATGATGCTCAATACATGCATGAATAAATCCTTCCATCAATCTATCATTAACATAGCAAGCTGATTCTTCAATGCATAATACACACTTATCACTAAAACTTGAATGACCCTCCTTAATTCGTACTCTCACAGTTTCATTGCCAATTCCCTTCAAGTAACAACACGGAATCCATGTCAATGCCAGAGGCATACTATGTGCATGACACACAGCCCGTAACACATCAATTATCTCCATTAAAGCTGCTCTTTTGTTATTTGAGAGACTCTGCAGAAAAAGAAACCAAATTGTAAGACATGCAAAAATCCAGAACCACCTTGCAAAAACAGCTAAGTTATATTACTTAAAACTTTGCTTGTTTCTTTTTCCCCTTTCAATAATGCAGGGGAAAATCAATGCATCCTAATTTTCAGACGTCAATAACTACCTGGGGAAGAAGTCGGGGAGTCACAGCAGTCCTTAAATTCACAACCTGCAGAAAGTCAAAGAAAAAATGCATTTATTCTTATTACATTCAATTAAAACTGATGGTGAATAAGACAAGAACATCAATGATGGCAAATTACAGAAAACTTATCCCCAGAAAAGGAAACACTAATTTAGAAATATTTCAATGTTATGTATTTTCTGGCCTTCATGAATTTTCTAACTTTTTTTTTATTTTCCTTTCTTATATTTTGAGGAAATTATAAGTGCTATTAATCTTCTCAGTAGACAAATCATAGGCAAAAACTTTGAATATTTAAAAGGAGTTCAAGGTAAGAATAAAGAAAACATCTTCAAGATTATGACATAATAGAAGAAGCCATCACCGTATAGAACCTCTTGATATCATAGCAGAACCCTTCAATTGACCATCAGACATTAATGACGATACTAACATCATAGATTTTGAAAAACAGAAGAAAGCACATGTAGGATGCGTGGTTCATGACGATTCTCAATGGTAACCAAAGTCAAACATCAAGTTACAGGTCACTTTCATATCCAATCAACTAAACTGGTATCTCCAGTGGAGTATGTTATTCTAGAAAAATTATTGAAGATCCTTAAGTTGTCATCATCATAGTCTAAAGTAGTACCGGCTGTCCAACCTAATAATGCTCCAGAGTGAATTAGTCTACTGTTTCTACACTTTAAAATTCAACGTTTCACCGACCACGGGAGAATGATGAAGAATAGGGAGAATATTAAGCGAGGTGACAGGGAATTATGGAAAACCTACACTAAACAAAGGAAACTCTAACTTAGAAATATTTTGGTTTTATGTATTTTCTAAATTATACATATTTCCTAACTTTTTATTTATTTTCTCTTCTTAGATCTTAGGTGCCCTACAAATAGGCCTGTGTTAAGACTTACTTAACATACAAGGACGACTGCAATCAGACTCTACAAAAGAAGCAGGAATCCTGGCAAAGGGAAGAAATCGAAGCATGTGCCAAAATATTAAAGGAAAACCAACCTGAAGTGCTTGGCAAACAATTTCCAGTTCTCTATCAAAATCAGTCTTTTCCTTTGTAGTGACAAGCTCCAGTACAGCACAGCATGGCATTTCAGAATAAAGATCAAACACTGGAATGGCAATTGATCCACGAACCTCATGATTAATAGCATGCTCAATCCTCAAATATTCAGCCTTTGTGTAGTAACCAACATTGGAAGTCCACTCAGGAACTTTAGAGATAAAGACGCGACCAGGAAGTCCCAAGACAGAGCCTGGCCTTCCTTCTGCCGAGAATGTAAATGTCCGTGACACTTCACGATAACCCGCAAGCATTTGATCCAGCAAATAGGGTTGCTCACTTGTGGTTAAGATGAATTGATCTCCATGCTTTCTCGGTACCCAAACTTGTGCCAAGATTCCCCCGCCAGCAGATTCCTTGAAAAGGGACAAAGCCCTCAGCATTCTCTCATCTAGTGACCAGCCAGGTGGCCTAGAAACTATATAATTGCCCATCGCTAAGTTACTAAGTTCTTCAAAGGATTCATGAAAACGTTGTTTACAGTTTAAATTCCTGGCATCATTTCCATCATCAGAGAACTCAAGTTGGGCCTCCATTTGCTGAAATGCTACTTTCTCTCCAGAGTTGGGGAAACTTCTTGTGACATTGTAATTCTTATTAACATCACTTGCCAAGAACGATCCACTACTCTCCTCCATTAAATTGAATCCATCAAGTGACGCACATGGTACCGAGGCATATGATGAAAAGCCATTAGCTAAAACCTGATCTGTGGTTGATGAGTTATTGCACCAACCAGCATAAGTGTCAAAATTTATGAGCTCAGAGAAGGTGGTGAGCATATCCTCCGAAATTGAATTTCTTGTGCTACCATCTAATGATGCTGGTCCCTCCAAATGGGCTTGAGGAGAATTCCAGTACCCACTGTCCTTTCCCTTATGAGAAGTGTATTCCATGATTAGGTTGAAGCTCAAAAATTGGAATCAAAATTCAGCCAATGCTAGAGATCCTTCAAGTAAAAAGTTGCGCAAGGCATTCTTTCCCCGTTTACCAGCTTGCTAGAAGTTGTTACACATATCCATCTTCATCTTCATCTACACAAACCAATAACCTTCACAGTCAAACAAGTTCAACATAAGCAAAATCACAATAAAAAATGATGGTGATGATGATAAAGCAGTGCCAACCTACAATATCACCCCCCAAGCCCAGCTGGGGAAAAAAAGGAAAAAGGAAAAAAGGGGAGAGAAAACTGATTCCTTAATGGCTGACACTAAAGATCAAAAGCAAGTACTGTATGCAGGTTGGCTGACACAAAAAGGAATCAACAATAAACAGTATATATCAGAAACCCAGCACAGCACATCCTGAATTGAAAAAAATCCAAAACCAACAACTAGAAAGTCGACAATCTAGCCACTCCAGTCACCCAATCTTAATGCTACGGATCCGAATTGGCAGGATACAAGAAGAACCTGAGGACAAATATGTTCTAAACAAGATAACATATGCCCGGAGGAGAATTTAATCCAGGAGAGTGAAAGTAGGGTTATAAGTTATAAATACCTGAGTTAGAGGGCTGAAGCTTTCAAGGACCATTCGGGAAATGCTGTGAGATAAAAAGAAGCAAACGATGAAGAATTAGTTAAGGGTGAGTAATGGACAGGGAAGGGGTGGTCCTCCAAAAGACGAGCGTTCTTTGCGGTAGGAGAGAAGGGAGAAATTGTAGAGAATGAAATTGAGAATCCCCAATTACACGAACCCTAGAGATAACAATGCGAGGATGCTGCTGATGACAGCTATCGTAGCACCGACTTCAAAAATCTGAAAACATGAGGAAATCTTTGTTTAGAAAAGTCGCTAAAATTGGGGCAGCTTTGAAGTAAATGGCATGGAATGAGAGATTGTGGTCATGCTCACGCGCGAGCGAGCGCGCGCACTCCTAATCAAAATATACCCCTTAAACAGAGGTCTGAGACTACAAGCACAACGGGGCTTCCGTAAAGAAGAAAAGCAGAGAAGTGAATGCCGCCTTGTCTGAAAGTCTCGTACGGAATTACCACTGCTTTAGTTGATAAAAATAGAAAGACGGTGTTCCAACCTAAACCCAACCACACACCCAGACCCAAACCTTCGCCAGATTCCAACACAAAATAATGTCAACGAGTTTTTTCTTAAAAACAGGAGCCCAAAAAAAAAAAAAGATTCTTTTGTTTTGTGCTAGTTGTGGTTTGCTGGATCCTAGTTGCCTTTTATTTATATATAAGCAAATCTAAAATTTATCAATTTTCTGTGTCAAAGTACCAAAGTGTCCTTGCTCTCATCGACACTCAATGGTCAGGAGTGGTTAGACCCTGACATCTATTTAAAAAGTTTCAATTTTTGTCCCATTCTCTTGAATCTTGATACAGATGACAGCTGATGACATTGACATCTTTGTGGGTGTTTCTTTTAACCTTAATCATCCACCCAATAGTCATGCTTACTTTTTATCTTATTTTACTCTATTCTTTGGAGGCAATAAGGACCACCCATTTTTTCGTTAAAATAAAGTTATTTTCATCCTATGTCATGCTTTTGTATTTCATAAAATAAATTAAATTAAACGATACTCCCTCTTAAAAAATATAAAATATTTTTAATTAAATTTTAATTTTATTAATTATATTCAAATTAACATCATTTTTTATATATATTTTTATTTAATGAGTGTTTCACTTTAAAATAAATATAAAGTGATTGATGTATTGAAAAAATTTATAAAAAATATATTAATAATATCTTAAAATATTAAAAAAACATTTATTCTTTTAAAAGACATCTGATATTTTTAAATGAAAAAAACAAGTTGAAGAATGATTATTTTTTGTTTTTTTAACGATAACACTATTTTTCATTTGCAGATATGTTTTTTAAAGCCTGAGAAATGCATGTTCTAAATTGATCTAGTCATTTAAAAAATAGTTTCTATAATAGAAAACAATTCCTCTTAGCTAGTAATAACTAGGTCACGTACCCAATTACCGTGTGTGTGTGTCTGTGTGTGTGTGAGCAGTGACGGATCAAGAATGATGGACATGGGGGCAAATTTTCAAATAATATGAAATATGGGGGGACCAAAATCAATTTTATCAATTTTTATGAAAAAAATTCAGAATTTTCAAAGGAGGTTTAAAAAAAATTGGGGGGGGAGGGGGGGAGCACCCCTGCATCCCCCAATGGATCCGTCTCTGCATATAACTGGGTGTGTTAGTGTTTTCATATGAATTGCATATAGATTAAGATACATAGGTAAACAATAGTGTCGACTGCTTTGATATGATAATATATTGATTACTTGTTCATTATCGATTATTATACAGGTTCTAATTAGAGTGCTTTAGTGAAAGAAGCTAATCATAACTGATAATATGCGAGTGAAGGTGGGTCTCACGCATTCATACTTGGGAGTGAAGCAGCATGGCTAAAACAGATCTGTCGGAGGATATTAATTAAGAAACAATATACATATATACACATACACACGTGATACATGCATCATCTTTCGGGAGGAGCAGCATCCAGTGCTCCATCTCATGATCACAATCATTTGTTCAGAATCCTGACTTGCATAGCATTTTCGCATCCCCTCAGATATCTGCTTCTTCAATCACTGTTCAATTTTATGCATATCTACTTACTATCTTTTGTTACCTGCTCGTAGCTGTGCAGATAACAAAATGTAATATATACATCCCATCATACAAGCCCATTGACTGATTGAAAAAAATACTAGCCCAATCATATCAAGTGCTGGACATAAATTGTGTGATTATCATACTATATTATTGTTAATTCTCTAATTAATTAATTTTTGAACTTTCTTTTTCTCTTTTTATGTAATTAATTGGTGATCTACTTGTTTTTCACACTCATATATATATGCACGACCAAGTTTGTAATGAAAAAAAGTACACAAGAATATCAAGAGTTAAGGCTTGATAAAATGTTAGTTTCTTAGAGTATGATAAATCAGTATTTAAATTTTCATTAAAAGAAGTGTTTACAGTTAATATCCGACGACCCTACCTCAAATAAGATGTCTTCAATTAAAGAATACGATGTTAAATTAAATATTTCAATTCATATATATAATTGAATATGATAGAATAAAATAATGTATGCGTACCTGAACAATCAATGAGTACTTGAGAAATCTCGATTACCTTGAGTGTAGACAGGTACATAACCCACAGGTCCCCAGAACTTTCAGAGAGTTCAGAGATAATTAGGTGGAAGAAAATGAGTCGTGTGTTTGCAATTATCGAGTAATTGTTTTATATAAATTAGATCGATAAACGCCTTATTAAATAATAAATAATTATATATTTTATTATCTCTGACTCAATCAGTTAAGAGATAGGGAATAGCTGACGGTTACTGGGTTGGGCCTCTGTCTATTGGGCTCACTTGTGTGGTTCTCCTATTACGGTTCATACAAAATCATAAAGATCAATCTATTTGAACTTATTAATTAATATTAATCTATAAATAAATAAATATTTCAACATACGAGGCAAGTGTGTATGTATGATAAAATAAAAAATAAAAGTGTATCTCCTTACTCGGCCATTGAGTCAAAACGTATACGTGCGATGAAATAATAATGTATATGTTTCCGTCTTGATGAGATTTGCATTTGATGACGTTAAATGCTAAGGGTATTCAAAACCGATCCAAACCGAAAGGATCGATCCAAACCAATCCAAACCGACAAAAACCGATCAAAACCGAACAACAATCAGGTCTGCTTCGGTTTTTATGATATAAAAACCGATTGGTTCGGTTCAAGTTCGGTTTTGAGTACTAGAAACCGAACCAAACTTGATTAAAAAATTCTATTTATTTATTTGTAAAATATATAACCATTTATCTACAAGAAGAATTTTGTTTTGAATTTTTTATAGTAATAAATAAACATTTTTAAAATACTTGAATGAAAATGCATAATATTAAGTAATTATAATAATCATGCTATGATCATCATTTAATTATTTGCAACCTAAAAGCCTCAGCATTCAATTTATCTATAAGAAACATTTTGTTTTGAATTTTGTATAATAAATTTTTTATTATTTATTAAAATATAGATACATAGATAAACATTTTCAAAGGATTTTAATAAAAATACATAATATTAAATAATTTTAATCTTAAAAACTTATATAAATTTTTATGATTAATTATTGTTATCACATTAAAATTTTATTACATTTTTATACCTCTATTTATGAAAAAAAAAGGAGTCAAAAAGAATTAAATTTAATTTTAGTACATAGCACCATTATGAAGATGGAGAAAAGAAAAAAAAAATAAATAAGTGCATTAAACTTGATCAAGACCTTAACCAAACCAAACCAAACTGAAAATAAAACCGAACCAAACCGAACTTCATAAAAACCGATTAGGTCTCAATTATCAATAAACCGAATGGTTCGGTTCGGTTTGGTTTTTGTCCAAAACCAAACCAAACCGAACCTATCAACACCCTTATTAAATGCTTTGATAAAGCCAAATGTTAACAAGTCATAGATTTTATACTGTTATAAATGATTAGTCGGACAATATACATATATTTTTATTTTTATTTTTTTTGCTCTCTCTCCCTCTCTCTCTCATATGTGTACAGATTAAAGTTGACAATAGAATTGCTAATGCATGCTTGCGTTGTTTTATTCTATCCAGCTTATTTAGTCACAGAACATAGTGTCTTGGATATAATTAATTTTTTCATAATATTCAGGGGATAAATAATAACTCGGTGAAATCTAGTTTGCTTAAAAATTTATCAATTTTGGGAAAAAATCAAAATTTTTTTTAAAGTGCAATTTATATGTTAAATATTACAGAAGTATATTGTCAACTTTAATCTATACATAATAAAAGTATATAGAAGTCAACACAACAGTATATTAGTATATATGTCAAATGCTTTTTCATGTTTTTATAGATAGAGTGCATAACTACATAGCCAACAATTTGTTTTTTAGGAAAATGCTTAAATATTACAGAAGTTGGAAATCTCCAAGCCATCATGGTTCGGGTTTCCCATATCAACCATGGCAGTGCAATGTTTGACAAGTAAAAAAAAAAAAATTGTTATCTATCTATAAAAACATAAATGCACATGTATCTCTCTCTTTTTTTTCTAGCAAATTTTTTACTTTTTTAGAAAACATTTTTCATGTATTGACTTTCCTTTTTATATTTATAATAAAGCACTGGCTTTTAATAGGTGTGACTTGGAAACAACTTGCTAGATTCTAGCTAGTGAAACAACATTGTGTCAAGACTCGAGGGACATGGAGATTCTCGTTAAGATTCTGCAAATCATCGGCATATGCATGCTATGCCCGTGATTCTGATTTATCTAATTGAATGGGCCTGATTTATCTAATGACATTATTTCTGCAGATCATGATACGTAGCTGTGAACGGTAACAACTTAAATCATCCTCGTCTGGCTTGACGACAACTTCCCAGCATCCAGCTTAACAATTGTGGATCGTGTTGCATTGTTGCTTTCCATGTTTGCTGGGGTGGAATAATGTGTTCGGCTAGCTGGCTTAATCTCATCGGGGTATTAGACGTTGAGCACGGCAAACAATAAAATCATAGATGATTAAGGTTGCTCACTTTCATCCAATACATGACAGTGCAATGCTCTCCCGCGATGTGGGTAGTTATCTTAATTAGATCGCATGAGTGTTGACCAACAGGACAATCACGCTGTATTCTCGTGATTTTTATTTTATTTCGTGTAAAATTTGTAATTGTAAGATTCTCAATAAATAGAACTTTTTTACTATTGATGTTTGTGAATTACTTTGCTCAACTCCTGGAGGTAGCTAATCTAGCAACCTTTAGGTTCTCTCTCTTATTGGTGAGAGTGTGAGTAGTGACACTTCCCTACTGCCTTCATCGGGAGTAGAGGTGAGTGTTAAGTTTCTTTTTCACCCTCACTAGGTGGAGTTTGTGTGCGTTGAGTGTGGGCTTTCGAGCGTGTGTGTCATTTTTGCTTTTCTATTTGGTTTAAAGGTGCTCTGGCGGAAGGAATATGGAGGTGGATGAATTCGAGTCGGGGCAAGAGGAGGGTTGCGGTGGTGGAAAGGTTGCATTACTGGTGCGAGTCGTCTCTAAGAAGCCAATGCATAAACCAACATTTAAATCGCTTGCTCAGAGGATTTGGAATGTTGTTGCAAAGGTTAAGATGAAGATGATCAGGTGAACAAATTCCCGTTTAATTTTGCTTTTTAGGATGATGCTGATGGAGATCTGTGAGATGGGCATTGGACTTTGATGAATGCTCATGCGATTGTGCGTCCTTGGCCTTCCTCGTTATGCTTGGCAGAGGTTAATTTGAATCTGTGTGATTTCTGGGTTCAATTTCATGGGGTGCCACTAGATGCTATGAACATGAGAAATGTGTTTAAATTTGGGGCCAAAATGGGTAATGCACTGGCTGTTGAGAGTCCAATGATGGATGGGTGTATTACCAGAACGTTTGTTCGGGCTAGAATTGAAGTTGATATTACAAGGCCTTTATCAAGGTGTTTCTAGATGGCTAGGCCGAAACAATCGGGCAGGGTGACTGCTAAGTATGAGAAGCTTCAGTACTATTGTTATACTTATGGAAGGATTAGGCATGAATCTAGAAGATGTATGTTAGCTGCTGTTAGCGACCCATATGGCGGAAGTCCAGGTGTTTCTCCAATAAAGGCGGTTGCTCCTATTGTGAAAACAGAGGAGTTTGGTTTTTGCTCTATTTCCCGAGAAGGACGGAAACCAGGAAGTGGATACCATGCGTGAGTTGAGGATGTGACGATGAATGATTATGATAGTAGTGATGGGTTGCGTGGAATGAGTGGGCCGAACGATTCTGACAGTAATAGAGACACATGGCTAAATGGGAATGGGGGGACAATGTTGGTATGAATGGGGAAGATTCTAATGGCAGTCATGATCCATTGAGCGAACAAACAGAACTTGTGGGCAACACAGATCAGGATACATTAGGCCGGCCTAACAATCTATATAAGGTGCATCTGGATCTACCAAATACAGATTGTTTCACTAAGGAGTCTTCTATACTAAGTATGTTATAGAGCTACTTTCAGATGAGGACAATGGCGAGGTTAAGAAGCCTAAACAGAAACTGTTGACTTGGGAACAAGCTGAGGTAGAGAATGAACTTGCAATGGCCTTGGGAGAGTTAGCTTGAAGTTTAGTGTTGATGAGAAGTGGCCTTCTCCTAACCCAAAGAGGAGACGTGTAATTCAAGAGGCGAAAGAAGAGTTGCAAGCTATGCTGTGGATTCATGAAAATGCTGAATTTCAATTGAGGAAAGGCTCTCCTGCGAAGAAGAAAGGTAAAAGGAAAAAATATATGGTTGCTAGGAATTTGTTCTTAGAAAATTAGGGGGATGTTCCTATTGGAGTTAACTAATCAGGGGGTAGTTTATTGGACCCGATTGTCTGGTTGGATGTTGTCTTTTCTTTTGGTGAGCTGAGGCAAGGTGGCTGGCCATCAACAGCCACCAAAGAGCCATGATGGTTCTAGCTTGGAATTATTAGGGTTTTGGGGCTACCCTGACAGTTCAACACTTGAAGCATCAGGTCAAGAAATTTAAGCCCCAAGTTGTGTTTCTTTCTGAGACTAGAATGAAAGGTTAGACAAAAGTTTCATTTTGGGCATGGATTTTGTGTTGAACTGGAAGGATTATCTAGAGGGCTTTCTCTTTAGCGGTATGATAGGGTTAATTTAGAAGTAAAGTTTGCATCTAAAAATATGATTCATACTTTCTATACTGACGATGACAATGGTTACATTACTTTTATTTACCCACCTGTGAAAAGTTATAGAAGAGAATGGTGGTTCAGGTTACGTTCTTTACATCCTGATGATGATCGAGCCTGGGTTATTCTGGGTGATTTTAAAAATTTATTATATAACAGTGATAAGGTTGGGGGTAATTTTCTGGAACTAAATTATTTAAGTAATTTTGGGGAATTTATTAGTAACTTTCAGATGGTGGAATTGAAATGAAGGGAGGCCGATTTACTTGGATGAACAAGCGTGAAGATGAAGATTTCATTATGGAGAAACTTGATCGAGTCATCTGCAATCAAGTATGGATGTTTTCACATCCTAATGCTCAATGTTTGATTCTTGAAGCAGTTGGGTCTGATCATGCTCCTCTGTTGCTTTTTTCAAACTATCAGGATGGTAGGACTCCCAGAAGATTTCGATTTGAGATGCTTTGGCTTGATGATCCAAAGTTTGTGAATCTAGTTAAAAGTAATTAGGGTGGGTTTTCTGCTGCTTGTGATGAGTGGGTTCATGACTTCACACAAAATCTGGATAGAGTATGGAAGGTTTTGATTAATTGGCATAAAGTGAAATTTTCACATGTTAGACTATTGATGGGTGAGCTGCTAACACAATTTAAAAGCTGTTATGAAGCTGGGTGGGAACCTAAAGATGCCTAGCGTGCATGGCAAATTACTTCTCAGTTGGAATTATTATGGAAAAAAGAGGAAAAATACTGGGCTCAACGTTCCACGGTCTAGTGGTTAAAACGGGGAGATCAAAATACTAGATTTTTTCATCAAACTACGTTACAAAGGTGAAGGAGAAATAAGATTGTCCGCCTTAAAGGAGCTGACAACAATTGGATTGAAGATCCAAACCTAATTGACAAATCCTTTACTGAGTTTTATGGGGATTTGTTCAAGTCTGATGTAGGCGGTGACCTGTCCTTTGTCCTTCAGTTTGTGAGGCAGACCATGACTGATAGTATGAATGAAAGTTTATGTATGCCGATTCTAGATGACGAGATTAGGAGAGCTGCATTTGAACTTGAGGTGGTTTAAGGCAGCAGGACCAGATGGTTTCTAGGGCATGTTCTATCATTGCTCGTGGGATGTGGTAGGAGAGCATATTTGTTTCTTGGTGCGTAATTTCTTTTCTCAAGGCTTTTCTCTTGAAATGTTAAATTGACTGATTTGGTGCTCATCCCAAGGGTTGATAATCCTGAAACTGCTGGCCAATTTCGTCCTATAGGCCTATGTAACTTTTCATATAAAATCTTTTCAAAAATCATTACCAATAGGATGAAGCCTCTGTTGAACGATCTCTTTACTGTTAATCAATGTGCGTTTGTACCTGGTAGACTAATTTTTGACAACATCTTGATTACGCATGAAGCTTTGCACTACTTACTATGAAGTCAGGTAGAAAATAGGAGTTGGCTTTGAAGTTAGATATGAATAAAGCTTATGATAGAGTAGAATGGGACTTTGTTAAAGCAATAATGCTTAAGATGGGGTTTTTCCATGACTAGGTGACTAAAATCCTTGAATGCATCTGTTCTGTGAAGTTTAATCTTCTAATCTTGGGAAGGGTTGCTGCTACTATTCTCCCTAAATGAGGACTTAGACAAGGGGACCCGCTGTCCCCCTGTTTGTTTATAATAGTGGCTGATGTTCTGGCTCAAATGATTAATCATTTTGCTAATTGTAATGCATTAAAGGGCATTAAATTGGCAAGGCAAGCTCCAATGATTACTCATTGTTTTTTTGCCGATGGTTCGGTGTTCTTCTTACAAGCTACTAAACATAATTGTGTTATCATGAAAAACATCCTTGATTGCTACTGTCATGCGTCAGGACAGAAAATAAATCTGGAAAAATATTGCGTATTCTTTTCTCGTGAAATGCCTTGGGACTTGAAATCTGTACTTAAGAGATATTGCGGGTGAAAGAGGATGATAACCTAGGGAAATATTTAGGACTACCAATTCTCTGGCGTAGATCAAAGGTGGAGGCTCTTGGCTTTGTGACTGATAAGGTTAGACAAAAGGTTCAAGGGTGGAAGAAGAACCTCCTCTTTGCTGCGGGGAGAGAAATCTTAATTAAAGCAACAGCTAGTACTGTACCTGTCTGCCCCATGTCTTGCTTTGTGTTCCCAAAACTGTTTTGTAAGGAGTTTGATAGTATTTTGACTTCATTTTGGTGGGGTCAAAAAGGGGAAGAAGGTAGAATACATTGGTTTGGATGGCAAGATTTAACCCTGCAAAAAATGGATCGTGGGGTTGGGCTTTGAGATATTCACTGGTTTAATATGGCTCTTATTGCTAAACAAGGGTGAAGAATATTGAATAAACCTAATGAAAAAAGGAATTTACTTTCCTAAGTGTAATTTCCTAGCTGCTAAAACAGACTCACGTGCTTCCTGGGCTTGGACAAGTTTGCTAGATGGTCGTCAGTTGCTGGATCCGCTGACGTGCTAGAATATTAGTCATGGGCTTTCTATGAAAATTTGGGGTGACCCTTGGATCCCTTCATTGCCTACGTTCAGAATTCCATCTATGGCACCTCATAAGGATGCTAAGGAGTGGATTGTAGCTGATTTCCTTGACCATAGATCTTGGAACCTCGAAATGATAGCTGAGTTTCTTTCTATTACTGAAGCTGATGCAATTTTGAACATTATGCTGCCAAGGTTTCACCATAGTGATTGTGCTATATGGAAAGAAATTTGGAAATTAAAAGTGCCTTCTAAGATTAAATTTTTCTTATGGAAAGTTATAAGGGGTGCTTTACCCACTCAAGAAAGTCTATGGTGACGGAAATGTGCTTCTAATCCACTTTGTTTGGTCTCCTGCGAACAAGTGGAGAATCTAGAGCATTTTGTCACGGCCTTGGAACTCCCTTTCCTTGAACCGTGCCGGCCTTAGCTTGATCACCCTCTTTGATCCCTGCTAAGTCAGCCGAACCCTCAAAGTAGGCAAAGAGACTAGGAGAGTTGGACGCAAGAGTAGAAAGCTTAAGTGAGTGAACTTGATAGCTTTATTGCTTCTCCCTTGAGTTGTTACAAATGAGGGGTGAGGGGTATTTATAGGCCTCCCCCTTTCTCTAGAAAGTTCCCACCTCCTTAATGGACGATTGGGATTGATTCGATCCTACGGTGTACATTCTATCTCTAGAATATTCTATAAAAATATCTACAACAAATATCTAGATATTTACAAAGAAGTTTCTAGAGACTATCCCTCAAGATATGTGTGAAATATTCTAGAACATCCTAGAATATTCTAGATATCTCCACATTCCTCCATAAGTTTCTAGAACCTTCTAGAAACTTCTAGATCTTTCTAGATTTCTCTAGATAATTCTAGATTGTTTTAGATGCCTCTAGAACATTCTAGAATATATTAGACCCTTGTTGGAAGCTCTGAAATTCTCTCCGTTATTCTGGAGGTCTCCAAAAATTCCACAACTTTGTAAGTTTTCTTATATTTGAATATAGGTTGTGACATTCTCCCTCACCTAATCCAGTGACGCCCTCGTCACTGACTTGATTCATGTGTTGAGGATTCTTCCCGCAAGGATCCTTCTTCTTCTTGGTCCTTTTATGATTCATCTCCCCCTGAGATAAGATCATCCTTGGCTTTCCTGGCATGCTATCCTCCTTTAGTACCCGCATGGTTGATAATTGTGAAATTTCACTGCTTGAAGTGGGTACCGTATGAACAACTCCTCCCTCGGGGATGCAGAATACATTATGATATGGCATGATAAAAGCTTTTACCTTTCGCATGAACTCCAAACCAAGTACCACCTTGTTGTCGTCCATACGAGCAATTGAGAAATCCACCTTACCATGCCAATCCCCAAGACATAGCTCGACCTCTCGAGCAATGCCAACTAAGGGTTGAGGAGGAGAATTAGAGACTTTTAATAAACCTCCTCCCTTTTCAATTTTGAGACCTACCCTCTTGGCCTCTTCTGGAGAAATGAAGTTGTGGTCGGCCCCAGTGTCCACCATGATGCTGACAGGCTTCCCATTTAGTTTAGCCTTCACATGCATTAACCCACTACCTTGTGAGGGTTGGGCTTTAGAAGAGTTGAGAAGTTGAATTGATCCTATCCTAGGATTTTCCTCTTCCTCTTGCGCCTCCTGCTTTTGCACTAAAGCAGATAATGACCCCAACTTCGGGCAATCCTTCATCCTATGGGGGCCTTGACATACAAAGCAGCTAAGTTCTCTCTTTTCCTTCTGCTTTGTTTGGGATCCCTTCCCAATGTCTCCCTTGTTAGTCACCTTCCCTTCAAGATTTGTCCCTTTACCGTTTCCTTCCCCACCATTCTCAAGGTTAGGGTTAGGAAATCTATTCTTAGGAGACTCACCTCTTTCCCTTTGAAACTCTGAGAGACTCTCGGCAACCAGTATGGCTTCATCGATGGTCTTGACACACCGCCGCTGCAACTCATGCTTGGCCCAATTTTGAAGACCATCAATAAAGTAGAAGAGACCCTCTTCACTGCTCAGATTCGGAATCTGAAGAGTTAAAGAGGTAAATTCCTGCACATAGTTCGAGATAGTGGTCTTATGTTTCAGCTCTCTCAACTTCTTGCGAGCTACATAGACCACGTTCTCCGGATAGAATTGTCTCTTCAATTCCTTCTTAAAGTCTTCCCAAGTGTTGATGGTACAAAGCCCCTTCTCTATGTCTGCATGCTTCCTTCGCCACCATAACATTGCATTATCAATAAGGAAGTAAGCAGCAGTACGTACCTTGGTTTGATCGTCTATTATTCCTAAGGTGTCGGCGTAGCGATCCATTTGCCATAAGAAGTTCTCAACTTCTTGGGCATCCCGTACACCTTTAAATTCTTTTGGTTTGGGAAGATCCATTCTCACTTCCCTGATTCCACTATTTCCATCCAATAGTGGATTCCTTCCTTTTGCTTCTAAGGAAGTCTTGAGAGTGTTGAGTTGTTGTTGCATTACGGTGATAGCCTCCATCACCTTCACCTCCAAGGATTTAACGGCATCATCCCGTTGATCCTCTGAGTTTTGCAAGGCATCCACACTACTCTTCATCCCTTCAATCTCTTTGAGAGTGTGGTTCTCCAACGTACCCATGTCACCCTCAACTTTCGCTACTCTACCTACCATTTCTTCCATTGCTTTATCTAGAGCATCAATTTTTATAGAGAGTATAGTAAGGTCTTCTGAACGTACCTTACTAGAGCCTCGTGTCCTCTTGCCACCTTGGTGTGGAGGTTGGGATTCCCTTCCCCTCTCCTCGTCGTGAGCAAGAGTCTCCTCAGTCACACCTGACATTCTTGCCTACCAGTAGCACTATCGAAACCACGGCTCCCTCGAACCTTGGCTCTGATACCACGTTGTCACGGCCTTGGAACTCCCTTTCCTTGAACCGTGCCGGCCTTAGCTTGATCACCCTCTTTGATCCCTGCTAAGTCAGCCGAACCCTCAAAGTAGGCAAAGAGACTAGGAGAGTTGGACGCAAGAGTAGAAAGCTTAAGTGAGTGAACTTGATAGCTTTATTGCTTCTCCCTTGAGTTGTTACAAATGAGGGGTGAGGGGTATTTATAGGCCTCCCCCTTTCTCTAGAAAGTTCCCACCTCCTTAATGGACGATTGGGATTGATTCGATCCTACGGTGTACATTCTATCTCTAGAATATTCTATAAAAATATCTACAACAAATATCTAGATATTTACAAAGAAGTTTCTAGAGACTATCCCTCAAGATATGTGTGGAATATTCTAGAACATCCTAGAATATTCTAGATATCTCCACATTCCTCCATAAGTTTCTAGAACCTTCTAGAAACTTCTAGATCTTTCTAGATTTCTCTAGATAATTCTAGATTGTTTTAGATGCCTCTAGAACATTCTAGAATATATTAGACCCTTGTTGGAAGCTTTGAAATTCTCTCCGTTATTCTGGAGGTCTCCAAAAATTCCACAACTTTGTAAGTTTTCTTATATTTGAATATAGGTTGTGACAATTTGCTACTATTATGTGATAAAGCTAAGCGAGTCTGGTTTGGAAGCATGCTAGGATTTAGAATCCAAGAGAGTGATATCACTAGGATTGATGATTGGTTAATTGAATTCTTTAGCCATAAGGAGGTACCGGAGGAGACTAAAGCTTTTAGTGCATTCTTGTTGTGGCAAATCTAGAAAGCAAGTTGCACTTTTGTGTTTAAAAAGAAATCCATTCCTCTTAGAAGTATCATTCAATTGGCTTCCACCTGTGTGGAAACATACTGGGCCGCTAATAACTGGTGCAGTGTGGATCTTAGCTCACGATGTATAGATATTAGGGCTCAAGATGCTGCGAATGAGAAACTTGCTCATACTGATGCTTGTTTTTCTACAGACTCTTTCTCTTTTTTTGTGTTCTGTGATGGGACTTTTAATGGTGAGACAAAGAAAGCTGGGTATGCTTTTGTGGTGCGTGCTCAAACTAGGTGCTGTGTACATATTATAGGGGTTGACCTGGAGGTTATTTCTCCTTTTTATAGTGAGAATGAAGCGCTCTACCAATGCCTAAATGGTGTATATTTGCTGGTTTGGCGAACGTGCTTTTTTTAACTGATTGTTTCCCTTTGGTTGAAGCTGTGCGGTGTCATGCAAGTTGTCGTGAATGGGAATGCTTTACCAAAGTGGAGGATATTTCGTTCCTTGGGCAAATACCAAGTTCTAGTAGCTTTAAGTGAATCCCAATAAATCTGAACCGTGCTGCTGATTGGGTTTCTCATGTAGTAGGAAAAGGGGTGTGCTCTTCGAACTGGGCCTCTCGACCTCCACCTTTCCTGTCGCATCTTCTAGAACAAGACTTCTTGGACTCTGGGAAGTTTTCGTTTGCTATTAGTTGATTTGGTCTCTTGTTTTGAATGTTGACTTTTGTCTTTAAGTCTTGTCTGCTGCTGGTGTTGCTGTCCTTGTTGGATATTTCGTTCTAGTAATGATATGGTGTTTTCTCTTGGGCAAAAAATAAAAATAAAAATGCCCCTGGATGTAGCTAAATTAGATGGAGATCTCTTTCGCTACACCGTCCAAAGAATTGTCACGTTATTCGCGGCTTGCAAGCAATTTATAAAACGAATTACATAATTTTAGTAGGCTGCGCGCCAGGAAAATGATGGATTGATGATTAATTTTATTATTATGAATAAAGAATATATAAAAATTTTACATGTTGATCTACGCATGATTCTCTTTTATCGGGAGCCAATGAAAATAGCTTTTGGTGGTGTGAAAAACTAAAGGGCGGATGCCTAAAAAATAACAAGGAAATTCAAAATAAATGCAATTTTTTTACCAACAAAATAAATGCAATTAAGGTCAGCTTAAAAAATGCAAGATGCTCCATTCGTTTTTATATATAAAATAAACTATTACTTGTTATTTTGTTTTTATTTATAGATAAAATTACATATTTTAATAAGTATTTATTATAATTTTTTAAATTACTATTCATAAAACTCATAAATTTCATTCACAAAAAATAATTAATGTAACTTTATTTTAATTGAATACAAGGATATTTTAATTTACTTTTTTATTTATAAACATAATTTTTATAATTCACTGACTTTTTAAATTATGTGATACAATTATTTTTTTTGCATTGAGATACAATTATTATATACATACATACATACATACATATATATATATATATATATATATAAACGAAGTGAGTGCTGGTATAATAAAAACTAAGATAAAACGAGGGTTAGAGACTGGAAGTTGATGCTGGCCCTAGGAAGAAACGGTTCGTTTACGATGCTGAAACTGGAAGTGATTTTCTCATTTTCATTTTCAACATAAGGTGCCGACATGTGAGTGCATGCATGCATGTATGTATAATTCATTAATAATTTTTTACAGTCGCTGGCTCTAATAGCGTCCTGGCTCGGTGCCTTACCCTCCCACTATCGGCTGGCGACTGCGATCAAATATTCTCTTTCAACGCCACCAGTGTAAAGCTGGCTTTGCATAAAACTGAGTTTTGCACCATTAATTGAAAGGGAAAAAAAATGTGTTGGGTGTAGAAGGCAGCTAAAACGGACTAGCTGTACACAGATTTGTTTTCTCTTCATATCCTCTCTCAATATACTATTTAATATTCAATTACATCCATCTATTTCATTATTTATTTGATTTAACGATGTTAAATTGCTAATTATAACATTAAAATAAATATACTATTTATTTAAAGATAATCATAAATAAACGTTATAAACTTATTATTAAAAAAATTATGTTGAAATCTCACATATAAAGATTAATTATTATAAGATTCATTAATAATTGAAGTAAAACTATTTACAATATACTAATGACCTTACTTTAATTGTTAATAAATATTACAGTAATTAATTTTTTTTATATAAAATCTGTGCATAATTCTCAGTATTTTCAAAAGCGTTACTTGCAAGAGGGCAGACTGGAAATGGGGCTGCTGCCGAGGGAGAGAGAAAGGAGGGTCAGCTACTGCCTACATCCGACATGCATCTTTTTTTTTTTTTTTTTTTAATTAGTTTCCGGCCATATGCGATGCACGGGATAATTATCATTGTGGATTTAACATGGATAATTCAAGTCGTCTGTTGTGGGCATAATAACAACATAGATTATTTGTGTTTCACCATATTTAAATGCATTTAGTTATTCGGGCAAGAAAAAAAAAAAGCATTTAGTTGCTCTTACTACGTGTTTAAAAAGTGAAAAACGTTGAGTGGCTTCAATTTTTTAACGTTTTCATTAGTTATTTCTCACTATAATGTTTTTTTTTTTTAATATAAAGAGAGGGAACGAGCCCAAGAATACAACAAAACTAAACAAGACAGCAATGTTGTTCAAATACAGGTGAGTAGCATAAATAAGATAGGTTGTGATGATAAAGTCCATTAATTAAGAGATTGTTTGAAATTATTTTTATTTTATTATTTTAAGAATTGATATTTTATAAAATATGTTTTGAGAATAAAAAATAATAAAAATAGGTGCTTTTTTTATTTTTTCTTATTCTCTAAAAAAATAATTCCAAAACATCTGAAAATTATTTTTATTTTTCTATTCTCTAGAATAATATTTTTTTATTCTTTAAAATATATTATCAAACAGATTTTTTTTTTATTTTTTTGTTGTGAAACAAAAACTATTCTTAAAATAGATTGCCAAACAAGTCCTAAAGTTCTAGCTCTTTTATTGTTTAGTGCTTTAGTCAAGAAAAAGGATTTGGATGCGAACCTATTAAGTCTAACACAAGGAAAATGCATTAGTTGAATTCTTTTTAAAATCGAATGTTGAACATAATGAATTATCTCTGGTGCAATGCAAGGGACGTTAGCATAAAGGAACAAAAGTTAATCTTTCCAAATTTCTATACAAAACTTCAGTATGCTTCAGTGTTCTCATAATGCAAAAAGGAAATGAGTGAACACTGAAAAAAAAAAAAAAAAGACAGGAAATAGTAATGTTTTTTAAAAAAGAGCATTGCTGTCATCACTCATGAAAAACAAATAAGAAGAAAGAGAAACAAAATGCAAAAATAGTGTTCAGTTATGAAAGAATTTCACCGGCCCGGGGGGGGGGGAATTTCACCGTCAACAATGCCAATTCAAAACCAATGTTGTGCGTGTGTTTACCAAAATTATCTATATAACACACGCCCAACTAATTTGATGTGTTTCAATAACACATTACCATACAGCATGCCCATCGTCCTAAATTCACATTTCTCATTGAGCCTATTCCATTTAAAATAAGGCTTGGAAAGATCTACAAAATTCCAGAGCAACCAAGCGGGACCCGCAGGATAAAAATTAACAACACTGATGCAAATTGAACATTGTTCAGGCAACTGTTGCACTACGGTAAAACCAACGGATTTTACAATATAACAAGTTAAAAATAAAAAAAAATAAAAAATAAATATAATATAATAATATAAATAAAAACTATAAATATAAATATAATATAATATAAATATAAAGTGGAGATGAAGTGATGATTAATGATTAATGATATAGAACTTCGGTTTCATAAAGACAAGGTTTACACTGTCCACGCTATGAGACGATGTTTGAATTCTGCGTCAATCAAACCCATTATTCAATCTAGAGTATCATGGTAAATATTTTTCAATATGTAGTATTTTGATGACTAACTTTTTTTTTATAATATTATGGTCAATTTCCTAATAATAATTACAAAACACAAATATTCTCTTATTTTTAAAAGTTCATATCTATTAATTTAATTGTTAGTTAATCATTAAGTCACGTGTGTTAAGCCAAAATACTTTTTCTTGAAATATAAATTGTCTAAAAATTATTCAAATTATAAAAAAAATTAATGCATATAATTTTTTTACCTTTTATCTATATTTAATTTTTTAAAGAGCGCAGTTTAAAAAATTTAATGAAAGAATAATTTAATATAATTTATATTTATTTTTAATTTTTTACTAATTTTAACACAAATTTTTACATTATTTATTTAAATATAAATATACTTAATTATTTAAAATTTTTAAATTAGGAGAGAGTAAAGAATTAGATTATAATGGAAAAATAATAATTTTAAAATTTTCAACATAATTACAATTAAAAAATTAAGTATTTTAAAATTTTTAACGAAATATTCCTATGGATCATAAAATTTGAATTAAAGTATTTTTTTTTAAATAGATGAAGGTCTCTGTAGTTTTAATAAAATAAAAAACAGATCACTATATTTTACTTTATTTAATACCTGGAACGTATTTTCAAGGTCAGGTCGGGACTCAGGGTGCTTTCCATTTTCCTATTTGGAATATTATTCCCGGATACTAGATTCGAATGTTATCTTGTCCCAAGGAGCCTAAATATACCACTTATAATTATATACTGTAAATTTATTACTAGTTGAACTATGAACATTTACTATTAAAATAGCGTAAATTTACAAATCTGACGATATTTATCACTGTTTATTAATTGAACGGTACAAATTTACAGGTAGAACCATATGTGTTTATCATATGGAAGCTATTAAATTTGATCCTGAGAAATAATTTTCCTTTCCCCCCGTTTTTCAAGCTGTGTACTCGCACCAACTTTCTTTCCTGACAAAACTCTAACTAAATTTATTTACTCAGTCAATTAAAGAAAAGTTTGCCATGTACCTCACCTAAAAACTCCCAACATATTCAAGTCATTTTTTCATTTTACCGTTCAAATGCCATAAGCATTCATGAACAAATGTTACAGGTTCGTGAAATTTTATGCAGATAAGTGGATACCATCATGTTCGCTTTTGTTTTGGTGAAATTCCAGAGATGAATATTTGGGCAAAGTTTCAATATTCAAGCTTATTCTAAGGTCTTGAATTGAAGTCATGAGATATGTGTAACATCCTGGAATTTAATTATATGATTAAATGAATTAATCAAGGGAAATTGAGTAATTTCATGTGTTAATTAAATTGAGGGTAGTTGGAGAAAAAACACTAAGGGACCTTTTGGGTTTTGGTTACAATCTTTGTAAGTGCATTGAGCTACTTAGGCCTAGTTACTAGCTTTACATCATTTAGCCTCTCACGCTCTTCCTCTTCACTTAAATCAAATTTTGAGCTTGAGAGAATTCCATGAATGTTAAAATGTGGCTAGGTAGGGCGTGAATTTCAGTGTTGGAATGAAGAGCTAGAAACGAAAATGGTGCTAGATCAAGAAGAAGGTGTAGATGAAATGAAGAGTTAGGAAGAAGAGATGAAGACTCAGATCTAAAAGTGTAGGCTTGCTAGACGTGAATCAAAACTGGACAAGAAAGGAGAAATGGAACGAAATTATGAATGGTGGAAGAAGATCAAGTTTGATTATAAGCTTATTTAGATCACCTCAAATGGATTTCGAACAATATTTATGGCATTTCGAAAATTTGACCCTAGAGCTTATTTTTTATAGCAAAGATATTGTTTGATCTATGCACTATGTTACAGTGCAAGACACAAAGATTCACTTGTAACATCCCAATTTAAATTTTAATAGTTAATTTGGGTTAATAAAAATTTTAAAAAATATTTAGAGCTAAATAAATTAGTAGGAGATGATTATTAAATTTAACTTAGGATATAATTATAAATTAAAAATAAAAAAAAATAAAAAAAATAAAAAATAAAAAAAAATAAAATATTATTAAATTATTATTATTATAATAAAAAAAAGGAAAAAGGTTTGAAAAAAAAAAGAGAAAGGAAGAAAACTGCAGCCGCCTCAATAGTAATAATAGTAAAATAATAATAATAAAGAAAGAGAGAAAGAAGAGAGAGAAAAGAATAAAAAAATGTGTGGGATCCACTGAATTTTTATAAAAACTCACATGTTCCTTCATTTCTTCATTCCTTCTTTCGTGCGTGAGCTGAGGCAGAGAGAGCATCTGTGAGTCAAGTTCACCGGTGCTGGGTTTTAAGGTAAAAGTTTTTAATAGGATATTTAGGGTGTGATTTTAAGCTTTTTAAGACTAAGTAAGTGTTCTAAAATTTTTTCGTAGTCATCTTTTTTCTTTGGTTTCTGAGTTTGTAGTGGTAGAAAATTTAAAATCTGGAAGAGGGATGAATTTATGTTGAATAAATATGATTTTTGAGGTTGTCAGTAGTATAATAAATGTTATAGAGTATAAATTTGTTAATGATCTTTGAATTTATGGCTTATGGATCAAATTCTAAACTAGATCTGAAAATATATGTTGATTTATTGAGGTTTAGATGATTATTTGGGATGAGAAATGAATTATTATGGCTATAGAATTATGATTCTAAGCTAGAGACTCAATTTTAAATTTTTGAGTATTTTAGGTGCGAATTTATAAAATAAAAAGAAAATTTTGATAATAGAAATTAGTTTAGAAGTTGATTTTTAGATTATTAATGTTTATTGATAATTAAAAGAGGAGTTAAAAATTATACTTAATAGTATTAACTATAGATTTGTATTAAGATTGAGATTAGGAATTATGTTATATTTTTAATTCTATTATTAGAATTATTTTATTAGTTTCAAAAATTGAAACTAATATTTATAAATAATATGTTATTTGTAGATTGTATTACTGGTGAAGATTGTGGTGAGAGAGAAATTTTAAGGAATAATTTATTGAAAAAGCCACAAGGTAACCATGCTTTTAATTTATGATTAGTGTTACTTCATGTTAATTGGGTGATTATTGAGAAAATTATGAATTTTGTAATATTGTATAATTGTGCAATATTATTATGAATTTGTTTGATTATTGTGGGAGGTGTTGGGAGACTTGCTATTATTGTTGTATTTATGTGCCATGTGGTACGCCCCTATTGGAGTTCAATAGGTGGCTTGTAAGGGCTCGGGCTAATCTACCTTTGGCTGGGTAATTTAGCACCGAGTGAGGGCTACGGCTCGAGGTTAATGGAGGGATATAAGGATGGTTGTTTGTGTATATTATAATATTTTTTATATTTGTTAGAATTATATTATTTTTAATTCTCACTTAGTAAGCACACACTTAACTGTTTGTATACACTATCATAAATTGGCTTTGGTTACTGGGACTTTTGAGTCTTATTATGTGGTTAACAATTTTCAGGAGAAGAGCCACGAGTGACACGTGGAGGAGTCCCAGAGGCTTAGTGGTATAGATCCACTGTCTCTTTTGGGTATTTAATTTATAATTTATAATGTGTTATATTGCCAATATTAAGGCTTTTTGTTTATTATCAATTATATGAATATATAAATGTAATCATGCCTTTCAAACTATTTCTATTTTTGGTACAATTTGGATGACTGTAATTTTAATATTTAGTTTACTTTGGATTGGTTAAAATGGCATGATTATAAGGCCAAATAACTGGCTTGTGTTGAAAATTGACTAAATTGCTTATTTTACTTGTTGGGAGTATAAGGATGGATAAATGTGATTTGGTTTACTTGTTGGGAGTATAAGGATGGACAAATGTGATTTAGCCTAATGGCATGTGGGAGGTAAAAATTTATCTGAAATGTTATAGTGTGTGAGTTGAAGCCAATTATAAAATATTTTATATCGAAATTATTGATATAAAAATGTGTTGGGTGGCTGTAACCCAACTATGGTTGAGTTAAATTATTTAAAAAAAAAATTTTGGTGTGTTACATCACTGGCTATGGCGTGTTGGTTTTTAGTTGCAGCAAACAACCTTTGTGCTACCAGCTATGGTGAATCTTCAGAAAGCCATAATTGCTTTCTCAAAAAATGACCTTTTTAACCCTATTTTTCAATGCTTTCAAACCTCCTTGATATCCTATACTTCCATATGATTTAATATGCTGATGTCTACATGTTTTCCTTAGCTTTGAAAGTTTTACTCTTTTATTTAAAATATATTAAAGGTATTATCGAGGAACACATAAGGCTGTTGTTAATCACGCACAGTGGGGATTTGAATTAGTCTATATGAGAGGGGGTGACACCCCAATATTTTTGACAATACTGGGTAATGAAATAAAAAAAGTTTATATATTCACTAATATAATGAAGGGTTAGAGTATAAATCTATCTCGGATGCTTTCAAAGAGGCATAATTGGTATCCCACCATTTTAAAAAGCATAGTGTTGCTTTTACTTTTTAAAAACCAAACAATATTGCCCTAAACTAACAGAAGTAGTTGACAGTGTTAATTTGATCAAGTGGGCCCACATTTTGATGCCACATGTGTAGGGAAATTTTTGACTACTGCCATGCAAGCTAGTGCTTCTTCACGACTTCACCTCTTTATCATCTCCTTCCTCACAGCCGTATGGTTTTGTCTTCCTCCCCTACCTCTCTATTGTTATCTTCACCTTCCTCCATTATCAATGGCAATTTGCTTGAGCTTCTTCTTACCCTTTCACTTGGCAAGATTAGATTCAGTAAGAATGTGAAATCCCTTGCTTTAAGAGTCAAAGATTGCGAGATTGCCTATGTTGACCCTTCATCAATGCCATCTTCAAATCTCTACTCTTCAAACTTGAAGATTGCGAGATTCCTTCCTTTCTCACTCTAACTCCAGATTCATCCTCACTCCCCTAGATCTGATGGTCAAACTTATTGAAACTCTAGTATTTATACAATTCTTTGATTGTGTTCACCAATAGTTCGGTCTGGTTTGAGTTTAAGAACTCTAACCAGCAATTTCTTCTTGCTAGGGTTTGTTCTTGTATATAATAACACGAATTAGAATCACTATAATCATTAAGCATAGGTGAGACTATAAATATTAGTTCTCATGTACATTATCATGTGTGGCACCCAAAACCCTATCTTCATTTCCTTAATCCCACTCCATGTCTTATTTCACCTATTGCATTATTCTGACTAATGGTAATATCCTTGTTACTTATTGTCAAGTTCTCATTTACTTGAAAACTTTTTTTTTTCATTCTTGATCCTAATGATATAGATTAATGTCGATATATTAATCTTAAATACTATGGATTATGTTTTTGCTGCAATGGTTTGGGTGTATTACTCAAACACTATGGGTTATGTTTTTGCTACAATGGTTTGGGTGTATTACTCAAACGCTATGTGTTATGTTTTTGCTACAATGGTTTAGTGTATGGCTTTACAAGTTTTAGCTACCTTGGTCCAGTACAAATCTCAAATGCTATAGGTTATGTTTCTCAAATCCAAAGGAGTATGGCTTTCTGAGGGGGTAGGAAGAAGAAGAAAGTGTCTTGTTCGTAGGTGTGATGACAAATCTAGGATGACAAAGAAGATCTACATGGCATAAGTCAAAAGTTCTCAAGCATGCCAAGTTAACCTAGTGGCTTAATAGTGAAAGTGTTTTGTTTTCACAAGTCAAGCCACGAGTTTGAATCCAAGCACTCTCAATCTCATGCACACAAAGGTTATCAAGCATGTGTGACATTAATATGTGGGACCCATATAAAGAAATCAACACTGTTCGTTATTTTTGTTAATTAACACTGTTATCAATTGTGTCTCTTTAAAAATGTTTAGAGCAGATTTATAATTTAGTCCTATAATAAAAGTTGACTGTTTGAATTAATTTCAGATGATCTATGTAAAACAGTATAACGTAGCTAAGAGTGAAGGTACTTGAGTAATATCAGTGCAAACACACTCGTCTCATCTTAAAATTGAAGAGCCAGGCTAACTTGTCCATGCAATCATGCATAATTATAGTTAAGGAGGGGGGGGGGGGAACTAAAGCTAGATTTAAATGATGGCTTAACTGGTAATATTCATGACACTTACTCACTGAGACCTGTAAGGCCACTTCTTGTGTGAGATATCACAAATGGTACGAAGTTTTAGGATTTTTCCACGAATTGGTTGGGGTGGTCGTCGTGAATGCTCTATCTTAGTTTACGTGAATTGCCAAGCTTGTTATTGATTAATTACTTTTATTAACATCAAATTTGATATGATTATAAGAGCCAAATGAATAATTTTTTTCTTGTAATAATCATAGTTTTAACTTAGACTCTAAGAGAATGTTTAGCACATGAAAACAATTTAAGAAAAGAAAAGACTAAGTGTGCTTAGAATAAAGATGAGATGCCATTTTCTTTTTAACAAACATTTTCACATCTGCATACTTGCATGATAGTTTTGAAAATTTAATTATTCTAGCAATTTTTTGTATCATTACCTGGCTTAATTCTCACAATTGCAATTCTTTTTGGAATGTAACGTCACGGCAAAAACTTACAGATGAAACAAGTCATCTAATTCATGAGCAGTTTGCATAAACATAGTAACATGAACGACGTCCCTCTGGACACTATCAACAGAAATGTTCAATTAATAGTGTTGATAATTTTTAAGACAAGAATGCAATACGAGGCTTGATTATGAAAACTGTTTCACAGAGATCCTAAACAAGCCTTGGGTATTGATAAAGATTTCAGTTATTTTAATTATGAAAAGGACTGAATTAGCATATAAACCAGTCAAATTATCAAGTTTCCAATTAACCTCTCTCAAGGCTATCGCATCTAGCATCGCTTCTCATGGGTTTTATTATTTAAAAAATAAACTAAATAAAAGAAAAGAAACGGTCTTCTGTTCTGTGTACAAATGGCGACGGAGGCGAGGAGGAGCTCCTCCACAACCACTCTGTCTCCCGTTTTCAAAGATCTTATGTCCTCCATTGCTCTACTGAGGCATTGCAACCCTCCATTTCCTTCTGCTCTCTCGCGCGCTTTGATATTTACTCGACTCAACTGTAATGTTAATATGTTCACGTATATTTGAATGCCTGCAGTTATGTCAATGCTCATTGACGATCGTTCAATTGTCGTTTCATTTCCGATGTTTCCATTTAGATTATGAATCAGGAACTCCTGTCTCCAATCTCATGCATTTTTGCCATAGTTTTGTTAACTTCGGAAATTCCGTGCATATTCACATTCTGGGTTCTGTGCGTTTCTGGATAAAATTCGACTAATCGTGAACCGCGCTCCCCTTGCTCGTTCGCTATAAAGAAAGAAATATCCCTGTTCACTCTGCAGAAAAGCTATCGGATTCTACCTCTATCCGTTTATAAAATCAAGTATTTTCTTTTGGCAATTAACACTGAATTCAGGTGCTTCTGCGTTTTTATCGTATAATTGATTGCATTTCTGACTTGGCACGTTGTGGTGAAGTGATAGAGCTTGGTGAGAGGGTGAGAGAGAGGGTGGGGGTTCTGTGGATTGTGATGTATTGTAGCGGGGAGAACAAACAATGGGGTTGTGGAAAAGCTGGGACAGTGAATTTGCAAAAAGTGAGTTCCATCTTGCGCGACATTGGGGACCCTTGCCTCTCTCAGTCGCCCGCAAAGGTTGTTATAATTGTAAGATTATCAAACCATGGACGTTACTGGGTTTATATGCTATTTTTCACATTCGCTGCAATTTTAACCTGTGAATATTCGTGTCATGATAGAATCAATTCTCAAGATCTATTATTTGACTGCATTTTGTTATTTTACGCAAAATTGGTTATCCATGCTGAATCAACTCAAGGACTCTCCAGGATTTGAAGCCAGGTTCTTTTGGGTCTTGTAGGAAATTGTTGTGTAAGATGAGACGGAGAATGTTCTTAAATAATCTTCCGTTGACTGATGTTATCATGTAAAAGTGGATTCATCAATTAATCAAGTGCTGGAATTGTAGTGCCAATTGACATTACCATGGTCTATGGAGAGGAATATTGAGGATTGCTTAGCTTCTTTCTTGCACCCCGTTTCATTAACTAATGCTATTGCAAATTGCAGATTCCTCTTTGCTTTGTATGCAAGCGTTGGTCATTAATTCTGCATTTTTATCTGATATTTAAAATCACTTGTTTAATCTGTGCGGAGTAGGTAAACGGAATGCTTAAGCCAGATAAGTGGCAGGCTACATTTGATAGTGAAGGAAAGGTTTTTGGTTTCCACAAGGCGCTCAAGTTGATAGTTTTAGGGGTATGTTGTTTACACAGCTTTTCTTCTTCTCTTGTGATTAAATTAAGGTATGGGTATTTTAGCCATGCCTAATAAGAGGTATCTGTAAACTTTGAGCATGTTATATGCTCAAAATTAGCTTGCTAAATCTTTAGTGTCATGAATGTTCTCATATTGTTTCTGACGTTTGCATCCATCTTTTCATCTATCAATTACACAAGCTGAATCTTTCATTTTTTGGATCATTCAACTAGGAACATCTGCTTTCATGTTCACACATTGTCTTCTGGATAAGCAGAGTCTTTTTCTGCATATCAATTTTAGATTATTCTAATAATTAATCGTTCATTATGCATAAAATTATATATCTGCACTTGAGTCACCAAACATGTGGATATTTGCCATTCTAAAGACATCCTTATGAAATTTTATCAAATGCAGAAAATATTAACACCTTTCTGATTAAGTTCAGTTGTTTTTCCCTGTGTCAGGGCATAGATCCATCAATAAGGCCTGAGGTTTGGGAGTTTTTACTAGGTTGCTATGCTCTGGGCAGTACTTCTGAGTATCGAAGAAGATTGAGAGAAGCTAGGAGGTTTGTGCAGTCCCTCTCTCTTTGCAGGATCTTAATCGTGTCTGTTTACCTCCCAGTGCATTCAACACATGTTCTTTAGCCAAAAAAGTTACAAATTTCTGAATATGTAAAAACTTGTGCCGTTTTTATGTTTCAGGAGCTACCACTATGACTTGCTGAATCAAATATTGCTCTCATACAAATGTATAATTACAGTCCAATGTTATGCTTGTGGCTGTATATCAATCCATGTATGGATTGCAATTTAAAATAACACCTATGGTACCCATGGGATGATTTCTTTTTTGAATATCTGATGGTGATAGAGGGTAAAAATTGCACGAGTACAGCTGCTACATTTTTCTGGTTTTCGTGATTATTCATGTCCATAATTAAAAGTATGATTTTTGAAAATTTTGCATTTAATGGCAACAGACACGATATGTTTCTGCTGGTGTAGTATCTTACCCAGGTTCTGGAGTATATCATTATACATGTAAATATAGACGTTCATGTGATGCAGGGAGCGTTATAGGGACCTGGTTACGCAATGCCAAATGATGCATGCAAGTGTTGGAACTGGCTCACTGGCCTATATTGTTGGATCCAAACTCATGGATATGAGGACATCATCCAGAGATGATTGGAAAATGAGAGCTCAAGTAGAAAGGTCAACTTTCAATGGTAATAATTTTGAAGGTGGAATATGTTGTGATGGGGATGATAAATATACAGATGCAAAAAATGCAAGGCAACAGGAAACCTCCAGTGATTGGGTTGATCTTGTCAGTTTGAGAGCTAGCATAGATGGTGCAGCACATGATTCGTCTAGTCCACAGAACTGCAATTCTGTGAGATTAGGTGAAGAAGCACATGAGTCATTTTTCATGACTAACAACTATTTTGATTTTCCTCCTTTACCGGTCACTAATTTGTTCGAGAAGAGTGAGGAAGACAACCTATCATGCATGGGACATGATATTAATTTTTCTATACAACATAATTCAAAATTTGAAGATGACAGAATGCATAGCTTCGAAATTAGTAACAATTTAGACCTAGTTATTGAGTCAAATGATCAACAACTGTTTCCAGCCTTTCATCCAGTTGACTCTGAAATTGGAATTGCTTCTCCTGATGAGCATGAACCAGAAGTAATGGTTAATAATCCAGTTAATGAAGCACAAATGGTAAATCAACTAAGAATTGTGGATGTTCCTCAACCAGCAATGATAAGAACTTCTACTTCTCAAGGAAGGCCTGCCAATGAAGATAGAGTTTCACAATGGCTTTGGACCTTGCATAGGATAGGTATCTTAATTAACGAGCATCTTCTCTTCCCCTGTAGCATGAAAGCGAGAATGTTTTGTTCTTTATATCACATGACTATATATATTTTCTGCAGTGAATCTTTATAGTTGAAAACATTGTTTTATTTCAGTTGTTGATGTTGTGAGGACAGATAGTCATCTTGAATTCTACGAGGACACAAGAAATTTAGCTAGAATGTCTGATATTCTTGCTGTCTATGCATGGGTTGATCCTGCTACTGGCTATTGTCAAGGTTATGTTTTTCCTGGGAGTTTGTTGGCTTTTTTCAGATTTTTTTTTTTTAAATTGTTTCAAAATCTCTTAATACTGACCCTAGATGCCAAATTTCATTTTAGGTATGAGTGATTTGCTGTCTCCTTTTGTTGTTCTCTTTGAGGACAATGCTGATGCATTTTGGTGCTTTGAGATGCTCATAAGGAGAATGGTATCTGCAAATTTGGCTATTATTTAGTAAAAATGCAGTTTTCTTTTTAGTGAGTGACTTATTTTCTTTGAAACTTGTAGCGAGAAAATTTTCAAATGGAAGGGCCAACTGGGGTGATGAGGCAGTTGCAGGCATTGTGGCATGTTCTTGAACTGACAGATAGAGAAATATTTACTCATCTGTCAAGAATTGGTGCTGAGAGCCTGCATTTTGCATTTCCTATGCTGCTAGTTCTCTTTCGGCGAGAGTTGTCTTTTAATGAGGCTCTTTCAATGTGGGAGGTTTGTGCTCCATGCTTCCAATATTTCCTCCCGCTTAAGTATCTTTTTTTGTTTTCTTTGAAAACATGATAGGACCAGCACCAATAACAGTCAAAAGGGAGATTAATAGCAGATAAGTGAAGAGAAATTCACCGAGTATCCTCTATTGCAAAGGGAAAATGCAGAGAATACAACCACTAACTAGCTTCTCACTCACTATCTGCTACCTCAAACATCAAACAAGAGCAAAGAAAATGAAAGATCTCTCACATCACACCACCTGGTTTTTGAGAGACCAGGCCCTCTCCACGAAGATGATACTACTGCCCTACCTCCCTCTATCCTAACCTGCCCCCTCTTTTACACCCTCTACTACCCTGACAGTGTCAGGTATTGTTATTTACTGTGCTTTTCCCATTTTTCCCTCGCTCACTCTGGTTCTGGGTCTTTCCTTTGGGCTTCCCTGTATAAGCACAGCCCCATTTGTTGGGAGGCCCAACAAAACGTCAATTAAATTCTAAATTTTTACATTTAATCTTAGACTGGTGAACTTCACTCCTAATTTAGGCTTATTTTTTTCTGTGCATATGCAAACATCACTATTTGCTTTGTATTAAAAAGAAAAAAGAAAAAGAAAATCACTTCTTGCTTTTGAGGGAGAATGGTTGATTACTTCTAGTACAATAAGTCAAGTAAAAGGGAAGTTCACCCACCCAGCTCTTATCAAGTTTTAAGTTTATTGTCTTGAAAAGCAAATCTATGACTTTTCAGTGTGATCAATTAGGCAATACTCTTTTAGGAAGATTTATACTCTTGGCTTTTGAGTTTACTGGTATAAAATCTTATAAGAATGTTGATTGTTATTCAGAAATGGATATATCTGGTGTTATACTCCCATTTGCTAATTGACTCCTATGATCCATGTTAGTTTGTTTTGTCAATGCACGGTCACTGTGTATTTAATGCAGATGATGTGGGCAGCTGATTTTGATGAATCCTTGGTACATGATTTAGAAGAGAAATGTCCGGAAGCTTTGGAGATAAAACTTCCTGAGAACTCGGGACATGAAATGAAAAGAGAACTTGCTAATACCAATGATGCTGTGAGGAGTAGTTCACAATCAAATAGTAGCGAAAATGATAGCAGTACAAAGGCTCGCCTGCAGTCAAATTATGGAAACACTGACCATTCTGTCTGTGATGTCAAACTGAAATTGCTGTCATCCCATACCTTTTGTGGCTTGACAAGGAGTTTCTGGTCAAGAAATGCTCAAATTGAAATGAGCATTATATCCGCCTTATCAAGGAAAGAAAATGACGAGCTGCCCATATTTTGTGTTGCGGCAATTCTTGTTATAAATAGGCAGAAGATTATTCGAGAAACTCACTCCTTTGATGATATGATAAAGGCAGGTGCATTCTATTGCATTTTAGATTTTAAATTCAACACTTAATTATTGATGTGATAATTATAATAATTTTACTATGAAATTATTTTTGCAATATTTATAGTTTCTGGTGATTGGGTACCTCACCTAGATTATGGTCTGATCTGGAAGTATGAAGCAGATAGTGTAATGATGGATTTGCTGGAAAATTCTTGTATTTTCCTCCTCTGTAAACAGAGAAAGGGAGGCAAAAAAAATGGCAGACTCTCCTGATTTTTGGTGAAAAGAAGATAAAAATAAAGAAAAGAGATAAAGATAACAAAGGTCCTCCAATAGCATAGAGATTCTCCACCCCGGTCAAGGCTTTCCTAGCTTCCCCTACAGCTATTGTGCACCCAATATCCCCCCCCCCCAAAAGCTCACCATTTCTGTCCATGTGATTCCCTGGTTAGTTACCTCCCATGCCTCCTTTGCCACCTCATTGTTAGTTACTAGCTATTTTCTTCCTGTTTCCCTTATTCCTTCTCTTGTCAACCAAAGCTCTTATGGGCCTAGTATAATCTCAGGCCCATGATTTCGCTTCCAAGCTGATAGCATCTGCTTGCAGGTTTTCATCTTCTACTCCATTATTAGTAAAATACCATGCACCTGAAAAAGCCATCTTATGGGTCCTCTCCAGAGAAAAGCATACCTCCTTCTCACATTTGCCCATGATAATAGTTCCTCACTTAATTCTTCTGACACCATACACTGAACCTCTATCACAGCTTTTCTTTGTTGGTCTTTGATCTCACTTGGAGTCTTAATCTTTCATGTTATGCGTTATGCGGAGATTTCATCAGCTTAATCTGTAGCACGGCTTTTCCACTTGTCTAAACCCTCACTTGCCACGAATTTGTTTAATACTTTATTAGAAAAATATAGATGAACAGCTGAAGGATTATTGGGCATTTTCTATCACATTGCTAGTTTACATACTGCAGATGTTCAATGATAAGATGCTGAAGATCAATGTCAAAAGTGCTATACAGATGGCAATCAAACTTCGAAAGAAATATTTATACAAGGTAGATGCTAAATTAGTGACATTCCATTATCAGCCAGTTATTAGAGAGGGCACTAATGGCTTTAGAAACATTTGTTTCCTGCCCCCCCCCCAAGGATGGTATCCTTGTGATGTGATATGTTTTTCATGATATGTGAGAAGTAATCACATGATATCGGTCCAGATTATCTAGCTCCGCTGAATTGTGATGCTTGTTTTCTTTAACATTCATCTAGACTGTTGATAAAGAAGTTTAAACATTCAAATATATTTAATATAGATCTATCATACGTGCGCTAAAGTTATTACACATTCGAATCACTTGCTTCTTTCCAATTTTCTTGATAAATTAGTAACAGAACAGTTCTATTCAAGTTTCTAACAATATTTTTCCTGTCCAAAGAGGTGTCCATATTTAGTGCCTAACTGCAACTTGGACAAGATGCCTCCAATAAGAGGATATTTGTGAGCAATCAAAAAAAAAAAAAAAAAGTTTTTGACAATATTTGACCATACTGCCTCTATTGCTAAGATTCCATGAAGACTAATGGACCATGAGTCCATGACAAATACAGATACAGGGTTCCTTTCTCATGGGAACTCTCTTGTATTAACAGCTTTTGGATTTTGGTGCTGAAACTGAAGTTCCATCTCTCTGACAGGTAATCAGGAGAAAGAGCCGTGTCGAACAGAAGGGCTGTGTAGCAAAGAAAGGGGACTAGCTTATTACCATTTCCAAGGATATTGTTGTATAACAAGCACTGAAATCCTCTGGGTATTTCTTGTTGGCGGTGTTGCCAATTTGGAGTACGCTGTTATAACGTTGTTATTCAACCTCGAGACTGGAAATTTTGTGGCAGAAGCCCTTTTTCTTTTGGAGGTTCAAGCAGTTGGGCCTCCATGATCTTGACTATGCCACTTTCACAAGGTAATTGCACTTTATCTCCTCTACATTTGTTTGGAAGCAGAATCATAATTAACTGATGCATGAGAAATATGAATTATATATCAGTAATTTGGTATCTCAGCTTTATAACTATATGTAAGAGGGTGATTATCTGCTCTATGATTTAGTGCGCATTACATGGAATGTGAAATTTAGGCTGAGACAATAACGGGAGCAATTGCTGAGTCTGTTCTTTGTGATGGACCGCATTGTATTGATGGAACAAATATATTTGATAAAATCATAAATTTTTACCACTCAATGACCACAGATAGATTTGTAAAGATATAGGAGTAGTTGGTTGTGCTCAAAATTCCACCCTGGGAGTCGAGTAATATGCGGGACTTCAACACCCTGGTGTGGGTGGGTCTGTTGGAATGAACACGAGTTACTTGTGTTATTGACAATGGGTGCCAACGTTTTGTTGTGACATTCTGGGATGCTTATTCACCCACTTCATGTCTTGTAACGGATTCATCATTTGCCCCCACTTTTTTTATTGATGTACCATGGCTTCTTGCCCTTGCTTCTTTGCGATAGGCCATAGCTTTTGGGTACAATTTTCAGTGATTGCTCAACACTATACATTATCTATCCATATGAGGATGCACTAGCTTCAGCAGGAGTGTTCATGACGTTTTAGATTTTTTTTTTTTCAATTTGGTTCTTAAATTATTCCTTAATATGCTTAAATAATTCTAATTAATATCATATCTTGTTTGTGATCAACTTAATGAGGATTCAGTGCAGTGTTATTTTTTTCATTACAATTTTCTCCTTAAGATTTTCTTATTTATTGCGTGAGGATATCGGTCTTGTAAGTAATGCATCCGTTTTCTAGTTAAAAAGATCATGATGAGGTTTTCGTTTCCCTTTTCGATTTTCTTGTTTATGCCATTGCTTATGGTGTATTCTTTCTCGTTTTCTTTTGAATCCAGTGGAAACATTGACAAGAGGAGATTTCAATTGCTCTGGTTTCACCCACATCTATTCAATTCGCGGTCTTGGATACTTGGCAGAGGTTATGCAAAACACTGACCCCCCCCCCCATCAACGTTTTGGCGTGCCTATGTTTCAGGAGAAAATCATGCACCAAATCTTAATTATTGCTTTGAAGATTCAGCTTAGGAAAAACATCGATACGCAGTGAGATTTTTTTTTTTTTTTTTTGGGTGGTGGATGCTATAGTTTGAGGAAATATGTACTTAAGCTTCGAGGCTTGCGGCTGTAGTTGTTCGGCAGAAGAGAGATTTAAAATGGTTTATACGTGCTGCAAGGAAAAGCTCCGAGTTGGTAATTTCCTGTACTAGTGCAACTTTCAGAGGACAAAAGACTTATTCATGTTATTCATGTATTATTCTTTTCCTAGTAAAAACACAAACAATTCGATTTTAGATGGCTGGGCTTGTTTACATCTTGTTAATCATAATTTTTAATTCTAGGAGCCCTTATTTGCATATCGACAGTTTCGGCGGATCTCTCCCTTGTTTCCTGTCAAAACATTGATATTTCCCATTCGATACATGGAGAGAGCAAAAGATCTCCGGAAATCTTCAAATCCAGCAGCAAATTCCTCAGTGATTTGTGAAGAGTCATCACCATACAGCAGCTGCTGATCAACCCCAAGGACAGCTTCGTGGGATAGGATTCTTTGGTAGTAAGATTCTGTGAAGGTAAAGTGAGAGCCAGATTGTGGGTTCAAGAACACCAGAGGGTCGTGCTGTCCCTTCTTTCGGGATGGGCACAGCTTTCTGAGTGTGTCCACAAAAGTGACGTTCATGGCAGGGTCCGGCTTTCCGGTGCCGTTGTAGTTGTACAGTCGATCCACGATGAAGCTGCAGTGGGTTCTTCCCATAGAGTGCGCTCCTGCGTTGATTTAAGCACAATGAATGAGAAAATAGTAGCGAGGGGGTTCAAGATTGGGAAGCGTTACCTAAGAGAGTGGTCATATCGAGTTCAGTTAAGCCCTTGGATTTGAAGTATTGTAAAGCATCCTGGTGGGAGATGGAGGGGGGAGGCAGGTCTACGGACGCAGCATCGGATTTGAAGGTATCCCTTCGTCCAGTGAAAACAGGATAAGCCGGCGCACCTGCCTGTTCAAGTTCACGTCAACAAGTTACCAGGAAGCTCGGGGGGAGCAGTCGGAATAGAAGATTGAGAAGGTGATACCAGTTTAAGAGCATCCCTGGTGGCGAGGTGGAGTATGTCAGCACAGGAGACTACCCCAGGGCATCGATCTTCTAAAACGGTTTTGATCTTGTCAATGATCACAAAGCCTGCAAGCCCCCTGTTTTGTGGGGCCTCCTTCTCGGAATCTGGTCCGTCCAGCAGAACGGATGCGTCACAACCCTAGAGTCCCATCACGAAGGACATTCGGTTAGTAAGCGACATGCAGTCATCAAAAGCGAAGGAGATGGATGACATACAGTGACGAAGCAGTCAGCGTAGAGCAGGCGGAGGAGCTTGGGGGTAACGGCTCTGTCGTGGTCCCAGAAAATCTTGACTTGATGCCTCACGTACTCTTCCGCGTATCGGCATGTATTATGGACCTTGTAGTAGTGCCACTCCAGCTTCGGTGGCGTTTCCGCCTCCACCACTGCAACGACCATCAAGAGCATTACAAGTGGCCCAGTGCTTTTCCCCATCCTGGATCACCTTCCAATGCCTCACCCTCACCCTCACCCTCTGGTGCGCTGCATATATAATCCACAGCCAAAGCACTGCCACCTCATATCTCACGACTCTCAACTGCGACTCCTCGCATTGCGGCACCCATGCAGCTGTTCACGTGTCTGCTTCCCCATGCACGACGTCCCTCCCATGTGCCTCCCCATCTTCACTGCTCTGACTCCCACGACCTCTTTCTCTTGTGAGATCCAATAAATTCATGCAATTCGAAAAAGTGTGCCTCCAATCCATCTCCGTGTATTTTAATTACTGCTACTGGCACGATCTTCACAGTCTCCTGCTTCGGATCTGCTTGGCCACACCGTCACTGGTCATTAATTAATGACCTTCCCATGATATCGAGGAAATCTTTATTTGGGACAGCCACATCATAGATTGACATTCTCCCGAGAGTCTCATGCTTGAATGGAAAGAAACGGGAGACAAGCCGTCAGCGTTTAGAATAATGGTTACAGTTGGACGCTCTCCCCTCTCCATTACATGCCAGGCAAGCTGTAGCTAATTTGTTGGTAGGGAAAGGGGCCAAGAAAATCTATCTCAAAGATATAGCTAATTTTAGGAATAGGTGCTAGTGGTGAAAAGATAATTTAGATGAGCTGAAGTCCCGCGATGTCATGTTGAGGATGAAGTGCTTAATTGAAGGTGAAGTATATATGGATGGAATACTGGCAACCAAGCCTATTAGAAGAAGCAAGGCGTCCGCTATCATTGGACTATGTTTTGGGGGGGGGGGGATCCGCATTGTCTTTCAATTAACCATGTGGGTTGGTGTTAAGTTTCAGGATTGAGTCCTTGTTTTAGGTCCAAGTCCTTAAGTTAATTTGCCTATTGGCTACCCCTCGTCCTTAGGTTCAGCTGGCTCAAGGTCGAGTCCTCTCACATCATGGAGAGAGTTTGATTCTTAGGTTAGTCGAATTGTTGGGGGAAGCATCTTGGCTCTAAGGTACCTAGGTAAACGCTTGAAGGTAATTGACCGCTTGGCCTACCTAACATTGATATCATCTAGGAGGAATGGAGATTTCACCTTACCTTGACTTGTGGGCGAGCTTGGCCCCCTTCCAAAAAAATTTTATCAAAAAAAAAAAATTGCCCATTGGCTTCTTCAAAAAGTCTACTTTCCAGAATTTTACCTCCACAAAGCTAATTTTAATACAAATATGATTATATGAATGATACTATACATCAAAGATCTTGAGAAGAGAGTTTTCTCTCATCCTTTGGACTCAAATTTCTTTTCCGAATTTAAGCCTCCCATTAAATTGTATATGTACAGGCCTATTCTTAAGTTATAACATTGAACTAATTAACTCGAGCCCATGTTACTGGAATTATTCGTTGTTGTGTTTGTTAACGACTAACGCTAATTGAATTACTTTTACTGATTTGTTAACGAAGCTGCACAAAATGGACAGGGGCTAGCCAGAAAATTTTATTAGAGAGGTCAAAATGACAAGACATATATGATAATTAAAGTAAAATTATATATATATATATATATATTATCAGTATAATATAAATATTTCAACGTTTGTATTTATATTTAATTTTATAAATATATAATAAAAATAAATGCATACCTTCATTCTTTAAATTTTGCTTATTGATTTTTCATGACATAAAAATAATTAATTATCATATTTATGATAATTTTTTTAGCAATTTCCTTCTTAATATAAACTATCATTAAATTAGTGAAAATTTTACCTTCCCCATTAACATTAAATAATTTAAATTTATTATTGAAATCTAAAGTTATATTCAATTTAAGAAGCTCTATTAGTTGCTTATTGAATTTATTATTTAATTCTTTCAATCGATAATTGTAATAAATAAATATATCAACACGGTAATTGTGCTCAACTATCACAATTTTTTTATGTCGATAAGATCTAATTATATCATAACAAAAACTATTTATATAATAAATTTAATAGCTTGATTATCATCAAAAAAAAGTAATTTGGTTTCTAGAAGAACATATATTAACAAAAACTTCTTAATTTTTGGATAAGTGATTTTATGATATATATCAACCATATAACATTCAATATATCTTGGAATTTTTGTTAGAATATTTGACAAAGTTTGTTGGTAATAATTCTTATAATTTTTTTATCAAATATAAAATAAAAGTAAAATTAAATAATATAAATACTTTAAAAGCAAGTGTAGTATTATCTTATTAAAAATAAGTAGATCTTATGACAAATATATTTTCAAACTATTGAAATAGTTAGACTTTACATATATAAAAGACATCATATATTTTTAAAATAAAAATTCTATCTAGCATCTTAAAATTTTTATAATGCACCAACTTATGAGTTTAAAAATATATAACCCCTACATTTTATCAAAAAAATTAAAAAATTAGGAGGGATCATGGCACTTACTGTCCTCCATCTCTACCCTTGAGAATGGAGATGCAGGAATAGAAACATTTGGTATTCCGATGCTTGGAATGAGACGTCCCAACCCAAGAACCAGAAAGTCCATATATCTCAGCAACATTCAAATGACAAACCGCCAAATTTGGAGTTCCCTGCATGAGACCCAAGCCAAACTGGGCAGAAAAAGAAACTATGATCCAACATTTTAACGATTCTGCAAGCAAACCTCGTTGGCAAAATATTACGTACTTAAAAAGGAAATTACGTATTTGTTTCCAAATAAACAGCTTCATATACCACAGGTGCCTTCAATCTTCAGTAATGATTAACTTGCTATAGAAATTAATATTCCTTAAAATTATCCATACCCAATCATTATACTGCGGTGTCCAATAATATTAAGTTAGAAAATAATTTGAAATTTTAGATAAAATTGAGAAATTGGAAATTTGGAATCGTTAAAAAAATGTAATATACTTGTTGGATTGGGCCAAACACAATACTAGCCCAATGTCTGGCCCGTCTTTTTTATTTTTTTCAACGTGACCCAACCTATCCCGTCTTAAAGTGATTGGATAGGACCGGGTCACTGGACATAAGAAGAACCGCGACATAAAACATGTAAATACCACTGTCGTTACTTCCCACTTAACCCACCTAATAGATAACTTTAACTGAAGGGATTAATCACAACCTAGAGTTTAATAATAACAATGATGATAATAAAGGTCAAGTATGAATTGGTATTCCAAAAATACTTGAAAAGAGAATTAATTTTGTAACAACGAGTAGTAGCGAAAAATAACTCAAAACGAGCAATTTCACTTAAGCTCAATTTTCAAGTCTAATTTGATCCAACATTCTTCTTAAATCTTATTTTTAATCTTTTAGAGGGCCAACAGGCTTAAATACTCATCATAACCCGACTACTAACTCATAATTTACTCTATTCAATTAATTAATCACCTCATTAATTAATTTAAAATCTTAAATAAATTTTGGGAAATTGCAAAACATGCATACAAAAAATAATTTATAAGTAAGAAATTAAATTGAAAATCATTTTATAAAATAAAATTTTCTTTAACAAGCAATGAAAGTAAAGTTACAATGTATCACAATCTCAAAATTCAGGAAGCAGTTAAAGTCGGCAATTGTATATAATCTGTGACTCAAATTTTGCCTTGTATTTTTTCTTCTCCTTAATTTCCTTTTTCTAAAGCAGAACCACACACCGAAGCCATAATCAACTCGGATATCCAACACAGGAAGAACCTTCAGCAAAATCAATCCAAAGAACAGTCTCTTTTTGACACCCACCAACCATTACCATCCACTTTCCTTTTCTTTGTTATAACAAATTTGAATGAAAATAAATGGAAAATCATGATCTTCACTGGTCCTGACGCTCTTCCTCTCCCCATCCAATACGCCTAGGAATGGCTGTTTACCTTGACTTTACACACCCACGTCTTTGTCATGGTTTGACTAGTGCCACAATATTGTGGTTCCGGCCAAACCCAATGCATTTCATACCAACACAAACTTTGAATTCAACTCCTTTGACTAGTTGTGGATTCAAGTCAATTCAAACCACTGCTTGACTGAAACATTATACTTATTCGTTTGGCCTTTCCTGAAGTTTTGAGAATTAGGTGCTGTAAAGTGTTTCAGTTGGGGTGGAATTTGGCTTCTTGACTTGTTCAAAGAGATGATAGAACTGATGAAAAGTCTTATTTCTGTCTTCTTTAATATGTATACTCTTGTAAATATGGAGAATGTGATGGTTCAGTTGCTTTAAAATCAGTACAGAGAACAGAGATGACGGCAACTCATATGGAAGTTGCGATCACTATACGTATGGTATTCTGCGTCTAACCAGATTTTGGGTCTTGCCAGGAACACGACCGTTAGTTCTTGAAAATTATTTGTTGCTCATCCACGATGTTGTTTCCTTGCAAGCATGTTCCGTACGTTATTCTCTTCAACTTCTATTCATGATCTTTGGCCAGACAACTATCAGTAATATTTGTTGATCAGAAATTATCAGTAATATATGTGTTGGTTTCTTTGCCAGATTCAAGATGGCCATGACCAACCCACTCGCATCTGCTTTCGTGATCATACTTATTATTTTCCCAGAAATCACTGCACTTGTAACCTCACCTGCACCAGGTGAACTTTTGTTCCTCTATTGTCTCTCCAATCTTGTAGAAGTTCAACTTGATAATCTACTGAAATAAAAACTAGGAGGATTGTTCATGAGCAATTATATATTTGGTGTTGAAATAATCAAAATAAACTAGAAGGAATCAGAACAACTGTGAGCATCCACCATAATAAGCTTCCCAATTTTCCTGGCTCATCAGGTAGCACCGCGTCCACAGCCATTGAATCAGGGCCAGATGATACCGTAAGAGCGGATCCTTTGAATAATTTCAAGAGATACAGAGGAGGATTCAACGTCACTAACAAGCATTATTGGAGTGTAAGTCTCTGTACCTCCACGTCCAATTTCCACACGTAAATTACATCATTGACGAGCACTTCTCCTTATGTTTTAAAATAGTCAGTGATATTTACAGGAGCGTGTGGATATGCGATTGGGTTGCTCTGCCTTGTGTGTGGACTGCTTTATGCAAGTTTTGTGGGGACAACCAAACTCTGCTGCAAAGCTGATGCAAGAAGGAAGACGAAGAGCAGATGCGCTTGTGATGATTTTTGGTTCATTCTCCTCGCTATATTGCTCACAATATTAGCCGCGTAAGTTGTGTTATGTAATGCCGTTCCTTCCTCGTGAAGAGGTCAGATCAGAGAAACATGTAAAACTTACTTGCAGGGCTGCGACTGGGATTGTTCTTGCTGGGAGTTCCAAGTTCTATTCTGAAGCAAGAGCTTCTGTTAATATCATAATAAGGACGGCGAATGAGGCCTCACAAACTCTTTACAACACAACGGGAGCTCTGAAAGACGTTCAAAGTAAATTGGAGGGATCCAGTGTGGGTGACCAGGCTTTTCATGTTCTTACCTCTACGACTCACAAACTCGATGCTGAATCTGCTCTTGTCGAAATGCAAGCTAGCAAGAATAGACACCGTATTCACAGGGGTCTGAAAATAGCGTAATACATCTGCTTCCCCTTCGCCCCTTCATCCCAAACTCTCGCTTTTGTTCTTCGCTCATGATGCATGGCTGTTTAGCATTTCCTACCACTCGACTGCATGATTGAGTTTTTCTATTATACACACACGTATATATACTCTGTAAATGCTTCAGAAAACTGGATAGCAAGTGCACACAGAATTTCCATATGAATCATATGACGAGCCGGCAATTCTTTGAATTGTAGGTTTATTATAACCACCGTGACTATAAGCTTCAACTCGGTAGCTGCAGCTTCTCTCTCAGGTATACTATCCATTAGCTCATTATACGAAGGCAGACTGGCAAATACTCCTAGTACCATTGGATCATCATTTTAAATTTCCGTCCTTGCTCTATATATGTATATACATTCAGTCCTTTCCGTTCACATACGATTTTGGAATAATATCATGACATTTTGATGCAGTTTGTGGAGTACTGAGATCACGACGTGCACTTTATTTGTAAGCGAGAGTGAGCCGAGCGATTTCATTAACGATGACTGTCAAATTGTGTGGAGATAAAGTTGTTAACGGTAACACACTCAAAAACCCTGCTTTGCGCAGCCTGATCGTGTTGTGCTGGTTGATGACAGTGATGTGCTGGCTACTGTTTGGAGTATATTTCTTCTTAGACAAGTAAAGCTAAATCTCCTTTATGCGTGAGGGTTTTCGTGATGATATGGTTAGAGTGAGTGAAAGTTGAATGCATGTTGCAGATTTTCAAAGGATGCTTGCACAGCTTTTGCCAAGTTCGAAGAGAATCCCTACAACAGCAGCCTGAGCTCCATCCTGCCTTGTGGCCGATTGCTGTCAGCCAAAACAGTCCTCTATGATGTTAGTGCCGGCATCTACAACTTTGTCAATCAGGTATCGCTCTTCCAAGACCTTGGGTTTTCTGAATCAATGTCATCATGCATCCTAATGTGTCACTGTTCAGGTGAATGCAAACATATCACTCCAGAGGGGAAGCACCGTTCACGTGTGCAACCCTTTCTCGGCACCGCCCCAGTATTCATACCAGCCAGAGAACTGCCCTGCCAATACTGTGCCAATAGCTGATATCCCCAAGGTAAGATATACCCACATGGCATTCCGTCCCTGTTACATGGACTCGTACTCTTTGCTGACATTGTTCCCCTCGCTGAATTGAAGGTACTGAGGATTTTTATGTTTAGCAAAGCAGAACTCACAAGTGTGTATGACAGGGTGGAGGCTTACACGAGCTCAATTCAGGACCTGCTAAATGTGTATCCCAGCATGGAAAACTTGGTAGAGTGCCAACCTCTGAAACAAGCATTCTCTGAGATTCTTGTCCAGCACTGCAAGCCTCTTCAGAACTTTGCCAAGATCACATGGGGAGGACTGGTGTTTCTTGCAGTCCTCATGCTGTTTCTGGTTCTGTCATGCGCCATGAGCCCTAAACCCCCTTCTAAAACAGCTGCCACTGGGACCAGCTCAACACATTCGCCATAACTCCAACCCAGATCTCACTTTGTAGGCAATTCCATTGGGAGGCAAATCTCCCTAGCTTGTACACAAAGCTTATGACTTTAGTTTTTGGCTATTTGGTGATAAATACACTACCAAATTTGCCTCCTTCACCACTTTATTTCCGGTTGAGTTCTGATGATAAAGCTAGGGAACCAACCCTAACCTGTACAGATACAAGAAAATTATCACACAGTAATATTAAATTTTCACCAACAGGCACGTTCTGTTTTCTATTTGCAATTGCTATTTATTGCCCCATCATGTTATTGCTACTGACAAACAGGGTCAATTGTTTACCTAGCCAAACTCACAAGGTTAGCCTGTAATCTTATATTATCTCACATCTTTGCATAATTGCAAAATTCTTTTTTCCCGTCAAACAAAACAATTAAGAAGGACATTACTTTAGTAAGATTTGTAAAGTTATCTCCCTTCAAACTTCTCGAATTAACTAACCTTCAAGACAACGAACAAGAAGAATTTCCTTCTTCTGTGGCATTATTGATGCCGTGTCAGTTTTCTATTGGAAGCGTGGAATCTGTGACCGAACCATCAATTCTACATGACCATTCGCCGATGAAGCGTCGAGGAAGACGCGGGGATTAGAAAGATGGAGCAGCCAAAGTCTCCAGGGACTGGGCCGGTTGACCTCAGAGATTGTATCGATCAGCTCTTGAAGTTCGTTCTCCAATCTCACATCGACGAAACTTTGGAATTGGATCTCGGGCTTTCCAGGGACTACTGCTGCAATCTCCTCAGAGAGGATTCTCGAGGTTCCGTCTCGCAAGTGCCCACGTAGTAACGTGAATGGAAATGCTTACTGTGAGTTTTATGTGACTCTTTTTCTTGCAGATCAAGGAGAAGGAGTTCCTCAGTCTCCCTTGTACAAGCGCCTTGCCTTACTTCTGCACGAGTTAATAACTTGTACGAAGTTGTGTGGGACGAATAGGACAGCATGGAGGGAAATGCTTGCGGACAAGGGTTCTGAACTTCTAGATGTATGCTTATCAATTTTAAACTGCCGAGCTAGTTTGTTTGAGTGACTAAGTCTTGCAATGTTGATTAAACTAAGGCATTATTCCAGGTTTTCAATGCTATCAACTTTGAACTTCATGTTCAGGAGCCTTTTTTTACACAATTAAAAGGTATTGTTATTACAGTGTTTAGCTCCTGATTGTGCAATTCATCCGTCCTCGCAGCTTCGAATGTGTATGCCCTCAACGCTCTATCTTTACACCGAATCCACCGTATAGGTTGGACTGCACTAGTTGCATGTCATGAATTTTCAGTCATTTCACCCCTAATAAATTGTCTTTGTAGGAAAACTGATCAGCTTCCTTGCATATAAGCACTGAAAATTGATCATCAGAAAGAAAGAACGTATTAAGACAAAATAAACCTAAAATGTTATACTGAGTGATAATCAATACTCATCATCAAAACTCGTTGACAACACACAGAATTTGAAGTTGATGATGAGAACTTTTTTCATCTTTATTATTTCTTTTTATTACCTATTATTATGGCAATAGTCTGAAAGCATCCAAGAATTTGTTGAAACATTATACTTGTTAAATTTGCTACTCTTCTTTATTGAAAGGATATATATATATATATATATATGATATCTTTCATCTGATCTCATCCAATTCGATTCTGTGCTTAACATAGCCTCTTTTTTCATTCATGTTCGTAGGTGGGTTGAAAACAATTGAAGGAAGGTGTGCTGCTGGAAATTACAAAAGGTAACATTTTTTTATGTGCTGATTTATTCTTCTTTTGATGTTGGTGTTGGTTTCTGGACTGATAACTGATCTCAATATTGGTAAAACATCATCAAAACTAATTATAGCAGGTCAAAAGGTTATATTGAGAGCAGAAAAGGCGAAATTTGTACGGAGACATCTCACTAATTACTGAGATCATCTTCTAAGAGTCATTACGGTTTCAAGAATGCATTCACATTTTTCTTATTGACCTTTGGTTCTTGTTTAGCCCCCCAGGCCCTCAATAACATGGAACTGTTCTTATTTCTTGCATGGCTTCTTTCCTCTGAACCACAGGATTGCGGCAGGATCTTTAATTCTTTTCAACAAATGTTTGGTGCTTGAGGTTGAGGTAGAATAGAAATCTGACATTTGAAATTTACAGAAATTTACGCACGATTTCTGGTAATTTTCTTTTTCATTGTTAACATTTTGAAAGAATAACAGGATGTTCATTCTTATAACTCATTTTCTGAGATGCTACTAGCAGAGGGTCTCCAAAAGGTCCTTCCTGGAGTCAGAACAGCTGAAGAAGGTAGCAAGCTTAACTTGCCCTTGTGATTGGAGTGTGTTTACCTATAACTGGCATTTAATCATATCATGTTACCAAAGTCACGCCTGAATTCCCTCAATGGAATGGTTACAACTGGCAATAATCTGTGGCTATGTGCCCACAGAGCCAAGAGTCCATATATCTCGGTACTATTGTCGATTTGTCGCAAAGAATTTGAACTTTAAGTGGCTAAAATGGGATATTTCAAGAAACCAGTTAAGACCATTCATTAGATAATACAATTTGATTTTTTTAATCATCAGTTAAGGTATTTGTTTAATCACGAAGTAAAGGATAATGTCCTATCTAGTATTTGGGGAGGTAGCATCCGTTGCAGTGTTAGAGATTATTACATATGGAACCGCGTGCATGCAGCAGTTGACTGGGTTTTCAGGTGTAAGTGTTTACAGGAAGTTTTACACAGAAGAGAAGGAGAGATCCAATGGCGTGGCAGCAATTTGTGTGACAAAACCAGCTTCCCAGCCGCACAATATATTGGCTTCAATAATATCTGTAAGCCTTCTTACTATAATTGTTATCAGTTTTCTGCTTATGCTGTGGCAATGAAGCCAACACTAACATGTGTGCGTGCGTGTTCGCTAATGAGACAGAAATTAAGCTACAGCGGCATTGAAAGCATCTTGAGTAGCAACACCCATGCAGCCCTTACATGATAGACTCAGCTCTTTATTAGCGGAAAAAATAATCGAAACATTTCGGGATCAAATCGACACAATAAATTGCAGATATCAGTGTACTTCTATTGAACTAAAACTATTGAATATGATTTTAGTTCCCCGGTTCCTTCCTTTTCTAAAGGGAAAAAGTTAATTTGACACCACTTTTTTGTTACCTGTTGCAAAGCCATCTTTTCTGAAACACAACGTGATAACTGATAAGATATGTACCAACGGCTTTTTCTTGGGCCCTGGACCCTTTAATTTTCATATCTTTCGTTCAAGAAAGGGGGGGGGGGGAGAACGGTCAAGAAAACAACGGAAAGACCGTACTTTAATAAGGAATCAGAAATTGGAGTTAGAAGAAAGAGAGGGTGAAGTCCCTGAACACGCTGTGAAGAAGTAGAAGCACTTGACCCGTTGCTTTTGGTATTCAATTCAAGAATCCGCCATTCGCACGCGTCCGTGTCAATGGGGTATTGATTGCCTCTACATATCACCATCGCAAAGGTTACCTTGGACTCTCCGAAATCAGCCCAGGTATTCATTCAACGTCTTCCTGACGTGAATGAGGTTGTCGTGCCTCTTATGTATTGCACAGAGGGGTGTGAATGATCAGGAGACGAAAGTCAATGTATGTATGTATGTGCTCTTAATCTTGAATGAAGGTGACGCAGGAAGTGTGGCTGAGTATTTCCTCAGATCAAGAAATGTTTGCTGCTTAATGAGAATGGTAGTTTAGCCCAGTGTCATCTACTCTCAACAATCATCAAAAGCATCAAAAATTTCATCATGAAAACTGAAATGTTACTCTGAAATATGTCTATAAAGAAGTAAATATCTTCTAACTCACAAAACTTCAAGCGAATATTTTAATATTACTTTATTTGATGATGCTTCCATAAATTGTAAAAATATTTTAACTTTTAACATAACCTGATTTTAATTCTTTTACATGATTTTTTATCGTGGCCTTATATTAAAAAAAAATGTTTGCTGCTGAAGCGTAACGAGGGAGAAGGGGGGGGAGATGAGAAATGAAGTTAAAAAAAAAAAGAAAAAGAAAGGGAAAGAGGCATATTATGATTGGATTTATGGAAGGCAAGGTGGCGGCATGTTAAGTCAGAGTGTGCCCAAAGTGGAGCTTCGCTTTTTGCAATCCTTTGAAATTAATCCTGCATCCCTCTCTCCCTTTCAATGCTTCCATCTCAAGTTATTAGACTTTCACTTCCCCATTCGGTCTTCCGTCTAATCGTCTCACTGCCATTTTCAGTTTTCTTCGATCAAAAAATCCTTGATATTTTGATGGTCTATTAAAGCACTTAATTAGTTTGTGCGATCATATGCAAGAATGGCCAACACAGTTCCGACGTAATGTAAGAATTGAGCTAATAAATAGTGTGTATTATTTCAAAATCGAGACACACACACACACAGGTGAGATGAGTGAGTGACGGAATTATATGATCAATATTACGTATGTGTGGGGGTTAGTGGGATTTAACGTTTGATGTTGATGAATGAGCAGTGGGAAAAAGGATGAGGCCTAGGGGATCGATCGACACAAGCTTGCAAAAGGATGGGCCACCACACATATGAAAAGGGCCTTTTGATTTAAATAATGAAGAAACTGATAAGCCTTTGTCCAATCATTGGATTCCATGTTGGCACCACCCTCTTCTCTCTTCCATTGTCTTCTCGTTCTTTCACCTTCCACGAATCCTTCCCTCTTCGATACCCCCTGCCTTGTTCTGTTTCTTTCTCAACACACATAGCAGACGGGGACGCCCAGGTATCATAATACAAGAATATATATATATATATATATATATATTAATTAGGAAGCGAGCACGGAGTATGCATTGTATTCGAGAGATTTTAGCAGGCGAGTTTTGATTAAAAAAACGAAAACGTCGTGTTACTGTAAATACAATTATAGTGTTTATCGATTGCATTATTATGGGCTTTATCATCTTCTCTTTGTCTGCACTTGCCGAAGAAATATGTTGTTTGTTATCTTGCTCTTAGAATGATTGTAGTTGCCATCCGCTGCCTAACGATTCTACATATATTTTACGTGTGGGAATTTTTGTTCTATCCCTTTGATCTCCTTCCTCTTCCCATTTTAGTATCGCACATTACAATCACAAGGATCGCTTTCATTCTCAATTATTAGTAACTTATTCCTAACTATATAACCAGCCTAATTATAATTTATAAATTAACAACACTGTCAACTAAGTTTTATAGTTTACTTTAATTAGCATTTCTCTCTTTAAATTACATTCATGTCATCTATTGTAAAGGAAAAACAGATTTTCTCTGTTGAAATTAAATTTTATACATGCATCAACATTTAGAATGAATTATTCATTCCTGTCGAAAGAAAAATAATGAAAATATAATATAAAATTGTAATCCAAAATAAAAACTTCTAGCTGTAACGACCATTATGTTTTATACCAATTTGAAGTTTGAACCCAACGTTGACTAGCTAATGGATGATCTTATGTTGGATGATCCTTTATCTCACTCGTGCGCCCGTGTGCCAATACGAACTAGTAAGTATAAAGAGTTCACCCGTATAAGCGGGCTAAAAGGTGTAACGAAAATCCTACACTAGAATTGTGGTTTTCGTTAAGCAGCTGTGATCGATCCAATGCGCCGCGAAACAATGGGTTAATTAATCAGCAGCAAGAGAATACGGGATTAATCAGATATTAAACCATCATTTACCGGAATCCCTATTATAGATTATAGATTATTTTTTAAAAAAAATTGATATTTATTCTATCTAGAACACAATTATTAAGATAATTTTTAATCTAAGAAATAATGATGGCTTAAGTAAGAAATTAAAACCAGACTAAACCTGATAAATGCGCAGTAGTTACGCGTGACTATATCCATCTATAGATATACAGAAGAGAGGTAGAGAAATCAATGATCATGCAGTCGTGACCGATCACAGCGCCAGAATTCAAAAAGTACGTCGTCATTGCAAATGCTTTTAGGCATTCATATTTCTTTTTCAATTTCCACCCTACGGACCTTTCATTTAAGAGAGGCCACGTCCCGTCTATTATTGGGGTATTATATGCGCGCGCGCGCGCGCTTCTGGGTGTCAGAATTTTTCGCAGGCTAGCTGCAAGGAACACATAAACACTGTATTTAACTAATTAATTAATCAATCACGTACATATTTATATCCTCCTGAAATAATATAATAACAGATGCAAGCGACATGGCCAACAAATTAAAGAGCAACAGCGGTGTTAATTTGAAAAGGACCGTACCCCTACAAAATTCAATCAATACAATATAACATGGCTGCCAAACGATACTCTGTGGTTAATTTTGTATTTGGACATCATTTCATTAGTTTCTTATATCTCCCCCGGGGGGGTTGGGGGGGGGGATCGTATTCCTGATCGATGACATGAAGACATGCTCGATCCCATCCATACAGTACAACACATATATATGACATGAATTTTTTTGGCCGCGAGGATCATCATCATCAGGACCTTAATATTAATAGTGATGACATGCACAGCAACAACCACACTTCCACCAGCCGTTCCTCCGACTCCGGTGAACCTTCCCACGACTCCAGATGGGCCCCTAAGCTCCTCAGAGACTGTGCCAGAGCCATCTCTGACGGTGACTCCCCAAGAATCCACCATCTCCTCTGGATGCTCAACGAGCTCGCCTCCCCTTACGGCGACTGCGATCAGAAACTTGCCTCCTACTTCCTCCAAGCCCTTTTCTGCAAAGCCACCGAGTCCGGTCAGCGATGCTACAAGACTCTCGCCTCCATCGCCGACAAGTCCCACTCCTTCGATTCCGCCAGAAAGCTGATCCTCAAGTTTCAGGAGGTCAGCCCCTGGACGACCTTCGGCCACGTGGCTTCCAACGGCGCAATTCTGGAAGCTCTGGAGGGAGAGACCAAGCTCCACATAATCGACATAAGCAACACTCTGTGCACGCAGTGGCCCACCCTGCTGGAAGCCCTCGCCACCCGAAACGACGAGACGCCGCACCTGAAACTCACCGTCGTTCTGACAGGGGGGAGCGGAAGCACGGGGGCGGGTTCGGTGATGAAGGAAGTGAGGCAGAGGATGGAGAAGTTCGCGAGGCTAATGGGGGTTCCGTTTGAGTTGAAGGTGATGAGCGGTTTGAATCACCTGGGAGAGCTGACCAGGGATGGGCTGGGGGTGCATGAGGACGAGGCCGTCGCCGTGAACTGTGTAGGCGCGTTGAGAAGAGTGAGAGCGGAGGAGAGAGGAGGCGTGATTGCCATGTTCAGATCGCTGAATCCACGGGTGGTGACGGTGGTGGAGGAGGAGGCAGATTTTTTGAGCAACAGGGACGACTTCGTGGAGGCCTTCGAAGAGTGCCTGAGGTTCTTCTCGCTTTACTTCGAGATGCTGGAGGAAAGCTTCGGGGCGACCAGTAACGAGAGACTGATGCTGGAGAGGGAGTGTTCGAGGAACATCGTTAGGGTTTTGGCGTGCGGGGTCGATGAGGAGGAGGAGGCCGAGAGGAGCGAGAGAGGGAGGCAGTGGAGCCAGAGGCTGAAGCAAGAGTTTCGACCCTTGGCCTTCAGCGACGACGTTTTGGACGACGTGAAGGCATTGCTCAGGAGGTATAGACCGGGATGGTCGTTGGCGGTGCCTTCACCGGATGACGTTTTCTCCTCTGGAATCTACTTGAACTGGAAGGACGAGCCTGTGATTTGGGCTTCCTCATGGAAACCCTAGCTACCTATCGATCATATTAGTATTCATTTCTGCGTACAGCTACATCGATCCACATATCTGATTTTTGTTTTATAAAACATGCAAGAATTGCTGGCTATTATACCCGGCGGGCGGCGGCTAAGCGAGCCTCATGTCCAAAAAAGAGTGGGGGGGGGGGAAAGATTCAGGCGTACATGCATGATTACGATCAAGAATTGAATGTCCCCATATTGCTCAATTAATTACTGTGTGTGTAGTAGCTAAAGATATAAAAGCAGGCAAAGAGGTCGTAAACTCATAATGATGGATGGATGATCCAACAATCTGGACTTTTCTTTTAACCTTTCTTTTCCGAATTTTGCAAACTTTGTAATCTTTCTGCCGCCCATCTTCTCTCCGTGAGACTCTTTTTGCTTGGGAGTTTGTGTTGTTAGGTCTCTTTTCACCTTTATCGTAAGTCCGTTAATTGCATTATATTGCTCCCTTGTTAGAAGGTGCTTGAACCTGTCACGATTCTTTTTATGATTTCCATGGCTCCCTCATCGTTTCCTTTTCTTTCCATCTTTCTTAATCCGCGGTACCTCTCATCGCATATATTTTATGAAGTGATCGATCTTATAAATGGCCCCCGTCGTGCTCGCGTGGTTACTGCTTCGGCATGATTTATCATAATAATTTATTATTCTCCCGCTTTCTTTCATCCAAGTAGTGAGCTCCGTACACATCTTAATTTCTTGCATCACTTTAATTTCTCTTTCCAAATTGTCAGTCATTATTAAATTATCAAATGGACTGCCAGTCTCATTCTGTTCTATTGTACTCGTCTACTTTTTTCAATCTGATTTTCTAATTACACTGACGTATATACGTGCGTGTCAAAAATGATCGAGGGAGAGCTTTATAAAAATGTAGTTACATAAAATATCTCTATTCCCCGTCTCATTTAATTAATTAGGATACATCCTGTTTATGGGTGCATGGATGAGAGAAATAAAACAATTAGAGAAAAAAGTAGAAGGAATAAGAAGAAGAAGAAGGTGGTGGTGAGGTGAAAGGAAAAGAATCAAAAAGGGGGAGGGGCAGGGGGAGGGGGAACAGGGGGTGGTTGGGGCAAGTTGGTGGAAAAGGGAGATCTCAGTGGGAAACATGAAGGGGTACGTGTTGTGCTGATTTTTGCAGCAATGCAGGGCCACCCTGACCCTGCCACCCTCGTTTGTTTGCTTTGGTTGCTTGTCTGCAGTCATGATTACATGGGCACGAGATGAGGAGGGAGAACTGAGAAGCAAGGGCAGGGCAGGGTCCTCGTGGATGGGCTTCGGCCCATTCAATGCTCTTGGCCTTTCTTGGATCCACCTTCTTCTTCAATTCCAAACGCCTTTTCAGCTGTAGAGGAGCAACCTCTTCGTGAATCCATGTCTCTTCCCGTCGCCATTCCTCCCCCAGAGTCCCAGCCCTCCATTGATTATGAACCCAAGACTTTGTTGGATATTATAGAATATCTTTAATATTTCAAAATAAGTTGCTATCAATTATATTAATATCAATTACCATAACCCTCTACTTAAATATATTTATTTAACCTTTTTTATTTTTTGTAACCATTTTTTAATTGTTATTAAGATGATTTTATTATCCAACATTATGAGATCTACCTATAAAAGATAATGCTTGCCACAGGTTCAAAGAGAGCTTTGGTACTCTCAAACTTGCTCTCCTCTTCTATCATTCATTGTTGAGTTGCCTGAGTATATTTTGTGAATTTCTATTGTTCTATATCCTTACTTTTAGTAGGAAGAATCTGTTTAATCCTAAAGAGCTGTTGTGCAATTAACTCGATGTGATGAAATAGCTCTTAAGGACAATGTCTTTAGGCACGACTCGGACTATATTTTGCCTACTAGTGCCAATAATCTTAAGAGTTATTTCCAGCATGTTGGTCTTGTTTAGTTGCACTAAACTTGGTGGGTTTGAACCCAACAAAGGTGTGTGGCGAGGCAATGAGTTTCGATAATGTTTATGAATATTATTAGGTGTTGGGGCACATGCATGTGTGTATATATTGAAATAGGCAATGGTGAATATGAATACCAATAATGTCAAATTTACCCTAAAATTTAGACTCATTTGAAACCTCATAGGCATATCATTTTAGATGAAAAGTCTCAAGATGAATGCCATAATGGCAGTGATAGAACTTAGAGAGAATAAAGCTCTTGATGGAGGGATAGCATGAGCATTGAGTTTAACTCACATTGATAGTTAGGCACACCCATCCAATGTGGTGATTCAAATCAATGGCACGCCCAAATGAAAAGATAAATGCATGTGCTATTGTTGATGAACGTGTTTTCAGAGACTATTTTATCATTCACACATCTTGGTTTTCTGCCTTAGGTATGCATGCATACTTCTTCAGGCCTATAATTTTATGGATATATGGGTGCTAAAGTAAGGGAGGAATTGTATGCATGCATGCATGCTTATAATAGTGCAGTTTGTTGGTTTAGGTAAAAAGAAAATGAATTCCTATCGGAAAATGTCTAATTTTCTTACTCTATGATCCATTTGGCTAAATGGAATAAGGGTAAAATGGTTAGAATTTTTGGGTATTGGAATGCGAAATTGAAAAAAAAAACTCCATGATATTTTGTAAGCTTAGTTCTTCTTAAAGAAAATCGCTCACTCCCATATAGGGGATGAATAAAGCAATCAAAGAGACGTTTTAAGTTTTAACATGAGTTATTTTGCTAAGAATGGTTTGTTTTAATTTGTGAGGCTATTAATATATATTGATAACGGTCTAAATATTTATGCAAATTGATTTGAAATTCAGATAGTATTCAAGATTAAAACGTTCCTGCATCAACCATGGTTTGAAGTGATGGTTTTACATTAAGTTGCTCTCTAATTATTTGTTTAAAACATAAAAGGTGCCTTTTATGTAACAGCACAACCCCTAGCCACTTACGCTGGCGAATGCGGTGCTGGCACGTGTCCCCTCACGGACCCACGTGCAACTTTTTCCATAGTAGTACATAGGTTATTTCTTACCCTACCAAATTGTTGATTATGTGAGCTAGAGTTTGTTATTTTGAAGTTGGCTAATAATGAGGTTGAGTAGTTAAGAGACTTCTCAATGAATATTCTCATATGAGTAAAATCAATGTATTATATGTTGATGATTTGTGATTGCCAAATGGTAATAGCTATTCGAAAGAGAATAATGGCACTGAAAGATATCATTTGAGATACAATTAAGCATGCTGAAGGAGAGAGTTATTTCAATCGATTATGTAAGATTAGATGTAAATTTGATGGATCTATTAACTAGCCCCTGGTGAAGAAATTAAGTATTAAAATGTTGAGGGAAATGGGACTAAAGCCAATTTAAAATTAACAGTGATGGTAACCCAACCTTTGTAATTGGAGATCGCATAGAGAAGGTTCAATGGATAAGAACAAGTCATTTATTAGTTCTACTAGCACTAAATTTTATGTCCCTTCTTATGGCTTAAGAAAGTATTAAAATGTATTGATTGAAGGCTAAGCGAAAGCTCTTAATATTTTTTATAGTTCTTATAGATGGTGTATTCATTACAGATACACTTGATGAAAATACCTATAAGAATATGGAGTGGGGCCACTCCTATGAGATTGTGGCAAAATCTTTAGAGCATTTATTAAAACCAAGCACACGCATGGCCAATAACATGCAAAACTGCATTAGTAATGGAAATTGTGGGGGGTATAATCTGACTAATAAGACCTCTAGTACGTAACCAAGATCAGTTGATTCAATAACAAAGTTACACTGACTTTTTTATGTGCTAAGTTATATTGGTCTAGGTTTGGTTCAAGTCGAAAGACACTAAATTCGAAGTGATTATCTTTCGTGTGAATAACTCAAATGATAATGGTCCTTTTGACACATGTGAAGGATTGTTGCAATTGTCTCAAAAAGAAAAGTCTTATATTGCTCAAATGAATGGAGGCCTTAATATATGTATACTAAGGTATGAGCTTGGGCAAGTAAATGGGCTTAGAGGAAAAGTGGGCTCATGCAAATGCAATTACTCAAACATGAGCAAAATGTAGTATCAAACAAACTAGGCATTTTTTTTAAAGTTTTGAAAACTATTATATGGAATTACAAATTATTTGTATAAAATAGTTTTCAAGAAAAAAAAATTCTTTTGAAATATGTAGGAGATTGTTGGATATTATAGAATATCTTAAGCATTTCAAAAGGAGTTACTGTGAATTATATTAACTTTAATTACCATAACCCCCTACTTAAATATATTTATTTAACCTTTTTATTTTTTGTAATTGTCTTTTAATTATTATTAAAGTAGTTTTATTGCCCAGCATTATGAGATCTGCTTATAAAAGACAGTGCTTGCCATAGGTTCAAAGAGAGCTTCGGTACTTTCAAACTTCCTTTCATCTTTTATCATTCATTGTTGAGTTGCTTGAGTATATTTTGTGAATTTTATTATTCTGTGTCCCTACTTTTAGTAGGAAGAATCTGTTTAATCCTAGAGAGTTATCGCACGATCAACTCAGTGTGGCAGAATAACTTTTAAGAATAGTGTCCTTGGATACAATTCAAATTATATTTTACTTTCTGGTGCCAATAGACCTTGTTCAACCATGCATGGTTTAAGAAGATGAAGTCAAAACCACATGCCCAGCTAACTGGTTCTTTTAACATGAACTTTGCACATTAAGAGTGCAGTGTGTTTAGCATGTGCTTTTTGAAAATCATGATGGGGTGCACCCTAGTCTTCCAATTTCCCTTGCATCTCCTCGCCATTTATACTTTCCACATAAATACCTCCCCACTCTTCCTATAAATTTTAATTATTTTTAGGGACCTCAAATACTGGACTAGTTAGTTATAAGAACCTGCGAGTTCTTTCTTTCATGCTCATGTCATGCAATTATACTCTTGTTTCTATTTAACAATCACTCACTTTTGCTCCCTTTATGTGGGTTTATACATTTAACAACGAGCATTGGATGTATTTGGCATGTAGCATGGAAATCCGGGTTATCTTGTTACCTCGCCCAATTGAAACACTAAACCTTTAAATCAGTGTCATGATTAGTTTAATAAAGTAATTCCTCTGTCCTTATATATAAAGTGTTCTTAATTAAATATTGTATATCAATAAAAGTTTGTTATTTTGTTGAACTCACATAAAAACACAATGATTTTTTAATTTTACCCCTAATAATATTATAATTAATATTATGATGGTGATAGAAAAAATATACAATTAATCATCTATTTCATTTTTCAAGACAAGGATAAATTTTTTTAATTACTTAAAAATATCATTGTCACCCCTTATATTTAGGGATAAAATAAGTTTCTAGAAAAATACTTTATATATCGGGATGGAGGGAGTACTTTCCTTATGATCAACTTGATCATAGTTCGACTACAGTTTTCGCCATTAATACTTTGTTCAAAACATTTTTAAAAGAGATTTGATATCATAAAATATAAAACACCTTGAAATGATTAAAATTGTATTGAATAGATTTATTTTAATGTTATCACTTTTCTCTCTATTTAATTTTCATTGCTTACTCTTTTTCAATATATTGAATAAAAGATATTTTTAAAAATTTTGTATTTTTATTTTTAAAAAATAAAATTTTTTTAAGTATATTTAATAGAATTTATTAACATGTAAAATTTTATTTAAAAATATCATAATTTCATTGAGAAGGAATAAATATTTATTTATATTTGATAATGCACTGATGACTAAATGACCCATAACTAATCTATGATCTACCACAAACCGTAGAACTAGTAGTTCAACCATTAGTTGTCATATCATCGACATTAATGTGTTATGACCATGCCTTTCAAACTACAAAGCTGGTCTTGCAGGGGATGAAAACAGATGCCATATTTGCAAAATCCATCCTCATTGGCAACTGTGGGATGTGGAGATGTCATATGACATGCCCATAACAATGGAATATGTGGTTTCAGTTTCAAATTAATTAATGTTCTCCCTATAGTTGTTAAGTTGATCACAATTACATAAGGACTCATTTTATGTTAGAAAAGGAATTTGTATAGAGTGGCAATCTTCTCAAACTGTTTGGAGGCAATCAACCTTGTCACTCATGGTTGTGATATGAACTACCCGTTTAGAGATATTATTGAACATGCTAAAGCTTATTTTTGTAGGGAGGGTCAGATTTCTCTTAACCATGTTCATAGGAATTATAATAATGATGCTGACTAATTAGTTAGGATTTTTTATTCTTTACAAACTAATTTCTACCTCTTTATTTATCATTTACGCTCACCTTTGGAGATAGAAGACAATGAAAGAGAATAGTAGAGCCGGTAATTCGGGCCAAGCCCGACGGGCTAGCCCGAATTGGCCCAAAAAATTTTAGGGCCGGGCTTAGAAAAAAAAGTATTTTTTTATGTTCGGGCCTATTTGGGCCGGCCCGAATACCCGAATAAAAAAATTATATTTTTAAAAAATATATATAATATAATAAATATTAATTAATTCTTTAAGTTTTAGATCATTTTATACTAAAATACCATATATTTGAGTCCTAAACATCATTTAAGTATTAAAAAAATATATTTATATTTTTTATAAAATAAAATAATTAATTTCAAAGTAAAAAATAATTAAAAATAATTTTAAAAATTAAATTCGGGTATTCGGGCAACCCGAAGCCCGAAGAAATTTGGGCTGGGCTTGGCTATTCGGGCTTTTTGAGGGGTCGGGCCTGTTCGGATTCGAGCTTATTCGGGGCGCGCCCGAATTCTCGGCTCTAGAGGATAGGTTCTTGTTTGGTCTTTTATGTTTTTTTAGATGTTTTTGTACTCTTTGTAGACTTTGTATATGATTGATTTATAGTTTGCACTAAAAAAAAAAATCATTTGACTCCATTAAATTTATAAAATATCTTTTTATTTTTTTAATTATAACATTGTCAGTTTTCTCATAAAAAAATTAAATTCTTTTAAATATTAATAAAATATTTGTAAATATTAATATATTAATCTTATTTTTTAAAAAATATTAATGATTGAATTAAAAAATAATAATTATTTGAAATTAACAGTATTAAAGTTAAGTAATTAAAAATATAATTTATAAAATTAAGAAATGCTAAACTAAAACTTTATATAAAATTAGATAATTGAATGTGCACTTTAGTGTTTTTTTTTTAATGCCAACGAAGTTTTGGACCATCTAAAAGGCTGGACAGCTAGTACTCCTTTCAATTGTATTTATAAATTATTTTTAATCTATTTACTGGAATAAAAAAATTTAAATTGCATTGACTAAACATTCAATAAGTTTTTAACTCTACCATCATTAAATATATATATTTTAAAAATAAAATACTCTAATATTTGATAATTTTTTTAGTATTGATATAATAATCATTGAAGTGAATAAGATTAGAACAAATACGTTTTACTCTGTAAATTAAATAGGACCAGGGGAGTATTAGCTTTGGACAGGATATCCAAGTTGTTTATAGAAGCTCGTTCGCTTTTTATATGATATTCGGTGGTACTTATCGGATTCATGTAGTGTTGGCGATGAATGTAGTGGACGTTATAATATGAATGTGGAAGCACATAATCACGGTTGGCAAGGTTTTTTTTCTCCATGTATCCTTATCACCAGTATGCTCCTGAAATGTAACACTAGCTGAAAAAGAATGATGTGACATACATAGATTCAATCAGACAAGTGTATTAGTTTTTAAACTAAAGCATACATCTACTTTTTAAATTTTACATAATCTTTTATTTTAGTATTTTAAGTTTATGAAACATTTTTTAGTTTTTTAATTCTAAGTTTAAGGTTAAAAAATTAAAAGAATATTTTATAAAATTAAAAGATTAAATTAAAACTTATACTAAAAACTTAGATGACTAAAAGTATAGAGATTTAAAATGTTTTAAGGTATAATTAATAAAATTTGTAAATGATTTTAATTAGGGAGTGTAATTAAAAATATTTTTTAACTGAGATATATTATTAAATAAAAGATAAATATGAAAAGAATGTGTAATTTAAAAGGTCATGAATTAATTTACTATTAGAATTGTTAATTATTAATTTGTTAAAAGTGTCAGGAAATATATTACTACATTTATGAATGCGGTATTCACGGAGGCAGTTGCCGCGTACAAGTAGAAGAATTAGATTAGAGTCGCAAACATGGGGGAATGAAGCATGGCCTACGGAACCTCTTGTTAATTATGTTGTGCTCAATGTTGACTCTATCTTACATGTCAGAGTCGCCAATCTTTGCAATAATACAAGAGGATGGAATATTAATCTTTTAAGCCATTATCTTCACTCTAATGTGATCAAGCAAATATCTGCTGTTCGTCCTCCCAATCACCAAAATGAAGATAGTGTTCTTATCTAAAGGCCCTCTTTTGATGGAACATTTTGGTTAAATTTGCTTAAAAAGCTTTGGAAATTTATAAAGACCAAAATCACTCAAATTTGAAAATAGCTCACTTATAAAAAATTAAGACACCTCCTTTAAAAAGCAGCTTGAAATTGTTATCAAAACAACTGCCTGTACCCTACTGGGGACTCTACACAAGTCATTGCTTTCCTCTTTTGGTTGCAACTCCTCCAACTCCACCATTGATATTTTAAGAGATTGTGAAGAAGCAAAAGAGGTATGGACAAAATTGATCAATCCTATAAAACTTCTCACTTTTTTCTCTTTTAGTTTACAGGATTGAATAATTTGGAATGCACAGAATGAAACAAGGAACTTGCAAACAAAAAAAATATCCTGGCAAAGTCTTTTCGTCCAAGTTTGCTAGAATATTTGAAAAATTAGATGCAAGAAGTTTTATTGTGAAAACGAGATCCTAGATAGCAAGTAGCATTGGGCCAACGGGTTAAAGGTCAACCCACGCGGGCTGATATTTTTGCAGATTGGGTTGGGCCAGCCTGTCAAATAAATTAGGTTGGAAAATCCAACCCAACTCATTTTCTAGCAAGCTAGCCAACCCACGAGTTGGCCCACAAAAAATTATCATAATTTTTTATTAATTTAAAATTTATATAATATATATATATATATTTATTTATTTTATATTTTAAAGAAAATTAACAGTTAAAAAACTTGTAACTAAATAAAATAAACATAGAATTCAACTAAGAAAATTCATTTTATTAGATTTTTACTATCAATCATCTTCTCGCCTAGGTGTGCTATCTTTGTCACTGAGAAAGAAAATTTGAATATAAACCCATATTATTTTTCTCAGTGAATTCATATTTATAATTTTAATCAATAGATCTTATGAGATTAATAAATAATATATATTTAAAATATTTCTATAAAAACTAATAAAATCATCTTCACAAACTATAACAAAAATTTTATTTGCAAACTGTAAAAAAACTTTACACTATATTTCAAAGGTAAAGAATATATTTGAAAGTCATAAATTATATATTTAAGAAATATAATCATTATTGTAAATTTATAAAAAGATATAATGTGATTAAAAAAATATTTTTTAAAAAATATAATAGCCCGCAGGCCAGCCCTTTTAACTCGCGGGCTAGCCTATTTTAGCTCTCTATTTTTGCGGGTTGGGCTAACCCAGCCCGTTTTAAAAAACGGGCCAATTTCTTCAACCCAATTTGTCAAATTGTGCAAGTTAAACAGGCTAGCTTGCAGGCTCAACTCGTTTTCCCAACTCTAATAACAACATTGTCTTCTCCAGCATACAACAAATCAACAACGACATGAAGCTTCTTTCCAAATTCAATCTTTTAAATAAAGGAAGCACTAATTATAATGTTAATTAGAAGCCACCTGAAATTGGTTGGGCTAGACTTGATACTGATGGGGCAATTAATATTAATAGCGTTGCTACTTGTGAATGCATCATCAAAGATGATAGAGGAAATTGAGTCAAAGGTTTTTCCAAACACATTAGATATCTACCCAGCACTACAAGTTGAGTTCATAAGAATCTACAAAGGCCTTATCCTTTACTGGAATAAAAGGTTACCCAAAGTTAATGTTCATACTGACTCGATGGAGGCATTATCTCTCGTTACTTACAATTATTTTAATAGTCATCCATTATTTGACATCATTAGATATATTAGAGAACTCACTCTGAAGGATTGGGTGATCACTTTTGATTATATGCACAGAAAAGCAAATAAATGGACAGATCACTTAACACACACCAGACACCAAATGATAATTTTATTACTATAACCTCCAATGTTGTTTTGCATGATTATAGGAGCTTGTTGGATTTAAATATAATTAGATTTTAAGTTTTTTCGTACAGTTTTGCCGTGACTTTATATTAAAATAATAATAATAATAATAATAATTGGATGCTTTTAGATTTGATACAGGTGACATCATTAGCCATGCTAGAGTCAAAGTGGCAGTGATTATGTTCGGAGTTCAGAGTTCACGCCAACCATTGTTGAGTGTGGCCGCCTGAACACGTGCATTTAATTCTATTCCACCAATTCCTTGCCTTGATCATACTGAGAACCCTGCCAACAAGTGGAGAGATGGGAATGGCGTGCATCATATTTATATCTTTGTTCAGTGCTACTGAAATGCAAATTGAAAGCGATGGATGAATAGAAATATTAAAAGTGATTAAAATTGAGCATGGCTGAGCACGAACTATAGGTCATCATGCTGCAAAAGGTATAAATGAGAATTCAAATTGGGAAGTAGCTAAATCTTAAGGCACGTTTGGAAGCATAAAGAGGACGCTAAAGTCTAAGCAAGTGATCACACCGATGCTAAATTGATGACATGTTCTTTGCAGGAGTTGAATTTTGAAAGACTGCTGCCTTGACTGATGTTTGGTACGACGAAAGGATTGTGTTTTTTTTTTTTTATTTTTTAAATAATGCCGGGCCGTGTTATTGTGTTTGGCGTGCACTGATAAGATTTGTGTGGGAAGCCAAGTTGCCCATAAACACGGGAAAAGCCTTTCCACCCAAAATCTTGAAAAAAATATGGAAAGCGCTTTGGAAAAACATATTTTATGGACCAGAATATACTCATAATAAATATATTCCAACCCTTTTTTCGGCTACAACAGATGGGGTGTCGGTGTGGGTGTGCGATATACAAATATCTCTTACAATCTGGCACGGGCACTTGAATTAATCTCAGGTGTTTTATTGTCACATTAAAAGGTGAAACTTTTAATCTCTAATTGCATTTCATCCTATCTTTATCATTTAAACCAGTTTTATTTTGTTGGGCTAAGTGATAAAAAATTATTTTTTGTCTAAGAAGTGAAGTCCAGTGTAAAAGTACTCATAACATTAACAAAGTGAGTGCAAAAATACTCAAACTATTAAATTTAACTCATCTATTAACGTTGACTGTTAAAAAAATAAAATAAATATTATATGCAAAAATATCCGTAAACTTATTGCCTATGAGTTCTTGGTATCCTTAAATTAATAATGGTGTATTTATATTCATTAATTTTATAAAAAAAATCATATAGTCAAACTTAGTTTTAACAACTTAAACTTTTAGGTTTCTTCAAGTTGGTTTAAATATTTAAAATGTAAAATATTTATTATATATATATATTTAGTCAATTTTAATTTTATCATAAATATTAATTGTTTCAATATTTTCTAATTTTAATTTAATTTTATTAATAATAAAAAATTCAGATATTTGAGGAAAGTTCATTTGAGTTTGAAGCCGTTTTGATTTCTTTTGTTTTTTTTTTCGGGGATTCATTCAAGCCAACTGAACAAGCTTGATGTACACGGAGCTCCATCCATCCTCTTCTAGTCCAACAGCTTCACAATTTTCAAGCCTATTCCTTCTGTTCAATGTATAAGTCATTTTTTTAAAATGTGATTTCATTCACTTTATAAATTATTTATTAATAAAATTATTTTATTTTAAATTATTTTTAAAAAATAAAAAAAAGATAAAAAATAATATTATATAATTAATTTATTCTTTATTTGAGAGTTATGTTTAAAATTTTACTTATTTTTATTTTTTATACTTTTATTATATTAATATTAATAAAATTAATAAAAATAATTTATAAATAAAATGAAAGGATGATGTGACAAGCAAATTCCATCCGCTTTTTCTGTGCAACTCACCTCAAAACCAACGCCTATAGCCTTATGGTGCTTCTTGTGATGAAGTTAAAACTCTCATGAAATTAAAATATTTTAAAAATTTTTGAAACGATTCAGGATAATTAAGAAGGTGTTAGAGTTTTTTAAAATATGTTAGTATAGCATTAAAGATTTAAATATTTTTAAAATAGTATAAAGAGTATTTAAAGTATCTAAATTATTTTAAGAATATCCTTCTCTCGTACATTTCAGAATTTTTCTTGTGAATATTAAGATATTTCTTGTAAATGTTTCTAGAGATAGAATGTATACCGTTGGATTCAATTAATCTCAACCATTCATTAAGGAGGTGGTAATTTTTTAGAAAAAGGAGAAGGCCTGTAAATACCTCCTCACCCCTCAGTTGTAACAACTCAAGCAACATAATAGAGCTTTCAAATTCATTTACTCAAGTTCTACTCTCTACTTGTGCATCTAGCTCTCTCAAGTCTCTTTATCTATTTTGTGGGTTCGGTTGATTTGATTACAATTAAAAGGTTGATCAAATTAAGATCGGCATAGTTTAAAAAGAAAAAAATTTTAAGGTCGTGACATTTTGCTTAAAAAAAACAAAACTTACAGTACTATTCGGCATTTTCTGTGCAACCCCACTCTTTATAGTTCGTATTATATTTATATCCCAGGCCTATTTCTCCGTTTATCATTATTTTTAATTTTTTTAAATTAGCGTACAGTTGATGGGTCGTCCATTCTTAGCTTCCTTCACTTGTTTGGCATAGTGTCAGCAGGGACAGATCTAGAACTTCATGGTTGGAAAGCCAAACTAAAAAAACATTTTGGGGGGCCAAAATCTGGTTTAAAATATTTTACACTGATTTTTTATTTTTTTTACTAAAAACTTTGTGATATATGTTGGGGGGGGGGGGTTAAGAAGAACCTTTCCTTAGCGTCAGATATTTGCAGAACACGGAAGTCGGATATTTACGATCGTGCCAGACACCCAAGCCAAAAAAAAAAAAAACAAAAACAAAAACAAAAACAAAAAAGAAAACCAGCCCCCCAAAAAGTACAAGAATTTTGCATGTCTCTCTTGATTTTACGGTGCCTTTGCATTGAAATAATTTGAATTTAAATCAATTAGATACATACAGAAGTAAAAAATTTATGACAAATTCATCTTTTATTATAACTACTATTTAATATCAAGGTTTTTTAATGTCCAAATCATTTGAAATTCTTATCATTTTAAACATTTCATTATTTTCATAGTTTTTTATCTATTTTTTATATATTAAACAGTAAAAATGAACCCATCATTTTTAATTTTAATTTTAATTTTGAATATCAATTCATCTCTTTCTTTTATTTGAATTTTTTAAAATTATCTAGATAAAATATTTTAAATATAAGATTTGCAATGTAAGACTTCAAATTTAAAATACAAATTCAAATCCATCAATATAAAATCTACTTTAGATCATTTGTAAGGACCATATGAATTTCGATTCACCTTCCATGCTTTAGTTCCTTATATTTATTACATATTTGTACCCCTGTTTGCATTGATCTCGAACGAAATGCGTTGCAGCATTTCATGTTAACATGACTCTATAAACTACAGTGTTTTAAAGCATCAATTTGCCAATTAATATGCATAACTCAAGGAAATATTTTGTTGTGAATAGGAGAGAGAAATTTGTTTGATGGAATGGTAAGAATAAAATGGATTTACAAATAAAAATAAAATGATCAAGATATAAAAATAATATAAAGACAAATTATAATCGTGAAAGATATGGTAATGTTGACAATTCTCTTATGAAAAAGGTGACGCCAAGAAAAATATACAATTAACTTGTCATGCTGAAATGAAAAGTCTACTTTTTATTTTTATCTCTCGGAGCCATTTCATTCTATTTCGTCCATCGCCTTCTGGGAGGAAAAATGAGAAGCGTGAAATACGAGGGCAGGGGAGGTGAAGCCCCTGGAGATAAATAGTCCATTTCGTGGGCTGTGAGGTAGCCGAACCGACACCAAAAACCTTGTTTGCAACGCCCACCCACATGCACCCATTTGCGGTTTTGCATAAATAAAACAGATAATCAAAAATCAAAAGTTATCAACTACACTAACCACCCGATTATGTATATGATAATCCCCACCTTCCGTGTTGTTGAAAATACCAATCTTTTTTAAACCAAAAGCAACTGTGGGTCGGCCTCCTCATCTTCAAGTGCATGTGTTCCTCAGACGCTGACAGCTCTTTGCTTCTCAATCATGCAATACATACCTGCCTTCAATTATTTCTCTCAATGGAAGGATTCATGACTTTCCCTTCTCTGGGCTTTGCATTTCTTCATTACGCCCTTCGTCCTCCCTCTCCCTCTCCGTCACCTCCCACCCTCCTCATCAACACCATGCTTCAAAATTCCTTCCCCCCTCTCCTTTCATAGCCCCCCTCTCTTTTATTTGTTCCCAAATCTCACGTTTCTCTCTAATTGGATATCCCGTCATTTAATCCTCCTTTGTTGGAAAATAAAATCTTTTGCCTCCTAGTTTCCTTCTCACTGACGGCGCGTCCTTCCATATCTTTGCCGATTCGTCTGGCCAACGAAAACCGGAGGGCTTTCTTTCTGCCTCACAGCTCCCCTGTGGTATTAGGAGAGTGATGCATTTTGAATCTCCAAAAAAATGGCAAATCTCGTTCCCGGGGTTCTTCTGAAGCTTCTGCAGCACATGAACACCGACGTCAAAGTTGCCGGTGAGCACAGGTCTTCTCTCTTGCAAGTTGTGAGCATTGTTCCGGCTCTTGCGGGCGGCGAGCTATTCCCCAATCAAGGTTTTTATCTCAAGGTCTCCGATTCCTCTCATGCCACCTACGTCTCTCTCCCGGACGAGCACGACGATCTCATTCTCAGCGACAAAATTCAGTTAGGTCAGTTCATTTTCGTTGATCGCCTGGAAGCTGCTTCGCCTGTACCGATTCTTCGCGGGGTTAGGCCTGTTCCAGGGAGACACGCCTGTGTGGGAAGCCCTGAAGACATTGTCGCAACTCATTCTCTTGGGTTTCTTAATAACAATAACAGCAATTCCACAGAGAGATCGAAATCTCCTAAAAGGGAGAAAGTCAGATCAAATGATATTGTGAAGGAAGAACAGTTGGAGGAAAAACCGGCGCTGTTTAGCAGAGGTAAAACACAGCCAACAAAATCAGGGCTAAAAGTGGATATGAAGAAAGAGACCTTGACAAGATTGAAGTCCTTGAATTCACGGTCGATTCCTTCGTCGCCGACCAGCTGCTATTCTTTGCCTTCCTCTTTTGAGAAATTTGCGAACGGGGTGAAGCAGCAGGCTAAGATTAAGGGAGTGGAGAAGCTGGCCGCTAAAGTGGGAGTGGTTGAGACCGGGAAGGCCATTCGTGGGGGTAGTCCCACACCAACAGGGAAGAAAATTGGTGTAGGAAACCCAATCAAAAGTTTGGTTCAGGGCATGGAGTTCGGGGCAAAGGCACTTCGTAAGAGCTGGGAAGGGAATCTGGAAGTCAAGAATAGAGATAATTCAAAATTGAGAGCTGCCAAGTGTGATCCTAAGCATGAAGCTCGTAGTTCAGTAAGTTGATTCACGATTTGTCTTTATGAGCAACTACGTATTCTCAGAAACTCATAAGTTTGTTGGATTTGATTGTATGTCAAATAATCCGCTAGGTGGTGTCAGTCTGACGTATCTGGCTTTTACCTCTACGTTTCTGAGCCAAACAATTTTGTGAATCTTTTTCTTTTATGTTCTAACAGGCTCCGAGGAAAAGCACATCAAGTGAAAAATTGGCATCTAAGGAGGATAGCAAGGCACAAGCAACTTCAAAGCCTTCTAAGGAGGAACATAAGGCTCAAACGTCTTTGAAGAAGGTTATTGCTAACGGAACTCCAGAGAGCCAAGAAAAGTCAAGTAAACTAAGAGCTTCCCTAGGAAAGAAATCATCAGAATTGTCTAGCAACGGGCTCCCAGGAAACTTGGTTAAAGTTTCTCTGAATAGTAAAAAAGTGACAGATGCAAGCGTTCAATGGGCTTCACTCCCATCCTCTCTTGCAAAGCTTGGGAAGGTATATTCCTTGAGAACTCCTTGTCTTGTATAGTTTTTATCCGTTTGGTCTAGGCTGTCCAAGTACATGCTGCTAAATGCTGAAGACAGGCGTATACAATCTTCGATTGCAATTGTCCATTGACATGTGTTTCCTTGTTTCTATCATAAAGAATTTTCTGAAGAAGCATCTGCTATGAATTGTGTAATTACTTTTACCGTTTGGTCGATTGACACCTCTTTTAAGGGACAGTTTTGACTGTAAGTTAATACTAATCGGACAAATTCAATCAGGTGCTTATTTATGACATGCAAATGTATAATTATTGCTGCAGTTCAGTGTTCTAAGTCCGCACAGTGCATAGGAAATTTAATTTGTTTCCCTGTCACTGTTTCTAATGCCATATATGCATCCGCTGGATGCACAGTTGATAGGAATATCTGGCTTATTGAATCTTTATTTCCTGACAATTCTGTGTATTTATTTCACGTATTTATCACAGGAAGTTATGAAACAAAGAGATGCAGCACAGATGGCAGCAATTGAGGCCATGCAAGAGGCGTCTGCTGCTGAGAGTTTGCTTCAATGCCTTAGGTACAAATACATCACTAAGAAATTAACTGCTTGAATTTCTCTTGTACTGCTAAATTGGATCACGGACTGCTTAGGCATAAATGTTGGAATTTAGATACTGAACCGGCTAAAATATATTGATTATATATAGATGTGATTTTTTGGTTACATATTCAGCTGTGATTAGTAAGTGAATTCTTCTTCTAGATTAGCAGAGCAATCGAGAGGATTATCTTCAGTGGGTGTCGATATGCCCTAATGTCCTGCAAACTGAGCAGCATCAATAACAATTTCATGAACCTGTTTTTGACATTATTTCTGCACTACGTGTCATCAATGCATCCACCTCTTAAATCCCTAGAATTTGGGTTACAGTTGACATTTTAGAGCTACATTTTCCGTCATCCTTTCGATCATTTATGTCATTTCTCCTGTGCTTGATATAGAGTTGAATATTTCTCTTGTAATCATTTAAGATATATGGTGTGAAACAATTTGGTAATTTTTAAGACATAAAAAAAGAGGAGGGGGCTATTATATGTCAGGTCAAAGCCTATCTGAGGTCTGTCGTCTTTGTTTTAGTACAATTTGATTGTAGATAAATAGCATATGATAATGGTAACTTAGATCCCAAAAGTGGCAGATTCCTTATGATTAATGGCTTTGAATGCGGAACATGATATGCATGAGATGAGAGCAATAAAGGGGCTGTTTATAACGGAAATGACATTGGGGAATGTGAAGAGTGATGGATTGACATTATGAATTATTCTTTCGCATTTCTCCAGGATTTCGTTGTCCCATTTCTGATTCAAACTCTGTTTAGCATTAAATGTATGTTAAACATATATTCTTTTGATTACTCATTTCTGATTCAAACATATATTCTTTTGATTAAATATATGTTAAACTGTGTAGCATTGCAGAGTCCATTGGCACTTACCTGTTCTTGAGTAGCAGCAGGTCGTACTTCATAGGCTCGTAATAGCACCTATCCAATAGACCCTGAAACTCTAGTTATCTCAATCCTAGTATTTCTCCTTCATGGACTTTGTTTTTTGGCAGCATCTCTTTTGGACCTTTGATTAATCTTGAATCCGCATATTTCCTTCTATCAGAAATTACTGACCCATGCTAACTTGTCTGCTATGTAGCATACTGATGTCCTATGGATTGAAATTTTTTTGTTAATTCAAGATTATTTTACATCAGTTTCGGTGCTGCAAAACTGCCTTCCATTCGTTCTATTCTTATGCACCATCATGTTCATTTTAGCCATTGGATGATTCTTTTGGACGGAATAGGGTCTTGTATGCATCTTTTAAGTTTTTTGCTCCATCCACATTTATCTTAGGCTGAAGTTGTTTATGTTCCAGACACGCAATGTTCAAGGGAAATGAACACAAAAGGTTATTATATCCCAAGCCGAGGATAGCATTGAAGAGTGTTTTTTATGTTGACCATGCAATGAATTCCAAATAGGCTGAATGTGAAAATAGAAAAGGAAAAAGAATCTTAAAAATTCAAATTGAAGACAGAGTATGTTTAATGAATTTGAAAGGGTATGCTAGTAACGGACGAATTATAATTTAAGTTTAACAAGCCTAAGGGGTAGTTAGGTCTAGCAGGCAGAACAGCTGATCGGCTCCTTTAATGTGATTCATCCTCATCAGAGTTCAGCGGAGCTTTATGAAATAATTTCATACTGCTAAACTCCACGTTGAAGTTACTCCACATTTCTTTGTTATTACCATTTTTAGCAGTAGAGTAGTTGGGAGTGAGTTGAATTCGGTTTTACCAAATCAAGTCGTTGCATATAAACGAGTTGTCAGCATTGACAATGACGAGAAGCCCTTATTTGTATCTACCTGACAGCAGCTAGTTCTAATAATTGGTTGTTGTAGTCATGGCAGAAATTTCTGGGATGTTTGTTTCAGATATCTGGAGAAAATTCAAGAATAAATACGTAGGAAACAATCCATCTCAATGTTAGTCAGAATTGGGCTCTACTCTTGTTTTGTGATTTCAATTTGAAAACCCTATTACATATATTTCTCAAGTCTGCTGCAATTTTGTAATTTTTTAAGTTAGTTGAGATGCTGAAGCACAGATAGATTTCAGATTCAAGAACTTTTTAACTTTAACTTGCACAATGCAATGTATGAAGTTGTTCCTGATACCTTTGCGATGTTTCTGGCAGCATATACTCGGAGCTAAGTAATTCTGCAAAGGAACACAGCCCGCAGCCTACAGTTGAGCAGTTTCTGAGTCTTCGTGCAAGCCTAAATGGTGCTTGCATAGTTGCTGACTCCCTATTGAAAACCATTCCTGATGGTTCATCTGTAGATCATGAAAAGAACGCAGTGGAAGAAGCACTAAAAGTAACATTAGACAGGCAAAAACATGCTGCTTCCTGGGTTCAGGCTGCCTTAGCCACCAATTTATCATCCTTTGCAGTCTTTACCAGAGAACCTCAATCGTCCAAGCTTCCAGCTTCAAGTAATGGTCAACATCAAAAGACTATCCTTGGAAGTCAGCCCATGTTGGTTCTAGAGAATGCCAGTGAATATGCTTCTTCGAAACTTCAGGTAAAAACCCGTTCAGTGGTCAATTCTAAACATGTAGTGCAAGGAACTCCTCGTCGATCAAGTGATGGGTTAGCAAATGGACAAAAGCAGCCACCTCAACCTTGGGTTAAGGGAAATGGGCTTGATGAGGTGGTAAATTTAGCTGAAATGCTACAGTCACGGTCCAGAGACTGGTTTTTGGGATTTGTCGAGAGATTCTTGGATACTGAAGGGGAGGCAATCCTGTCAGATAATGGCCAAATAGCTGGTATGTTATCTCAGCTAAAGAGTGTAAATGATTGGTTAGATGAGATAGGGTCGAACAAGAATGAGGCAGAATCCTGCCAGATATCATCAGAGACTATTGATCGTTTGAGAAAGAAGATATATGAATATCTTCTAACACACGTCGAATCTGCCGCCGCCGCACTCAGTGGTGGATCACAATCATCACCTCGGATCGAAGCAACAGAAACTAAAGCAAGAAGGTAAAAAGTAGGTAGATACTTCAGCTGAAGGATGGATTGTTAGGGTGGAGGGGGAGTGGCTACCTCGCCCGGCGAAGTTGATCTGGTCCTCCTAGCTTCCCCCCTCCCCATAAAAGATTGCTTTTTCTTCTCTTTTTGTACATAAATCCTGCATTTGTTTGAGATATAGGTGGAGTGGCAAATTATTATCAAGGAAAGTAGCTACTATGAACTGCGAATATTTTTACCCCATTTGTCTGATAATTGTTCAAGTGAAATTATACGAATGAAAATACATGCGAAACTGATCTTTATTGGGTTATGGTGCCTGCCCACTCTAGTTTCAGGCTTCACATTGCAGGTAACAAGATATTGTAACTTAGGTATGTGTTCCGCAGAATAGAAAGGACTCTAAATGCCGTCAAGGTTTCGACAAGTTGGAGAGATGTAGATGTAATAGAAGCTGTGGTGTCCTGTGTAACGTTCATTTAGATCTCCAACATATGGTGAGGAAAGGAAGCTCAATTTAGGTCCGAAAACACGCTTGATGCCTGTCTTTGCGGTATATATCCAACCCAGAAAGAGAGAGCGGGATCTAAGGTTACACCTTCATTCTCGTGGCTTAATATCCGCCAAATCACATCACATCTAGCATCCATCCGCTAGGAGGCTGCGTCAGGATTTAGAAGCGATGAACTCTCAATGGAAATAGAACCAAGTTCCAATGGTTATGACCAATTGTTGCTAAGAATGAGGTTGCTTGTTTAGTTGAGTTTCCAATTCGTATTTAGATAGGGTGGTCAAGTCAGATTTAACTTTGAAGTGGTAGACAACCCGAAATCCATGTGCAAAGCAGAGGTCCAAAATTTGGGAGAGTGACCAGGGGAGCGAGCGGCACGTGGTTCGACAAAACGCAAGTAGCCTCGAGCATAGAAGACGAAGGAGTAGGGCAAGCGCCGATTGGACTGACTATGACCTGCCGTCCTAAGTCCTAACCAAGCATGCCTTCTTGGTTCGATATTTTACGAATCCTCCCACTTGTTCATTCACGGTTGACTCAGACTGTGTTCACAGTTGACTCGGACTGTGTCTGATTGTCACTTGTTTATTAGGCAGGGGATTTCCTCACAAGTATAAATCTTATTTTTACTCATGACACTTCCTATTATGAGACTTGCGACAATGTAGTTTTGTAGTGCACTTGTAATAAAATCTAGTTATAAAGAAAAAGAAAATAGTTTTGCAATTTAAGTGCCTATTTGGTTCCCATTCTCATGTTTTATTTTTAAAAACTATTTTGTAATACAGTTTTTAAAATTATTTTTGAAATAAAATAAAAAATTCATTTAGTTATGTGAATTAAAAAACATTTTCAGAATTAAGAGATAAACACATAATAATAATAATTATAGGCAATTAATAGTGATGATTAATGATACAAATTGGTCAAGGTAACTATAATTTTTAATAATTATATATGAAATATTTTATAAATAAGAAAAATAAAATGAAAACAACTTAAAGTTGCTTCTATTTTTTTAAATAAAAAATAAAATGATTTTAGAAAAAATTAAATAAAAAATACTTATTCAAATAAATTTTTTATTTTTTATTTTTTTAAAAATAAAAAACAAACATGCCTTAATACTCCGGTGGAATTTGTTCAACATACCATGCTGCCATACTTTCAATTTTGATCTTGACGTGGATATTTGAAATAGTTGGTGATAATTTTTTGAATTATAAGGCCACACTAAAATCGTGCAAAGGGAATAAAATCTAGTCATATTTAAAATTATGAGATTTCTACAATCGTGCGGTGGTATATCAAAAATCATAATATTAAATGTATCATGTAAAGGCCGGTGAGCTAAAAGATCAGCACATTTGTTTGTTTCTCCGTGAATATGGTCAAAAGTGACCATCCAATTTCTCATAATAAGGTCTTTAATTTTCCTGATAGTGTCAAAATAAGGATGACTCTCAAAGTAGGTGCGATTAATGAGTGACAATGCCTCCATCGAATCAAAGTGGATGTTGACTCTTGATAATTTTACATTCCAACAAAGATTTAATCCCCCAAGAATTTTTGTAAGTTTTGCTATCGTGTTAGGTTAATATCTACAATACTTAAAAAATTTATTAATTTAATTTTTTTTATGATCTCTAATGATATCTTCACAGTTACAGTTAGGGCTATGCAAAAGTCTCGTGGTCTCGTTCAGTCCGGTCCGACCCATGAAAATCCGATCCTGTCCAGTCCTATAAAATGCTGGTCCTATAGGACCAAAAAGACAGGACTAATTTTTTAGGTAAGACCAGACTAGAGATCAAGCATCTGGACTAAGTGGTCTGGTTTGGTCTTATATAATTATTTTAATATAATTAAAATTAATTTATAAATTATTAATTAATAAGCCTTAGACAAAAAATCTTAATCCTGCCTTGCACTTTGCACTCTAATCGAAAAAAAAAACCTCAACATTGTTACTCAACAGCACTTAGCGTCTCAACCACTCACTCAACTTTGCTCTCATTCTCAATTTCTTCAGTGCGCCAAAGCCCTAGCCCCTGCCTTGCACTTTGCACTCTGATCTTGATCTGTTCAAACTTTGAAGGAACATGTCTATGGCTTGATTTTTATTACTTCTGTTCTTGCTGATTTTTTTCCTCTGGTCTATTTTCGGTCTTTCCTCTGATTTTTTATTGGAGTTATGTATTTAAATCATTTGGAGTTTAGACTGTAACTAAAATATTATTTTCTTGCTGTTAGAAATTATTATGGATTTATTATGATTATAAGTGTTTTTATTATCTTAATTGAGTTTGTTAAGTTGAAATAGATTATTGGTCATCATAGAGAAAAAAAAAAAGGCCAAGTGAGTATTGAACTAATAGGATCAGTCTCCCAATCTTATGGATCAAATCCAGTCCTCTTAATCCTCGAGTTTTTACAGGACCAGACCGGACTATAGGTTACCTAACCCAGTCCTTTTTATGAAAAGGACCAGACTTTGAGTTAGATTAAAGTTCAGTCCCGTCCCGTCTTTTATGCAGTCCTAATTACAGTGCCATTAGTGGTAACAGTTGGTGATAATTGAGCGAACATGATGAAGAATTAATTAATATACTGATTGTGTGGCCCTCAGAGCTTGCTGCGTCCAGGTCCAGGATCGAGTGTTGGAGACTTCGACGCAGAACAAAGCCAAGATTCAAGACAGGGGTAGGGGTCGTTGGTATAGGCCGTGGGCCTCAGATTCACTGACGAAAGTAACATTAACAGGAGCTACAGTGACGTACATAACCATTTCCCCTCCGCACAGAATCAAAGGTCACCGCTCGCTCACTCCATTTTCCTCCACAAAACACGCACCTCCCTTCTTTGATATCTCTGTTGAAAATGCAACTCATTTTCCACAAATCATCCAAAACATGTTTTTCTCTCTATTCGTTCTTATATTCTTTCCATCTTTTAGGCGCCTGAAACTTGATAGGTGTATCTCGCCACTGCCCAAGGCCACTCAATCTCATACTAATTGTAATTTACCAGTCTATTCAAGGATCAAATTTATAATAAGGTTAAATTCCACCAATCCAGTTATTTCTAGGTGCTAAAAATATTTATGAAAAAAGATTAAGATACACATAACCTCTATCAACTCCACGTCTGTCGCATGTAACTCTATCATCTTTGCACGTTGCCCTTGTCTATCAAAATCAGACCATGAATCCCTTACCATAAAAAATTTGGGCCTATTTGACAATTTATTTTGAAAATAGTTTTCTATTTTTCATAACAAAAAAAATAAAAAAAATCTATCTGGTAATATGTTTTTAAAAAGTGTTTTAGAGAACAATAAACAAAATATTATTTTAAAGAACAGAAAAATAGAAACAACTTTCAAGTATTCTAGAATTATTATTCTAGAGAACAAAAAAATTAAAAAAATATATTTTTATTATTTTTTTTGTTCTTAGAACATATTTTACAAAACACTAATTCTCAAAATAATAAAATAAAAACAATTTCAAACAGCCTCTTAATTCTTGCTTTATTATTCCCTTCAATTAGTTAATTAACATGTGTCAATATTTACATCATGTTTTGTTCAACTATATGCATTTTGATTTGGTTTTATACTTGTTATGCTTGATGTTTGTTTGTTATCTTTCAATTCAATTATAAATCAATTTTATCTTTAAATGTTAAATATATTTTTTTTCATTGCCACCTTAACTTTAATTTGTTGTTACTTCACTATTAGTGAGTCCTATATTGTATATTTTTTTAATAACTTTTATCATAATATATTAGTTAAGGGTCATTTTTCTCTTTTAACTTGACTCCAAATGATCAGCGAGCACTTCAAACTCAAATATTTTGTGATAAGAGCCTATTAACAGTAAAATGTTAAGATGATAAGAGAGAAAATCTTTAATATTGAAGTATAAAATTGACCCATAGGTCTTGTTTGCTTATTAGAAAGAAATGAAATAAAATGGATTGAAAAAATAAAAATAAAAATAAGATAATTATAAGGGATAGGTGAACATATTCATAAGAGAGATATGCAATTTGGTTCATGGAATTAAAAATCATGATTCAAGAGATTTTTAAAAGGTGTAATAATTTCAACGTTTATAGCATATATTAATGAGTTTCATCATGCTTACTATAGTAGAAAGATGATTTAATTTATTTTTATCTTGATTTTTTAATCAATTTCATTATTTTCTTTTTAGTAACCAAACGGAATTATAGTTGAATTTATAATGTGCAATAATCTTTAATATAGTTGAAAGCTAAAAATGATTATCATCTTATTTGTTATGGAAGATGACGTTAAATTTTAAATTTGTCAATGTGGTATGAATAATGATACACGTGCTAAACACGAATGCCATTAAATTAAATTAAAATTAAAATATTGCATTGGTGCTGGTTTGGAAAGCGATTTATTCACATTTGGATGTATGATTTGGGAGAAAACAAATGGCTCGGAGATGGGGAGGCGGTGGGAAGAGGCTTTTCAAGAAAACAGTAGTGTGGCTAGCCTGCCAGCTGCATCGGTGCCAACTCACATCCCACGTTCCGTCTTTTTAATTTCTCTTTGCTTTTCTTCAAGCCATGATGCCCCGCTTCCTTCCTAAGGCCTCGTCTGCCATGGCCACCTTCCCTTGCTCTAGGGTTTGTCATTCTCTTTTTTCTCTTCTATTTTTTTCTCTTTCCTGAATTCTTCCCTTGCTCTAGGCCTCCTCTTCTATTTATTCAAGTATTTCCCAAAATTCGATTGCCCTCTTCGATTTCTTGGTTGTGCTGATTTCCCTTCAACTTGGGGGCGAACTAGAGCAGAAAATGGATGTTTTCCTCGATCCTAGCACTGGATGCCTTACTTCCATACGTATCTGCATTTTTAATTCCCCCCCTCCTTCCATTTTCTCCTCTGTCCTACTTGTACATATCTTGCATCGTACATCCCATCACTGTCTTTAATTTTTTCTCTCGCATTGTTGGGTGTTGTTTTCCTTCTGTGCCTATAATCATGGAAAGATATTTTTATATTCCCTCTCCCTCCTCGTTACTCTTAGAAGAATTGGACTGGCTGTTTTGCTCGAGACTTATGTGATGACCTGTGTTTTTCATATCTTCATTCGATAACTTTACCCTGCTTCTTTTCTTTTGTTTTTTTTTTTTTTTCAAAATCTATCCTCGCGTATGGTGAAACGTGGACATTGCAGTTGTAACAGAGGTTGCCCGTGAACTAATTAGTATATTTTTTTAAATTCGATGTCCATAACTTTCTATGTTGTAACATAGCAAGAGCCTGTTGATCCTTTATTCTGCGTTGTGAGGTCGTTATTTACTTCGTTTCACGGTAATGGGATTTTAGTATCTCTGTCTCATAGGTGCGAAGTGGGTTTTGCGTGTGGCCGGATGTGAGGCAACTTTGCTTCAGAAAAAGTCTTCTATATGGTTTTATGCGACTCTTTTCTACACCATTGAAGACATTACGTGGAGCTAGTCGATCACTGAGAGTTAATCGATTCTGCAGTGTAGTGACCATGTCTTCCACATTGCAAATTGAATTGGTGAGCGGTTCTCCCTTATTTAGGTTGTCAAGAATTCTATTATCAGAGCCTAAAGATTTCTGAATCAATTTGCTGAAAGAGTTAACATAACATGTGCGGTCTTATCTCACCATTATTTTCAAATATAATTTTCAGGTGCCGTGCCTCCGGGACAATTATGCATATCTCTTACATGATGAAGATACAGGGACAGTGGGTGTTGTTGATCCTTCGGAAGCTGTGCCTGTTATTGATGCTTTGAGCAAGAAAAATCGTAATTTGACATACATACTGAACACTCACCATCATCATGACCACACTGGTGGGAATGTAGAGTTGAAAGCAAGGTATGGAGCAAAGGTATGGTGTTTTTATATTGTTGCGAACCTTTATCCGTTTTTAATTTTAATTAATTTTTAAATTTTTGATGGTGCTTTCATATTGTTGCAAAGCTTTATTTGCTTTTAATTTTAATTAATTTTTGAATGTTTCACTGTCAGATAAACATCATCTAAAAATATTGTTGGTTTGCGTTTGAAGTCCATTTTCCCATGCAAAGAACATATTTGAAGTGAGGATTTTGCATTGCTCTGTTTGTCTCACTTCTGCTTTTGTGTTATGGAGTGTTTTCCTTTCTCACCTTCCCCTCCCCAACCTTCTTCTTTCCTTCTTATCCCCTCCATGGTGGGGGTTGCCTCTACCTTGCCCAGCTCTATACCACCATGCATTTAAACATTTATGCCCACTTAATAAATAATGATCATAATTTTATAAAAGTGCATTGTTGTAAATTTGGCTGGACCAGTCACTCACATGGTAGAAGCTTTTATGACTGATTAAGCATTGGAATTGCTGAATTCTGTTGTTAGTGTTATTTTTATATTGTAAGATGTGATTGGGTTTGAGTTTACATTTTCTGTATTATGTCTATTTAAGCCAAACTTAAGATTTGTTGAAACAGTTCTATGAGTATTTTTTTTCCTTACTTCTTTATGCATATTCTTTCCTTGTTGCATTTTAGGTGATTGGTGCAGGGGTAGACAGGGAAAGGATTCCTGGTATTGATATTTATTTGAATGGTGGAGATAAGTGGATGTTTGCAGGCCATGAGGTGCTTATAATGGAGACACCTGGTCATACCCAAGGTCACATTCATTGCCTAATTGTATTAGCATATCTCCTTAAGGTTGATCTATGTTAGTTGTAATTCAGGATCAAATGATGAAAACCAGCTCAATTGGTGCTTCTCTGGCTTTTTTAGTGTATGGCATTTTGGACTCAAGTGGCATCATGTAGTCTTCAAGTATTTTCTTGTCAGTTATAATTCAATGATATCTAGTACATCTCTTCTATCAATATGATGTTCTGTAATTGACCTTGAGTTTACTGACTATCAATGTAATTTAGTAAAAATGCTGTATATTGCAAAGATGTAATAAGGAGGACATTGGAGTCGAAAGGTTTTCGTCTGAGTAGAAGTAAGACGGAATATTTATATTGTAAATTTGGTAAAGGACTATTCGAAAATAATTTGGAAGTGAAATTGGGAGATCAAATTATACCTCAAGTGGAAAAGTTTAGATATTTGAGAGCCATTATTCAAAATGATGGCGAAATCAGTGGAGATATTTCACATAGAATTCAAGCTGGGTGGTTTAATTGGAGAAAAGCTAAAGGAGTTATTTGTGACCGTAAGGTGCCTAATAAACTTAAAGGAAAGTTTTATCGTACTGCTATCAGACCGGCAATGTTATATAGTAGTGAATGCTGGGCTCTAACGGGACAGCAAGAGCATAAAGTTGGAGTAGCAGAGATGAGAATGTTACGATGGATGTGCGGACATACACGTAAAGATAAAATTCGAAATGAGCACATACGTGAAAAAGTGAGGGTGGCACCTATTGAGGAAAAAATGGTAGAAAATCGGTTGAGATGGTTTGGGCATGTACAAAGAAGACCAAGGGAGGCACCAGTGAGAAGAGTGGAACATATAACTTTGAGTCCGATTAAGAGAGGTAGAGGAAGGCCTAAGAGAACACTCTTGGAAGTTGTTGAACGTGATCTCTTAATTAATAATATTTCTAAAAGCTTAATAAATGATAGAGCACAATGGCGTCTTGCAATCCATGTAGCCGACCCCACCTAGTGGGATAAAGGCTTGTTGTTGTTGTTGTTGTTGTATTGCAAAGATGTAATAATGATTCTGATTTCTGATGAGCAATGCAACCATAGCTATTTAAAACAAAGTTCCTGATATTCAGTTACTTTTTGACCCCATGCAACCATAGCTTTTCTAATGGCTCTAAACTTAGTTTTCTCTGCTATTTTATTGACCCTATCCTTGTTAGTGTTTCAAGACACATAAGTTCTTCATAATCAAACAATTTCTTAAATCATTTAGCCTCACCAAATCTCAAATATTAGCTTCCTTTGAATTGGCTGGACTTCACTCTAGTGTTTATTGTACTATGGTTTGGGTGGGGCCTTCTAATGAAGGTGTCTGATTTATTACTTAAAGTTAGGCTATTTCTTCTGCATGCCTGAATGTCATTTTCTTTATATGATTTTGTTCCTTCAATGCCTTGATCCCCATTTTGTAAATTTGTCACATGTCTATGCTGAATGCAGGTCACATAAGCTTCTATTTTCCTGGATCTGGAGCAATTTTTACTGGGGACACTTTGTTCAGCTTATCATGCGGCAAGCTCTTTGAAGGAACCCCTGAGCAGGTTGATGTGAATTGCATTTATTTTTTCATATTTTGATGTTTGAGAAATATATCTTAATATTTAAGTGGCTTTATTTTTGGACGTCTTTATTGCATATTTTTGCTCTTTTACCCCCAGGCCAAAAGTCCTTAGGCATGCCTGCTAAGGACTTAATTACTTGAATTATAGTTATGTAAATGGCAGAGTAAGGACTTTATTATATTGTGATCAGAACGTTAACACAATAATTCTGAATTTTCTATTAAAATTAAAAATATGTATAAAGTATGTTGAAGTGATTGTTTAAGGTTTTAATTAATATGAGATTAGGGCTGCTTTTCTGTTATCCTTACGTTTGCTGTTCTTAAGTTGTTGATATAGAAACTGAGCCTGTAACATACGCAATGAACCCATAAATAATCTGTTATGTGATTTTCAGGAGTTATCATGTTATTGTTATTATTTTTGGAGTAATTGTACTAACATCTTTCATATTTTCAATGTTGAACACGTGTTTTTGAGTATGTATGAGTTGAAAATTTAACATGCATTGTTGCATATGTTGTTGCCTTGTCAAGTTTGTATGGTTATATAAACAGAAGTTTTGGCTTTTTTGTTGTGTCAAAGTCAGGTGACTAATAATCTTGTAATGTTGATTTTCATTTTTAATCGTGGAGGATTTTGATTTTCATTATCTATGCCACAGATGCTCGCTTCTCTAAGAAAGATCATGTCATTGCCAGACGATACAAGTATATACTGCGGTCATGAATACACGTTGGTTAGTTACTTTAATTATACACGCTCAATTTTCCCTGTTTAACTCTTCAGTCTCAAGCATTATGAACTTGACCCTTTGAACTTTCACAGAGCAATTCAAAGTTTGCACTATCTGTAGAGCCATCAAACAAAGAACTTCATTCCTATGCAGCCCATGTAGCCCATCTTCGGAATAAGGGCTTGCCCACGGTAATTTTTAGAGCTTTGCTTCTCTAACGTTGAGGCGTCCTTTCCTTACTCTTCCCTTCTGGTTTCCCCTTTTTCTCTTTGGATAATTAATAAATTTACTTATTTACATTGCTGGTAATAAGGCTTATAGTTAAGGGACAATGAACAAGACAGGTGAAATCAATCATTGGTTAACCCACGGTAATTTTGTTCAACACTGTAATATTTTGACAGGAAATCCTGAATTATCCTTCCTTCGGCCTTCACTGAAACTTAGTTTTGAGGGAGAACTAACTGTAATGTGCCTTGAATAGAAAATTTATCAGTTTTTTTTTTTTTTTTTTGGGTGTACAAAGTTGATCTGATGAAAAGCTGACTTCGTTATACGTCTAGACAAAAGAAATAAAAGCTGGCCATACTTGAAACTTGATATTCTGCTTCCTGGAGCTTTTGGAGCTTAAAAGTGTTAGTTAAACCGTCACCGTGCTTAGTGCAGAATTGCTGATAGAATGCAGTAGGATCCATTCATGTTCTTGGGTTTAGCGGAGCCCCTTTGGATCAGTTGGTTCAAGGTCTTTTTAGGTTTTTCCTGTCTCCAATTCGTAGATAATCAGGAAAGTAAAGAGGGTACATTAAAGTTCTTTATTGATATGTTGCAACCCCATTATTTTGTCTTGCATGCTTGCGGCTATCTTTATGGTTTCCGCATATTTGGTTTATTTTTTTGCTGAAGAAAAAAATTAATGAATAATTGTTTACCAGATTCCAACCACCCTGAGGACGGAAAAGGCTTGCAATCCATTCCTTCGTACAATGAGCGCAGAAATTCGGCGGTCTTTAAACATTGCAGCCGCAGCAGATGATGCACACGCCTTAGGTGTCATCCGCCAAGCAAAAGATAATTTTTAGGCCTTTTTCAGTTTGAAATTATAAAATTCTAATTCTATATATGCTTATTCTGTATAGATTAGGATAATGAATCTATCTCGAATAATTGTTCCTTGATGCTATGTCTTTGTAGAAATTTTGTGGATGCTTCATTTGAGTCCAAATGAGAGTGATAGCGCCAGATTAGATTTGGGTCTGTTGGCATGGTGGGCTTCAGAATGATTTACTGGCTGAAATGCTCAAGAATGATCTGTATATGTCGCTATATTATTCATATATGGTGGGATAGAATGTTGTCTTTCTATTCGTCACCTAGGGTGGTACGATAATAAAAAACCGAAAAATGTTGAAAAATAGCTGGTTAAATAACTGCTTAATTTTTTTATATAAAAGTATTAAATACTTCTTCCGCTTTCATGTATAATTCACATTTTAAAAAAGTTTATTTAGTTTTATCTATAAGTTATGGTATGGCTTTTTGAGTAATATTTAAAAATTATTTTCAAAATTATTCTTCATAAAAAAAAGTAATATGACATTATTTTTTAAATTTATTATATATGTGTATATTTAAAATTTTACATATTTATTTTTTATATTTTTTTACATTAATATTAATAAAGTTCATCGAAATTATTTATAAAGAAAGTCGGATGAGAATTTATTGAAGTTTTCAGAGGAGACAATATGGGTGGACTCGTGTGTAAAAGCAGGTCTACTTGGAGGGTGGGTTTATAGGCACGTGACAATGGAGGAGAAAAGTGAAGGCTGAAAATAAAGGAATAGTTTAGTGGCGCAAAACAGTGCCATTCTACAGCAAAGCAAAGGGATTGTACCTGGAGGGACATTGTTATGTAGTTGGAATTTTTCTTGCGACTTCAGAACTTAAGCCCCCGTGGCGAAGTCTATCATCTTTCCTCACTGCTCCTCTAATAGAGGAGGCCTTTGGTTCCACTTGGGTCCGCTGGTTGATTCGCCTCTCTGCTCCCATCGTGAGACCCGTTTAGGTGCATGTTATAAGGCAGCCAGAACCAATGATTTTACATGAAGCACAAGTGCTAATAATCTTATAAGTATATATTGACAAGAGCATCCACGTAAGGCTGACATGTATGGTGGGAGAAAACCAGAAGTGGCTGATGCCTTGACACTAGAAAGCAGATCCATGATGATTATACTTGTTATATATGGATGCGTGTGATGTTTGATAGGATGAGCAGTTATCATTTGATAAGCCAGCCACGAATGTTTGAAATAATATTTTGAAACCCGGGCCAAATTAGTTTGATCCAAACGCCACCCATTGATTAGAACGGTTTGGTCCAACCGCCACTGGTTAATTAAAATAATTTGGTCCAACCAATTAAACTAATTTAACATTTGGACTGGGTTGACTCGATTGGTTTAAGAGAATTAGATTTGAATTGAAAATTAAAATAGATCAACCCGGTCCAAAAAAAAATCAAGACTAAGTCACTTGGATTCATGATTTTTTTTTCTTCAATCTTTAGTTCTTTTATGTCTTCTCTTCTGTAATGTCTAATCTCTCTTTTATGACTCAAGCTCAATCTCTAATCTCTCCTCTAGCCTTTGCGTTCAGCTCTAGTGATTTAGTCTCTAGTATTGAAATTAAAAGTTTGTGAATCATGATATGATGACATGCCTTTAACTCCAGTGTTTTGTTTTGAGATCACGAGTTTGTACCAACATGTCTCTACCTCCAACTCTAGCGGTCCAGGCGTTTAGCCTTTGGTGTCGAGATCCTAAGTACTATAGACAAATCAATGCTTTATTTATATATTTAAGTGTATGAACATTATTTTTATTCAATTTTTATATTATCGGTTCAACTGTCTGTCTAACCTATTGAAACATGAAAATCATGACCTTTTGCTCTTTTTGGTTTGATATTCAATTCGAATTTTAAAACATCAGTATGAAAATATGTTAGAAGTGATTTTTGTAACTTTTTTAAAAATAGTTATTCTTATATTACGTTGATCAAAACCATCTTTTAACCATAACCAGTGGGTTCTAAAAAATATACACGACAGTGATACGAGATTGCCAGTGCCGGACAACGTTTCCAAAATCAATTCTGAAATGTTACAAGCTCTCCGTTCGTCAGGGTTCGTGCATGTTGTTTAATTGTTTTGGTCCTTTTGGACCCATGGTTGGGTCACATAACCCTGGGCCACACGTCATCTGCTGCATTCTTCACCCTGACCCTCCATTGTTTGGTCGAACTCCTATTAAAATTCTTAAGAATTCTTAACATTAAATTAAGGGAGAATGACGATTGAGGACCAGTTAAGGGCATTAATCCCAAGTGGGGACCTTAAAATATAGAAATGCTAATTAAGGACCATGGTCTTTATTTAGGATTAAAAAATAAAATAAATTTTCGAAACTGTCCCTGAGGGAAAGAAGCAAATAACCGCACAGACCAGAGCCCTACTTGCTTTGTTTTCTTGTCGCGGTCGGGTGGTTTCTCGTCTTGGCTCACTGGTGTTCATTGTCATTCATGAAGTTCTCCATAGAAGCTGTAGGATTGTGCAATCGTCAGTGAGAGGTCTTCTCCAGCATTGGTCATTTCTGTTGCACCGTCTGTGTTGTTCCATCACACTCTCTGTGGAAGCTTCGACTGCCATTGCTCGGATTTGAGCTCTTCTATACTTCGCCCAATTGCAAAGGTAAGGATTTTCATTTATGAAGTCTCAAACTTGTAGTATGTTGTGGTTTACCTGTGAGAAATGTCAGTATAAAAAGTTTGTAGTCTCAAACTCGCTCGGACTGTCGCTGTCAGATTCTTTGTTTCTAGTAGAAATTAGTTATTTTTCGGCCTGAAAATTGAAATGAAAAATAGAACTTGCTCATGTTCCCAGTTCAAAATTTTGAGTTCCTTTGAAACGGAATGCTTCTCGTGTAAATAGCATTGGCTCAATTTTAATGGTTGGCATTTGTTGGAATTTAATGTTTTCCTTTGAAACAAAATGCTTCTCGTGTAAAAGGCTTAATGTTTATGAATGTTTGTCATTGATATTTTTCTTGCTAATGTGTACGACCTGAGGCAGGAGATGCTTATTTTGGAATGTTTAGTGATGTTTTAATATGTATAATATGATAAGGGAAAATGCAACGCCTTCTTTTACTTTCTTTCACCTGTAAATTGGCCTATGAACTTCTAAAACTGAGAAATTGGTCTCTGGACTTCTATCTTTATGAAATATGTCCTTCTATCTTTACTTCCATTTTTGAATTGGCTCCTCGTGTCTGCTTTGTATCATTCTTGGTACTATTTTTGCATCCTTGAAAAGCTGGACCTTGAGGCATCAAGAAATTCATAAGTCTAATTGAATCGTTTCCATTGTTAACCTTGTCACTCTTATCTGCAACATTATATTTGCTAACTTCCATAAATTTCCTTCTCTTCTCGAGTTTAGAAACACCAAAAATCACTGTTGGTCCTTCTTTATGAAGATCGGTTCTTGCAATGCTTTGTGTATCAGTTTTAGTTTCATTCTTGCTGTTCTTACCAATGTTAAACACTTTCTCTTTCTCTGCCAAATCAAGCAATCTCAATTCATTAGGATTTAGTGGCTCTACAGCCTCAAGGCTAATTAACGTCTTATCCTTCCCTTTGTAAGCAGCCCAAGGTTCCACCCTTTTCATGTGTTGGTGTGTGTGTGGGGGTGGGTTAGTGTTTACATTCTCCCCTTATAACTATTTGTCTTGAACTTATATAAACTTAAAATATCTTGTTTCTAATCATTTTTAATTTTCAATATAACGGCTAACTTTTGAAGAATTTAGTACATGGTGCATAATTGCGATGCTTGGTTGTTGCTCTTAAGCAACATAAATTGATTAGAGTCTGTATAGTATAGATTGAACTACAAATCAAGATTTTTCATAAGAGGCAAGACATTTATATCTTTTGTACAAAGAAATTCTGTGGAGAAAACTAAGATTTGATGTTTGGTGAATTCAATAGTGCTATTATGTGTATCCATTAGTAACGTTAGATATATTCAATAGTAGTTTGTTTTTAACCCCCATTATTTGTGTGCAGGACAATGGTTAAAACAAAAGGAAATCCTTTAAGGCAAAAAAGTTGTTTTGGCTTAAGCAAGTTTAAAGAGGCGTATCGTGGCAACTATACAACCCAAGGGAATGATTTGAAAAAACTCAACGCAGAAGCAGTTGTAGCATGGAGAAAGTTGTCATTAGAAGAACAAAATCACTATAAGCGTTTGGTTAAGGAGGAAAATGATGGTGTAAAAGCTTACGAGGTACGTTGTTTTTGACCTGAAGCATGAAAAATGTGATGAATTCAAGTAATGGTGCTGACTTGTTTTTCTACAAAGTGTTCTCCGTCAAAGATGAAGAAAGTTTTTGATTATATCAAAAAGCATAAATCTTTGAGGGATAGGGTTAATAGAATAGGATTTGGTAAGCTTTTAAATATTAAATGTTACAAGTTGCTTAGAGATTTGTGCGATGAAGTGATGAAGGTATTTGATCCTCCTACATCATCCCTTTTCATTAGAGGTCAAAGGAAAGTCATCAATGGCAAAGTGGTTCATGCCTCACTTGGCTTGCCTAATGATGGGGACATGGTTGATATGAATGGAGATAAGAATAAATTAAAGTCGTTAAACAAGGAGTTTAAAAAGTATCCTATAATGTAATAAAGGACAGGATACTCTTGGGGAAAGAAAATGATAAATTTGAGTTTCTCTTCATTCTCTATTACTTAGGAAATTTTCTTTGTTCAAGTTCGAGTTCCAAAATAAGTGATAAACTATTGAAGGTCATGTCTGGATTAAATTTGGGAACTGTACATTATGATTGGCCATCCTTTATACTATCTGAGCTTGAAAAGGAGATAGCCGAATATAAAGCATGAGAGAAGAAGGATGGACACAAAAAAACTATTAAAGGATGCTTATTTCTTCTTGCGGTATGTGGATAAATTCAGATATAATTTGTTATAAGTTAATTATTTTGTAAAATTCTGTGGGTTATATGATATAGATGTAAATATGCAAATTTTCTACTTTTAAATGTTTCCATTGAAGCCAATTGAGGTGTCATTGCAAGAAGATGCTCTGGAACATTAGACAGAGGAGAGAGTGACAGCACGAGTTCAACTTGAGAAGGCAAGTGATCATGGCATTTTGTATCACCCTTCTTGAGGACATGACAGCTTCTCAGTAAAGCTTCCAGAAATGACTTCATTTTATGATCCAATAAGGGCAAAATGATGATTGTTAATTAGCAAAGTTATTTTTTATATAATTTTAAATATATGATATTTTATATGGTGCAGGACATAAAAAAGGTATACAGAGATATTGTGACCTTTACACGTGGAATTGCATAAAGACTCCTTAAGCTCCAAGATAAAAGAAGAGGAAAGGAAGTTGTTCAACAGCATGATGGTGAAGAGGAAGAGGAGAAAGAGTTGAAACATGATGACAAAGAAGAGGAAGGAGAAGAGACAGGAGATGAAAATGAAGAGGAGGGAGAATTTAGAGAAGATGAGAAGGAGGAAGAGGAAGGATAAGTAGAAGGAGATGAAAATGAAAAGGAGGGAAAATCGGGTGCACATGAAGAAGTAGAAAAGCCAATTAGAAAAAAAGATTCTAAAGGTGAAATGACACTAAGACGGTCATAACGACAAATAGTCAGCACTATTCATTCACCTTTTTTGGATGATAGAGGGAAGGAAAAAGGAGGACATGAAGAAAGAGGATAATATACAGAGAAAGAAGTTTACCAATACTGTATAAAGTCTATTCCACCCAATGAGGGACATGAGTATGATATTCAACCTTACTAGTTCATATATTCATAATCGATTGGTTGATATAATTTTGTTTTCTATAACAGGAAAATTGTAGAGATTGAGCAGTATTATCTGACAAGATATGAATGTAAGTGTCTAGGTCCTAGAGAATGGATCAGTAGTTCGGTGAGCACGTATGGTAGTTAAAATAGATCAAGTTATAGTAAAATTTTAATGTAACTGTAATTTTGTCATGTAGGTTGTTACATTAATTGGAAGACTTTTGGTCAATGAGCAAAAAGAAAAGGATCAACTTATGCGGCGGCACATTTTTGATCCAGATTTCACGGTTTGTCTTACGGTTTAATTCCTTTGTTTTATTAGGTGCTTACAAGTCACAAGTGTTACATTTTTTTATTTCAGAGAACCATAATCCACCAACAAAAAAGATGGGACTTGGATAGCCATTTGAAGGACTTTATGCCAATTACCATCGGGTATAACATAGGAGATTGTGATTTTATTTTTTTCCCTATAGTGTTTGCATTGCACTGGTTTTGCTATGTTGTGGAGCCGAAAACAGCCACAATATATTTACTGGACTCGATGCTACCATCTGGTAAAGAATCAAAGAAGAAAAAGAAGAATATAAAGAAAGTGAAGGAAGCGATGTTGCTGAAAGAGAAGGAAAAAATGACATATTTTATGGTATGCCTTTTCCCATATAATGATATATGAAATTTCTTGGTGAAAGCTTCTCATTCACTTTGTTCTTATTCTCAGAAAAGCAGGTTTGTAGAAATATTAATAAAACTAAAACCTAAACTTGTTGATGATAATTATGACTTAGAGTTGAAAGTGGTGCCTATGGAATAACAATCGACGACATGAGTAAAAAAGCTGAAATTGTATACATATAATTAAGTGTATATTTCCCAACTATGTGCTAACAAATTTTATATTTTTTGTAGATCTGATTGTGGAATGTATGTCATCTTTTGCCTTAGACAGTGGAATAATACTGCACGAGAGGAATGGGGCGGCCTTACTATACCTCCTCTAACAATGGTAGGAACAAATGTTAAAATTAAGATATAATTTATTATGTGCGACAGTTTTCTATCTTATGAGCTGACTTTATCTAATTGTGTAGGAACAATTGAATAAAATGAGGAGTGAGGTATTGTATTGATTGGTGACTCATCCACATAACAGAGTGGGCTCTCAAGTCATGACGTCCATTTCGAAGGCTTGGCATGCACGATCTAAAAGATTGAAATTATAGTGTAGACATTTGTGATATGTAAATTAAACCTTTATATAATTAAGTTTTTTTCCATGGCTTCTTGTATATGATACAACAATTAATTTTAAAAAAATCTTTGACTACATGTTTAAGAAATTTGACAAACCGTTATTGATTTTCATTGACTCACATTACTTTTAAAATTGACGTTCGGTTTTTCGCAATATATGTTACGGAATTTTCAAGTGAGGTTGGTAGAACACAAATTATGCCTAGCAGCTTATCCTTATATAATGAATTCCCAATTCACGTTAGGCTCTTTCAAAACATACATTCAGCTTTTTTTCAAGTTAAGTTAGGATATTCGCAAGAACTTTATTGGAACTTACCAAATTCTCATGTGAGGTTGCTGGAACAAAACTTGTGTCAAATGACTTATCCTTACGTAGTTAATTCCTAAGTCACATTAGACTCTTTCAAAACATGCGTTCACCTTTTTCCCAAGTTAGGTTAGGTCATTCCCAAGTGACTTTGTTAGAACCCAACTTGTGGCAGTACTTATCTTTTAACAATGAATTCCTAAGTCACTTTAGGAATGTTCACAACATACGTTAGTTATGCTTCCAAGATAGGTTAGGGAATTTCCAACTGAGGTTTTTGGAACCCAATATGTGGCAAGACTTACACAAAAAAAGAGTTCCCAAGTCACGTTAAGACATTTCACATTATACGTTAGCTACTTTTCTAACTCAGGAAATTCTCAGGTAAGGTTATCGAATCCCGATTTCTGACAGGTATCTTCTGATAAACAATGACACCCAAGTGGAGTTATTCATTTCACAACTTATGGTAGGAATTTTTCTTGCTTTGAATATGAAATTGCCAATCAACGTTATTGGTTTCCATTATCTGACAAGTCTCTTAAATGTTTGAAATACTGCAAAAAATTTAATGCCAAGTAAGGTTCTATGTTGTCAGTAGTTACATTAGCAATATCCTTATACTACGTTAGTAAATTCAACAGTCTTATGCCATGACAGCATTTTTACTCGGATAAATTTAGACCTGAAATTTTTATCAGCTTTATATTACACTGATTGCAATACATATACACCATATTTGGATCCCTTTTTACACAAAAAATATCCCAGCTACTTAAATGGTACTTATGCAGTCCTTATCAAAAAACAACATAGACTGCAATCTATTTACATAACCTATCACCTCCACAAGTATAAAAAACATATGAGGTGGCTACCTGTACAAAAGGTCATTCAACAGTAAATTCCACAAAATAAAGAAAAACTATATGCATTTCAATTTTAAACTAACTAATATGCATATGGTTTTCACCCCCTTTCAATCCCTACATTGGATTGGGATTCCTACATTTATTCTTGGTATGTCTAGATTGATTACATCTTGAGCAATGATACACATTTTTATTCTGAAACTGTGACTCTCTTCGCTTGGTAGGTGGTCGCCTTGGGGAATGTGTAGTCAGTGGTGGTTCTAAAAAGGTATTCTTTTCATAATCTTCATAATGTAGCTCAATCAACTGAGGCATGTCAATAGTTTTTACTGAAATCATTGTGGAGCTATAAATTTTTTCTTGTGTACGAATAGTGTAGCATTCTTCAACATATGAATACACATTACCCTGAACTAATTTTATTGCTACACATGCATGTGCACAAGGAATTCCTACCATTTGCCATTCTTGACAAGAGCATTCTCGCAATGTTAGATTCACTCTCAAGTCATTGTTTCCTACCTTCACTAGTATCATATTCACACTATAATGTTCAGCCACCATAACGTCAGCTCTCAATACATTCTCCCTCAATTTTGCCTCAACACGTGGTCCAACTCTGTTTGACTAATTTGCCATTTTTATCTTGCTATTGTATAGCTTCCTCGCTAATTTTGCTCGGTGTTTCGTGCTCATTTATCAACGCACATATATGATGTTTTCTCTCTTTCACTAACCAAGCATTGAAAGATTCAGCATGGTTTGATATTATATTGTCCCATCTTTTGTATGGAAATCTTGCTAACGCCCAACGATCTATATCCCCATTTATTTCTAACCATTTTGCCAACTGTGGGGAAAAAATCATTAAATGACCCATAACAACATGAAATTCTGTTTCCAACCTTACATATGCAATATTATCCAACAACTTAAGTGCATCTTCCTTGGTCATCCCATCAATCCTTCGGATGCCTCTATTAATTTTTGTAAATTCTGAGATGTAATTTTCTTTGACATGACGATAACAAAAAGCATGTTGATTGCCATCAAATATTGCACGCACTGCACCAACAATAGCATTATGCCTGTCTGACACTATGGTCAATTAAACTTGGTGTATGATCTCTCTCACATTTTCAAGAAACCAAGCCTAATTATCACATATTTCTCCACCTACTATTGCATAAGCCAAAGGAAATAAGTCATTATTTGCATCAATTGTAGAAACTGCCAGCAAAGTCCCCTTATATGGACCACTTAAATGACTTACATCGATAAACAAAATTGGACGAGCACCTTGAAGAAACCCTTTGATGAAGCATCTATATGCAATAAAAAGTCTATCAAATTTATAATTTGTCGAGGCAACCTACTTTGCAACTGTGTCTGGGTCCGTCTCCTTCAATTTCTCATAAAGTTACGGAATCAACATGTATGACTGTTGTGGAAGCCCATGTATTTCCTCCAATGCTCTATCTTTTCCCCTCAAAGCTTACCGATATGTGAGATTTAATCCATACTCTTTGTAGAGGTCTTGTCTTTTCTCATTTGAAGTTTTCTCCACATTCCCCCTCACAGCATTAATGATGATTGATGATATCAATCTTGAGTTAGCCTTTTGCTTTAATAGGAGGTTGTCTTGAGTAGAGTGCATGTGTTTATTGTGGAATTTTTTCACACATAATATAGAGGTTGTCTTCCCAAGAACATAAGTTGATATCTTCCATTTACAACCATCAATATTGCATTTGACAATCATCTTCTTAGGGCTGTTTCTCACAAATATGTAACCAAACCTATGAGCAAAGCTGTATTTATATAGTGTTTTTCTGAATACAATTACATCATCAAATGTCTGGCCAACTCTCATAAATAAATCCTTCCATTTTAACGAATTAACCTCAGGCAGTGGTGCAAGAGCATTTTGTGTTGAACATGGCAAAGAGGGTGATATACTTTCAAGTTTTTGCCTACACGGAGATCCTGGCAGTGACCATGTTATCAAATTCTCCATCCTACATTCACAATTACTTACAGGTCAATATAAATGGTCATTAAACTAATTAAACACACAAATAACTAAGAACAACAACTTACTCTATCGAATTATCCATTGCTCCATTTATTTCATTATCATTTGTCTCAACATACACATATGCTGACTCATCATTATACTTTATCAAATGTTGTACTCTCTCATCGTCTAACAGATCTATGTATATGTTTTCACTAAACTTCACTATAAATTTCAAGTCAGCTGCACCATTTTCAACTCCTGTCATTGATGACACTATCCTCAACAGCTCTTCATGATTTATGCCTTCTCTAATCAATTTAGAAATTAATCTCCCACCTTCATAGGTCATCTTTCCTTGTAAATCTTTTACAAAATGTCCATCAACATGAAGATAACAAAATACTTCTTTTGCTGAAGTACTTGCTATATGGGAAATAAACCTGGAACAACTACAAGCAACATACAAATTTAGTACTTCACAACTGTCCATTCCATAATCCCAATCTTGACTATATAAATTTAGCATCTATGTTACATTTTTCAACATTCACGCACTTTTCAACATAGATCACAAAAATTCAACATCCATGTTACATTTTCCTTGTTTTTCACTCCTCAACTTTTTCAACTGTGTTGTTCTCGAAAATCATTTATTCCGCATGTTTATATATAAAGTCTAGTAATCATTAAGAAGACTACTTTTTTTCTAGGTATAAAACAAAGAGAAATGGTGCAAGACAGCATTTGCAAAGATTAAAACATTCTTGCTGTGCGTGCGTGACAGAGGACATGTGTAAAAGAAGAAAACAGAGCAATAAAAGAGAAATGGAAGAAGAAGATGCAGACTTCTCTTCCATGCATGGCAAAGGACGAAATGTAAAAGAAGTAATGCATACAATTACCTATTAGAAGACGATTATGCTCCACTAATTTTTTCCTAACATTTTCAGCGCACGAGAGCACACTCCATCAATATTTTTCCCGCTAAAAAACAAGAAAACAGAGCACACAAGATGATCTTCTTTCTTGTTACCTTTTAATGTTTAGTGAGGGGTAGTTTTGTAAACTCAAGTTTGTTTTTTATCTCACTTAAAGACCATGGTCTTTAATTGGGATTTCTATTTTTTAGGATCCCTAATTAGAATTAATGTCCTTAGGGAGTCTTCAATTGTCATTCTCCCTTAAATTAAATCTAAATCGAAGCCTTCATCACCCGAATCGAATCAAATCGTCAAAAGTCCAGGTAGCTTATGTCTTCTTGATTTTCAGTCTAACCAGGTATCTCTTCCTTATCCTCTTGTTCGGACCTTAGGTCCCAATTTAGTTTATTTTTAAATTTTAATTTTAATTAAATCTATAAAATGTGCGGGACAATACAAGGGCCCCGAGTGTTTTGGTTTTGCAATTCCTTTCGTTCCGACATACTTCCAGTGCTCCTGTTGCTCTGCTTCCAATCTCTTCCCAAGCTTCTCTTTCTTCCCGTAGGTCACAGATCTCATTCTCTTCATTCCAAAACCCTTACCCCATACCCTCGATTGCCATTTTCTTTTCTCGTTTTCAAATTCAATCCGCTTTCTCTGAAAACCTCCCCGTTTTATTGCCTTTACAACTCTGTTTCGATCTGTTCGATCAAATCTTCCAGATTTCAATTCCATTTTCGAACAGAGGCAAGAAAACATAATTTCGTGACGCATATATTTATATATATACTGCCTGCAGGCCATAACCCAGAGCGCTACCTGGTGTATGGGTTCTAGGGTTTTGGTTTCGTTGACTTTTGAACGCGGAATCTGAGTTTTTGAGTCGTGCCTTTCAGACGTGCTTTCTGCTTCGATCTTCCAATTCTGAATTACTGCGATCTACGCAAACGCTACTCTGAGCGTGGCTATTTTACTCCTTGTAGATGCATTGTCTTTCGGACGACAACTTCTAGGATTCCAGCTTCAAGCTTCAAGGTGAAAGTCCCCGTTCCTGGTGACGTATCTTTGAATTCCGAGGTGCTTAAAAGTAAAATCCGTTGTATTTTCCTTTTTGTTGGAATTTACTTTTGATGAAAATTTGGTTGTCTGAGAAGTGAATAATCTGTTATTTGCCTCTTGCCTCTAGGGGTTTCCTTTCGTTTTTCGAGCGATTGGACAAGCGGATTCTCCATGGATAATGACAAATCCTCAAGTTACGGTGGAGGTCTTCCACCTTCGGGACGTTATTCAGGCTTCTCGCCTCCGGGAAGCTCCTTCAATGTGAAACCAGAAGCATCCTCCTCCTCCTCCTCTTTTCCTCCACTGGTACCGGGTACCAGCTCGGACTCTAGTTGCTTTAGTCATGATATTAGCAGAATGCCTGATAATCCTCCTAGAAACAGGGGTCATAGACGGGCCCATTCTGAGATTCTCACCCTGCCAGATGATCTTAGCTTTGACAGTGACCTTGGTGTAGTTGGAGGTGCTGATGGGCCCTCCTTTTCTGATGAGACCGAAGAAGACTTACTATCGATGTACCTTGATATGGACAAATTCAACTCTTCATCCGCGACATCAGCATTTCAAGTGGGTGAGGCTGCAGCATTAGCTCCGGCGCCAAAATTAGAAACATCAGGAATCGCCACCTCTCCTGCGGAGAATGCTGCTGTTGATACTAATGAAAGGCCCAGAGTTAGGCACCAACATAGCCAGTCTATGGATGGGTCAACAACCATTAAACCCGAGATCCTAGTGTCAGGTTCTGAAGAAGTTTCTGCAGCTGATTCCAAAAAAGCAATGTCAGCTGCCAAGCTTGCGGAACTTGCCTTAGTTGACCCAAAGCGTGCAAAAAGGTTTTTTTTTTTTTTGGGTTGTTTAAGTCTTCTTGTTTTGCCAATTTAGCTTGCTTTAGGGACCTGATGCAGGTTTTGTAATATATTTCTCTTGAGTGTATTTTATATATAATATGCAAACATCCCTCCACTGCGTGGTACAGGTGTGCCTTACTCTTATTTGCGCTGCCTTTTAATCTTGTTTTATGCATTATTGTTGAGCTTTAGATGTCAGAATTATGCTGGATTGTATTTTGGTGTATTCTTGAATCTGATTCTTAGACAATCTCGCATTGATGGACATTTGACTGACATTAATTGTTGAGATCGGAGAATTTAGACTGAATATGCTGAGTATTATCATGACGTGATTTTATTATTTGTCATTAGTGTTGCTGGGTTTTGAAATTCTGTCACTTGATATTTCTGCCCATTTGAATCTGATACTGAATCTTTTTAGTTAGGTTATGACTCCTGATCTATTAAAATACACTGGAAGTAGTCAAGGCAGGACCAAGCACGTTCAGTATAGTAGAGGAACTATTGAAGTAATGAGAAGTTAGACATTTTTGAATTAGTTGAATTCTACAAAAAAGACCAACGAAATTATATGAACCTCCTCTTATTGTTATACGTATGGCCCATACGCGTCATCAAATACTGCCTCTGTTTCTTTTTGTATGACAACTTTTAAAAGGTGTAGTTGGTTCTATTTGTAAGACACTTTGCAAAATCTAGGTAGTAATTAATATATGTTCCCCTCAAAAATGTCTGAGAAAGGGTTCTTTTAATTGGAAAAATAGATATTTGTGGAAAGATGAGATAATTTTAAAGACGTCAATTTGTTTTCTTGGTTTGTGTAAAGTAGGTAATTTTGTCTTGTTAAAATGGGGAGAGAATAGGTTTTTTTTTTTTTGGTTGCCCCAAATCAGTCAAATTATTGGTCCTTAGAGCAGCTATGCAAGGCAAGTGTTCTATAATAATTTGTTTTTTTCCTAATTGAACTTCAGTTTTGCTTCAGTTGCATGGGAATATGATGTGTTCTCGTAACCTTGACAAGAGAGTGAGTGAGAAGAGAACAGAGGAATAGGGAGTCGGAGAAATACACACTGAATTACTTCATTGAATGGTTCAAACCATAGGCACATATACAAAGTAGGTGTTTTATTTATAGACTCAGCGCCTCCTTACTAATTCTAATGATTCCAAGAGTCACTTTCTTAAGTAGCTACATAACATCATTCCCGTCACTTGGTAATTACAGATAAATACTCAAAGAATAACATCATGCCATTACCATTTGTGGTTTACCTTGTTTTCTTGAATCTAGTGGTGTCTAATATATCTTTCCAGAAGTTTTGTTGATATTGTGTTGTCAGAGCCATGTAAAAAATAGGGGAGTGTACTGCCTTTTAGTTTTGTTGGATACCATGACTAAAATTGGCATATGTGCCACAGGATATGGGCAAATAGGCAGTCTGCTGCGAGGTCAAAAGAGAGGAAGATGCGCTATATTGCTGAGCTTGAAAGGAAGGTGCAGACCCTTCAAACAGAAGCAACATCTTTGTCTGCACAGTTGACTCTCCTGCAGGTATTACCTCAGTGGATGATCAGCATATTATGGGAGTGAATGCTTTAAATGATGGTCCTTTGACCTTCAGTACTATGGTGGTTGGTTATTACCATGTTTCCTTTTGATTCAAAAGCTGATAGGAGAATGTTAATCGAATTTGTTTGTTTTTTCTCTTTTACTGGGCAGAGAGATACAAATGGGCTGAATGCAGAGAACAGTGAGCTGAAGCTGCGGCTGCAAACCATGGAACAACAAGTTCACTTGCAAGATGGTAAGCACATGCATACATGTTTCTAAGTTGTATGGCGTACCTTAGCATTGTTGTGAGTCTAATTTTATTAACTGACTACATAAGCAGTTAAGCCAGTTACTTTATTTTGATAATTTTCATTGGATTTAATTATCATAATTTTCAAGCATGACGTTGAAATCCATGAAAACCAAAATTTGGATTCAAGTTTTAGGTCATTGATTGCCAAAAGTCTTAGTTGATCAATGGTTCCGGAGTTAAGACATAAACAGTTCATCCTGATCTTTGCTCAGATAGATGGACTGATATGAATGCCTATGGCTGGTAAATCAATATCTACTCTATTTCAAGGGAGATTAGTACAATTAATCGATTATAATTGTTGTTCTGATGTAGCTTTAAATGATGCGTTGAAAGAGGAAATTCAGCATTTGAAACTAGTAACGGGGCAGGCTATGATGAATGGAGGACCTGTGATGAACTTCGCTCCTTTTGGAGGAGGGCAGCAATTTTATCCTAACAATCACGCCATGCACACTCTCTTAGCAACGCAACAGTTTCAACAGCTCCAAATTCAGTCTCAGAAGCAGCAGCAGCAGCAGCAGCAGCTGCAGCAACATCAACTGCATCAGCTTCAGCAGCAGCAACCGGGGGACTTGAAAATGAGAACAACTACTCGTTCACCAAGCCCCAAAGATCGAAATCCACCTGCAGCCAAGGATTGTTGAGGAATTCCCAATCACTCCTTAAATTCCTATTTGCCTCCTGCTTGGAGGCTGATTAGGCTGTTAGCGATGTTATATTGATTTATTCCTAGTAGCTCTGCATGTGGTCTGTCTTAGAGTATGATATTAATGTGTTTGCGCTTTTACTGTGTAAGGTTGACTTCTGTCGTTTAAGACTACCTCGAGGTTCTTTCGCTTGCTTTGATTTGATGGTTCATTTTATACGGTGGTCGCATGTTTATATTGCAAATGGCAGTAATAGGAAGTTCATTTTCTTGGGGCATGGGGGACAAGGATTTTTATGAGATTTTGAATATTTATCTCAAGCATGGAATTCGTGGTGCGCTGCTTTGGTAGCATGTTTTCTGTCTGAAACGCAATCCAATCGGATTGTCCAATATATGACAAAGTGGACGGTGCGTGCATACATGCATTTATTTATAAATGAAATGGTTTACTCGTGGCGGAGCTTGGCTTCGAATCCTGGGAAGTAATTTATTGATTTACGAAGAATCAAGCGTCACTACACATTAATCTGGCAGATGTTTGAAAAGGTTGACTTCCGATTATTTTATCGAGCTTACACTTAGGAAATTTATGGGACAGAAGAACGCAAGTTTAATTCCAGGGGCGGGTCCATCCTCCATTCCCATTTTTCAGGGATATTGTGCGGCTGATCCACGTCCATATCTACGTGGTAGAGTACCCCGGGCCCCCACCGCCTTCCGGCACTGTCCACTCTATGTTTTGATTTGGATCTTTGATATCGCATGCCTGCGTGTGCAAGAAACAATCTGTTAAACCATGCAGCATACACAATTTTTTCTCTCTTTTGGATTACCAGCATTTGAACCCGAACCCAGGTAATTCACTGTCAAGCAATGGACCACAAAGGCAAAAGTCAGCTGGTTAACCCAATTCAATTCCTGCCCGACCGACATTTTTATTCCGAGATGAAGCCAGACTGAATCCTACTCGAGATTTCAGGTGCAAAATCACAGAAATGTTCCTCATATATTAAACTACAGTCTTCTGATTTGATCTGGAATGCTTACCTTGCAATGTAAGCAATTTTGAGCATTAATCTGCAATTTTGGCTGATTCTGCTCATCCGGGACATACCTGTATTTGAGACAGATCAAGGAAAAATCCAAAACCTGAAAGTCCTTTGGAATAAAGCAGTCGTAGAAAGGCATTACTCATATACTCGTGCAGGACAATATCGCGACTCAGGACCAGCATACACAGGTAAATTTACAAGTTCTGGAATCTTTGGATCTCTCAACCGAAGGTGAGGAGGTTGATCGTGTTCATGATTTGTGTTGCTCCTACAATGAAAATAAATATTTGCATAAATGCTTACAAAGCGAGGTTTAAAAAAGCTGCAAATTATGTATTTGTTGACTCCATCCGCCATTACTTTTGTAAGCCACAAAAATATTATCATCAAAGGAGGCGCGCGGTATCAGCGGTAAAACTTTCCACCCTTCTCATTCACAATAAAGTGAAGTTATGGCTACATGCAGGAAATTCCTTTAAGTTGTCCTGCATCTCCTCAGGAGAGACTTTTCTCAGCCTTAATCTCAGGTCGGAGGTTGACATGACACTGCCGCATGCTCTACAAACTGTCACTCTCTTGTCCTTTTACAAATTGGTTTGGAAGAAGAAAAAGACACCCTCATATAGGAGTATATGGGAAAAGGCAATGATTTGGTCTTCAGACTTTGCCTACAGCCCTAAAATATCCAGAGATTTAGGAAAAGCCAATGTATTTTCCCCCAAAAGCAGGAGCATTGTCTTTGATCAAGTAATTAAAGGAGATTACTAGAATTTTAATTAGCTATTAAAGAACTTGTGTAGGACCTTTGCCATTTTCCCATCACCACATGCAAATTACTTTTACGCCAATGACATGCATTATTCTACTAGCAAGTGTTAAGTTACATCACATTATTTTACACTAAATGGCAAAAGGGTGAAGAAGTTACGAGCAAGTGATGGTGAAGAAATATGATTGGCTTTTACACATTGGCCCTTCGACTTTTGTCTTTTCTCAACTCTTAACCTGCTCTTCCCTCTCCAGTTTCTGTTTACACATTCTGCTAGTTATGTACGAGTTTGGTGACCTCCAGCCCTTTACATACTTATGGGCACAACTTCCTTCTCATTACCGTTACCTGGTTTTCTTCCTGTTACCGGTTATCAATTGGTTCGGCACTAAGCAATAAAGAAGAATTCATTATCTCAAACCTGTGCAATGAGGTAGGTACATCAAATGAGAAAACACCATCCGGCTTTGGGTAGGGCATAGGAGAATATAACTTTGCAGCCTGCAAAAAATGTCAAGAAAGTTGGACACCACTAAACTCAAGGGTCATAGTTTAAATTATCACATCTTACTTGGCCTTCTTCCTATTATTAATAGGCTCTACTTTTAAAATCTGAATCGGAGTTAATTGCCTTTATGACGTTATAGTGCCTCATATCCAGAATTGAATTACTGAGATTTTTCAGCAAAAATAATTCTAACGCAGCGCAAATGCAACAAAACACAACGTGCTTTGGGACTAGAAGTTCCATGAATTGAGAAAGACATATTCTATTTGATTTGCCAACGACCCCATCTCCCTCATGCCCTTTGCTACAGTGCCCACAATTTGTGCAATAACATTTTTCTGATTGAAAAAGAAACATTTGATAAAAGGAAAGAAAACCCAGAAGAGAACAAGACATTGTCCTAAATTTAAAATAACAAGGATGGAAACCCTCACATAACTGTCAGTCACTAAAAAATCATGAGCAAAGTAACAAATACCATCCTATTAAGTCAAAACATGTGTATGACAAATCTTATCCTATTAAGTGGGGTCAGCTACATAGATCATACAATACCATTGTGCTCTATTCATAACCAACTTTTCCAATATACCATAAGCAAAGCATGTATATATAAAAAAATGTATATTCCTAAAACTGCAAGCTGCCACAAAGCTTAGGCACCCTTCATCCATCCAAAACCTCTAAACAAGTAGATTTTCAGGGCATATCTATGTATCAATGAGGATAAAAAATAGTCATTTTCCCATGAAAGCAAATTCTTATAAATACATTAAGTTACATACACTAGACTAATTAAGCAGTTTTCTTACATGTGTAGCTTCATGATCAGGTTTACCATGCTTCAAGGTAATTGGGTGCCTTCCCTTGAGCAAGTAACTGCAGGGCAGAACACGGGGGTAAGAAAAGTTTGAGTATTGGAAAGGCAAGTACAAGAAAATGAGTCCCGGTTATTCAAGTGATGAGGATAAAATGAGAAAAGGTATATCTTACTGTTCCAAAGCACTTATGGCAAGCCCTGGAATAAGTCCATAATCAAAGGCCTACAATAAAAAATAGCCATTTTAATTGACGATCTCAAACAGACAGTAAAAATCTTCAGCGTGGAAAAAAAAAAAATCAAGGTTATGCTTCAAATGGGAGGGGAGGTAGAGATAACAGAAAATAAGCCAACGGCTTGCTTCACTGACTGGTCGATAGTTCCTAGCTCTGAATAGTTCTTCCCAAATCCATGAATTCCTCAAAGCATCCCAGTATCTATCCATTTCCAGACCTTCATTAAGCATACTGAATGTAGCTTCAGCTGCAAGCATCCCTTCAAAAGAAGAATGAGATTTATGAGACTACATGCATTAACACCATAAACCCTGATAGCTCAATATGCTACTTGTTCTAGAGTTAAATCATAAAGGCAATATATAAATAAAAAATTACAATTTAGATGGACTATATAAATATTGTTATCTGACACTCCTTTGACCAAAGCTATATGAAAGAACACCTTTAAAAGTTGTTGACCGAGGCTTCCTAGTTGACATTTCAAATGGCTTGATAAATAATAAAGTACAATGGTGTTGTATAATCATATAGCCAATCCCACCTAGTGGGATAAGGCTTGTTGTTATTATTTGTTGTTCAATTTGGACAAAAACATATCCTCAGTAAAAAAATATAAAAGCAAGCAATAGAAGTATGGTCAAGCCATTACCTGATTTCATAGCTGTGTGAGTTCCTTTTATCTTGGGCACATTTAAGAAGCCAGAAGAACATCCAATAATTGCTCCTCCAGGGAAAACTGGATATGGGATAGACTGAAATTCAACTAGAATCATGTTTGTATTTGTATTACAAAAATATGTCAGAGTAAGTTAATCTACTGGTAGGAAAACAAAAATTATTGCAGTTTTCCTTCTCTTGCTCCTCATGGACATGGCTATAGAATATCTCTGGGAAATTAATAATCAAACTTGTCCATTGATCTTTTCAACCTTAACTAACTACTAACTACCATCAAATTTTATGGTAGAAAAGAAATCATTAAAGCAGTTGCTGTTTGGCACACACATAGGGTTCACAATTCATTAAAATAGCATATATACTTTTACTTTCCAAGTATCTAAAAGAAGTTACAGCTAGCGTACCTGCAAACCTCCTTCATTTAAAGTTCTAGCTCCATATTGGAGAACTGTTCCACCTTCCAGAAATGTTTTGATTGCAGGGTGATGCTTAAGTTTCTGGTCAGCCGAATGGAGAGAGAAGCATCAGGGATTGATAAAGTGAAATGCCTCTTAGAAGTTTCAACGACAGACAATATTTATATAGCAAACCAAGAAACCTAACAAAAGGTTAAAAAGTGAAAAAAATACAGATATAATTGTTATATTTTCCAAGCTAAGTCATGACTTGCTTATTTATATAAAGCATGTTTATACACATATATCTTGAAAAACTCCATCACTTGAGCCGTAAAAGGATGAAAAGTTCACCTCAGAAGCGTCAAAATGGCTTAGCCAGGTTATATGCCATGAAATTCTGTACGTTATTTCTTAGAAAAATATGTAACTAGAAAACTCAGATGCCATGGAAATAAAGATGGCGAAAAACATCGTGTTAGAAGAAATACCCAAATGACATGCCACATTGTATATCATGAAATTCCAGATGTTTCTGCATAATTGTGTAACAAAGAGGAAGATATAATGATTCTTCCCATGAAACCGTTTTAGCAACAAGTTATTGTCCTTTTATCCCAAGTAATCAAAAATTATGACGCAGGAACTAAAGTAGCATATACATGAAAATAGAAGTCTGAGAACTTCTCAAACTAATAAAATTAAAATATGAATTTTACCTGAAATTCCTCATAAGGATTCATAAAAGGGTTCTGATAGTTCAAAGCAACCACAAGGCCTATAGATATCTGTCACAGTGAAGATTAATATAGTTGAAATGAAAAATACGTCATTACCAAAATGAGATATACCGTTAGCTGAAATAAAAATATTTATTAACAAGGGGAAATTTTGGGGTACCAAAACAATTTATAACCATTAACATAGCTGCATGAAACTTGTGAATAACTCATCCCATGTTGATTTCTAGTCAGAACAGGAACCAATAAAGAAGGGAGATAGATGACTCCACTGAATTGAAACATGTAAATTTCTCTGTTTTTTTTTTTTTTTGGGCATAAAATGGTGCCATGGAATTTCAAGGGACAATCAAGCATTCAGAAGGAAAAGGTCAAGTAATACAATTCACAGTCTAAACATCAAAGATCCATATTGCAATAAAAATTTGTAATTTTGCGCATGCAGGCAAAACTAAAGTAATCTAAGCTACTACAACAATGATTACTAAATAAAAAGGAACTGCCTTAATCAATTCAATGTAAGTTCTAAACTAACGAATTTCTTGTAGGAATGCAAACGTCCAGAATTTAGGAAAAATATGAATCTATGACTGTTGAAAAAAAAAATCTTACTTGTCTATCATTCATGTGATACAGAAATGATCCCCCATAAGTCTTATGATCCAAGGGCCAGCCCAGTGTGTGAAGTACAGCCCCAGGTTGGTGCTTTTCAGCATCAATTTCCCAAACCTAAGATATAAAGTAGATATAAAGTTATGTAATGTAAACCCAGGTAAGATAAATATTTAAGCATGAAGGATATCACTTTTGTTTTTGACATAAAAGACATAAAGATTACCATATCATGCACATACTAAACAAAAGAACACTAACAAGAAACATTCCCCTTTTTCACTAAAATGAAAGTGAGAACAAAATTATCATAAAAGCATTGCTTCAAGCAAAGGAAATTGTGAAGTAATCATACCTCTTTAATTCCCAAGGCATATGTCTGATGTTGTGCACTACCCTTCTCTCTCAGGTTGTACTTCTTAATGATTTTCTGTAGGGTACAGTGGTACGTTGGGAATGTGATAGGAGATTTTGGTATTAAAACAACAAGTGGCAGGAAAAACTAGTGTAACAATTGATAAATTCAATTTTAAAACCTCTGATAATGATCCTCGGCATCCCTCAGCCAGAAGTGTTGTGCGACCTGCATGATTGGTTATGTATATAATTTTTTGGCAATCATGTATTCAAATAATTAACACAATAATACAACTAGCCTAAAAAAGGCTTAAATAACTAAATGCACAGAAAAACAACAAATACCTACAGGTCTTGAGTTTTCTATAAAAAAAAAAAAGAGCTCGATAACTAAAAGTGCTTTCACAAAGGTCTAACCATGCCTAACAGTACTTGTTATGACACTATTTTTACATGTGTTATCCGGGGTCTTAAATCAGATGTTAGGAAAGAAAACCAACTACTGATCAAAACGTACAAAAGCATTGTCCTTTCTTTTAGGTCTGAAAAAGCAATCTTCACTAGACCTCTTTTAGCAATATTATATGCCTTAGCAGTAAAAGGTTAACACTTTCTATCAACAACCAAACAAATCATATGCTATGCACCATGCCTAAAAATGTTAATTTCCCCAGTTCTCCAAAGTAGAGGTGAGAGAAATTCACCAATACTTGAAAAACCAACCATTTTAAACAAAGTGAAGCATGGAAGTTTATATGCCAGTGCCACATACAGAAGATGACACAAACATCTTCCCAAAAAACCAGTGGCAAAGCAATTAAAGATTTGCATGAGAGAAAGAAAAGTGAGCCAAGGAGAAACCTTTGATCTCAACACCACGTTGAAAATTTTCCTTCTTTGAACCATCTTTTGAAATTCCCATATCATTAGTCCTAATGCCAATAACTTTGCTGTTTGCATCAAATAATATCTGACCAAAACAAAAACAATGAACACAAAAAATTGGTGGCAACAACAAAGCAAAAGGAGAGAGTACCTCACTAGCAGCAAATCCTGGATATATTTCTACTCCCAACTCTTCAGCTTTCACTCCCATCCAACGTACTAACTGACTAAGACTGTATTAGAGGGCCCAAAATAAGAAGCTTCTATTTTTTTCTTTAAAAAAAAAAAGTATACAAATACATGCATAAACACAAACACAAACACACATAGTCAATCTAGATAAGCAGAACAGAGCAAGAATATGAACACAATTTTATAATAAACAGTTTTTACATGAAAAAAAGGAATAGTCATCAATGATAAACTGTATCCAATAAGTGAACTGTCAGATATCTATAGCAGTCTTCTTTTTAGAATTTCAAATTTGTACCAAGTATTGGCAACAGATGTTTTCATTTCTACCAGGAACAACCAACTATTGGATATAATTTTTTTTTTTTTACGCAAATGTGTTCAGCTAATTAAGAATGATTAAAATACAAAAGGTTCACAAATCAACAAGCCAGAAACAGTTTCAAATATGAGGTTCTGGAGAAACATCCTACTGAAATCGATATGGTAGAACCTGAGGTCCAATTAACAACAAACAAAAAAATTCAATAGATAGCATGAGAGATGAAAATAAAATCATAACCTTATTACATAATTTCCCTCATTGTTGAAAGGACAAGGAAGTGATAATGCCCGGTCCTTGGTCAGGAACCAAAACTGATCAGAAGTAACAGGGGTACTGATTGGAGCCTGCAGATAACCATAATGGAATCAGATTAAAAAAGGGGGGGAAATAGTAATTAAACATACTTCCATAAACTATAAGCTCTATACTGTTCTATCACCAGAAAATACTAATAGAATCTTTTAAAAATGCACAAACAAGAGAATATAAATTGCGCTCCTGTGGCCTCAGAGCATCATAGTTACTTCCAACCAAAGAAGCATGGGCATTGCATCCAACATGGATATTGCGACAGGGAAAATAATCAAAATCTGAAGAATTTAGGTGGTGTCTAACACATAATGGACATCGAAGCAACTCATTTTATGAAGTGTTCATTTTCGTAGATTTGCTTTAAGTTACAAAAACAAACTTCGCTGTTTATCTACCCTACTACCCTCCACGCCCCCTCTAAAAAGAAGGGGGGATTCAAACAGGTAAATGCAATATAATTTGGGATTACTGCATACAGTCTGGCCTTTACTAAGAGTATATTTATATTGGAGATATGAGACAGAAGCATAATGCACCTCTTCTTGCTTCCACCTCGGGAGAAGTTCATCCAGCGCTCGGGGTTCAAAAACGTTTCCAGAAATAATATGAGCACCTAACAACGTGAACATGGATAAGAAGAGCGGAAAAATGAAGCTAGATAGGTTACAGGAAAACTAAAGGTGTGACTAGAATTTTAGAACTCGCAAGGATCAAGCGAGATACATCAATTTACTAATGGAATCAAAAGCTTGATGACCAGCAATACGAAATATGCTTCCGCCAAAAGACTTGTATTAGAACTCGGGCAGTATAGCAGTTTTAAAATGAAAGAGTGGAAGCCAAAACTTCAAGAACTATCAGTCATACGATGAACTTGATTGAAATTATATTTACAGCGCAAAATCAGTAGTCATAGATTGGCTAGTACAAGGGCGCAGGCGGTAGTTCAAAGATTGACAAAATAATCTTATATGAGGTTGTGAAACATACCGACTTCGGCACCTTTCTCGACGACACATACTGACAAATCGACATCATTTTCACGACACATTTGCTTAAACCGAATCGCCGCAGATAACCCGGCAGGTCCTGCTCCGACGATTACGACATCATACTCTATGGACTCCCGGTCAGGCTCGGTACTGAAACTCCTGAAATTTCCAGTTCCCATTTTGCTCAAACTCTTCCGAATTGAGAGACACAAACCATTATCGGAACCAGCGGCGTTAGAATATTGAAGTAGACGGCGAAAATACGAAAAAACATTCGAAGCCGGGCGGTCGTGAAGGTTGGAAGGAGAAGAAAACGGAGCAAACTGAGAACGGAAGACTGAGGAAGTGGCCGAATTGAAGGAACTAGAGAGCGAATGGAAGCGATTGGACTTGAACAAGAATCGAAACTGGGGCATGGCTCAGATTTAGGACTCCCGCGCTACTACTAAGAAAATTTTAACGAAGGAGAAGTAGGTCTTCCGTATACCATCTCTCTGGGACCTGGTCTTCATCATCGCTTGGAGACGCGGCTGACGTGTCAGCTCGTTGCTATCTTCAACGAACTAGAGTTTTTGGAAAAAAACAAAAAAAACGTCCAAGAGGGAACATTGAGAATTTTTTTTTTCAGTAAAAATTCATAGATAAACTATATTAATTGACAAAATAAGTTATGTTAGCATATAAACTATTATAACAATCAGGCGGCAAGATATCAAAAATACGAACACATAAATGTCGGTGCAGGCTTGACAAGATAATCAATCGGCACATTTATTTACCTCCTTAAAATTGTGGTCGAACGTGATTGTCTAATTTCGTATGGTGGAATCTTTAACTTTATTGATAATAGTAGAGAATGGGTGGTTAGTGGAGAACGTATTATAGTTTAATGAGAAAACTTTTGTAAAGTTAGTATAAACATTACTTTATCTAACTTTTCAGCCTAGCAAATGTTTAAATCTTTCAAGATGTCCATAAACTCGACTACTGTACTTAAATAATAATTAAAGTATTTGGATAATAAACATTGAGAATTAATAAATATTTGTTAAAACATGATATACGTTTGTCTCTTTTCACGATTAGGCTCTTTTAGATTTTTAAACTTGTCAATTAGCAAATAATTTTTTGTTAAATGTAAATGGTTATTTGTTGAAACATGAACTATACTTATCCTTTCTTACAACCAAGCACTTTTATATTTTTAAACTTATTAATTAGTAAATGTTTTATTGTTAAATGTGAATAGTTATTTGTTAATTAAGGAATAGTTTAATTCCTTGATTTTACAGTGATATCTTAAAATCTTTTGATCTTGGCAGTGCTTGAATAACATTTTCCATAGCGCTAAATATTGGTTACAATAGGTCATGGAGAAGAGCATCAGAGTTATTCTCACTAATTGCGGTTATATACGACAAATATAAATCCTTTTGTCAATCTTAATTTGATTTTTGTTCTGACTTCATGTTTATTCTTTTACTCTATTCCTTCCCCGTCAGCAAGCACATTTTTTGTTGACAAATAAATCTTTGTGGAATTAATATCATCATCAGGTATATTAAATTAATTTAAAGGATTATTTCCAGTTCTATCGTTATGAACTGACGGTACATGACGATGGACGCACAAAGCTTGGTTTCCAGCATTTGCAGACAGAATATGAGCCACCTAAGCCGAACAGCAAAAAAGATGCGGATAATGAAGCAGGACAATTTACCCCCAGCCCGGTGACTGGGATTTTAGAGCTTCAAGCGAAATGCATCGACTCACTGATGACATAATCAAAAGCTTCATGTCCAATTAGCTAAGTGGAATATGCTACCGCCAAAATGCTTACACGGCACTCGAGCATTTTAACAACGTAGGTTTAAAGCATAAGAGTACGTCAAAAGCTTGAGGAACCGTTAATCACCCGATGAACTGGGGTTGAAATTCTCTCTTTTTGGACAAAACTAGATAGAAATTCCAGTTACAGCTCAAAATCTACATTCTGTAGTCATAGACTGACAGGTACAACTTACAAGGAGTGCATGCGCGAGTGCAATCACGCATGACCATCATCATCATGTTTGTTATTTTATTGTCCTGTGCCACTGTTCTTGACACTTTAATTATGAAAGCCGCGCACTTACACCGTGAAGATATATTTCTTCCTATAAATGCAACGCGGATAACATGTCTCAACAATAAATGACCTACTCCCAACCACAATGCCCTCACGACCAACGCATGCTTTCAGCTCTTCAATCTGTCTGCATATGAAACTCTACCAGGCCAAGTACTTGTCCCGGGTCAGACAATCAGCACAGCGTTTGATCTCTGGCTTTCTCATTCAAGTCACGGTATCCCTCTTCTTCAATTTTCTCATCAACATCACATCAAAACCTTGTGCCTTTTGTTTCATATGTATGGAGAAGAGACGCCCACTAAAAGATGAAACCTTTCTGCAACACCCTTTCGTCCTTGCTCTTGTTTTGGTTCTCGGATTTGTTGTAATGGACCCATTTCATTTGGGTCCATTGGGAGATCATGAATTCATACCTGTGAAGCATGACATCGCGCCGTATGACCAAGTCATGGAGAGTTGGCCAAGAGACAACATGAGCAGACTAGGACTCCACGGGAAATTGGAGTTTAAGGACCAAGTCTTCGGGCCAGAGTCCTTGGAGTTTGATCCTATGGGTCACGGCCCTTATGCTGGATTAGCTGATGGACGCATAGTCAGATGGATGGGGGAGCAGAGAGGATGGGAAACATTTGCAGTGGTTACAGCCAATTGGTGATTCTCCTGAAAAAGTTTCCTGTTTCTTGTTGAAGCACATCCTTAATTACATGTTATAAACTCATAATTCTAAATTGCTAATAATAGTTAGTGTTTTGGGGACTTGGAAGGACGAAGAAGCTTTGCTACAGGGGCAACGACTCGACGACAGCCAAACAGTGGAAGTATGAGAAAACATGTGGGCGTCCCTTGGGTTTAAGGTTTGACAAAGAGAGTGGGGACTTGTACATTGCCGACGCATACTTTGGCCTTTTGGTGGTTGGACCTGGTGGAGGGATTGCTACTCCTCTGGCAACCCATGTGGGAGGAAAGCCCATTCTCTTTGCCAATGACCTTGACATCCATAAGAATGGATCCATCTTTTTCACAGATACCAGCAGAAGATACAACAGAGTGTAAGCATTCATGAATTTCTCATGTATGCATAGTAGGATTTAGTTCATATCAATGTATCATGTGTGTGTCTCTATGTACAGAGCGCACTTTTTCATTTTACTAGAAGGCGAGGCCACCGGTAGGCTTCTCAGATATGATCCTCTAACCAAAATGACCCATGTTGTGTTGGATGGGCTTGCTTTTCCTAATGGAGTCCAATTTTCCAGGGATCAATCCTCCCTTCTCTTCACTGAGACTACGAATTGCCGGTGAGTAATCATGATGCCACCCTCACCTATAATGATGTAACTTGACACAGTTAAACTAACTGAGAATATGACAGATTAATGAAGTTTTGGGTGCAAGGTCCAAAAATGGGAATCGTGGAACATGTAGCTAATCTTCCAGGGTTTCCAGACAATGTAAGGATAAATGGAAAAGGGCAATTTTGGGTAGCAATAGACTGTTGCCGCACTGCAGCACAAGAGATTCTAACTCACAATCCATGGTTAAGGAGTATTTACTTCAGGTTGCCAATGAAAATGAGCATATTAGCTAGAATGATGGGGATGAGGATGTACACTATGATTTCACTTTTTGAAGAGGATGGACAGATACTGGATGTTCTTGAAGACAAACAGGGAAAAGTGATGAAATTGGTGAGTGAAGTAAGGGAGATAGAGGGGAAGCTTTGGATTGGAACCGTAGCTCATAACCACATTGCCACTCTTCCTTACCCATAAGTATTCCTAGGCTTAGCAATTTAAATATGGTTCTAGCCTTTTCTCATGCTGTCATTTATTGCTTTGTGTAAGATGGCGTTTCAAAATTAAATGGATTTAAAGGGCTTTCATACTTTTATTATTTCTAGTTTGTATCTTTCTAGCTCTGCCATCTATCATACCTTAATTTTTCTCTATAGCACTTGCTATTCATTCCATCTCTACCCAAGATGGAGGAGGAGATTTGGATCGTCAATTTCATAATTAATGGCTTGGAGTTAACTTTTAAAAAATATAGTTAAATTTAAATCATTTGCTACATCTCCAATGGCACGAATCTATAGTTGACTTGTGCAAAATGGTTGGAAAGTGTGGTGGAGGGAACACATAGGCTTCCCATCTATTCTAGATCATTTTGAAATTATGGATTACAGTCATTATTTTTAATTTTTATATACAAACAATAATAGTAATAAAAATTTAACAAATGTCAAGTATTTGGCTATTTTTCCATTAAAAATGTTTATATAATACATACATATGGTTATGATTAATAAGACCCATCCTTTAACTTTCATGTGCGTGGATAACAGTAAAATAATAACACATTATAAGGATTCTATATCATGTTACAAAACTTGGTAAATAATATGATTCAAGTCGTGCTTGAGGATACTATCATTAAGAGTTATTTTATTGCACAAGTTGAATGTAGCAATTCCCTAAGATTAAACGAACTCATTATGTAAAAAATAGGGTGCTAAATAATAGAAACACATAAACTAGAAAGAATAACTTGAGATGGAAGCGAAATGCTCAAACACTAAATAGCAGTGTCTTATAAACGCTCTATAAGCATGCCTTACATAGATGATAGATGCACATGAATGTTGGGCACCATTTAACACTACCATTAAAACATTTTAGAGTTTCTAAACATTTAGCAATGAATCTAGATTAAGAAACTCATCAATAGTCATTGTAGATTTTGAAGAATTTGATCATTGAACAAGTCAGTCATTACCTACAACAAATTTCTAAAGGTTTCATTGAATCATTAATCACCAATATACATTGCAAAATTTTAAAGTTTTGAACATTGAATTTGGGTGGTCAAAATATTTTTGAAGTCTGTAAAATATTTTGGGTTAAGGGTCAATTTTATCTTTGAATTGGTCATGAAAGCTCACAAATGACTCTGAATTCAACTATGGGTCATTTATATCCTTTAACTGCTAAAATTTTTAAATTTATCACCCTGTCATTTAGAGTGTCATTTTTTTCATTAACTGGGGCCACATTTGAATTTTTAATATTTACTTATTATAAAATATTGCCTTGTGGGTCCTACCAAAATTTTTCTATTTTTTAAGAATTTTAAAAATTATTCTCTCTCTTCTACCTTCTCTCTCTCCCCCCATCATCTAACCAAGATCTAGAACGAGCCACCCTAAAACTTTTAGATCTCAAGCCCTTAAATCCCTCATGCATCTCACCTAGGCTGAGCTTAACAATCTCCTCGTCATTAAAGATGTCGACAAGACTTTTAGACTTCTTGTTAGCCTTACTTCTGATCATTTCTCATAGCCAAGTTGGCTAAGGAGGTGTAGGTGCGACTCTTTATTTAGCTCTATATTTTGAATAGAAAACAAAGGTGGATGATGGAGAGTAAATCATTTGGGCTCTCATACTTGCTCCTTATTATTGTAGCTTTTGGTAAGATCATGGAACTACTCCTCAATATACGTTGGATCGGGATGTGAAAGTAGTGTGATGAGTCTTCAAGAATAGATTGGCAACTTCGGGGGATGAAATGACAATGCAGGATCACATTTTTGGCTTAAAGATTGAAGGCTTTAATATGGACATTCACCCAACATGTGGAAGTTTTCAATGATCGAAGGGGTTGTTATACTCATCCAGCTAGATTCTAGTCTTCTTTGAGCCATTGCACGAGGAGGATATGGTGAGAATATATGCTCACATAAGTTTCAGAAACAAGCGCATGCACTAAAACCATATAAAGATATAGTATAATGGACGATTAAAGCAAATGAAAATGAGTAATCTAGAAATGAGAGGGGGAGGAGAGAAAGGAGTGGGGGAGATACGAAGAAGACGATGAAAAGGAGACGAGAGTTTCATAGAGAGGGAGAGAGGACAAATATTTAAAAAAGAGTTAAGAGTAAAAAATGTCTCTAAAGTGTACATAAAAAATCATAAATGACTCTAAACTCAACTATTGGGTTATTTATATCCTTCAATCTTAAAATTTTTTTAGTCCATTACCCTGCCATTTCCTCTGTTAATTTTTTATGTTAATAGGGTCCACATGTGAATTTTTAAATATTTATTTATTATAAAATATTTAAAGTGGGTCCCACCATTTATTTTTTAAATATTTTTCCTCCCTCCTTCCCCTACAACTCATCTCCTCTTCTTCACCATTATTCTCATCTCTGCAACTCAACTTCAACTCCAAAACCAATGCCAACTTCTAGACCACATTCGTCATACATGATCATCACCATATTTGTAGCTAAGATTGGTGTCACTGTTGATGATATTTCCACCAACACCTACCTCCAATCTTTGTAACACACCAAATTTTTGTTTTTTTAAATAATTTAACTCAACCATAGTTGGGTTACAGCCACCCAACATATTTTTATATCAATAATTTTAATATAAAATATTTTATAATTGGTTTCAACTCACATAATATAACATTTCAGATAAAATTTTACCTCTCATATGCCACTAAGCTAAATCACATTTATCCATCCTTATACTCCCAACAAGTAAACTAAATTACATTTGTCCATCCTTATACTCCCAACAAATAAAATAAATAATTTAGTCAATTTTCAAAACAAGCCAGTTATTTGGCCTCATAATCATGCCATTTTAACCAATCCAAAGTAAATCAAATATTAAAATTACAGTCATTCAAAGTATACCAAAAATTAGTTTGAAAGGCATGATTACATTTATATATTCATATAATTGACAATAAACAAAAAGCCCTAATATTGGCAATATAACACATTATAAATCATAAATCAAATATCCAAAAGAAACAGTGTATCTAAACCACTAAGCCTCTGGGACTCCTCCACGTGTCACTCGTGGCTCTTCTCCTGAAAATTGTTAACCACATAATGAGACTCAAAAGTCTTAGTAACCAATACCAATTTATGATAGTGTGTACAAACAGTTAAGTGTGTGCTTACTAAGTGAGAATTTAAAAATAATATAATTCCAACAAATATAAGAAATATTACAATACACACAAATAACTATCCTTATATCCCTCCATTAACCTCGAGCCGTAGCCCTCACTCGGTGCTAAATTACCCAGCCAAAGGTAGATTAGCCCGAGCCCTTACAAGCCACCTATTGAGCTCCAATAGGGGCGTACCACATGGCACATAAATACAACAACAATAGCAAGTCTCCCAACATCTCCCACAATAATCAAACAAATTCATAATAATATTGCACAATTATACAATATTATAGAAATTCATAATTTTCTCAATAATCACCCAATTAACATGAAGTAACACTAATCACAAATTAAAAGCATGATTACCTTGTGGCTTTTTCAATAAATTATTCCTTAAAATTTCTCTCTCACCACAATCTTCACCAATAATACAATCTACAAATAACATATTATTTATAAATATTAGTTTCAATTTTTGAAACTAATAAAATAATTTTAATAATAGAATTAAAAATATAACATAATTCCTAATCTCAATCTTAATACAAATCTAGAGTTAATATTATTAAGTAAAATTTTTTAACTCCTTTTTTAATTATCAATAAACATTAATAATTTAAAAATTAAATTTTAAACTAATTTCTTTTATCAAAATTTTCTTTTTATTTTATAAATTCACACCTAAAATACTCAAAAATTAAAAATTGAGTCTCTAGCTTAGAATTATAATCCTATAGCCATAATAATTCATTTTTCATCCCAAATAATCATCTAAACCTCAATAAATCAACATATATTTTCAGATCTAGTTTAGAATTTGATCCATAAGCCACAAATTCAAAGATCATTAATAAATTTATACTCTAAAACATTTATTATACTACTAACAACCTCATAAACCATATTTATTCAACATAAATTCATCTCTCTTCCAGATCCTAAATTTTCTACCACCACAAAATTAGAAACCAAAGAGGAAGGATGACTAAGAAAAAATTTTAAAACACTTACTTAGTCTTGAAAAGCTTAAAATCACACCCTAAATATCCTATTAAAAACTCTTACCTTAAAACCCAGCACTAGCGAAACTAGACGCTCTCTCTGCCTCAGCTCGCGCACAGGGAAGAATGAAGAAACGAAGAAGTGAAGAAAAAAAGAAGGAGGTGGGTTTTTATAAAAATTCAGTGGATCTCACATTTTTTTTATTATTTCTTCTTTCCTCTCTCTTCTTCTTCTTTTTATTTTTTTAATATTTTATACGAATGATTGTTATGCGACGGCCGAAAGCAAATTTTGTTCTTCTTCTTCTTCCCCCCCTTTTTTTAATACCTTTTCCCTTTTTTTATTATAATAATAATTTAATAATAATTTTTTATTTTTTATTATTTTTTAATTAAATTTTAAATTTTAATTTAGAATTATATCCTAAGTTAGATTTAATAATCATCTCCTACTAATTTTCTTACCTCTAAATATTTTTTTAATTTTCTATTAACCCAAATTAACTATTAAAATTTAAATTGGGATGTTACAATCTTTCCCCTCCTTGGCTCCATCATGGCTACCAACCTCTACTTTCTCTCTCTCTCCCTCTTCTCTCTCACCCCTCCTCTCTTGGCAATGAATGACTTCATCACCACACACAAGAAACCCACTTTCTTATAAAGAAGACAAAGTAGTCGAAGTAGTGATGAACTAGGCACTAGTGTCAATGACGCTTCACTTGAGTCCTCAATCTCATCTAGTTAATTAGAGCAAGGTTGGATTTAAAAATGAAGAGAGAGAGGGGGGAATGAAGGGGGGAGAGAGAGGGAATGAATGATGATGAAGGTCAACAGTAATGTCATGGTTTTGAGCTCGGGACTTGATTGATGAGAGTAACATGCTCTAACTAGCAAACCCCCCATGCATACCTTCTTCCATCTCCTAGATCAAACCCTCCCGATACACTCAATTCCTTCATCTTATCTGTCTCTCATCCTATCACACAAGCTTTTGGCTATCACTGCACTATGCAGGCGTCTTCTTCGTCTCCTCTCACCTCTCCCCATCATCATCTTCCTCCTCTACAATATTCAATGCCACTCTCAACGCATCATCCTTGTCCAAATCTACATGTTCCCCTCTCTACCCATCCCTTATCTCTCTCTGCAACTCCCATATGCTTTTCTTCATCTTCTCAACTCTCTCTCTCTCCCCCCTACAACTCTCAATGGCCTCTCTCCCTTCAACATCAATACTGCCACCACCCAACACATCCTTTCTATTTGCAATTCCATACTGAGGTGTAAGTGATCTCTATTCCTTACTTATGTCGATAAAGAGATGAAGGAGAGAGAGGAGATGAGATTGGATGATAGGGGAGAAGATAGAGGGGGGGTGGTAGTAATAGAGATATAAAGGAAGAGGAGGGTGGCGACAAACTTAACTATTTCTCTACAGCTTCTTTAACCCCATCAATGCCTCCTCCTCCTTCTTACAAGCATGTATTGCCACTTGGTCACCTACTTTGCCAGCTCTAGCAGAGAAGACGACAAGTCAGAGGGAAGTTCACTAGGTTTGATGCTAGACTTGCATTTCCATCAAGAGAGAGGGGGGAGGAGAGAAGGATGAGAAAGAGCATATTTATCAATACATAGGATAGCGGAGAATATGACAAAGTGGGAGGGGAAGTTTGCAACAATCATTGTCCTTAGGGTGAAAGTTCGAAGTTGCAGGTGTGGAGAAGGTGTGCGGGTGTGAGGAAGAACAGAGGAGAGAGAAGGTGAGAATAAAAATGTTTAGTTATGCGATTAACAAGTAATGTAGTTCTGTTGTAGGAATTATGGAGTTAACAAAAAAAGTTAAGTATTCTTCTGATTCTATTTATAAGTCACTTCCGACATGTTTCATCAATACTAAAGAAAACCTTAAAACTTATTAACTTTATTTTAAAATTTAATAAGCTTTCAACTTTGCCCCTATTAAATATACATACTTCAATAATATATTTTCTCTCTAAAAAATTCAATGGAAGGTGAAAGAAGAAATTTGTGATGAAAATTTAATGATATGACTTATAAATAGAACCAAAAAATTCTTCTTTATCTGCCCTATAAATAGGATTAGAGGGAGTAATTGGCAAATCTTGTTAATGCATTAACAAGTAAAGTAACGTGATTAACAAATAATGTAATAATTAAGTGGTTTGAAAACAAAGTTTATTATATATATAATTTTATATATTGTATAATTGAATGGGTTCAATTATTTAGTGGTCTATGATCTTTTGGTGAACTAAGAGGTTATGAGTTTTGCACCCATCTTTAGCCACCTTTAAAGAATTTAATTTTTTATAATTCTTTAGTCATTACTGGCAATGATCTAGCTGGCGGTAGGAGCTTTAATGACAAAAGTTCATGCTGGTTGGTGGTTTTTTTAAATATTTGAATTGAGAATATAATTTATTTTCACTTTAGTCGCAGACCGAAGAAAAGTTTCAGATTTTGTAAGACCTATCAAAAATCATGTGTCTTCGTCTTAACTGAAATTCAACCTAGCAAGTTCTCTGCCTTCTGGAAAAAAGAAGAGTCGAGAGAGAGAAATCCCTGGATGAAAATAATGGGATGGCGGAAATTATGCGGATTGTTTAATATATCAAAAAATAGAGCCCTCCTCCCAGCACCCAGGAACTGCATCGTACGACGGGACTGTTCAAGGCTTGGCCGTTTTCCGGGGGAAGAAAATAAAGAGATTTTCTTTTCTTTCTTTCCTTCTTAGACGGGAAATTTGAAGATATACAAGTAAAGATAAAAAGAGAAAAGGAAGCATCCCTTTGACCCCTTTGCCCCCGGGTCTCGGCCTCCATACCATCTAGCTTCTGCTAAATTTCATGACAAATCCCTAATTTCAGGTCTTGTTGCTTGTCTGATTGGTCCTTGGCTCGTTGCAGAGCCTCGTGACTTCTCCGAAATCTCTTGGTTGGCATTTCTGGGTTACTCAGGTAATTCACAACGAATATCTCCCTATCATTATACTGTGGTATTTCCCCTAGCTGAATAGGACACAGGTTTGAGTTTCACAATTTATCTGTTACTTCTGTTTTGTTGTCCCATTTTTTTTTTTAGCTAAATAAGTATATGCTCTTCTATTCCTTTCGAAGACTTCGATCGTTATTATTTTCATTGTTAATATATTTCGAGCTTGACGCTGGAAATTTTTTGAATGCTGAAGGAGGGGTGGTATTCTGCTTGCAGATGATTTTAAACATTGCTATTACTCTATCTCTCGCTAGGTCTTTGATGCTATCAGAAAGATATTTCTTTGCAGATTGTACTCAAGATTATTTGCCCATCATAGAATAGGCTAATTTTTGTGACAATATTACCAGTCCAAAGCAATCTAGGAAGTTGCTGTGTTTGATGATGCCAGAATTGATGTTGTAATGTTTTTCCTTCTTTAGAATGGTGTTCATGTAGAGCAAAAATATTCACAGGGTGGGAAGCAAAAAGTGCACAAGCTCATTATGGTTCAGTCAGTTTTCCATACAAATCTAAACAAGATTAAGATTAACAGGACAGGCATAAATTTGAATCAACTCCAGTCAGTAAATTTGAAGACCCTTTGGAAATTCCCCCAATTAACCTAAAGACAGTTAAAGTTTGATTTGATTTCTTTGGTGGTCGTATTTGACTATCAATGTATAGCTTTTTTGTTACTTACATACTTTATATTCTCCGTTCCATATATATATATATATATATATATTTGATTTTCATGATTAATGTTTATTTTCTTTTCATCTATATTTAGCATGATTTAGTTTCATACTGCATGGCAGCATTTGCACGGGCAATTAGTATTTATCTTACAATCACTTTAGTAAAATCATATATTATCACTTTTAGACAGCTGGAAAACAGGGGTTTTAATGGCCTGCCCTGGTGATACGAAAGAACCTGAATGGATAGACAGAATGAGATCTGAAGGAGCCATTCCACTTCCTGAACCAGATAACTGTAGCAATGGTTGGGCTACCCCACCTGAAGATTCATTCATGGTTAGAGGTCCTGAGTATTTTACAACCAGGGTCAAGATTCCTGCTGATGAATATCTGCTCAAGCCTCTTGGATTTGATTGGATTAAAAGCTCAGTGAAGGTTGGGGAGATCATGAGCCATCCTGATTGTCGAGTTAGGAAGGTCATTGATGATGAGTTTTCAGTTGGTGATAGGCCTTTTGTGTGGGCGTTTAATCTTCAACTCCCAACCAAGGACAACTATAGTGCTGTGGCATATTTTACAACCAAAGAGCCTATCCCGGCGGGGTCATTAATGGACAAGTTCCTGAAAGGTGATGATGCATTCAAAAATTCAAGGCTTAAGCTGATTGCTAACATTGTGAAAGGTCCATGGATTGTTAGAAAAGCAATTGGAGAACAGGCTATATGCATAATTGGGCGTGCCCTTACCTGTAAATACTGTATGGGAGAAAATTTCTTAGAAGTAGATATTGATATTGGGTCTTCCATGGTGGCAAGTGCGCTAGTTCATTTGGCATTTGGTTATATTTCATCTCTGACTGTTGATTTGGCTTTTCTTATTGAGAGCCAAGCAGAATATGAGCTTCCAGAAAAACTTTTGGGTGCTTTCAGATTTTCTGACCTGGATCCTGCTTCTGCTAGAACATTTGAGCCCTCATCTTTGATGAATGTGAATAATTTACAATCATCTCTACCAACAAGATTGTGGAAGTCTATCGGGCAAGGCTTTACTCATATTCTCAATCCGGGTTCTCAAGAAGGTGCCTCTACCCCTGGCTCATAACATGCTAAACTGTAGGAAATCACGGGGACAATAAGACTGGCCTCAAGTAACGGTGAGTTGGTAGAGTTGCGACGTCTTGTTACAATAACATGATTAGTTGATGCTTGGGAAATAGATTTGACCAATGAGATATACTCTATATCTAAATGTTTATAACTTGTGTTTATCAACTGTTTATAAACCCTTATATCCTCTGTCCTCTATCCCTATATATGGAATAGGGGGATGGGGAAGTGGTAATTTGATCAGTATCTGGCTATCTGCTGAAGGACTGGTGCATGTTCTATATGTCTTGATAGATCTTTGTTTCAATATTGCATAGAAGGAACAATTTGTTAGACACGCCTCCAATTATTTCTGTTTTGCTTAGTTAAATAATGCTCTCCTGCAGGAGAGATGAGAAGTGAAAATTAACTCTGGTTTTGGTATTGGAGATAAAGAGTCCTACATTTAGTAATTAGAAGATGGATTAAGAATACATAAAACTTAAGGTGTGTCTAACCAAATGGCTAGTTATTTTGGTGAAGGAGACTACCTTCAAGCATACTTAATAATAAATAGTTTAATATGATATCATGAGCCATTTGATCAGAGATAGAAAAAAAAAAGTAAAAAAAAAAAAGAGAAGAAGAAGAAAGAAAAAATTGAATAGACTTGAGGTCTTTGAGATTAAAAAAGTACAAGCTAGGCAAGAAGAAAAGGAAAAAGAAAAAAAATGAGACAAGAAAAGTAGTAGAGAGAGTATTAGAGATAAAGAGTCCCACATCTAGTAATTAGAAGATGGATTAAGAATATATAAGGGAGAATTATTTTAGGGTCCCACTTAACACAATGTATTATTATTCTCCTAAACTCAGTTTTTAATGGACTTGAAAGTAATTAATTGTTTTGAGTGGGATTTGTGTATAATTCTCCTAATATAAAGTTTAGGATGTGTCTAATCAAATGACAAGCTATTTTGATAAAGTAGACTACCTTAAACAGACTTGATATAAAGAGTTTAGACTTAATATAAAGAGTTTAATAGTTCTCATTAGCTGCTAGTAATTTGATAATATTATTGATAATACCACAGCGACAAGTAGCATTACATTTATCAATGCAATCATCATTTGTATGGTCATTCATGGAAGATGGATATATTTTCTGGATGTTTAACTTCTGCGTTTTCTGTAGATTTGTTGGATGAAGAAGAATGAAGTTTCATTTGAGTTGGTTGCTCTTGAAATTTTTGTGTGGTGGCCTTTAGAGTATTCGTCCGGTGAATCTGTTCCCACCTACTGGGGAGCTTTATATGGCCGCAGAGTTTGAATTTCGAGCTGGATATCATGCATATATCAGTTATTATAGCAATTTCTACGTATGTATATGACTATCTAAACCGTGACTTTGCCCCCTTTATTTGGCCGTAGAAATTCAAGGTGTCTCATTCTTTTAGTAGAATGAGTGATATTGTTAATTTACTTTATTTTTTAAAAAAATGGAAACAGAGTTAATTTTCTTTAATTCAAAAAATTGTTTTTCCCCCCCAAAGTTTATATGACTCGTGCGCGCGCGCGCGCGTCAAGAAATTAGTTTTATAGGATATTTGTGCGTAAGTAGGCCAGGATATCATGTTATCACAACATTAAAGAATTACTGAATCTCGATTTAATATCATGATCCCTGCTGCTAAAAGGTTCTTTTATTATATAGCATCTTCTATTGTAATTTGTAAATAACGAATTGGATAACAAGCCTTCATGTTCGTTTTCCTGCCTGTCAATCTTGTCTTGACACTGTCAAAATTTGCCGTGAACACTAGTAGCAACTACCTATAGGCTGTACTCAAAATAGCTTTAAAGAAGAAAAAAGAGAGAGCTTATCAAGGAAGAAAAACAATGGCAAAGGATCATCATCACTTTTTTTCTCCTACCTTCCAAACCAGCGTTCATCATATTGAGAAGCGAGCATCAAGTTTGTTTTATTTTTTGTTGGCTAGAACCTAGAAGCACGAAATTTGTTGACTCAACGTAAGTTGCCATTCCATGATGAAGTTTACGATTTTTCCAAACTGCTCGAGTCTGGAATAGCCCCTTGCAAAAAGAAAAAGAAGCAGGCTGTCTGTCTATTAATTTTGCACAAACTCAGATGGAAACAATACAAGGAAAGAGACTGAGTACTCCAAAACTGTTGTCCAGAAATCAAGAGTGGGATTTTACGGTCAACAGCGAGGTTAGTCTGTCGGTTTGACTATTTATCTCGCACGAATGCCAAGTTGTAGAGTCAAATTCATAAACCATAGCAATGAATTTCAATTTTCCTAACAACCAAATAAAATATAATGGGGCGATAAAGCTGAACAAAACCGTAAGCATGAAGATCCGTGGCATGTAAGCATGAACAATACTGTAATAGATGTCTAAGAAAAGAAAGGATGCATGTAAAAAATCAACGGCAAAATATTTCCAATGGCAGTGCCAGTACAACAATTGGAAACAATAGTATGAGGCTGTTCATTATCATAACAGCAAAGATGCGCGCTCCAGATGCGGACACCGAGGCAACTATGAACAATTTGCTGATAAAGAAATAGACCATATTGCTAACCAGTCTTGACTCGAGCACGTCAAGGCGGCATCTGATTCACAGGGATCTATTCGCTTGAAATTATACGAGTTCAACATTTCCAAATGGTAATGCACTCATCTGCAGTGTTCTGCCGTTTCCTGATCCCAAAAACCTTACGGATGGTAATGACGGATCTGTTACAGACTCAATCTCAAGAAAGTTGAGGTCAATTGCACCAGATCTCTTCAAACTCAAAACAAAAACAAGCAAGATCCAACCTAACAAGGAAAGTGCCCAGTAATTGTTCATCCCATGAATCAATCCCCATGCAATAGCATATCCAACAATAATTCCTGACAAATGGCCAAGGAAACTTGCTTGGGGTACAATAATTGAAGTGAAAACAAGTGATTCAAACGGTGCAAAACTGATGGGAAGTGAAAGAAAACCAAATAGATCCAGCTTAGAAGAAGGTTGCTTCACTGAAAGGATTGTCATCCACCCAAAAACAACACAGGAATACCCAACAGCTGTTACTCTGCGAAAGTGCTCAAGCTTAAATCTTTGGATTAATAAGTGGTACATGCCCAGAACTAGCACTCCCGATAATACAACCATGACAAGTGTGTACTGTAAATAGTATTCGACACCCAGTCCCAAGTTCCCCAGCTGCTCTACCACCCCAAGACTCCAAAGAGCGCTCATATTAAAAACAAGATGAAGAACACTTATATGGGAAAAGGCCGAAGTGATTATCCTCCAATAATGCCCTTCTATGGCAGTCTCATAACTCAGTCCCACGTGAGAATAGCCGATGTTTTTCTTCTGTATGTAGAACCAGATCGCACAGGATACACCTATGATACAACTTGTGGCGGGTTTTTCCAAGATCTCATAAAACAAAGGCCTTCCCATTTCCGAAATCCCTCTTAATTTCTCCGCCTTTGAGCTGCCAGCTCTTGTGCAAATTCCAAGACTACAACTGCAGTTTAACAAACAATATTCATGGTATTTTCCATGCTCCCGGATTCAGGAATCTAGAGGAAATCTCAGGAATTATCCAGAAGCCCCAAGTCAGGAAGTGCTCACTAAATGAAAATATACGAACCCGGAGCGTAGAAATAACTGGAAAGTAAGTTTCGTGAGATGCAGACCAAGAAGTTTCTTTCTTCGTGTTCCGAGCGGGACAGGAAGTTCATGTCCTACGCTGACGAAGTTGGATTCTACGAATGACGAGGTCTTCAATCCAAATTCAATCGAAGCGAATTGACAAGAATATATGGGGATTAATATTTCTGAGAAATCAAGGATCACGGATTCAAGATTGTTAACAAGATGGCTCACCTTCGGCTTCAAGTCGATTCGAACTCTCCGTTGTCATAGGCTTCTGGGGCTTTCTAAAGCAAAATTAACGAGTCCGCCTATCGGCTTCGTAGTGAAGATGTGAGATCTGTAATCTACAGTGTATAGTATAAGATTAGCATTACTCCCGAGTCCCGAGTCGGCGTTTTCAGCCCCGTCAAATTATTATCATCACTAATTAGAAAAAATGACAATTAAGGATTTATTAACTTATTAATTTTAATTACAGATCTTTTTTTTTTTTATAAAAATTTAATAAGGTTTATAATATATTGGGCCAAACAACGCCTAGCCCCTGTCTGAGGCCTGGCATGCTTACCGTGCTTTTATCTTCCTTTGTTTGGGCTCACTTGGGATCGACTGAAAAGTAAATAGAAGTGGGTTTTACTTTTCCCAAAGGGGTCTTTTTCATACCCAAATAGTTTGTAATTTTTTTAACGCTAAAAAGTTCAATTAGATGAATCAGAAATTTAAAAAATAAAAAATTACATAATATATTTTTAAATAAAAATATAACTTCTATTTATTATAAATAAATATATACCATTCTTTATGATTTTGAACTATGGAGATAAAATTTTAGTTTCATTTTTTATAACTAGTTGATTTTTTAGGCTATCAACTAACTCGTTCACATTGAAACGCTGTTGTGTTTAAAATATGATAATTATTTAGGGTCACGCATTCCTATAGATAAAATTTGAGCTAACAAACATATTTAAGGGGTATCCTATTTGATCCAACCACTGTGGGTAATTGTGGGCTTAATTTATGATTTGCTTTGATCAAAAATTATAAAATAGTGGCAATGACATGTACTCGAAAAACCTAGATTGCGTCAGGTTGCTCAGGCTCTTAGACCTAAATTTGAAGAGGTAGGCATGGAAAGAGATGGGGAGGAAGTATAAAGCCTAATTCTAGTTGGGCTTGAATTTGCCCACCAAAAAGCTCCACGCTTGAGAGTGCTAAGAAAAATGTAAGGTAACAAAAAAGATTGATGATTAGAGGTGGTGAAGGTAAAGATTTAGATCAATACGAGCACTTTATTGGTGAACAATCTATAACTACTTTTACATGCGTTAAGGTCCACAGTGTCCTGTGGAGTTGGAAGTAAAAGCTAAACAAGCTCCATCAAAAGGCCATATCACTACTAGGCTTACTTTTCAAGCGTTCACTCTTCGTTCCCCAGTTTCATGCTTTATGCCCTGCTTCACACCTTATGTGCTATTCATTTTAATCACCTACTTCACTACTATAAAGATATTTTTATCGTGTCCCATTGTCACACCATCTGTTTTTTTATGCTAACAATATGCAAGATTGCCCTCCCTCTATTAACTGGATGATTCACTCTAGTAGTAGACCTTTCATTATTTTTTATGATTTAGATTTCATATCTTAAAAAATATAAACTAATATATAGTATATGTTATGCTTAATATCTCAATTCATACAAGTTAAATAAGATTGAATAAAGTGATGTATGTATCTGAAGAATCTATAATTAAATGCGAGACCTCAATTACTTCAAGTATAGACAGATACATAACTCACTAAACTTTAATAATTTACAAAGAGTTCAAAGATAATGGAGAAAGTGAATCATCGTATTTTGGTTATCAACTAACCGACTTATATTGATTAGTAAAAATTTATTTGTATTGATAATTCCTATACAGTTTATTAAGAAGGACCCGATACATATATAGATAGGGACAAGAGAGAAGGAATCTAATTAAATCCCTAAACATACTCCTAAAATCTCCAATAATATAAATCTAATTAAAACATTATAAGCAAAAAGGAAAAAAGGAAAATTAGGTTTTGAGATATTAGTATGCCTAAGGTCCAATAATATAAGTCACATATCCAACACTACTACTCAAGCTGGTGAGTAGATGTTTATCATTCCTAGCTTTCCTCTGAATGCTTCAAACTTTTCTTAGGATAAAGGTTTTGGTTATCACATCAGTAATTTGCTATCTTGAATGGATGTAGGATAGATCGATAGCCTTTATGTCTAATTTTTCCTTAATAAAATGCTGATTGATCTCTATATGTTTAGTATGATCATATGTACCGAATGTGTTGGCAATCTTAATTGTAGACATGTTATCACACTATGCTTCAATGGGTCCAACCTTGTCAATCTTAATTTCCTTTAGACGTCTGACAATCCACATTCCTTCACAAGTTCCTAGAGCAAGAGCCCTATATTCAGACTCAATAGAGCTTCTTGAAACCACATATTGCTTCTTGCTTCTCCAGGTCACCAAGTTTCCCTATACATAAGAGCAATAACCAGTAGTAGATCTTCTATCTATCTTTAACCCAGCCCAATCAACATTTGTGAACAATTCTATACCTCTAGTATCTCCTTTTACAAAGAATAGTCATAGTCTTAGAGTTTTCTTTATGTACTTAAGTATCCTGTAATCTACAGCTAAATGTTCCTTCTAAGGACAACTTGAGAACTGACTAACTACACTCATAGGAAAGTAAACATCAGGTCTGGCATTAGATAAATAGGTTAACTTGTCTATTAGCCTCTAACATCTTTCTTTATTCACTACTGTCTCATCAAATCTGATAGTTAATTTCTGGTGCAGTTCCATGAGAGTATTTATAAGTTTTGCTCCTAACATCCTTGTTTCCTTCATTAAATCCAAAGTATATTTTCATTGTGACATACTAATCCCCTTGTGCGTTCATGCCACTTCCATGTCTAAAAAGTATCTCAGAGATCCAAGATCTTTGATCTCAAATTTAGTTAGTAAGTGATCCAAGATCTTTGATCTTAAATTCAGTTGCTAAGTTGTTCTTTAGTTTGACAATTTCCCCATCAACATTTCCTATTAAAACTATATCAATAACATACACAATGAGAGCTATCATGTTTTAATTACAATGTTTAACAAATAAAGTGTCATCTACCTGGCACTGTTTGTATCCTTAGGCTTTGATAGCCCAAGTAAATTTTTTAAACTATGCCCTAGGTGATTGTTTCAAACCATACAGAGACTTAATCAACTTGCAAACCTTGTGAGAATTATGAGAGTTTTGTAATTCCAATAGAATTTCCATATCAACTTCTTCCACAAGATCACCATTTAGGAATGCATTTTTGGCATCAAGTTGATGTAAAGGCCAATCTAGATTTACAGTGAGAGATAACAAAACTTTTACAGAGTTAAGCTTGGTAACAAGTGTAAAAGTTTTCTGGTAATCAATAACATAAGTCTGAGTAAAACCCCAAGGAACTAACCAAGCCTTATATTTGTTTACACTCCTATTAGGATTGTATTTATTTTAAAAACCTACTTACTACTTACAATTGACTTCTCCTTAGGCAACTTAATGATTTCCCATGTTTAGTTTTTATGTAGAGCCCTTAATTCTTCTTCTATAGCCTTTTTCCATTTGGGATCTATAATTGCTTCCTCATTGTTCCTAGGAGTATTTTTGTTTTCAACATTTACTACAAATGCCTTCATATGAGGAGATAAAATTTTCTATGAAATACACCTGATAATAGGATATCTGATACAATTCCTCTTTTTTTTTCTCAAAGAAATTGGCCAATGTAAGTCCTCAAGACTTTCCTCAAGTATAGATTCATAGTTTTGCGTCAGTATAGAAATAAGGTCTTCTCTACTCTAGTGATGTTCAATAGCACTATTAAGTTCTTCCACCTAAGTCTTAGAATCAAACAACATATTAAGAGGCTCAAAAGGATTAGCATCTTGAAAGTGGGATATGTTTGAGAAATTTTCAAAATTTAGAGATATTATTTCAACAGGCTCAGCACAGTTTGAAGGCTCGGAGGTGGAATCATTATGATTAAAGAAGGTATTTGTAGGTAGTTTTGGTAATATGTGTAATAGTATGGCCCCCAACCCCTTATGCTGGCGAATATGGTGCTAGCACTTATCCCCTCACAGGCTCACGTGTGACTTTTCTTATAATAGTACATAAATTATTTCTTACCCCACTACAGAGGTCTTTTGAAACTTTCCTGGAGATTGAGCCCCCAACCTCTCCTACCTTAGTAAAGTTGTGGCCAACCTTAGTACCATTGAGTTAACTATATTCACTAGCCATGTAAGAGCACGGTCCCTAGCCTTTGCACTGGCAAATACAGTGCTGGCACGTATCCCCTCTTGGTGTGGGCATGTGTCCCCTCACGGGCCCACATGCAACTTTCCTTATAATAATACATGGATTATTCTTCACCCTATCAAAGAGGTCTTTTGAAACCTTTCTAAGGATCGAGCTTCCAACCTCTCCTACCTTAGTAAAGTTGTGGCCAACCCTCATACCATTGGGTCACTTTAACTCAATAGTGCCAGACTTAGTCTCAACTTCATTAAAGTGGTAGAGGTTTCAACTTCCTCACTTTAGGAAGATTTCAAAAGACCTCTTTAATGGGGTGAGGAATAACTCAAGTATTACTTTGGGAAAAGTTAGCTTTCGTTGTAGTGGTGTGGGTTAACCCAGTGGGATTAGGTAAGGATTGTTACAATATGTAGTGTTCATGCCATTATCCAAAAAAGTTAGGTAAATTGTTACGATGATCATCCTCAGGTAAACAAATTGACCTTTCATTTTCATTTTCATTTGTCCCTCTCTCCCTCTGAATAGGTGATTTGTGAAAAAAGGACTGGTATTCAACAAATTTGACATTTATGGTAATATAAATAGGATTTGTAATAGGAGAATAGCATTTATACTCTTTTTGAGTAAAGGAGTACCCCAATAAGACACACTTGATAGCACGAGAATCTAACTTTCCCCAACCTCCTTGTACACAAACATTGTACACCTAAAGACCTGTTTTGATATGGTTGTTGTGAGATAGGAGTTAGGAAAGATCTTGAGAAATTTGTAAAGAGGGCTTTGAAAGTTTAGAGTTCTAGAGGGCAAATGATTGATCAAGTAGGCAAAAGTAAGGATAGCATACCCCTAAAATTTATTTGGAATATTGCCACCAATCATAAGAGCACAAGAAACCTCAAGCAAATGTCTATTTTTGCTTTAAGAGACACCATTTTATTAGGGAAAATAGGCACAAGATGTTTGATGGTGCATGCCATATTTTTGTAAATATGTTTGAAAATTAGAGTTAAAATATTCTCTTTCATTATCACTTCAGAGAATTTTTATTGATGTTTGAAATTGATTTTGAATAAATGCATGAGAATTTTTGAAGATTATGAAAACTTTGGATTTTTCTTTCATAAGAAAAACCTATGTTATCCAAGTATGATCACTGATAAATGTAAACCATTTGGACTTAGAATTAGTTTCAAATTTTAATGGACCCCATATATTACTATGGATAAAGGAAAAGAGGATGAGTAGGATTATACTCGTTTCAAGGAAAAGAGGTTCGACAGTTTTGCAAAGTTACAAGTATTAAAATGGAAATTAGAGATAACTTTATTTTTGATGTGCTCTTTATTATTGATATTAGAAAACATAAATTTCATATATTGTGGACTTGGATAAACAAAATATGCACTTGTTGTAGCAGAAAAAAACATCATGAGAATTATTTGATGAGGATTCGTGGATATAGTAAAGCTCATTCCACTCCTTAGCATTGCTAATCATCTTCCCTAAAGCCAAATCCTAAAAACCATAACCCTTGTTGTAAAAAATAATATGCAATTTACTTGAATCATAATACAGCTCATAATAACAAACTACACTTAATAGTCAAAACAAACAAAACATTCTTTAAAATAATATGTTCAGAGATAACTACAGTTTCAGAACCCAAGACTTTAGCATATTCACCATTAGCTACTTCAACAAATTTATGCTTAGAATATTTAGAAAAATTAGAGAATAATTCCCTGAATCTTGTTATGTGGTCCATTGCACTATAATCCATTACCCAAATATTTTTAGATATGATTATCCCATTTAGAGCTTTGGTAAGAACAGTACTTGATTAAGCCAAGGTTACAGAAAGAGTTTTTGCCTCACATACATTAGCAGCAGTTGAAGAAGCATGTTTTTCTAATACTTTTCAAAGAATGGACATCTCCTCGGCACTCAATGATCCACTTTCTAAATATACAACAATCACTATAAGTTCCTTTCCTTCACTTTTAAGCTTATGTTTAAAGTTTGAGGGCTTACCATGTAATTTCCAACACTCATCCTTAATATGACCACTTTTGTTACAGTGATTGCACAACTTTCCTGATTTTTTTCCTTTCATATCTCCTCGAGTAGTAAGAGCAGAAGCATCTTTTGGGAGAGAAGTGGGTATAATGGAATTTTGAGTCAGTATTTTTCTACTTCCTCTCATCTTTATCATATTAAATGTTTCCTTTAACATGGGAAGAGGTTTCATGCTCATGATTTTGCCTCTAATATCTTCATACACATCATTATGACTTAACAGAAAATCATAGCATCTGTCTCTATGAACTAATTTTTTATAATAAAGGCTGTCCTTGTGACACAACCACTTATAGATCTCATAGAGATCAATTTGTTGCCAAAATTTCATTAGGAAAGTATAATATTGAGTTACAGATTTTGCCAAAATTTCATTAGGGAAGTATAATATTGAGTTACAGATTTTTCATTCTGAATGGGGCTTCTGAGGGAATGTTTTTCTTGAAAAATGGAATCTGTATTTTTGCAAACATAATAAGTATTCTTGACCAACTCCCAAATTTCTTTAGCAATGGTTGTAAGTAGATAATTTTTGCTTACCTCTACTATCATAGAGTTCACGAGCCAAGCCATCGATATGTTATTTTCAGCAACCTAAGCCTTATATTGGGTATCGTTAGGTAATGGACAAGGAGGAATACTTATGAGATACTTCTCCTTATTTCTCCCTTATATAACCATTCAAGCGTTTCAAGACCACTGAAGGTAGTTATTTCCATTCAAGTAGTGAGTGCTTGTGATCTAGGTAAAAACCTCAGACGCTGATGTAAACATGCCAGGCAACCTTTTTTCTCCATTCAACCCATCGCACCAGTCACGCCCTTCAACCCATCTTCACCAGTCGAGTTTTTTTAGCTTTCATTGCCTGTTTGATATGCTCATGGTGGTTGGCTCGTGAGGGCTCCTACGAATGACACCAGACCAAAGGAAGAAGGAAAGGAAGATGCAAGAGTCGAGGAAACTATAAGCACAACTCTGATATTATGAAACTTTATTTAGACTAATAATTCATATATTTTTTATTGAGAAGGACCCAATACATATATAGATAAGGACAGGAGAGAGAGGATCTAATTAAATCCCTAAACACACTCTTAAAATCTCTAATAATATAAATCTAATCGAAGACTTTGAAAGTAAACGTTATAAGTAGAAAGGAGAGAAAGGAAAATTAGGTTTTGAGATATTAGTAGGCCTAAGGCCTAGTAATATAAATCGCACATCTAATAATCAGATCAATAACCATAATTATAAATAAATAAATAAATAAATAAATTATCTTACATTATTTTTGACCCAGTCAGTTAAGAGATAAAGAATAACCGATGGCTATAGGATTGTAGGTTGGGCCTCTACCCATTAGACTCATTTGTGTAGTTCACCTATCACGGTCTACACAAGATCATAAAAACCAAACTATTTAGGCTTAATTAATTAATGCAAATCTATAAATATTTCAACAGTTTATGGTTTTAATCTTCATGAATCATAGTTTACAACTATAATGAAGATGCAAAAAAGAGAAACATGATTAAAAAAAGAGACCTCGCTTGATTGGATTCCTTTCTAATGACCCATTATGCACATAAGAAGTGTTTGTACATAAACGAGGGAAAGATCGAAAAATAATTGGTAGAATAAAGATGCAGTTGAATAATTCAAAATTGAAGGGGTCAGAAATGAAAATTGAAAAGGGAGAATTTCAGTTAAGGACGTGGGAAGACACATAATTTATAGTAGGTCCTTAAAGAATTTAAACCTTTAATTCAGTCCTCCAGGATAAACTAAAAATAAATTGAATGCAAAAAACATGAAAATACCTTTGGTTCAAATATTATAAAAACCACTAACCATCGTTGTCGGAGCACTATCACTAGTGACTAGTGTCTCATTAGCGACGATAGCCACGATAGCCATTGGACTTCTGTCCCTAGAGCTTTAGCAGCTAGCTGGACCACCATCGATGATGGCTAGAGAATTAAATTTTTCGAAGGGTGCTAAGGGTAGGTGTAGAACCTATGACCATTTAGCTCGCCAAAAGGATATGGAGTACCAAGTTATTAAATCCATTCAATTATATAATGCATAAAATTATATATATAATAAACCTTGTTTCTAAATCACTTTATTATTACAATACTTGTTAATCACGTAATTTTACTTATTAAGACCTTAATAGGACTTATTAATTACTAAACTTTCCTTGTTAACTTCATGGCTCCCGTAACAGAACTACATTACTTGTTAGTCGCATACTTATACTTGTTAATATCTTAATATAATTTTTTAATTACTTAACTTTTCTTATTAAGTCCATAACTCTCACAATAAAACTACTATGTGGAAATTCCTACTTGCACCTGGAAGCAGACCCCCTGGATTCCAATAGATCATTATGCAATTGTCAAATACTATACAAACAAAAACAAAGAATAGAGTAGAAGTGGAAAACTAAAAGGAACAACAAACAAGAAGTGAAATCAAGAAGAAACACAAAAAAGAATAGAAATGAAAATAAGAAACCAAAGAAGATAGGTTTAGATAGTTGACCTTAGAGGAACTTGTCTCTTAACTCTTTATCCCATGGTCTATGATTTAAAACTCAAGAGGCACCTAGCTCTTAACCCCTAACTTCACAGGCACCCATAAAGGAAGACCAATTCTTTGATAATCACAATCTTCTCAAGCACTTAGAAAACATAAGAAAAGCTCTCACTGTATGTGAATAATTCAAAGTTTTCATTTAAACTTGTTCTTAAACCCAATTACATAAGGCCTATATATGAACAATTAAATGAAAACCCTAACCCTAGAAGGAAGGAGGTAGATAGCGCCACTTAAGGCAAAGAAATAGGAAAGTTGACTAAAATTACAATAGAAATTAAATCTAAAAACTTTCCTAAATAATGACAACTTCTATGATCTTACCTAAAATATAATAACTTAAAATTGAAAATTTGCAATCTTAAAAATTAAGAAAATTATTAAAGATATTAGAAATAAATGCCTAAATGAAAATAGGAAACTAATAGTTAAGGAAACTAATCTAGCAATTAATGCTTGCTTAACTAGTCAAAGATTAAATCTTGCACTATAAGTTTGCATATAACAAATCTTCTTGGATACTCTGGAGGGTGAAGATGGTGCCTTAGGTCTCTTTGTTGGGCATAGGCTTGGCTTCAATAAAGTCTTGAATCAATCCATTAAGAGCTTCCTTCATAGCTTTGGTTCTAACCCTAATTATTGGGCCTCCAATACCTTATAATGGATTTTTAAGCATACCATTCTTGATATGTTTGGCTTAGACTCCTCCTTCTTACACCTTATGTGTAATGTTTGTCTTGACATTACCAGGACAACACTCACACATCATTGTGATAATTAGGATTTAATAAACCCTTATCAAAGCTACCATAACTTAAGTGAAAATAATTAGTTAAAATATTGGGATCCCAAAAAAACCCTTTGTAAAATATAGTTTGAGCTCAAACCATGGTTAAAAATCGATTAAAAGCATATACGGAAGCATGGGAAACAAACTGCATCAAAATATGGTTAAATGCCATTTTTCAACAAATACTGGTCCGTCTGCCACAACGGATGGCACAGAGGGACAAATCTCTAGAGGGCCTCTTGCGTCGCGGTGCGCACCTACTGTCATGACAGCAGATTGCTGCCATGACTTTTCTTTAAACTTTCGAAGTGCGTCATTTTGCCATCCAACATTTGATTTGAGTGGTTAAAGTGTCCACACGAGGCTCTTTGAGCCTTCTAGCTAATGGCACCAGTCTCATACTCAAATAATCATCCATTTAAAAGATGGACACCCGAACCCAAAATGGTTTATTTTCACAACAAAACACATAGTATGGTGTCTAACTCACAATACACAATGCCATTAGCCCCAAAGACACATTGACCACCTCAAATGGACCACACACCACATAACAATCCATTCATATCACACAATTAAGCAATAACGCTCAAAATAACCACCAAACTCCCATTAGACAAAAACACAATGGGGTGGAAAAAATTCAACACATCAATCAATTGATCATTTTGACACTCAAAACACTTACAATATATATATCACTTGTAAGCAACTTGGCCAAGTACACACTTAATCCATAACACCATTCTTGGACCAAGATATACACACTTATCACAAATTCATACAAGTGATATCCAAATAATGTCACGTTTTCAAGTTGGCAATATTTAGTGACAATATTCATTACATTACGCAAGAAGAGAAAAGGAAAGAGCTATATAATAGTGCTCTTCACTTTTCAAATGCCCCTTCCTTTCCTTTGCCCCTACCAGAGCCTTACCTGTAAAATATAACCATGAGGTGAGATAAACATCTCAGTAACTAATATAGCTCATCAAATGTTTATTACCATAAATAACCATGAAAAAGTATCAAAATTATAGTATTAACAAGCATCCTAAAAATTATGAGATATATATATCTCTTCTCAACAAAACACATAGTTTTACACTAACATGATCATTTAACCACCGAACCTCCAATACTCCCCGACATAAAACCATAGGCTATCTTGGTTCAATCACTTGTTAACCTGAGCACACTTTCAGTGGTAAAAATACCCAATCAAAGGTAATCTAACTCGCTTACGGAGTATAGTTTTTCCCTCTTCACACACTCGTGATAGAGGTATCGTTGACTCTTAATCATACCCTAATGGGTACTAGAGAGTTGCTAGACTACCCGTATGTCTCATGATAACAGTCCCATATAATGCTGCACCAGATGTCCCATGGTGTCAGCTCGACCATATGAATTTTTCACTCACATATCTCCACACACACATGTTCCCACATATCTTGAGTGAACTCCCACCCTCTATGATCATGCTCTTTCATAATTTCCACTATTTTTCACCACATTTTCACATCACACTTTTATACATAGTATATATATTTCAATTAGAAACAATAACCATTTACAAAACACTTTTTCATGCTAAAATCAATTATAATGTCAAATTATGCACAACTCTTCAAAACTACAACTTTATCATTTAAAATTAATTCTACATAGTTACAATAGTTAATAAACACAACAAACTATATAGTTACCTCAACCCTTTTGTCACACGAAAAGGATTACTGTGGCTCAATATTAGCTCCACACATTCTATACGCACGATATGGCCCGAGAAATGCTCAATCTACACTAATAAGTGATAATCGTTAATTATCACTCCGAATAACTCCAAATTCACTAAGTTCTAAGTGCTTAAAATACTCAAAATTTCTTTTCTAACAATACCAACCATTCTCACACACTCTAACCATCCTATTAAATATTTTAACATACCAAATTCACTAATCAATGTCCCACATTGTCTCAAAATTCTCAAATTATACTTAGGGTTCATCTAAACCCTTACAAAAAATTCTTAATCACCATAAAACTCATAAACTCAAGGTTAGAAGCTTGATTTAACTCTCCAAGATCTTAAATAACCCAATAGGTTTGGTTTAAACCCAAGGGAACTGAAGTCAAAGCCCTCATTACCCTAAATGTTTAGATTTTCGCATAAAAGAGGGAGAAGAGGAAATGTACAACTTAACTAATTGTGATTCAAGCTCCAAATGCCCTCAAAGTAGCTTAAGGATCGTGCCCTAACATACTAAAACCTCTCCTCTATCGCTCTCTCATTTTTCCTTCTTCTCTCTTTTGTTTTTGGTCTATTTTTGTGATCTAATAAGTGCTGATTTTGCCTGTGCGCAGCGGCGCACTAACTTGCCCACCGCGGCACATGGCAGAGAAAGCCCCACAAAATTTTAAACTCCCTTCCATGCCAGGCTTGCTTGAACCTCGACCTAACCCTCTTCTAAGGCTATCTAAAGATTCAAAAACCATATTAGTCTTCATGAATCTCGCTAAATAACAATTTATCTAAATTAACCAAATTATCCCTTGAAAACACTGATAATTACTAATAAGGGAACTTATGATGTTACATTATGCACGCCTACTTGCTCCTTAACTGAGCCATCAACTACATTACTTGTTAATCAGGTAATTGTACTTGTTAATACTTTAACAGGACTTGTTAATTACTTAAATTTACTTATTAAATTCATGACTCCTTCAACTGAATTGCATTACTTAATAATCATGTAACTTTGATTGTTAATTATGCAACAGTACTTATTAATTGCACAGCTTGGCTTGTTAATACCATAACAAGGCTTGTTTAACCATTGTTCCTAAAAAACAACTACTTGTTAATTGTCTATTGTCATTTATTGAATGAACATATAAAATAAAAAATTGAGTTTGTCGGATAACGAAAGCGACGACAGTCGGGTCTCCTTTATCATATAATTTATTATGTGATATAATTTAAATGAACATATACTAAATTATATGTTCATTCAACAAGGGACAATAGATAATTAACAAGTATTGTTGAGAAATTAATAAGTAAAGTTATACAATTAACAAGTAATTTAGTTGTTTTTTCAGAACAAGGATTAAACAAGCCTTGTTATGGTATTAAAAAGTCAAGCTATGCAATTAACAAGTATTATTGCGTGATTAACAAGCAAAGTTACATGATTATCAAGTAATACAATTCAGTTGAAGAAGTCATAGATTTGACAAGTAAATTCAAGTAATTAACAAGTCCTGTTAAGGTATTAATAAGTACAATTACGTGATTAATAAATAATGTAGTTCTATTATGGAAGTAATGAACTTTATAAGAAAAGTTAAGTAACCGACAAGTCCTGTTAAGGCATTAACAAGTATAGTTATACAATTAACAAGTAATATAGTTTTGTTACAAGAGTCATGAAGTTAACAGGGAAAGTTTAGTAATTAACAAGTCCTGTTAAAATATTAAAAGTAAAGTTACATGATTAACAAGTGATGTAATAATCAAGTGGTTTGGAAACAAAGTTTATTATATATATATATATATATATATATAATTTTATATATTATATAATTGAATAGGTTCAATGGCTTGGTAGTCCATACCTTTTTGGTGAGCCAAAGGGTCATGGGTTTTACACCCACCCTCGGCCACTTTTGGAGAATTTAATTCTCCAGCCACTAGCAGCAATGGTTCAGTGGCTGCCATCATTGGCAAGGCTTCAATCATCGATAGTGGTGCTTCGGTGATGGTGATTGATAGTTTTTTTTAATATTTGAATTGAGAGTATTTTCATATTTTTCACATTCAATTTTTTTTTCAATCAATACTCCAAAACTGAACTGAAGTTTTAAATTTTTTAGAGACCTACCAAAAATTATATTTCTGTCTTCTCAATTGAAATTCTCCCAACTAAAAGAGGACCCTTATCCTTTTTGTTGACCAGAAGATGGTAAGGTGGTCCGTACGTTTCTTTGTGCAAAAGCAGAGTCGGGAATAAGGGCTAGGCCTGAAGGTCCTGTTTAAATAAAAGTTCGAGCTTTGAAAATTATTTTTTTAAAGGAATTGGGCTTAAGGGCTTGATCCTGATAAGTTTTGTGAAAAAGGGCTCGGGTCGTGGCGACCCTCCAAGCCCTGATAAGCCTGCTTATCTTAAATACACACACCCCCCCACACACACATATTTGATTGATAATGACACAATTTGGTTAATATTTATTGTAAGTAATGAAGAAGAAGTTGCAAAGGTAATTGACATTAAATCTTCACTTCCATCTCCAATAAGTACACTTATATCCGAGAGATCTAATGCTTTATTTGTAAATGATGAGGATAAGAAGGATTTGGGTTTTGATTGATGATTTTAATTGTGATAATTTTAATTTTTTAAAATTTTAAAATATTTTAATGAATTTATAATGTTTAATTTTATTTTAATTTTTATAATTTTTTTAAAATAGGGCTTCTGAGTCTAATCCGGACCAAACCTAAAAAAAAAAAGTTAAAAATAAAAAACTGAATTCAAGGTCTTAGACTTTTAAAGATTGAATTCATCCGTATTTTCAGCTATATGTAAGCCCGTATTGCCAGCTATATGCAACAGGGCATCAAACACATCATTGTTCTCACTGATTTACTCGCGCTCCATCTATAAAAGAATCGTTCAAATCTTATTCTGTCACCAGGTATGAGAAAACTAAAAAAACAAAACTTAATGACGAAGTTAATGCACATTTCTTATTTTGCCTTCCATTTAGTTATCACGAATTAATTAACATGCGACTCAATTTAATATTTTTACTAGAGACATTTTTAGAAGGAAAGAAAAATCATGACATGTTTAAAACATTTATCAATGAAACTGAATCTTGCTTAGTGTTTTTTTTTTTTTTTTTTTTGAGAGGGGGTAGAGTGGTTATTTAACTTTTATGCCTGGGAAGGGACTGAGGAGGCAGGGAGGGAGTACTGTACAATGCGCAGTGATAGAGATGATGAATTTTCCTGAACATTAAAAATATCTTGAAAATTGAGTGGCCACCTCAAACTGGGTCAGTGCTAGCGATTCCACGGTCACACAACAAGTGGCAGGATGGTCCCACGGGGATTCATGACCTCCATTAATGTTACCGATATTGATACGGAAGCTCCAAATCCTTATCGCTTCGCTCGGAAGCGTGTCTTTGATTCTCCTCCACTCATTTCATTTTCTTGGGTCCTACAGTTTCTTCCTCCATTTATTGATTGTGTTCGTGTTTCCCATTTACCTCTCTTTTTTCCTCTCCGCTTCAATCCCAATCTCTCCTGATCTATCTATCGCCATTTTCGGCCTAACATTTGGCTTTCACAGCTAGTGTCTGGTTAAAGCGTGTTTTTAGATCAAGCGACTCATACTAATCCCGACACTTCCAAGTGGGTTTGTGTTTTGGGAAGTTTTGTCGGCACGAGTGCTTATTGCCTCGTCTGCGATTTCTGGATATATTCGTCATTCTCCAGTCCAACGAGAACGGATCGTTTCAAGAGGAAAGGTGAAGACCAAGATATTAAGAGATGAAAATCCAGTGCGATGTGTGTGAGAAAGCTCCAGCAACTGTGATTTGTTGCGCCGATGAGGCCGCTTTATGTGCTAAATGCGACATTGAAGTTCATGCTGCCAACAAGCTAGCCAGCAAGCACCAGAGGCTTCTCCTTCAGTGCCTGTCTACCAAGCTTCCCACATGTGACATCTGCCAAGTAACAGTTTTTTTTTTCTTATTTTATTCCCTTGCTTTCTGTGTATCTCCAGATTTATAAATATCTTTTTGTCTGCTAGGACGGTTTGTACATGACCATTTTTCCTTTTAAAAGGAGTTTATCTTCGACATGAGATGAGGAAAAACTGAGAAATCTAGTGCGTCTGAAGAGCAGAGAGAATGAAACAACATCGATTTAACATGGTTTGGTTCACCTTTTGCTTTGTAAAAACTGATGAGGGAAGTAAAAGGAAAATATGTTCTAACCTGTTGGACCATGTACACAGAATTCACCTTATTTATTTATTTTTTTTGGGGGGGGGGGGGGTAGTGGGCAAAGGGAGGATGAAGGTCGATTTTATCGTTGGTTGGGTTAAGGATTCTAATACCTTTTGGAAACATATCAGTCCATGTCGTTTTTATGCTACTGCAAGATGTTTTTGGGATACTCTTCCATTACTTTATCAAGTACCAATTAAGAGAAGCATGTCTCGTTTTCAAGTAGGTGGTCTAGAAGCAAAAAATAGAGAAATATTGTTTTTTTCTTCTTCAACTTTGGCTGTACAAGACTTGGATAGGATTAGGCCAAACTAGCGCATGAGTTATCCTGTTCAGTGAACATGATAGATAATTGCTAATATCTATGTTTTGTGATTTGTGCATATTGTAAACACAGGACAAGCCGGCTTTTATATTTTGTGTTGAAGACAGAGCGCTGTTCTGTGAAGCTTGTGATGAACCGATTCATTCAGCTGGCAGCCTTTCTGCAAACCACCAGCGCTTCCTTGCAACTGGTATCCGGGTGGCTTTGAGCTCCAACTGCTCCAAGGACAATGAAGAACGTCGCTTAGAGCCACCTAATCGGAGTGCACAACAAGCTTCTGCAAAAATCCCCCCTCAGCCTCAGCAAGTCCCAACCTTCGCATCACCTTGGGCTGTGGATGACTTGTTGGAATTCACTGACTTCGAATCTCCTGAAAAGGCAAGTAACGCAACAAAATTTTAATATGATATGGAGATTCTTTTCTTGTATTAGCCCCTTAATTATGTCCGATGTGCTATGATGCGGAGATCTTAATCCTCGGATCTATTTGTTCAGAAAGAATCACTCGAGTTTGGAGAGCTGGAATGGTTATCGGAGGTGGGTCTCTTCGGGGAACAATTTCCTGGGGAGGCATTGGCTGCTGCTGAAGTCCCTCAACTTCCAGTCACACAAATTAGCAATGTTGCCTCATACAGACCCTCTAAGTCCCTCATGTCTCTCAAGAAGCCGAGGATTGAATTTGAAGATGATGATGAACACTTCACCGTGCCTGATCTTGGTTGAAGCAAAAGTTAAGCCATGCCCGTGCTCTTTTTACATGACTCTCCATGTTGTTTAGCTGTATATGTATAGTCATCTAAGCACCAATATTTTGGGAATTTAAGTGCCTATAACGCGAGCTGTGTGAAGTTCACAACACTTGTAAGGAGTTTCAGTTCTCCAGATAGGGTTACTTGTAATCGTGCTTAAATTATCGTCTGCTCACCCACCACGAACATGTGGGGGGTATTTTTTTTTCTAAACACTTTTTTTTTTCCTGACCAACCATTTTCTAAACATCTTGAACAGCGTTTTTATTTTGACTCGTTACTGCCTGATATACTATGTCAAATGAGGCAAGATTACAAAATTATTTCGTTAGTTAAGCAGGTTCCAATGGTTAAGAATGACATTTGCCAAGGCATCTGCCTCGCAAGCTTCATGATCTTTGTTTGGATGGCTCAAGTTCTTGGCGGGTCCGCGGGCGTTCATTATTTTATGTCCACCTTTACGCTCTGATTCTTATAAAAACCACTTAGAAGTTTCAATCAGACCATTTGAAACGACCGTACTTCACTCTGAGAATGGCGAAACATCCCAAGACTTGCCACTTTCCTCTCTATCCCTCCCTAGCCATAGCTTCATGTTCTGTAGCTTCACAAACCCTCGGAATAACACTTGAATCTGATGCTTGTGCTCTTCATGAGATAAAACGTCTCATCGATCCCAATTTGATCTCCTTATCTTCGTATATGATGAGAAGTTGGCACTTATCGGTGGATTCGTGTGAAAGCATTGGCTCAAAATTTCTGGGAATTCTGTGTAGTTTGCCCCTAGACAAATCCTCTAGCGGAATAACAGCCATTGATCTCGATGCGGTTGGATATGATGGGTTCATATCCCCAACTGTTGGGAACCTATCAGAGCTGACCGTTCTAAATCTGGGGAAAAACTACTTCAGAGGGCCAGTACCAAATACCCTAGAAAGCCCGAAAAGGCTTACAAGGCTTGACGTGTCAACCAACTTGCTCACTGATCTCATTCCGGCACAAATTTGGAACACCAAGGCCCTGTTTGGTATGAAAACTTGAAATTAGAGGAATTGGGATTGGTAGTGGGATTGATGTTTTAAAATTATGTTTTGTATGAAGTAATAATTGCATGGAATATTTATCTTCTAATTAAACATAAATTATTAAAAGAGTATAATACCCTTGGAATTAATAAAAAAAAAATTGTACCTTGAAAATCATTTTCTCTTTCGCGAGATACAGATCCCTCCGGCCCCTGCCACGATCATCTTCTTCCTCCCTTAGCTCTCACTCTGTTTGCATCTCACAGGCATCAATCTCAACGGACCAAATGCCACAAGTAGTCTGACGACTTGGAAGCTATGGAGTAGACTTGGGTTCGAAGATGAACTCCCACTGACGCTAATGTCACTGACCTAAGTTCGAAGATGAAGACAAGGAAATGGAGTTCAAGAAGGCTTGAAGATTTGACCAAGAGGGTGGTCGAACCAGAGAAAGAAGAAAACGGAGGCACGGTAGGAACGGCAGAGGGAATGGCACAGCAAGAAGGCATGACTGATAAATAACCAATAAGGTTGGAGGGCATTTTCATCTTGAAAAAATAAATTACAGAATTGATTTTGCAATGCAACAGAGGAGGTGGGTATTGGATAATTCCATGAAGGATGGAATTGGTGATTGGTACTGGCATTGGATTGTGTATTATTTCATACCAAACAAAAAAAAAAAAGTGAGATTATTGAGTCTTAGTCCCACCATCTCATTCTTTTGTACCAAACAAGGCCCAAGAGTCTTGATCATCTAGACCTTGTCGGGAATAAGCTCTTGGGGGGTAATCCCTGCCAGAATTTCTGGATTACGAAGCTTGACCTATTTGAGCTTGTCAAACAATGGATTTGCAGGCACAATCCCTGACCTCACGAGGCTTTGGTGGCTCAACACAGCAGATCTCCATAACCAGTTCTTTGGAAATTTCCCACGTCTTCCAATGAGTTTAGGAACATTTCGTCTCAGCCACAATATACTCTCTGGCCATATCACTCCCCTCACGAGGATCAAACCCCTCAGATGGATAGATTTGAGTGACAACAAGCTCTCAGGTTCCATGTCAATGGATGTTCTTTCCTTGCCCAGGCTAGTTTATCTCGATATCTCTTTCAATCGCCTTACGACATTAGAGGTCGCAAATTATGCTTCGAGTGCTTGATGCCAAAGGGAACCATATCCATGGATATTTACCAGTAAACTTGGCCACATTTCAAAATCTAACATCAATTAATTTAGCAAGGAATCAATTCTCCAGCTCCATTCCCAGGGAATACGCAGATAAAGTGCAGTCTGTACTTAGATAACAACTTTCTTATCGGTAATCTTCCGATGGAGTTCGATCGGACAAGGATCAGAGGCAGTCTTGCAAGCAATTGCCTTAATTGTCCAAAGAATGTTCTTCTTTGTCGTGGAGGGCAAAGACCAGATACAGAGTGCGTCGGGCAAAACAATTACCAGGTTTAGGCGACTTCCAATGATAAAATCCAACTTTATGGTGAATATTGCAATGGTTATCTTTTATAAAAGATTTTCATGTTGAAAAATGTTTCAGAAGCTACTAGATAAGTTATAAACAAAATATTCAGTAAATATTTGGAGTTTATGCGTTTCTGAAGAGACATTTCTTCCGCCAACCTAACCAACACTAAGGGTGACAAAAGAAATCCGAAGGTTACAATTCCCCGTTGTGCTAATCCCTGAAACGGGGGAAAAGGAAGTATGGTAAAACAAGTTAAGATATCAACATTAATGCCTAAAACAAAACATAAAACTCCTGAGGAACAACTTTATTTTCCAAGGATAGAGTAGAAGCTAAAGTTCTATATAAGCCAATTGACAGTAATGTTGCCAAGCCAAGTAAACAAAGGGAACTGAACCAAAGCAATAAAGAGCAAGAGATAGTGGTGCTTGCTCGAATCATAACTCCGAACCTCTGCAAAGAGTACTCTCTTCATTGTCTGAACCAAGAATATTCCCATGCATAAACTGGCCCATGGCATCAAGAAGTAGTAGCAGTAGCCCCAAATAAGTCTACCAAGGACAGCCAAACATATGCCCGTAAAAGTATATCCAGCATATGCTATAATGTCAAGCAGGGGTGCCTCCCCACTACCCAATGAAAGTAATGTCACCTTCAGCAGTGCACTTTGCAGAAACCAACCAAGCAGTCCCTTGATGAACAACCAATTCAAAGCTTCTGGGCTAAATCTGAAAATCAATTAAGCTTTTTCAGAAAACTGTTACAAGTTCAAAAGAAAGCAGAGGTAGAAGATCTGAAAAATTATTGCTCACATATCAGGCTAACAAGTCTAGGTAGTATATGACCAAGATTCCATTCTGAAAATTTCATATGAATAATGACAAGGCAAATAGCAATATCAATACTATCCAGAGCGCTGATTATTTCTTGGGCATCCAATCATGTTCAGGGCAAGGAAAAACAGCGTCGAAAACTTGTTTCAGCGAAAATTCTTTACCCCCAACCTCAAAAAGGTGCAAATGCACACTCTTATTTCTACCCAAGACTTCAGCAACATCTTGTAAAGCTTATAAGATCAGTAGCAAGGAAAAAGACAATATCAGATAGCCTTAAATCAGGTTACAGTACTTAGAAGCAATTCAAGAGTCTTTAATTATGCTGTAAGTGGCATTTTGGTAGTCCTTTAATCACTTTTGACGCCAAGCAGTAAAGCATGCAAACAGCAAGACTCTTGAATGTAAATAATTTCAGCAAAATAAAGAAACATAACTATGCTTACCAAGGAAAAAACATTTCTTACCTTATGCAAAAATAAGAAACTGAGTACTCATAGGTCATGACTTGCGCTTGTTAAGTAACATAAGTTTACACAGACAACGAGATAAGAGGTACGAAATTTGAAAAGAAAACATTTAATCCGTCATCATCAGCAAGTTTCTAGTATTACAAAACTGAAATGCAAAAAAGAAGAAAACACAGCATTATTTAGAGTTAACAGGAAACTTACTTCCCCCGGAGACCCAGTGAGAGGCCAGCAAGAACAACATAGGTACCGAATGCCATAAAAGGAATATACAAGTCCGGAGCATTTATGTCAAAAATTGGTGGTTTATAGGAAAGTCTGCCTCCTACCGGCTCAGTTATTCTTGTCCAGTGACCCTGAATCCGAAAAGAAAATAATAGGGGAGGAAAGAAGATAAAATAATCTAACATATAGCCGTAAAAAAAGGAACGGAAGAAATGTTACATTTCAGCGTACCCTGTGCAGGAATGGAAACAGAACAACCTTCAGTTTGTTCCTGACATATTGGTCATTCACTTGGAAATAGTACTGAGGATCAGAGAAGTACCTACTTATCTGTCACACAAAAGAGGAGGTCATTTTGTAAATAAAAACAAATGAATTCAAGAAACTTAAGCAGATAGAGCAATTTAAGGCTGGTCAGCTGCATTAGCTTATATCAAAGGTAGCTGAAATTGAATATAAGAAGGCATATAGTAATTAGTACATTTCAAATGCAGATTACGAGAAATGAAAAGGTGATTATCATTTAACACCTCTTATATGTCGAGGCGCGATCAATATGGTGAAATAAACCATTAAAGGACGTAACTAGAATAGCACTTACATTGCTTTGGACATACTCAGAGCTTGATCCAAAAATCTTCTCGCCGTATGCATGCAACCCACCTCGAATAAGTCCTGAACCGGCCACTTGAAAAGCACTACCAAATGGATTAGGTTGAGAACTTGCGGGTGGTAGAGGTGCCCCGGGTAGGGTTTGGGGTTGGGATCCCACGTTATTGTACATGCCTATACCTATCGATATGCAGTACAGCCAGAAACAACTTAAGCACGCCGAAATCCGGAATCGCCAGAATAACAGACGAAAGCAAACTCTTAAAAATAAAAGAAGATAAAAAGAAACCTTGAAGTAGAAAAACAAAGAAGGGGCGGCGATGAGAAAGTCTGACACTGTAGAACTTTGCGATTTCGGAGTTTGTCGACTTTTCTTAAGAATATCGATTCAATGAATATGATAATTGGCTTGCACTTTCCTTATCAGATCGGGTTTGAGAGATGTGAAACCAAGATCTGGGAAACGCCTCCACCGCGAGCAACAACCAGTAGGAGCACCACGCTGTGTCGTTCTGGCAAATTACAATGTCGTTTGTCGCTTTAGAACGTGAGAGAATACGTGGGGACGAAGACAGTCCGTGTAATCAGTTCACAGTGTTAAGAAAAAAGAAAAAAGAAAAAAAAGAATATTTGTGAAATTAAAATTCCAATAGCATATCCTAGTATATATGCTCACTCGTACTTAAACGTGGAAATAAATCTGGGCCTGTTGAGACTTATACCCTAGCGTGTTTCAGGTTTAACTTAACTTATCTATTAAATAAATTCAAGCTTTTAATTATATTTATTTAATTAAATAGATCAGATTTATTTATTTTAAAACCTAATTTATAAGCTTAACAATACAACCTATTTATACACACACGCACATATTATGTAATTTTTCAACATATATATTAGTTTCATCATTTTATTTTTAATCAATCCATTCTTTTTTATTTCTAATCATGTTGTCAATCAAATTAAACTCATATATTAATTTTAATGTTATCACTTTATTATTATGTTATATTATAATTGGTAAGTCTTTTTAATTATTATATATTGTAATTAACAAATTAAGTTTATTTAAAATATTTATTTTTAAGTAAGCTTTTAAATTAAATTATGCCTTAAATAAGTTCAAACTTGAGTCATGAAAAAATTCTTATCCAGACTTTAGGCCAAATTTAATCTTGAGCCATGAAAAAAACTTTATGTAAGTTTGAAGTTAAACTCAAACATTTGACTTATTAGACATACTTGAATTTATTTGGCTAAAACTTAATTCAGCTTAACATATTTTCACCTCTATACTCACTTCATCGGCTTTTAAAGAGCAACTTTGTGCTTATTACTATTAGATAAAAAATTTAGATAGTTTAGTTTAAAATTTAAAAAATTTATTTTATTATTAATTTGGATATTGCATATTTAATTTAAATAATTTTTAATTTAATATTAATTTTTAAAATTTTTATAAATTAACTATCTAACTATCTAGAGTATATTTAGGTAATCAATTTTATAAAAAAATTTTAAAAAATAATATTACATTAGATTATATAGATTTAATTTACATTATCCCGATTAGAGATGGATTAGAGATGGATGATAAAGTAAATTTATTACAATTTTATAATTTTTTATAATAAATATAAAATATAAAATAAAAATAATAAATTTAAACCATTCAAATTAAAAATCTGCATCAGATAATCAGATTGCTCACACTGAAACTGAATGCCATTTCGTTTGAATGTGACGATAATAGTTTTTTTTATATAAATTATTCAGTAGTAATTATCAATGTATCGTTGCCGGAAAACGTTTAAAGTAATAAGTCTACACACTATTTAAATTATCTTTTTTTTTTTTACATGATAGCTTTTAGTGTCCTAGTCCAAATTTTACCCATTTTTTCTTTCTAAATTTAACTAATTTGAGCCTACAACTTTACAACTCTATCGCTAACATCTAAATTTATACATTTTATTTTACTTAAATTTTTTTGAATATGAGTTAGAAAAAAATTAAATTAATAAAATTTTAAGAGTTTAATTCTGATTAAAAAAGCCTCTACTACATTTTTTTGAAGGATTTATCAAACTAGCTGTATTTTTAAAGTTTAAACTTAAGACTTTTGATTAAATTAGGACAATCTCTTATCAATTGATGTAAGCGTTCTTGGTCTAAATTATCATTATTAAATCTTACAACAGGCACACTGGCCAAAAAAAAAAAAGTAAATCCAAAACAGCGCGGCGACACTGTGGTCTGTGGCCCATCCTCTAGATCAACAACACCCGTCGTTTGAGGTAGTGTCCTGGTCGTTTGCATATTCAAAGTTGTCATTTTGGAGCGAGTGCTGATTGGTTCTCGTGCGAGCGTGAGGGAAGGAAACGTATTGGAAATGGAAGAGGGCCGCGTGGAATCCTCCAACAAACAAGCATGCTTTCCTGGCGATCTTGCAGTGTTGGACGAAGCTGTGAAAGTGTTAGATTCCTCTTTAGCTCAGATCAAATGGCGCCTCAAGCCTTCTACCAAGCGCCGATTAGAATTAGGTTCTTTTATTAACTAATTCAAGTTTTTCTGAGCACCATGCGATATATGTTTCAGACTACATATTTAAGTCCGCCATTTGCTTTTACATTTGAACTCCGATGAAATCTTACTCTATCAGGTGATATGGTGACTCCTATAATTTTGTGGCAGATATTCTGGCCCTATCCACAGGAATGAGACCTGTTGTCATGGTGGACTATGGTGGAAAGATGCCTGAGCTACAGCACCATCTTTGTTCACTCCTCGAACTTTGTCTAAAGGTTTGAACTGCTCTTTCTATTTCACTTCTATATCTACCTCAACTTAACGCCGTTGCGCAGTAGATTCTCTTGGTGTCTGTGAGAGCTGCAATTCTTCATCCTTGCGATGTTTTATGTTCATTTGGCTCAATATGGACCTTCTCATTTAGGAAATCAATTGCTTGGTATTTATACCTTTTTCAGCTGTCGCCGGTTTTTGAGCTTCTAAGGGTGATGATTATACAAGATATGATTTACTTGATCCACATAAAAGGGTTAGCTGAGCATGTTAGATCAACTTTAAACTCGGAAGTAAAGTTGGTCTTTGTGGACCTTGAACAGGAACCTCCACAGGTTTTTTCCTGCTTTGGAATAAGATTCAAGCCCCCCCCCCCAAAAAAAAAAAACATATATATATATACACCTTCCCCTTTTTATAATTTTTTTTCCTTTTATTTACCTTAAACATACATTCAGATGATAACAGAGATAGAGAAAAGCCCATTAGCATTGCAACTCATATCAATTCAGAAGTTGTTCTCATCAATATTTACTCATGAGGGAATACACAATCTATCATCATCTCAAGGCACAGAGCCTATGGATAATTCCCAATCCACTTGCTGTCAGATTTTTTATTCTCAGTCTACTGAGTGCATTGATCTCAGCAATTGTATGAAGGACTCTAAAGTGACAGTACCAACCTTGAATGGGTAATTCCCTGAAGTTCTGTTTATTTATATTGCTCTTCTGGTATGGTTCATTTGCACACACACAAAATCTTTTGGTCTTGGTTATTTTCCCTTGTCCTTCCCAGAGAGGGATAGTCCAAATGAAGGGGCTGGCTACAAACAAACAAACAAACAAACAACAACAATAAGCCTTTATCCCACTAGATGGGGTCGGCTAGGGGGGCTGGCTACAATATGATAATAATACTTTCTCAAGTTGCAGCCTGCCTGCCATTAGTATGCTATGTTCTAATCTCAGAATACAATATAAAGCTAGCTTGTATGAAGGCAATCACTTTCTTAATATTTACACTACTTGGGATCTCATCTTGAATTGTACCACCTGTAGGCAATGCCACTGAATAGTGCATGCATTTTCCTGCCACTCCAAACATGCAATATGTGTTAGTACTATCTCATTTTAACTCATTGACGCTGTATTTATGTGCTTCAGATGGCTTCTAGGCTATCCGGTGGTGTATCTGTTCAGCAAGGAGCACATTGCTGATGCTATTTATAATCTTTCCACCAAATATCTCCACATTTTCCAATTATCCATCTGCAGGTAGGAAGTTCTAAGTGAGCCTGTATGATTTCTGTTCTGAAACTGCCTTTATCTGTCTGACATTGAAATTGGATGAAATTTTGCTGGATATATATATATATATATATTTCAAAATTATATTGTGTTCAGAGCAAGATGGTCAAAAGCAAAGTGTGCCTTTTAAGGTGTTGGACTTCTAAAATGCTTTAGGTGATATGCATTAGGGGGAAAATATAGATATTTAAATTTTGAATAACATTTGACATATAATTAACTATTTAAGCATCTCTACTCAAGCATGAAAATCAATAAGTCATAATTCACGATGTTAATTGTTAAATGTGCTTATGAAGTCATTATTTAAGCCATATGTCTATGAAGTTAATAAATCAACTTTATTGCTCAAAAAATAGGTGTGTCTGCAGTTTGATAGGGCCCGTTATTTTCCTAAGACATATCAGAGGAAGTCAAAGGGGAAGAATAACTCCAGTGAAAATACTTGAACTAGTCTAGAAGTTTACCCTTCAGTCCATAGCCATAAGGAACAGTATTTTGTGATCTTTTGTAATGATTGGGATCTTTTGGGTAGTATGGGCGATGTGTCAGCCACTGAAGGTATTAGTAGTCTTTTGTTTAGGAAGGGAGGGCTAAGAAGAATGAGACTGGAATAGTAAGGAGAGATTGGCCACTCGAATGCCAATGGGAGTGAGACTCTTGTATTGAAGCTTGTAATCCATGTTGCTAGAGTGTTTTATCATCTTTTAGAGGAAATAGGGTTTTGGGCCAGAATCAGAGCTCCCATGTACATCTGATTCGGTTATTCATCTCATTAATATCAAAATCTAAGTATTTTCCTCTCATATTAATTGCTATTGCTGTCTTATTTATTACTCTTTGCTGTGATTCTGGTTTGGGACACATTATTTGGTATCAGAGTAGGTACAATCTCTGGGTGTGGTGTGTAAGGAGATATGGCGGAAAGGGTCCAGTATGCTGATCTGGAGGTACAGGAACTGAAGGAAACGGTTGGGGTATTGACCCGAGATGTAAACGGTATTAAAGAAACATTAAAGACTATTAATGATGCCCTGGTGCAAATAGAGAAGAAGATAACCGGGCCACGTGCAAACGAACAGGAAGGTCATGAGGAGGTTTCGGTGAGCAACCCAGGCGGTGATACAGACGAAAGCAAATATAGAAAGTTAGAATTACCTGTTTTTTCAGGCGAGCACCCGTTGGGATGGCTTTTTCGGGTGGAGAGATATTTCCATGTTAACTCCATTGTAGAACGAGATAAGCTTGAGGCTATGGTGGTATGTCTTGAGGGTAAGGCATTAAATTGGTACCAATGGTTGGAGACCAGGATACCTCTGAGTCACTGGACGGAGTTCAAGAGTGAGTTGCTACGCAGGTTTTACTCCTCTTAGCCAGGGGGGAATATGAGCGATTGTTCACATCCAGACAGGACAGGACGGTGCTGGAATTTGTTGAAGAATTCGAGCTCTTATCTGCGCCGCTGAAGGAGGCCTCTGAAGAATGCTTGATCGGTGCGTTCCGTTCTGGGTTAAAACCAGAGATCAGAGTTGAGTTGAAGTTAACGAAAACTCCGACACTGCGAGAGCTGATGGAGATGGCGGTGTGTATAGAGGAGAGGAATCGGATACTTGGAGATTGCAGAGAAACCCGGATCACCCGAACCCAACGTCCTCAGTTTGGGCCCAAACTCGAAACGCTGCAACCCATTTATTCCACACGAGTTACGCACGTGACTGAAGGGAATCGCAACATGCATACTGCAACGTCTTCAGCTGCTGAAAATTTGAAGAAAACGGATACGAAAACAGAGCATTCCAAGGTTGCGAGCATTTCGAATTGGGGATCGTCGACGAAGAGGACGGGAAACTCGCGACAACTCTTTGACGCTAAGATTGCAAGGCGACGTGAGTTAGGACTGTGTTTCAAGTGTGGAGATAAATACAGCCCGACCCACCAGTGCAAAAACAAGAACCTTCAGGTACTGATAATGGAGATGGGGGCGGAAAAGGAGAGAGAGGAAGATGACGCAGAGGCTGAACTTGAAGGAGGGGAATTCGAAAATGCTGATGAAGGGGCACAGATGGAATTATCTCTCAATTCCATGGATGGATTCGGCAATAATCACACTATGAAGGTTAAAGGGAGGATCGGAGGCACTGAAGTGATAATTCTGATTGACAGTGGCGCTACCCATAACTTCATCGCTGAAAATCTGCAGAGTAAATTGAAATTATCTTTTGATGAGATTTCTGAATATACGGTTACAGTGGGTGATGGGTTTGTTGTAAAAGGGAGGAAAAGGTGTAAGGACCTCTGTTTGAGTGTCCAGGGGTACCAAATCATTCAAACCTTCTATCCTTTCACGTTGAAAGGGGTTGATGCAGTCTTGGGAATGGAGTGGTTGAAATCCCTGGGGGATGTGAAGGTCAATTGGAGCAAGTTAACAATGAAGATTGGCAAGAAAGTAAAGAGAATTTGCTTGCAGGGTGATCCATCTCTTACTCGGGCTCAGGCTACTTTCAGGTCACTAATTCACTCTGTAGGAAAGAAAGGAGAGGGGTTTCTGATTGAATATAGTGGGCTCACGGGCAGCAATGAAAGTACTTTCATTTTTTCTCCTGAAATTCATGAGTTATTGGAGAAATATCCTATTGTCTACCAAGTTCTTGAAGGCCTACCTCCAACCCGTTCACAAGATCATGCTATTCTTATTAAACCTGGAGAGCAGCCACCGAACATAAGGCCCTATCGATACCCCCATATGCAGAAAAACGAAATAGAAGGTTTGGTGAAGGACATGTTACAGGCTGGAATTATTCAGCCAAGCAACAGCCCATACTCAAGTCCAGTGTTTTTGGTCAGGAAGAAAGATGGAAGTTGGAGGTTTTGTATTGATTAGAGGGCCTTAAACAAAATTACAATCCCGGATAAATTTCCTATTCCAGCCATAGATGAACTATTGGATGAATTGAAGGGAGCCAAAATTTTCTCCAAGCTGGATTTGAAGTCTGGATACCACCAAATTCGGATTAAGGCTGGGGATGAACACAAAACAGCATTTAGAACACATGAAGGACATTATGAGTTCAAGTTGATGCCCTTTGGATTAACCAATGCTCCCTCAACCTTCCAATCCTTGATGAATGAGGTATTCAGGGAGTATTTACTCAAGTTTGTATTGGTATTTTTAGATGACATTCTCATATATAGTGATGACTTAACCACTCATTTAAAGCATTTGGAGACTGTATTTGCTATCTTAAAGGAAAATCAGCTTGTGATTAATTTGAAGAAATGTAGTTTCATACAACCCAAGATTGAATACTTGGGGTATCTGATATCAAGAGAAGGAGTTCAAGCTGATCCCGCTAAGATAGAGAGCATGGTGAAATGGCCAAAGCCTAAGAATGTGAAGTCTTTGAGGGGTTTCCTTGGGCTGACCGGGTACTATCGTCGATTTGTCAAGAACTATGGGAAGATTGCTAGCCCCCTTACTGATTTACTTGAAAAGGATTCTTTCAAGTGGTCAGTGGAAGCGAAAAAGGCATTTGAACAGCTCAAAACTGCCATGACTTCACTGCCAGTGCTTGCAATGCCCGATTTTACCATTCCTTTTGAGCTTGAGACTGATGCGTCTAGTACCGGAATAGGGGCAGTTTTGATGCAACAAGGCAGACCAGTGGCATATTTTAGCCAAAAGCTCTCACATAGAGCCCAACAATGCTCTATTTATGAAAGAGAGCTTATGGCTATTGTTATGTCAGTTAAAAAATGGCGCCATTACCTTTGGGGGCATAAATTTATCATCCGTACAGATCAAAAAGCACTGAAGTACTTGCTGGAGCAGAGAGTGGTTGATGAAAACCAGCAGAAATGGGTGTCAAAATTAATGGGCTTCAAGTTTGAGATTATTTACAAGCCCGGAAAAGAGAATAGGGCTGCTGATGCCCTATCCAGAAGAGAAGAATCACTGGAACTAATGGGATTCTCATTATGGCAATATAATGATGTGGAAGAATGGGAGAAGGAGGTGCAAGCAGACCCAAAATTGAGCAAAATTCTACAGCAACTCCTAACTGATAAAACTGGGGTGGAAGGGTACAGCTTAGTTCATGGCTGCCTACACTATAAAGAGAGGTTAGTCTTACCAAAAAAATTCCACCAGAATTCCCTTGTTATTGAAGGAATATCATGATTCTCCAATAGGGGGGCATTCGGGCTACTTACGCACCTACAAGAGGCTGTCCAATGTGGTGTATTGGGAAGGAATTAAAAGGGATGTTCAGCAATATGTGGCGAGTTGTGAGATCTGTCAAAAGAATAAATATCAAGCGCTAACTCCTGCTGGTCTGTTACAGCTGTTAACCATTCCTCAAAACATTTGGGAAGACATTAGCATGGATTTCATTACCGGGCTTCCTAAATCAAAAAGGTATGACACCATTCTAGTGGTAGTGGATAGACTCACCAAATATGCTCATTTTTTCACTCTTGCCCACCCTTTTTCTGCAAAGGATGTTGTTGAAAAGTTTGTGAATGAGGTTGTGAAGTTGCATGGTTTCCCTAAAACCATAGTTTCAGATTGAGACAGAATTTTCATTAGCCAATTTTGGCAAGAATTGTTCAAGCAAGCTGGAACCCAACTTTGCCTTAGCTCATTGTATCATCCGGAAACAGATGGATAGACGGAAGTGTTAAATAGGAGTTTGGAGACTTACTTGCGCTGTTTTGCTAATGAAAAACCAACTCAATGGGCTAAATGGTTGTCTTGGGCTGAATATTGGTACAATACTTCATTCCATAGTGCGGCTGGCATGACACCTTTCAAGGCGGTATATGGCCGGGATCCACCTACATTTCTAAAATTTAGTGGCGAACCTTCAGTTGTGGAAGATGTGAGTGAACAGATTCAAGCTCGAAATCAGATCATTGAACAATTAAGGGACAATTTAGCTAAGGCTCAAAGTAAAATGAAGGCGCAAGCTGATAAGCATCGCCAGGACGTGCAATTTGAGATTGGGGACTTTGTTTATGTGAAGCTTCGCCCTTATCGACTAAAAACCTTAGCCAAGAGGAGCAATGAGAAGCTCAGCTCGCCTTTTTGTGGACCTTTCAAGGTTCTTGAGAAGATCGGAACAGTGGCCTACAAGCTGGAACTTCCAACCACCGCCCGCATTCACCCCGTATTTCATGTTTCTCAGCTCAAGCAAATGGTTTCAGCTGCTGTGGCACAGCCTACCATCCCTACGATGCTTTCTAATGAGTTTGAATTACAAGTGCAGCCTCAAGACATTAGGAAGGTGCGCCGGCTTATGAATGGACAGCGAGAAGTGTTGGTTAAATGGCAAGGCTTACTTGAATTTGAGAACTCTTGGGAATGTGCAGAAACAATTTGCAAACAGTTTCCAACTTTTCCCCTTGAGGACAAGGTGGAGCTCTTAGGGGAGGGTGATGATAGGGCCCGTTATTTTCCTAAGACATATCAGAGGAAGTCAAAGGGGAAGAATAACTCTAGTGGAAATACTTGAACTAGTCTAGAAGTTTACCCTTCAATCCATAGCCGTAAGGAACAGTATTTTGTGATCTTTTGTAATGATTGGGATCTTTTGGTTAGTATGGGCGATGTGTCAGCCACTGAAGGTATTAGTAGTCTTTTATTTAGGAAGGGAGGGCTAAGAAGAATGAGACTGGAATAGTAAGGAGAGATTGGCCTCTCGAATGCCAATGGGAGTGAGACTCTTGTATTGAAGCTTGTAATCTGTGTTGCTAGAGTGTTTTATCATCTTTTAGAGGAAATAGGGTTTTGGGCCAGAATCAGAGCTCCCATGTACATCTAATTCGGTTATTCATCTCATTAATATCAAAACCTAAGTATTTTCATCTCATATTAATTGCTGTTGCTGTCTTATTTATCACTCTTTGCTGTGATTCTGGTTTGGGACACAGTCTGCAGTTCCTTGTGGGCAACTTTTTTTTTTTTGGGTTATTTGTGGCTGTTAACCATAAACTACTAATAGCTTAAATGATATTTTAAAATAATAACTATTTTACCCTATTCTGAAATCTCTAAGGTTGGGCTGGACTTCTAAAATTAGGTATTTTAGTTTCCTATTTAACTTATTGCTACTTTCAAATTGGGCTGAACTATTAAGTTAACTTTACCCCTTTTGCTTCCAAGCATGTAGGGGCGCCTAAGGCACTGGCTTGAAAGGAAAAATAAGAGACCTAAAGGTCTTGCCTAGTAGTGCCTCGTTGGTGGTTGCGAGTGGTGTAGCCACTTTGTTGTGAGGGAGGGCAAATGCATCCCCTTAATTTGGGAAAAATTACAAGTAGGGAATTTAAATTTTGCAACTTTGCAGCCTACTCTTAATATTTTGCATCCTCTAATTTGGGCTTGAAAGCTTATTAGATATATAAAATTTTAATGATCAAAATAAGATATGAAGAAGATATTTACATAAAAGAATCATATTAACATGTTCAATATAATTTTTTAGAAAGAACAATGATGATCAATCTACTTATGTTATTATAATTTCAGTCCTAATGTAATTATTACTTTTAATTATTTGAAATTATTATTTAAGAAAACATTAATTTTTAAATTAAATTATCTTGTACCCTATGACTCTGAGTCTTGGTTCCACCACTGCTAGCTGGAGGCAGTCCCTCTCATGAGTCGTAGGTGCTAACATTGAATAGCATCTTGCCTCAGTGACTTTGATCACCATATTTGAGAAAAATTGAAACAAAATCTAAAAAAGGCTGAAGGGATATCCATTATTAGTTGGTTCATGTGTAGAGTCAAAGGAATGTAACATAGCACTTGGCATCTTGTCAACAGCTAGAGGATATTTGATATTACTCATTGGCTGACAAAATTTAATTTACTCCTTCTAATAGCAATGTCGATGTTATTCTTACCCCTTATATACAATATCCTTAGTGACGTGAAATTTGAGCTCTTGCAGGAATCATACCCTCAAGAAAGAATCTCAAGCAGAAGAACTGTTAAGGTAAATCTGAATTTGTGAATAAGATTTAGTTGAACATTATAACAGAATCTTTGGTAATTGTGCAAAACTAACTATTTAAGCTATTGGAAATTTGGCATCCACGAATTACATAGGCTTAGGATTATAAAGTAGTGCATGCCTGGAAGAATGGGGGGAGATCAATGATAGCAACAAGTGTTGAGATACTAACGATTTATGCAGCTAAGTTATATATTTCTTTGTGCAGCAGAGAGGTTAAATAATTATTCCGTTTATTGATCGTAATAATGAAAAAATAAAGGCATGAAGCCATTCACGACATGGCTTTACTATTGACATAAACTGTAACGTCAGAAACTAGTTTACTGAAGTAGGTTTATACATTGCGCTGATATTTTCTATGGATGGTGCAATTTTGTGCGAAGAGCTTGTTAAGTAAAATTCATACTTAGACATATTATTTTTTTTAAAAAAATACACCTTTATGGTCGTGCATCTGACTTTGCTTGAGAAGGTGATATTAAAGCTCCACTCTGCTGCACATTGACAATGTAGGGCGCGGCTCTTGCCATGGGTTTTAGATCTTAAGTGTCTAGTTTTTAACATGGAGAGCTCATTTCAGGAAGTGCATTCATCAATTGCTGGGACATTGTCGTAATGAAATTGCATTTTTTATTCTTCTAGTTTTAATTTTGAACAGACGGCATCCTGCAGGAAGAGATTTACAATTCTGATATTATTATACCGATAATCAAGTATTGACAGTCTCATCATGTTTGAATAGTTTTTCGGTGCCTTATGATCTGAGCACAAGAGGGAGCAGTGAAAAATGGGCAGAGTCTTTTATGGCTCACATGCGAGCAAAGTGGGAAAGATGTGCATATGCTTGGAAGTTCTTGAAGATGGAGGTTGATGAATGCCATCCTCAGGCTATTGTGCTCTAGTTATGTTTTTGATTGGTCACTTTGTCCAACTATGCCCCCTTTTACCAGCCGCAAAATGAAGTGCGCGAGAAAGAGATCAATGAGTACTTTAATCGTTAAATGAGCCTTCTTTTGAGGCCAAATTTCCTTTGACAACAATACGAATGGTTCGTGTAACTCTATAACTCACCTCGCAGGTTGTTATGGACCAAGTTGCTTCAGAAGGAGGCAGGCACATTGCTAGTTCGAGAAGCAGGAATTCCCGAAACAAAAGGCACGATTGATGTTTATAATTCACTCATGTAATCCGCATATTTAAGATTTGGAGACTCAGTCGTCTGAATCAGTTCATTTGCTTCGAGAACATAGCTAGTAGGAAGAATAATAATTCTCGTTGGAATGAGAATTACGTTGTCCGTTACAACTCGATCAGTCATGGCTGGTTGAATCAAACTTTTACGTGCACGTTTCCCATGCGTGTAATGCTAACTGCATTCATTCGGTGGCCCTCCCTCCTGCAGGACAAGTCCAACTTTCTTTTTCGGCATCTCTTAAGACTTGAATTTATTTTCTATGTACTAAATGGCACGAATCGTTTTTTTTTTTTTAAGTTCAAAAAAGGTGGATTAGAAAGCTGCAAGTAACGTCGGCCATATGATTCAAATTTTCGTTTAAAGCCTAATCCCAAAATTTAACGAACACATTATTTTGCAAACAAGAAAGCATGTGGCGCTTCCCATCAAAGCAGAAAGGGTGAAAAAAAAAAAACACTAGAGAGAAAGCCGAGAGACAATGTCGCTCTTAATTTGATAACAAGCAACTCGGAAGGATAAGCAAGGCAAGGAGGGGTAAAAAAGGAAACTAAAAATCAAGACACTCTATGCCCCATTGATCAGGCTGCGCACATCAGCCTCCGTGGGAAGGGCGGGAATTGCTCCCTTTTTTGTGGTTGTGATTGCTCCACAAGCATTTGCATACTTCAGGACTTCTCTCAACCTTGCTTCATCCTGTAATTAGCAATGAAATTTGTGACAAAATAAACTATTAGAGAACTTTAACAATATATCAAGCATGTATAATAAAGGCTTGCGATTTTACAACAGAAAAAGCTACTGCAGATTATTTCTTGGTGAGCAATGCAGAGGTTTAATTAGCCGGCCGTATCTAAGAACTTACTTCAAGTACGGATTGATCGTCGACAATCTTGCACAAGAGGGCGCCAACAAAAGAATCACCAGCGCCAGTTGTATCAACTGTGTTGACATGAAAAGCGTCCACCGATCCATGGAAATTCTGGTTTTTTGCATAACAGGATAAAAATAATTATTCATAGGCACATAAAATTAAACTCGTGAAAGTAGACATGCGCTAAAAACCAAAGCAACAATTTGTTACGACGCCCTCGTATTCCTTCAATCCATTCCATACTCAAATACGTCACGCAGTAGGTATACAACACAACTAATGAGAAAGGCATTTAAACGAATTCCCACAATAGCCAATTAACCAAACATCAACCCAATTCGGGAAAAATACACTTCAGGATCAATCTCAAGTAACTTAAAATTTTAAAATTTAACCGAAGTCTCGAAGTAAAACAATTTAAGACAGATTTTTACATCTTTTATCATTCATCCAGCTATGATCTCGAAGTGTAATTTATCTATAATGCCTCAAACTCATGCAGGAGCTAAGAGTCACTGTTTGCCCAAGCCCACCAATCAAAACTGAATGTAAAATGGTATGCAGGTTCAACAAGAACATTAGTCAGTAGATTAAATTTTTTTTTAATTTAAAAAAAAGGCAAGTAATCTGATTTTACCTTGGTGTAGTATCTGGAACCATGCTCACCAAGAGTCACGAGCAGCAACTTTAAATTGGGATGCCACAATGACATGGCAGAAGCATCATCGATTTTGTCACTACCGGTAAGGAACTCGAGCTCCACATCACTGACCTTGATTACATCTGCCTTATCCCATATGCTCAGTATTTGCTTGCGGGCCTCGTCAGCCGAAGGCCATAAAGGCAGCCTCAGGTTTGGATCATAAGACAGTAAGCACCCAGCTTCTTTGGCAACTTCCATTGCCTTTAGGTGTGCCGATCTGCACGGCTCCACGATCAAGCTTATCGATCCGTAATGGAATACTTTAGCCTGGGTAATTGTAGTCAACAGTAAATCCGTGCCAATTTTACCCATGGTTACAAAAATTGTGACATTATTCCTTTTTTATTTTTTTTCCCCAAATACAAGTAGGACTTTTCCATGTATAATCCATATTGTAATCTGTTACATCGAATTACATATTGTATAATTCTGAATCTGAATTCTAATGTCGTCACGTGAATACATTATTGTACCACGCAAGGCAGGGGCCTCCAGTAAATTCATTTTAAATTTGCACGTGCCAGCTAGGCTGTAAATTGTGGGCCTTGATCAACAAGCAAACATAAAGACTAGTCGCTACAGCCACCACATTACTCATTGCCAACAACCTCTCAACAACAGACGCGGCCCACAAATCCAAAAACAAGATGTTATAAAATAAATAGCCATATTTGACCAAAAGAAAACAAAAACAACGATACGAACAGATATACGGGTTGTCCTCGTATACTAATCCTATATTTATGGGGAAAATCAGGGGAAGAAGCGCGTGAGGGCGTTCGCCACTATGGGGTCCAAGACTCGCAGCTGCCCTCTAACCGTCTAACACCAAGATAAGTTTGTCGGCTCTCAAGTCAATGAAGTCATTAGTGTTGTAGGGCGTGAGATTCACGGGCTCAAAACTAATGATAAGAAAATTGAAAATTAAAAGGCTTTTTAAAATATCAAATTGTTGGAGTGAAGGCACAGAGATGCTGAGATCCAATAGATGGGAGTGGGACCCAACCCACATGTCAATTCCCGGGAATTACCGCGAAGATTGAGAACTGAAAAAAATAACGGCGAACAAAGATTCAAAATGATCTGGGTGTTGGAAGAGGGAGAAGCAAGTGAGCTCACGTGACATGTCACCGACCCTCCCAACTTTGCGGTCCGATCTGATTAAATCTCAATCAGATTCAGAGGGATCGGTAACGCATTGCCCCATCAATAACCGGATCCCTGTATTTCCCCCAAAAAAAAAATCCTGCGCGGCGTAATCTTCGAGTATCATCATCTCCTAGATCTACCCATGGGGCCCACTAGAATGAAATTGACGCGGCAGCACCGATTTCAGAAAAAGAACGTGACCCATAGCCTCCCCTCCCACGGTTCGTGAAGCGCGAAAACTTTGCCGGAAAAAATCGTAAATTTTCCAAGAAACTTGATCTTCGGCGGGAGTCAAAAAGCCGAAGCAAAAAAGAAAGAAAAAACGGGAAGAGATCCATACCGATCTGATGAGTTCGAGGTTGAGCTCTTCTGGCTTGAGGAGCATATCAGCGCTTGGATTTCTGTAGAACATGAACTCGCGCTCGCCGTCAGCGCGTAGGGTGACGAAGGCCAAGGCAGTACGTGCACCCTGGTCGAAGGTGATGCCATCAGATCTGACGCCGTTTTGCTTCAAGATCCCGGCGAGCATGTGACCGAACTCGTCGTCGCCGAGCTTGCCGACGAAGGCGGCCTGGCCACCGAGCCTGGACACGGCGATGGCGACGTTGGCAGGAGCGCCGCCGGGGGCTTTGAGGAATCCGGGAGCCTCGGCCAAGGAGACGCCGGAGACGGTGGGGACGAAATCAATGAGCATCTCACCGAAGCTGAGGATGAGGCCGTCGCCGGAGGAGGGAACACCGTTGTTCTGCGCCATTGATTAGGGACGACCGAAAGAAAGACTTGCGACAATAAAATGACCAAACAAGTATTCTTATGCATCTCCACGCACTGGAGTTTATATAGAACAAGCCCCAAGGGTTGCTGCAGGGGACGGCAAGGACTACGATAAGAAGTCAGCTGGATTATTGTTAATAATTATTCACCCCTATTTTTTTAACATTATCACTATCTAATGCTTTTTGGTAATTAAGATTCACTGTGCATCCTGAGTGGCACGTAATTTCCTCAGCATATTTTCTTTTTCTGGTAATCAAAAGATGTAATGTAAATATATATACATATATATATCAAATCTCACATTTGGGGAAGGTCCAACGTACATAATGAGTGATTTGACCCTGACATAAATCAATCTGGATTGTTTTCAATCTGGATATTTAAAATATTTATTTTTATTTAAATTTATAAATTTAATTTTTTTATATATTATTTATTCTATAATAAATTTTTATTATTAACATTATTAATATACTAAAAATCACAAAAAATACTTAAGTAAATCAGATGTGTTATATCATTTATAATTTATTTAATTAAAATATTTTAAATAATTTAAATAAAATTTTGTGTGATATTTTTTAAATTAATTTAATTTTTATAACATAATTTATATTTGATTTTTTTCCTTTTCTTTCTTTATTATTATTAATATCAAAATAAATTTATATTTAATATCATATAAATATTACTCCCTTCATTTAAAAATATAAAGTATTTTTTGAGAAGTTAAATGTTTAAAAATATAAGGTATCTTTAATGTTTTAAGGTGTAATCATTGCCTTTTTTAAAAGTGTCCCTATTGATAATAACTTTATATTTATTATAGGGTGTTTAATAGAGGTAAATATAAAAAGATGGGGTTAGTTAGAAAGTAAGTAACTACTTTACTGAGGGTGAGATTCGGTTAAAAATATCTTATATTTTTTAACGATGGGAGTATGTTTTTATTAAATAAATCACAAATCACATGATACACCCAATCTATCTAAATATTTTTCAAAATTTACTTAGTTTGATTTGATTGGACAAAAATACATTAATCATAAAAAATTAAATATTTAAATCTTATTCTTTCAAGTATTGATAAAATCTAATAATTTTAAATAAGACAAATAAGTATATTTTGGTCACTTTATGATAAAGGTGAGAATATGAGTCAACCCGGCCCATGTGAGGTAACTCGTATAGGTTGAGAAAATTATAAGTTGGATTGGGTTCAGCTCATTTTTATATGTGTTAAAAAATTTTAACTCAATCCAATATTTAAAGGTTGACGAGTTAAATGGGCCAACTCATCAACTTAATTTTTAAAACATTTATTTTTTATGACTTTTTTAAAAAATATATCTAAATAACAAGTTTCAATTTGATATTTATTCATGGTTTATTTTAAATAAATCAAAATATTAATTTATAATGTTTGCATAAAATATATAAAATGATACAACTAAGTAAGTCATGCCTAATATGATTTATATCCACAAAATTTTCTCATTTTTTTCTTTTTTAAATTTTTTAAAAATAATAGTATGAATTAAACAAGCCAATCATAACACATGTGATTCACGGATCATATGGTCCAGGCTAAAAAAACTCATTTTTATTTGAGTAATTTTTTTTCAATTCAGCCTAACCCTTATGACTAATTATTTGGGTCAACTCATATTTCGAACTTTACTCTACGAAATTCAAATCTATTTTTTTTTATCTCCAAATTTGGACTTATTTCCGCCCATTAGGCAAAACAAAGCGGCATTCTTTAATCTTTATTCACTTCCATTCTTTTCATTCTTTGCATTTTAGTTTGGATTGGATTAGAGCGCTTGGTGGGATTACTTAACGTTTCGTCATTTAAGTTTTTAAATTGAATATGTTATTTTTTTAATAACATGCTAATGAGCATATATTCTTGAACGGAATGTAATTATTTACAACAATTATATACTCATTGTGATTGTGATATTATTTAGAAATCATATATTTGTTATACATTATAATGTGAAGATTTTAATAAAATAAATTCAAGGTGTGCATAAATCCCAATGTATGGCCTCTCCTTTTATAATTTCGGCAACTCATTTACGCTGGTTTAGGCCACAGTCTGAAATCAGGGGCCCCGCTCTTGGTGACGAATGCTTCCTAGCTATAAATTCCCTTTCTATTTTTTGTGAAATGGGCAAATGGCCTCCTAATTTTTTTTTTAATTTTTTGGTGGCCTCCTAAGTAATAATTAAAATATATACTGGCCGGCCAAACTTTTTTGGTGAAACTTTTAAGTATCAGTCATGTTATAATTTTTATATTTGTAAAATAAGTTTCTATTACAGGTGATGCTATATTGTGACCTTAGCGAGGCATAACTAACATTTATTAATAATCAAAATAAGTTTGATAAATGCATACTTTTCATGTTTGCATGAGTGCTCAGCAGCATCTGGCCGTCCATTTTCTTTTAAGATGGTCTCCGCGGTTCATTTTAAATTATTTTTTACATAATTATCCATTATCCAAGAGAGGACAACTCTTTATCCGTTAAGTTACCGTGTTTGTTAGTTAAATTAAATTTTAGATATTTTAAAAAATTATCTTTATGAAAATATAATTTATAAAAATTCTAAAACAATTAATCTTAAACATGAATTGGTCAGAGTGTATATGTATAGTTACTTTATAAAATTATAAAAAATTTTAATATTAAATAGGACCGTATAGATTGTCCAGAGTATATTTACATAATTAATTTGCAAAAATTATAAAAAAAATTTAATACTAAATTGGACTGTCTTGATTAAATCTTTACACTATTTGGGTTGAGCTAGTAATTTGTATCAAATTCGACAAGTCACGAACTCACCAGAAAAAATTAGAGTGGAGCCTAAAAAAAATTATTTTTTAATGCCCAAGCTCATCGGCCAAAGAAAATTTGAGTCAAGCTCAATCTAGTTTGGGCCTGACCAAAATATTTGAATAAAAAAATAAATTTTTAAAATATATATATATATATATATAATAAAATAAATTTTAAATAATTCTTTAAATTTTATATCATTTTATACTAAAATATTATATATTTGAGTGTATTATTATAGTTATTTTTTAAAAAATAAAAAATATTTTTATTTTTATTATTTTTAATCAATAAAATATTTCAAAATAATATTTAAAATGTATTTAATATTTATTTTTATATTTCAAGACTCAATTTTTTTGAAAAATTTTTTGAGTCCTATACATTATTTTCATATTCAAAAAATATATTTTATATTTTTGGATAATTAATTTTAAAATAAAAATAAAATTAAAAATAATTTTTAAAATAAAATTTGGGCATATACAAATTCTTGACTCTATTATTAGATAAATATAATAAATAAAATAATATTTTTAGATAATTATTCAGTTATCATCTATGTCAGATTTGGTTAAAAATTAAGAATAAACTAAAGTGAAAACTCTTATATATAAAAGTTAAATAATATAAAAAGTTAAAGAAAAAAATTTTAAAAAATAGTATTTTACTCATTACTAATAATTATTTTATAATATAATGATAGCTATTTTTTTATATTCTTAAAAACAAAAGGTATAATTTATTTAAAAGTTATTAAAAATTTTAAACTAATAGGGACAATGATTTTAAATTAGTAGTAATAGACCTATTAATTTAAACAACTAAGATATTAATTTGCAAGTAAAGAAAACATTCATGAATAAATTACACATAATACAATAAAACAAAAATAAAGCTACTTAAATATAAAGTTAATAAGTTATTATTTTTATTTTATTCTTTCAAAGTTAAAATAATATTGTATACTTAACAGAATTATTTAAAAATTAAATTTGGTTCAAGAAAATAAAAAATATTTTTAAAATATTTTGGGTATTGGGGCCGGCTTAAATAAGCTCAATGTCTAAAGGTATTAGGGTCAGGCTTAATTATATGAACTTTTTAAAAAGAATAGAATACTTTAATTTTGATCTGAATAAACTCCGCTTATCTGAATTATCGGTTCTAAGGTTGGTGATGATCAAATTTATTAAATTTTTTTATAATTTTCATAAATATAGAATAAAAATAAAAATAAAAACTTTAAAGCTAAATAATCTAGATTATCAAGAATATAAGCACAGAAGAGTTTTCAGATTTGATAGTAATTTTTTCTAATTTTTATAAATTTTTTTTCTGATAAATATAATTTTAAAAATATTTGAAAATTAATTTAAAATAAACGATGGAGATCATCTTAAAAGAAAATGAAAGGATCAGAAGCTGATGAGCTCTCGTGCACACCGAATGCGAACGCGCTTTTTTCGGCAATATACTGTCAAACTGGTAAAGTCAAATTTCCCCCCAAACGAAAACCATTAAAATGGAAGAAAATCAAAAGATTCATGCAATTGGGTGATTTGCTGTTACAAAAGGGGCAGACATCGACAAGAACAGGCACAGTGTTTAAATAAATAGAAACAGGGCGACGGCAAGTGGAGATATTTTCAGCATACAATTTTTGCAGATTCTTTGATTTTATTACTTCATTAGTTTTTTTTTTGTGGCCAATTACTTCATTAGTTCACATTGAACTGTAATTCAAAATCAAAAACTAAAAAAAAAAAGTTTGTTCAAGCATTCAAAGACAGCCATCAACCTGATAAAAGTTTAAAACATAACTGCAGAGTGCCCGATATAAAGGCAAGCACCCAACAATGGGTTCAGTCGAAATATAAAAATCTTGAGTCCTATTCTGTCATCTTTAGCTAGAAAATCAATCTCACGATTAGAATTTCCTCTTCTTTATATACACAGGCGTGGATGGATTGATTTAAACAAAATAATAATTCTGTTTTCCCTTTGGAATAAGGCAAGAACTGTTTTATAGAGAGGATAAATATTAGAAAAAAAAAATGGCATGTATGTAATTAAGATGAATGAAAGAAATAGAAATGAAATGCCACGGAAGCAAGAGGTGGCAGCGACAGTGACCTTCCCTAACTCGTAAAGCCGCTTGGTGGCACGCAGAATGCACCTAGCCTTCAGGTCCACCTCTTGGCGCGGTCTCCCATATTATATTAAATTAAATAATAATTAAATTAGCAATGCCCATGTATTACTAGTATCACGTCACTCCCCCCTTCAATCTTATTTATAATACACTTTTTAAAAATAATTTTTAATTTAAAATATAAAATATTTTATAATAATTAAAATATTGTTTTAATTTTATTCCTCGTTAACTAACGTAAAAGTATTTTATATAATAGTATTATTATTTAAAAAAAATAAAAATAAAAATATACTTTACTTTTTTATAATATAAAAAAATAATTTTTTTAATATATATAAAATAATTAAAAGTATTTTATAATAAAAATTAAAGGAAGTATGTTATTATCTAAGGTTTCTTTCAACTTAATAACCATACCTTTTCATTGATAAATTTGAGTGCATTCACATTCCGCTACATATTATTTAAGAAAAATTAATTATTTAATTTTTATAATTTTAATTAAGTTGTAACTAAATTCTTAAACTTTGACCTGTTATAATTTTTTCTTTAAAGTTTTAATTCAATTATAAATTATTTCTTAAATTTTCTCCCTTGTAATTTAATTTTTAAAGTTTTAACCTCTTAAATATTAATATATTTATTTTAAAAAATAAATTATAAATATTAAAAATATTTTAAAATTTTAAAATTTATAATATTTATAAAAATTAAGAGGGTTTAATAATTTAAAATATTAGTAATAAATTTAAAAATATTTTGAATTTTTATAATTATATTTTTTAGGGATTAAATTGCAAGAGGTAAAGTTTAAAGACTGATTTATAATTGAGTTAAAATTTTAAAATTAAATTATAATGAATTAAGATTTAAAAATTAAGTTATAGTTAAGTTAAAATTATAAAAATTAAATAATTAATTTTTTTATTATTTATTAAAGTATTGAAGGTTTGGTGGAGCAACCTCTAGTCAATACGGAATACGCTGAATCGAACCTGCGCACAACACAGTGCACATTAATTTCGGGTCAGTCGATATTATTTGAATTTTCTCTCCCTTAGAAAAGACAGTAAGGTTTTCTCTTTTCTGTTAAGAAATGTTTGTCGAAGAAGGCTGGGTTCTAAACTGCTAAGAAAAGAACACAAATCTATAGCATTGAGTTTAGTTGAATGTCCAGCGGGAGTAAAACTTTAGTAAGCTAAATCACTCGATTTGAAATTTCAAAGAGGTAAAAAATAACATTTTTGGCGAAAGAATTAAAAGGAGAAAAATACGGAAAACTTTGGCGTTATCTATTTCCCTCTGCTTCAAAATCTGCGCCTAAAGAGGAGAGCGTTAATTAATATCATATTACATGTGAAGGGGAGGGTTTGTTTGCATTGCACTTTATTTATATTGCGTTAGAAAGATGTGGTAAGCGAACCAAATAGACCTTAATTGATATATATTGAATTCAATGGTTTTTCGGTAAAAATTAAAAAAAAAAAAAAGAATGCAGTTACAACTGACAAGGGATAGAGAGAGGAGAGACAGAGATATGAAATTTGAAAATGAGAAGATGTAGGGAAGTGGCGTGCCTTTGAACTTTGAAGAGAGGTGGGGTGCCGCCATCAGCCCTGAAGCTTACGTAGTGGTTTCATGCCCCCTGGTCCTGGAGGTAAATTCTTTAACGTACAATTCGCGGGCATAAATCTGTTTCTATTTATACAGCTATCCATATTTTTTTGGACCCTACGCAAAAGGCTATGATTTTAACTTGTATATCTTATCTCGTGTGATATCACGTCATTGCGTTACTTCTACTTCATTTCAGGGGAAATAGAACCTGATGGTTAAATTGCATAGGGCCGGAAACATGGGGTAAGGAGGAGGCGAATCATATCACATGCCAGCGAGAAAGTTAAGCGGCAGCATTTCGTATTTGGACTCTCCAGCTCTCTCTCTCTCTCGCCTTTTTGGTTAAGAAAAGCATGCATGAAGGCTGCCAACGTTTGAATCCATGTTCTCCTTCCTCGGCCACCAGCTATTTCATTTACGCTTCTATTTCCATCTCCTCTAAATATCAAAAACTCACTTTCATGTATATTTTCTGTGATACTGTGCATTCTGGCATCATAAAGAAAAATTCGGCCAATGCGGGTAAAGATTTGAAAGTAAATCGAAGGCATCCGATATGTTTTCGTAATTCAGACATTGGAAAGAAAGAGAGGATAAATGGCCGTCCCAGAAGACATGGTACGGCAAGCAAGAAGAGGAATATTCGTACAGATTCTGAGATTCTAGTTCAAGGTAGCGTTTGAGTTGGCAAAAGGAAGGTTGATAGGGAAACACATACACAAGAGAATAGGAAACTAAAGACACGCGACACAGGCACAGCATGAATATCTATCTCCCATGCATTGCCCCTTGCCATTTTACTTTTCCTGCCCTCCCTGATTCTTCCTTCTTTCTTTTCCCTCATTTCACTTCTCAACGCCGTTGAATTTGCTCTTCCTTACAGCATATACTTTTTTCGGTCAGCAACAAAATTCATGTGTTTTTTAGTTGAATCAGTAACTAAAGCATCTTCACATTGTTCCTTATTTATTGTTTGAGTTAAAATATAAAACGTCATTCAAATAAGTTACAGAACTAGTTGAGTTGAATAACTGAAGAATTAAGTCCAATATAAACAAAAGGGCTAGCCCTAAAGTTTAATAAAGACCACGATAAAATAAACATGTCAAAATTCTGCAAGTTACAAACTTTGGATTGTTGGCACAAGAAGATACGATCTCGAGTAATTTCTGGATCCGCAGACATTGTACCCAAATATATGGGCTAATTACAAAAAATGGGAAACTCAGAATAAGAACGTGCCATGAGTTTCATGAAATTCCTAATTCCTCAACAAAACGTGCTAGGTATTAAGGGAAAGGTTATCACTACTCTAACACTATAAATAAAAGATGAAGATACAGAAAAAAAAACAGTCAACACTCAATCGAAGACTCGCATATACTTTTTAACCTTTAGTTTTATCAATTAATTTTTCAGTTAATGATGTAGCTATATTCTTCATGTCGTCATGTAGAGCCTGCACATAATCAGCTGTCGTTCCTTCTCCCTGCATTTTGATATTTTCAAGGATAGTGCAAAAAAAAAAAACCTTTGGTTCTCTTCAAGCTACTTATTCATCCGGTGTTGAATTCCCCGCAGCACTTTTGTCACAAGACTGTTGGATATTATTAGCGAGTTAGCTTGTCTACTTCCTAACTTTGAACCAGGGTTTGTCCTATTGCTACCCGTCTACATTAGCATTATATGCTCACGATGTTTAGCTACTTCAGCATCAAGCATTAAGTGCAAAGATCCCTTTTGGTTTGTGAGAACCAACACTTGTTTCATCAATCTTTTTATCTTTTTGCGTCATTGAATGTGGTAAGAAAACTCAAGATCCTTTTATTATCAATTAAAACTCAACACCTTTAACACACTTGATATTTGTTATTCACCAAAAATACTTATATAAACTAAAATTTAGGATTGCACGTCATTTCAAAAAGAACGCTCGGATTCTTCTATACAAATGCACGGGGAATTTTTCTAATTCTTTGACGAAAGTGAGGTACAGACATAGCATACCATGAATACTATTTTGTTACCTCTCCCCACAATGAAAGGAAAAGAAAAGAAAGACAAACCCTCGTTACAATTTCGCAAAAGCCGCTGCCCTCCAGATTAAGCAAATGGAATTACTAAAAAAGAAGAAGAAAGAAATACAACATATAATCAATCTCTTGTGGTTGGAATTTCTCTGGATAATAAACTAAGATTATTGTAATGGTAGCTGTGTTTGGACATTGATAATGAACTCGGGGAGGTGCCTACTCTGGCAACTTCCATTTTAGTATAACAAGCCCCTCTTTCTTCACCTTTGAAATCCGATAAGCAGTCTTCTTCAGAATCTGATTCGCTAATTGATAAACGTCCATCTTCAAAATTATCTTCAGTTTCCCATAATTTTACATCCGTGGAATCAGCTTCCGTGTCCGACATATCTGTTGAAACGCTATCACTTCTTGAATCGAAATTTCTCTTTTCATTCAGTCCATGATTCCCTTCTATCCGTGAGTTCCAGCTTGGACGTTCCAATATTGACAAGGGATTACGGTCATTTGGGTCACCGTAGAGTGCAACGTGCCTATAATATAGCTCTAATTCCTTCTCGGCAATAGCAATGAAGCGTCTCACTGACTCAAGTGACTGCTCATACTTGGATTTTTCAAGTGCCTGTAGATCATCAAAGCACTTGCGTCACGCAAATCACAAAACTACATAGTCAAACTACACAACACAATCCGCTCATCGGATCCGGCAACCGGAAACAGCTATGACAACCTTGTCTTACATATAATAAGCTACAACACGAAGAATTAACGGCTACAAGTCTTAAATTTCCCCTATTTACAAGTCCTAAGACCAGTGCATTAGTGTCGGCATTTCCAATTATGATTACATAAAAAGATAAACCAATTATCATCACATTTACGTCTTTGTTTTCTCTCTGTATCACTCCTCAGTAGGAACACTGAAACAGAATGACTGCAACACTTACAACACGTAGGGATGGCAAAGTTCCCCAAGTTAGAGGATTCCCGCTGGGACTAACCCATTTGGAGACCCACATTCAGAGAATTTTTACTCATGGGGCAGACAGGAAAAAAATAAAAATAAAAATAAAAAAATCTCCCAAGGATAGTTTGGGGATAGGGGCAAAAGTTATATCCTCAGTCCTGTAGGGTCCTCGTCCACATCGAGTTATAAAAAGTATTCATCACATTTCTTTGTAAGTGTATAAATGTCTCCTCTAGTCATTTCTGTTATATTAATACATATTTTAGTTTAAAGGATTAAAAAAAAAAAAACCTAGAAACCTTCTCCCATGTTTATTTTGTTGCCTTCCCCGCCTCCCCATTATAATATTATCATAATATACAATCCCGAGATTTTAAAGTTCGCTAATCATTGGAAGTTATCTCACTTGTATAGGAAGATGCTTAAGAGAATGCAAAAGGGACCCCAGTCAGGAGATTTATTCTGAAACACGGTGTAATGGGAAAAGGATTAGATCAAGACTCTATAATTTCATGAAGGGGATAAAAGCTACAGTTCAGAAGCTTATTCGCATAAAAAACAATCATGATAGCCTCTTTTAATCAGAAAATGACGCATGCAGACCTAAATCTGTTGTATGCACTATGCAATTAAAAATTAATCTCCCATGACAGAAAAGGAAACAAACAGCAGTTCAATAAACTCTAAAATGACGCAACTGCATGGGCGGCCACAAAGAGTCAAAAACTATGCTGAGGTAGGTTGCATAAACATGCTAAATGATTAATTGACGCTTGCCTAATAAGTTCAATTACCTAGATCTTCTATATTTGTGGATAAGCGTAAAAGTGAGCCAATTAAAGGCACCAAACGAGATGCACGTATTAGTTTCATTAAATGGTTCACTATAAGAACTGTTTTGAGCACAGAAACTCATTATGAAAATTCACAGTGATGCTTTTAATCAATGCAGTTAAAAGAAAGCAGGGAGATAAATTTAGTGTCACTTAACACAGTAGTGACATTGTAAAGAGAAGTCTTTTGGATACTGTCCTGAAGAGACCCCTTCTGGAATGAAAAATGCAGGTAATTTTTGACGTGTAATTCAAATGGAAATACTTATAAGATCAATTAAAATGTCTATGCATTTGAGATAAAGATTATAGAAGGTCACCTTTTTCTTGGATAATGTATCTACTGGCGACATAACCTCAGGCTGTACATAGTTCTTTCCTCGATAAAATATGAGTGTCATCTCCAATTATATGAATTGGAATGCCACCACTCAATCTGGCAATTTCCTGTGCATACTCATGCACTTGGCTGGGTTTACAGGGCTTGCAAATGACTTTAACAGTCTCATGTCTCTTCCAATGCATGTGCATATTAAGAATTACACCTCCAAATAATCCTCTTCTTCCAACTTGTAGATAATTAGTGCTTTTCTGAGCCATTTTCTTCAAATAAAATCGTTCTTCCCCAGTCAAGCCATCAGGTTTTGCCAAAGGGCCCTGAACTCTGGGAATTTCATATCGCTTGAGTCTTTCAATAAGCATTGCTTCCTTAATTTTGGCCTGGGGTTAAACCAGGTACTTAGACATCATAGTTGGAATGCCTAGGCAAATAAGAACTTCATGAAATATATAATTATCAATTTACCAATTTACTGCAGTAGAATTTTCTCTCTTTTTTTGGGGAAAAAACTTCAAATAGGTACAATGGGGGCAAAAAATATGTTCAGACCGGCAAAACAATACATGACCGGGGATCATATCTCTACACTAAGGAGAATGCAATAATGCGTGTCTTAAGTTCAGCAAAGAACTTTCCTGTTCATGACAGCTAAGATTTTCAAATTAGACAATAGTGCCAAAGAAAAGCATCTATTTAAGAGAAAATATCAAGCCAATTATCAGTCCTTCAGCATGTCACGGTATGGTTAACTTCCAAGTAGATTCCAGGAATCAAAAAAAAAAAAAAAAAAAAAACTCCCTCTTCCAGGAGTGACTCAGTCACATAACCTATCAATTATCAGTGCAAGCAAATAAAATGTTAATCAGAAAAGTGAGCAAATTAGAAAGTTCTTTGCAGCAAAAGGATCCGTATTTATTAGGAAAAAGAGAATCTTCGCGCATACTTTTTCAATCTTGTACTTGATTCTCTCTTCTGCATCGGCGAACTTCTGCTTCTTCTTCCCCTTGACACCAAGCCGACGAGGGTCCTTCTTATTTGCCGCTTTTCTCTTCTGCTTCTCTCTCTTCCTCTGTTGCTTCAACCTCTTTTTGGTCTTCCATTTCTCTTTCTTTGGAGGGTCAACCTCGTGAGTTTCGAACTTAGTTTTCCCCCCCGATATCACAAGGTTAACAGAACCATGGCTGAAGTTTCTGTAAACAGATGCAGGGGTTTGCTGCTCGAGCGGGATAAATTGTTTAAATGGATAGCAAGTCGGTGTTTGAGTTCTGACAACTGACCTAGAACATGGAGGAATTAGCAGGGAAGTTGTGAATCATTGCAGAAGAAAACGAAATGCGCATAAATATATTCTACGCCATTGTTCACAAGTCTCTATTACCGTCAATTTTCTGTAACGCTGGCTCAATATCGAGAAAATAAGCTAAGTCAAGCTAGGAGCTCAAAGAAATAAAAAAACACAGGTTCCTGAAGTAGAAAAATCGACTGCTTAAATACGTAGAAAACATCATGCAGAAAGAGAGAACCTGAGAGATATCGAAGCAGAATATGGAATTTTGAGAAGAGAAGAAGCTCTTCGAAGGCTGCGAAACAGAGAATTCGCCATGGCTGCGTTGAAGCGTCAAGAAGAGACTCGGGCGTCGCACGTCGCTGGAGGGGAGGATCAGCACCCGTCACATATGGACCGGGTGGTCTAGTATGGGCCAGATCAGGCTGACATGAACACGATGGTCTGGTAAAGGCGTAAAGTTATTGGCCCAAAAAAAACTTGCAAATCTATCCATCCATAATTTATATATCTATATATAATTATATATTATATTCTATTAATATTTGCAAAAAAAACAATTGACCACACGATGAAGTTGACTTTTGCAGAAGAGCTTACCAATAGTATTTTGACATGTAAGGGGAGACTTGAGCCTCCATATTTCTTCCCTGAAGCTCCCACCCCTGTATCTGCCCTTCTTGGCACAGGAGGTTTTTTTCTTTTTTAAAAAAATAAAAATAAAGCAGAATCAGAGAAGTTTTCTAAAGACAATCGAGGAATTTTCAGTGAGTTTTTGTTTTACGTTTCTCAATTTTCATTATTGCTATGAGAATTCTTTTTTGGGATTCATGTCAATGGAATTTCTAGGGTTTTCTTGTGTTGTGGTGCATGAATGAATTAAATGCTTGAATGGCTTGGTCTGTTGTCACCTAGGAAGCGATTTAATCCTGCTTCTTTTCTTCTTTGCAAAGAGTTTCAGAGGGAAGTGGTGAACACCTCGAAGAACTGGAGATTTTGTTTTTCCCCCCTAACTTCTGTTAGCAAGATACAGTCTTTCTTCTAATCTTCTTTCTCTTTGCTTCACATCATGTACTCCCTCTGCCATAGTCGAAAGGTTTGGATTTCATTTATGCTCTAATAAATCTCTCCGTAGGCTAGGGAACTCATGTTCACGCAATGAGTCGTGTCTGAGGAAATTAGTGGGGAAAATGAATGGAATTCCTTTATTTGGGACCTTCTACTTTGAGGTTTTGACTGAAACTTTATCTCATGGATGGTGGTAAGTTTAAGTTGATCGCTCTGGAATCTGAATTTGAGTTTATTTGGTGATGCTATGTTGGGACACCGCTTTGATCCAGACTTGTGTAAAGGAATAGACTGCACTCAGGTGCACGGCTTCTTGCTGACATATTTCAATTGATCTATATTTTCTCCAATTTCAATGGTGACTTATTAGCCAAAATTAAATCATTATTGGGAAACTGTATAATGCATCCATACCTTCATCTTTGGATATTGATGAAACTTTAGATTCTTTTTTTCATTCGAAAAATATTATTAGTTATAATTGTTGCCGCGCCTCCTTTCTGTTACCATTTTTTGGAGTAGGACAAAGTAAAATGCAAGAAACCATACGACCACCATAATAATTGCGTGATGCCTATTTTGACACGACTCTAACGTCATGGAATTTATCCATGGATTGATTTCGTTTTCAGATGAAAATGGGTTACTGCATTGTGCCCGGATTTGGTGTTGTCGTCATTGACTCATTTTACTTGTTTGGAAGCAAAGAAGGGGGAGACTTGTTAGGAGCGCCATAATTTGGCACGTTTGACTTTTATAGAATAAGGAAATCTTCAAAAAGACAGAAACTCTGCCTTCATATTTCCTGGGGATAAGGTGGCCATTTTCTGCAGTGTGATGATATATTTTAGCTGTTGTAGAGGAGTGTGCTTGAATAGTTAGTGTGAATTAAAGGCCCTCCTTCTGTGTCATCAACTTTTATAGGTGTCTTTATTTTCATTGACACATAAATGTGTGTTTTGATTCGTTTCAATGTTAGTAACTTTTAGTAAAGAGTATTCAATCAATTGCATACGCTGTTCTCCACAATATTGCTCTGGCATTGATAATCTTATAGCAGATCCTTGTTGCTGCAGTGGAGTTTGGAATTGATGGCTCTATTCATGGTGAGACAGTAGGAAATGCTATCGTGAGGGATGTTAGCTGTATAGAGGATGAAATCAAAACAGGTGGTAGTTCAGTTGAACCAACTTATAAACAGGATCAAAGTGATACACAGGCTCAAGATTCTTCTGGGGGGGATACAATTCCATCAGCAGTTCCTGCAGTATCAGTTTTTTCAGCTGAGGAGCCCTATGTGGGTCAAGAGTTTGAGTCTGAAGCAGCAGCGCATGCTTTTTATAATGCATATGCCACAAATGTTGGATTTGTCATACGTGTAAGTAAACTCTCTCGATCAAGACGTGATGGGTCTGCTATTGGACGGGCACTTGTTTGCAATAAAGAGGGTTATAGAATGCCTGACAAGCGCGAAAAGATTGTAAGGCAAAGGGCAGAGACAAGGGTTGGCTGCAGGGCGATGATTTTGGTCAGGAAAGTAAGTTCTGGTAAATGGGTAGTTACAAAGTTTGTTAAAGAGCACACACATCCTTTGACACCAGGAAAAGGTAGAAGGGATTGCATTTACGAACAATATCCGGTCAGTACTCATTCTTTGATTCTTAAAACTAGTATATCATTTAGCTCAAGTTTGTTGATTATCGGGGAGAAGCTGAATAAAGGAAATTTTTTTTTTGGGGGGGGGGGAGCTGCTTATTTTCCAAAATCAGAAGGCATTATTATATAATTGCTTGAGCTTCCATTTTATTTTGGCAGTTTACTCGATATCACACACTCCAATTATGTATCCATAAATATGCTGAAATATGTTCCTGCCTTATTTTTATTTAGATGAATCCTTACATGCACGCTTTTCTAGAACATTAATCATAAGTCATGCTGATAGCCTAGAACATTTCTTCATTGCTTGCTATCTCTTGTAAAATCCATGTTTGACAATGATCTTGGAAGTTAATTGATGGAGGTTAAGATAATAAAGCATGCCTAAATCTACATTGAGTGGTGATATGTAATCTATGGGGTACATAAATGACTTAGTTTTTCCACCTTAACAGCTAGATTTTGGGTGAAGGTTCCCCATTTCACTTATGTGGGCACCATTGATTGTATTTTGCAAACTTTTGGAGTTGTATGATTTCCTCACCCTGACTGTATAATTGGTATTTTGTTCCAAAGCTATAAAATTGGCAATTCACTGTCTTCCAGCCTGCTAAGAAATGCTTTGGGGGGTGGGGGTATTTGCTTGACGCATTCAGAGTACATAATAGGGGTATTTATATCTACCTATTCTCATGTATTGACTCGTAATGGTCTATACCTTTCATCCCCTCTCCCCTTTTGTTTTTGGCATCATTATCTTTCATTTCATTCTATCAATAGGCTTGTGTAACATATACACCCACCTAAAAAAATCCTCATCCACAAGGATTGTCCAAGATGGTGGAGCAAAGAAAAGTCCTGAAGTTGTTGATAACCAGATCTTCCCAAGGAGCATCATCAGGCTGGGTTTGCTTCCATCAAACCAAAACTGGATTAATAGACAAGTGACTCCTCTTGTCAACCTTACAGTTCAACATTTCTTAGGGTTCCAAAGCAAACTGACCGTTTGCATCTCTGATAGGCAATGTAGTGCTGACTGGTGCCCCTGAAACCATATACTTGCTGAGAAGAGAAAACTTGAAAATGGGGTGAACCTGGGTCTTTGTACTGTGGTAACTCTAGCTCATGAGCTTCCTTCACAATCCTCTTCAAAATTTTGATAGGACCAAAACATTATGCTGCCAACTTGTGAAGGGAAGAATTGTCAGTGTGGTTTTTCCGAAATGGATGTTATTTAGTTATCTCAGAAAAGCAAGATCACCAACATTATGCTTTCAGTCTGCTTAACTGAGTAGTGAGTTCATGAGCAAGCAAACACGATCAACCACCTCAATAGATATAGGGACAGAAAGCGATATGCGCTAATCAGTGATTCCAAAATGATTCACTAATAGTTGTTGACTGACTCATATCTTAATGTCTTGGAAGGTTCAATCAATTGTAAAAAGGGAAGAAAATATTCATAATACATGTGCATGAATGTCACTTGGAAGAGGGGAATCATTCGGGACTAAACTTATGATTAGAATTCTTGGGCATAATTGCATCATCGGGTTAGTGAGTTCTAGGTGCAATATATGATGTATATGGTGGGTATGAGAGGACTAAAATAGAGCTTGCCCATGATTTCTAGAGAGCGGGATTAGCGAATGAAGATTCTACAAAGCTATTTCTGTTTAATGTCTGTTGTTTTATTGTGTCATCTATTTTTATTGTGCTCTTGCTCTAGTTGCTTTTCCATTACTGGTGACCTGATATGCATGGTGATGATGAGTGACTGAGATACAAAGAAAGTTAGAAAGGGGAAGGGGGCTAGCATCCTAAACCTAAATCACAACACCCAGAATAATAGGATTATTGCTAAACAAATACATATGACTTTTTCTCATATGAAATAGAATCATCATCCATGTGATTATTACTTTTAGACATAAGGGAGGAACAGTCGTGACTGTAGTCTACTTTCAGTGAACCTTTCTATCAGCAAGTCAGATATTTGAAAATTTATATATAGATGACCAGCAAGAGAATCTAGTTTTTAGTTGTCAGTTGATGTCTGGAGTTTAAGAGTTGCACTAGACCCCGAAAAGCTGAAAATGGATGAAGTTTTTCTACTCATTACTAAAACCTAAGTCAAGGACATTACACTTTGGTGAAATTCATCAAACAATCTTAATTTTTTTGTATTAATAAATTCATCCATCATAATTGAATGCTATAAACGAGGTAAGGAATTAATTAATAGAAGCAAACGTCCGGAGAGAATCCCATATCAATGTTCTATGTCTATAGACATTGATTAACGGCATGATGAGTGTTATAATACCTATACTAATGCATGATTGATAGAGCCATAGCACGTTATGAAAATATTGACAAGTTCCCTGTATTAATACGCATGCTCGTTTCTGTGTTTAACATTGCCTAAATTATCGATTTAGTACCCCCCCCCCCTTATTTTTTGAGGGTGGGGGGGGGGGTGTGAAATTCAGTACTGCTTTTTAGCTCTTTTTATGCTTGCTTTAGTTTTCTAATGCTGTTTGCAGAATGAACATGATAAAATTCGGGAACTCTCCCAGCAGTTGACTTTAGAGAAAAAGCGAGCAGCAACCTATAAAAGGCATCTTGAATTGATATTTGAGCATATTGAGGAGCACAATGAAAGCCTTTCAAAGAAAATACAGCACATAGTAGACAGTGTGAAGGAGATGGAAAACAAAGAACCACAGAGTCATAGATAGGGCCAACTTTCAACAAGTTAGTTTTTGATATTTATTTTTTTCACTGGATGAAACATGAAATCAACCGCTGGTTCAATGTCGCAGGACAAAGCATTTAATAATATCTGATAATTGCTGACTTGCGGTATCTGCTGCGGTCCAGTCCAATTCTAGTTGTCAGGCGGTTCTGTACTTCAGTTTGTTTGGTTTTTATAGAATTTATTTAGTTTTTCCCTTTTAATTCCATGGTAATTTTCGCTGGTAGAAGAATCTAGTTGAGTCCATGTACAGGCCTTGTGAGTCCTTTCTTATGAAGTTTGTCTAACAACGTATTGACAGCCATAACGGGCATTTAAATGCCCTGATAGTGTTGAATCATTCCATTGTTGATTTCGTGAGATTTGATTCAAGGCTCCCTTATTATGTATAGCATTCGAATAATCTGACCTCGTCCCTCTTTTCAGATATCGGATAATGGTGTTAGACTGAGAATGCCCGCTCCGAATGTTTATATTTCCTTCAATGACCTAATTCGACTGTGTTATTTGCTTCTAGTTATCACGGTTGCTTCATGCTTGCTGCAATCGACCTGCATCAACAGTTCAAGTTCTCAACAAAGGTTTATTGTAAAGAAAATCAAATGATAAAGTAATATCTACATTAAAATTCCAAGAACTCGAGAATAAACAGCTTTTTTTTTTCCTGAGAAATTTCCATGGATTGAATCCTGGAAGATCACTGAAATTGAGACAAGTCCCTTGTTCAAAGAACAATCATAAAGATATTTAATAAGTTATCACTATCGAAATCTTCACGTTAGCAATGATATTTGAACCAATAACTTTATCACGTCTTTACCAATAAAATTAACTCTGTTGGCAAAATAGACACAAGTTTCATGAGAAGGGTTTTTTTTTTTTTTTTTGGATATGCATATAAACCAGCAAAATCATCCGCTTAGATAGTAGTTCTAGAATAAAGGTAAGAAAGGCAAGAAGATTACAAAAAAAGGAGAAAGTTCAGAAAGGAAGTGTAGCTTTGTTTATTAATATTATGCAAGATGTTTCGCAACTCATTAGGATCAGAGGAGTATCTTTTAAGTTGGTAGCTCATAACATGGCACAACCGACAACATTCAGCAATTTTCTAAGGTTTAGCATATCATTTTTACTCATTCTTGAGAGCGCCGCTGAGTCCATTCCTTAGTATTCACCGTATTGTAACCACCAGCTTTAGACATTTTCAAAAGTGGTTTTCCGTTGAACCCTAAAACTTCATAATACGCTCTGCACTAGGAACAATCAAGTAAAAAGGTTCAGTTTTTACGGCGCGAATTTTCTACATGTACGACAATGTAAAGAATGTTTTCGATCGGATATAGATGAATAGAAAAAGTAGGATAATAGATGCAATACTTGATTACGAAACATGAGTCTGGTATACAATTATAAATCTTATATTTTCTTGCGTTATTCTCTTTCCTAATGAATGCTATAAACAAGAACGATCGAGAGGGAGATTTTTATCATTCTCAACGTGAATTTGCTGCTAAAAGATGAATGATCCAAATCGTCAAATACAATCCATGAAAGTATATCAAGTGGGGAAACAGAAAAACAAAAGCCAAGCCAATGAAATTGGGATATCAAAATCCGGCACCAGCGGTAATCAACAAAACGGTTATACAAACCGAAAACAGAACCTGTCAAAAAATATTTAAAAAAGAAAGAAAATAACACATTATAGGGTTACGGCAAGCGCTCGCTCCCATTCACTGCCCTTCTCCCAGTTCCCACAATTTCCAGGATTCATGGATTCGCTTGAACCATCTAACCGTAAGATGCAATCTTGATGGACAACGCATGCACCTTGGTCTTTGATTTGAAGCACGAACACGAATTGATGATGATGTTCATTGCGATGAGCGGGTCAATTTTTGGAGTATGTACAAGAAGCAAGGAACAGGTTAGCCGAGAGCACCGAAGCCACCTCCCTTCATCATTTGCTTAAACTCGCTGTAATTGACCCTTCCGTCTCCATCCACATCCACCTTCATTATCATCTTCTTGCAATCTTCCATCGCTCTTCCCTGCTTCAACCCGAGCGACGATAACACCGATCTCAATTCGTCCACGGTGATGAAGCCGTCGCCGTTTCGGTCGAACACGTCGAATGCCTCTCTCATGTCCTCCTCCTCATTCCGTTCCTCCATGATCGCGTGGTACAGCTCACCAAATTCCTCCATGTCCACGCACCCGTCTCCGTTGACGTCGATCTTGTCGATCATTTGCCTTAAATCCTTGTCCGGGATGAACATGCCGAGGCTCTCGAGCGAGTCGTTGAGCTCCTTCTGCGTGATTCGGCCGTCCCCGTTGCGATCGAACATCTGGAAAACGCGCTTGAGCTCAACGGGGTCCATTGTTGAGGAAGGCACGGGGATGGAGTGAGGAAGGAATTGAGGCAGAAGCTTTTGAGGGAGCAGATAGAGGGCGAAGGAGAAGGATTGAGCAAGTTTGTAAAGAATTGGGGGGGGGGGGGGTGGGGGGAGTGGTGACCAAAATGGTTGGCACCAGAGGACGAGAGAAAACGTGGCTGAGAAAAACTGGGAGACGAATTTGGGGGTCTAAATAGCCAAGCCACCTGGAAAAGCCAGAGCTGTTGGGTTCCGTTTCCATTTCAAATGGCCAACGCAGGGACGAACAAGTCACCCTCCGCCGCTCCTGCATTCTCTTTCTAAAATGATATTACTATAATTACTTCAAAAATTCAATATTTTTAATTTAAAAATAACATAATTTTAAACCTTATTGTTTAGATCTCTGCATTTTTTTTTGATATTTTATATCCTACACTTTTATTTTATTTTTTCATGTTTTGAGTTTTTATGACACTGCTTATAAAAAAACTTAGAACATTAAAAAAAATAAAAATAAAAAAATTTAAAACACTAAAAAAGTGCGAGAATTTATAATAGAGTTTGAATAAAATGCACTAATCCAAAAACATGCACTAATAAGAGTCGGGTGAACTTCACAGCCTGGCCTTTTAATTGAAAAGGTGATGGTTAATGCTGTGACAACGGACAAGAAGTGGACGCATTTAATAAAATATAAGGTAATCTTTGTTTTTTCATTAGCACTTTGGCAATCAAAGTTGTTTTTTCAACAGCGTAGGGCTAGTAGTGGTTTACATTTACAGGTGGGGTAGCCATAGGATGAGTTGAATGGCGACGAGGGGTTAGAATTGTAACGTTAACGTGAGGGTAGAGAAGAGGGGCAGGTGGTGGTGGGCAGTTGGAGGGGCATGGGGACAATTGTATGTCAAAAACGCGTTGACAATGATTGCACCGCTGGCTGGGTTGCATCTACAAGCAAAGGTTACTTATTGCTTACTATTGTTGACGCGTTGAAAACGACAACAGAGAAAGGGAAGGCTTCTGCATGTGCTCCTTGTGTTGTGACTTGTGAACGTTGATGACGGATCTCAATCATGTTTAATTGGGAGGGGTGACGTCCCAGGCCGGCCTAGCATTTCCTCTTCCTCTATTTTCCTTATGGCTTCTACTATATTTTTTTAATTTATTTTCCCCGTCTTCAGATATCACGTCTCAAATAACTCATACCCTTTTCCTTAAAAAATATAAAATATTTTTAATTAAATTTTATCTCTCAATAATATAATTATCTATTTTTAAATTAATTTTATTTTTTTATATTTATCCTTATTTAATATAATGTTTTACTTTAAAATAAATATAAAATAATTTAATCAATAAAAATGCTTTAAAATAATAATAATTATATTATAAAATATTAAAAATATAATTATTGTTTTTCTTTCATCATGGGTAGTTCTTAGCTGCTTAAGAGATTGGACCCTCCACTAAAGTCTAAAAAAATATTATTGTAATCCGTGTTAGTTGAGACGTTCTCATATTTGAAAGCAGAGATTAAAAAAAAAAGTAAAAATAATTATATTTCAAAAAATTTAATTTGCCCCCGCTACTTAATTTCAGAGTCACGCTACTAAAAACAATTTGTGTCTCATAAAAATATGCATGGCACGACGGAAGCAACAACGAAATTAAGAGGCCACTGTCTAATGTGAAGGCCAAGTCAATTTTTTTAAGATTAAGTAACAAGACCCTTTTTTATATATAGATCATATGCATTTTTAAACACACGCACGCGGCAATATAATAATCCTGTATTTGTAGAAACATGTAAGTATTTAAATACTAGACGGATAGAAGTGGTGATGCAAGAGTAAAATGAGCAGAGTGAGCAGTGTCCGTGGCTAATTAACGGACAAGTACTTGCCTTACTAATTGCTATAGTTGGTGAGGTGAGGTAGGCTACGTTATTGTGTTGCGATTCAAATGACGGAGCTTCTCCGGAGTCAAATGGCAACCCCACGCAATCCTGAATCATCAAACGCATCTCTAATACTCACTCTCCTCATTTTAGCCATCTCGTTATGTGTTTTCATAATTGGATACCCACCCACACATTCATCAGGTCACACATGCATACAAACCATTTCTAACTATCTCACCAAAATCAATAACAATAATTAATTAAATTATTGATATTGTCTTAAAAGAAAATAAATATTTTTACCTTGTTTTTGTTAAATGCATCATCTTTGAAATTATTTTATTTCTTATTTGCAACTTTTTTATTCTATTCCTAAAATATGTAAAAGGATAAAATTCAATTCAAAGTAATTAATTAATGATGCATTTTTTTTAATGGAAAGTGACATATAAAATATCAATATTTTTTTTAAAGGTGATTTATATATAGCGACTTGTAAAAAGGAAAGGCAGCAAATATATTATATCCAGTCTTTACACACACACACACACACAAAAGACATTTGAATGAAGAATTTTGAGGCCCTTTTTATAAGGCACCTCCTTAATTACTTATTGTGATTTTTTTCGTTTTATATTTATTCAATGTCAATTAATAGAGTAAATTTTTTTAATAATATACTCCAATTTTCTTAAATTTATAAGATATTTTTAAATAAGATCTCACATACTAATATAAACCTCATTAAATATTTTATTTTTTTAATACAAAAATATAAAATTTTAAAAATATTTTTCATTTAATATATTATAAAGAAGGAGGGACAATAAAGAATAGTACTGAAATCAGTATGTTTAATTAAATATTAAATTTTTAAAAATATTTTATATTTTACAATGTTCTATCTCTCAAAAAACGTGTCATAACTTGGAACTAGAAGGAGCATTTAATATGACTAATGTAAAGTTGGCAAAAAAAAAAAAACCGAGTAATGTAAAACAATATTTAGTTTATAGATATAGTTGATCAGTTATAAAAGCCAATGATTAATGGTAACCCACCTCCTTCAAGCACGTGAGGGTTTGGTAGGGAAAAAAAAAAGCGTCTAAGGGAAGAAAGAGAGAGGAGAATAGAATTGTATCCAAATAATAAAAAAGAATGAGAAATAGACGGGGGAAGACGGTTGGGTTAACCATTCTTACAGGTCTTTATTTTTATTAGAGGCAAAAATTTACCCACATTAATATTTACTTTATTTTGTTTAAAGCATTAATACTTATTCAACATTACCATGAATCGCTCCCTTAATAAAATTATAAAAAAAATTAAATATCTCATCATAAAAAACTTTGTTATTATCTTCAATTATATATTTAAAGAATTTAACTTGCATGTAGTAGTAGCTTGTTTATCAAATTTCAAATGGCAATATTAACATTTTGATTTTTTACTATTGCGTTTTCAAGAGTTTTGATTTGACCTTATTATTTCTTGTGGCCCGATCATCCGTGACCTTATTAAAAAAATAGAAAAGAAAAGAAAGAGGGGTGGGGAAGATTGGAGAGCCAGCTTATAAGAAGAGTTCGATTCCTGTACACGTGTGCTTGAGCTGTCATGCTTACAGCTGACAGCACGAGACAATACTCGAGGCACCCGAGGAACCTAAATCAAAAAGTGCATAACGAAGCAGCGAAGTTGGTTTGTTTGTCTTTTAAGAGAGAGAGATAGAGAAAGAGAGAAGCTTGCTTTTAGGTTTTTTTTTTTTTTTGGGGGTGGGGTGGGGTGGGGAAGCGTCGCCTGAGAGATTCGAACTCGCGCGGCAGAACCAATGTGCTTAGCAGGCGCGCGCCTTAACCACTCGGCCAAAGCCACGTTTTCTAAAGATTATGCCTAGTAATGATTATTCTAGCTGAAATTTCAATATCACTGCATTAAATAGAGCATGCAATTCAATGAAGCTTTACCGAGTAAGGTGAGTAAGTTGGTTTATCTAGTCTAAATTTTCTCTGTGTTTTTTCCTGGTGGTAAAAAGTAAGAGGATCATGGTGAGAACTGAACGAAAGGATTGATTCATTGTGTGTTTTCTTGCTGGGAGCTCTCTTCCAACTCGGAACTGGCCGAGCTCCTCACACTATCACCATTTCATCTCCTCCAGTGTATGTACATTGGCAAGTTGGATTAGATGCCAGTCTTGTCTTGCAAGTACATTAGCAAAGGCTCGCCAATCTATAGTGAACGAAAAAAATGTTATTAGACAGAAAAAGAAGCAGAACTAGAAGGGGCCGGAAAATAAGAGTCTTATTATAGGACCCAAGGCCCAAGGGAGTAAAGCTGTGACCTAACATAACAGATAAGGGAAAGGTAGTTCGCTTTGGATTGGCCCAGTGCAGGCATGGTTGACTCTGCTCGAGGAGGATGCCAGTCAAATGGATCCATTGGTCCAATTTATGTCTAAAAAGTAACGAGTAAAAAAAAAAAATTGAGTGGGTTGTCTACCAAAAAAAAAAAAGAACTGACTGTGTTTAATGACTTTTTTTTTGATAAACTGTGTCTAATTGCACTGTTCCTTCTCAAAATCTTTTTCCCTGTCAAATTTTGACAAGCATGCCCGTCGATCATGATCAACCCATGCCCATTTCCGAAATTCTAAATTTCTGAGGAGCAATTTTGTTCCTCCCCGATTTATCACTTTATGGAGAGCGCCAGCATCTTGTTCGAAATTCCAACTCTTGAATGAGAGAATCCACCCATCTTCTCAAGCATTTTGCTGGCCGTTGTAACCCAAAAAAAGTAACGGGAGAATCCAAGTTCGTACCTAATCCTCATGCTTGGGCAGCTAAAATCTCAATTCTTATGCTTTCGGTTCCGCGTTAATGCCAGGACCTCGGACCATACATGTGGCGCCACGTGGTCCTCTGCCCCGCTTCAGTACGGCTCTTATCGTCAATGAATGGCCAATGGAACTGTCGCTTATAAAATGACCAGGAGTGCACTCTTATTCACCAAAGTACCATTCTCTCGGGGACTGGCAGCCTGATTCTTCGCCCCTAGTCTGAGTAACATTTTGAGGCCGTCTTTCTCTTAATAGCTAAATTCTTACAGCTACACTTTCTTCTTCCCGTGTCACATTCTCGGCAGCTTCTGTTTCCTATTCAGATCTATGATCAGGTATTCTTCTCGTTTCTTCGCTCTGCTCTCTGTTATTTTCAAATTCATCGATCGGATTTGGACAACTTTCTCTGCTCTCGGAACTAAGCTGTGAAGTAAGAGCTAAGAATAATGCTTTAGTTTCCTGGTTAGCACGTATTTTCTTACTTGAAAGGGCTTAGAGGGACAACCCATGAGCTTGCAACTATTTTGGGGTTTTGTGGGTGTGTGTTGCCGTTGCAGGGGTTTCGGTCAAGTAGTGTGCTTCCACGCATGCTCTACAATGCAGGTCGTCAATGCTTTGATTAGATGATCCATAAGAACTTTTTTTACTTGGCGCAGCATTGTCCTAAAAAATTAGAGAAGGTTGGCTTGGAAGTCCTGATGATGTAGCTTCTCTCACCACATTTTGTTCCCAGCACTAGGCAAATTTGTTAGGATATTAAAATTAGTTTCTGGCTAAAATTGGCTCGAATACTTAACATGATGTCGATGAGCTTGTGAGAATAAAATTTTGGACGACCTAGTTACAAAAACTATGGTAGCATGCCGATGAACCATTTATGCTGAAATCTTAATATATTGATTTATATCTTTTAACGCATTCACCTCTCTAAGCTTCTAGAAAAGAAATTACTTGAAATAGCTTGGTTCTTCAACATCGATTGGGACGGCAAGTTGCCAATTCCAGGAAAGTGACCATCCAGATTGTAGAAAAGACTAAAATGTCGGAATACTTTATGTACTGTTGGGGCTATGGTATGGATATGAGATAAAAGAGATGACAACAAACATAGCAGTGCTCAGCAAAGCTTCAACTCTGTAATATTTGGAGTGTGGAAATTGTTTCTATTAATATTCACTGGGAGGTCACTCTATTAATCAAAATTTTGCGGGGAGGTTAGTATTAACACTCACTCCTGTAATAGTTACTTGAAAATGTCTCAACGCTTCTGTTTTATGGCGCTTGGAAATGTTGATGTTTTCTAAGAGATTATAGAGTTTTCATTCTAGACTGTAGATAATCTTCACTTGATTATGTGTTTTCACTGCCTAGGTATCTGATTTCTTCGAAGTGTAAATCTATCCAGAATCAAGGAAGTTTAATACTGTCTGATTTAAAATGTGTTTACTACTCACCGATCAGATTACCTTGTATAAATGTCCCTCACATTTCACTTAAAATTTATGAATTCGTCAATTGAACTTTTTTCTTGTATCTTACGAAGATTAAGAAACAATCTGTACAAGGTGGTAGAATTCTTCTTTAGCAGATGTCAATTGCTTCATCTTTTGTTCTTGAGAGGAAAATCCTGAAAAGGATTAGTATGATATTAAATTGAACGGTTCAAGTTAGTGTTCGGATTATAAAAACTATGTCAGAGATCAACATGAATTATACATAACATACCTTAGAGAATATATGGCGCTCCTATTGCCAGGCACACACACACACACACACATATATATAAGTGGTTGAAGATATGGATACTTTAAGATGGAGAACTGCTTTATTAATAATTGCACTTTTGCTATCTTTCCGCAATAATATGTGCTCAAGTTCAAGTAATCATGTTCTGCACATGCAGGAAGGTTTTGGCATACAATGAAACGAAAAGCTTTGAAGAAATTGCCTAGAAGAAGAAGAAGCAGCTCTGATAGTCATCCCGACATAACTAAAGACTGTACAGTGCCGAAAGATTTAGCTTCACTAAAAACAACTACAGAGATTCCTCCCTCTTCTTTTGAGTTCTATGTCTGGTCAGACGAGGGAATTAATCTTCATGTTAATTTAAATTCATCCCCTTCTGATTGGACTAACAGGTTTAAAAAAGAGGTTTGCATTACTGAGAATTTGCATCAAAATGAATCCTGGAGTTTTTGGCAGGATCTTGGTTGCTTAGGAGAGAGTTCTACAGAAAGAAAAAGTTCCTTTTTGCAAAATATGAAGTCCAACCCAATTGAAATCCATAGAAGACAGAACAAATCTCAACCAAGCTTCAAAATGACAAATGATGTTACCGGGTCAGATCATCGGGATATAGGTGACAGTTCTTTGATTTCTCATACATTAAAACCATTCAGCATCACTAGAAATGTTGAAGATAAATTAAAGTATAATGAAACAATTGTCACAGCTCTGACTGCAAACATGGTAGACAACTCAAAAGAAGGCCAATCAACTGTCTCTGCTGAACTAGGTTATGGTGCGCACAACAATTTTATGTCTGGATCTGAATCTTGGTCTAGAGATGCATATAAAGATGCGGGTACTGCATTTATCAAGTCAATGTGTAGTTCTTTCGGCAACTCGCTGTCAGATCCCAACAAACTGGAGCGTCAAAATTCAAAACCTGGTAATGAAATTTCTGAAGACTTTACTCAGCTAAATGGTTCTTGCTTTGTGATCCCTGGTGTTGCATGTCCTGGAGTTTCAGTAAGCAGTTCAGCAGATCTTCAAATTTCAGAAGTTGCTAGCTGTCATAAACATGCTTCAGCTTCACTTTGTGAAAATGATGGAACTCTGAATTTAATGAATCCAAAGAAGATGTCATACGCAGAACCGGGTGAACTTGTCAATTCAAGCAAGTTTAATCTGGATACCAATGGAAACAATTTTCTACTTTCTGAAGAATGGGTATAGTGCTTTCTCTAGCTTTCCAGATGTATGTATTCTTTTTTCCCCTCCTCCCCCTCGCCCACTCACTCCTTTTGTCTAGAAGACTTGAGGGAGGGGGCAAGTTTCTTCCAAAAGTGCAGAAGAGTTGGTGTGATTGAAAATTTCTATACTTGCAAATTGGCACTTCGTGTTGTAATATATCAGTGTATTTTACGGATAAAACTTTTTGGTACCTTTAAAAGAATTAAGAAGTTTTTGCTATTGATCTCTACGCTGAGAATGGCAGGTTATGTCTGCAGAAGATTGCATTAAACTGATATAGTATAAATTATACTGTAGTGCACTGTAAACTTCCTTTTCATGCTACTTAGGCTAACTCATATCATATGTGCAATCAACCAATGAAGGATGTGAAGTGCACCAGTAGGTAAAAGAAATGTGTAATGAATCTCATCATCTCATGATTGATACTATCAAATAATAATTACCGTTGCCTAAATCATTCTGCCTCTTGAAGTCAGATTTTGAGATTTGTCAAATCCAACAAGGGTTTTATTTAAGTCAGTTTAGTTTTCACAACATGGCTTGTAATGATTTTGGCATCTTAAAGTTTGACCTCTTGCATGATTTCATTATCTTGTTAGTTGATTATGAATGCGTTGTTCTTCATTTCTTTGAGTGGTCCACTGTGTTGATCCACTCCAGCTGCTGTGAAAAGAACTTTTGACTTGGGCATGTTTGTGTATGTTATGTTGGAGGAGGTGACAGGACATGTGTTCAGGGAAGGAAAAGAACAAAATTATTTAAATATTTGCAAACAAAACAGTTCTTGTCTGGTGATCACCAGCAAGCTTGTTGGCTTGTTGCTCACAAAGTGCCTCGTATTTGTCTTCTTTCTTGTGAATTTACTTGTGTAATATTTGAAATAACTATCGTTTGCAGGAGCTGGGCAAGACTGTTGATGGAAGGGAGAGTTCAGAGTAATCCCTCTTCTCAACAGCATTTTATAATGAGATTTTGGCATTTATGAATTCATTGGAGCTTATGTTTGCCTAATTCTTTCAGATGTTCACAGTTTGATGACCCTCTCAAGAAGTCTGGTCCAGTGTCTGATGATCAGGATTCTAAAGTGGAGCTTTTGAGAAATAGGAAACGGAAAGATTCCAAGGTTCAAGGTTACGGTGCCGAACCTTTTGCAAGGATATTAAGAAGCATGAAGGCGCCTAGAAGATCCATACGCCTAATCTGCAAGTGCAAGGGGCATTAGCTTTTTTCTGATGTATGATTCCAGCATTTAAAATGGATTCTTTTAGAAAATGAAACCAGAACCTGAAAACAAAGAACACCTTCAGTTTTTTTTTTTTTTGGGTAAACAAGAATACATTCAAATTCAGTTTAATTTCAGTGTTCAATGTCTTAAATAATGATGAGAGAATGCATCAAATTCTAATGATTATATTGTGGCTCCAAAATTGTTGTTACTGTACTTTGCTTCTTAAAATTCAAATGTAGGCTTGCCTTCAAGAGCTGTTGTGGTTTTTCATTGTTGACTGTTCTAATAGGCTGATGACTTTCTTTTCGCTTACTAGGAAACGCTATGTTGGCCACTTTGCACCCTTACCCACACAAGCGTGTCCATGTTATTCATGGACAACATAATGCTTTGCTCAATGACTTTTTTATGTCTTAAGGTTTGTTTTTTGGTTTTCCAGTGAGTTCATAAGGAGCCTGCAGCCGCATTTGTTGGCATTGTTTGCCGACTTCTGGTAGAGTTGTAACGTTCTGTTTCCGAAGTGGGAAAGTGACTTTCAGCAGGTATGAACTGCCACTGACCCTCTTTCTATCCCAGTTTCGAGAAGCATCTGGGCAAAGCGGCACGTGCGTTGAGATTAGTAATCCATGAAATTGAACCACTTGTATTCAGGTTGTAAGATAGGGGCTGAGATATTTGTCTCTCATCATTCTATTATTTTTCCTCGTAAATCAGCCACCCATCTTTTTGCTTAGATGGGTCATAATCACTTCAGAATTTAACTTATGCTTGAAGCGTGCGTAGATGAGAAATTTATACAAACAGCTCATATTCCAATCACAGTTTGATCTTGTTGCTGTCTTCTTGGCTTCGTTCTGCAGCCTCGTCTGTTCTGGAACGATTCTGTCACTAAATTTCTACTTGCGATTTTGTAGATTTTGAGCAAAATTATGCAAAACCCTCCTAAGCTGTACCAAAATCATGCAATATCTTTTACCTTCAAAACATACAGAGATCTCCGGAAACAAATAGCTTTACTTAGACTTATATGGTGCTTTTATCGAAGATACAGAGAGGTTTGGACTATTTAAACCTCCACTTAGTTGGCCCAAAAAAAATCTCCACTCAACAAATCAATGCTCTATTCAAGTTTTAAAGATGAAATTATCAATTTAATTATTAAAAAAATGGTCTCATGAAGAAGTGTTTGCGGACTCTGAAGGGAACAATAATAATTAAAGATTATGAATTTTGACGAATTAAATAATATCCTTACTAAAAAGAAAATATTGGAACCGTTAAATGGTTGGCCCATCAAGGGAGGGGCCGAAGAAGGAGGGAATTGACGTCGCCCCAACACGAGGAATAAATTGGGAGAAGCGACATGGAATGAGGGGGGGAAACAAATCCCGAAAATATGGCACGAACAGTGAAATGAAGCAGTGAGGATCTAGCAGAGAATGAATGTAATTGAAGAAACGTCCCTAAGCATGTGCGATTCTGGATTATCACGCGTAAGTCACGTGCCTCAACGATGTAGCAACATAGACGTACATTTTCATATCAAGCAAACCACCACTCCGTCACCGCAGAGGAGAGGCCACTTTTCCAGTGCCACGGGGCAAGCCTGGAAGGTTACGTATGATTGGTGTGCTGGAATGGATTGTAAAGCAACCATATCAATAAGAATAGCAATCATGTTACCTTGTTTGACATGCTTTACACAAACCAGGAATGCTTTCGCATTACCATATTTGGTATGCTAGAAATATGATGGGAACGAAAGAGATATAATTTCAATTGACCAAATTACCCTTTAAATTAAAATATTAGTTATAAAATAAACTGCCCTAATAAGCATGTATAAGTCAAAATTCAAGTTAAGATTTTTGGCATCAATGTAGAAAAAAAGTAATTTAAAATAATTCCAAATAAAAATATTCTCTTGAAATAAAATATAATTAATATAAAAAGGAAAGAAACTTTAAAAAATCGAAAATATTTTATCTTGTCTTTCAGTGGGAGCCATTGAGATTATTATAAAGTCCGTTGAAAATATTTCCTTTCATTGTAATTCCCACGCAGCAAACACAACGACAACGTTAGGTTCCCCCGCTCTCAGTTATGGTCTCTATTGCCTGTTCCCTGCTTATTCACCCATCAATTTCAATAGTAAATCAAGATTTAATATGAAGCTTCCGCATATAGTGGAGCATCACTCCAAGGAACTTATGACCCGTTTGCGGGAACTTATGCATATTAATGTGGTTTTAATGGCCCGTTTGCGGGAACTCGAAGCCCATTGAAGCCATTTGTCAACATCAATTCGAGCCTCTCTCTTCTTTAGGTGGTAGAAAAAAGTGGGTTTCTTCACCGTGTTCCATTGTGATTGATGAAACTATGGTCTAGTATAAACTAGTGGAGCCAGAGCAGCTTCTGTCCCTGCCTAGGGGGAGACATGTCGCTACCCATATCGTGAAGGTAATACTATTTTTACATACATAAGCAATTGATGATCATTTAATACATGTGCTTACCTTTACTATTTTTGGTCCTGTTTTCTCTCTGCCAGTAAAGTGTTATCAGTTAGTTAATGAATATTTTGGACGTTCACGGATCATTATTTATCCTATGTCCATCATCCAAATCAGGGATCCTTCAAAGTTACATGGCATTTATTTTCTACTAATATATTTCTGTGAAGAATCATTAGAGTGATGAATACATGGCAATAAGGAAAAAAGATAGAAACGCGCGATTAAACGATTGAAAAAGGAAGAACGTTTACATGGCGTTGGAATAAGTATAACGGAAAAAAACGTCATCACACACCAACTTCGGGAAACAGAAATAAAATAACAGTAGGATATGAGTGTGTAGTACGTCCATGGTCAAGGGAGCGAGGAAGAATTTAAAATGAAGAAAGTAGGGACGCAAATGTTGTGTTGTTGTGTGTGAGAAGTGAGAGCCCAGAAGCAAGCCGTGCCACTTTCGCAGTATATAGTAATAAAATTAGGGACTGGTGGATCAATGTGCAGAGATCCGGCATGAAATGATCAAACTGCATTTACTTCTCATTTAATGCCTACACCTACGCTCTGTCCATACATAGAAACAGCAGTTTGTGCCATTCAATGCTCTCTCTCTCTCGCCCCGTTTTCTTGCCTGCAACAGCAATGGTCTGCAACCACAACTACCTTCTCCGACCCATCTTTCTCTTTGAGTTCCTTTCAATCAATCCACCTCTCCGCCTTCATACCATGCAACTTAATGAAGACTCCACAAAATCTGAATGTGTATAGGGATCCAATTGATGATCCAGATAATGTCCATTTCTGTATTCTTTTCAGAATCGTTGAAATTACTGGAGATTTTCTGATGGTACGTTTTCTTTTGACACTGAAGTGAGAAGCATGGTTTTCTCATCTGGATTGCATTCTAAACTGGGTTTCTTAGTGAGCAGTATATACCGTCGGTGAAGGTTCCACCTCTTCTATAGCATGGGATTCTCCGTAAGACATCTCTTGATCTCTTTTCTGAATGCGAACCCATGGCCACCTCGGACTTTCTTTGCTCTTTCAGTTTTTTTATCGTGTTCATGCTGGTCTGTTTGGGGTCTGGGTTCCATGTCTTCCATTGCTATCTCTTACGGTGAAAAAGGTTCTGTCTTTTGTGGTCTGAGATCAGATGGGTCTCATACTGTGAACTGTTACGGATCAAACTCAGCCATAGTCTATGGAATACCAACCCATTTCCCACTTCTGGGTCTAACAGCAGGTGATGGCTTTGTTTGCGGACTCCTAATGGATACTTTCCAACCTTACTGTTGGGGTAGCAGTGGCTATATCGAAATGGGAGTTCCGCAGCCTATGACGAAAGGAGCAGAGTATCTAGAAATCAGTGCCGGAGATTATCATGTTTGTGGATTGAGGAAACCCTTGACCGGAAGACATAGAAACATTTCTCTTGTCGATTGTTGGGGTTACAACATGACCCAAAACTATGTTTTTGATGGCCAGATTCAATCCATCTCGGCAGGCTCTGAATTCAACTGTGGTTTATTTTCCCAGAACAGAACCGTATTCTGCTGGGGCGATGATACTAGCAGCAGAGTAATCAGTTTAGTTCCTAAAGATAAGAAGTTCCAGAAGATTTCTGCAGGGGGGTTTCATGTGTGTGGAATTTTAGAAGGGGTGAATTCCAGAACTATATGCTGGGGAAGGAGCTTGAGCATTGAGGAAGAAATTGTGGTGAAACGTTCTGGTCAAGGCAACGTTGATTTGGCTCCAAATGAACCTATGCTCTCTGTTGTGGGAGGAAGATTTCATGCTTGTGGCATCAAAACTTATGATCATGGGGTGATTTGCTGGGGTTTTACTATCAAGGGAAGCACCCCAGTTCCTAGTGGGATTAAGGTATTCGAGATTGCTGCTGGAAATTATTTTACTTGTGGAATACTTGCTCAGAGATCTCTTCTTCCTTCCTGTTGGGGTGTTGGCTTCCCTACTTCTCTACCATTTGCTGTCTCTCCTGGACTATGCCAGCCTAATCCATGTCCTCCTGGTTTCTATGAAGTTGAACAGCAAAACGGTCTTTGCAAGTCCTCGGAATCTCACTTTTGCATGCCATGCAGCGGAGCTTGTCCTGCTGACATGTGCCAGAAAAGTGAGTGCAATTCTACATCCGACAGACGATGTGAATACAATTGTTCTAATTGTTCCTCCCCTGAATGCTTCTTCAATTGCTCTTCTTCAGATTCCAATGCTACCATGGGAAAGAAAGATGAGAAATTTTGGTCTTTGCAGTTGCCAGTGATGATTGCCGAGATTGCTTTTGCTGTCTTCTTTGTCAGTCTTGTGACCTTAACTTCTGTTTTATATGTTCGGTACAAGCTACGGGGGTGCCAGTGTTCCATAGAAGGACCAAACGTGAAGAAACTTCAAGGTAGCAATTCTTCCCTCCAAAAAGAGAACAGCAAGATCGGTCCAGATCTAGAGGAGCTCAAGATAAGGAGGGCTCAAACATTTACATATGAGGAACTTGAAAGAGCAACGGGTGGGTTCAAAGAAGAATCCCTCGTTGGTAAAGGAAGCTTTTCGTGTGTATTCAAAGGAGTACTGAAAGATGGGACTGCTGTAGCAGTTAAAAGGGCCATAATGTCTCCCAACATGCAGAAGAATTCCAAGGAGTTTCATACAGAACTTGACTTACTTTCCAGGTTGAACCATGCCCATTTACTCAACCTGCTAGGGTACTGCGAAGAAGGTGGAGAAAGGCTTCTTGTTTATGAGTTCATGGCACATGGCTCTTTGCACCAACATCTCCATGGGAAAAACAAGGCTTCCAAAGAGCAGTTGGATTGGGTTAGAAGGGTGACAATTGCAGTTCAAGCAGCTAGAGGAATTGAATATTTACATGGCTATGCCTGCCCACCTGTGATTCACAGAGACATCAAATCTTCAAACATCCTCATTGATGAAGAACACAATGCTAGAGTTTCTGATTTTGGCTTGTCATTACTGGGTCCTGCGGATAGTAGCTCCCCTTTGGCTGAACTACCTGCCGGGACGCTTGGCTATCTTGATCCTGAATATTACAGACTCCACTATCTTACCACAAAATCTGATGTATATAGCTTTGGCGTGCTGCTCTTGGAAATTCTGAGCGGCAGAAAAGCCATTGACATGCAATACGAAGAAGGTAACATAGTTGAATGGGCAGTGCCTTTGATCAAGGCAGGAGATGTCACTGCAATTTTAGACCCCGTCCTAAAACAGCCGCCTAATCTCGAAGCCTTGAAAAGGATCGCAAACGTGGCCTGTAAATGCGTGAGGATGAGAGGGAAAGAGAGGCCATCAATGGACAAAGTGACAACTGCTTTGGAGCGAGCCCTTGCGCAGCTAATGGGTAGCCCAAGCAACGAGCAGCCAATTTTGCCGACCGAGGTGGTGTTGGGAAGTAACAGATTACACAAGAAATCGTCTCAAAGATCCTCCAACAAGTCAGCTTCAGAAACGGACGTGGGAGAAGCTGAGGATCAAGGTTTCGAGTTCAGAGCACCATCGTGGATAACTTTTCCAAGTGTTGCTTCTTCTCAGAGAAGGAAGTCGTCGGTGTCGGAGGGGGATGTGGATGGGAAGAACCCAGAAGTGAAGAACTTAGGAAACGTGGGTGGTGGTGACGTTTTGAGGAGTCTTGAAGAAGAGATTGGACCTGCTTCGCCTCAAGAGAGGCTGTTTTTGCAGCACAACTTCTGAGACGAAGGAGGGACAAAACTTTTGAGATTCAATTCTCAATTGCCAAGCACATCGTGTGTATATGGTGTCTGTATCCGGGTCGTTGTTGTTGGTAATTCTCAATTACTTTTCATTTACATAGATCATGGGATGAGACGCTGCAAAAAGTAAAAACTTGACGTTAATTGAGTATTTGGAAAATTTTTCGAGTAGCAAGATTGTTAACGTAACTGACACCAAAGCGACTCTGATTTTAGTGTTTGGATTGAATGGCTCTGCAATATCATACTATCATCCATTCAATATTTGAAAAACAAAACGCCATGCCCCCACGCCGGATCGCACTACACACCTTCAGTTTACAAGACAGAAACTGACCCATGAGGGCGTCGCGTCTGTCGCGCATGTTTTAGTTGTTAAACATTAGAAAAGAATTTTATCATTAATCTAAAATTTCAATATCATAAAAACATATTAAGACTTTTTGTAACTTCCTCGAATATTAAGACTTTTTTTTTTAACTTCCTCGAGTGAATTAAGTGGATTCAAATTTGATATCTTTAGTTGATTTAAAGAAAACAAAGCACGGAATAACAAATGATCTCCGAATCACGAATTTTCGAGGAGTCCAACGGTTTGGAGGTGGTTGCAGCACCCTACCACAAATCTACAAAAAGATATAGGATTCACACTGTGACTGTCATTTGAAGAGTCCAAACGGTGAAGGCCACACACAACGATATCCATTTGCAGCAGTCGGTTACTTTTGCCGCATGACACGAATTATGGAAAGTACCATTCTATGAAACGTGGATGCATTCTAGCAAGACATTGACGTGTATTTCCTTGCGGTGTGATCAAGCCAGAGCTATATGGTTTGGTTCACTCAGTTTGAATGTTTTTATGCATATGAAATATCTGACTTAATTTATCAAAAAAAAAAATATCTGACTTATCAATTTTTTTTAAAAAATACTTTTTAAGATATTTAACTATCGCTATTGAAGTTGTCTACTTTCCAAGTTGCAGTTGAAGTGAGGAGGAAACCGAAAAAAGAAGAAAAATAGCGATTTAATAAAGGCGAAAGGGACAGGCAGAGAGAAAAGAGAGAAGAAAAAGGGAGAGGGGGGGGGGGATCTAACCTCACCCGAAGGGAGCCAATGAAAAGGAGGCATTATATTGCTTTTGATGAGCCCTTGCTTCTCCCTCTTCACATATTCCTTATCTCACTCCCTCACTCCCACTCTCATCCATCCGCTTGGCTTCACATCGCATGGCTTCCACCAATTCCCTCCCCTCCATCCGCCACCCTCACCACCACCATTCTCTCCCCAACCGCCGCCATCCCTCCTCCGTTCTCTCCTTCCCTCTCTTTCCCAAATCCATCGCCTTCAACCCTAACGCCTCTCTCTCCTCTTCCTCTTCCCCCTCCTCCTCCCTCGCCTTCTCTGTCTCCCCCTTCACCTCCTCCTCCACTTCCCCTTCTCAAACCGTCTCCTTCGACCTCCTCCGCCACCACCTCGCCGCCTCTGACTTCCGCCAGGCCGACGAAGAGACCCGCCGCCTCATCATCGTCCTCGCCGGCGACGCTGCTCAGAAGCGTGGCTATGTCTTCTTCTCCGAGGTCCAATTTATCTCTGAAACTGACCTCAAAACCATAGATGAACTCTGGAGGCAGTACAGCGATAACAAGTTCGGGTACAGTGTGCAGAAGAGGATATTTGAGAAAACAGAGAGGGACTTCACCAAGTTCTTCCTCAAACTCGGTTGGATGAAGAAGCTTGACACCGAGGTGGAACAATACAATTACAGGTCTTTCCCCACCGAGTTCATGTGGGAACTCAATGACGACACCCCTGAGGGTCATTTGCCTCTCACAAATGCCTTGAGAGGCACGCAGTTGCTTGGCAGCATTCTCAGCCATCCGGCCTTCCGTGCAGAGGAACAAGACATCGTTGAGGACACGGCGAGTGATAATGGGTTAGCCGGCGGAGTCAAGGATAAGGAGGCCGTGTCAAAGCCATTCACCAAGAGAATCTTCAAACCAGACTATAGCTTCTGATTGCTTGTGAAGGGGCGCTGTACCCTCTAAAGCGCACACAGATTAAATTCACATAACTTGGGTTATCCATGTGTATTTATTTATCAATGAAAGCTGTTCCTACATTGTACCTTCCCCCCTCCTTTTTGCCTTCATCATTTCCCCCCTCCTTTTTGTCTTCATCATTCAAAATGCCTTTCTTCGTCCTTTAGCGCAGGGCATCCATACCTTTTCTCCCCTTTTATGGAGTCTAGTAGTGGAAACAAGGCGTGAAGCCTGCCTTCTTGTTTTTTTTTTTTTTTTCACTGTTGTTATTATGACGATGCTAATTTGTGTTGTTATTGAACCCTACGTTACCGATGATAGGGCGATGAGTGCCGTGGCAAGTGGGGGATCCACAGCTCTCTCTCCCATCTTAATTTTCATTTGCGACTCACAGACATGATCCCTAATGTTCAAAATAAAATACATTTCAGTCATGATCCATAAATGGGCTTCTTCCCATCCCTATTCAAGAGCAACACAGACGTACTCGGAGTTACCTCCGTTGGTGCCTTGGTGGTAACATCAAAACACGAAGCCGCCTTCTACCCATTATAGTGCTTTGCCATGTTGTAAGGTTTCCGAATGGGTCAGATACAATATAAACCAGATGATGATTTGCAAAACTGATTATAGGTACAATGAAAACCTTCTACCCTGCTGTTGTATTTCTTTTTCCCCCACGTTGAAAACCTTATAACAGCCCCAGAACTATCGCTGAAGAGAATATATAAATAATTTATCATAGCTGATAACAAGGCATTCTTAGATCATGACCCATGGCAGAAACTGGATGCCAACTCCTCCCGCCCTGCAATATACAATAAACCACAGAGCAAAGAGCAAAATTTTATTTCAAAACAACGCAAGCCATGCATGCCTAGACCATAGTTTCCAGTACAAAAGAATTTTATAGCTTATAGCACCTGTAGCATTCAAATATTCATGCAGTTTTTGCTGTTCAATAGTTTCTTTTACCAAAACTTGATTATATTGCAGGAATTTCCATGACTTACCAGGTGTTTACACTATGCACAGGGGCACAGTCTCCTTGTATACTGATGTGCGCCATCACAAGAAAGCGTAGATTGTGCTTGAGTGTACAAACATGATCCTGGATTCTAAAAATAACAGGAAAAGAATATTGACTAATACAGTCCGTCCCGCTTTATACAAGTTACGCCTTGTTTTCATAATCTTGAAACAATTTGCGTTTTGTCAGTGCAAAATAAATCAATATTTGGCACGTGTATGTTCCTGCTTATGCATGCTCAATGATTCTAGATAAAGTTCTACATAAAAGGCCCAGATCCTTTAATTTCCATTGACGGACCAAATTAAACAAAATGATTGATTTTAGGCAAATGTCAGGTGACACCGTAACGAGCACAAATTTAACCTAATGTGTAAAAAATTCTTAAATCAGAGCATTGCATGTCTCTTACCCAAGCAGCGGGGGAAAAAATGCAACATGCCAAAATAGTTATTCTCACATGGCCATTCGGCCATTCAACTTTAAATGGACGCCACCAATCAATGCTAAGTTGTGAGATAAATCAAAACCAGCAGGGCATTATAAATTTCACAACGCAGCCAATTTACTTGTCCGAGTCAGTAAATGGTTCACCAAAAAGGAAGAAAGGAAGAGGAAGACTAGTACATAGCCAAATAAACTACTCCTATAATGTTCTTCAGCCACAAACCAATTAGAACGGGGGGGATAGAAATTGCACTGATCTAAGGCAGCACATGGGATGCACCAAACACAAACATTACTATTGAAAAAGCTCTTAACAACAAAATAGTACGGTTCAATATCCACAAAGTCAAGGAAATTATCAGTTTCAAATAATCCATCAATTACCGCATTTAGTAAAATGTAAAATAAGCATTTAATGACATCAGGACTATACCATTTTAAGCCATGTTATATAAACATATAAATTATCTATGACTGCACCGTTCTTGTCTGTTTCTGCAGCCTAACTAGCTTCTTGACATATATCAGGCATCAATCTAATTCAAAACACCAAATTTTGGAGCAGAATTCAATTATTACCAAATGCTTTGGAGCATCATGAACGACTTCAGCAGGTTGATCTGTTCCTGCACTTGCTAAGCAAGATCCCTTGCAAGTCATATATTTCTGCATGCTGCCAAAAATATTAAGAATAATCTACAACAGCATTATAGCAAAAGAAAAGATACAAGTATCTCCATGCTTGTATGACATTCCTTCTTTGTTTAATGCATCATCCATGGCATGGTGGTACTATCAACAGAAGGGATTGGAGATATTTGTCCAATTTAAAATTGAAAATTGCCTATCCTTATGACGGTAGATACAGCCTCGTATAAATTAAAACCACAGAATCCAAATAAATGCATTAGACACCTCAAGTACAGTGCAGATAAAATACAGAGTAAAGGATATAGTCAAAGTATATCCACAACAAAATTTAAAATGTAAAGTTCCAGCTCCACTTACATGTCACATTGGTTAAGCACCACAAGCTTATTTGGGACACACGATTGTCCTCTTGACTTGCAAATAGAATCGCATGATTCACCTTGCCTGTCAAACAAGTGATATGAAGTTACATCAAGAAGCAGCAAGAATTAAACTGAATGGCACCGAAAAAACAAATCTAAAAATTACCTTCCAACAACAACATTAATGCCATTCAATTTTGCCTCTGGAAGCATGCTATTTATCCCAGCTTAAATAAAAACATGGAGAAAGAACATTTAATATGTGTGTGTGTGTGTGTGAATAGCTGAAAAATGCACAAAATGGTATATTTGTAGTAAGACATTAAAAAGCCTTTCATCACAAAACTAGGATATAAATTGAATCTGCAAAATTAAAAAAGCCAAAAAAAGATTTCTTCAATTGGCATTCTGAAAGTTTCGCTAAACATTTTCGTCTCTCGAATCCTCAAAAGGTGTACCAAACTAATTCCACTTAACAGACTCCACTTTGGAAATGGTTGTAGAACTAGAAACGAGAGGAAGGGAGGACAAGAAAAACAAGCAATACTATTTGGACCTTGTCTTGGCATGTTATCTAATGCAATCCTCTCCTCCCTTCCCCCTCATTGCCCCTCTACCAAAAGAATCTTTAATTTAAGCCACTTCCTTTTTACAACTCGGCTTTGGAACCCATTTTCTAAGTTATTAACTACATCAGTCAAGCAATAATCTAACAGTTGCACAGGTGATGTATTCAAAAATTCAATGTATTCCAAGGTAAATTGCAAAGAACAATCCAACTAAAAAATTTAAGGATAGAAAGCTTTTACTTCTCCCAAGAATTTATTAATTAACCATATTGCTGTTCATGTATATCCTTTGTCTCTCTGTACTAGTGGATAGAAGAGGTTTCTAATGTTAGTTAATTGTAGGTGATAAAATTAAATCTGCAACTTCGTAGGTCAAGATGTAAGCAACCCAACACAACAAGGTACCAGCAAATATTACAGATTCTACTGTAGACTTACCGGAGGAGTTTGATGGCAGAAGAAAACAGTGATGGAAGTCACTGAGATAGGCATTTTCATGAACCTGAAATATAATTTTGATATTAAACAGCCAAAAACTATCAAAACATTCAGTGTCAGATTATTTCCATTTTTTCTCTAGGTTAATGGCTTATCGGAAGAATTTGTTTTGGATGGAGCACAATTGTGTTGTGTGATCCATATAGTCAACCCCTCTTAGTGGTACAAGGCTTTTGTTGTTGTTATTGTTGTTATTCCTTATTAGATATTTGTGTTGCAAGCAAAAGATGCAGAAAGCTTGTTTATAAAGGATGACATCTGTTATTCTTCAATCACTTCAAAATTTTATAGTCATATGAATCCTATTATTTTTTCACATGCCTCGAACACTAATAACCATTTTCTGACTTCATTTAGGCATGCATGTCCAAAAGTAGGTTCACATACCCTGGTAATTACAATTTGTGAGAATATCAAATAACACAATTTAATGAACTCTATAATAAACTGCTAAAACTGATTGTGAAACGCAGAACACAGTAAACTCTTTCCTCATGAATACCCAAAACTAGACTTAATTGCAGGGCCTTCACACACTTTTGTCACAAAGAATAAGAGGATTACAAGAAATCAACGTGCAACTTCAAGATTTGAATACGTCAACAGCTCAATAGCAGGATCACAGAAGCATACTTACCACACTCTCAGAACTATGACGGCATCTCCCAGCACAGAAGTCAAAAACACTTGCATAAGTCCCTGCCAATTATCAAATGGGAGTAAATGTTTTTTTTTAAAAAAAAAAAAACATATATACGGTTTATAAGAATCTTGGGAATTGCCAAACAACCTAATAAAAAAACTGAAGTGAAAAACATCTAATCGCTTATGCTTATTAAGGACTGCATGCAGTACTATTATAATAAATATCTCACTGGTCAAAGCAAATATCAAAGTGAGATAATCACCCCAATGCTCTTTCAAGAAAAGGTTATAGAAACTTTACTTGCAGAGGCTGGCTTCGCAATCTTCACCTTCAATGCATCTTCCTTATTTGTCTGTTCAACAAAGTCCACCCACACTTACTCCTTTCTTCAATTGCAACAAGGGAATGCAACCAAAAATTGAAACTAAGACAGGAAGAGACTAGCATGTAAGGAATTACCCGTGAAGGATTCAAGCAGCATGAAACACAATATTCATAAGAGTTGCAACAATGCGAAAGAAGATTGCATCCACTGCAAATAATAGCAACAGCATGCTACTAGTAGGCAATTCTCATGAAAGTAAGCAGTTTGCAACATATTTTGAGAAGAACTTACTGACAAGAGAATTTCTCCCCAATTTCAGGACAGCAGCGAGACTGTGAATCGACAGATAGACCATTACACACGTAACCTACAAATTCAAAAACTCAGTTACGGAAGGATAACAGTACATGCCATGCAAGACATAATCAAGCAGATCATTCAAATAACAAAAGTAATGAGTTTCGTGTTGCTATTGAACACAAAACTATGTAAAAAAGCCCAAGTTGAAATCTAGTTATGATATGTATTCAGCAGATGAGCAAACTTGACATATAAGCAGAAATTAAAAGACTACACAGTTGATGACGCATTCATCAATCATCTGATTCCATGTTTAGTAGCATACAATATCAGTATATTAAGAAAAAAGCTGGTGCATAATGGATAAAGATCGGTCAAAACTCATAAGCAACCAGACACTGATGCAAGAAATTTAAAGAACTTGCTTGACATATTGATGTAACACACACACACACTTGCACAGTGCAGGACAGAGGGAGAGAGTAGAGAGAAACCAGAAATAAGGAGGGAGAGATTAGAGGCAGAAACAGAGAAGGGAGAGGGCAAACAGAGAAAGAAGAGGAAAAGGGGGGGGGAGACAAAAGAGAGAGGGTGAAGCTATCTGAATACTCAATCACATATTCATTCATCAAGTTTACCTTACAAGAGCAAAGCCTAATCTATTTAAACTAAACTTTCCTACCTATGAAGGAAACCTTAATAACTTAGCTAAATAAAGTTAATGTTCAGATCTTCCTCTTTACAAAAGTATTAAATAACACAAAAGTAACTTACTTCTTCCAAGATAGCTTTCTTACAAGCAAAATACAATGATCATAAGCTAGCATAGGTTTCTTCCTATAGAAGGTTTCTTCAAAATATATTAATTCTAATATTTCATCATTTCTTGATGGAACTCTCCTTCGGAGAGTTTAAAAAAAAAATTGATGTAACTCCACTAGAATGCGATGCAAGGAATTCCTCCCAGTAGCAGCTAATTTGGAGATCCTTTCCAACATTCAAGGTAGTGGAAAATGAGACCATGTGGAGAGTAAGCAATGTAATCATAGTGATTTGGAAAACCTTCCCAATGAACAAGATAGTTGTAGCAAATGGTGTAGCACATGGATGACCGGAAGCAGGACTTTGACAAAGTTGAACACTCCTCTTGTCAAGATCCCCAACTTGGTAAATCTCTAAGGCTTATGACTCAAGATCTTTGGCCACCAATGTGAAACCTTGATTCAATTCAAGACTCATGCCTTCATATTTCATGGAGATTTCTTCTAAATCAGCATCATTCTCTTGTTTCTTAATGACATTTGTGCTAGCCTTAGCTACTGCCTTGAATGCTTCCAAATCTAAGCTTCCAATTTCAGGACCACTAGTGCTGTTAGTATATTTTTTTTGGTATAACTGACATAGGTGAAGGCTTTTTAATGAAGGTGCCATTCTCTTTTGCCTTGACAATATCATAATCCTATCTTGAAAAAGTTATCTCCATGCCCCTTTAATGGCCTAAACATTTGAGAGTCCTTAAGGCTTCATCAAACTTACTATTCATATACTCCTACAATTCTTGAAGTTTTTGATCCACATATTCCTTTTGAGCCCTTTGAGATTTCTCAAGATCACTTTTAAAAGCCACAAAACATGAATTTTTTTTTTTATCTGATATGTGGGTGTATGTTACATCACATATTGACGATGATTGTCGCAGCAAGGTATTAATATCATACGGAGATCGATGTGACCGAAGAAAGAAATCCTCACCGTTGTCATCAGAAAGAAAGTATCGTCCTTGAACAGTAGTTTGGCATTGACGTACGGTTTGAAACCCAATATCCTTCCTACAGAATTAAGTTTAAGAAAAAAACCATATTAACAAGCTACACCTGTAGCATCAAACACCAAGAATGAATAGAAGAGGGAAAGGGGCAAGACCTAAAAGGAGGACGATATCAGCGTGGTAGGAACTTGCCTCCGTTAAATAAGGAATGCTATTTATCTTAGGCATAAAAAATCAACTCATATGACAGATATCTTGCGACGAAAATGAGATATAAGACAGTATGCTATTTTTCTATCTCCACTGTATATGAAGCAATCTCCCTCGGTAATTTAATATGCCGTGCAGGTAAAGAGAGAGAAGCATCAGGTTAAGATAAAAATATTTCCCCAGGACTAATTTATCAAATCCATTTCCCAGAAGATCTCAAAAGTAGCTCCAAGATACCTTTTTTTTCATTTTTTGCCAAAGAGCTCCAAGATACTAAGACATTGCTCATTTCTAGAATCATGAGTTTTTTTGTTGTCAGGACATTCATGAGATTTGATTTGACCAAGAATACCGATTTCAAATCGGCCATAAAAGACTGTAAAATTGACAATTTATACATAAGTCTCCGAAAATATCCATTTGAAAATTAAGAGCAACTTAATATATCATATTCTGGATTCTCGATAGCGAAAAAGAACTTCCTTCTTTCGAGAAAGAAAGTTACGCGTAACATTACCTGATTGCAGTAGCTCTTAATGAGAACTGAAAGATCAATATCTGCACCAGCATCAAGGGCAAGTGCAGCCAAGATGCAGAGATTGCCATTCGCAACAATCTGGAATTGGAAATAAAAAGCGGAACTTTAATTTAAAAGATTGTCACCCCGACAATGTCCCCAGCCTCGTTGAGCGAGCTCCGCTCTCACCCAGTCCCTCCGTGATTCTCTTTTGTGATTGCTACTTCGAACAGGATCACGCTCATGCCTGTCCGGCGCGAGCAATTGCCCAGGGTCCTGACATGAAATTGGAAGAGGACATTTGCTTTTCCGTTTTCACGAAGCGCAGTCGATAAGAGTGGTTGAGATTTCAACGTTTCATGTTTAAAAATAAGAGGAAAAAAATACGCCGGAAGACCAAAATCAAAAGATATTTATGTTCAAAAACCAAAAAAAAAAAATTAAAATCACTCCAAATGACCAATATCATTCCCTGAAAAACGGTGATGACCAATTTGATCTTATTGTTATATCAAATTGAAAAAATTATATTCAGATCTCACAAAAAAAAGTCTATTATCAAAAAATCTCATAAAGTTTACAAAACACTCTTGAATTTCAAATCTTATGCATTAACAACTTAATTAAAGATATTAACAATTGAGTAATATGCAAGATTTAAAACTTGAAAAAAATTCATGAGATTTCTTAATAATAAACGTTTATCTATAGGACCTTAGTGTATATCCCCTATTAAATCTGTGATCTTTGAGCGGTAAATTTGACAATAAAACTTGTAAATTTTCATATAGGTTTAATACATAAGCCATATTTGGTATGGAAGAATGAAGGAGTAAGACTGGGATTGGCACTCACTAATCCAAATTTTTATATTTGGTAAGTGAGAATGAATATTTTAAGCACCACCACCTCTTTTGTATTGCAAAATCAATCATGAGATTGATTTTTATAAAGACAAGAATGCTCTCACCCCTGCCTTTCGTGTACTTCATCTTCTTTTTTCACTAGTTTAAGAATGTCCAGATCCTACATCATGTTCATTTACTAGTTCGAAAACTCATTCATTTCCTTCATCTTCATCTTCAAACCTAGTTCAACGGCATCATCGATGACAATTCAAAACTCTGTATTTCATCATTGTCTTCCTTAGTTTGAGAGAGTCTAGGTCTAGCAACAAGTCATCCGATAAGGTCCACCACTGCATTTGTTACCAAATTCACACCGTCTTAGTTCGAGAGATTCTAGATCTGGTTCCAAGTCATCAAATAATCTCTATCACTGCATTTGCTCCTAGATCCATTGCCATCATCTTCAGTTCAAGAGATTCTAAATATAGTTCCAAGTCATCGGATGATCTCCATCGCCATGTTTGCTCCCAAATCATGATGAGTCCGTGATAGAGATTGCAGCATTTGTTCCAAGTAATCAATGGCAGGGGGAGGGAGGTGGGGTTCGATCGTGAGTCATGATAGAGAAGATGGGTTTTAGCCTTTTAGGGCAAAATTTTTTATTAATTATAAGGGGTATTGTAGTCTTTTCATAACTTTTTTTAATTGTAGAATAAAGTGAAGTAAAGTATTCCTACAATTATTTCTTTATAGCAAACATGATTTTAAAACCATAATCTCACTTTTTTTTATAGCAAACATGATTTTAAAACCATAATCTCCCTCCCAATTTTAATCCCTCCAAATTCAAGCCCACGTAGGGTATAGGAGACAGACATGGATTTAGATCTACTTTCTACTCATCCATGCATGATGCCCACATCAAAACTGTCCATCTCATCCAGCGATTTACATCATGCCACGTCTGCCTAAGTTATGGAAATTGACAAACAATAAAAAAAAAAGCCCTACCTTCCTTCTTCTTTCTTTGCCCTTTCTTCATTGCCCATGTTATGGAAAGTGTAACATTTTAATTTTTATTGATAGAATTTAAGTAAAGTTTGGATATGATTTATTAGGTAAATTGAGGTTTAGGGTGACTTAATTTATGTTATCTAACATCTAGAAGTACATGGGATTGAAATTTAATGTAATAATTAACATGAAATTGGAGAAAATCATAATCAAGATAAATTGATTCTAGTTATATTCTTAAAGCATTAAATTATTATTTTATGAAGAAGAAATATAAAATTGAAGGTAGTAAATATTTGTTAGCATTGGTGAAATGCCTTAACAATCATATTGTATTTAGAAATAAATATACAATATAATATATATATATATATATATTATACAATAAAACATTATTTGATGGGGGGACGTGGGCCAAGGTCAAACACATTGGCAATTACAATTGCCATTGACAATCTGACATGAACACACAGTGCACATTTCGTTCCTCCTTTCCCTTCGTCTTTTCCTTCTTCTTCTTGGTTCGGCAGTGGCACTGTGTGTATGTGAGAGGGAGAGGTTGATATATTTGTGAAAGCAATTACTTGCCAACATCACCCATACACACGGCAATAAGGAGTAAATATACTCAATCCTTCGCCTACTTGCAGCTACAGCGCCGCGGAAACAGAGTGATGAGCAGTAGGGGGCAAGAAACTTGAATCTTGGCTCCAGAATATTTTAAATGGGATTTCAAGCTTTTTAATACTGTATAAGTATTATAAATATTTTTTTAATTACATATCCTCTTTGATTTTTAATTTCATGATAGTGAAAAAAACTGGGGTTGGATAAATTTTAAGTTTTTGGACATTTTAATTGATTATTTAATTTTTAAGATAGCTAATAGTATTGGAAAAAGAGTTTGTATGGAACAGATTTTGCCCAATTAGTTTATTTGAGGAAATAAAGTTATGGTTTAGTAGAAAATTTTTAATTTATAATTTTGGAAGTGATATATTTCAAATTTAATGGTTTATTTTGAGTTAATGAAGGTTGTATTGATGATTGAATGGATTGGTTTTGAGTTTCATAATGGAATGTGAATATTAATGATTTTGGTGGGAATTTTAAATGTTGGTATTTTGAGATTTAGGATGACTTGAGGAAATTATTATTGTTTTAATGTTTAATAGTTCTAATGAGTTGAATGAGGTTATTAAATTTTATAAATGTAATTGGGTTGGAGGAAAATTATTTGTGGTAGTGAATTAGGATTTTCAAAGGAAATAAAATTCAGGGAAGATTAGGATTCTTTGTGATAATTAGGAGTTTATTTAGATATAGAAATATGATTGTAAAGTGCTAAAATGATGGTTTGTGACATGAGGCTAAATTTCTTATTTATAGGGTATTTTAATGCGAATTTATGGAATGGAAAGATGAAAATGGTGATATTAAAAATGAGTTATAGACTAATTATAGTTTGTTGATATTTATAATTTATTAGAAGAGGGTTAGAATTTTAGTTTGTCATTCTAACCTTAAATATGATATAAATAATAAAAATTAAAAGTGTAAGCAATGTCTTCCAACTCTATGATTAGAGTTGTTTTATTGATTTCAATAATTGAAATTAATAAATTATAATACCATGCTATATATAAATTGTATTGTTGGTGAAGATTGTGGTGGAAGAGAAGTTGTGAGGGATAAATTATTGTTAAAGTTATAAGGTAACTATGCTTTAATTTGTGATTAATGTTGCCCTACTGCTATTTGTGTGATTATTTTGGAAAAAAAAATATGTTGAGATTTTTTTAGAAATTATGTGAATATTTTATTGAGAAATTTTAGAATTGAAATTGTGTATTTTAAATGTTTTACCAAGTAGGATGTCATATTGTAATGTTGTTGGAAATGAGAAAATTATGGACGTTGTCATATTTTATTGAGAAATTGTAAAATTGAAGTTGTGCATTTTAAATGTTTTGCCAAGTGGAATGTCATATTATATTGTTGTTGGAGATGAAAAAATTGTGAAGGTTGTGATATTATACATTTGCACATTGTTGATATTTAATTACTTGACTTTTGTAGGAGTCATTGGAAGATTTGTTGTTATATTTTTATGTCACATGGTACACCCCTATTGAAGGCTTGATAGGCGACTTGTAAGGGCTTGGGCTAGTCTACCTTTAGCCTAATGATTTAGCACCAAGTAAGAGTTATGGCTCAAGGTTAATGGAGGAAGATAATAATGGTTGTTTATCATGTAATATAATATCTCTTGTATTTGTTTAAAATGTATTATTTTTCCTTACTTAGCAAACTCACATATAAATGTTTGTATATATTATTATAAATTAGCATTGGTTACTGAGACTTTTTAGTTTCATCTCTTGTGGTTAACATTTTTAGGAGAAGAGCCAATATGTTATTCAGAGAAACCCATGAGGCTCAGTGGTATAGAACCATTTACTCCTTTTGGGTTAGATTTATAATTTTTAATGATGTATTATTGTCTATGTTTAGGGATTTTGTTATTTATCAAGCACATGGATTCATGTTTGTGATCATACCTCTGTAAATAATTTCTACGTGTTATATATTTGGGGTGACTATAAATCATGAAAAAATTATGGAGATATATCTTTATACTCGTTGAGGCATTAATGAGACTTGATATTAAATGGTTTGAAATAGCATGATGACTAGGCCATGTGTCTCGACTTGTTGAATTTGAACAATTAAGCTAGTTGTGGTTTTTGGATTTGGTTTGTATTTGTAGGAAGCATAATGGTGGAAAAATGATATTTTGACCTATGTGGTATGTGGGAGGATAATTTTATAAAGATAATATTGTGCATAGATCAAATACAAATGTTAGAGGATATTGTATTAAGTTTCCTTTATATGAATTGTGTTACGTGGCTGTAATCCAACTATGGTTTCTTTTATATTTAAATAGAAAAAAATGATTATATATCATTTGAAATACTTGTGAAATAGTCAAAAGTTTTTGAAATGCACATTAGCTTCTAAATTCCTAATTTATATTTATTTGTTACGGTTTTAACTTATACGGGATCATATGGGCCTTTCATACTTTCTTTTCATTATAGATGCTTGGGATCCTAAATTTTAAAAATAACTATTTAATAAGTTAAATTATTTTTACCATGATAGTTTATCTAGTTCGTTTCTTTTTACCATGATAAAATCTTTTCTATCATACTAGTAATTTGTAAATAAAAGTGATTTTATTTCTTTCTACCATGATAGTCTTTTAAAAGGTGGGCTGTTTTTATAAATTGTGTTTCACTCCTTCATACCATGGTAGTCCATTTTCTATCATGGTAGTGCTTTTAAGATAATGAATTGTTTTTAGAAAGAAATTAGTTGTCCTTTGCTTGCCATAATAGACCCTATCTGCCATGGTTAAACTAATTGTTTAGGAAAAAAATTGAAGGTATTGCAGAAAGACAAAAGGAAAAGCCACAATTATGCAAAACATATTAATCCAGTCCACTTCACATAAAATTTATAAATCATAAACATTTTTCATATTGATATTATACTAGTTAAAAAAATAACATTAGCTTTCACAATTACTACACAATCATCCAAACACGTGAATAGGGAATTTAAATAATTCAATTATCTCAACCCTTTTATCACTAAAAGGGTTACTTGGTTAATCAATAGCCCCACACGTGTCCATTAGGGTATCAACATCCAATCAATATTTAATCTATAAGATTAAACATTTAATCATCAATTCTCACTTTAATTAACCCTTTTTTAGCAAAATTTTCACTACCCACTATATCTAAAATCTCATTTTAACACCCTTAACTCTTTCAACATACTCCATTAATCTCATTTAGCACCCAAACACTTAAATAACCCACGTTGCTCCCAAACACCTAAATTTCACTTAGGGTTCATCTAAATACTAATCAAAAACTCCAAATCGCTACACAATCCATAAACTTAGGTTTCTAAGCTTGCTTTAACTCACTATGACCTTAATTAAGGTAATGGGTTCGGTTAAAACTCAAGAGAATATAAAATCAAGTCTCACATTACCCCAAACATTCAAAAATTTCACATAATGGGGAAGGAAGAGATATATAAACCCTACCTAAGGATAAATCTTACCCAAAATGCTTTCAAATAGCTCCTAAAATCAAGCCCTAGCACTCGTGAGTTCTTCCTCCATTGCTCCTCGTATTTCCTCTTCTCCTTCCTCTATTTTCTGATGCACATGCGAACTAGTTTAATTGAGTTTTTGCCCATCTATCACGGCGAATAGCATAGATTGACCCAGCATAATTTTGGGCCCCTTTTATGCCTCAATCTGTTTGAACTTTAACTCAGCTCTCTTATAAGCCTATTTAATGATTCAAAAATCATATCAGTCATCCAAAAACATCATTAAATCATAATTCTCTTATTTGACTAATTTGTCCTCCTAATCACTTAAATTTTTAAAGTTTAAAATTTAAGATATTAAACCAGGACCTTGAGTCAAGGGCGCAAAATAATTTAATAAAAAATTAATTAAAAAATAATAATTATGCTAGGACTAAAATTATAACAACATAAATAGTTTTTTTCATCATTTTTCATTTGGAAAAATTATACTGAATAAATTACTGTGGTCTTTTATTGTGATATACTCTTCATATTTTATCTAAACCATTAAAATATTATATATTTAATAATTTTTTTGAGCTTAAGTATTTTTTATTTAATTCAAATGGTGCAAAATATCAAGAGTATGGGGTGTAAAATTATGAATTTTATATAAGCCATTTGTAATTTTCTCTAAAATAAGGTGAAGGGATGCATTTACACTCCCTCAAGCCAATATGGCTCCGCCACTGTGTATTGGGATGGTAACCAATATATTTGTAAAAGCCTTTTAGCCAATTTCATTAATCACTATAAAGTCAATAATTCGAGCAGGCCAAACTTATTTAGGCCAGGCTTAATTCAATCCAAGCTTATTTGAATTGGGTTTAAATTATCTTACCCTATCTAAAAGGTTCATATAGTCAAGCCCGACCTTAACACCTTTAGGCTTCAGACTTATTCAGGCCAACTCAAATACCTAAACTTTTAAAAAATATTTTTATTTATTTTTGAACCAATTTTAATTCTTAAATAATTTTTTAAGTATAAAACATTATTTTCATTTTAAAATAATAAAATAAATAATAATAATTTATTAATTTTATACTTAAGTAACTCTGTTACTGTTTTGTTGTATTATTTATAAGTTATTTATGAATATTTTCTTTACTTATAAATTAATGTCTTAATTATTTAAATATTACTCTTATCATGGTCATATATAAATATTTTATATATTTTAATTAAATTATATTATGTTAATCATGATCAAGTTGATATTAATTTAATCACAGTTAAATCACCAACTTAAAATTATTGCCTTAATTAGTTCAAAGTTTTTAATAACTTTTAGATAAACTATAATTTTTATTTTTAAGAATATTAGAAAAATAATCACCATTATATTATATAAAACAAAATAACTTAGTTATAAGTAAAATATTTTTTAAAAATTATTTTTTTTGACTTTTTATATTGTTTAACCCCTATATATAAGAGGTATTTACTCTAATTTATTCTTAATTTTTAACCAAGTTTAGCATAGACGTAGACGATAGCCAAATAATTATTTGGAAATATTATTCTATTTATTATATTTATTTAATAGTAGAGTCAAGAATTCATACATGCCCTTAATTTTAATTTTAAAATTATTTTTAATTTAATTTTTACTTTAAAATTAATTATCTTATTTTATAAAATATAAAATATATTTTTTGGATACTCAAAATGATGTATAGGACACAAAATTTTTCTAAAAAAATAATTGAGTCTTAAAATATAAAAATTAATATTTAAATATTATTTTGAAATATTTTATTGATTAAAAACAATAAAAATATGAAAATATAAATGTTTTTAATTTTTCAAAAAAAATTATAGTAATGCATTCAAATAATAGTATTTTAATATAGAATAACATAAAACTTAAAGAATTAATTAATAATATTATTTTTTATATATTTTTTTAATTTTTTTGTTTGGACATTCGAGCCAAGCTTAAATTTTTTTGGACTGATCTGAGTAGGCCCAAATATTAAAAAATAATTTTTTTCAACATAGTTCTAAATTTTTTAGGTGAATTCAGATTTGACTCAAATTATCAACTTTAAATTAACACGAATGAGATCTCTATAGACAATAACATCCTCAGTGTTGATCAAGCTATTTGCTTCAAGTCTTATCCAACCTAGCTCAAGCAAGTGCCATCTAGCTGAGATCTATTGTGGTTCGAAGATAAATGTTGAGCCTTGGTTGGATGTAAAGGTCATTGATCATGTATTTAGGTGCATAAGGAAACCATACCTCTATTAGGAATGATTTCTTCTGATGAGATACTTTTGCCGATTTCTTTCCAAATGTTTCAACATACATGGACAAAACATCTCTACCGAGAAATTATTTCTAGTTCTCTCCCTTCTTGCCCTATTCTTTGGAACTTCATAGCATTCGGTCTTGTAATAGAAGAAAATAGAAAATATTTAATTTAAGTATGTGAAAAAATTTAAAAAAAATTAAATATGTGAGAAAATGTCTATTCTATCCCTAACTTATGCCTTTGTGACCTACCTTCCTCCTCCTCTAGCTTTGCCTGACGCTAATAGAATATGTGACAGAATTTAAAAATATATATATACACGAAACCAAAAGGTGCAATATTGTAATCATTTATAAAAATAATAATGATAATAATGATTAAAGTTTGTTGTTTTAATATTTTGTAGTTGGTGTTCCAAGTCTTGAGTCAGTTAAAAAAGACTCGGGGCGTCGAAGATGAAAGACCTTTTTGAGTTTTACTTTTATTGTTTAAAAAGTTATTTTGAGATGTGATTTCAATTAAGATATTGTCTGGTTTTAAATTTCTTTCAAAAAGTTCATTTCAATTCAACATAATAGGTGTTTGTTCAAAAAAAAAATTCAACATAATAGGTGGACATTAATAAAAGAGTCAAAACATATTATCTTCCCATGATCTCTATCTAATATCACGGCCATTTGTTGGTGCTGATTTTTTAAATATATATTGTTATGAAAAAATATATTATTTTTCTCTTTTATCCTTAATTTTAATTTATTATGAGAGAGAAGAATGTCATAAATTCACATATACAAAAAACTATGTTAATAAATACAAAGGGTAAATATATAATTTTTTTCACGAATATTAAGTTACTTATATTTTGAATCAAGGAGAAAACTACTTATATTTTAGACAAATATTAGTTAAGGAAAAATGTTTATATTTTGGATTGGAGGGAGAATAGTTTTAAAAATTTTCAAATATATTGTATTTGTAAAATAAAATTATATCCTTTTTAATAATTATATATTTAAAAGCATTTTCAGCATAAAAATATACAAATTCATATAATTAGTGCAACAATAGTGATAATTTTATTACAAAAAATCTACAATTATTTATGACTTTATTCATTTTGAGGATGAAAATATGATAAACTCTTGTAATAATAGCAATTACCATACATATCGATTATCAATTTCAAGTGTAGTTTTAAGTATGGAATTTAATAGAGAAATTGATAAAGTTCGTGATTCAATTAAAAACCAAACAGTATGTTTAAAATTGAACATTTAATCAAGTTAATTTTTAATATTAATGAATATTAAACTATTTATTATATATTTTTCCCAACATATCAAACTTTATATGTTTTATTCCTATTATTTAACAAATCAAAATTTATGTTATTTTAAACTTTTTTTTCACATTTTTAAACATTTAAAACACATTGCATTTTCATAACAAAAATTACAAACTATCATAAGTTAATGTTCTTTTTGATCATTATACATTCAAAAGCAGATTTTAAAAGCATAAATTATCGTTAATCTAAATAACTTTTAGTTCATTAAATTAACTTTTAAAAAAAAATATCTAAACACAAATTTGATTATAACAACTAATTTCTACTAAATAAACTTTTAAGGGATCAATTTTTGCCCAGCGAACAGACACGCTTAAAATCTCATTCAACTTTTTTTTTTTTACCAATATGCTATACATAGCAAAAAAAAATTATATAAATGCTGTATTGTGGAAAGTATTTACCTAAATGCCACACCAGAAATTGTTCAGATAGGAAATGGGTCTACATTTGTGAAGAATTTGTTCATGAAAAAAATACAATTTTATAAGAGAATAAGAGTCTCAAGATTTTAGTTAATTTCTTACATGCCAACCTCAATATTATCATCACTCCTGTTCACCTCTCCTAGCCCTATCCAATTTGAGTCTTGTTGCATGTCATTTTTATTTTCATCCCTTTTCAACTCACCCACTCTTGGTCAATTTGGATTGTTCATACCTTTATTTGATGATTTTGCACTATTTTCAACAAATACAATATTTCTACTTTTGAACATGGTGGACCATCAGACAAAGCATATGCCATCCTTCGACAGTTAATTTCTTTAGGTGAATCACCTTGGTTTGATTTAAATATATCGATTACATAGATAAATGAAACACTTAAATTTAAAAAAAGAGAGGAATATACAACAATAACACTTGAAAATAGTGTGGGATTATCAAAGAGTTAAACTCATTAACTCGGTGAGCAATTTCACTTTTCATAACAAAACTAAATGTCATATTTTCTTACCATAAAACTGTTCTCTGTAAGAATGAGTTATTCACAAATATAAATTTGTTTTTGTCTAATAATTTTTGATATAGTATTTGGATAAATTAATAAAGTACTCATGTGATGTACGGATCATATATAACGGTGTTTTTTAAATAAGTGTTAATTTTGTAGGAATATCTTTTTTGAAAGAGTAAATTATAGTGGATGCCTTTTCGATAATATCTTATACGTAATAAGGCTACACAATTATTGTTAGGGTTTCTTTACTAAATAAATAATTATTATTATCAAGGTTAAAGTTCAATTTTACCCTTATACTAATTTTTTAAGAGAGTTGGGCACCTTATAGGCTTATACTTTTAAGTGGGGCAATTTTCTCCTTGAACTAATTTTTCAAGGTTCAAAAATGTCCTCCTATTGTCCAATTGTGAACTCCCTTAATTATCTAATAACGTGGCAACATGTAGGCCTTGAACAAATTTTGGCTTGGCTTTAAAGGTGTGAAGTATAACCCTTTGACTATCTTAGCTAGCAACCCCTCTTGCCAACACAAACCCATCTACTCCATCTCACAGTCTTTCTCAATTCAATTTTACCCAATTATTCATGTAAGAGGGAGAAGGAGAAAAGAATCAAATAATGGTGGCTAATTTTCTAATAGGAGACACACAGTTCACCCTAATCCCATAAAACCCCAAGCTCCTTAAACACATATTGTACTAGTCCTAGAATAAGTACAATGATGGTGGCAAATCTTCCTTTCAACCATCGTATGAGCAGCGTGCTTTGATTGTCATGACCACACCTCGAAAGTTTATAGCCATGATGTTGTTGAGACCATTTGGATCAAGATCCAAGATGCTATATTAATGGTCCTAGTATTCCAGTGTTGCTACAAAAGCTATAGAAGCAGCGACTTGTTGACCCAGTTTGTCTTGGACGTCTGCTATTATGACTAAGGGTCTATGATTGACAAATAGTCTCACCGTCACTTCTTCAATTTTGCTTATTGCTCTGGTGACCAAAGCCACCTTACCCTTCAGCCTATAAAATTAAAGTTCATTAAAAGAGAGAAGATATGGAATCAATGAAGATTAATGAAAATCCAAAACCACAACTTTTTGAATTAGGATTTTCAATCAAGACCAAGAAAAATAAATCCCTAGCTACATAAATAAGATTCTTGAAATTCTTGAATAAAAAAATCAAGAAAAGAGAACATAAGCCTGTTTAGCAACTTGTTTTGGGAATAGTTTTTTTTTCCTCTATAACAAAATAACAAAAAAATTTATTTGGTAATGTGTTTTGAAAAAGTATTTTAGAAAAAAAAATTATTGTTTTGAAGAACAGAAGAATGGAAACAAATTTCAGGTGTTTTGAGATTATTGTTTTAGAGAATAAGGAAGAACGAAAAAATACCTATTTTCATTATTTTTTTGTTCTCAAAACATGTTTTACAAAATATCAGTTCTCAAAATAATAAAATAAATTCAAATAGCCCCCATATTTTCCTGAATCTTACGACAATCATAGCCATCGGGCTCTTAAAATCTTTAATATCCTCATTCTTCTAATCCCATAATTAAAACCAAATCCTAAGTAAGTAGGGGATGGGATTGTAGTAATTATCATAATACATAGTTTTTAATAGTTTATAAAATAGGAACCCCAAGTTTACAAAACTAAATTCATTTTCAAGTCTTATAATTAGACAAATCAAAGTTCACAAATATGCAGAAACATGGAATCATTGCATAAGTGAGTGTATTTGTTTAGTAATTTAAAATAGGAAAATTTTGAGACGTGCACTATGGCTAATTGAACATGGGCCGCAGTGTGTTCGCCTTTGTGACACGCACCATGGCACAATTACATGAATTTTGATGGTGAATTTTGTTATTAATTTGACAGCAATAGGGGTAACTTCTAACGCACCCTAAATTTTCGTCCAACATTCGATTGATGCGAACTAGGTGTCTACAGAAAGATCTTTCTGAGCTCTAACTAATAGAATTGGTCTCAAACTCAAAGTCCTTCTAAAACAAAAATTGGACACACTTTTTAAAAGTTACATTTTTATATCAATTTTCACAAAATCAAGTGTTCAAACCAAATACCAAAGGCCAATAGCCACCGACACTAATTTGACCGTATACAAATCATAAGACTAACTCGTGCAATACACCATATCTCATAAAATATTCTCAAATCAAATTTTCACAACTCAGCCCCTTAGACTCAGAAACATACAAGGGGGAGTTTACCATTTTTCATCATTTTCTCTAAATCATCTCATAACATACTCTACTTTTGTATTAGTATTTTGGCCCTATCACAATAACACATTTTTATCAATTCACTCCCTAGGGTCCAAAATACAATTACAATTAACAATTCACACAATGCAAGTAAGGAACAAATGAGAATTTCTAATTGGCAATTGAAATTGTTATACATATAAGTTTACTCAAAATAAAGATGCCTACTACAAAAGGATCACGGTTCTAAGCTTCTAGGTGTTTTCCTCTGTCCACACCTCTTGAGCTATTCTCTGTATTGAAGACAATAGGGTGAGTATAACTATTCAATAACCAAGGTTCAACTAACCCACAAATGTATATCAATTAGTTTAAATGCAAGTGACAGTTAATGTCAATACTTTAACCCATGTAAAATATTTAAAAATAGATATTCATAATTTCACTCACATAATAGCATTTACTTGAGAAACAATGCTCTTTAGCACTTTTCATATAAAGAGAGTTGGTCATACAAATCATAGACAAATACATTAGAAGAAATTAATACTCAACTTATGATACCATCATTAAGGACACTATATAGACAACAAGTGCCCTTACTTACTATATGAATGATTATACCTCCCTTATATCCTTCTTATTCCTCTAACATGAAACCGTGGGTTATAACTCAATGAGATAGTCTATATTCTTTGACTTCCCTAGCCTAAATAGTTGTGAGTGGATTATCCAGTTAAGGCACATCTGATTCACTTATGGAACACAGTTTCTCCTATTTCTTACACCATGGGGTGTCATACATCCTAGACTAGCCTCCTCATTGAATTGATAAATAGCTAGCTAGGTTTGAGTCGTTTGTTAAACCAGTGGGACAGTTCCTCGTTGAACAAGTGAAACAATATGGATATAATCAATCCAGACAAATCATCACACGGATAGGGACTAACCACATAGATTTTATTATTTATTCCTCTTCCTAGGTGAACTCCCACCTCTCGAGATCATGCAATATACATTCATGCCATATCTCACACATATACATTTCATAGAACCTCACATTTTTAATTTTCATTGAACCTTCTCATTACACAAATCATAGACTTCTTAAAACACATTTTCATGAAACTTCAAACTAAATAAGTTATTAAACTCTAACTTCAAAATCATTAAACTCCACTATTTTAAACATCATAGAACTTCTCATAAATAAAGATGCATGTTACTTCTCAATTCATAAAATTATTAAACTCCCAATAAATATAATATGAAAATCCACCGATATTGTTTTCAAAGAATTTTACGTCTCAAGGCATAAAACTTCACAAAATCAATCTAGTGGATTTTTTAACAAATCAAACTACACTTACATTTCTTTTTAATTTACACATTTTAATAATAATTCATAAATCCATAAACTAATAACTACATAAAAACATAAGATAGAATTATTCCGGTCACCTAAAACCTTTGAGAGGCCAAAGGTTTCACCCCTCAATTACTCACTCCCAAGGCTTTCAAGAAGCTTAAATGGTGCCAATGGTAGTTACTCTACAAGCATTTACCATACAAAATATTAATATTCATTTTAAGCTATTTTTTACTAACACTTCATCATTTCTTGATACTTAAGATTTATTCTTGACTCAGGTAAAGGTGCCTAAAAGGATTCTTAGCTTTCTTTAACTCTCATTAATAATATTGAGCTCTTAGATAGTCATTAATGAAGTCACATTGTTCCCAATTGCCAAATTTATGAGAATTTTGGACATTTAATGTCCTTCAACCACTAATTATCATAAAACCATTAACACCAAATTTACTTAGCTTGATCTACTCTCATCAACTCTATTTAAATCAATGAGTTCGAACCAGTAGCTTTAATGAGCTGAAAATCACAATTAACAATCAAACCCTAACCTTTACCATCAAGAAAATGAAAGAAGAAAGAAAAATCTAAGTAGGAAAGCTTACTTTTAATGTTTAGGAGCCTCAAAATACTTCTAATACCTAGTTCTCTAAGTCCTAGCACTGCTCTCTCTGTGCTCTTTGTTTCTCTCTTCCTCTTGCATAGATATGAAGCTAATATATTAGAATTTTGGTCATGTACCGTAGAGCATGTTGCCTTCTGTCGCGGCATATGGCATAGAGGAATTTGTTAGATTTAAAACTGCCTCTATGCACCGCAGCATGTGACATAGAGAGCAATGCTTCATTTTTTCTTCCTCTTTCCTTACTCGGGTGGCCACCATCAATCCAGACCCACTTTTAAGGCTAAATTCATAATAATTATACCAAGTTAAGCTCCTCTAGCCATACATCTCACTAATACATTTTTTTGGTCTATTTGAATTTAATTAATTTTGACTTAAATTTGAGAATGTTACAAAATCTCATACTTGAAATCCCTGGCTATCATTAACAAAAACAAGCAAATAGGTATTTTTATAAGGACAAAAAATATATGAGAGAAAGAGAAGAGACTGGTTCACCGGAGTGGCACTATAAGAAGCTAGATGGTTCAAGAAGAGTAGGTCATTGTGGAAGAAGATATTTTTGGTGAACTGAAGTCAAACTAAGTTAGAATATGTTTAAGCCCGACGTATTGCCATATCATCAAATAATTGGGGAGTTCATGGCTGGTTAACAGGACATTCTTAGACTTAAAAAAATTACTTCAGGGGGAAATTGTCCCACTTAAAAGTGTAGGATGCCTGGTGCTCCTAAAAAATAAATACAGAAATAAAATTAAACCTTAATCCTTATTGTTATTAACATTAAATATGCATATTAGAGTATAAACAATAAAAATTAAAAAGATACTGTGTAAATGGGTACAATCAGAAGTAGATTGATACAAAGTCAAAATTATTTAGATCAAATTATCGAAGTTATTCTTATGAATAACATTAGAAGTTCTATACATAGAGTGATTGTCCTCATTAAGAGCCAATATGTTTAACCTCTTATACTTTGAACACGAGAAGCAACAATGTTTAATTGGTTGTGAATGAAAATAGGACAAGATGAGTACAAACCTACATAACACGAGCTCTAGTCCAAGCTCTTATTAATGGTTATTACAAATGCCAATATAATGGGAAACTACCCTCTTCTCATAATAAATGGCAACCTAAAATTGGATAGACATGTAGCAATAAGCAATGTACACACTTTCATTCCTACATTTGATTTAGACATTTCTTGGACCTTAATAATATATTTTCCAATTCGTGTAGTTATGAGACTGTAATACTATATAACTCTATAAATTTATCAATGTTCTATATTAAAATAATTAGGGCACCCACTTTAAGCCTCATTTCATGATTCAAGTGGCTTGACATTACAATTGAATTTATGAAATCTTTATAGTGCAGGTTACAGGTGAATCCTCATCATGTTTTACAACACCATTAGAGTTTAAGCACATAACTTTCTTTCGAAGGAGCAAAAATAACATGTACATGTTTACTTCTTTAACCACAATCAAGGTAGGAGTTAATATAGCTTGATTTTTAAAATATGTAAAATTATAAATATCGTTAAGGAATCATTCTTATTATTTTTTTAAAACAATTGTCCAGTAATTTTTAATTGACATTACAATCTGAGAGCAAACATACTTATAATTTTTTATTTTAATTTTTTTTGTTTAATTATTCATTTCTCCTTCTTCCAATCTTCCTCATTCTGTTTCAACATCTTTATTGATGAACGAATGAGTTTTGGATATCACAAGGTTGTTGGTGTTTAACTATTATACATGCATGTTTGTGTTTTCCAACATAAAAGTGTGCGTAGAGCTCTAGAAAAGAAAAACATGTATATGATGTTGTGATTAATTTTGAAATTTTTATTACTAAATTCTTTTCAACCGCCACATGTATATCTCGTCCTTTCGTACGCAACTTTCATCTTCATCATATTTATCAATTACAGCAATACTTCATGGAAAGGTTTGAAAAGAGAAAGAATTTGTATGTATTTTTCTTCTCTTTCCTCATCCTATTTTTACTTATTTAACTTTTTTTCTTTTACTTCATACTTGACAATAAAATTTAATTTTTATTATATATGTTAAAGATAACAAATATATTTTCAAAAATATTATTTTTAAGCAAGTATAAATATGACATTATAAAAAGATATTTGATGGGTTGGTAGGTTGGATTAGGGGTGAGCATTCGGTCAGTTCGATTTTAATTTTTTTAAAATTAATTGACTGAATTATATAAAAATAATCAAATCAAAATACATTATCAAACTAAATTATAATGATATGATTCAATCGGTTTATTCAGTTTACAAGCTTTGATTTGGGTCTATGGAGTCTAATTGTTCATATATTCTTCTGTTCAACAAAAAATAACAATCTCATACTATAATTCATGAGAAAATTAATAAAACTTAGTACTATTATATTAAAAATTAAATTATAGAAATAAAAAATTAGAACATCACATGAAACAAAAAAAAAATACTACTACTGCAAGTGATAAAAAGATGTTTCTTACTCACTTAGATGAGAATTTATTCACATTTTAAAAAATATGAAAAGAAAAATATGTATAATTCGATCAGTTCAGTTTATTTAGTTTAAGAATTCCCAAACCAAATCAAATTGATTAGCCAAATTTAAAAAAAAAAATGCATAGACTGAATCAAATAAACAAAATTTAATTTAATTTTGCTTACCTCCAAAGAGCGTGCCTTTTCAAACACATGACCCATGAATTGTCTCGTTTCCTTAGCACTATTATCAAAGGTTGCGCAAATCAATCTCATGGCCTTACCTAATGATGGTCATTTGAAAAACAATATGAGTTAATTGATAGAAGATACAAATAAATAATTAAATATTGTAATAATTTACTTCTTGAATAAGTATATTTTTTATTATCTGATTATACAATGATGGTGTAATTTGCCATTTTTTTGGATTATATATTTTAAATGTATTAGTGAGATTAAAATACAGCCAAAAACTATATTTAGATATTTATTATATTCAAGCTAAATTAATATGAAAATAATATATGTTATACTCATTTAATTTTCAAATAATTAAATTTTATACAATGATATAATGATTCACTAACATGTTGAAAAAAGTTTATTTATTTTATAGGAATTTTATTTTAAATATGAATGGAATTAAAATTTAAGATTTAAAATAATTAAATCTCATAATAATTTTGAGTAATTAGATTTAATATTCAATTCAAATGAAATTGGATTATGGAGGATCAAGAAAATTCTAAAAACTACTTAACTTCTTAATTGTTATATACATTTATGTAATTAGTTTTAATAGTGTGGATTTAAAAATATTGCCTTTAAACATACTTTAAAAATGGAATGCATGGAATTGGATTTAATACCAAAAGGACATGTAATTTTAAATATTTTATTTTATAATCATGTTTTTTATTTTAGTATGTTTATTGACTATTTAACATAGGGCAACATATTTATAAATAATTTTATTTGTTCACTATTAAATTTTTATTCTCTTGTGATTCTATTGGCAAAAAAAAAAAAAATCGTGATTCTCACCATGTTGATTGAAATAAAATAGTAGCTAATAGCACTTACTTATAATTAACAATCTAGGTGGAAGAAAAATTCAAATTAAAATTAACATTTTTAATCTAATTACTATATATTAATTTTTAATGGGTCTAGCTTAAAGTTCAAAATTTAAAGCTAAAGTCTTTTTTATTATCAAGTATATTATATTGGCAATCCAAACTTATTGAATATATTGAATGATATTATTAACATATTCAAATCAAATTACGATATTATCAAAATTTCAAATACTTCTGGAAGATGTGATTGATTTGAAAAAATCATTAATTCTATCAAAGATACGTTATTGTAATATTTTTTTGTATCTTTAATTTATCTGGGTTACATATTTCAATTTTAAATCTAAATATTTACTAATAGTAAATTCAATATGAATAATAATTCGAATATACAATTAATTTTTTCAAGATAATTAAAAACATATGGCTTTTTAGAATAAAAAAATAATTATATTATTAAATGATTAGTTGTCATAAAAACCAATCCAATCCAATGCAATTAGATTATTTTATAAAAATGTTTATCAAAACAATAATTAAATTTTGTTTTGATAATTTTTTTAATAAAATATGCTGTTAGTTGTAAAAGCACATAATCAAATTATGCAAAAAAAATTCAAAATATTAAAAAAACATTAATGGGTTATATAATATGTTTAGATTTTAATTAATCATTATAATATATAATAATTAAAATACAATACAATAATAACATAATAACATTAAAATCAATGTATAAGTCCAATCTAATTGAAAACCTAAGTAAAATTAAAAAAAATAGATTGATTAAAAATCAAATGGTACAACTAATGTATGTGTGATATATTACTGTGTGTGTGTAAATAGGCCAGCTTGTTAAGTCATAGGTTAGACCTTGAAAAATTAGGCTTGATCTATTTAACTAAATAGGTCTAATTATAGGCCTAAACTTGATCTGAGCCTATTTAATAAATAAGGTAGGGTGAGTCTAAGCCTATTTAGTAAATAGGCCAGGGAGTAAATCACTAATATGAGCTTAGCCTATTTCTACCTCTATTCGAATCTGACTCCATAACACATAATCATGAGTAAGGCATTTTGAAGCATAGAATTGCAAGAAACACATTGAAGCTAACCCTACACACACAATGCTTGGAGGAAATTTTGAATTTGAACTATCAATAAAAAAATTTCAAATAAAAATAAAAACAAAATGACCAATTAAAAATTGGAGTAATAACAATAATTAATATTATTGCATACAAAAATTAAAAGTTGAGCAATAAATTTATCACCTCTGAAATCAAACTTAAAAACCTTGTATATCTTTACATGTTGCAACTTATTAGCATAATATCTCATAAAATGCTTGCATACAACTATCAAAATTCAATTACCTTATAAAAAGGGAGCATAAGCATAAATTAGTAAATAATACATACATACATATATATAAATAAATCTGGCATTGCAAAAAAAAAAAGCAGAAAAAGAAACAAGCATTGCTTTATGTAATAGCTTAATTACTCAACGTTTTAAAATATTAACTCAATATCATTTGATCTATTTAATAAGTTTTGATCAAGCATTCTTTAGAGATGAATCACCCCAAATTGTAATTTGCCACTTTTGATTCAACAAGTTGATGACATGATTAATGTAAAACCCATATACAATGAATGAAAGACAATGCAAACATTAGTGATGAAATTATATGAGGGGCCATGGAAAGATAATTTTCATATGCTATTTGCACAATAAACTCATGGATGATATTGGAATCAATTAAAGTAGAAACATGAAATGAAATCATAGCCAAGCACATTTATTTATAATTGAAACAATATTTATGTTAGAGGAAAATTTGAATTTAAATTGCAAATCCAATCTAATAACCAGATATTGAAATTTAAACTAATCTAACTTAAAATTTAAAATTTAAATATAAAGCCTTTTTTTTCATAAATCTGATAAAGGGAGATATTATAAAATTGTCCCATAATTAAATAATAATTCAAATTTCAAATAAACAAATCTATAAATATTTTCATTTTATTTTTCAAATCAGACACATCAAAATATAAACAATATTTAATTTCATTATTGTACAAAATATAAAATAATTTATTTTTAGATTACTCCTTTTTAAATGATTTGATTTGAATTTTAAATAAATACATAAATACATACATAACGGGCAACCGCTCCTTTATTGCGTGTGTGTATATTATTTTCTAAATCGCACCTATTAAAAATAATCAAACTTTAATTTATTTTATATATTAAAAATTGATAAATAATCTGGAAACTGACTCCAGACCTGAATTATTTATATATATATATATATATATAATAAATTACTTCGAAACAAATTTTGAAGCATGGAATATATTTATAATTTTTTATATTTAAATTTCATTTTTAAAATACCTATAATGTGTGTTAAGCAAATAGATAAACTTTATATAATTTTTAGCTTGAATGATTTTTGAAAATCATTAGGATGAATCAGATTTTTTGTTCCAAATAGTTAAAAATTAATTTTGATATAAGTCTAAAAATGACTAAATAAATATTAACAGAAAATTAGTTCAACGGCCTGAAAAAATACAACTATCATAAATTATGAATAAGGTTTTTGAATATTTTAAAATATGACCTATTCATAAAATTAATTAACTGTGTTTTTTTATCCTTAGAATAAATTTATTATTAAAATAGAATATATCTGATTTAATTAATTTTTAACTGACCAAATTTTTTATTTTTATGATAAAAAATCATATTGTGCGTGTTCCCTCCCTGATTTATCATCTTTGAATATTTTTATCATCAAATTTTTTGACCTAATTTTTTTGAATCATCATATTCATCTGTTGTATAGTGCTTTGTTTTATCAAAATTTTTGATTTAATTTTTCTAGATTACTATCTTCATCATAAAGTTTTTCCTCTCTCTCCCTTTCTATTTTTTTGAGATATTATAAAGAGGACATTAGACATTGAAGAGGTCTTTTCTCTCACATTTGTCTCTCTCATTTTAGAGATTTCTTACATTTTGAATCTCTTGATATTTGAAAAAAGCGTATATTAAAAGGAATATTTTTATAAATTAATTATAATATAAATATTAAAAAGATTATTTTTGAAATTTAAGAAAAATATGCTATTTCTTTTACTTGATTTTATAATATGAGCTATTTGTGCAAAAGCTCCAAATATTAATTTGAATTCAAATATAAATACATATACATATATATACATACATATATATACATATATATATATATATATATATATCAATATGTTCTCTCTGTTTTTTGCCAATCACACACACACACTCAATTGTATGAATTAATTTTCAGAATATCACCCAAAATTTTCTGAAATCATCAAAATAGATGAAATTTAAATTTTAAAAAGATAAAAAATAATTTTTATAGACATTTTAAAATTAATAATTTATTTTGTATCTAACTCTAAATTTCAATAACATATCTTATATACTTTGAAAAATAATAAACTATCTCAAACCTAATTTCAAATTTCAAATGTAATATTAAAACATAAAATTACACGAAAGACATTTTAAAATATTAGATTATAATATATTTCTTATAACCTTAAAGGCTTAAAACTTAGTTTATATATATATATATATATTATGTGATATTTTCGATATTTCGATGGTGCAGCGTTTCGGCAATTTTGTATGGTGAATGTAGCGTACCCAGTCCACAACACGAATACGCGCTTGATGGATTGAGGGGATGCCGGCACAGTAACAATCTCATCGAAGATGGCCGGCACCTGCTATTGCCCCAGCCACCTTCTGCGGCTAGTTTTATCGTGCCGGAAAATCACAGCCCAGGTCACTAGTACTTCCACATCATCCATCATAGCCATGGCCTCATCTTCCGAGCAAGAATTCGTTGCCCATTACCGCGCCAAGCTCAATCGATTTCCCAGATCCCATCACTTTTGGGACGCAAAGGTCGCCTCTCGCGTCGGCGAGAAGCTAGGTTTCCGCCTCAGAGAAATTGGGGTCAACGCAGTTGAAATCGACGTTCTTGAAGAAAAATCTAGGCCGGTTCACCATCGAATGATGGTCTTACCGCTTTTTGACTCCGTCAAACGCGTCGGCGTGGAGGTTTCCGGAGTCGAGAAATTGTCGGGTGGCTTACATCCATGAGTAAGTTTCAATTTTTGGTAAATTTGAGGCGTTGCTTTTTTTTTTCCCCATGGGCTGTAAACTAGAAGGGGTGAGATTATTTTTCGTTTTGAAATTTTAAAATTAAGGTTTCGAAAGTTGAAAGTAACTATTAAAATTAATTTGAAAAGTTGGAAACAATCGTTTGATACGATACGGTTCTATGTTTGAAGCGTCAGACTTGTTCTCGATAAATGAGTGACAAGGGAGGGGATTATAATCCGACAAATGAGATTTCTTATTTCAAGGGTTTGTTACCGGGACAATTTTTAGTTATCCTAAATTAAGCTCGACAGATGTCATTTTGTTTATCGGTTCTGCCAACCCATGGGCCTCATGACAAAGGACGATACCAATGTAAGCACTGAAATAATGTATACGTGGAAACGACAAACGAGCTTGGAGAAGTTCTTCAAAGATCCGATTCCTATCTACTGTTATTTCCAGTGTTTTTTCATCATTAACGAAAATTTTGGCTGATGATAATCATGCTTCTGGTATTTCCTCAAACATTGATGAGAAAGATCGTTACACATTGCGTTGGTGAGAGTCGTAAGGACATGAATTTCCTGGTGTTTGGACAACAATGCCGGATAAGTCTTAACTTGAGTTTGTTCTGACATACTTTTGCAAACTTTAAACTTGACACAACAATCAAGGTAAAAGAAAAAAGAAAAAAAGTGAACACGATAATAATTGTTCATAAAGACCGTCCAACCTGATGACCTTAACCCGAACAGATGATGAGATGAATGAGCAACCTCACGGGTCACAGCATTGTCTATGAAAAAGGAATGGTCCTAAAAGAAAAACGCTAATCAAAACAGGTTCGATCAAAAACTTTTCAGCTATAAAATGGGTTCATGTTTCTGTTCTGTTCTCTTTGTTTTTTTTTCTTTGTAAGATACAATGTTGTGAAAATCGGATTGGACCGGACGGTCTGATCAGTTCGACCATCACTCACTGGGTAAAGCAGTCTAGTTCAACCAATTGAACCGTTTTAGTTGTTGGATTGGATTGAACTGGACAGAACCGTTTGGTTTTCATTGAACTGGAGTTGACTCGGAACCCGAAGATAATTCAACATGGGTCAATCCGGGTCAGTTAAAAAATAAAAAAAAATTTACTTGTACACGACATCTCAGGCAGTCAGGCTCTTAGTGTCACAGACAGACTCACACTCACACCTCACGGCTCAGTCACGTCCTCAGCTCAGACTCCTCACGTGTTGTCACCTTCACCTGTTGGTCCAATCCAAGGCTCAGCACTCAAGAAAAAAAAATTAAAAGATGAAGAAAGCATTCCTAGTTTCGCACTCGCACAACCTCCAGACCAGAGCCACCCACACGGCCACACCACACCACAGAGACCCATACTGCCAGGCGCCGTAACTGAGCACGGAGTGATCTTGAGCACTCTCTATCTCTCTTCTCCAAGTCTCGCCTTCCTCGTCTCTCTTTCTCTCTTCCAACCGAGTTCATTGTAGTAGATAGAGTCACAGACGACCTGAGCTGAGATTGAGACCTCACTCTCACCGTCTCGCGATCATTACTCGCCTGAGTCTTGACCTCTCACAATCACAGTCACAATCTCACTCTCACACCCTTAGATTAGAGCTCAGAGCCTCAAACTCGTCTCTCAAAACCTCACCGTCTCTCTAGCCTCTGGTCTCAACGTCTTGCTCTCGCTTGATCTGTCTCACACTCACAGTCTCAATCTCACACGGTCATACCCTTAGAGCTCAGACTCGTCTCTCAAGTCTCGCCGTCTTGCACAGTCGCACCTTTGGTCTCACTCTCGCCTTTCTTTGTTTCTCATCTCCATTCTCCAGTCAACTAATCAAGGCATCAAGCCTTCAAATTCGAAATCTCACTCAAATCTCATATTGTACTCTATTTTTCATTCGTCCTCCTCTCACATCTCGCTTGCCATTCTCAGCCCAGACCTAAATTGCCTCCAGCTCCTCCCAGGTCCCAGCTCCAGCTCGTGCCTCTGCCTCTGCGTGATTCTCATTTTACTCCAGCTTGTTTGATTCTTAATGTGCTCTGCTCTGTTTTCAGGTTCGATTTTTAGCTTCTATGTTCTATCTATGTATTTGAGTTTGTATAATGAGCAATATGTATATTGTTTACACGATTCGTCTAACCATTTATCTGTGTATGCTTGTTTGCTTTATTTTTTGTTGCTCTGTTATTTATTGATCTGGAATTCTGGATATGATCTAATTATTCTGAGTATGATCTAATTCCTGGCTCTGCTCTCCTTTTCATGTTTTATCTGTGATTTCAATTTAAAGTTAGAAAATATCATCCAAACAAATATCTAGTGCTGTATCTACACAATCTGTTAGAGCTAAGTCAGATCCTACATGGGAGCATTGTATTGAAATCCAAATAAAAAGGGTGGCAAACCTCGCTTAAGATGCCTATACTGTGGAAAGGAATTTGGCGGTGGTGGAATACACAGACTGAAACAACACCTTGCTGGAAAAAAAGGAGATGCAATTAGTTGTAAAAGTGTGCTACATGATGTTCGCTATCAATTGGAGGAAAACTTGAAAGAAATTGATCAAAAGAGACCAACTAAGAAATTGAGAATATAAGAAGAGGATAATCCATTGGAAGCAGATGATGGAATTGTGCAAGAAATAATTCCTCCAAGTTCATCTCAATTAGTCAAAAAAAAGGCATCTACAGCTGGAGACAAATTATTTGCCCCAAGGACAACCTCAGGAGCATAGCCAGGAATTTGAAGTGCATTTGCAAGTAAAGAAGTTTGGCATAGAGCGGATTTAGCTGTGGTTAGGTGGTTGTATGATTGTTGCATTCCTATGAATGTTGTAAATTCTGTTTACTATCAGCCTATGATAGATGCTATTTTAGCTATTGGCCCTGGTTATAAAGGACCAACTTACCATGCCGTGAGAACTAAATTATTGCAAGACATGAAAAAGGAGGTGCAATTATTGGTTGATGAATGTAGAAACTTTTGGGCTGAGACTGGATGTACAATAATGGCTGATGGTTGGCAGAATCAAAGAAATGGACAATTGATTAATTTTCTTGTTTACTACCCTAGAGGAATGGTCTTCATTAGATCTGTTGATGCATCGGATATTGTTAAGAATGCTCAAAATCTTTGCAACTTATTTATGGATATTGTTGCTTTTGCTGGTGCAGATAATGTTGTCCACTTGATAATTGATAATGCAGCTAATTATAAAGCTGCTGGAAGGTTGTTAAATGATAAGTTTCCTTCTATTTTTTGGTCTCCTTGTGCTGCCTATTGCTTAAATTTTATTTTATCAGATATTGGCAAAATGGAGATTGTTAATAGCTTAGCAACACGTGCATCTATGGTTTCAAAATTCATTTACAATCATGTCTTTTTGCTAGCTTGGTTAAGGAAAAGAGAAGGTTGGACATAAATCATCCGCCCTGGAGCAACACGATTTACCACTACTTTTATTGCTTTGAAAATTATCTATGAGCACAAGCATGATATTCAAGCTTTGATAACAAGCAAGACATTTGTAGAATCTAGATACTATAAGGATTCAAAGGCAAAGGATGTGATAATGATTGTATTGGACAATCAATTCTGGAATAATTGTAAAATTGTTGTTGAAATTGTAAAACCACTTGTGAAATTGTTAAGAATTGTTGATTCTAATGACTAGCCTTCACTTGGCTATGTGTATGATGGCATGTACAGAGCAAAAAGAGCTATAAAGAATACTTTCAGGCACAAAAAATCTCTGTACAAGCCTTATATAAGTATTATTAAGAGAAGGTGGGATTCTCAACTTTGAAAAAATCTTCATGCAGCAGAATATCTCTTCAATCCTGCTTTCCTTTATGATAAGGAAAATTTTTCTAAAAAGCCAGAGGTTATGCAAGGATATCTTAATGTGATAGATAGAAAAATTTCTTCTAATAAGACCAATTTTTTATTAGAGGGCACACAATACCAAGAAAGGTGTGGGAGCTTTAGTTATCCATTGGCTTTAGAATCTGCAAAAACCATGTGACCTGGTAAACTTTATACTTTTATCTTTGATTGTTATTGTTTTTATCTTTAAAATATATTCTAATAACTTACTTTTTCTCATGATAGATGAATGGTGGAAATATTTTGGGAGCAGCTGTCTAAATGTTAAAGACTTGGTTATTAAGATATTAGGCCAAACTACATCTTCCTCGGGCTGTGAAAGAAATTGGAATGTCTTTGAAAGAATACACTCCAAGAAAAGGAATAAGTTGGAGCATGAAAGATTGAATGATCTTGTCTATATTCATTACAATTTTTGATTAAGGAATAGGTAAATTAGTTAAAATTTTGCTTTCATTTCTAGCTATAAAAAATAAGTTACATGAATCCTTATACTTTGTTACTATCATGTGTTTTTATTAGAGTTGCTAACAAGAAGAAAGCTTTGGACCCTGTTGATTATGAAAGTATTGATAAGATTGAGTATTGGGTAATAGAAGAAGATGATTGTTTTTTACTTAATATTGATGAGATAGAATGAGATCTCATTTATGATGACACAGTGCTACCAAAAGCTATCATTCATCAAGAGGATGAGGAAGGTTTGGTATTCTTTACTCAATGTTTTCACTTTTTTTATCACTTATCATGTGATTCTCATTAATTTGATTATATCCATTAAATGTTTGTTTGTGAAGATAATCAGCGAAGAGGCAACATGGCAGATGGTGAAGCCATTAGTGGACTTGATTTACAATTATTTTCTCACGAGGATGTTGATAGCTTTAGTGAAGATGTTGATGCTTTTGAGCCTGCCCATGCTTAGATTAACCAAGATCCCTCAATATTTGATAAGCCATGAAAATTTAAACTTATGATGTTGTGAACTTTATAATGATATGTTTGAGACATATTTTGAATTTGTGGTATCTTTGTTTGAAACTTTGATCAATTAGAACATGTTTGACACATATATTTTGGATTTATGATGTCATTGTTTGAGATTTTGAGCAATTAGAATATGTTATGCAATGTGGATTTGTGGTGTTGCTTGATATATTATTGTCTTTTTAGGTTAAATTAATGTCTTGTTTATAATATATATATATATGCATATAAATATTATTTTTTATTTAAATTTTATATCACTGGTTTGACCGCCGGTTTAACCGGTTGAACCGTGAGAACCATGACCTGCTGCTCTTTCTGGTTTGATGTCCGGTCCAGGTTTCAAAACATTGGTAACATACGGGGCAAAACATCCTATCACTTCATTAAATCAAAATTGATCGTGAGGTAGAAGGACTCGGTTTCGTGCTCATCAACAAAATTCTTTTTTTTGGCTTTTTTTAAATCACAAATTTACTATAATAATAAATAATTATTATAAAATTATTATTTTAATATTTAATAAACTAATAAATATTAAGATGTTAAAATTAGACTTGAATAGTTTAAATAAAAATTTTAGTTTGAACATTGAGAATTACATTTAAAAAAATATAAAATGATCTGAATAATTTAAAATAGGAGTTGAGTCTGGCAAAATGAGCAAGTTTCTTACACTGTAATAAATCAATGTTTGAATTTCTATTAAGAGAAGTACCTGTATTTAATACTTGACTATGCCTTGAATGATATTATCTCTCATAGATAAACAATTGTGCAAAATTAATAAAATAAAAAAATATTTTTATTTACAATTTTAATTTTTTCAATACAGTTCTGAACTATGCAAACCAAAATTTCTATTCATATTTAATTTTAACATCTTAATATTTATTTTGTTAAATATTAAAATAATAATTTTATAATATTTATTTATTTATTATTATTATTATTATAATAAAATTGTGGTTTAAAAAAGCAAAAAAAAAACACTGCCAAACGACAGTGTTTTGGTGCCGAGCACCAAAACCGATTCTGAGGTAGAACGCCTCACCCCCACTACATCATCAACGTCATGATGTTTTTTAAGACCCACCGCTACATCATTATAATTAGGGAAAATAGCATTCAACGACTGTTGAGGAAAATTAATATCAGTTAAGGATCAATTAACTTTAAAATTATATTGCAGTCCCTTGGTCTTTTTGATTGATATTAATTTTTAAAGTCAAAATTTTAAACTACCCTTTTAGTTAAAAAAACAACAAAGAAAACCCCTATCATTACTGGCACCGACCGTGGAACCATAATAGGCAACGAGATTGTTGGAGCCTCTATTGTTGGCAGGCTCACTGGTGGCCAATCACTGAAGCTCTAACATTGGCGACATATTTATGCAAGAAATAATTGTTTATGTAGCCAAGGGAGGGTTTGACTCTGTGATCTTTAGCCGCCTAAAAAGCTTAGCCACCAAGCCTTTTAATTATATATAGTAAAAAATATAAGTGATAAAATAAGTTTCTAATCACTTTCATGTCATAATATAATAGTATGTTGTTAATTTTTAAACAAAACTTGTTATTTTATGTATGTTTTGTATTAATTTGACATGAACAATTACAAATTGAAAGTTTTAAAACTTCATGCATTTTACTTGTTAAAAGTTTGAATGTATTATTGTTACTTACGAATAGGTTATTGTCAAAACCCGAATGGATAATTGTTAATGAATGACTAACACATATATCTAAGTCCTTCCTATAAAGTTTTTTAAGTTATTAAAATTAGAATAGATTGTTGCTAATTTTGAATGAATTATTGTGAAAATCTAAATATAGATTTGTTGATGAAGGACAAACATATACAAGCTTGAATGCACTATTGTTAATTTAAAATGAATTGTTGTCAAAATCCAAATCGATACCTCTAGTTGATGATTAAAAGCATAGGTATAATGAATTGTTGTTTTTCTAGCTTATTAAATCTTGGATGGACTATTATTAATTTAGTGTTATCAAAACCTGAATAAATACTTGTTGATGAAAGACCAATACATATAGTTATGCTAATCCTATATGCTTTTCTATCTTGTTAAAGCCCAAATAAACTGTTGCTAATTTAAAATGAGTTGTTGTCAAAATATAAATAGATACTTGTTGATAAAAAACTAACATGTACAATTATGTTTATCCTATATGCTTTTCAAACTTGTTAAAGTCAGAATAGATTGTTGTTAATTTATCATGGTTTATTTTTTATATATTTGTTCCATTAGACCTATGCTTTTAATCATTAACATCAAGTATCCATTTAAGTTTTGACAACAATTTATTTTAAATTAACAACAGTTCATTTAGGTTTTAACAAGTTAAAAAAACATATAGGATTGACATAATTATATGGGTTAGTCTTTCATTAACAAATATCTATTTATGTTTTGACAACAACTCATTCTAAATTAACAATAGTCCATTTGGGATTTAATTAGCTAAAAAAGCATATAAGATGAGCATAATTATACATGTTAGTCTTTCATTAACAAAAATTCATTCAGATTTTAATAATAACTAATTTTAAATTAACAACAATTCAATTAGGATTTAACAAGTTAGAAAAGCAATAGTACATTAGACCCATGCTTTTAATCATCAACTACAAATATTGATTTGGGTTTTAACAACACTTCATTTGAAATTAATAACAGTCTATTTGAGCTTTAATAAGCTAAAAAATGGGTAAGATAGGCTTAATTATATGTATCAGTCTCTCATCAATAAGTGTACAATTAGACTTTTACAACAATTCATTAGAAATTAATAATAATTTATTTTGGTTTTAACAAGTTAGAAAAATTGATGGGAAGGGTTTAATTGTAAGTGTTAGTCATTTATTAACAGATATCTATTCAAGTTTTAGTAACAACCTATTCATAAGTAACAACAATACATTCGGTCTTTTAACAAGTAAAATGCGTGAAATTTTAAAACTCCCAATTTATAATCGTTCATATCAGATTAACAAATAACATATGTAAAATAATAAGTTTAGTTTAAAAATCAACAACACACTTTTATATTATGATATGGAAGTGGTTTGAAACTTGATTTACTGCTTTTTTTTTTACTACAAATAATTAAAGGGCTTGGTGGCCTCGTAGGTATTAAGCTTTTTAGGTGGCTAAGGGTCATGGGATCAAACTTTCCCTTAGCCACCTAAACAATTATTTCTTAAATAAATATGTTGCTGGCATCGAAGCTCTGGTGATTGACCGTCAATGACCCCACCTGCAGCAGGAGTTTCAATGACCTTGCCGGCAGTCGGTGCTAGCAATAATGGGGTTTCTTTTTATTTTTCCTTTGTTTTTTAACTCAAGAGACAATTATGTTATTTTGCTTATAAAATTAATATGAAAGAAAGATCACAAGACTACAAAAAAAAATCCAAATCATTTAATCCTTGTGTAATATAAATTTCACACAGAGGTCATTGAATATTATTTTCTCTTATAATTATACAAGCAATCTGAGACCCTTAAAGGTGGTTTCATCAACGCCCCCACAAAATCCAAATCAAAACTATACTTGGCCATGCAATAAGCCACCATGTTCTTTTTCTTTTTACTCCAACTTAAGTTGGGTCCGAGTCCTCTCCTAATCTTCGTTCTCCCTTTCTTCTCTTTGTCTCATCTCCACCATTAAATTATAAAGTGAATGTTTCAGATTTACTTATTTTTCCCAACAAATTTAATTTTTATAAAATAATTATCATATGAAAATAAATACATTTAAACCGTTAAAATTTGATCTGCACATTTTTGTATATTGTTATTAAATTAAAAATTTCTATAAATTAAAATTATTTATTTATTTATTTTATTGGAGTTTTGCATTGTGTAGGTTAAGTTTTAACAATTTGAAATTATTTATTTGGTTTAACTAGTTTAGGAAGTGAAATAAACTTATTCTGTGATCTTGAGTTCAGGTTTCCAAATATATAGTCATGTTAAATAAACATAGTAAATGCATTCTTGAAATATCCGTGACACTGTTATTTAACAGTTTCACATTTAAATTAATATGAATATTCTTTATGAATTTAAGGATGGAGATGGAATGAGGAAGAAGAAGAAGATGATGATGATGATGATGAAGAAGTTTGCGGAGGGACGCACAGGGGAGCATCACAGAGAAGATCGGCTTCCACTTTAGTTAAAGGCTAATCCAAACTTTTTTTGTTTGTGGGAAATTTTACTCATGTTGTTTTAATGTTTTTTTGATATTTAAACTAAAACATCATGTCTTGCATATTTTAAATTTTGAACATATAATTATTGCTGTTAATTATAAAATAGTGACAAGTGTATTAAAGTTTTTGTGCAAATATATGCTTAAATTTGGAAGAATATGATAGAGTTAATTGGTAAAAAAAAAAAAAAAAAACAAAAGTGATTTACCAACTGAACCAGCTGGGTGGCGAGTTGAGGATTAGAGCAGTAACCGCCACGGTCAGATTCTCTCAACAGTTGTCACTTCGAGATCAAGCTACAAAATTGGAAATCACACCCACATGCACACACACGCTTTTTTGTTGGCCAAATGTATGTATCAGAAATTGGCCTTTTTACCAATATACAGCAAAGAATAAAAAAATAAAAAATCAAAATGCTGCACTGTGTCAAATTTTTATCCAAATATACCGAAAATCATTCTGACCGAAAATGAGTTTATGGTTATGAAAAGATCATTCAAGTCAAAAATAATTTTGTGGTTAGAAATTAATTTTTATTCGATAAAAGGTGAAATCACTCACCTAATGAACAATTTCAATTTTTATTATTGACATTATATTTTTTTACTGTTAATTGTGAGAATTTTTACTTTCCTTTCTTGCTTTGTTGTTTTTTTTCACACAATTCATTTAAGCATGAGATAGATAATTATTTACTATCGTTAATGCTCCTCCAGTACTTGAAGAATTTGATGAAACATCTGAGTACATGCAATGATATTAAAGATGTACTTAACAATAAGTCCAATGTATTAGTGGTAATACTAAGTATGCGGTAAGTTTTTCATTTTCTTCTACTAATACCATTGAATAAAAGTGGGTGAGTTGAAAATGAATAATGAGGATGATAAGTAATGAGGCTCGAATTGAGAAAAGTGAAAGGAGACGATGATAAAGATAGGCTATCATATAATGAGATTGATTAAAATTTTAAAGCTATTGTTTTCCTACATTTTTATTTTTAATTGGTGTTTGGGTAGACAAATAGCTACCACATCTCTTGCTTAGTTTATCTAGAGGAATTTGTAAATGAGACAACTCAACTTTTGATAGAGCGGGCTGAAGGTCCTTGTTAAATTGTTATTCTCTCATTGCAAGTAAGATGTTGCATTAGTTTTTAGCAATCCTATCTCATTAATCAATGCAATGAGAGCATTTTGAATAAGAATTAATTGTTAGCCATTATAACTCCTCAATTATGTCAGGCTAAAATAAACAACAAGACATTAGATTATAACAATTTTTTATAAAGAAAAAAGATGGTACTAGTAGAAGAAGGTGAAAACTTACTGCATATCCAGTATCATTATTAATACGTTTGATTCATTATTGGGCATGTCTTCAATGACATTACATGTACTCAAATATTCTATCAAACTCTTCATATGTTGGATCCATTGCACAAATTGTATTTTATTCCCTTCATTTTCTTTTTAGTTCAAACTAGCACCACTTCCCCTGTGTAACACACGGGAAGCATTTGCTAAAATATAATCAATTAAAAGTAATTAATAAAGTAAATAACATCAAAAAATGATACGAGTTAGGCATCAAATTCTATAATGATGATTGCTACAGACTAAATGACAACAACGCATTGCAATCAATGATATATTTAAAAGGGCTAACAATAAAAGAAGTTAACTTACTTATAGATAATTTATTACAAAAATACCGAGTTTATAAAATAAACTTACCACAATCAACGAATGCATGACAACGGTGCATAAAATTACATTGAAATGTCATCACCACTTGTTATATGTACATTGTGAAAAACTTCTCTACAAACAACATTGGTAGTTTTTAAGGCATGATTTCCCTTGCCATCTAATAACATCTTCAAACCATCCATATTTCTTACCCTAAATAGAGCAACATATAATTGTCTATGAGTAAAAACAGGCTTCAGAATATATACTCCAACATGATGCAAATATTAATCTTAACTTTTATTAATTGTCATAGCAAATGAGAAAGTGATTGGAAACTCTTCTTTTCATACGAAAAGGAAAAGGTTGATCCATATCCTGTTGTTAGACATTGATCCATTCATTACTGAAGCCTAAAGTTCGAACCCCGTCTACATTGTCCGATAGTGCTGCTATTTTTTCCACGTTTAATTTCTTGGAATTTTGATACAACTGGTAATTGACTGAATTTCTGTTGGATTATTAGTTATTTTTTTTCTAGTTTTTTCTTTTGATATCGTGGCTTTTTCTCTAGTCCTGATCTATGTTTGAGATGCTTAATTTTGCGAGGAAATAGTATTTCTGTTATTTAAACAGGGGCAAGTTCTCTTATTGCTTGGGATTTTTTTTGTTTTGTTTTTGTGTGGTTGCAATTTAATATAATGTTAATCTCTTTTTTGTTTCTAGAACCTTGAATCTCCAATCATTTTTCTTGGAATTCTTTAACCCTCACTTTATGATAACATTGAAGAGATATCTTAGGGGTGGATTCAGCTCCGAGCAAGGTATGTAAAACCAGACTGGTTATTGAATCGGTCCTGGCATTGGGTTGCAGGTTAGTGGTTCAATTAGGGTTGAACTGGGGGTTGAACCGGTTGCAAACAGGTTATGATTAAAATAATACAATTTAAATAAAAAGACATTAATTATAAAAACATTCAATCAAATCCAACCACTGAAAAGTCTAGCAGTAATAAAATACAACATTTTAAATATCTATCATTACAATTACAACTCTTCAATTTCAAAATTCAAGAGAAGAGATGGAGAAAGAGCTGGAGAAGAGATGGAGATTGAGCTGAAAAAGAGACGGAGAGTTAGAGACTAAGCTGGAGAAGAAAAGGAGATAGCAGAGACAGAGATAGAGCCGGAGAAGAGACGGAGATAGAGCTGGAGCCTGGAGAAAAGACGGAGACTGAGCTAGAGAAGAGACGCTGATTATGTTAGGGCAAGAGAGGAGAGACACAGATGAAAGGCCAAACTAAATGCTGTCTGATAATCTGGATTAGACTTAGTGTGCTCTACCTCTAATTTTTCATTTTTTAACTTTAGTTTCACTTTTTTTTTATTATCTTATTTCTGAACTCAGCACTTTGAAAAATTAAAAATGAAAAAAAATCTCCAAAAGGACGTCGTTTTAGAGGTTTTGTCCGAAAAAGTAATAACTTGGTTAACCCAGTCAACCCACCGGGTTATACTGGGTTGAACCTGGGTTGACCGAGTTACACTGGTTCATTTCTTCACTGGTTTAGGAGTAAATCCAGACCAAACAAGGGACCGAGTCACCGGTTTTTGGGTTGACCCGACCGATCCGGTCCGGGTTTCAATACCATGGCTCCGAGTAATATGATTTCTGAAAGGACAATTTTGATTGAAATTACTGCAATAAAAGTAATGGAAACTATGGGGGTGGGGGTGCTTTTTAGTGTGGGTTTTGTTTTCAGTTTACATTTGGCAAAAGTACATTTAGGGGATTCAACTATTTATTGGATTTGGCAGATGTAGTTTGAATGTGCTTTTGGTAGTTACCCATGCAGGTCCTTAACCCAATTCTTATTGAATTTGCAGGTAGTTCTTGTAATTTTGTAGATAAGGGGGGTCATGTCGAGGCGAGTTGTGCCTGGCCATGGCAACCTCTGTTTCTGTTGTCCTTCTCTACGGACAAGATCAAGACAACCAATCAAACATTACAAGAAATTTCATAATCTGTGCATGTTATTGTTAAACAACAACAACAACAAAAATAACAGCAGCAGCAACAGCAGCAACAGCAGCAGCAACAACAACAACACCAGCAACAATAACAACAACAGCAACAACAGCAACAACAACATTAACAACAACAACAGCAACAACAACAGCAACAGCAACAACAACAGCAACACCAGCAACAGCAACAGCAACGGCAACAGCAACAACAGCAACAACAACACCAACAACAACAACAACAAAACCAACAACAACAACAACACCAGCAACAGCAACAACACCAGCAACAGCAACAACACCAACAACAGCAACAACACCAGCAGCAGCAACAACAACAACAACAGCAACAGCAACAACAACAGCAACAGCAATAACAGCAACAACAACAGCAGCAGCAGCAACAGCAACAACACCAGCAACAACAACAGCAACAGCAACAGCAACAACAACAACAGCAGAAACAGCAACAACAGCAACAGCAACAACAACAACGGCAACAAAATAGCAATAACAACAGCAACAGCAATAACAACAATAGCAACAGCAACAACTGCAACAGCAACAACAGCAACAACAACAGCAAACAACAGCAGCGCAACAACAATAACACCAGCGACAACAACAACACCAGCGACAACAACAGCAGCAGTAGCAGCAACAAAAACAACAGCAACAACAACAACAACAACAGCAACAACAACAACACTAGCAAATGCAACAGCAACAACAGCAACAACAACAACAGCAGCAACAACAACAGCAACAACAACATCAACAACAGCAACAACGGCAACAACAAGAACAGCAACAACAGCAACGGCAACAACAACAACAGCAACAACAACAACAGCAACAACAACAACATTAACAACAACAACAACAACAAGAAATTTGATACAAAAAAAGTTATTTCAATTCATTGTAGCATCCATTTTTATGCATTTCAATCATATACTAGTTTGTTCAGGTGGAAGCTATGTATGCATGAGATGGTTTTTGAAATTGTGGGAGGCTAGAGCAATTTTAATTATTAACAAAAAATGCTTCTTAAGAATCTTACTATCGTCAAGTTCAGTGTGATACTTAATTCTAGAAATTTGCACTTAATTTACCACCCTATTTGCATATATTTTATTCTTTTGCCTGACTTTCTTTGTAAACCCATGCTAAGGTTTGCTACTGCTGTTGTAAGTGGCAAGTGCAACATTATTTTTGAATAATATGATCTCCTATGTTGTAAAATAGTTAGAATGTTGACTTATAATGCTGGGAGTACCTTCCAGTTCTTTGCCTCTTCAAAAAAAAAAAAAAGATCTTATATCTGCCATATTTTACTGTGTTTGGCAGGACGCTGAACCTAATGATAGGAAAATTGGGAAGCTATGTGAATATGCTGCCGAGAACCTGTTGAGAATCCCCAAGGTTACAATTTTTTAGAAGCAATCTTTGTGTTGATCTAGTTTGGCTACATGCATTTAACGGTTAACTTTCTGCATGTTCATATGGATAACAAGGACAAAAACTTAAGAACTGAATAAGTGCTTTTTCTTGTGGCTTCTGTTAAACCTCTGTTGATGCATCTTCACATCAGTTGTCAATCAATGATTGATATGAATTGATTAATGCAACAATCTATTCGTTATCTAAATTTCCTCTATGATTAATAATTGGATTTTTTAAGCTAAATTTGTTGCTTTCTTTGTCCTTTTTGATCTATTTGATCCTACTAACTAGGATGACTCATCAGATGTTGGAGAAGATTTAGATTATCATACTTAAGCAACTATAACAAATGATTAAGATCCTAAAATGGTGAATGAAACGGGTTCTTCTGTTTCTTGTCCATTCTGTAATATTTATTTCCTTAAACCATTCTTCTAAACTATTACAGAGCTTATTTCACGTCCAACGTTGTTGATTATAAAACACTGGTTTTTTTATATACTTCTGGAAGACATCTTAATTGATTTTTGTGGAGTTTTTCTTCTGCTTTATCTTTGCAGATTTTGGATAATCTGGAGCAAAGATGTTACAAGAATTTGCGAAATAAAAACTTTGGTTCAGTCAAAGTTGTCTGGTGCATCTACAGGAAAATGTTATCATCATGTAAGGGCACATGTAAGTTTGGTGGCTCATTACTTAACTCTATACTCCTCGGATTGTAACAATCTTTGACCAACCTGATTAAAATGACATATAATTTAGGGAGGATGGTAGTGAGGGTCCCTAGAAGAGAAAAAGAGCAGTGAGGGCCCAATACATTTGAAAGTTAATCTTTGCACAACTAAAGGTTCATCAATTGTGCATAGATGAACCTTCAAATGTGCAGGGCCTTCACTGCTTTTTTTTTCCTCCTTTGTGTGCCTTCATTGCCATTCTCCCTACAATTTATCTAGATATGACTTGGATGCATCTTATTAAGTTTTAAAATCCAATCGATGGACATCTTGCTGGAAAGTGACTGAGAGGTTGGACATGCTGATGGTTGATCCGATTTTAAAATATCTAAACGTGATTGTAAAATCTAGGGGTATGGTTAATTTATATAAGTCCATGAGTTTGATCTATACTTTCGTTTCCAACGAGTAGTATAAAACTAATAGTGCAATTGCTAGTAGAAAATTATCTAATACTTAAAATTTACATAAAGTTATGTCTCAAACATTTGCAACCACTCCTTCAACACTATGCTCCTGATTGTTAATCCAATGAGAAACATTTTTGGTCTTTAAACTTCGCTATCTATATCACATTGCTGAATATACGAAGTGATGTTTTCTAGGAACCCCTGTCATTATCTATAATCATGTGTGTAGTGAGCTGAACGTCCTGAAAGTTATGTTAGATTCATATTGATGAGCACAAAAGGAATATTTTGTAGATTACTTTACAATAAATTTCATTCTAATTAATACAACTCTGTTAATTAGTAATATCGGACAGTGCAATTTTTTTCTCTATTTTTTCACTTGCAACTCAAGCATCATATTCAAGTCTTTGTTTATTTCCTTTCAATGTTTCAATTGCTACATACTGTCACGTCAAATATGTGATGACATACACATTATATTTCTTCATCTTGCAGGCCACTTTTCGCCAATGATTTGTTAGTTATCATTCAGACTCTCTTAGAACAAACTCGAACAGATGGAATGAGAATCATAGGTTGCAATACCTCTTCCTCCATTCAATTTGATAAACCTTATAGATAACATCATTTTAGGGGTAGCTCTTGTGCATGTTGTATGAAGCTTGATCACCCATTCCGAGAAGTTTATTGATTCAAATTCTTGGTCTCTAATAGGAATTTGTTGAGGTTGGTTGAAGTGGATAATTTAAAGTCAGTAAATCAGGGTGGGGGTTGTAACATATTTGTTCCATTAAACTGCATCCTAGTCCTAGATGCTTTCTGTATATTGCATTTTGTGGTCATGTATGCATTTTTTACGAGTTCTATTTTTTTGTCCATCAATTGGTACTGATCTTTTGAATTAAAAGTAGATGGATAGTACATATATGTTCAACTTAGAGGGTCTCATCCCTAAATTATGTCAACTGGCTCAAAAAGTGGGAGAATATGAGCAACCTATCTGCCTACGCTCAGCTGCATTGCAAGCTCTGTCCTGCATGGTATTTCTTCCATCACTAGTTTAGAAGCTGAATGAATGGATGAATTTATTTACTTTGTCATTTACTTTCCTGGTATCCTTTTTTTGGTTGTGGTTTACAAGGCAACTTGTACCTTCTCTTGCAGATGTCTTTTGTTCTTTTCCCCTTTTTTTCCTGTGACTAGGTGCAATTCATGGGTGAACACTCACATCATTCAATGGATTTTGACAAAATGAGTATTGTTTTCATACTTTCACCTTTTCAACCGTTGACCATCTATACAAACGTTGACATAAAGCGATGCACAGAATTTGGCATCTTCTCACAGAAGTTTGGGTCTTCTGATTCGCTAGAACTTTTAGCCACTGTCAAAGACCTTTGTCATCGTTCTAATTGTCTATTTTGTCTGTTGATTGGCTGGGTGTGCTCTGAAATAGATTATTTCCGTGACTTTTGAGAATGTCTTGAATTTTCCAATTGAACACAACCATGCCAAGGAAGAGAAGTGGCATTCACAGTCTCTGGACCAGCAGATTCTGGGACATCAAAACGAAGACCGTCTTCCTTCTTTACCACATACCAGTAGGACGGATCATTCAATGTTGTAAGCCTACTTTTACACTTCTTCCCTTCACTTATTCTGAAAAGTCATCATTCATCATCCAACAAACAGCCTTTATGCTGTCACTTTTACAGGGATACTGCTAAGGATCCTACTTATTGGTCAAAGGTTTACTTGTTTAACATGGCCAAATTGGCAACGGAAGCTACAACAGTGTGGCATGTTCTTGAACCTCTTTTTTATAATTTTGATGCCGAAAATTACTGGTCTCCAGAAAAAGGAGTTGCTTTTTATGTTTTATTGCATTTAAAATCCCTTTTAGCAGAGTCAGGTAACCTTGAGCATTCAGCGCCCTAACTTTCCTTAAACAAATTTAATTCTAACTTATTCCCACTTCTGCAAATAATTATCACTTTTTAAACTCCAGGAGATAATTCCCATCTTCTGTTTTCCTCTTTGATCAAGCACTTGGATCATAAGAATGTTGCCAAGCAACCTATTCTGCAGATTGATGTAGTTAATGTCACCACACAACTTGCGCAAAATGTGAAGCCGCCAGCTTCAATTGCAATTATCGGCACAATATCTTACCTCCGTAAAACATTTAAGGAAGTGCCAGCAAAGTTTAATTCAATCATCTAACACTGAAAATGATGCATGTAAGCGGAAAGCTAATCTGCAGCACGCCTTACAAATGTGCATATTACAACTCTCAAGTAAGGTAATTATCAGTTACTATGTGTTTTTTGGTTAATAATTATTAGAAAGAAGAGAGGTGTCATAAAAAAAAAAGAGAGGATTATGAGATATCCTCACTTGATAGGTGAACCAAAAAAAAAAAAACTTGCTCATGGATCCAGTAATGCCAGAACTAAAGAGAACTATCCTGTACTTCAACAGATCAATCTTTTCATAATGCATTGATTGGATCCACATCTAATCAGAAACCTGTCCTTACTATTGACTATAAAAAAGGAAACCATTGAATCTTCCTTCTCATGGGAACAAAGTTTCTGGCTATAGAATGTTGAGTCATTCTTGTCATACTGTCTTTTGTCTAACATTTTGTGAATAACAAGTGATAAAGGACCCCTTCTTGATTTGATTGCTGTAGTGCTAGAGAATATATCAACTAGTTCCATTATAGCAAAAACAACAATGTCAGCTGTTCATCAAACAGCGAGGTTGATAAGTTCCATCCCTAATTTATCGTATCCGGTATCACAAAAAGGTCAGTTCTGTTCCTTAGAGTCAAAAAGGTCTTCTCTACATTCTCATCTTTTGCAGAACTGTTTAAACTTTTTGGTGATATTGTACTTCTCCAGGCTTGTTGTTGATAGTGGGATAAGGTTTGTTGTTGTTGTACTTTTCCAGGCTTTCCCTGATGCTTTATTTCATCAATTGCTCCAGTCAATGACCCATCCAGACCATGAAAGAAGAGTCGGGGCACATGGTATCTTCTCTGTAGTGCTTATGCTATCCCTCTTTTCTACCCAACTAAACCAGAAAAGAATGATGCCGCAGAATGTAAAGTACGAAAGCTTCTCCATTGAGGATGCAAGCCTCATTGGAGGAGAACCTGAAACAAAGGCAATGGAAGGGGACAATAGGAAACATGCAGTGGATCTGTATCCTGGTCGCAGCTTTACTTCTGCTCTCACTGATGGAAAAGTAAGAAGTTTTTTTTTAATCATCAGTTGAACTAGCATATTTAATTTTTTTTTTTTTTTTAGTGATTTTTTCTGTGGGGTAGGGGGGGATGTTGGGCTGCTGGGTGTATTCGTCCTGCTAAAATTTATGTTTTTCATGATTTGATTTCAATTATGTCAGACATGTGGTTCAGTTAGTTTTGTAGTTTCTTTTTTCTGGGTCCTTAGAAATTCATTATAGTTCTGATTAAAAAAAAAAAAAAATTCTGTACCCAAAATTTCAGGAGCTCAGTTCTATTCGGTTGAGCAGTCACCGAGTGAGTCTCCTCCTTTCTTCAATCTGGATTCAAGCAATATCCATGGAAAATGGCTCTGCAAACTTTGAGGCTATGGCCCACACTTATAGCACTGCTCTATTGTTTACTTGTTCTAAGGTGAGATTGGTTTATACAAAATGCAATGATTAATTTTGGAAATGCATTATGACTCGCTCATTTTCTTCAACTATTTATGATAGTTTACTTTGAATTTCTGGTTTGGAAATTGCTGGAGTTGCATCATATATATGATTGTTCTAGCAATCTAATATTTCAGCCAAAACATACGAGGAAACAAGTGAGAGAGAAAAGGGAGATGAAAGTGGACTGCTAGTTGATCGGGAATAATGAAGATCTACACACAGAAAAGACAGAAAAACGAGTAAAACAATGACCATTTACAAGAGAAACAGATCAACAATTGTACCAATCTCCCCTATTGTATGCCCACAAATCAGCTCCAAATAAAAAAATGACTATTTACAAATAAAGGCATTAAAAGGATAATCACAAAGATTTTGCTGTAGTTTCTTATGCCTCTTCCCTCTTCATGTTCTCTTCCTTGCTTCTGGTCATATCATTCTTTAAGATTGGGAAGGAACATAACATCAAGAGTTTGCTTGAATTGAATAGTCCTCCTATGAAAATGACTATTGTTGTGGATTCTGGCGACCACGTTACTGGTTGAAGTTCTTCATGCTTCCACCAATCTTCAACAATTGTCTCCTACTTCAAACTTGCCATCTCCATTGCAGCTTTTTTGATCTTATTTTCAGTGACAGTGCCAGGTGGCTGAAAAACTGGCTCTGATACTATTGGTATGGTAAAACGTAGAAAGAATTTTATTCAATTCCAACAGACTTTCTTTGCCTATTTATACTAGTATGAGTGTGTAGAATACTTACAAACTAACTAATCCCTTAACAAACTCTTATTTCCCTAATCACCACATAATATTTTCTTTGTTCTCTTATACAGTCTTTAGAGGGATTAGCAGAGGTTTCTATCTGATAACTATTTCTAATTCACATATGCAGGGATACCCATAGCAACCTCGCTTCATTCTTATAAAAGTGGCTTTAGGTAGAAATACATTTGATCAGTATAGAATTTCTGTCCTCTCTCGTTCTTGTACCTTTTGAGGGACCACTTCTAAAAGATAATGTCTGCCTATTATTGGAATTGGACGGAAAATTTTACCAAATTGTTTCCCTCGCATATAAATAGTTTGACGCTTCTATAAGCTGCTACTTTTGGTTTATCAATTTAGTCTGCAATTGGCACTCGCATTAAGAGGCAAGCATGTTGATTTTCAACCTTTTACTGAAGCTTTCAACTTTTCATAACAGCTCCTAAAGTCAAAAAAATCTGAAATAATCATTTTCCCAAGATTTTTTTTATTACTGTTGCTTCTTGTAGACATCCAATTATATGGCTTTAGTAAGATATTTCCAACTGGCGTTTTCCATCAGAAGCTTCTCTTTGGATCAAGGTAAGTTGGAGATATATATGAACAACCTTTATGATACATTTTATTATTTAAAATATGAATTTCATCCTATTAATTATAGTGATTCCAATTCAAAGGGTCATACCTTTCTACTAGTCCTTTCTAGGTTTGCAGCCTTTTGTAAAACTTTGATGGTAGTTTAAATCAATCAAGTACAAGTTCTCCTACTTGATTTACATAATTCCATGCTTCATCATACATTATCATTGTCTGTCTATGCTTAAAGTTAGATGCTTTAGTACAAGCAACGCTTATTATCGAAATATTTTTTCTGGTGTGTTTGTCTGTACGCTTGTTTAAGGAAGTTTACAACCATCTCAGATGGGGTCTTTGTTTACCTTGGGAACAAACATGCTGATTATTTCTGCCAGGGCAGGCCATTTTCCTGATCTAGTTCCAGTGGTTAAAGCATCTATGACAGAGACTACTGTTAGTTTCTTCACCCACCTAACCTCTTCAGCTTTCTTTTGAACTTGTATCTTTGTTTTCTTCTGTTATTATTATTATTATTATTATTATTATTATTTTGCGGGGTGGGCTATAACTTGTCAATCTATTAAACTCCTAAATCAATAGCAAGATCCCTTGCTTGAGTCGGTTGATATCTGGCTGCAGGCTGTTTGTTTAGAGTCAGAGAAGATAGCTTATGGATCTCTGGAAGATCAAGTTGCTGCTACGGAATCACTTTCTGCAGCAGAATTAGATGACAAGAAGTTGAAAGACATTGTGACATCAAACTTAATGACTAAATTTGCTAATTTGTCAGAGGTGATATGAAAATCTCTATTTTTTCTTAGCTTCCCAAATGGGACTTGCATGTGTCAGATGGGAATACCATAAGGCAGACGTTGTTTTGGCTTTTCATTGGATAGGGGTTGAGCATGCGAACCAGTCATGATCTCATTGAAATCAGCCCAATGGGGAATTTAGTATTCAACTGAGTTTAAAATGGTTGAGTTGTTGAGTTTCCTCTTTGAGAAGTGGATATGTTATGCTATTTTGGTTTGAGGATTAACTTCTGTGTGAGGAACTGTCTCATCAAAGAAAGAGCTGCTTAGATAAGCCACCAGTTTTTTAACAGGGGAGTAGGTACACCAGGGCAAAGAGAAACTCTTTCACATACTGTTTACTTGGGTCATCAGAGGATACTCTGATGGTTTGATATGCTTTGACCGAAAAATAAATATAATTTGAGCCTAAATAATTGCTTAAATAGGTTTAAGATATATTCCTATAGAACTGTGGCTTTCTTATTCTATATTTTGTAGCCGTTAAATAAAGAGATAGTTCAAATGATAAAGAGCGTATGAAGGATTTTACATGCAAAAGTAGGAGGGTAATAATATAATCCAGAGGGAAAAAGTAGTATGATTGAAACAAGGGGCCAATGATAATCTGATAGTGCTGAAGAATGAGAACAGGTTTATATATCATTTCCTAGGGCCTATAACATACTTTATGAAGGGATATGGTGTAGGAACTAAAGAATTATCTCCCAGTGGATAACAGAATTACCCAAAGGTTGCCGGCCATAGGGGGAAAAAGTGACGTAGGAATAGGGATTAGGTGCAGCTAGGATTATGTTCAACCTTTTGGAACTTTTTGGGTCTTTAAATCTTTCCTTTTGTGCAGAGGGAGGGTGTGGGGTATTTTGAAAATTGTGAGTGGTGAGGAGAGCTTTGGCCTCTTGAATGCTAGATTGGAGTGGATGAAGTTCATCTTGCTTCATCATTTGTTCGTGTGTAGCTTAGGTTTGTGTTGTACTAGGTGTATTTTCATTGTATTTTGTGTTGTTTAATGTACTCTGTAATTTCAGTTTCTTTTTTGGCTTGTAATACAGCTCCATTATTCTGTTTAGTCCCATTTGCTCTGTATTTTTGCTTGTTCTAAGTTTATTAGGGTAGAGGGTTCCATCATAATCTAGTTTACTTCGTTTATATAGACGAAAGTAACATGTTAATTGACACTTGCTGACTTGCTCCACCAGTAAACTTTTGATTTAGCCTGAGAGGTGTAGAAGTTTATGAAACAATGAATCAAATGTCTGATCAAATATTAAGCAATGGAATCTGAGCAGTTAAATATTTGTTTTTGTTTCCAGTTTCTGACACATGATTTTTTTTAACATTAGTTCCTGTGGTACATGCGCACATTTGTTCTATAAATTCTATCTTAAACCATTTAAGAGAATATAAGTTGCTGGCAGGATGAGTTATTTAGCTTAAAGAAGAGGGTTTTTTACCTGATGATGCATAGCCAGTGGGAGCTCCTCTGTTTATGGAGACACCAGGGCCATACTTTCCTGTTGCTGAGATTGAGTTTCAAGATTTCAATGTGGTAATATCCTGAAAATTTCATCTTTGTTATTACCTCTGTTAAAAAATATACAACATTTTTAGCATTTTAATGTGTAATTAATATGCTTTTTCAAAAATGCTCATAATAAATAAATCACCTTATATTTATTTGGAAAAATTAATTATTTGGTCCTTATAGTTTTGACTCATTCGTAACTCAATCCCTGAATTTCGATTCGTTGCAACTCAATTTTTAAAGTTTTGACTTAGTTATAACTCGATTCTTAAACTTTGACTCGCCGCAACTTAGTCCCTGTAATTTTAACCATTTAAAATATTGGTCCTTTTATCTTGAAATAAAACTCTAAAAGTTAAAATTATGATGACATTTAGGGTTTAATTTTAAATTACTAAAACTTTTAATTTGATAAAGATTATAAAGATTTGATCTTTCTAATTTTATTTTTTTAAAATATAGAGGATAATATTTTAAATAGTTAAAATTATAGAGATTGAGTTACATCAAGTTAAAATTCAAGGACTGAGTGACAATTTGGTTAAAACTTTAAAGACTGAGTTACAACAAATCAAAATTCAGGGATTGAATTACAACTAAGTTAAAATTAAAGGGATCAAATGATTAATTTTCCCTATTTATTTTAAAGTGAATCACCTTATTAAATAAGAGTAAATATAGAAAGATGGTGTTAATTTGAAGACAATTAATTACTTTGTTGGGGGTGAGATTTGATTAAAAATGCCTTACATTTTTAAATGGAGGGAGTAAGTGGTTCTTGAGAACTAGTTTGTTTGACAAGTTTGATGATTGGTTCCAGGTTGTGACTCCAGTTGCTTTGACGGATGAAGAGACTGGGCCTGAATCAACTCAAATTCATTCAGATCGTAAAACTTCAGTCTCTAGTAATTATCCTGATGTTAAAAGTGTTAATCAACTCTTGGAATCGGTAAAATGTGATTTTGTTTTATTTGTTTTAAGAATCTTGCTATTTGAAATGTTACTATATTATTTGAATCATACTTGTGCTGGAGAATATTTTTCCATCTTAATGATACAATGAGGATTATTGCATGAATAGGTTTCGGAAACAGCCAAGCCAATTGCAGATTTACCCATTTCCTCAACACCTGTACCTTGTGACCAGATAAAGAACCAATGAGAGGCACTTGGAATGGGCACGAATCAGAAAATGTCAGTTCTTCATAGTCTCAACCACGAAAAAGAAACAAAGGCAGTGATTTTGTCAAGTGAAAATGAAGTAGTATTTCCCCCTTTGCCTACCAAGGTGAGTGGTTATGTCCTTGATGAAAGGTGTAATTTTCAGGAAAAAGGAAAATATATAATATAAAGGACTCAGGATTTCTTCTTTGGTGCTCAATTGGTTTATAACAGTCAACTGACTTTTGGAGTATGGTGCTATTGATGATACCTTGCCTTTGCTAGCCAATAATAGGGGCCTGGGGCAGGGCGAGGAGGTTTCTTTCAAATTGCCTTCTAAGGCTAGGCTTTTTATGATGTTATTCTTTTATTACTTTGCTGTGAAAATAGACCATTTTGAAAGGTTGGATTGTTTCTTCTAAATTGCTTGATGTGCAAACCTGCAATGAGCCTGAAAGTTCCACTGATGCATTGAGTTGAGATTTCAGATAAAGATGAACTGTGCATAGTTGTCATATTCAAACTGTGTGACTGTTCTAGGTAGTTATTCAAGAATCATGATTGTTTATCTGATTGCCACGAATTAAAAAATATATAGGCCTCGCTCAGTACCTGCTCATCTAAATATGATGAGAAAAAAAGTGTGAAGTATAAGGATTGAGCCAATGGTATATAGCTCACTCCTTTTTAGATTCTTCTACTTATGATTTTCAAAACCTCTTAAAATCTTGTGAGATTTAGTGATGCATAAATGATGCATGGAGATGTACATTTAATGTCAGTGATTATCATTTGGTGATTGTACAGCTCATTTGATTCTACTAGCTACTGTTCTGTTTTGCAGGTGCATAATTTTTCCATAGGAGATCTGAAGTTAGTCACCAAGGCCCTTTCCAGAGAAGGAACAAGTTTTCCAGTGTCTATGTGACCACGAAGAGCAAATATTCTGTGAGGCTACCAAATTCGAGCCCCTTTGATAAATTCTTGAGAGCGCTGGATGCCAATGGATCGAGGTTGCCGTCGACACGCACAAACACCCACACGTGTCTATCTACACGTACACGGATATGGCCTTTTTTCCTCTCTCTGATGTCTCTTCTCATTCCCAGTCTGGCTATTTATTCATTCTTTGCACCGATTATAGATGCCTCTTCTACAGACCGTCGCCCGCATTGATGCTCCAAGTGCCTGAAATAGGCGGGAAAGTATTTTATTTTCCTTCTTCGGTGGGAGGTGACATTCTCTTTAACTGCAGCCACATTTTGTTGAACACTTCTGAAAGAATTTTCAGTATATGTTTATTAGTTTATATGCAGGGTCCAGTCCAGTCCAACAATAATAATTTTAAGATTTCGTACTCTAAATATTCTTCAAAAGCTAGAAACTCCTCAAGAGTATCGTTTTTGGAGTAATCTTCCCACGGTTTACTTGGCCCTTTACCCTTTATATATATATATATATATATATATATCAAACGCACGCGTTACAATTAATAAACACAAATCGTATATCTAACTGAAAAATATTATTAGTGGCAACTTTTTAGCTGTTTTTTGGCCAAAAATATTAGCTTTTTAGAATGCTGTAATTTCATCAAGGGGTTGTTGATAACTGGTTGCTGCACAGCTTATCATGTTGATAACAAACTGTTCAAGGTTGCCATCAGGAGTTATTTGCAAACATCATAAACACACTGCTAAGATATTAACGTGATCTGAAGGTAATCATTGATCATATCAACACACTTAATTAGAAATTAATTTATCACAAATTCGAAAATGGTATAGTTAGTTTTATTGAAGGTAATTTACCACATCGGCCTAATTTGAATGGATTTATTTCATTCCACAAGGGAAGGTACAATTGCATGAAATACGGGAGAGATATAGTATAGTAGAATTTTAGAAGGATACTTCTACAAATGCAACAAATTGTTCAAATTTTCAAATGTGTTTTACCAAGTATAAACTGAAAATCAAACACACATTTAAAGTGATAGAAAGTTAGGAATCAACCTCAATTCAAATCTATTATTGATAAATGGCACAACAGCACCAGCTACAATAATAATAATCAATAAATCAATATCAATCTAATCTAGATAGTAACGAGGAAGCACATTTTCAAATTGATGCGAGGGATGCTTGTTCTGTCGTTTCACCATGGAAAATTACACCTCGCACCATCCACGGCCTTGCATTGAGAGCAAAAGGAGAAGAAATGCCTCAAACTGTGATAAGCTTTTAGACTGATCAGTGGGCGGGGTCTTCTCTTTTTTTCTTCCGCACCAAACTTCCAAAATTTTCTTCTCCTTTAAATGATGCGAGGGCTTAATTTTCTCTGGTAAACTCTTTTGTACATATTTTTTTCATAGTACAAGGAGTAAAGTTCCGCCCGCAATACAATTCATCTCCTCCCAACTAAGAAAGTTATTATATGCATAAAGGTTTTATCCGCCCAACTGGCAATGAAAGCTTCTATCGCTCACATTAATTTTGATTTCTTAATTATTGGACTGAGATTTTGGGCTCTCTCCCGACGAGCCCCTTCGAATTGGCAGAATGGGTTCGATGGCCCAATCAGAACAATTAGAGCGAAACTCAGCTTACGGGTTGAAAATAATAAAATATGGTTCTATCTACCCGGTCCGACGTAGTAGATCATTCAACTCTCGAGTTTCTTGGCTGATAACAGACCCTGTGAATGTTATCGTGTTGGTTGGTTCTCCTCGGTGATCGGGCGAAATGACGGTAGCGGCAGGGATCGGGTACGCGCTACTAGCGTTAGGCCCGTCTCTCTCCCTCTTCGTCTCTGTAATTTCCAAAAAGCCGTTCTTAATCCTCACTGTTCTCTCCAGGTACACACTTTCTGTTGGTTTTCTTTCCCCCATTTTTCTATCACATTTTTCTTGTGTTTTATCTTTCTTGTGATCTTCATATTAAGCTAAACGTTGGCATGAAAAAGTTGAGACTAAATAGAAGCTATTGCTTGAAACATATCTGGAGTGTAATTTACAATTCGTATGAGCTTACGGGGCTACTTCCTGCTTTTCTCATTCGCGTTTTCCCTGAAGTTTACCAGTTACAAGATGATATTTTTATTCCCAATCGTTTATAAACAATTTTCTTGGTTAGAAAGCTGTGCATCTAAACGGATATCTGAATTTCTATCCAATTAATATGTTTTGACTTTGAGCGTTTAAATTGTTGATCTGATACTTGAACTTCTAAAATAAAGTCTATTTGTTTCTTTTTCTCTCTGTTTTTTTTTTTTTAATACTCTTACGAAGCTTTCATGTTGTCACTAGAAAATTTATGTCTTTATCTTGTTGGAACACCGAACTTGATTAACAGGACAAGAAAGATTTTTCTGTTGGAAGAAGTTATTTGCTTTTCTATAACGACGTAAAATGAGCTTCTTTGGCATGGATGAACCGTGACACTTCCTGTTTTAAAATATCTTAAGTACGTTAGGTACTTAATACTGATGTAGTGTTGTATATTGCTGTATTTAGTACGTTGCTGTGGCTTATAAGTTTGATTGTGCTGTCTGGAGTATGGAGGGGTTTCCTTCCTCTAAAAAGGACGACATGGTGGCCTTTTGGAATACTTATATTGACGTCTGTTGCTTTCCAAGAAGGGCTTCGTGTTTTATTCTGGAAAGTCTACAAGTAAGTCGGTATTGTTATAAAGTATTCTTATGCATTCGCGCTATCTCAATGTCTTTTACATAGATAATTTTCTTTCTTTTTGTGAAATCCTAGCACTGCTTCAAAAGTCGCTCTTAGTTACTCCTCTTTTCTTTTCTTATTTTAGATTTTGTATTTTTTGCATTGGAGTTTGGAAAATTGGCTGATGCATCATGTTTCCTTTGGTAAAGTTTGCTTCGAAATATTGCTTGATGGATTTAGACAATTTCAGCTGTGAAGGCTCCAATATAGCTGAACGAATGCTTAGAAGTTGGCCTTTCTTTCATCATGTTTCTTAACTTACTTAATTGTTTATTTCTTGCTGATGGTGTCTGCCTTCTAGCGGGCCAAATGATGTTGTAACGACATCCTCAAGTTGAATGTTCTACTTGTATATTCTTGTTGCCATCGCTAGTTGGCATCAAACTTTATATTTGATTCTTTGAAATGACTAATCTTCTACTTACTGCATGCTATAAAGTGAGGATAACTTTTGTTCTATTTTCTAACAGAGTGACAACCCCTGCTTTTAAAAAATTATATGGTAATATTGAGGTGTATTATTGCTGTTTTTGCATCTGGCAACAATATAGTTTTTTTAATCTTTTTTTTCTCCTGTTGATCAATGCTCAGGAGGCTGGAAGATATTTTAGACGCTTTTGCTGACAGAGTATCAAAACCACATCTTTCACTGACTGATAAAATGCAAATTGCTCTGGGTAAGAATACTGAGGTCTTCTGATCTTGTTTCAATCATTATTTAGCTGTCCCAAGAACCTAGCTGATACTGCTCAATATTTTTTTGGGGGGTTATTTTGCAATTAACTAGCTGCATCCATGAATTTAATTGGATATTATCCCCAAGAGAATATGGAATCATTTGTTGAAATGCTATCTCTATGGCTTATTGGAGTAGGATCTATATCATTCATGATAGTCAGTTCTTCTAACATCATTTATACATGTTCTTCACAGCCGGTGGTTTGGGTCATGGTGTGGCACATGCTGTGTTCTTCTGCCTCAGCCTATTGACTCCTGCATTTGGTCCAGCTACATTTTTTTCTGACAGATGCTCACAGATACCATTTTTCCTTCTTTCTGGTGAGCTTTCTCCCTGGTAGATTCTTATATTCATTTTTATGGCATGGCATTCTACGTCTTTACATTTTTAAAACTTTTTTTTTTTTTGTGAAATTTGAATGTGTCTTTCTTTCATTAAATACAGGAGTCAATAGGCTGAGGGATCTTTGACTTTACTTTAAAAGAGAAGGGAAGAAAAGAAAATATGTTTTCTTGCATAAACAATATTTTCTTGAAAAATTGGATTTATGGAATTAGGTTTTGGCAATAAAATTTCATTTCTTTCCCTCATTTAGCTAATCTTTTTTTTCCCGTTTCATTTACTTGTTGCAGCAATTATTGCTCTTGCATTTGTCACAATTCACACTTTCTCAATGGTCATTGCATTTAATGGATACGCAGAGGGGAATAAACTGGACCAATATACTGTTCCCATTGTCCACCTTGTTGCAGGGATGGTGGTAAACTCCTGCTCTTCAAATGCTGATTTATGCCATATATCTCACAACAGTAGCTTTTAACTAGCCATCCCTTTGCTCTTGTGTTTGTCTCAAACATGTATTTTGCACAGGGCCAGATAAAGAAACTTTAGCATAAAGGCGTAACTATAGCTTCTTAAGTTGTCATCTATTTTTCAAGCCTAGATAAACAAGCTATTGCTTATTCGACCATAAAACAATCTTCACAAGAATTTTTTACATTAAAGCAAATGATATAAGATTATTTCTAACACAAACGTGCGTACTAAATAATAGTAGTTGAAACCATTTTTTTTTTTTTTGGGGGGGGGGGGATGTGGTGGGTGCGCCGCTGCAGTGAGTCGAGCTTGAGGTTGCATGTCACTTGATTTGTTTGAGCCCTCATTCTTTGTTCATAGCAAAACTTCAGTCAATAGGTTTCTATTTATATATGGATAATTTTGAGGAAACATTGAAAGACCGAAATAAATGGTAAACGCCCCCCCTCCCAAAAAACCCAAAAAAGGGGGGGGGGTGTAAATCAATACCAATTTCAGACTTCCTTATACCATGCGTTTGTGATAGTTTTTGGTTTCACAATTAACGTTGATGACACTGTTTTCTTGCCGTTTACATTAGAAACACTTTTAAATTTGGTGCTGCAATGAATAAATTCTGAGTCATTGATGTGAAACTGGAAATCACATGATCATATCCTTGTAATAGTTCCCAATCAATTTGGAAATCGTATTTATGACACTAGCTTCTTGCCGTTGACTTAATAGACTCTCGTAAACTTGGCGCCTGGTGGCTGCATTGTTGGAATTCCTCTCCTATATTTCATTGCAATGCTGAACTTATTCAACTGTGGAAGAATAGTATGGAGAAGGCTGACTGAAAACCAGAGCAGATAGGGTTAGTCATGTCAGTAACCTTTGTAAAATCTATTCTCAGTGTATAGTTGATTGTCTTCGCTATATTGGTTGGAAGTTGAACATCCGAGATACTAGGTAGTGCTTAAATTTTATGGGTAATGGAAAGTGTTTACTTGATCTTAGGATCCCATTTTTCATAGTGGGTAAATGTGCTGGACCTTATTCAACTTAATGCTGTTTCTGAAGCCTCCCTTGACGTCAGGTTCAAGCTTGTTAAAGCCATGGCAAAGAGTTTGATCGCAATTGCTTTCAGACTCTGGCAATGACAGGTGAGGAGTTATCATGTAGTGGAAATTATATTAGAGTAAACTTGTCAGGATCGGGTTTTCCAATTTATTTTTTGTTTAATTTTATTAAATATTAATGATTAATAAAAAATAAAAGAAGCTCATATAATTATAAAGTTCTATAACAGTTTAACTGGAATTGCTAAATATTTTTTTTGAGAAAATTGATCATTTGGTCTTTGTAGTTTTAAATTTTAATCAAGTTGTAATCCAATTTTTAAATTTTGACTTATCATAATTTGGTTTTGTTAATTTTAACTCAATTGTAATTTAGTTTTTAAACTTTAACTTTTAACATTTAGTCCCTATAATTTTAACCATTTAAATATTAGTCCTTGTATTTTAAAAAAACAAAATTATAAAATAGATTTTAATCTTTGTGAAGATTAAAAGTTAGTAATTTAAAATATTTGTACTTAATTTTAACATAGTTTTAGTATTCTCTCGTAGGATCTTTCCTATTATCATAACTTCCTATTCTTTTATTTTAAATTTTATCATAATCTTGCATTGTTTGCATATATTTCTCATAAAGCGAAAGCAGAAACACATCAAGATTGAGTGCTTTCCCGTTTTCCTTTGAGAATTATCGGTTAGCAAATGGGTGAAATCAATCTCATGAAATACTTCCTTATCATCACTTGACTTCCTTAACCATTACTATAACTCCCTCCTCTCCCTTTGCCTTCTTATTTTTTTTCCCATAGCTCTAATAAAATTGAAATCATTAGACTATTACTATTACCGTAGTAGTATTACGCAGCAATTTTTGAATGACCCTTATTACTATTACGCAGCAGCCCTTTCTGTGAGATGGTGAAAGTCTTTAGAAGGCACGTGACTTTATCTTATCATTATCCTTGAGTATTATACCTTTGAATCCTTATGCTTGTATACCATGTACAAACAGGTGCTAATGTAAATGTTGGTGCTAGTAGAGCAACTAATTGACGCATTTGCTATTTTATTGCTTCTTTTTTAAGGCACACCTGATGAACCAAGTGATTGTCATTTGACTTTTTGAAAGACCCGGTGGGATGTATAAACTCATCTCATTATGTACTGCATTATATGGTGTGGTTTTTATTGTTCTCGATATTGTGAATTTCAAATCTGGAGTACTGCACACAATTACATTATGTTTCCTAAGAATACTGTAGTGTTCAGTCATTTACATTCTAGGGTATTGATCCTGTGTTTGTTATTGTTTCTCATATTATTGTTCATGTTTCTTATTAATGCGTTGGCTAAAAAAATATCTTATATTATCAGCATATGTCCGTAATAATTTTCAAAAATTAATTTTTTGGTTTTTATAGTTTTGACTTAATTGTAACTCAATCCTTAAAATTTTGACTTGGTTGTAAATCAATTTTAAACTTTACCTCTTGTAATTTAATTCATGAAGTTTTAACCTCTTAAATATTGATCCCTATATTTTAAAAAATAAAATTATAAAGATTAAAATTTTTTTAAAATTTATTACTAACATTTTAAATTATTAAACTCTTTTAATCTTTATAAATAATAAAATTTTAAAATATTTTTAATTTTTATAATTTTACTTTTTAAAATATACAGATCCATATTTAAGAGGTTGAAACTTTAAAGATTAAATTGTAAAAGTTAAAGTTCAAGGATTGATTTATAACTGAATCAAAACTTTAAGGATTGAGTTATAACGAGTTAAAGTTAAAGAATTGAGTTAAAATTATAAGAATGAAATGATTAATTTTTTTTTTCCATCAATTTTTGTTGACTTTTGCCTGCCATATCCAATAAATGCATGACTGGTAGTTAAGGTTCGAAGTAAGGCCTTATTTTTCTTAAGTTTTATGCATAAATAAAATCTGGAGTTGATAGATCAGGAGAACAAGGGAGAGGGGGAGAGAGAGTGGAGAAGGAGAGACGGTGATGATGGGCCCACAATTTTAAAAATTAACAGTAAAATTTAATTGTTTAAAACTTAAAACGTACCGGGTTTAAATTATCATTAGGTCTATATAATTCAGGATTTATATTAACCGTAAAATCTGTTAGGACTTGAAATTGCAATGAGAAGGAAAAGGATTCGGCTCATTGAAATTTTCCTTTGATGACTTTGTTTATTATGACCCATCTTTACTTTTTATTCGCTTCTCGTCTCCCTCCAGCCCATGCCTTTTCTTATGTAGTTAGAAGTGCCAAGGTGCTGTGCAGGCGTTATATGTGAACGAGTAGTGGTGCTGGTGTTATCCTATATATCTTATTGAGTGGGGTTGTATATGTGGTTAGAATTGGGTTACATATATAATTATATTTCCCAAGGTTACTAGAGGATAAAACTTCGCAACTTTCTTTTTTCAACGGGGTGTAGGATGTCATTGAACCAAGTGATTCTCCATATTTGGAAGAGATTCTCATATAGTTGTATCTTGTATATATCATTGTATTGATGTAAATTAGTGGCAAAGGACAATAATATTTGCAAATAATTATTATTGCTATAAATATAAATAATTGCATACTTGGAAAGAAAAAATATAAACATAATTACTAATGTAACTTCAAAAGCTGAATTTATGTATGCATGTATCCGTATAAATAAAATTAGTATAAATAATTAAACTCTTTATGTGAACATAAATTATTGATTTTTATTATTATTTCGAACAATGCTAATCAATTGTACATTTAACTTAATATTGTCACGCACATAAAGTAAGTAACTTTGGTTTACCAAAAAAAAAGAAAGAAAACATAATCATTTATTTTTATAATTTTATTGAAATTTATTTCTATAATTTTTTTATTATTTTAAATCCTTATAATTTCAAAAAAATTAAATAACATTTGTTTTTTATATTCCTATAATTTCAATTTTTTTAATATTTTTAATTTTTATAAAGACTAAAAATATTTAAAAAAATTAAAAAAATTAAAAATAAAATTTGATAAAATTGTAAGAACAAAAAATTATGTTTAAAAAAAATTAAGTTTACGTTAACATTTATTTTAATTTAAAAACACAAGTTCTCACTTCTCAATATGCCTTAATCCTTATCATTTACATAAACAATTATTTATCCCATTTACACCCATGCATTATCATCATCAAAGAACATGCCTATATAGTTCCCACTAAATTACTTTGATCTTAGTGAAGGAAACTGTAATACTTAAAATGTGAGATATCATATTAAAGCATCTGTGAGCATTTAAAAAAAAATTATGAGAAAGTCATTTTCAGTTAAATCCAACAATACCGTAATCTAACCCAATTTGATAATCATATAAAAAATAATTTAAACATTTCCTAATGAATAATTATTAGTTATTAGTATTATCAAAGAACACAATAGTTTTTTTATCCTTACAACAATCGTATAAAAATGCAACACTGAATTCAATTCATAGTTACAGACGGTTTAAAATGCTAGAATTAGATAAATGACGACGTTATAAACTATGCACTTCACTCAATTCAACTATAACATGTTCTGCATTATAATACGTAAGACCATTTTATTTACAATAAATTAACCGTGCTTTGCACGTGCTAAAATCATGAGCGTAAACGAATTACGAGCAGCAATCCGCTAACCCAGCGTACACCAATGCTTACCTAGCTTTTGAATTTCTGATCCCCATTGTATCTTGCTAAGAAAATAGAAGCAATTATTTGTGGGAGGAAAAAAAACAAAAGAATGCTCGTGAACCAGAATACTGACGTGAAAGAAAATTTTGGCTGTGGTTGGCCGTTGCAGTCTATTGGATTTCAGTATCCTGATCACCTGTGAAAGAATTTCCAAATATATCTGTCAGACAAATCCTTGATTAAGTGAGCTCCAAATATGCCCTCTTCATCTACCAGGCTCCTCAGATGCCTTGCTCCATTGTTGAAGCCCACATAGCTCTTCTTTGTTGCAAGATAAACCACTCCATATGGAGGCCTCAAGCACTAATCAAAAGGACAAACAGATGAATTAAAAAACCTGCCGTTTAACAATCTGCGGTTGAAAATCAAGACAACCAAAAGGAGGCACTTCATATGCAGTGTCATATAGTACAGCATAAAGAACCATATTCCACATTACTTTAAAAAAAAAAAAAAATCGTGAAGGATTTCAAACAGCAGAGAGAGGTCACATTTGCAGACTCTTCCAAATATTATCAAGGTATTAGCTAGGCCTAGGTGAGACTGAGAATGAACATGCATGCATGTATCTGCATTAAACTCGTTGAGAAACCAAGCACATAATTTTGGTGAGCATAGGAAACCAAGTATAAGGAATCAAACCTTTTTTATAAGTGCATACAGCTTCTTTGTGGAGGAAACAGAATATGGTATCTCCGTCATTAGAATAACATCATAACCTCTCTCTCTCTGGTCTGCCTCACCAGCTCTTTCCCAAGCACGGCTTCCAGAGAGCTTCCTAGATCTCCTTGAAAAGGTTTCATGTCCCAAGATGCTACCATCTTGACTACTACATGCATCCATGAAATCATCTTCTGAAAAGCTCAAACTCATTGCAGGTGTCACCTCATACCCATCATTTTTCACAACAGACAACACAGAGGGCAGTTCTTCCCAGTCTCCAGCATAAAAGCTAACTGATGGTGCTAGTGTCTGTCTTGAAGGAGTCAGAGGAGACTCTGGCTGCCGACACTGCCGATCACGAGCTTGCTCAAGATTTGCAAGGACATTTGGTATGGTAGTGCACCTAATAGTTTCAGCATTATGATCTTGGAAGTGCACCATGGATGCTCCCTGTGAAGTAAACCACATGGAGGACAAAGCACATTAGAGTCGCTCTTCACTCATTGTCCTTAAGTATATACCCTATCATGAAGGGAAAAATATTCAGCAGTTGAAGCACTCAAACCAACATAAGCCCTACAACTACACAGCTCAATGACATAAAAAGCTTAAACATTATATCTACAACTTAAAAGTACAGTTCAGAGACATAAAAACTGGTATTTAAAGTAATTAAAATGTTATTGTTTCTAGCCGTCAAATACAGGCAACACTTCCACAAGAAACAGCACAGTGTTCAGGCTAGGTTTACCTTCAAGCACGCAAAGATCCCAGGAAGTCCGTTGTTGCAACTAAGCTGCATGAAACAGACAGTAGAAGATAAAGATGAATCATAAGATGAATCCACAGAGAAGGAGACTATTTCATCAACAGATATCATGGATGCCACTTTTTGTGACAGGAGGCGGGGACACTACAAAGAGAATCGAGAATAATCAAATAAAAGCATTATAGAATGAGAAAAAACTGTGTAGACTAGTTACCTCAAGTACCCTTTTGCCTCTGAAGCTCAGTTGACCATCACGAATCTCATGCTTAAGAACACTAACAAGATCAATGGAACTGTCCCAGGATTTCAGGTACCCTGCAAAGTCAATTAAATTAAGTAATACCATCATACCTTGTATCCTTGTGTATGTGCATATAAGCAAAAGATACTTCCCTTTGCAAGACTCTCAGATCATTAATTTTCCCATTTGCCCTCTCCTTTGTCTAGAGATATTAGGAATGTCGTCTTGGTTAATAGAATTATTACACGGTTGGGAAGTGTTGAAAATTTTTGTAAGTCTCGTAAACTAAGGAAGTGTTATCTTTAATGCACCAAAAATAACAGGTGTAAATGTCGTGTCTAGATTAATAGAGGTAGAGGGGTCAGTGTTATGCAAACATTAATCATCAAGTGTTTTGAATAGAATTTTGTTCTTCCTAACACTTGCTCTCTATATTTTCTCAACATCATTAAATGCCAATTAGCCTATGTTCTAGGTAAACCATTACATATTAGCATGACTGCATTACTATTCAATTACTCCATTACGTGTATGTACAAGGGAAGCTCATGTAAATTATAAGAAAGAACATGCAAGTTCATCGAAGAAAAACAATCAAGCTTTTAGCATCAATTTTCAATTTGGACACTATAATTTTACATACATACCATCAAGTTTTGAGGATACTGTCTCTGAACCACTGGCCCCAATGATATCAGCAATGCTGACTCTACCCTGTATGGGATTGAATATAGCATCAACCATACTATCAAACAGCTATACAATCACAAATTGCAGCCTTGGAAAAAACTTGATTATACATTTAACAGGAAAAATTGCAATATTTTAAAGAATATACAAACCCATTGGGGGTAAAAGCAGTTTAAAAGTTTCCACATCAGATGCCATGTGAAAGCCGGCAGTTATCAAACTAAGAAACACTTTGTCAGATTGACACTTGGAGAGATGAAAATTTTCAAGGATATAAAATAAACAAACAGAAAATCAACCAACTGCATCCTTCGGCTAAAAATGACTCCAAGAAAACGAACAACTATCATCCATAAAGAACTCCATTGGAGAAAGATGCCATCCAATTATACCATCAAAAGGACCACCTAAAGAATGAAACAGACTAAGATGTACCTTAAAATGGACCCCTTGAAAGTCTGCATTATCCCCAATGTACTTGTAAGGGTGAACTGCCTATAAAACATTAGAAATATGAAATTTCAGTAACAATGTTATCCACAATGGCCCCATCAATTGCAATGAACTTTGCCTGATAATGTGAATAAAAGTATACCTTAGATGGGAGAATCTCAACTGCTGGTGATGGCAGGTGTATATCTTTCTCCGGAAAGGAGATTACGCTGTGACCTCCACGATCATGAGCCACCAAGCCAGACAAGCACTGTGTAAGCAATGATGGTGCACGCATTGCAGCAGATATTTGGCAGCGACTCTCTGAGAAGATGAGCTTTATATTATTGCATAATCACAACATTAAAAATGCATATCCACAAATATACCATAAACCCAGATGATTCCAAATCTTGAGATCTTTGACAGAAAAAATTAATAGAAAATTATGATAAGAATCCATCGACTTTTAGCTACTACTAAACGATGGAATATGCATGTATTAGGAGAAACTCCAGAAACAAGACACTGAACTCTAATCAGAAAAAAGTGAAAACCTTCTATAGCAAATTCCAGAAGCGAAAGGGGAAATTAAAGAAATAAATTCTTCAAACACATCTGGAAATGATAATCTAGGAGGAGCTCAAATCATCAATTTCTGTGTAGAGGCATTGTCTTCGAAGATTTCCGCCATGAGCTACAAACTGCTAGCTAGTTTTCCGCACGTTTCCGTGGCCTTTGTATTCAACCAAAAAAAAAAAATCATCAATTGCTTGCTGGGACAATATTTTCCGTTTTGTGGTATCAAGAAGAAATAATTGCCCAAAAATCTAAAGGCAACACATGCTATGTAAATTTATTGGGAAGCCACAGTTAGATTAGCGACAGCTACGAAGTAAAATCCATACGCATGATTGTGAGCAAGCTAACCAACCAAAACAAAACGGAGAAGGCAGGGCGTTCGCTTGTTAAGAATAAGAGAGACAAATATCAACACAAGAAAAACAAATCAAAGGTTCATCACCTCAGCAAAAAAAAAAAAAAACATAGTAGATGAAAATCTGAAATCGAACAAGAAAATAAACAAAAGACCTACCAGAGAAGTGAATGGCAGCGATCGGGAAGAATTTCAACACGAAATCTGGGAGAAGGAAGAACACTTGAATCTATTTTCCTGTTGGAGAAAGAGGCACTGGGATATAGAGAAAACAGGACGTTCAAACTGCCAACCCCAAGTCAACCAAGAGATGGGGGAAAGCAGGGAAACAGAGAAGCTGCGACTGAGAGACGCGCTCGAATTCCAAAACGACCCTTTTGTTTGGGGGGGGGGAGGATCTCGAGAATACGGTGGTCTCGAGGTTGAGCGTGGTAAATAAGGGGAAATGACAAGGGGCGTCTTTGGAGGTAGAAAGCGGCGGCGTGGTCGGCTGTCGTTTAACCTTCCAACGTGTTCTTCGGCCGGGCCCACAATGCACTTTTTTTTCCCCGCCCCTACTAGACAAATGCTTTCGAGCTCGGTTAGTCATCGTTGAGCTGCTGGCACTGTGGCGCGGGCTTCTATTTTGGACTCCCTTTAATAGTTTGAAATTATGAAAAAAGAAATGAAATTGGACATGGAATCTGTTAACATGTGTGTTTGGTATGCAATAATTATGATTCTTTAGAATCAGGATTCAAGAAAATTTGATGGAATTCAATTCCATCATATGCATCATGTAATCCAATTCCATGGATTCCTTTTCTTCAATTTGCCCCTTCTCTCTCCTTCAATATAATTTTTTTTAATTTTAAAAAGGACACTTTAGTCTTTTCTTATTTTAAGTACTTATATTTTATTAAAATTATATCATGATTCCATCATTATACCAAACACACTTTTAAATCCAATTCTATTCCGATTCCGATTCCGATTCCGATTCCGATTTCATTAAAAATTCTTCCATCATACCAAACATGGCCTTGGTGTTTTTCAAGGATTCTGTAACTTCCACCCTATTTCCCACTCCGGCCTTTCTTTCTTTTTTTCCTTCTCTAGTGGGTCAAAGCTACATTTCATTTCTCTTTCCATGAGCACCTTTGACTAATTCGTTCGACTTTTTGCGTCAGGTTAGAAAAAGTCAAACTGCACAAATGTAACGCGGGAAAAACTGGCAGAGTTTTGGTTATGGCCTTCCAGACCCATCTTTAAGCACTCTCAGTGTACTCCGATTTATTTTGATTCGCGGATCACTCAGGTTTGGGTAATGTTGCATGCCCCTTGGAATTAGCTCTTTTAACCCTTCCGAAACCAATTCTGCTCTCAATACAATATCTGATTTCATGTATTAGTATATTGGATTCAAGTGTTGTCAAACCAGGCATGAGCATAATAATTTTAACAAATTGAGAGTCACGTTTTAAAAATGTTGACTCGTTGAATATTAGTTTAAGTTCTAATCTTTTTACATGATCACAATCTTATGTCAACAAAAATTACTTAACAAAAGGCGCATTGGTTGGTCAGGTCACCACCTCAACTTAAATTTTTGGTTTTTCATAAACTTCCTTTAGATCGTAGAATTGTAGTAGTAGTAGTTAAAAAGCAGGAGGAGGAGGAGGAAAGGCATCTAAACCTCTCGCCTTGTAAAGCATGGCCTTTTATTTTATTTTTATTTTTTTGGGGGGGGGGGGGGGGAATGCTCGCTAGCCATCATACTCATGCAGAAAGTTCCTCACGCTGAACAAGAATCTAGGAGCGGTGCGTCAGGCCCTGCCCAAAAGGTCTGTGAAACAGCAATAACGTGGGCTGGAATTCTCTCTCGGTTCATATCTCCGTCCTTTTCCCCGTTCTATGAAACACTTTATTTTTTTCTGGCTCCTGTTTCTAAAAAAAATTTAAACCCGCCACATATTTTAATGGAGCAGAAGAGAGCAAACTCAGCAAAGTAGCTAGGTGAGGACAGTAGAGAACCTGTTCCCGGTAAATGTCACTTATCCGGACAACTAGAGTCATGTGCTTGAGTTATCACGGATATTCACTCATTCATCCAAGACAGGAGCATTCCCATTAAATTCTGAATCAAGCCCCTCATGCCCGTCAAATTCCTCGAGCCCGACCAACGTCTCTATTGGCAGTTCTCGCTCCACTGCAAAATATCCCCTTTCCATTGTAACGAGTCTCTTTAACAAAAGATCTTTCCTAATTGAATTCTTGCCAGCGGATAATGGTTTGATCGTTGGCCTTTCTCTGTGTACTCTTTTTACTGAAGGTGCTTTTTTTGCTGAACCAATTGTAGATAGCGTGCTACGCCTTGGAGTTTCAGATTTTGATCCGCATTCAGCCTCGTCACCATCTTGTTTGCCAGAGACAAGCCCTCTTGCACACTGCTTCCTGGGTTTTAACTTTTCCCCTACAAGTTTCGAGCCAGAGGATTTAGCTGGCGAACCAAAAAGATTTACATGCTTCCTGGGCGAGATGCAGAATGAGCTCCAGAATTCTTCAGAATTCCAATTAAATTCCTCTTGGAATGGCCAGAAGAGTGGTTCATCAGTTATGACTTGTTCCGTGTTGCGGGTTTGTGATAGATATTCCGCCCATGAAAGAAGTTCTGGATCCCAACGGCTCTTACGAGAAAGGCTTGGAAAATCAAAATACTCAAATTCTGTCTTCGAAACTAAAATCCATTCACGGTCCTCGTTCTCTTGGAGACCGAGTAAATAATCCAACCAAGTGACTCCGTCTAAATCGGAAGCCTCGGTGGAAGAATCAGACTTGGTGCTAAAAGGACTTGAAGACTTGAAATCTGAAAGCCACTCATCGTCTTCCCCTTGGAGATTAAATAAAGAATGCCAATAACTAGCTTTGTCTCAATCTAAAACCTCAGGAGAAGAATCGCTATTAGTGCTGAGAGTAGTTGTATGGTTCTCAGACGAACACGCATGAGAATACCCTGAGGCTGAATTACCAGAGAAGCTAAGGGAAGAACCTGTCGCCCGAGCGTCATTCAGACTCACGCTCCTTGCACAAACAGTAACAGCAGCCTTTTCGTTCTTGAGCAATTTCTGTGAAGAATTATGATGAGCTTTTAGGATGGTTCTCTCCGGAAAAGAAATATTTTCAGTAGCATTTAATCTGAAGCAGTAAAAAAAATTGGCGTTTTTGCTCCAAAAAATAGATGAGCCTGCCACCATTCAAAACCACGAGACTATTGACCCATTGGCGCGAAGGTAAAATGAAGCAGAGTAGGTTTCGTGTTCAACAGGGGACAGAGAACATATTCCGCCTATAGGTGTATCTGGTCTTAAACATCCACCAAAGTCTCCACTTTCCTCTACTAATACCAGGGGACGTGTAAAATTCACATCCTTCATAAGATCACAAAGCTGACATTTCTGTTTATGTTGAGATCTTGTGTGGGGATGCCGAGTAACAGTCAAAGCCGTTGCGGCCGCTGGCCTGGCCATGATCACAGACACACTGTTACATTGGTTTAACCGGAAAGATAATGTAAGAGCATTATGATAGAAAAAGGAAAAGAAAAGACAAACATAAACACCAACGAAATCTCATAACTGAAGACACCCAATAATAGCCGTCGTTGAAGGAAAATTCCACCTGAATAGATGTCACGCAGATGCAGTTTGGGGAAGGGGGAAAAGAACGATAGACATTGTTGACTGAAAATGTCCAAATCAGTATCACAGAGGTTTTAAATTATTCAAAACGAACAATCGTGGGTTTGCCGTTGGTGTGCCAGGTCAAGTACGTCATGTTTTATATTAAAAAGAAAGAGTCAAGTGGCAAGTAGCACGGAAGGTTTGGATTTGGTTGGCGTCAAATGGAAAGAGGATTTAACTGTAGAAATCTCATTCTGGATAGTCCAACTGAGATGTATACATGGCTACAAACAAAAATGAGCAACAGATATAGGGTGTGTTTGGATTAAAAATTTTATAACTGAAGTTAAGATTCAACTGAGGTTAGCAAACTAAGGTTAAAAAAAAAGTCAGTTAATGTAACGTGATTTATGTTTGGATACCTTATTTTTAAAAGTTAGTTAGATAAACTGAAATTCGTTTGGATAATTTGATTCAAAAGCCAGTTAAAATGTTTAATGACAAAAATAAGTATGAATTTTTTTCTTAAATATTAAATCTTAAATAAGCATGATTATATTTTTAGACTAACTAATAAGTAAAAATATTAAATTTAAAATCACAACTAATAAGTAAAATATCTTAAATATTCAATTACAAAAACCTAAAATAAACTAATGTTCAATTGATATGATTTACAAGCTGGTCTCTAATTATATCACGAACATGTTGCATCTGTCTTGATGATCCGGGTAGATTTGACGAGGATGCCTCACCAATATCGATATCTTCCTCAAGGACATCTACACTTTCATCTTCAGCTTGAATGAATTGCTCATCAGTAATTGAATTTCTCCTAATAAAGTTATGTATTGCCATTGTTGCACAAACAATTTGAACTTGTGTTTTATATTTAAATTTGGGCATTTTTCGTATAATTGCAAACCTATTCTTCCATACTCCAAAAGTTCTTTCTATAGTGCATCTCAAACTTGAATGATAATAATTAAAGACCTCATTATTGTTTGCAAATCCTGCAACTCGCCTGAAGTCTGGAAGGTGATAACGTTCGCAACGATATGGACCAAGATACCCATTTAGTGTTGGATAACCAGAATCAACCAAATAATATTTACCTATTAAATAAAAGGAAGTGTTGTAAATTTGACCAATATTAAATTAATGCAATAATTATTATAGTTACTTTAATAAAATATACCTGGAGGTGGATGCGAAAAATGCATTGAAGGAGTTGATATGGCATTATCAAATACTCGGGCATCATGAGTTGTACCTTCCCATCCCGCAATGACAAAAGTAAAACACATGTCCCAATCACATACAGCCATGACATTCTGTGTTGCATATCCCTTTCTTCCAATAAATTTAATTTGATCAGCAACACTAACCACACATGGCACATGAGTGCCATCAATTGCTCCTATAGCATCCTTAAAGAATGGCCAATACCGTGGATCATTTTGAATTTTTGAATGACATCGTTGAAACAAAGGATCAAGTGGTTTTATGTTTGCCTTGGAAAGGTTAAGGCAGGCAGCTAATACTTTATGAAAATTTCTATGGACAGTTTCCCCTGAATGTTGAAATCGTTCCTGTATCATCCTATTACCAACTCCATGTCCAATTGTATTCAAAAACATTCCAACCATTTCTTCAACTCCCATTTTTTTAGATTTCTTTAGACCAAGCTCAACTAGTGTCGCACACAGTTGCCTAAACAAATGTTTTTCCATTCGAAACATTTCATAACAACGATCAGGATGACCTTGCAAAATCTCATTGACCCACATTTGCCCTGTTTGCCTGCTAGTTCTTCGTGGCTCTTTACACACATATGGCATCACATATTCACCAACTAAGTGACATATTTCTTCTTGCTCAGATATATCTTGTTGTAACAAGGGAAGTAGTTGATGAGCTACATCTACATCCCAACCTTCATTCCAACCTAACATATATTCATTTGAATCTTCCATGATTTTCAACCTGAGGTAAAATAGTATATGAATATCATTTGTATATAATATAAAATACATAGTATATAAATATCATTTAATAACATAAAAAATAAAGCATAAGATAAGCATTAGATAAGAGTTAAATATTCATTACAAACCAGCCAAAAGAAACTACAAGTAGTCTTTAAGTCAAAATAAACACCAGTCAAGTCATCATAAGCATAGTGAGGTACAAGTCAGCCAAAAGAAACTACAAGTAGTCTTTAAGTCAAAATAAACACCAGTCAAGTCATCATAAGCATAGCGAGGTACAAGTCAGCCAAAAGCAACTACAAGTAGTCTTTAAGTCAAAATAAACACCAGTCAAGTCATCATAAGCCTAAATAAAAATTCATCCTGATGTATTCTTTGAAATAAAATCCGGTAGATGGTAGACTTGGTGCTTCAACCAATTGACCAAGTGATCAGGATGGTCTTTAAGTTGCCAGTAAGCATCTCGCATAGGCTTGTATAGAACAAGATTGACACATCTCCAATGCAAATCTTTATCACCAAAAACTTCTGGAAGTCCATTTAAGTGAGCCACAACCTCAGAAACTCCTATGTCATTTGCCAAAATCTTGTTCACTGTCTCTGTTCTAGCTCTATTATCCTTAGCCATTTCACTCATCGCATCTGCTATTTTCATTGAGGCAGGGACTTTTTGCTTTTTCCTCCCACCAACGCCTACCACCCTCTTTCTCTTGCCTTGACTTCCATCACCACTAGTTCCACCGGTATTTATGGTGACATTCAAGCCCAACAACTCATCGGTGACCCCCGTAGGTGCTATAGTGTCAGATAAATTTAGTTCCTCTTCACTATCACCGGAGCCTTCTCGAAGGTCAATAGTAGGGCGGTACACATCCTCATCATCATCATCCTCTATTTGGGTCTGGGTAGCAGATGGTACAAAAAGTGTCTCCCCAGTTGCTAGGACATCCTTGAATATCAAGGTTAATTCCCTTGCAAATCTCAGACCTTTATATCTAAATTTTTCATAAAGAGGATTTTCCTGCAACCATTCAAATAACCAACAATTAAAATTTTCAAATTAAATTCTAATTTTAAAAACACTTAACAACTAAAGCATACCAAGATTTTTCGCTCCCACCACTCATCTGGAGCATCAACAGTATTCTTGTCACTGTCCCATCCTAAGCCGGTTTCACTTGAAAACAACTTATGCCATACGTTCCATTCTTTCCTCATGTTATCTAGCTTATTTTTCAATTGCTTTCGCTCATACTTTTTTCCTGTCTTCGCCTCAAATCCCTCAATTATTGCCTGCCACCCATTTTTGTTGAAAGCAGTTCCTTTCCTTTGTTTCTTGTACACTTGTTCCAAGCATTCTTTAATGAAAATTTCTGTTAAAGTTGAATTCCACACAGCTTTTCCTTTGTCTCTGTTCATTGTTGTATAGACTAGCCAGCCATCACAAACATGCAAAATCAATATATATCTCTACATATATGTATCAATTTAACATATTTTTTTCTCCAGAATATTTCATACAAAAACTGGAAGAATCACCAAGCATTAGGCGTGTGTATTACATGTTTGTATATTTTAGGGGACAGATGTTTTTGCAACACAAAGGTTCACCAACATAATTTATTTCACATTCTATGCAAGTATATAAAATTATTCTAGTTTATTGATCAGCCCTTATTCCAGTCCAAGAATTTTTTGATCAATCCTTAAACCTATAAAAGATGACAAATATAATTTTATTTATGAGGGTAAGCTAATAAAACTTTTTTTTACTTTTATTTTGTTCACATTTCGTTCCATTCCAAATCCCTGGCCGAAAAAACATAGAAGAGGAAAAAAAATAGAACAGGAAAAAACAGCCCTTGCTTACTTTTGTTCTGTCAAACCTGAGGATAATCAAAAACACAGAACAGGAAAAAAATTGAACTAGCTAAAAAATATAAACAGAAACCATAAGTTTCTCCTTCTGCCAAGGATGATCAGAAACTTTCACCAAGCTGTAATTTAAAAAAAAAAAGAAGAAGAAACTTCCACGCATGATACAAGAGATCAGAAAATGCAACAGACCAGAGAATGCAATACCGAAAAATGCAGCAGACTACAAATCAGTGAAAGACCAGAAAATGCCACACAAAGAACACAACAGACCAGACCAGAGAATGCAGGCAACGAAAAAGGAAACAAAGACGAACATGGACCAGAGATGCGAAAAGAGACTGCAACAGGGATTCAGGATCTGGAACAGGGATTCGGGATCTACAGCAGAGACCATGAATGAAAAGGCAACAAGGAAGGCAATGAAAGAAGACAAAAGAAAAGCTTACGGGCAGTAGATCCGGTGACTAGGAGCAGCTCTGTTGGTCGACGCCGGAGATAGATGGGCACCAGGGAGAACGACCACTTCCGGGCAGGCACACGATGGACACAAGAAGAGACGACAGCAAGCTGGAGATCGGCTGGAGGTCACTTGCTTTAACACAGTGGAGATGAGCTTGGACGCCGGACGAGCAACGAAGGTGGAGCTCTGATCTGGTTCTTCAGTTTGCGAGGTCACGGGAGAAGAGAAAGCTGGAATGAAAAGCTGGAACTTAGCTCGTGGGTTGGATAAATGAGAGGAGAGAGAAAACATGCACAAATTGAAAAGATAATCAATGCTTCCAACGGTTAGATCAACGCAACGCCAGGAAAAAAGCCTCAACTATCAGCTTCTGAATAAACGCTCGTTTTGCTCTAACTGTGGTTGAGATATTTTGTTAATCCAAACATTATTTTTTCACTTTTTTTTCTCTAACCGAGGTTTGACTCACTCTAACTGAGGTTATGTTATAATCCAAACATGCACATAATGTTTTCAAGCAGTCAGATTGTAGACTGGGGTAACTCACGTCTCAAGCAGGGGAGAGAGTGAGGGGAAAAAAAGCAAAAAGGTAACCTGGAATTGCGAAAAAGCTAGCGACCATGAATGCATTGGGAAGAGACTATTTTGATAGCAGAGAGAGAGCGGGATGATTAAAAACAAACGTCGAGAGGGAGAGGGGGATTTAGTTTAGCTTCAGGTGTGAACTGGAAACCAACATGTTCTTCTAATTGTTTACCCAGACATCTTATAATTTTGTAAAAATATAACTTTAAATTTTTATATCTTACTTGACTTTTGTTATAAATTCATGCATTTTTTTTTAATATTTTAAAATTTATATTTTTATTTTTCAGTATTTCTATATCCCTTCATCAATAATATTATAAAAATTTAAAATATTAAAAAAATTAAAAGTATAAAAAATTATAAAAAAACTTAAATAAAATATAGGGAGCTATAATTATATTTTTTTTAATTGTTTTCTAGAGTCTATGTATATTTTAATTAACTACCTTTTCTAGCCCCATGTTCTTGTGCATTCATTAATTTGCTGGATATGCCAATATTTTGTGCGTTCACATTCATTTTGAAAAGATTTTACTTTATAAAAAGTTAATAAAAATACTGTTCAATTTATCTTATTCTTTTGGTTAACGAATTCATTTTATGCTATCCATAATTGTATCTATATATAACATGTTTTTACTATTTGGTATGCCATATTTGTGCACTATTAATATTATTGACGACAGCAAACATGTTCACTATGTGTGGAACAATATCTAGAATGTGTCTATCAGAAATTATTATTTCGGAAAAAGTTGTCTTGCAAAATTTCATAAAAAATTATAGATGTCGCTTATTTATAAATTTGTTGTATAAGACCTGTCCATTGCACTAATAGTTTACCAACTTTTTAAAAATTAAAGTTTCTTCTAAAAATTTTATTCAAATTAAAATAAAATCTATAATAAGTTAAATTATTTGCAAGGAATGAATAATGTTACTCATGATTTATATATAGGGTTAGAGGACATAAATGTTTTAGAATTTTTTCATGAGAAGTGCCTGATATATTAAATTTTTTTAAAAGCAACGTCATCCTAAAACTTTTAAAATCAAAATAGTATCACCCCAATGTTAACCCTAAAAAATGTGATTGTTAAAGAGCCTTTTTTTTTTAACTAATGGAGGCACACACGGCATGCTGAGTTGAACAATTGATTAATAAAAAAATAAAAAAAAAAGTAATTGTCCTTTGTCCTTCCCATTCCTAAAATGCTATATTTCATCCTTATCTCCTTTATCGTCTTACATTTCATCATTCGAATCTTTGCTTTCACTTGATTCATGCTTTAGTTGAAGCTTATCTTTTTTTATCTTCTTCATCTTTTGGTTTTTCAGGTCCCTCGAGTTTCTCATGCTCTCTTTAAAGGAATAAGTCAACTTTTTCCTAAGTGGATGCCTTCCAATCTGATAAATCAATTCCAAAATCCTTCTCCAACCAGAAGCGAATTGTAGCAACAATAGTAGCATTGAGGTCAGAGCTACAAAGAAACTCACAAAGCCCCACCAAAAGTAGATGACGAATAGGTCCTTTGAGGAATTAGTGAGTGAGCATACCAAATTGTAAATTCCAAAACTTAATGAAATAGAGAACAACTACCATATGGATTAACCTTAAAATTCACATGAGGGTTCAATGAAGGTGGCAGAGCTCTACATTAGAATGAAGTGATGGATTTCAACCAAAAATAACACTCAAATTTCTTACAAGATCAACATTACGACATCTTAAAATTTTAATTAAGAGTATTAAACAACGAAGGAATTATTTAGGAGTAATGTTAAGCAAGATTTTGGGCTTACGAGTAAATGTGAGGGAGAATTTGAGCTTCCTTCCATGACCGCCCATAGATGTAACCTAATAGGTGATCACCACATGTGGGTGAGCATTCCCTAAAAGTGGAGGGTCTTTTTTGCTCAAAATCGTCAATGGTTAAGTCCTTTACCAGAGATAACTGGTCGTGATCGAGAATAGAGGGGGCATATTAGGATAAGTGGTCTAAGCCATGAGCGGACATATTTATAATGTGCTCAACTATCGACAAACAAGATATCAGAACATCATTTAAATAATTGAAGGGTTAAGGGTAAAAAATGTCCCTAAGTGTATGCAAATGTGTACAAATGCTTCTAAACTCAACAATAGGTTATTTATATCCCTCAACCTCAAATGCTTTTACGTTATCACCCCACCATTTTATCCATCTATTCTTTCATTAGTGGGTCCAGTTTTAAATTTTTTTAATATTTTTTATTATAAAATATTATTTGTGGGCCCCCACATTATTTTTTAATATTTTTAATCCTCCCTCCTCTTCTCTCTCTTTCTCCTCTTCTCGATCTCATCATCTTCTCCTCCACACTCTCCTCTCCCATATCCTTCTTTGCTTTGTCTCCTTCATCTTCTATCTCCCGTCTCCCTCCGTGCTTTGTCTACTTCGTCTCCTATCTCCCGTCTCCCTCTATGCTTTGTCTCTTTGTCTTTCAAACTCCCATCTCTCCCCTTTTGTATCCTTCTCTCTTCTCTCTCTTCCCCTTACTTTCTTTGTTAGTCTCCCGTCTCCTGTCTCCCTCTCTACTTTACTTCTCAAGGACAGCATCGGGCTTTAACTCTAGCATCTATGGGATCCTAATGCTGCTTAAGGACAACTCAACAAGACAACAATAGTAAACCTTAGAGCGTTCACCACACTTAGTGGAAGATGATTAGAGAGAGTAGGTAGAAAGAAAGGAGTGCAGTAAGCTATGCACGTATGTATGCATGAAGCTTTTGGCCGATAGTTGTGTGGCCCAAATGAACATGGCTCCAATGTAATGCTTAACGGTGATATTTTATGAAGAGAAAGTTGCTCTATTTTGTAGAAAGAAACAGAGCAAGGTTGCACAAAATGATGATGACTTATATGAGAGGGAGTAGCTGCTTGCTGGATAAGAGAAAGGGATGTTGCAGCTAGGGAAGTTATTGAGGCGAACTACTTTGTTTTTTTTATGATGATAGATGAAACCTAGGCAAGTTAGCCTATATAATCAACTAAATACAATAAATCCTTCTCTAGTACAACGTATAACTTCGTAAGGGCATTAGTGAAAATACTAAGCCCAAGCAAACTATCCAGTCCAATCTTTACGAGCATGTCTGTTGCATTATTCTTTTTCTTGTTTACCTTCTTAATATGCACATCCTAATTCATTAAGCCCAACTACTTGCCCTGTTTCAAAAGCCATAGAGGTGATAAAGATTGTAGGACATGGCCTCTTTATCTTAAGGTGATATCCTACTAGAGTTTATTCGATTGGAGACGAAGTAGCCTGCAACCTCCTTGAAGTTAAACCACAAATTAACTCCAATCTCATAATTATTCGAGGTATTAAAGAGAATTTCTCAAAATTATTTTAAAGGAATCTCAATTTGCCATTTCAAATTCCAAACATAAAATTTAAGGACTCCAAATCAGAGTTTTAAAAATAAAGCGAAAGCTTGAAAATCAATTAGGACCCAAATAATGAGTTTTTAAATTCAAAACAGATTTTCACACAAAATTTGACACATACGCCATGGCTTACGGCTCGTGTGCCGTAGCGTGTCTTCTCTGTGCTATGCGCCATGGTGCATTGCATGAATTTTGACAGATCAGTGCTGTCATTTGACAGCATGGGGAGCGAACTTCCGACGCTTTCTAAATCTTTGACCGACGTCCAATTGAGATGGTTTCGGTGTCTACAAGGAGCTTTCTCATAGCTCTGGCTAATGGTATCAGTTTTACATTCAAATTTATTTTCTATCAAAAGTTGAACACTAAAACATATTTTGACACATTTTTACAAAATTTTCCAAATGGGGTGTCCCAATTTAACCACACATGCCAATAGCCTACACGAACCCTCCGATCACACTCAATAGACTCTTGAAGACTCATGCAACACACCACACGCAATCAAAAACATTTATTTCACAAAATAACCACTCAACCTCAATTTTCACAAAACATAGAGAGGGAGGAAAAATTGCACAAAATCAACCATTTCATTTATATTTCTCAAAAATATGTGTGTTCATACTTGTACAAGTATTTTGGCCCTATCCACAGGTTTACAACAAAAACTCACTAACTCAGGGCACAAAATACACTAGTTAAACACAAAATTATGCAAGTATTACATCAATCATGGTAATTAATCCTAGTTGACAATTACATTAACAAATACACATATAAAGAATAAAAGAGAGGCATATAAAGGATTTACTCCACCAATCCTAAGCCTAAGTATGTCTTTCCTGACTTGGATCCGATAAGCTAAATCTTAAAAATATTGAGAATTGAAGGGTGAGTACAACCACTTAGTAACTAAGTTTCACTTAATCCTTACAGTTATATATTAATTGTAAATAGATACAATTAGACACAAATACACATATATCACATAGCATTAAGCCACGGTTCACAAAACTAACAACCATGTAACCGAGCTTGCCATAAAACACCATATCATGTCATTTTCAAAGACATAACTCAGGGTTGCAAAAATAATAACCATGCGCCCTTAACATGTGCTGGACTTCAAAACTAATAACCATGTAGCTAGACTTATATGCATGATCATATGCTAACCTTATATCCTCCTGTTACCTCCGACACGAAATCGGTGGCTATCACATGGCTACATCCTTCATGGACTAATCCAGCCTTCCACTTGTGGGGATCTACCAGACCAGGGTTAACTTACTCACTTATGTAATTCAGTTCCCCCAATACTAATAACCATAGGGTTTTGTACCCCTAATCTAGTCTCCTTATGAATCGGTGGAGACTAGTTAGGTTCAAGTCCCGCGTAGAATAAGTGAAATAGTCCCAGAACAACCATGGGATAAGGATTACCTCTCGATTCCAACAGTTGGTGCTAAGGTTAGTTTTCGATTCCAATAATCACTATCAATACCATGTGGATTTTCAATCAACCTACTCCTATCCTTATGCTAACTCCTGCCAATGATCATGTTATGCACATTTCACACATACTATGCATTTCAATAATCATTTCTCAACACATGAATTCACATAACATATATTTCATCACAATTCTCCACCCCTATTAATAAGTTACAATTAATTTTATAAAAATATCAAGGGTGGTAGAATCACAATTTTCTTTTAAAAGAAACCATTTCACAAATCAACACTTCACTAATATGCATCATCAATTAAACTCATAATTCACATTTTACAACACAATTAACATAGTTTTCCCTAGTTACCTCAAACCTTTAAGAGGTCAAAGGTTTACCTCTCACTATATCAACTTTCCAAAGCTTCAACAAGCTCAAAAGGTGCTAAAACGAATCTCTCTACAATTAAATCACAAGGATATCATCATCATTTAACTCTTTAAGCTTTATCAACATAAAACTTCTCATATACTATTTTACTAACTTATAATCACTATCCATTCATACCCAATAGGCTCATTAGATTTCATTAGTGTACATTATCATTAATAACACCTCAAACCATCATTAATGCACATTAACCTCTCCCAACTATCTCATAAATACTAATTTTTGGATATTTAATGCTCCCATGGACCAACTACTTTTAAAATCATCAATGTGGTGTTCCAATACATTAAACAACTCCCATTTAACTTATTTTAACCAATAGAATCAGATCCATACTCCTATAGACCAAAAATCAATCTCCTAACACAAACCCTATCATAAATAATCATAAATAAAGGAGAGAAAGGAAGAAGAAGGCACCATGATCTCACCTTAAGTGTTTGGGAGCTCCAATCTATCAACAATGGGATCAAAAGTTATGCCCTAACAAAGCGAAAACCAAGCTCTTCATTTTCCTCCTCTTTCTCTCTTCTGTTTTCACACAGAGACGAATCAAACATATCTTATTTTTTATCGTGCATCACGGGGTATGCTGCCCTCCACCATGATGCATGGCATAGAGGAGCCCATTACATTTAAATTGTATCTGTGCGTCACGGCAAACCAACCACGCGCTGCGACGTGTGGCACATAACATAACTCTTTACTTATTCGTCCTCTTTCCTTACTCGAGTGGCCCGCCATCAATTCGAACCCACTTTTAAGGATGAAATCACATCAATTATGCCAAGTTAAGCCTCTCTGCCTACACACCTTATTAACTTACTAACTACCCTAATTAAATTAATAAATCAAGGTTAAATTTTTTTGAATGTTGCACAACCTAGCATCGCCACCGTCCAGGGGGTTCAACTAGAGATTCCCACCATTGACTTTATAAACCCTATCGAGGAGGAGCTGGTGTCTCAAATCGTAGATGCCAGTAGCCATTGGGGGAGAGAGAAAGGAGAGGAGAGAGAGAATTTTTTATTACAAAAATAATATTTTATAATAAAAATATTAAAAATTTTGAACATAGGCCCCACTAATAAAAAAATGGATGGATAACGATAAGGTAATAGAACAAAAACTATTTGAGGTTGAGGAATAAAAATAACTCATGATTAAGTTTAGGGTTATTTGTGAATCTTCATATATACTTTAGGGACAAAAATGATCTTAACCCAATAGTTGGAAAACACAGAAGCAAGAAAGAAAGATTGAGATTGTAAAGTCTTCCTTACTAATCTCTACATTAATTCTAAAGTTAAGGTAATCAAATAACTAACCCAAAAAGATTGCCAAATTTGTAAATCTTACAAAATAGGATCCTAAGCTTTCAAGCTTTCAAAATTCTCCCATATACTTTTATAAATGAAAAATCAAAGTAGAAAATATCCGTAGAAGCATGAGATACTAATTCGTACTAAAAAATTTATATTTTAATTGAAAAATAACAAATTAGTGCAAAAAAGCAGAGGTGCACCATGGCTTGTTGGACATGCATTGCAGCACATTCCATTTGTAGCATGCACTTTGGCTCAAGCGTTTTATGCCACAGTACATTGTACATTTTTAACAGTATTAATGCCATCATTTGATAGCAACTAGATGAGACTTTTGACTCGTTTCGTTTCTTCATCCAACGTCCAATTGAGACAATCTAGGTATTTATAGATAAATAAGCTTTTGAATCTTACTTTGGCCATAATAGTACTTGCCTTTCTACAATGAAAAATTCTTTTAACTGCAGTTAAATTGTTTTTTTTAACTAGGATATGGTAATTTGTTTGGGCTAGCCTTATGATTACCATGATAGTTTTAGTCAAGTACTAGGGTAATAAGGGTGATATTACAAACTAGATTAGAACTTGGGGATATCCAATTTTGCAAGTAAGGCAAAAAATCAAATAAAATGGGTTGGATGCATATCTAATTCCAAATTCAACTTAAAATGTATTGAAAGTGGTAATTGGTCTAATATTCTCTTTTCTCTGTAAAATTTCATATTTTTTTGGTCGATGGTTATTAATTTGGTTTAAGTTATTTGTACTTGGGTTTATCTACTCCGTACTTTCTAAGAAATTTTGAGAAGGACATGATGTTTTTTAGTCTGGTTAGGAGGCTCTTGTAAGTCACTCTTCTTGTTTGGAAGTGGACTTTGATTTCGTGCACGTTGTGCCCGTTAGGCTAGCATCCATCCTTTACATTCTTTCAGTGATGAGTTGTTGTGAGAATGAATAAGGCAACAGTGGTAATCGAATAGGAAGTTCTTGATAGGGTGATGATTAACAATAGTGTTGGTGGAGTATTAGGAGCTAGCGCTGATGAAGACTTAGAAGGCAAAGGGGATGCTGGGTAGATATGTTAATTATCAACATGGGAGCGCCACTCAGCACCAAAAAAAAAACTTGCTATATGTGCATCTAATGGTCAAACATAACCATTTAATGGAAAATGTTTTCTAGGGTTAGCATTGGGGCAACATTGCTTTGATTTTAAAAATCTTGAGATGACATTACTCTAAAAAAGATTTAATATATCAGGTACCCCTCACGAAAAAGTTTTGGGACATTTTCTCTTTAAACCTCTATATATATATATATATGGCATAAATACACAAAAAAGTGGGTTGTTATTTTTATGTTATATTTTTTCCATTAAATTTTTTTATAGAATTATTATTTCATTCTTTGTATCTTAATTCAATTGACATATCTCTAAAAATTAAAGCTAGGAATAAGGGTCAGGTTTAAAAAATAGATTTATTTTAAGAAAACTATGTAACTCAGTCCTAAAAATGAGGTTTGGGCTTCGACAGCTTACCAAGCCCATTATACCTTTTTTTTTTTAAATAATTTGCTAACTTTTTGTGGTTGAAGCAATTTTTTATTTTCAACTTTCAAATGAAATCACATTTGCGGACACCCCCAATGCCTTATCTAGAGGGAAACAAAGGACTCAACGAAGCTATAATTTTGAATTTAACTTATTTTTTTAGATAAATATAACTTTTAATTCTTATACTTTACTCATATTTTGCTTTTGATTCTTATACTTTTTTTATGTTTTAGGTTCTTATATTTTTATTTTTTATTATTTTTGTCCTTTCAAAATCCCTATACTTTATTCATAAAGGGATCAAAAATAATAAAAAATAAAAATTTAAAAATTTAAAATAATAAAAAAGTATAAAAATTAAAAATAAAATGTGGGTAAAGTATAAAAATTAAAAATTATATTTATCTTATTTTTTAAAAAAACAGGTTTAGATGGCCCGGCTCCTATGAGTCCAAGCCGGCCCTTTTGCAAGCTCCACAGTGATAAAAATCCAGGGGATCCACTTTACAAATGAAGGATGGTTTGTCAGAGTAGGTATTTGGAACAGACTAGAAAAACCCATCAAGGTCGGAAATGATAGCGTCAACATGCGAGGACTGGGAGGGGGAGATGCAGTGCATCAGGCAAGGGGGCCCACATGGTCCACTTGCACTCACATTCACTGAATGTTACTTCTGGCCACATTCCTCCCCCCCTCCAGCTCCCCCGTCATCCCCCAATCACGCTTCCTCGACTCTGTTTCTCCGCCCTCGCCCGCGCCCTCGCCCTCCATATATCTATCCCTACCTGCCTCTCCTTCTCCGCAGCCTTCTTCACCATGACCTTCTCTTGTTTCACGCCTGACTTGTGTGTCTCCCTCGCTATTTCACTCTTGCTGCTTCTCTATCTCTTTCTTCTTGCCTTGGAATCCCCATGGAGCAACAAGGCCATTTCTTGGTTGCCCCAAGATTGCAGCTTCCCCTGTTCCTACGCTAGGCGTGATGACGACGCTACCTACTCTGCATTCATTCTTGAAATTAATTCCATCTTGATCATGCAGACAGGTTACTAGGCACAGGGATTTGAGGAGTTCTTCCCTCAGATCGACACATGTATCTTATTGTTCACTTGTAAATTCAACGATTCTGTCTTCCTTCATGAATTCACGTTATTCTGTTTCCCCCCTTAAGCTCATAGCTGTGTTCGCTTCTTTCATGACTGCAAACACGATTCCGAAACTACCCTTGAATGTCAGGAAGATGGATATCTTGTTTTGGAAATCATATTCATATGTTGAGGCATATGCACGCGAATATCCTCTCAATATTAACAGTAAAGACAACAAACAAAGCTAATAAAGGCGAGCGTGGATGTGACAATAAAATAAAATGGAAACAGAGTAATGCTGGGTTCTGTTATTCGTTTATTTATTTATTATTTATTTTGGGGCCAAAGGTCGCGCATTCGTCTTGAAATAGAATTGAAGCTCAACGGTCCTAAGAAAATGGCGGGACAAACTGTACAAGACAAAAAGTGCTCCGAACATTAGCATTACAGTTCGACGGCATTATCTCCCCAAATATAGTACTTACAGCCGTCTCTCTGTGCGTGTGTCTGTCTCGATGCCTGCTCTCTCGTTTTAGAATTCCCATTTTCCCTGCCAGGAACAATGTTGGTCTTCCCATGGTTGAAGTAATCCCCACCTTCATCAGATCATCGCCATCTTATAGTTCCTCAGACTGCCGCCAACACTCTAGTGTCGTCCATGGGAGGCTGCATATCCACGCCAGGCAAGACATTCCCTCGCAGGAGGTCCAAGGACGGCGCCAAGTCATCCACGCCCAAATCGGGCTCCCTCGCGCCGCCGCCGACGCAGAAAGCCCTCAACATCCGCCCCATCAACGTTATCGAGGACCCGGCACCCGACGACATCTTTGAAAAGTACGAGTTTGGCAAAGAACTCGGGCGCGGCGAGTTCGGCGTGACATCCAGATGCGTGGAGATTGAGACCGGGAAGGCGTTCGCGTGCAAGAAGATCGCCAAGACGAAGCTTCGCACGGAGATTGACATCCAAGATGTGAGGAGAGAGGTGCAGATCATGAGGCATTTGCCAAAGCATCCCAATATTGTGAGCTTCAAGGAGGCTTACGAGGACAAGGATGCTGTGTATCTCGTCATGGAACTTTGTGAAGGAGGCGAGCTTTTTGACAGAATCGTCTCCAAGGGCCATTACACAGAACGTGCCGCCGCTAACGTTATCAAGACAATTCTTGAGATTTGCAAGGTTTACATTTTTTGTTTAGTTTGGACATATTTGTAGCATTGTATTCTGTTTGATCAAATTTGAAACCCAATTGTGTAATGGACATTTTACAGGTATGCCAGGAGCACGGGGTGATGCATAGGGACTTGAAGCCAGAAAATTTCTTATTTGGAGATGCAAGCGAGTCTGCTCCCGTGAAGGCAATTGATTTCGGGCTTTCTACCTTTTATGAATCTGGTACAGTTTCATTTATTATAGTCTGGAACCAACAAGCGTTCTTTCATTTTGGAGAAAATTAACCATAACATGTGTTTTTCAGGGCAGAGGTTTAATGAAATTGTTGGAAGTCCCTATTACATGGCTCCAGAAGTCTTGAGACGTAACTATGGACCAGAAATTGATGTGTGGAGCGCCGGCGTGATCCTTTATATTTTACTTTGCGGGGTTCCACCCTTTTGGGCAGGTGGGTTCATTGATTCCCTTTCATTTTGCTTATTAATCTTAGACAGCAAGAAAATCAAGTGGACATCAAGTTTTGTTACGAAAAAATGTGTTTTGAATAATGCCATTTAACTGGAACAGAATCCGAGGAAGGGATAGCGCAGGCAATTATCCGGGGAAACATCGATTTTGAAAGAGATCCTTGGCCTAAGGTTTCAGAAGGAGCAAAAAATCTGGTTAAAAACATGCTTGATCCAAATCCATACAGCCGATTAACTAGTCAAGAAGTTCTCGGTATGTACATGATTGGTGTTGTAAACAAATTGAAAATTTTGGTTGCGTGAAGAAAATGTACTGATTGCTGTTTTGTTGGGGCGAAGAACATCCGTGGATACAGAACAGAGACCAAGGTCCAAATGTTTATCTCGGAGACCATGTACGAATGAGAATCAAGCAATTTTCCTTGATGAACAAGTTCAAGAAGAGAGTTCTTAGAGTAAGATTTTTTAAATGCCCCTGGATAAATGACAACCTCGTACCTCAAAACTGGCCTAAACTGTTCTATCTGGTTTGTGGATAGGTGGTGGCAGACAGCCTCCCAATTGAGCAAATAGATCGGATCAAGCAGATGTTCCATATGATGGACAAGGATAAAAATGGAAACTTGTCGTTTGAAGAGCTCAAAGATGGTCTTTCTAGAATTGGACACCCTCTTCCTGATCCTGACGTGCAGATGTTATTGGACGCAGTAAGTTAATTTTACCCATTTTGCCGCCTTCCGGCAATGTCTCTTTATTCTTCTTTTCTTTTTAGAAGTTGTGTGGCAATAGAAATGCACCGAGTCTTAATCTGACGATTTACGCCCATTAGATAATAGAAGTGTAATTTTTGTTCATGACAAAAGGCAGATACAGATGGAAATGGCACACTGAATTGTGAAGAGTTCATCACGATGAATGTCCATCTGGGAAAGATTGGAAGTGACGAGCATCTCTCGGAAGCTTTTTGTTACTTTGACAAGAATAACAGTGGTTTTGTGGAATTTGATGAATTGAGAGATGCCTTGTTGGATGATGACTTAGGTCCCTGTAATGACCAGGTGGTCCATGACATCCTATTTGAAGTCGACTTGGACAAGGTGAGGGGGGGGGGGGGGAAGGGTCCTTGCGTATGCTCCTATTAAAGGTAATTTTTGCAAGCTGGAATGATAAGTGGTTGTTTTGTTTTTCTAAAGGACGGTCGAATCAGTTATGAGGAGTTCAAGGCAATGATGAAGACAGGACCAGATTGGAAAATGGCTTCTCGCCAATATTCAAGAGCAATGCTAAATGCGTTAAGCTTCAAAATGTTCAATAACAAATCTGTGAAATGTGCCTAAGTTTCTTGAGGTATGGCTCATGGTCAAGATCCTTGGTTAATGCTCTCTTGGAAACTAGGAAGGTTCGAACGCGACAGATACATTGGACATGCTGTAATGATTTGAACTCTGTAGCCTGTACAGTTGGTTGTTGCACTCTGAGGAAAATGGGTCGCGGGCCTTTTTGGGGAGAAGGTAACTAAGGAGTTATAGTCACATCATGATCATTGTCAAATTCTTTTTTGTCTCAAGAGTGTAATTTCACCGATTTATGGGGAAGACTATTGACATTGGTCCTGAGAATGGGATTTTCTTCAAACTCAAAAGGAGAATCGAATTGGTGACAGGTTACAAACCAAGAGTGATGTCTCAGAATGTTTTTATCTCTGTTGCTTGTGCCCACTTTGTTTTATCCTTTTATCTGCAAAGAAACTAGAGCAGATAAAACAGAAAGTTCTCTTTAAATGCATCTATGATAAAAGCTTATACTAATACAAATCTAACCATGGATAAAAAAAGAATGCAAATCTAGCCATTTTATCAAAGACAACACTGAAAAATTGATAATTTAAAGCCAAATCGTATTCAGTTCATGAATGACTAAAGATAATCGTTGCACTGTAGATCCTAAGGACGTGAGTACTTTTCCATGGGTCATACCAAGAGATCGTCACAAGAGACAGGTCTTACTTTCAGGGCAACATCAGCGTTCCGAACTACCTATTAGAGAGTTTTTTTTTTTTTTAATTATATGGTCACAGGAAATCATGCAAAAAGACTAAAATCTAGTCATATTTAAAGTCAAGAGGTTTCTACAATTTTGCAATGGTTCATCAAAGATTGCAATATCGAGGTTGTTTCTTATAGTATGGTGTGCCAAGAAATCTATGCATCTATTTTTTTCTCTATAAATGTAATCAAAGATGATTATCCAATTCCTTATAGTAAGATATTTAATTTTCTTGATAATGTTGGATAAGGGATGATTTTTAGAGTAGTTCTAGCTAATGAAAGACAACGCTTCTATAGAGTCAGAGAAGATGTTAATTTTTCAATAATCTCTTTCCAGCAGAGGTTAAGTTCTTCAAAGATTTCCATAAATTCTGCCACTGTGCTAGAATGATAGCCAAGAAATCTGAAAAATCCTTTAATTCAATTTCCCTTATCATCTCTAATAATGCCTCCATAAGCAACAGCGTCATTAATGTTGACTAAGTCATCAATGTCAAGTCTAACCTATCCTGGTTCAAGTGAGATCTATTTAACTTCATATCTAGTTCCTCTTTTGTTCAAGTAATTGAATTTTGATATAAGCTTTAGGTCATTATTAATCTATTGAGTGTTGGAGAAGGCAATTTCATTGTCCAGGGTCCCCTTTTTAGAATAATGTTTCTTGCATCTAGCTTTCTAAATATTCCAAGAAGCTTAGGCGAAAAGTCTTTGTTATGTAGTTCTTCTTGTATTCAAGCTAGCTACTTCATTCTTTTCATTTCAAAGTATCTAGTCCTGCAAACCAAGAGAGAAAAAGGTATGAAATTTTGTAGGTTTTAATTTTTTCCAAACCTCTTTAGCTTTGTTACACTCTCTCGAAATATAAATAGAAGAGTCAGAGGAGTTACAACTAAAAGGGCAGCTACTTTGTTAGGGAGAGTGATCAATGGTATACGTGTGGTTATTATGTAGGCAATTCCAAGCAGCCTTTCAAAGAAAATATTTGATTTTTTTTGTATGTGGGCCACTTTCAAATCTTAGACCAAATATCCGAGTGATTTTGGTCCTTATAGGTCTTTATAGCTTTGTAAGCAAATTTGATTGAAAAGTTGTCATATGAGGAAGCCCTCTAGAAAAGAATATCTTTTTCACTTTGATGATTAGGAGATTGCACAATCAAAATTTGTTTGATTATGTCTGAGTGAAGGTAGTAACTTAAGAGGTCAATATTCCATCATCTTGCATTACTGTGAAAGTCAGAGACTCAAGCATGGATAATAAAGTCGGCGTTAGGGAAAGCATACTTAATAAGAGAGTTTAGGAGCAAAGTCCATTTATCATACTAAAAAGATATTTAGTCTTCTTTACCAACTTTCCAACCAACATGAAGCATGAATTTATCCCAAACTTTACATGTGCTACTCCAAATATAAGAGCAAGTGTTAGGTTTGACCACCATCAAAATTTTGGGTTTATTGCACTTGTATTTATCTTGAAAACCCTCGCATAAAGGCAAATTAGACTTAGTGATAAGGTCCTAACAAAGATTCATAATAAAAGTAATATTTTGATTTTTAAGCTTTTTAAGGCTAAGACCTCTGTCTTTTTTGTCCATCGCATAACTAAATTATAAACTACTTAAGCACTTCCCAAACCTAACACTAGTCATGGGCAGTGCCTTGTTCTAATGACAATGCCTAATTGACTATAACCAACCTTGTTCTTTGTAAATAAATATGCAATCAATTATTTAACATTAGTTAAAGATTTACCCTTATTAGGATTGGTTAAATTGGATGAAAAGAGTTGAATTCCTCCAATAAAGTAGATTTCGTGGAAGGGGAAAAAATCACATGAAGAGTGCTGCTCCTAATTGGATTTAACAAAATTTGAAGATAATATTGAATATTAGATTTCAAAAAAACAAAATGAAAAGATTTAAAAAAAAAAAGAATCAATCCCTACTTCAGTTTGATCCAATAGCATATCAAAGATTTAAAGTACCTATCTCACTTGAGAAGATAACCAGAGCAACATTTGAACAGAGGATTACAATTTTGAATTTGCCACAGGAATCTCAATAATATTCAACAAAAAGCCACCAAACATTTGATATCACGATTGAGGGGTTTGAGGGATCACATTTGATTATATTTATAGAAATTTAAATAGATGTGTTTGATCATGTTTATAGAGATTTAAATAAATGTGTTGATTGTTTAACCTATCAAATATCTCACAATAATTTTGATACTACAATCTTTAATGTCCCTCTGCATACTTGTAAAAGCCTCTTGTCCTTAGACATAACTAAATCTTAATCTTTTTGCACAACTTGCTATTGCCATGTATTGGGGAAAAAAAAAGGCACCAAACCCCGGAATTAGGATTTTCAGCGCTAAAGTGAAGCTTCACCCTCGGTCACAATGTCTTGAGCCCCTGACAGATTCCGTAAGCCTAAAACAATCTAGAGGTAATAAAAATCACAATACTAATCATTGCACGCTTCTCCGATCTGATGGCCGGATCCCAATCCAGCAGCCCAAAAAACAGGCTACGGAAAGTTATCACAGGATGAACTTGGCCGAAGCTGAAACTGCAAGCTCAAACTACACCGACAGGACACGAGTTTTGGACACGGAGTTATATAATTAAAAATTGAAGATGGTAGCACAATTAGTTCCTTCCTATGCATTTGCAACAGATGTTAGGTTTGCCCTTTTGTATTCCGTTTGTCTTGCTTTAAAAAAATGATTATGGGGTATGGGTAAAACTACCCGTCTCCACGTCATTCATCACTTTATAGTAAAGAAACCAACACCCTTAGCTTACAAAAAACCTGAATGGGGAAGACTTTGTCTTACAGATACAGCAAATGGATTCTTACTAAAAGAAATGAGGGCACAAATAAGCACATTTGTGTTCATCTCCAGCTTGTGTTGCACAAGATACTTGGTCACAAAGCCTGTTGCAGAAACGCCATACCCAAAATATATCGCTATATACACCAAATTGGGTCGTGTTCGATAAAAGCAAGGAGGATGACATGCTTCCGTGACTTAACCCCCTTCTTTCACTCATCGTGTTCACATGTAATTAGCCTTGGGCTTGCGAGAGGCATTCCCCCATGGAAGATCCATGTTTTCTATCGCCGCTGTTGATGGCACATTTGGCAGGTGTTAACAGACATATTGTTTGCATAGGTACATTGCCCACAATACCAATTACTATCATCAGTCATTTTGTTGGAACTGCTTGTTCGAGTGGTTCCTTTTCCTCTTCCCCCTCTACCCTTGCTGCTGCCAGTAGCATTTTTTGAGCTCGTTGCTTTGCTGGAAGCCACTCCATTACTATCCACATCAGATAAACCATTCTCTAAAGCCCTAACCAAATTCTCGAAGTAGTTCCTAGTCACACTGCCAAAATTAGAAACCAAATGAGGTCAATGCCCTTCAATATCAACACATAACACTTCAAATGATTTTAAAATATCTTTGAGGATGTGCTATTCAACAAATTGCATACTGAAACCATGCTATAAGAACAGAGACAGAGAGATTACAGACATCTTTCTAATTAATAAAATGGAAATAAAGAACTGAAAACAGGATTCTATCCATCAACACAAACTGCATGCATCTTAACAAGCAAATTACATGTGGTAACTGCCACAATCAGACGATCACTACATGTGTGACTAGTTTTTCAGTTCCAATAGATGTTCAATAGTGTGTCTTTATATTTCAAGGGAAACTCTAAGGGCACGCTCTTTATGGATGTTACAAGATAAGGCATTAGGTATGTTCAGCTAATACCTGAAAACGTCCAACTTTCATGTTCCTGTGTTTGTCCTATTTGAGGGGTGGGTTTTGGAGAAGAAAGCTGAATAAATCACTATCAATGTCCATTACTCTGAAATTTCAATGCTAATAAACTAACCCACTAAAATTAATCATCTCAATAAGTGTAAAATTGTGAAACTGAAAAAAAAAAAAATCGAACATTTTCAACCTTACATTTCCTGTTCCTCATCCTAACATTCAATCGAAGGGAATGAAAATCATTGTTTAATTTTAAACACCCCCCCCCAACCCAAAAAAAAAAAAAAAAATTACTTCTCTTTCGTTTTCCATCGACTACTTCCCTTCCCTTTTCCTTCCCCAACTCCAATATCGAACCTAAAGCAAAACACCACTTGCAGCCTGCAGCAGTTTTTTTTTTTTTTTAAAAAAAAAGAAGTTAAACTTTAATCACATGAGTAAATAAATAAATATAGAAAAAAGCGTAAAGCAAATGGTGGTGGTCAACAAAACTCAAATCAACATATACCTGGTCAGTCCAGCTAGCTTTGTTCGGAAGTCATTAAACTCTTTAGATGGGCCATCAGCATTGAGATACTGCTGCAATTCCTTTTCAGCACATTGATGAAGCCTCTCCAAACCAGATTCTGCCTCACCTGAGAGCAAAAGGATAGAGGTATTATCAGTGGTGGATCAAGATCAACTAGGGAACAGTTATTTTCAATAAAAAAAAAAGTTGCAATAAAATTGAAGCTGACATGTTTGACCTTGTAAGTACTCAAAAAGCTGTTTTTTGGCATGCTCATGCTCCGGTAAATAGTACCCATAAGCGTAAGTCCACTTCAGCACTCGCCTACATTCAACTATCTGCTAACATGAAACAGGGATTAGGAAGTGACGGAAACAACCACCCAACACAAGCAGATAGCCAGAACCTAGACACAAAACAGAGGAGTTTTATATTGATGAATATTATACTGCTAGTAGAAGAATTATAGTTGCTGCAACAACCACCACCCACTAAATATCGAATGAAATCCACTAACAAAATTAGTATCAGGCAAAAATAGCCTCATCAAATGATTTGCCTCAATAAAAAATTAAACAAATGGGAACTTCATAAAGAGAAGGGGTCTGTGAAATGTAAACAAATTGCTACCCTTGAAGGTCAAAGTAGGGGGAAAAACTTCATAATTCATAATTGAAAGTGGGAAATTTTACAAAATCCGATGAAACCATCATCAACCTGTAGCCAGGCCTCAGTTATGAACTTAAGCTGTGACTCAGGTTGGCACTGTGTGTCACGAAGCTTCTCAAGCTGTCAAAAAATAATAAGTAACAAGCAATTATAAGGTGTCCAGGCTTCCAGCAGCACTTACTGAGCTATACATCAATTAGAAAGCAAGAAAATAAATCAGAAAACCAGAAAAAAAAAGGGTATATCTGTTTATCTTTTTGCCTCAAAAGGTTCAAACTAGCTTGCAGATAAACAATTATTAGAATAGAATATACTGCAACTGAATCAAGCAAGCAAACACACAAAAAGAAAAACAAAAAATGATGTTTTATCATATGGAGAGAACTAAATATTTGGGCTGTTTCCAATTACGAATTGCTGAACAAAGCATATATGTATGTAACTTGCATGGACTGTTTGCATCTGATGTAGATCAGCAAGAGCTTTTTGCCTAGACTGCCAGAACAAAAAAATAGAGATTGCACATGATGATATTAATAGAGAATATCAACAGATATAAATCTATTAAAAAAATTAACATAGAAAACACCTAGATATAAACAGTAAGTAAAACAGGGGAAATTGAGAACATTAGTATTAGCAAGATATCATCAAAATATCACTTAACAATTGACATGAAAGAAAAACTAGCCAAACACCAACATGTTAAAGACTGCATATTCAGATATTGTCATCGAACGAATAAGTTTGGTGTTGCATACAGATTGATTGCTGGCCCACCGCTCATAATAATGTGTGTATCTTTCTAACAAATTCTTCGCCATTTGTCTTCCTCTTTCAGCTTCGTCATACTGCATGCACTAATATGCAATTTGTTCATAAAAAACTGTAACGGTCCAAATTTATGAAGAAAGCAGTGAGCAAGGTATCATGAAAACTAAATCAAAATGAGTCAAGTGACTGTGTCTCATACCACTCCCTCTTGTTTAGCTGCCTCGTAACGATTGCAAGCATAGAAACCACCAGTCCTTTCACCATGCTCTGACCATGCACCAAGGCATAGCCTATTTAAGTAAATTCATAGCGCTCAATTAACAATGAAGTTTAGACTATTTGAAAACAAATTACAAACATGTTAAGGTTAAGGGCCCCAGGAAAATAATTCATTATTCATAACCAAAAACAAAGTAGACTACTAAACATCTAGAACATGGTAACTTTTATCAAGGAACTACACAAAAGCGAGAAACAAAAGGCATAAGCATGCTGCATTATTTTATAGAAAAGGGCAGAAGCAGAACATACCAGCAAAATTCAAATTTACATGGGGGTGTACAGGTCATGTGCATGCACCCTTGGTTTTTTTCAATTGGTCTCTTGCACTTGGGACAGGGCTTTGAGTTGGCAAGTACCCTGAAAACCATCAAATCAACAGTTAGAAAAGGCTCCTCAAATTTTAAGAAATCATCCTCTCACTGTAAAAGAAGATTATGGAAAATTACCATCTCCACCAACTTACAATTTCGAAAACAACACACAATATATACAAATACCAATACACAAACATACATATTTGAACAAATATGTAAGATAAAATAGACATGGCCACTGAACAAACAAGCTGCCCAAAAAAAATTGGAATGGAATGAATGAATTGAAACACACGAAACAGTACTCTCTTTCATTCCTTTTAATCTTTATAGCAGATGAGATCTTTAGGAGTTAATGATCTTGAATAATTGCCCAATACCCACCATTTTTTTATATTTCAATTATATATGAAAAAGTAATGAAGGAATGATGAATCTCCAAATGAGCACACACTACCAAAGATTTTCCATTTTCAGGCTAAGATTAACATGATCAAGATGCACTGAATCTTTGAAATCCTTACATATTAAAATAGGCAAAGTAGACAAACAGTTAATTAGACAAGGCATACTCAAGATAAGAAACACAAAAGCAACAAAATATTCAAATGAAATTCAATTAAGACTTAACATCGACAAGCTACAAATGTCAAAATATATTCTCTACCAGTTCATGTTCTCAGACTCTGCACTATTCTTCAAAATCCACTTTGCCACAGTGCCACAATCCACAGGACGGTGAGCCTCCTCAGTGCACTGTCGTTTCACTTATATTATCAGTCAGCATACCAACAATGATAGTCAGAATCCAATACTACTTGATCACCCAAAGATAACTCACATTCCAGCAGAAGCAATAAGAACAGAGGCAAGAAACATCATAATTTCCACCACCAGCATCAAATGTAACTGCATATTCACATCCAGGAGCAGGGCACCACTTGGTCTAAACAGTGTGAAGGAAGCCGTGCATAAGATTAGTTTGAGGATGGGGCAGAGAAAAGAAGGTTGAAGGTATAATTGTATCTTCCATCAAAAACAAGAATGATTAAAAAGTGTTAAGCGGTTATTATGACATCAGTTATGCAAGTTAGGGATTTTGCCAAGGAATTATCAAAGTAGTTCACACTCAAGTAGACTCAATGCATTGAAACACACGAAAAAAAACTACTTTTTCATTCTCTTAAATTTTTTGTAACAGATGAGATCCTTAGAAGTTATAGATGTCCATATTCCTTTTGCTATCGTTATTCAGATTCAATGTCAATATGATATATACCTTCTTGTTGTCTTCAACATAGGACCTATGAAGGTAACGAAAATACTTCTGCTTATCTTCATCAGGTGCCAATAGATTAATCATATTTTGACCAACAGCTGCACCACAAGAGGTATCAGGACACCGCAGCATCAAACATCCAGGACCATCATTAATAGCCGTGCCAATATACCCTAACATGTAACATTATAAGGTTAGAAAACAAACTCTAGGAAAGGATAGTAACTGATTCTTACAGCATCTGAATAATTTGATTGGACAAATTGAGAAAATAAAATAATATAAAAGGTAGAGATGAATACTGGAACGTGAGAAGGATACTACAAGCAAAATCCAAATAAATGGTTTCAAAATCTTATCTGAAGATCCATAATTATAAAAGTAATAGCACAACAAACAAAAGTGGCATACCTTCCCAACATGAGATGCAATAGGGATGACCACAAGCAGCAGACTCAATCCGTGAACAAGGATAGGTTTCAAAACAAATGCCACAAGTAAGCTGACCACACAAGAAAAATCAGATACACGAGAATGTAGCACAAGCTTGTGAGGAATAAAAAATACAAAATCCAAGTTATTGACCAAACTTTAAATCATACCTCTCTAGCATTAGGAAACTGGACAACTGGCTTCTCCAATAACCCAACTGTTCTTCGGACATGCTCTACATTAGCAAACCATGCTTCCTGCACTTCGCTGACATTCCTGCAATTCCAACTCTCATCCATACATCAGTGTACCAATAACATCAAGCAGCAGAGATATCTTACGATGAAGCACTAAAATGATAAAATGTTTAATAACTCTAATGCTGATATAAAAAACAGACATAAGATATAAGAAGGCATGTCAATTAGTAAAAGAATACAAAAGCTATAAATGTACCAATTATAGTGACGAAGTAAAATAGCTGCATCAACACGTGAGATAAAAAGAACGGTCGCTACTCTAGTGACATCATCCTCCTGTCTTTGCTGAATATCTGACTCCTTCAAGATGGTGAAATTTTGCTAAAAGATAGACAGGAATCCATAAATTAGAAGGTGATAGGATCCAAGATAGGTAAAGGAGAATGAGAAAGATAAATCTCTATTAACACATGAAATCAGAATCTAACTTCATAATATTAATAAGAGAACATAAAACTGATAGAAAAAAATAGAAGGAATAAATCTATCAAGATGATATACAACAAGAATCTCATTCTATACTTCTCTCAATAGCCACACTTAAGAGAATCTCCAAGGAGTTTAAAAGACTGTTTATTAACTATGATATGCTAGCTTCTAAGTTGCTAGTCATATTTATAATGCTAAATACAATCTAAATAATTATCTAAAATAATCAATAAAATCTAGATAACTAAATACTTAAATAAAATCTAAACAATATTATTAAATAGAAAATATCTAAAATAAATTAAAAATAATATTTATTCATCACATCTATCTTTCCATATCGTCCATTATCTCGGAACTCTATCAACTCTATCAGGAACAGAAAATATCGGAAAACATTGAGGAACAAGCAATGGCATAGGTCTTGAACTGGAAATCGTAAAACTCATGTCCATGCCACGTGGAGTGGAAAAAAATTGGATTATTAGCAAGAGGGGAAGGATCATAGAAACTATCATTCCCACTTAAAGTTCAAATCTAGTTCATATCAAGTTTTTTAACAAATCAGTGCTGCTTTCAAGTTTAGTTGGTCATAAATATTCTGTCCTGCCACCGCTCAAACTAGTATGTAAACGACCACTACGGTACCATCTCAGCAATTCACAGAATTACTTGGGGCTTCAAAATAACCTAATTTTCTCCACAATTTATTACAGTGAAATCCTCCAACATTGAAGTCAATAACAATTTATAAGCCAATAGAAAGACTAGAAACAAAATTGAGAAGGGAAATGACCTCGGGGCGACGAGCCTCGATCTTGTCAGATTCATCACCATCGTCAAAGTAATCATCAGCATCATCATCGTAGTCGCTGTAGAAATCCAAAGGAACGTCCTCCGTCTCACCGCTGTAGAAATCATCATCTAGGGATTCGATATCGTTGGCATCATGCATATCATCTTCGGAGTCCATGGCGCGAACCCTAGAAATCGGAAGTCCGGCACAATTGACAGGACCCAAGAGATTGTAAAGAAAGGGTCGCCCCCAGGCCCCGGGGGTAGCTGAAGAAAACCTAGGACAAATGATTTAGAAATTGAAAGAAAAAGGGCAAAGCATGTTGCTATATAGTCACAAATCTCGTCGTCGGGACGAAACTTTCAGAATTTGGAAGCTCGGCGGTGTTTCGAGAGACGGAAAGTGAAAAGAGGAGGAGGATGGAGTGATTTGCTTTGCACCAGAAAGAGTAGGAAAAAACGTATATAACTGAGAAGCAAGAAGTGCCTAACAAGGAAGGGGTAGTGACATCAGCCAACGCTTTCAGAGTCTTGGTTCTAGAATACTAAAAATTAAAATTAAAATCAATCAAACAACAAAATAATAAAAAAAAATATTCAACTCTTCGAAAAAAATTAATATAAATAAAGATCAATAATAATTTTTATTTAAAAAAAAAATCAAATCATGTTATTATTTTAACAATAACTTATTCTGCATTGATTTTCATATGTAATGAATCTTTTTGAAAGTGATTGGATGTGATTTTTTCTATATGTACAGTGAAATGCAATATCCCTTCCGTGTTTTGCGGTTCTGCGTCCACAAGCCAGGGTTATTTGCAGACCAAGGGTGCAAACTGTCAGTGAAGGGAAGTTCAGCTTCCAATCCATGCTTCGTTACCTAGGAACAAGCGTTTTTCAATGTGAACGTTTGCTGGCGCTCAAAAAATAGAAAATGTGATGTCTGCCAAATTCTTACCCTACTCGACTGACTTTTATCTGGCATTGGTGATGGTGATTGTTGAACTCAAAATTCTAAATTCACCTCAATAATCCACATCTTTGATCTTTCTGGTCAAGACGACAAGAGAATAAACCCCTTTGGTACGAAGAATATCTTTTTTAATAAAAACAGGAAAAAGAAATAAGTGTGTTTTGTATGTTATGAAAATATATGATATATATAAATATTTATATTTGGCTAAACAATTATACCCTTGATTAGTTTTTTTTTTTTTTTTTGTGGCTAGTAGAGAAGAGATTCCATTCAAATAACCAAAGGAGCTCAAATACAACCAAAAACAACACAACAAAACAAAAGAACAAGAAAAACAAAATCATCCAAAATCTCGAATAGCAGCACGATCAATCTCCAACGAACATTGAAGAGGAATTGAGGCTTTAGGAATAAAATTGGGAGGACACAATTTCTTTAACGAAATCTTGGCAACCCAATCTGCCACCGATTTATAAAACAATTATTTGAAAAAGCTACCTACTCCCTCTAATTTGTCACTTTGTAAAATTTATGAAACAATTAATATTTTTTTAATAATATCCCTGATATTACATAAGTGTATTTATAATGAAGAGATAAATTAGAAGAAATGAGCAAGATTGGATGTTGGAAAGATGAGATGATTTTGGGAATATCAACTAGGCTAATTTGTTTAAAATTAAAAAAGGGCGGATGTAATCTTAGTTGAATTTAACACTTGAATTGTTAGGAGAAAATTTTGTTGAAAAAATATATATTTTTATTAAGTTTATAAAGATAATTTTTTTTTTCAAATACATTCTTATGTGTTTAGTTTAAATTCTCCCAACTCCCTCATGCTACAGCTGCTTTCTTACGTTTAGGTTAACTAAAATTACTTATAAATTTAACCAATTTTTTTGTCCTAATATATTAGTTAGAAATGACTTGTATATAGGAGCTACATTCTTCACCAGTACTTTACAACAACAACGAACAACGATGAACTAAGCAATAGAAAAATATATATTTCCACCAAAATAAAATTATATTCTGTTAAGCACAAAAGCAACTGCTAATTGGCAGCAGCAAGAGGATGGCTGCAACTCGAATGACTGTCGACCACCGCAATTGAACCGTTAACCCCCTCAGGAATTGTCACGGACCCCCATCCCAACATTCATATTTTACCACTGCAATCCAAGGAAACTCGTATTCATTGTGAACGCGCACTACAGAAAGCCTTGCATCAAGATTTGCAATACCTTAGTTGCTCCCGAAGGCATGCATGCTTTGGATGATATCACAGGATGAAGTATCGAACTCAAACATATTGTTTTTTGGATATAAAATCTAGATGCAGTTATGGGAAACGAATAACGAACCTCCCTCCTCATTCTATTTGACTGGCTCAAGCAACGTTAAATCTACATGGTATGGCGACTTGTTTGCAAGTCAGAAAAAAGAAAAAACGATCGCACAAAAGCGCGCCCACCCAACTTATAGACCGAAGCGAAGACATTATCTTACAGATGCAGATAATGGATTTACTGAAAGAAATGAAGACACAAACAAGCACATTTGTGTTCGTCTCCATCATGTGTCGTACAAGATGCTCAGTTATTATAAAGCCTGTTGTTGAAACACCATACCTAAAATATAAAGTAGATCGCTATATACATTAAATTGGGTCGGTATTCCATGTAAGTGCAAGGAGGATAACATGCTCCAGAGACCAACCCCCTTCTTGCCTTCATCCTGTTCACCTACTAAATAGCCCAGAATAGAAGCCAGCATGCATGTATCTCGACAGAAAGAGAATCCATTTCAACTGTGTGATAGACTTAGGCCTTGGAGAGAGGCATTCCCCATGGAAAACCCTAATTTTCATCGACGCTGTTGATGACACATCTGGCATGTGTTAACGGACATAGTATTTGCATAGGTACAGTGCTCACAATGCCAATTAGAATCATCCGTCATTTTATTGGAATTGGAAACGCTGATTCGTGCAGTTCCTTTTCCTCTTCCACCTCTCCCCTTGCTGCTGCTTGCAGCATTTTTTGAGCCCGCTGCTTTGCTGGAAGTAGCTCCATTACTATCTACGTCAGATAAACCATTCTCTAATGCCCTAACCAAATTCTCGAAGTAGTTTTTAGTCACACTGCAAAAACAAATGGATTAGAAATTTTTTTAAAAAAAAAAAAAGTCTATGCCTTCAAATTCAATACATGACCCTCCAAACCATCTTTTATAAATAGGGGAAGATCCTTGATAATATGCTATTTAATAAACTGTATTCTAAAACCATACCATGAGAAAAAAGAACGTGATGACAAACACATTAGCATTTAAAAGCCCGAAAAGATGAAAGCCCACAACACACACAGCATCATTATTTTAAAACACGATACGTGTAGTATACACGCTACAAATTAGATGTCCACTCCAAATATGACAGTGTAACTACAGTTCCAAAGATTTTCCATAGCACGTGTTTCCAAGTTATATTTAGGGGTTTTCTTTGTTGGGTATATCCAAAGAAGGCATGCAATACTTTTAACCGGATTATTTTCCACCCTCCATTTTCCCTTCCTTACCAAACACTCAATCAAGGAGAAGGAAAATAGTTTAATTTTAACCTTCTAAAATTTCCTTTCCAACTCCAAAACATACCATAAAGCAAAACAGAACTGCTCGGGGTCATGTAAAAAGCATGTTAAACCTCAATCCCCCCCCCCGGGGGAGGGGGGGGGCATAAATAAAAGAGAGTAGCAAATGGCAGTGGATAACAACATCCAAATCAACATATACCTGGTCAATCCGGCTAGCTTGGTCCGGAAGTCATTGAACTCTTTAGATGGGCCATCAGCATTGAGATACTGCTGTAATTCCTTTTCAGCGCATTGATGAAGTCTCTCCAAACCGGATTCTGCCTCACCTGAAAGAAAAACAATAAAGTATTCTATGCGGCGGAACTAAAACAAATACAAAACAGTTCTAACAAAATTCAAATTGACATGTTTGACCTTGTAAGTACTCAAAAAATTGTTTTTTAGCATGCTCATGCTCTGGTAAATAATAACCATATGCATACGTCCACTTCAGCACTCGCCTGCATTCAACTATCTGTGAACACGAAAACTAGGATTAGGAAGTGACAGGAACCAACCAGCAAACACACAAACAGCAAGAACACAGCCACAAAACAGAGGCGCTTACATTGAAAAATATTATCCCGCAATTACAAAAGTTACAACAGCACATAAAACATGGAAGTCACACCACCACACCAGCACAGGCTTACGACACTCACATGTTCAGATACACACTCCCCATCTAAACACAACAAATAACTCTCACCACTACAAAGACAACTGATAGTCAAGTTACCAAACACAAACAACAGTACATGCTGGCTTTTGAGCGGCCAGATCTCTCCCTGTTCTTTTCCCAAAAGTTCCCCCTTCCCTCCACTTTTGTTATATGGCCACTTCTACCTTCTCTCCAACCGCCACACCTATCTTTGCTTCTCTTTTCAGCCCAAATATGTATTATTTTTCAGCAAGTCCCAGAATCTGAGTTTTTGTCCTTCAGCCCCTTTCTCTTCTCCAATGGTATCCCTTGCACCTCCCTCTATCATTAATTAATGAAATGCACCAATAAAATAACTACCAACCAAAATAGCCTTATAGATTCGAGAAACAATTCAATAGAACAGAAATTTCATAAAGGGAATCCAATCTGTGAACAGATTTCTACTTTCAAAAGTCAAGGATATAAAAATTAGTTCACAATTGAAAGCTGAAATTTTACAATCTCTGATGAAACCATTGTTTACCTGTAGCCAGGCCTCGGTTATGAACTTAAGCTGTGACTCAGGTTGGCACTGTGTGTCGCTAAGCTTCTCAAGCTGGTAAACACAAGAAATTAACAAGCAATTACTAGGAAACCAGCCTTCCAGCAGCACTTGTTAAGCCACACATTAATTAGAAAATAAGAAAATTCAACCAAAAGAAAGAGAGAAAAACGCATCTCTAGTCATAACTTTCGCCTCAAAGCTTCAAAGTATCTCATAGATAGGCAACAATGATTAAAAAAATATAATGCAACCGAAGCAAAAAAAAAAAAATGATGCTTTGTCAAATGGAGAGAGCTACATATTTGGGTAGTTTCTATTTAAGCATTTCTCAACGAAGTAGATACAAGTGAAGCTTACATGGACAGTTTGCATCTGATGTAGATCTGCAAGAGCTTTTTGCCTTGACTGCCAGACAAGAACAAATAGAGTGCACATGATGATACCAATAAAGAATATCCCCAGATGTAAATCCATTGGAAAACTAACATTGAAAATACCGAGACATTCACTAGCATCAAATAATATATAACCTTTTAAAATACTGAATTGAGAAAATTTTAATATCCAATTTCTATTTTTTTAAAAAAATGAAAGTTGAATATCCACCAACAATGGTTTCATAAAAACTAACTAGTTTGATCCCCTCTTTGTAGGGATTTAAAAGATGATGACGACGACAATGATGATGAATTATATGAAATTTTGAAGTATGAATATGAACCGTAAAATTAAGGCTCCAGCATTCAACAAGAAGCAAACAAACAAAAGAAAATTGAGATCACAATAGAAAATAATTTACATAAAAAAATAATTAACTATTGACATGGTAGACAAACAAGCCCAATACAAAAATGCTTAAGAATGAATATTCAAAAATTTGCAGACACCGGAGCAAGTTTGAAGTTGCATACTGATTGGTTGCTGGCCCACCGCTCATAATAATGTGTGTATCTCTCCAATGAGTTCTTTGCCATCTCTCTTCTTCTTTCAGCTTCATCATACTGCAAGCGATAAAATGTAATAAGATCATAAGCCAGGTCATAAGCAAATGTAACTAGCCAAATCAATGGGAAAAGACAGTAGTCATGAAAACTGAGCTGAAATTAATGAGACGATGTCCCTCACCACTCCTTCTTGTTTAGCTGCCTCATAACGATTGCAAGCATAGAAACCCCCAGTTCTTTCACCATGGTCTGACCATGCACCAAGGCATAGCCTATTTAGATAGATACATAAAACTCAGTTAACAAAACAAATTACAAATATGTCAGGAGCACTGAGTAAAAGAAGCCATCATTCATAAGCAAATACAAATTCAACTCCAAAGATTATTAAATTTTAAAAAAACCTAATAACCTCTATCAAGGAAAAAACAAAAGCGGAAAAAAAGGAAAAACATACCAGCAAAATTCAAATTTACAAGGGGGTGTGCATGTCATATGCATGCACCCTTGGTTTTTCTCAATTGGTCGCTTGCACTTGGGACAGGGCTTGGAGTTGGCAAGAATCCTGATAGCCAACAAATAAACAGTTAGTTAAGTCTCTCAAATATTTAAAAAGCCACACAGTATCAGTGTATGTAATTGTCAATAAGCGGACAAGTCATCCGTCACTGTTAAGTAAAGTTCTGCAATACGTGACAACAATTTGAGAATCACGCACAAAATACAAGAACATAAAAAACCAGTAATCCATAGAATAAATAAACATGACATGGTAATAAAACAGTAGAGAAAGTCAACTTAATTCTGTTGTGTTACTTTCATTCCTTCCCAAAAAAAAAAAAAACAATGGATTCAAACCCCTCCCATTGGCTAAAGTTTACCATGATTCATGCAAGAAAATCTGAATAATTTAATATCAGAATACCCCCCCCAAAATCTGTGTCCATTTTAAATATTAGATCTCATAAAATGCAAGCAAGACATAACATCTGTAAGTGTCATAATCTATTCTATACCAGTTCATGTTCTCAGACTCTGCACTATTCTTCAAAATCCACTTGGCCACAGTGCCACAGTCCACAGGACGATGAGCCTCCTCAGTGCACTGCATTTTCAAGTTATAATATCAATAACCATATCCAACAATAGCAATCAGAAACTATTTGACAATCCAAAGGAAACTCACATTCCAGCAGAAGCAATAAGAACAGAGGCAAGAAACATCATAGTTTCCACTACCAGCATCAAATGTGACCGCATATTCACAACCTGGCGCAGGACACCATTTGGTCTACACAGATTAAAGGAAGCGCTGTGTAAGATTAAATTGACAATGGGGTAGACAAAAGAATGGTCGAAGGAATAATTTCATCTTTCATCAAAAAAGAGAATGGTCTGAGCAGGTTATTATAGCATGCATCAGTCAAACACAACAGGAATTTACATTCCTGATTAGCCCTAGATTTATCAATGTGGCTCCCTCAACTGGCAGTAACAAGTAAGAAGAGACGTACATATTCCTTTTGCACACATTATGCAAATTCAATGTCAAGTACAGTACATACCTTCTTGTTGTCTTCAATATAGGACCTAAGAAGGTAGCGAGAATACTTCTGCTTATCCTCAACAGATGCTAATAGATTAATCATATCTTGACCAATAGCAGCACCACAAGAGGGATCAGGACACCGCAGCATTAAACATCCAGGACCATCATTGATAGCCGTGCCAATATATCCTAGCATGCGAAAAGTACAGGAAAACAGGACAATATTAAAAAAGAAGAAAAACTAGCATGTGGCATTGATAACACCTGAATAATTTGATTAGACAGATTGAGAAAACTAAGTCACCTAAGGCATAACTACATCATCAAAACAGAGATGAATACTGGAAAGTGAGAAGGCAACGAGCAATTGCAAGATTAATATAAACGGTTTCAAAATCTCGTCCAAAGATCTAAGATTAACAAATTAATAATACTACAACAAAAGAGACATACCTTCCCAGCATGAGATGCAGAAGGGATGACCACAAGCAGCAGATTCAATCCGTGAAGGAGGATAAGTTTCAAAACAGATGCCACAAGTAAGCTGACCGCACAAGAAAAATTAGGGATACATAAATTGAGAAGAAAAAACAAAACACAAATTATTCACCAAATTCTAAATCTCACCTCCCTAGCGTTGGGGAACTGGACAGCTGGCTTCTCCAGTAAGCCAACTGTTCGACGGACATGTTCTTCATTAGCAAACCATGCTTCATGCACTTCACTAACATTCCTGCAATACCAACTCTCATCCATACATAAGTGCACCAAAAACAGCTAGCAGCAATAATAACAATAAAAAAATAAAGCTAGCAGTAGACATATTATACAATGCAGTACTGAGAAGACAAAATGATTAATAACGTTAAAATAATCCCAAAAAGACAAATATAGGAGAAGGCATATTGATAAGTACGAAGATATAAAGCTATAAACCTACCAATTATAGTGACGAAGTAAGATGCTTGCAGCCACTGGCGAGATAAAAAGAACCGTCGCTACTCTTGTTATGTCATCCTCTTGCCTTTGCCGAATATCTGATTCCCGCAAGATGGTAAAATTTTGCTAAAAACAGACAGGAATCCAAAAAATTAGAGGCGAGCATATATCAAAAGACATCGAGGAACAAGGAAAGGCACAGGTCTCGAACTGGAAAGAATAAAACTCGTATCCATGCCACATGAAAAAAGAAACTGAATTAATAACAATAGGGGAGGGACCACGGAAATCAAGTTTACCATTGACAGTTTAAACCTACCAACTCCCCAAATATCAACTAATTTTTACAAATTATTACGTTTATCAACCTCAGTTGATCATAAATATTTTGCCCTTCCACAGCTCAAACTGCTTGTTTAGGGGGGAGGGGGCAAACTGCTGTACCATCTCAGTAATTCCTAAAATCTCTCGAAGCTTCAGACTAAGCTATATTCAACCCCAAAGTTGATTCCAGCCAAATCTTCCAACATTGGAATCAATAACAACCTATAAGCGGGGAGGCGGACAAGAAACGAAATTGAGAAGGGAACTGACCTCGGGGCGACGAGACTCAATCTTGTCAGATTCATCGCCATCATCAAAGTAATCATCAGCATCATCATCGTAGTCGCTGTAATAATCCATAGGGACATCCTCGGTCTCACCGCTGTAGAAATCATCATCAAGGGACTCAACATCGTTGGCATCATGCATATCATCCTCGGAGTCCATGGCACGAACCCTAGAAGTCGGAATTCGGGCACGATTGAGGTTGTAAAGCGGCGGCCGGGGGAGGAGGAATAACTGAAGAAGACCTAGAGCAACGGAATTAGGAATCGGAAGAAAGAAAAAAAAGGTAAAGTGTGTTGCTTTATGGTGTGGATTTTCGTCGTCCGAACGAAAGGTTTGGAATATGTACGGAGGCAAAGGGTTATATCCAGTGATAGAGAGAGAAAGAGGATAGAGGAGTGTTTCGCTTTGCAGCAGGGTGGGTAAGAACGATGGAAAAAGGTACAAATGAGAAGCAAGAGGTCCGACGGCGAACGTACATGAGAAACCAGCCGAATTTGAGCCTGGTAACTTAGTGAGGCAGGGTGTAAGTCCGTTCCCTATGAACGAGCCGCATTTTTTATTTATTTCAATTTCAATTAAATTAAATATTAGATAGATTTTTGCAGAATTTTTTAAATGAAAACATAAAGATAAAGGATGATAAGAGATTGACAGTTGATACGGTTCCATTGTCATATAATTTGTCCAAGTTAAATTGGATATAAAGCGCATTGTTAAAAATAGTTCACAGTATTTTTTTGTTTAAATAAAAATATTTTAATTAAAAAAAAAAGAAGAAAAGATGACAATATACTGATCGTTTGATCCGGGTTCAATTATCATATAAAATAATCAAGATCGAATTTGAAGCGGTGCACATGGCTGAAAACATGCGAGAGAATTGGAATAATAAAGGTGGGGATATGTGCAGGGAGACGTGTGCAATGGCCTTTTCTGCTCACTGGAGCCACATTGCAGGACAGAATTCAGGGTCAGGGGAAACAAATTAAAAAAAAAAAAAAAACGCAAGGCAGCCCAACTGAATGGCTGGTTCTGTGAACCGTCCTGTTTACGAAAGAGAGATAAACAAACAAGATTCAATTTTGTCCCACGGTCCTCTACAGGACGTGGGCTCTTCATCTTTTAGTGTGGATGGTTTATTGCTTGGTGGTCTCCCCCAATGCCTCTCTTCGCCACGTTAATTTTCTGCCCTCCATCTCCATGACGCAGGCGAGGTTAAGAGTTAGAGGTAATTTACTGGCCAGTTACACTGGGCATTGCAAATGGCATCAAACTATGCCAACCATTCTTATGCACGTCTGTAAAATGTTTGGCCTCCTCTTCAACAAGACGAGGCAGCCTCGGGAAGGAAGTGCATAGCTAATTCCTTAACCTGGTATTATTTCTAAGGTCGGATGCATTGTGTCCAATTTTGCTGCGTCTCGTCTTGTTATGAGGGCTCTCGGTGGCTTTCATAGGGGTTCGTCAGCGGATCGGACGTTGTGGTGATGTTTTGCAGGGGACGAACACAGACATGACCTCTCCTCGGGCCAGTTTGTTTTAATATTGAAAAATAAATTATTTTTAAATAATTAAATATTTTATTAAAAAATTATTTTATATGGAGATTTTATAAAATATCTTCCTTGATTTTTATTAGTTACTAAAGATTTTATGTTCCGTTACAATAATAAAAAATAATTATTAATTAGTTATTTTTAAATTTTATTATATCTTCCTTAATTTTTATTTTATAAAAATAATTTATTATCATATTATTTAAAAATTTTAAGATATTTTTACATATCTTGCCTATTTAAGACATTTTTTTTATCTATCAAATTAGATTATCTTTAAAGAAATAATCACAAATCTGTTTTTTTATTTTAATTATTTTTAAAAGTTTAAACCATCATAATAAAAAGTTTCAAAATAATTTTTTAAAACAAAAATAATTAATTTTTTCTTTTGAAATAAGCTAAAACAAATTGTCATTGTCTGCTTGGCTTTTCCTTTATCATCTTTATGTAGCTTGTTGGTCTCTCGAATGGCGGTGTTTGTTCTTTATGTTTTTCGTGTGATGATGAATCATGGCTTATCTCCTTATTAATGATAACGTCTTTTCCTATAGTAAAAGATTAAAAAAAAAGCATAAGGTTTGCCAAACATTTTACTCTATTAAACTGACCCTTTTGTTGCATTTGTAATCGCTAAAAGTTCATAATTCACTTGATCAGCTTATTGATTACGAACGAGCTTTGTTTTGGTGAAGTTATTAAGTGACAGTACGAAACCAACAATGCTGAAAATACAAACCAATGTCGCCAATCATGCTATTCATTTAACAATCACTTAGAATGTCAGTCACAACGAATTAGAATTGACGTGAGTTATAGATATTTTCATCACCTAGGTTGTTAAGAAATTTTGGATTTTGTTTTGAATTTTTCAATTCATTTTTCCCTTTTTCAAATTTAATTTTTTGGTCATTTAATATTATTCTCCCTATGCAAACCACCGAAATTTCAAATGTTTGGTTTATCTAAACTAAGTTAACATTATGTAGATGTTGTTATAAAAAAAGTATGAAGATATTATAAAATAATAACCAATTGATATTCGTGTAACTGCTCTATCTTTATTACCATTTATAAGCTTCATATAATGATATAAATGAATTTTCAAACAATTTAACAAAAAAATTATACTAACACGCACAATATATGAAGAGTTAATATTAATTAATAAGCTAAACATTTTAATGATTTAATAAATTAAAAAAAGAATATCATAAGCTGTTACGTGTAAATATCATCTTGTTGGCGCGCGCGCGTGTAGGAGGGAAAATAGCACTAAAAGGCCGTTAAAGAAAATTAATGCCAGTCAAAGACTAATTAACTTAAAAATTGCATTACAACCCCTTGATTCTTAATTGGTATTAATTTTTTAAATCAAATAACCAAATTGTCCCTTAAGTTAAAAAATGAAAAAAGAAAAAAGAAACTCCCATTGTCATTGGTGTTACCTACCAAATTAGAGTCAAGAAAATGGATTGAGCCCACAAGCTAGCCTATTTAACTTGCCAAATTTGACAGGTTGAGTTAGAGAAATTAGCCCCTACCAAATTCAATAGCTTAGATTGCAGAAATTGGCTCCTTTTTTAAAACGAGCTTCCAACCTATAAAATTAGATAGCCAAAATGGACTGACCCACAGGCTAGCATATTTTTTAAAAAAATTAATCATGATATATCTTTTTATAAATTTATAACAATAATAATAATATTTCTCAAATCTACAATTTATAACTTCCAAATGTGTTCTTTGCATTTGAAAGATAATGTAAGTCTTTCTTATAATTTACAAATAAAATTTTTATTATAATTTGTAAATCCATGATTTATTAGTTTTTATAGAAATATTTTGAGTATATATTATTTGTTAATTTCATAAGATCTATTAATTGAAATCACAAATATGAATTAATTGAGAAAAATAATATGGTTTATATTCAAATTTTCTTTCTTAATGGAAAAGATAACACACTTATATGAGAAAATGATTAATAATAAAAATCTAACAAAATGAGTCAATCTTTTTTTTTATATTTAATTTGAAAAATTCAACTTTTCCAACACCTATTTAGACACAACTCATGGGCTAGCCCGCCAACCCTTTTCTCTTTTTGAATTTAGAGTAGTGGGTGGTGGAACTCATCTTTTCTCAAGCGGGCGCGCGCGTGCACGCGCACACACACATATATAAACAAGTTTGCATTGTAGTGGGGGGAGATAATGAACTTTCTGGTTTTCTACACAGTTGTATTATGAAATTATTATTAGCTTTATTGTTGCTTAATATGTTTGTATATGGTTCATAGTTTTGAGTTTGATAACTAATAGCATTAGTTAAATTGTTAATATACTTGTGTGTGTGGTTCATGGTTTTGAGTTTGGCAACTAATAAGATTGGTTAAATTGCAGATATGAGTTTAATAAGGGGAAGGTAAAGATGCCTTTGTAAGCGTTACCTCTTACGTGTTGAAGAAAAGAAAAGCAAGGACATCATGATAGTATTTTAAGCATTGTTTTTATTTAAAAGCTGAATTGTTGTCAATTTAAAGTCTGAGTAAACTTTGAACTCAAGTAGTGTGCTATTGAACAATTAAAATTGTTGTGGCTATACTGGATGTTAGTTAATTGTCAATTTACCATGGAGTGTGAACTAAAATTTGCTTGATGAAATTTTATGTTTATTTTATTTATTTATAAGTTTGTTAGTTACTAATTATATGGACTAAATGTATATATTTATATTTTATAAATTTTAAATTATTAAAGAAAAAATTTGGATGAATTTTTGTGGGCCATCTCGCCAAAAAATAGGTTGGATTGAGTTCTTTAATTCATTTCATCTGGCGGGCTAGTCCAACCAAACCAGCAGAAACGTCAGCCTATGTGAGCTGGCCCATTTGCCCAATGTTATGCCAAATCTCATGCCGGTGACAAGGTTGCCAAAGCCCTTGTCACTAACGAGGTCACCAACAATTGGTCATCGAAACTCTAATGCTGGTTCAATGAATAATTGGTTTGGCCACCTAAAAAAAAAGTATCAAGCTCTTTAATTATATATGGCAAAAAAAATATAAGTAGTAAATCAAACTTTTAACCACTTTCATGTCATAATATAATTGTGTGTTATTAATTCTTAAATAAAATTTGTTATTTTACAAATATTACGTGCTAATATGACGTGAATAATTACAAATTGAGAGCTTGAAAACTTTGTGTATTTTACTCATTAAAAGTCTGAATGTATTATTGTTAATCACGAATAGATTATTATCAAAATTCAAATGAATACTTGTTCATGAAGGACTAATGCATACAATTAAGCTCATCATATTAATTTTTCTAACTTATTAAAATCAAAATAGATTGTTGTTAATTCTGAATAAATTATTATGAAAACCTAAATATTTATTGTTGATGAAAAACTAACACTTACACAATTAAACCTATCCTATCCATTTTTCTAACTTATTAAAGTTTGAATAAACTATTATTAATCTAGAATGAATTATTATCAAAATCTGAATGAATACTTATTAATAAAAGACCAACACATACAATTATGCTTATCCTATCTATTTTTTAGCATGTTAACGCCTAGATGGACTGTTATTAACTTAAAATGAGATGTGATTGAAATTCAAATTAATACTTATTGATAAAAAACTAACACATATAATTATGCTTGTCCTATCTACCTTTATAGCTTGTTAAAGTCTAAATGTATTATTGTTAATTTAGAATGAGTTGCTTTCAAAACTCGAGTGTATGCTTGATGTTGATGATTAAAAGTATAGGTATAATAAAAAATATATATAAACAACAAGCCATTTTAAATCAACAACAATCCAAGCTAGAAAAGCATATAAGATAAGCTCAGTTGTATGTGCTAGTTTTTCATTTAACAACAATTCATTTAGGATTTAACAAGGTAGAAAAGCATATGGGATGAGAATAATAGTACATGATAGTTTTTTTTATCAATAAGCATTTATTTAAATTTTGACAATGACTTATTTTAAATTAACAATAATCCATTCGAGCTTTGACAAATTAAAAAAATAGATAAGATGTTAGTTTTTCGTCAACAAATATACATTTAAGTTTTTACAACAATTCATTTAAAATTAACAACAATCTATTTAAATTTTAACAAGTTAGAAAACCTGATAAGATGTGATTAACTGTATGTGTTAGTCCTTCATTAATAAGTATATATTTAGATTTTGACAATAATTTATTCATAATTAACAGCAATATATTCGAACTTTTAACAGGTAAAATATATAAAGTTTCAAAATTTTTAATTTATAACTGTCAATATTAAATTAACAAATGACATTAGTAAAATAACAAGTGTTGTGCAAGAACTAACAACAGACCATTATGTTATATCATAGAAGTAGTTATAAATTTAGTTTACTACTTTTTTTGCCATATATAATTAAATGGTTTAGTTGCTTAGGTGGCAATCATGAGATTAAACTATCCCTTGACCACCTAAACCAATTATTCCTTGAATTAAAATGTCGCTAGCACTAAAACTCCAATATTGGCTGCAGGCGATAGTAGGGGCTTCTTTTTTTTTTTTTTTAACTTGAGGGGAAATTTGGTTTTTGGCTTAAAAAATTAATATTAGTTAAAAACTAAGAGAGTGCGATGCAATTTTTAAATAAATTGATTTTTAACTGGTATTAATTTTCCCCAGTGATTCTTTAGTGTTATTCTCCCTATACAAAATAATGATAATTAATATAAGTACATATGAGTGTATGTGTTACTGTTCCCGCGTAGACCAAAGCAACGATGCAAGATGGAGGATGCCTCCACTTGTCACTCACCGCTTCCATTCACGTTTGTTACAAATTGATAAATGTTGGCAAAAAGAAAAAAACAACGTGATAAATAAATTTCATATTGAAATAGATAAATAATAGAAGTAAACCATGTGATAATTATTCTAAAACTTTTAAGAATTTATTTAACATAAATATTCTTCCAAAATAATGTTTTCAATCTTCTACAAAATAATAGAAAGTGTAGTTACTAAAATTAATCTAAAATTTTTAATAACAAAAATAAAGTTGTTAATATAAAAAATATAGTTAATATTATATAACTATACTGAAGTTATAAACAGCTATTTTTTTAATATTTACTCCATTCAAGCCATAATATAAATCATTGTTAATTAATTTATATTTTTCAAAAAATGTTGGTTAAAATGTTAATTTTTTAAAAATTTTCACTTATATATCAAGTATAATAAATGTAACATTTGACTCATTCAAAATATCATCATTGATAACTCAATAAAGTAAGGGTGTAATTAGAAAATATATATACCACCTGCCTAATGTCATATATTTTGAATCACACAAAAAATTTAGAAAACAATTTATATTATGGTTTGGATGTAGTAAATTGGAATTGTTAATCATTAAAGTAGAGGTAAGGAAAGAAGTCAGCTTGTCACTACATAATTAAACAAACAACAAAACTTCATATATTAACAACCTTACCCTCGTTACTTCAATTTAAGCTTTAACAACTAGTTTTTTATTATTTTACTGAGGGTTGGAAATATAATTTTATAACAAAAGAAAATACGTCACATAAATTTTTAGGGACTTTAAAATAATTTTCCTATTGCTTGGTATTCCATTGTCAGTTGCCAATTTTGATAGGTTTATTTGTCATTATCCCCTTGTTATTTATGATTTATAAACATAAATAACGGTTCCCATCTTTTGCACGGTTTTGCTAGGTAGACACTAAGAAAAAATTGTGCGCTGTTGTTGAGAAAAAAATATTTGTTCCAAATTATATATTCACCCACCTAATTTAACATTTAAACTAGCTAGACCAAATCTATACGAGTATATTGTACATAGGACCTAAATCTTTAGCAGACACAGCATTATTATTTATTTATTTTGCAAGCCAAAAGGTATTGATTATGATTATGTTTTTAGTGAAAAGACTATATTCCTCCCGTTTAAAAAGGGAACCATGGTGCATGCAAGTTTCAATAGAATCTGATAGTGTTTTGCGGGCCAGCTTTGATTGTAATTATGTTTTTAAAGAAAAGATTCAACTGCTCCCGTTTAAAAAAGGAACTATGGTGCGTAGAAACCTTGCATGTTCAACTTCCTCTCTTATTCTTCCTCCCTTTCCCTTCTTTCTCTTCCTCCTCAAGCTCAACTTGAACATTGTTGATTCACTTAAAAAATGTCTTTGAGAGAGTTATCCTATTGACATGACAATGCTCAAATCCTGCTCAATCAAATAAATAAAAGAAGAATAAAAATTTACTAATCAACATCCATATTCAACGTGTAAAATAACAATTCTATTTGTTCATAAATATAAGTTGTTGTTCCCTGGGCCCAAAAAAAAAAAGCTGTTATGTAATTTATATCAAATTTTATGCCATTCACAAAAATAGTAAGTGGTACATATCTAAATTAACTATTTATAAATTATTGTGGCAAAAAAAATTAACTATTTATAAATTATAAATAATGCAACGCAATAATCAAACTCCACAGTACAGGATTAGGAAAAAGTGCTTAGTATTTTCCTTAAATTAATTGAGCAGGTTTGTTTCTATTACTAGTTCACTACACCACATGCACACCTGCTCCCATATATTAAAGTGTTTTGAATTTACAGCCAGCCTGGAATGGTGGAAACGTCGTTGTCAATGGTGTTGCATGATGCACCCACTAATTTTTGAGTGCAATGGGTAGTCTATTGCTCAAGTAAGAGGAACAAAGACAGTCCCAGCAAATTGTAAAAGCCAGTACAAAACAAATTACATCATAGAATTAAAAATACAAGAAGCTTTAATAGTATGATCAACAATAACACAAACTTGATGGAGAACGCCATTACGGATAAAAGATTTTCAGTAAAAACAAAAAGGTCTCATTTGATTATTAAAAAATAATGGAATGAAATTAATTAAAGAAATAAAGATAAAAACAAGATGGTCAAAAGGAATAGGTGACCACATTCATAAGAGAAAGCGATAATTTAATTCATGGAATTAGGAATCATGATTCATGTGATTTTTTGAAAGTGTAATGATTTTTGCATTTGTAGTGTATATTAATGAGCTTTATCATACTTATTATAAGGAGAAAGGTTAATTCAGTTCGTTTTTATTTCGATTTTTTCAACCACTTCCATTTTATTTCTTTTTAGCAACCAACTGGGATCAAAGATTTCTAACTTCCCAAAGTTTCCAATAAAGGATAGTTTGTAATAAGCATAAGTTTAAATGAAAAGCTCATCTTAAAAGACTAGCATGTTGGAGAGTAAAGTCACTCACACTTATAAATCCCATACCATTTACGAAGAACCTCACAAGTGGTGTGGGGTTTATAAGTATGAGGGGCTCTTCTACTTAACATGTTAGTCTTTTGGGATGTGCTTTCCTTTTGGATTTGTGTTCATTACATTGGTGCTTTTATTGAGAGGTTGGTGTCACAGAAAGGACTACCCATAAAATCTTCTGATTGGTAAGAGGCTAAGTGAAGTACTGTGGAGTGGAGCTGTCAGGAACGTTAGCTCTCGACAAGGTGGCATTGTCATGAATCCTATATCAAGGAACCTCACAAGTGGTATGTGGTTTATAAATGTGAAAAGCTTTCTCGCTAACAGGCCAGTCTTTTGAGATGAGGTCTCTCTTTTATCTTATGCTCGTTATATACTTGCTCCAGTCGTCTAGGAGGTGTTTGCATGAGTGTTGTGCTTGAGTTGAATGAACAAAGTGTCAATGCTTTTCCTATAAAAATCTATACACATGTTAGGCTAGTTAGCTGGCAAGACTTTCTTTCGAACAAGAAGGCTAAAGTGCAATCCTTAAAAACACGATCCATAGATTCCACAAATGCAAAGTGTAGAGAGCAGTATTGGTTAGAAGCCATGCGTATCTTTGGTATCTCTCAGAATGTTAGAAGCTTATCCTTAAGGAGCAATCACGTGAAAGATTTTACCCATTGTGCCACTAATTGTTTCCAAACATGCTTTCATTTTACATCAGTACCATTCTAGGTCAAGTATTGTGATTCAGTATAGGAAGATTTCACACTGAACTTTCCATTTTCCACAAGATTCTAGAGACATGAAGGTTGTTCTCGCCCATTAACATTAATTAAGACAACTGCTATATCAAAAAGAGGTTTTTTGAGGTAAAAGATGCCAAAAAAGGGTCCACTTCTGCTGTCCAGTATCTATTAAGTAATCATGATAGGTCTAGATAAGTCTAATGCATTCAATTCAGTAAAACCTAGGAATTTTAAAGGACTAGATTCTCTAACTTACAAATTTGACCACAACTTGATACATGTACTAAGTTAGTGGTGTTGAATTAACAATTCAAAGTTCAAAGCTCACAACATCCATAATATCAAAGGTTTTGATTTTCAACATGCATACAGTTGGTGGCAAAAAAAACACATGCACAAGCATGTTGTCACCATAAAGGCTTCATTGTACCAGAGACTAATAAAGACATTAGCAAACCAAAATAGGGCTAATGTTAATGATTATTACTGTACAAGAAAGAAAGGCTCAAAAAGTCTTGAGGCCAATATGTCCTCCACCGCTCCAAGGGCAACCCTTAATACCATCTTACTTTGTTAAAGAAGGATCAATCATTAAAAGATGAGGCTACATCATGGTATTGAAACTCGGACCAGACTGGTCGGGTCAACCCAAAAATCGGTGACCCGGTCCCTTATCCGGTCTGGGTTTACTCCTAAACCGGTGAGGGAATGAACCGGTGTAACTCGGTCAACCCGGGTTCAACCCAGTATAACCCGGTGGGTTGACTGGGTCAACCGGGTTATTTTTTTTGGATTTTTTTATTTTTGATTTTTTAGAGTGTTGAGTTCAGAAATAAGATAAAAAAAAGTGAAACTAAAGTTAAAAAATGAGAAATTAGAGGTAGAGCACGCTAAGTCCAATCCAGATTTTTAAACAGCATTTAGTTTGGCCTTTCATCTGTGTCTCTCTTCTCTCGCCCTAACCTAATCAGCGTCTCTTCTCCAGGCTCCAGCTCGTCTCTGCTATCTCCATCTCTTCTCCAGCTTAATCTCTGACTCTCCGTCTCTTCTCCAACTCTATCTCCATCTCTTCTCTAGACTTTTGAGATTGAAGAGTTGTAATTGTAATGATAGATATTTAAAGTGTTGTATTTTATTACTATTAGACTTTTGAGTGGTTGGATTTGGTTGAATGTTTTTATAATTAATGTTTTTTTATTTAAATTATATATTTTAATCATAACCGATTTGCCACCGGTTCAACCTTCGGTTCAACCCTAATTGAACCACTAACCCGTAACTCAGTGCCATGACCGGTTCAATGACCGGTCTGGTTTTACGTACCTTGGGCTACATCAATCAGACATTCTCCTTCATGAAAAACGAGGGGATAGGATTGATTAACATCACATGTTATAGGTGAATTTAGTTAAGCGGATACAAGCAGTGACAACTATTTTAGGACGAAGCCAACTTAAGACTCACAAATTACTACTAGCTTCTTTTCCCCCTTTTTAAAGCCCTACAAATCCCAGAGATTTTATCATTGACTATAGCTTTCTAGTTTCAGTTGTAAGGCCAGAATTTTTGTTGGGGATAAACATTGTGAATTCCAATCAATCAAATACATATCCTTAGTCCCAACACATTCTTTGCCACAAAATGTTCCACTCCAATATCATTAAGCACCTTGATTTGTCACATCTATAAAAAGAATGAAGAGTACTCCCTTCGTCTTTATATATAAGAGGTCTTCTAAAACCTTTTTCGTCCCCAAACATAAGAGGTTACTAACATATTTTTAAATAAATGGATCATTATCCCTTATTAAATTGGAATAAAAAAAGATAAGTACTCTTATGAATTTACTTTGAAAAAAAATATTTTTTTACAATAATTAAGAACAAAATTAAAATATTGTTATGCTTTTAATTAGATAATTAACTTCTATTGATTTATATGATTTGATTAAAAATGTCTCATATATAAGGATGGAGAGAGTATGCATTTAGTGAGAGATTGAGATACAGATGAACCATAGTATGTGATACCTCGCAATGTCGCACGCAGTTATGTCTTGTAACATCTATCTTCTGTTTTTTGCTTTTTTTTTTGTTTTAAGTAAAATGCTATATCCATATTTATTTAAATACACCATGTCTATGTGACTGGTCTTGGGAATTCTACAGCCCAAACTCTTCCCTTTTCCTAAAAAAAGAATCCTCGAAATTATAATTACACGATTCTATATTTATTTGAATTGAATTTTCAACTCATATTGGGTAGGTGACTTTGTGAAATTTAGAAAGCAGAGTATATAAAATACTCCTTTTAGTTTTATCTGTAGCACACATTTTAAAAATAATTTTTAATTCAAAATATATGGTACTTTATAATAATTAAATTATTTTTAATTTTATATTTTTTTATTAACATGAATATATTTATTATAATTGTATCATGATTTAAAAATAAAAATAAAAATAAAAATAAATCTTATCTTTTATAATATCAGATGAATGAAGCAATTGAAAATGTCCTGGAATAATAATGAAAGCAGGTACAACAACGGTCACTCCCAGAGGAGAATTTTATTATTATTTTTTTTGTCAACAAAAGCATTGCTGAAAAGTGTGAACACATCTGCGAGCTGTCCAGGACCAGTGGCCATTGAGGAAACGCCCACACATACATAATTGCGCTCTAATCTGAAGATTAGTGTAAGGGATGGCTCGCGAAGCCATTGAACACGAGAATGTCCCTCTTTTTCAACGATTTGTAGCTTTATAGGTCTCACTAATGGGAGACAGGTGCCTTGCATTCTTGATTTTGGAGTTGACATTCAGCTTTGCTAGATCCAGCCGGGGTGTGAGGATTTGGCTCAGAGACTAACCTGCCAAATTACCAACTTAACCCTGCTCTTGTAATTCTACCGCGCCTCGGTTCACCGTTCACACGCGGTCGCAGGCATTTGCGTATGAGTACACTTAACAGAGTCACATGCCGAAGACTAGAAGAGCCAATCCACAAATATCTATTTTCGTTTCCCCTTGCTTCTCTCTCTATCCCTACTTCGCCTCTGTTTCATTTGGCCAGTTGTTCTTTGAACCCCCGCTGTTCATACTCGTTTTCTAATCTGTAATCCATTGATTCTCAGTGTTTCATTATCTTCGTATCGGGCATTTCTGAGTCAGATCATAGTTTTGCCTTTTAAATTTTCCATGCTTTCAGGTTTTACTGTACAAATCTACTTCTGAGTATTGCTTGATTCAGAGCCCTGGGAACTTCGGCCAATTCTTTTTATTGAGTGTCGTGCTAGTGATGCCTATCAAATCGCTCTCATTCCTTGTCAGTATCGCTATCTTTCTTTTGATTTTGAATTCGTATTAGAATTTTCATTCCATTTGTCGTGCGTTGCTTTAACTTTTTCAATTTGTGGTTTTTGAAATTTGAAAGCAGTATTATTGATTCGGAATTATCATTTCTTTCAGTTACAGGCCTATTTCTTTCGTTTTTTATTTTAGATCTCTCAAAGATACCGTATAGCTAGAAGTTTATCTTGCTTATGTTTCCTCGATTCGTTAGCTTCCATATATCGATTTCATGTTTTTCCTTTTCGTTTAACCTAATATTCTTTTTGCATGTACTGGATTATAGGTTTTGGCAAGGTTCGTGTGAACCTTTCGGCTATTAGTCTAAAGTTCAATTCTTTTCCCTACCGTAGGCAGCATTAATGTTCTTTTTTGGCTTATGACTGGAAAATCAAAGCATGAATTTAATGGACCGTCAGATTTGAGACTATAAAGAAAATGCGAGAGCAACTGAGTTAGAAAAGCTCTAGTCTTTTTAATTGCCATATCAGCACTATTCAGCTAGCAATTTTACATACGATTTTTAACTTTTGGCCATAGTGCATACAGAGGATATTATTTCGGACCTGATTTTTCACTTTTGTAACACTTTAAATGGAAGTTTCTTTTTTTGATATTGTCATCTTTATAAGTTTCTTTTTCGTAAAATGAGTTTTCTTCTTCTTCACCTTGAAGTCCAATAAGGTGATCTCAATGAATTTAAAAACTGACCAAGTGTAAAATCCTTCAGATTAGTATGTTCTTACCTGGTGGATATTGTAGACGAACATGTCTCCTATGTGATTGTTTAAGTTAGTGGCATTGTTGATGTCTGTCGTTGCTTTTCCATGTTAAGGGTGGAAATCTAGTCAATAATTTATATGTTTGGCGATCTTGTGATCTTGTTAGTTTCTTCTTACATTTGGATATTTGCCAGGCTTTGATGCCCAACCATCTCATTCCTTTTGTTCATACATGTCTGGTTAAATTGAAAGCTACAAGGTTCATTGTGTGCGTTTTAATGGCAGAGATACTTATTTGCACGGTCACATCTTTACTAGGGGTTTTAAGATCATGGGTAGAGGTAGAGGAAAGAGTAAAAAGTTAACTGTGACCAGTCATGAGGATCCTGGAAGCGGTGAAGATGATAAAGTTTCCACACAGAAGAGAAGGGGAAGACCACAAAAACCACTGAAGGATGACTTAGATGAAGAAGATGTTGAAAAAATAGAGGAAGGTGAAACTGATAATATTAAGAATGGAGCCGCTAACAAGGAGATGAAAAGTCCCACTGCAACAGAACATGGAAAGAAGAGGAAGCGAAATTCACTGGTGAAAGAGAAATTAGGGTCAGTTGAGGAGGAAAAAAGTAATGGAAACCGATCAAGCACTGATGATCAGACAAAGGTTGATGGACTTAGGCAGAATGGAAGCAGGCGTAAAAGCAAGCCTCGTCGAGCTGCTGAAGCAGGTGTGCAGTGCAAGTAATCAAATGGCAGGCTGAGCAGTATCTTTCATCCTTCTCATTTTACCAGATCACTTACGGATAGGAATTGAGAACTAGTAATCCTATTTCTTTATTTAATTTTGTATTTGATTTTCCCATGTCTTCACTTTTTTGCAGCAATGGGTTTCCATTTGGTTCCCTCTCATTAATTCCCTTTTGATTTTGAGGATTTGAATTTAAATTCAAGTTGTTTTCCTCTTGCATCTTTAATTTATATTTCCTACATTACAGCCATGTTCAAATTCATCATCATCATCATCATCATCATCATGATGCTTATCTGAAAAGTAATAAGGCCCCTGCATCTTTCTGATGAGAAGTCTGGTGATAGTGACTTAGTGGATATGATCTCCTTAGTCCTTACAGGGCGCCTGTTGGTCTCAAAACCTCCTTTGTTCTTCATGTGTTTCCTGAATATTCATAAGGACCAATAAGCATGCATGACAGACAGATGTGTAGATTTTGTTGATTACGGTTGACAATTTCAGTATTAGTTCTTCAGCAAGCTTCTCCCAGCTAGCTTTGTTACTCTGTCTGAAACAGTTATTTAGCGATCTTCCGGACAAGAAATTTGCATTGTTGACGATGCTTTTGCTGTAGTCTCTGCATCATCCTCTTCAAATAATTAAAAAAAAAAAACAGGGCTTTTCATGTTTTGATCGTACTTATGATTCATATGCATGGCAGGTTTGGATTTCCTTGGCATTTTGATGACACGTTATGAAGTTTTTGCTTGATCAAATTACCAGTTACTATTTTTTTTATCAACAAATTCCAGATACTTTTAACTGAATTATGGATTGCATTTTTTTTTTGAAAGTTGAAACTTGTAAAACTTAATCTGGATTGATAAAATTTGACCTTTTTAAATTGTTACGAGTTATGGTGTTCGACGCATTTTCCTTGTAACAAAGGAAGATAGAATGACAGAATACCCTGACATGCCAATCTGGACAAAGCACATCTCCGATAGTTTTCAATCTGGCAAAATTTTAGTATATCATTTTTCACCACCGGTACATCCCATACCTCGTTAATCATGCTGATTGCAACAGGCATTGAGCTACCTTCAATAACCAGCTTCCTCACTCCCATTTCCTTCGCCACTCTTCAGAACACATGCCAATCCTCTTAGCAAAGCCCCCATGCCACGTTCCTTCATCATCAAAACACCCAACGTTACCTTACCGGCCTCATTTTTGCCAGCCCTATCAAAGTCGAATTCTTTTAAATTCTAGTTTTGCCTAACCTTTATTTATTTATTTATTTATTTGGTAAAATTTGCCCGACCTTTTTCTGGCATCACTCTTCTCGCTCGCACCAATAGATATTAGATAGAGCTCTAGGGGTCTTTTCGGCCTATTTTTATAATCTACAAAGTTCATTTCAAAACGCACAGCTTGGCCCATATTCATTCAAAGTTGTCAAGCGATAGCCACGCAAATTACGCATGCACATGTTGATTCCCGCTGTTAAGATTGATAATTTTAATATTTCTTTGATCCTTTTTATAAACAACTTCTATCAATTTCATCAATACCAATACAAAAAAAAAAATTAAATATGCTTATATAACAAATCTAAAAAGTAATATTATATTACTTTTTATTTTTTATGAAAGATAATTTTAAAAATATTTTTGAAATATTACATAAAAAAGTCACACTGTGACTTATAAGTGAGATCAAATGAACTCTCTAAAACATATTTCATAAATGTAATTAGAGGGAGTATATTGTATTTACAATTTTTTTTTTAAGTATGAATCAAAATGCTAACAAGGCACCTAATGATATTCTCCCAATTAAAAAATGTTAATTCCATAAAAAAGGGTGGGGAAGAACCGGCGTGCCTAATAACCTGGAATCAATGTAAGATGACGATAACGTCCATGGTTCTGCTTGGTTAATCAACCGTACTTGATTAATATACTGCATGAATGATTTTTTTTTTTCTAAAGAAAAAGAATGATAGCAGATAATTAGCAAATGTTAAATGGATTTTATCTCAACTTCCTTTCCACATTTTATTAGGGAGTCAATTTTAGTGCTTATCTTATATATGAGCATTGTCAACTCATCATCTTTGAACCGTTTAGATTTAATTTTTATAATCCATATTTATAGCTTTTTCAATGAATTTTTTTAAATGAAAATTATATTTTAAAAAACTGACAGCTAAGAGATTGTCTTTATTTTAAATTCTATTGTTATTAAAATAAAAGTAAAAAACTGACAGTTAAGAGATCTTCTTTTAAAGAAATAAAAGTAAAATGCTGTAAATTTTTATCGTTTAAATTAGATCTCAACAATCTCAAGGAATTGAGCACTCAATGCTCATATGTGAAACTAGTTCCATTTCATTAGGTATGTGCTACTTTGTTTTAATTTCTTTAATATCTCTCCCCACGTTTGGATAGGGTTTAAATATTTAATTCGCAGGGGAAAAATCTAGCTTTTGCGTGATACCATTCAAGACCTTTTGCTCTAAATCATGACAAAGCAAAAACAACCCCTCTTGTGTGCATCCCTGAGTGGGAATCAATCAAACATTTTCCTTCGCTTCCTTCTCTGTCGATGACTCCACACGACCATTTAATAGGAGTAGGATCATGAATTTTTTATATAAAAATACATGATAATCTATCAACACTATCAAGTTTGATTCAAATATCATTAGATTCAATCACACGAGATTTTCAACACTAGTCGATAGATCCAGGATAGATGGCCACTGTCGGCATCTGCAATGTTTGCTGCATGCAACTCAAATTTCATAATTTTTGTTTCTCTCGCTTATAGAGTATCTGTTTAATTGCTAATCGGTGGTTTAATTTGTCTTACTTTGGTTGCTTATTTATCATATGCAGGGAAGGTGATGGACCCCGTTGGACAGTTTTCAACGGGATTCTGGTTTTGGTCTTGACTTCGTGGATTGAAGAACAGCCGCCAAAATTAAAGATTCCTAATCACCCAAAGCTCCCCAAGTTCAAGAAATATTAGCAGTTCCTTTTGTTTTTTCCCCCTTGTTTAATGAGCGTCGTGATCTAGCTAGTGGAAATCAAGGGATGGACAATAAAGTGGGCGCAAGGGTGCAGTACTGCTGGCATAGCGTTTTCCAAATCAGATAGAGATGCTACAAGGAACGCCCATGCCAGTAACCCCTGGCTTGGAGAAAGGCTTGAGCAGCTCGTACGGAACAATGCCAGCTCCATTCCTGTTCTTCAACTTACCGTTCCGGTTCCTCTCGTCAATAATTCCTTCAAACTTCTTCAGTCTCTCTCTGAATCGTTCAAACGCAGCCTTTATCACCGGATCTTCGCCCCATGATGGCTCCATCTTCTCCCCTATGTATTCCTCATCAGGCGAATGTGTTGACAGTATATCCAGCACTGCCATAACCCTCGTCGCTTGAAGCCGCGAAGGGAAGCACTTTAGGAGAGCTCTTTCGGGCTTTCTCAAGAACTTTTCCCATTCTTCTGGTGAAGGGTCCTCCGTGGGCATTTTAGTTCTTGCCATAGTCGGTCGATTTGGGAAATAACCCGCATAGGCGTATTGCCCAAAGTTCACGGCAGCATGATGGCCCGAAGTTACCCATATGATTGTGCTCAGGATTTCAATGAGGTCTTTTTGGGTTCGAAGTCGCGGCCACCACGGTTCGTCCTTTTTGTCTGCATGGCCTACTGTCCGAATCTCTGTCCACCATGCTTGAAGTTCTTGATCCGTCGCCACGAGACCTGGATCTGGGTAATAATGGTTCACGTAATCACTGACCCATTCCTTGATAGCGTCCCACAGAAGAAGTCCATCATTGGCAAATGGGTAGTCTTGAATTGTCAGCCTTAGCCCATGGGGTTGAAATGGATCTTCCACGGCCATTCCCCTTCAAAATAGCAAAGACACGACGTATAAAATCAAAACTATTTCATAGCTGGCGGTGTAAAGCTCACGTGAGTGTTACAGTAATTAGATTACCTTCTCATGAGGTCTGCAGGCAGAGACTCCATGTCAAAACGCCACTGAAGATCATAGGCGGCAGAGCTGAGCTCCATGGAGTATTTTCCAGGAGAGAAGGAGCTTTCAATGGTGCCATCCGCATTAATAAGAGCCTCGCGAGCCAGAGCGTTTATCTCCAGAGTGTACCGAAAATGAGGATGAAGCAGTCTATATATTGGGTGCATCTCGCTCAATTGCCGGTTGGTCGATATGACGTAAGGCTCTGTCGCGCAGTGAGTTCTTAACCTACATATAAAACAAAAACAGTTAATGGTGGCCTTCATGTAGATCACAGGAGCGAATGTTAAGAAAGAGAAATGTTGTCTAGGATGACGAACCAGTGGCTGACAAGCTGATGATAAGCAGAGTCGTGAGCAAGAACATGGGCTTTGGCAAGCCTCCAGAGCCAAACGCTGGTGGAGTGCCAGTCAGGTGTAAAAACTTGCTTCCATTGGTCCTTTCCATCCATGGGCGGTCTGATCAGCTCAATTGCTAGAGGTCTCAGTGTCCCTGCTGGAGTTAGGAAGAATAATGTTCGCGATCCATATAGTGTCGTCCCTTTCAGTTTTCGTACTTTGCTGACATACGGCAACAATAGATCATGGTAGTCTAGAATGAACAGCTTCTTTTGTTCTACAGCCTGCGCATGCACGTATCCATGCATTACTACTACCTCTTGGAATTGGTTTTTTTTTTTTTTTTTTTGAAGCAGTTTACATGCAGACAGTGGGACAGACCTGCTGTACAGTGAGCAGTCCTCCAATTTCTTTGTTAATTATGTCCGAGGTAATTGCTGATTCTGCGGGACCGTAGATATTTGGATCGAGTTTACTTCTCAATGGCCATTCCTACAGTATTCCCAAGCGAGTTAAAACTTACGAGAAATATGAATCAATGGGTATTGAAAATCTAATTGATGATTACCGTCACTAGTCTTATGCAATTTGGGTTCAGACCAGCGATAGTCTGTCTAGCAAATTCCTCGTCCCTGAACCAGAAAAATCGATCCCCTGCAGAGCTAAATGAATGAATCACCGACAAAGTATACTATAAAGCATAGAATGAAAAAGAGGAATAGCCGTGTAACTGTTCATAGCCTCAGGAGTCTCGAAGCGAAGAACGCTGCCTGGAGGAGCAGAGGTAGAGTAGTCTAAATCATCCATGGCGGGCCTGACAAGCCTGGGCATAATGGCAGAAAGAAAACCATCTTCTTTCTCGAGATTTTCCGAATGAGGCAAGTCCAATCCAGTGCTAAAAAGGGAGTCAATATCATGGAAGTATGAAAATGGCATGTCCTTGTCCTTGATTATTCTCCCCAGAGTTGGAAGCAAGATTAGCAACACGGAGTGTAAGGTCTTGGTTGAGAATGTCAGCTGCTTCACCTCCGAGAAGCATTCGTCCCTCGGAACGTAAAATCTTTTCGCTCTCCTCTCGCTTGATGGATCTGTGTAACTCATGTGATTATATTTTAACAAGTCTGCAATCATAAACTATTTACTTGTGCCATGCATGTAACATCAACCTCGCTCACATTTCATATATGACACTAAATGATTATTGGCAAGTCGTGAATAAATTCACCCTACCTCAATTTTTATATGTAAAGCACGATCTTGTCATATAAATTAGAACTTTTTGATGCGGTACATTGAAAATACTTCAATTTTTTAAAATATGTGCGAAATAAAAAATTCACAAATTTATGCATCTGTAAAAGAAAATAGTAAGTAATATAATTTTAAATTCATTGAGCATTAATGAATAATTAAAACACAATAATAATTAATAAATCATTTAATAAAGTGATGAGCATCAATCTGAGTTATCCAAATCAAAACTCAACAATTCAAATTTCAATATAATTTTATTTTTATATTTTTAACATCCCTTTTGCGAAAGGGATGAATTTTTTCATAACATCTAAACTTCGGATTTATAACGTGTAATTTTTTATATAATTTTTTTGGGCAAAGTATTGCAATCACTGATCACTATTGAAATTCATCCTTTTGGCAAATTAGTGACGAAAGGTAAGGGTTGTTTAACTTATATCTATCTTGACCGGCTTAATTTTGTCTTAATTATATTGGGACAAGTCCTATTTGCCATTGAGACGCCACACACACACTTTTTATTTTAAAAATATATGTTAAATGTATTAATTATTTTAATATAATTTATATTTATATTAATTATAATTTCAATATGTGCAATTCTTACTTAAAATTAAAAGTTTTTTATATTGATAATTTTAATAATATAGTATCTTTCTTCACAGTATATTAATTGTATTAATATAATTTATTTTTATATCTATTTATTTAATAATCTTTGTTTATATTATATTTCTTACTTTATTTTTAAAAATATCACTAGCTTAACACATCTTAATTAAAGAAGAAGAACAATAATTTAATATTATGTTTGATTTGTCTGTTATTATTGCTCTTATAATTTAGAGATTATTCATAATTATTATCATAATATGATATATTTTGTGTACACTTAACTTTAAATTGTACACTTATAATTGTAATTAATATAATCAATAATTAATTTTAAATTATTGTGATTATCTATCTGTATTGTTTTGATTTTAAATTTATAAGTTATGTAATTTAAAATTTTAATTAATAAATATTATTATTTAAATATTTCTTTCATATTATCCACTTCATTGGAAAGATAAAGCGTCGGGATCTCATCGGGATTCCAAAGTCCTAACAAGATCGAATAGGAGAGAAGAATTCAATTCTAATCAATTTTCGAGACAGCCTTAGTGAAAGCGAGCCTTCCCCGCGGTAAACGCCGAGCCCACTGTGGATATATATAAAATTTGAAGCCTTTGCTGAGCACAAAAGTATGGTCGGAAATAAAGGTCAAATTTAAAGAATTAAATTTAAAAGTTCTAGTTAAATTTTAAAAATTAATTTTTTTAAGTAATTAAATTTGAAGGCCTAATTTGATAAGTTATGTAAAAAAAAAAAAAGCTCAAACTCGAACAATCCTTTAAGTCCTCACAAGTTATATTATCTTACACATATATATGTATACATATATACATATATTTAATTAATAATGACACAATTTAATTAATATTTATTATAAGTGATTAAAAAAAGTTATAAAAATAATTAATATTAAATCATTACCTTCATTTTTAGCAAATGAACTTATATTTGAGGGACACAATATTTTATTTTTGTTTAATAATGAAGAAAATTTACATTTACATTGATGAAGATTTTAATTTTTATTTTAAATTTTAAATGTTAAATTTTTATTAAATTTTATCTGAGATTTTAATTTATTTTATGTTAAATTTTAAAAATTTATTTAAATTAAAATGTTAGGTTTTTCCAAAAAAAAAAAAATTTAAGAGCCTGACTCTGTTAATAAAAATCGGACCTCAAAATTAAATTAAATTTAACATGGTTTTAAGCCTGGGCTTTTAAAGGCCTTCATTCCCACCTCTACACAAAAGTCTAGGTCACTCCGCGAGGGCTACTCGTTGCTCAACTATGGCCTGTCATCACAAACTCACATCACATCAAATTTACCTAGACCGAAAATGGAAAATTGGTAAAAAGGACCAACACACAGATATTTCGAGGGAAAAAAGCTATACTTTTTTTTTTTTAGGAGAAACATGGTTAAATGTGAAAAGATTAAATTATCTTATTTGGTAAAACATGAAAAATAATGTAAATATAAAGCTATATCTAAATTAAGAAAAATAAATTTTACCGTAAAATATTCAAACATTACAGCAAATATTTAAATATTTTTAAAATTGTTTGAATAATAGATAAAATATTTAAATATTTAAAGAAGGTAGGTGAAAGAATTGCAATTACAGAGTGAAAACATTCGAAGATCATATTATGCACAACAATTTAAGACCATTGAATATATTTTGTAAAATTTTTTTCATAATTCCTGCTTCGAAAGCATTCTTCAGCGTTCAGAAAAATTTATAATAGTTGAAAACATAAATGTGTAATCTTCATAAGTGTGCGATGTGTCAAAATATTTGGGCAATGTTCTTTTTTGGGTGGGCGCGGGGGATAGAATTTGTTAAAAAAATGTATAGTATCAGATACATATATAATTCAAATCTTCATTACCCCATCAAATACAACTACAAATTTTTAACCCATCAACATTCCAGGGATGATGTTTTCAAGTTTTTTTTTTTTAAGACAACAATGTAATAATAACTTGAACTTAAATTTTTTAAAAGATACTCCACCCTTAAAAAATTAAAATAATTTTAATTAAATTTCACCATCTAATAAAATAAATAATTATTTTTAAATTAATACTATCTTTTTATATTTATTTTTATTTAATAAAGTGATTTATTTATTATTAATATTTTTTAAAAAATATATTAATTACTTCTTTAAATATTAAAAAAATTAATATAAAACACCTAAAAAATTTATGGAAATAGAGTAATTTGGATTGAATGAAATCATTGTAAAAAAACTATAAAACAAAGAGTTAAATACTGAGTTTGATAGAAAAAAGTAGAGTGACAGAATTGAAAGGAAAGGGCGAGGAGAGGATGACCTGCGGCGGAAGGAGGACGGCCGGTTCTACAGCGTCGGGGATAAGGACGGTCGCGACCACCCAGAGGAGGTCTCTGGAGATCAAGCCTCTTGTCTGGATCTCCGATGTCATTGTAAACGTCGAAATCGTATATTCTCTCGAAGCTCTTCCTCTCTCCTTTTCCATTTCCTCTCAAATTCCTCAGTTCTTCTTCTCTGTACCTCCTTAATCCATCCGGCGTCTTCGACGGTATGTAGCTCTGCATAAATGCATAGCATATATTTTCAAAGTCAAGACAGGGAAGGATAAAGGACCACGTCACGAGAGCTGTGTATCACTGACGCACTGTAAAACTTTCCGGCAACCATTGATTAATACGGAGGACCACAACCGGTACGATATCCAGAGGGGCATCTGTTCATCGTACGTGTTGCGGCCGAAACGTCATTTTCGCAGGTACCTTTCTCCGATTCGAGCTCCAAGGGAATCTTGTTTGTTCAAGAGTGCGGGGACCACATCAGTTTACTCTTCTCCAACACTGTCAGCAACTCATGTGCCAAAGCAACAACCTACCCCACCCCCGGGTAAAATAGACGCGTGTTCCTTTTTTATTTATTACAAAGGAGAAAGAAGATAGACGGAAAGTTGAGAGGGAAGCTTTACCTTGTTGGTGAAGAAGACTCTTTTGGTAGGATTGTCAAACTTGGAGTGAAGCCAAGAAGCACAGTGAATATGAACAGGGCCTTGAGGGAAGCCGTGGAGGACTATAGCGTCGAGAAACATCTCTTGATGATGCTCATTCTCCACCAGAACGGCACCGATCTCTCCAAACTCTTTTGGAACTTGAAAATCTGCCACGTATTCCACCGATTCCTCTTCTCCCCGCCCTCCTTTGTGTGCGTATGCCTGCCTCGTCTCTTTCTCCTCTCCCGTCTCTGACACAATTCATGTTAGCTCCTTCCATCACAATTCTTCTTTCTAGCTTACCAACACCACTTAACAATCCTTCCTCGCGTTTCTCTTATTTCACTTTGCATGTAACCAGAAGAATGTAAACACGCACCAAACATTACTATCATTAAATCATTCATTCACTTCATATTCTAAAATCCGTAAAAATGTGACTACTCATCATATAAATCTGCTCATGTATCCCATTGATGGAAAGTCTGTTCCTTTGGACGAGGCCCATCACAGTCTATCTATTTAATTATAGAGACAAAGGCGCTTCATTTATTGTCTGAGCTGGCAAATTATGACCATACATCAAGTTGCGTGATTTGTGATATGTACACATGATAGCTATGCTTTCCATGAGTTTTATGAGCTAGAACTTAAGTACACACAGACAAGGACAAGCACGGGACCATGCTTATGTGCATGCCTGCCAATCCGTCTCCACCACTCTTTCTCACTGGTCCACTTTCTGTCTCTTTCGATCTATGCTACTCGCAAATCTTAGAATGAATGATAGTAAATTAATAATTAGCTAGGTCACTCAAAAATTATTTTTAACAAATAATTATAAATTTCAATTCATATAATTACAAACAAAAATTTTAATTAAAAATTAAAAATTAAAAATTAAATTTAAAATTTAAAAATTTTATTTATAACCGAGACGCTTGAGTCGCGATTGTTGCAATATGTTTTTTCAGAAAAAACTGTCAAGCACCTAAATCATTAATTCACTCAAATGGAACTCGACTACTATTCTCCCTTAATAATACAGAATCGAAGCAAAATTTAAATTATTATACACACGCATACACGAAGTGTAATTCACAAACCTTCCCCATCTTTTCTTATTTTAATTTTAAAACGTTCTCTTTACAACACATAGACTTCTCTTGAAATGAAAAATTATATTGCACCAACAAATCCCTTCTATTTTTCAACTTCCATTTACATTCATTTAACTATTATTTAAGCATTAATATAACTTTTTAAAAAAATATTAACACTATGTTAGAAACTCTCCTTCATCATATTATAAAATTGATAAATGTTAAAAATTTGAATACATTTATTCAGTAAATTTCGAAGTTTGATAATGATTTCTATGGAGCACAGTGACTCATTTGATTGTACTGCTTTCCTTAAAGACTGAGATAAGCTAAGGAATCCCATTCATGCACGCAACAAATTTTCATTTTTCTCACTGAATTCCCGACTCTTTTCTTTCCTTTGATCGTATTTCCATTTAACCAAACATAAGCCAAGCAATTCAGTATTAAAAAAGTTCGAAATTATAGATGAGAATCTCGTGTGAAGATTGTTAAGCTAAGAAAGCCATAATTTCCGTAACCAAAGGCCTCTGTGACGCAGTTTCTTCATCCAACACATGACTATATATTTCCCTGATCTACACATAGACCTGCGTCTCAAGAAGAATAAAATCCTAGAAAAGCAACATTGTCTTGTTACGCAACAAAGAAATACTACTTCTTCTCACAAAAAAGGAAAAAGATATAGTGCTGTTACTGTAGAGAAGAAAACCCCGGAAGTTTATTAAACCAAAGATGAAAGATACTTTATCGCTTCGCCAATGGCCGGCATTTTAATTTTCTCTTCAAATCTCATAGGATAGAATGCACAGTCCGGCAACATATGACGCGAAAGAAAAGACTCAATATTCAAATAGGAAATTGACCGATAATAACCAGAAAAGAAAGAATGAATGAGTAAACAGGTAAGTTAGGTCGGGATATGGATGTACCAGAATCAATTTGGGAGCTAACAAGTTCCAGGAGGAGAGATTTTCCCAGCAAGTCGGTGATGTCATCGATTCGTCTGTCTAAACTCAAGCTGGAGAAGAAGCCAGCCTTAGCCAGTTTCACCCTTACGATGGCCTTGACCTGGAAGCTCTCGTCACACTCAGTGGTCTCAGTTACTGCAGGAGAGCTCACCTGAGCATTACGAGGGATGAAGACCAGATGCTTGGCCCTCACCTTTTGGGTCCGAAGTTGCCTCGACACGGACCTCTCGGACCATATTGGCAGGGACAGGGCGTCTGTGCCATGGCCTAGAGTTTTCTCCTGAAACAAGAACGTCCGGTTCGTAGAGTGCGATCGGTACAGTAGCCGAGGCTTTATCATCGTCTTTCTCTGTTCTATGGGCCGGTATAATAGCTGGGAGCGTCTACTTGCTCTTATATTTGCTTAGGGGACGAGGGCCATCTTGCAGGCACAGTAGCATACAGTTATTAAAGTTTCATTTGAGCAGTTGATTATTGAAGCACCGGTGAAGAGAGAGCAAGAACTGTGCCAGAGGCAAGATAAAATCATACCATCAGTGCTTAGCCAGTTAGCTTTGCTGACGTTACTTTCTCTCTTTCCTCGTGTCGTGCCTCCTTGTCCGGGTATCCTCTAATTTTATGGACGGACTTGTAATGTTAATTTAGGTATTTCGTATATGTTCTCAATGAATTTTTATTTTCGAAAACCATGTTATTCGTGATCCACCTGTAATACAACGTAACTTGGCTCAAAATCCATGCCATACCTGAAAAAAGCACTGGAGACAGTTGCGACTTTTTTTTTTGTTATTACTCTTTTAAATAATTAATCGACTGGCAATTTAGTTTTAACTTGGCATTGAATTTGAGTTGGACAAGTTACGTATGTGTATGTCTCACACGACCATGATTGCGAGGGTCGAAGTTTTAATCCATGGGAGCTAGCCACATGATAAAAATGGCAAGCATTGAACCCCAGCTTTAATTTGTTGTTGTTGTCTTTTTTTCCCCGCCAACGCCTCGTGAGCCACATATGTTTTGCATGCTACTCGTGCTACTATATCAGTCGCGTATTAAAAATATTCAGCGATCTTGAGTAGTGGGAGAATTTAACAAACAATACTTGAACAAACTTATTTATGTTTAAAACCCCTTAAATTTTGAAATCTCATTGTGATTGAGATACTGATTTGATATGAAATTTTTGAGATAAATAACTAAATTATCTCTCCTTTAAATTAATATCAGAATTTCCTTATTTCCTTTATTAATTGCCCTACTTTCCTTATTCATTAATTTATGTAATGTTATTAACTACCTTACCTAACTTATTTTCATTTTGAGTATTTAAACTATTTTAAAATAGCCTATCGATTAATATATTTTATGTTGTTCATTTACTTATGAACTATTATTAATTTTTCTACCTCACTTGATTTCATTACAAGGAAATAAATAAGTAAAGTAAGACAATTAATGACATTCGATAAGTAAAGCATAGGTGAAGTAGGACAGTCCTGATATTAATTTAAATGAAGAATAATTTTATCATTTTTTTAAAAAAATTAATATTAAATCAGCACCCCTAGAATGCAGTAAAAATTCAAAATTTAAAGGCTTTGAATGTAATTAAATATGATTAAGGGATCTTTATTAAAATTCTTCCTTAAGTATAAGTTATTTTGCAAGTATTTGTTGAGCATCAATTATTATTTTTCAAGTATTCTCTCCTAACCCATTTTTAATGAGAAGATACAGTATGTTTGTTGTGCCCATATTGTGACTTTTTTAGAGAGAGATTGTCAATAAATGTTAAAAAAAAAAAACACACCGAGAGCCACCACCAAAATTTTTAAAAAACTTTAAAAAATTGAATAATAAAAAATATTGATTTTCAAAACAGGTTTGGTAGTCAGTTGTCATCATAAAATCAATATTTTCTCAAAAAGAATTATTTAATTGATTATAAAAATAATTTAATCCAAACTTTCTATTTTCAAACATAATTTTATATTTAATCAATTTTCTTATATGATATGAATTTTATTTTTCTCTATATTTGAGAACTCAGGAAGCAATTAGATGGAATTGAATTATATTCTCTTCATATAAATTTTCTTATATGATATGAATTGATTATTTTTCTCTATATTTGAGAACTCAGGAAGCAATTAGATGGAATTGAATTATATTCTCTTAATAAAAATTATAAGATAATGTTAGAGGAATTTTATTATTTCGAAATATAAAATAATTTAATAAAAAATAATGTTTCATCAATAATATTTTTATAATATCCGTAAAGAGAAAATTGAAATAAGCATGCATTGAAAATTATACTAAATATAAAATATTTTAAAAATTTTATATTTTTATTTTAAAATTATTGACTTATAAATTGTTATGATCAAATTTTTTTATATGTGTAATTTTGATTTTAAATTATATTATAATTTGAAATTTAGAGATCAATATATAAAAGTGGAGTGGATTAAAAAAACAAAATTCGGAGCCACGAAAATCTTATCGTTCGCGGGCGTTTGATTTGTCCTTTTTGAAAATAAAAATCTGACGCGAGTAATTTCTCTTGTCACATCCTTCACGTGGCTCACAACCACGCGTGTTCTACTCATTGGCTATTAGATTCTATCGTTTATCACGTGGGGGCCGAATAAACACGAATGATTTTTGGATTAAAAAACATCCAACGCATTAAATTACTACTCAAAACATATCTCACTAAATTCTTAAAATACGTAAAAAAATTTATCAATTTATAAATTCTAAATAAATTACCTCCCACCCCTTATAATATTGACTATTGTATAACTCAACTAGCGCCCCATGTGTCAAGAAAAAAATTAGTGTCATGTCAAATTTTGATTAGGCCCCACCATATCAAAAGTAACAATAATTTTGTGTAATTTTATTTATTTTAAGTACATTTTTGCATGTTAAATGAATTATGCTCGTGCAGGGTGGCCTTCTTTTAAAGTTGATGATAGGAAAAATTAATTAACAAATTCTTATAGTTTTTCATGATTTTCAACTAGGTCTTGTAATTTATTTTATTTTAACCAAATTTTTATAGTTTTACCAATTAAATATGTTAGTCTCTTATTCTTAAAATCTTTTATTTAAAAAAAATGAAATCAATGACTTCTACTTCTCTCATTAAAAAATACAAGATAATTTTAATTGAATCTCACTCCTAAATAAAATAATTACTTGTCTTCAAACTAATAATATCTTTTTATATTTATCACTATTCCATAGGGTATTTTATTTTAAAATAAATATAAAATAATTTATTCATTAAGGGAATTTAAAAAAAATGCAATAATTGTCTTTCAAAATATTAAAAATGTTTTACATTTTTTAACATATAACCCCTCAAAAAATACTTTATATTGTTAAATAGGGGAAGTATATGTTCATGAGAAAGAATATATAATTTTAAAATTAATTTAACAATTTTTATAATTCAAAGTTGATATAATTAAGTTATTTTTTCAAGATGATTTTTATATATATAAAATTTTCATAAAAAATTAAGGAAAATGTAAGTATTGTAGCGTATACACTTTTTTTGGACTAAAAGTATTAAATCAAATTTTTTATAAATTTTAAAGGTGTTTTTATTTTGAAAAGTCAATATTCTTTGATAATTTAATTTTTAGATATTAATATATTTAGTCGACCAAATTATAAATATTTGATTAAAATAAAATAAGTTATAAGAGTATAATTTAAAATTGAGGAAAACTGAAAGACCTGTAGATTATTTTTTTCAAAAATAAAAATGAAAAAATAAAAAAAGTAATGATGGACTTTTGATACAAAATGATTTATCATGATAATTTGGTAATTGAATATTGGATTGATGAATGAGTTGTACATATTTATAAAATGAGTTGTATTAGTGTTATAACCTACAAGTAGGACAGTTAACTAGTCCATCATATTTATACTTTTTTTAATTCTATTTATAAATTATTTTCAGTATTTTTACTATAATTAAGGAAAACATTAAATCTTATTAACTCTGATTAAAAATCCAACAAGTTTTTAATTTTGCCCCTATTGAATATATATATTTTAAAATAAAATACTCTAATAATTAATAAACTTCTCTACATTTAATAGGGGCAAAATTATAAAGATAAACATAATCATTTAAATGCTTTATAAATAAAATTCAAGTAAATTCTCTTTCTCTTTACCTAATAGGATGAGAGGAGTATTTAACAACAACCAATGATGTCATGCTTGAACGGCCGAACCGCCAAGGAGCGGAAATCAAATTGATTCAAAGCTCGAACGCGGAGATTTTGTGGAGGTGATGTGAATGATAAATGGAGAGAACGATGCAAACGGATAGATGACAGGCTGTTTGATGATCACGTGACTCTGTCTTCTAATCGTTTAACCAAGTCTTGTCGCACTGGCTTCCCTTTTTGGGTTACCTACCCACTGCTTAACAAATCTCCTTTTCAACCATAAATCTATAGTGTGAACATTTTCCTTGACCAAATTATCAAATTTTTATGATATTAAAGTTTAATGCATGGGTTAGGATCCAAAGCAATGATACAAAATGGAATATTATCTGATTTTTAAAGTTTAATAGTATGGTCCTGTTCGTGGTTTGTTCATCGACGGCAGGAGTGGGAGCGATTGTTGCGTACTTCACGAGTCAACATGAGTTTGCGCGAGGATAGAGCAAGCATTGTAGGGATGAAAACACAAGGGCATAATACTGCTTCTCTCTCTCTCTCTCTCTCTCTCTCTCTATATATATATATATATATATATATATATCTCTCTTAATGGAAACTATTTTTCCACTAGAAGAAAAACGAGGGCCAAAGACCCCCAAACTATCCCAGTACGACCAATTAATTTTGAAGCTCATGAGGAAATTGCAAACAAAAAATGCATCTATAATCTTGCTGAATATCATGATTGGCAAGCCAATCAGCACATATGTTACTTTTTCAAAAAACATGTCCCAATTGCTGTTGTTGCTCATTGCTAATAAATTCAAAGCTCTTCTCATTTGCCATTACAACGAGTTTCCATACTACATTAATAGAATCACACTACTACATAACTATTAATATAAGATGCTTCGTATAAGATGGTTATGTACACAATCATCTTATACGAGGAGGTGGAGATATGTGAGAATAAATATAAGAGTTAGGATGAATAACTACCCTATATATATAATATGAAAGTTATAACAACTATCCTATATGTATTTATGCATGAATTTTTTATTTTGTTTAAAAAATATTCATCACTGATAGGATAGTTCTTTCCATAAACAGTCATATATGTAAAATATATATAAGACGATTTTTTGTAAGAATCATCCTATATTTCTTTGAAATCCCTAGATCCCCAAATCCTAATCCTTGATCTCTTTCCCCTCTTAAAAGTTTAGCCTTCACGAGTCATCCTAGTGTACTCTCTTCATTATCATAGTGCTTGAGCTTTCCATCGTCATTGTGAAACCCTCTCACTTTATCTCTTCTCATTGTTGTTGTGCTCAGCCCTCTTGTATTCTCACCTGCTGATGTAATAACCTTTGTCATTATCCCATGACATACTTCTTGATTAATGCTCTTATCCAAAGAGCCAACTAAGGTGCATGTAACCTTTTAACTAATAAACTAGACTTGGGATCCTACATGTGATCAGTATGAAATTTAGAGTAATTAAGTTAAGCGAAAATGAGCAAGGAAAATTGATATGTTGAAATATGAAGCAAAAGGGTAAAAGAGACAACTTTGAGTAGCATTGTGTCATCTTGCTACAGCTAAAAGTCCACTTATCGTGGCTCGCAATAGTAAACCACATTCGCCATGGCGTGTATTGTTGTGGCGAAGAATATGAAAGCCACTTGTCTCGACCAACTCCCTTTTGACACAATTGCCGTGGCCAATGACTCCCTTTACCCCAGCGAGCCCTGTGCCAACAAACTCATTTGATAACATGCTTTTAATTATTCTTCCTAATCTCAAATCTCACTACACAGGTACCCTATTAATATGAAACCGATGCCATCTATTCAAAATTAAGTAAATAAGCTATAGGATTTGACTTCAGACTCTTCTAATGCAAAGCGAGGATCCTAGGTCAATATATGCTAACTTGAGTCCTCAGACCTTTTGCACAATAAGAATGCCTCCTCTCTTAATTCCAATACATCCATACACATAAGCACAGTTATGCATAAAACATGTTACTCCTCATTATAATAAAAATTAATATTAAATTAAATAATTTAGATTAAATGTCCACTAGCTATATTAATTATAAATAAATTTTAAATAAATTTATTAAAAATTCCATAATTTTATTTTAATAAATAGAAAATAAAAATGAAAAGTTTAAAATCTAGACAGTCCAGGACTCGTCAGCTGAAATGAGTAATATGGTAATATTTTCCTAAGCACTAAAGACAATCCAATTTTAATATTAAGATGTTCATATTTTTATATTAATAGTATAATATTAAAAATATTAAAAAATAAATTTAAAATGGATGGCATAGATCAATTGATAATAAAATCAAAGGCTTCAATGAGCCCTTTAACTGAAAGGCATGACGGGCTCTTTGATGTTGAATCTGCTCTCGTGCGTTTTTCACATAACGTCATTTAGCTGAGTTTATAATACATTCGCCTTGCACATAATTGATGGGGCCCGGGGAATGAGGTCAAGAGGTATGCACGTTACGATGAAGCTAATGAAGTCATTATATATAGCGGCATTATGTGCTTTACTATGGATTCTTAGTCTGTCAAAAATTATATATATTTGGAGGTTTCAACTAAACTTAATGTTATCACGTACTCTCTTCATTTAAAAATATAAAATATTTTTAGTTAAATTTTATCTTTTAATAAAATAATTATTTATTTTTTAATTAATCCAATCTTTTCATATTTACTCCTATCAAACATCCTGCAATAAATATAAAGTCATTATCAATAAGGGCACACGTTTAAAAAAAGTAATAATTACATCTCAAAAGATTAAAAATGTCTTATATTTTTAAATATCAAACACCTTAAAAAATATCTTATTTTTTTAAATAGAGGGAGTATTTCTTTTCTTTTTTTCTTTGTTTTTTTTGGGAACACTAACATATAAAACGGTTGATACTTTAATGTCCTACATGTAGTGGGCAATTTTTTTTTTAAAAAAAAAACATCAGATAGAACAGTTGTTAAATCATAAACCCTAAATAGTCGTCCTATATAGGACGGATGTCAACTTTTTCATTAAAAAAAATAACTATTCAAACACACTCACTATTGTAAGAAAAACTTTTAACAATAATTATTTTAAATTTTTTATGTTAATTATTAAGAGAAAGTAAAAAAATAAAAAAATAAAAAGTTAACTTTTCATGTTGGTTATTTGTATAACCAATGTGAAAAATCATTTGATACAAGCAATTTTTTTTAAAAAATACACTTTTAACAATAATTATTTAAAAAATTATTGTGAATTTTTTTAAATACACTTTTAATAATGATTATTTTAAAAATTGTTGTGAAAATTTTTCATGACGGTTTTCTAAATAACCATTATTAACAGCGCATTTTTTTAAAAAATTATTTGTTTTTCTATATGTCTAGAACTTAAAATATGTAAATTGTATAGATTATACAATAAGTTTTAACAGCTAGCCAGTAGAATCATAATGAGAAATTTAATAATAGCATTGACTATTTTAATATAAGGTTTTACTTAAATTTTTGAAAATTTTAGCTGAATTTTTCCTTGTTTTCCAAACTTGATAAAAATACATAATTAATCTAACCTCGATAGCAAAGTTAACTAACTAACCAAACAATCCAAATACCCAAATTCATCTATACAAATATCCTTCTATCATAAAATATAAATTTAGAAGATTAAAATAAAGATTTGAAGGCACTTATTCATCTATTAAAATACCTAACTATTCAAATATTTAGTTGAATAAACCATTTGTAATACCAATAGGCAACAAAAATTGACAAAAATAAATACTCTATTTGCAAAAACTCTTTGATGAGAGAAGATGATGAGTAACACCTACACCAATAATTAAGTTGAAATGGTGAGGATAAGAAACATGAAAGCTTTGAGTGAGAAAGGAAGAAGAAAGAAGAGAAGAGTTGAATTACAGGTCTAAAAAGGTTGAAGAAAAATGTATTTAAAAAGTTGTCTAATCAAACAACAAAGGAAAAAAAAGATGAAAGAACTTAAAGAGAAAATATATTTAAAGAAGTACACCAACAAGGGAAGAAGGAAGGAAAGCAAATGGAGAAAATGACCTTTAAAATGAAACCCACTAACCCCTAAAATATTGAAAACAACAAGTGACGGTGGATAGTGCTGGACAGATGGAGAACAGCATGAGTTGATGACAACTAAGATGAATGCACTAGCTGTTCATGTACATGTTGGGGGGGTGCATCCCCTCACATAAGGAAAATTGCATATATGATATGAAAAATTTATAATCTTGCACATTATATTTTTAGAATTTTGAATCCTGTAGACTTGATCAAAAATATTTAGGGGTCCAAATTTAAATTCGATATCAATCTTCTCAAAATATTTTTGACAAAAAAAATTAATATATTTTGCCTAATAAAAATATGTATACTTCTACTTATGTTATTATATTTTTTGCTTAATATAATTAATTTTAAAAAATTAAAATATTATTCGTTAAATTATTAATTTTTAAATTATGTTGTCTTGTATCCCTTGACTCAAGGCCCTGGCCCAACCATTGGGTGAATGGTTAGACCTTTTGGACAATTAATGGGTGCAAGAAAACAGTTTTCTCATAAAAGGAAAGAGTAAAAAATGCTAAAATATAAAATAGGATTTTAAATCAAGTAAATAACTGATGTTTTTTTTCACTTTAAAAGTTCAAAAAAAATTATTTTAAAAATATTTCTCACGTCAGTTTTCAAAGAAGTTCATGCATTTTTTTTTCTTTTTTTAAATTTTTGAAAGTTTTTTACTTCGGTGATGGAAAATAGCTTTTTTACATCAGTTTTTTTGTCTAATTGATATTAAAACTCTTATAAATAATTATATTTATACCACCGGCTTTTTTTTCACCCTAATATTTTATAAAATTGGCGTTAATTAATGATATAAAAAACTTATTTTATTATACTGTTTGCATCACGGAATGAACATTTGGTAGCTATGTGGATGTTCAATTTCACGGAACCACGACTTGGAGCATCCCATTTAACTTGAATCGTCTGACCACCTACGCAGCTACCCTCCCCTGCCAGGCCACTGTAAATATTTCTTGCATGGCCGAGAATTCGTTTGATGAACTTTTCCACAGCGCTGTCTTCATGATTGAATACTATGGCCTATTTGACAATTTATTATGAAAATAATTTTCTGTTTTTTAAAATAAAATAATAAAAAAATTTATTTGATAAAGTGTTTTTAAAAAGTATTTTAGAGAATGTAAAATAAAATATTATTCTGGAGAGTAAAAAATAAAAACAATTTTCAGATATTCTGAGATTATTGTTCCGGAGAATAAAAAAATAAAAAATATCAATTTTTATTATTTTCTGTTTTTAGAATGTATTTTACAAAACATTAATTTTTAAAATAATAAAATAAAAATAATTTTAAATAACTCCTGTGTCATTCCTATTCTCCCAAAGGCTCCAAACGGCTACTCCAAAAATAATATCCCAAGGAATAGAAGCAACTCTCCCTTTGCCTTTCGAATTCTACTTATTAAACCGTTCATTCTCGCTCGACGTTAAGAAATGGTTTAAGTCTCCATTCGGGCTAAGCTTCTTCTTGAGTTGATCCATAGTCAGAGAGTACATGAAGTACATCTTTCATTTCCTTAATCCATCTGACAAAATTAGGTGGCGTCCCAAATATCTTGCTTCTTCACCGTGCAGCTGTTGACCCTTCATGCAAAGCCAGTCACGTGAACGTTTGGATTCTCTTTGAGCCTCTCCACCTTAAAAGCAAAAATAATAAAAAAATTTCAAAATAATCAATTAATTTAAATTAAATTTTAAAATTTTATAAGTATATTTTTTAATTTTGTAACTGTATCATGATAAATTTATAACTTATTTTTTAAATTTTAATATGATTAAAAAATAAAATATATTTTTTAAATTAATTTTGTAACTGTATTAAAAGATTGAACTGTAAATTCTTAAATTTGATACATGAGACTTGATTTAAATCAACTGATACTCTTAAAAGCTCTCTGACATCCTTCTCATCTTAAAACCAGATTCTAAAGCTAATCCTTAAGTGTAGGGGACCTAAGTCAGAGAACCTCGTGCCAATAACCTCTTTTCCCCACTTGATTCTATAATTCCCATCCTCATTTCACAGTTGGGCGGCCTGGTGACCTATAATTTTCTACATTACGTTATCATCAATGTATACGTTCAAAAAATTTAAATTCTAATCTCCATTTAAATCCACAGCATCGCACACTCTCATATCAACGATCTGAATGGACAATTGGGTTGTACAATGTTCAACAGTGGCCTTCCATCATCAAGCCACTTATATGTTTTGATAACAACACCTGAAACCCATCCCGCAGCTCCCAAGCAAAACAAGGCACCACTTTAGGGTGTGGCTTTATGAGACCTTTCCAAAAGGTGGAATCGCCCCGCTGTGACCAGTTTCCCTGCTAAGCATAATGCTAAGCAAGAGTAGCTCATCACACAAAAACGCATAGCTTTAATAAAAAATAAATTTTGAGATTCACTGATTTTGTCACTCATCCACAAACGGTGTCGTCCTTCTTGGCTGTTTTGAAAATCAAATATTTAATATTAATATTAGCAAAAAAAAAAAAAAAAGACAGAATGTGATATGCGAGCGAAACAAACGGATGTGATAAATAAAATGTTGCTTGGCACCGAAGTTTGGAGGTTTGGTGCTTCTAGAAAGACGTCGACTTTCAACACAAGGCTCATGGAAGAATACAGCACGTCCAACCAAATTTGATACCTCCAAGCCTCCCCATCGATAACAGAAAAAGATAAATGAGCCAAAGAAATTGCTGATGAGATAGGCCAAAAATTGGAAAACTCACATTGGGTGAATTGGTTTTGGGAGAAGCTGAGAAAGGAACACGAATAATGGAAGGGTAGAGTCATCAAGGTTTGATAAGGTGAAAAAATAATAAATAAATCAACAGCTAATATTAGAAGATAATGGATGACCAAGATTTTTTTTTTTTTTACTTTGATTAAACTGTGATTGGTGATGAGCTTCTCTTGCTAATCACACTGCTTAGCACTGAAACGGGATCCGCTTTCCAATAACTTCTCCCTACAAATTAGCATTTCCTCATGTATTTAACTCTTAAAAAGAATCTCAAGCAATTTTTTCTTAGTAAAATTAGAGCCATTTGTTTTGGCTTATTTTATAAAAAATTTATTTTATGATTTTTTATTATATTTTTTTAAAACTTTTGAAAATAATCAGAAAAAAAAAGATTTCTATTGTTTTAAAAAGCAACTTTGAAAATTATCTAATGCAATAGATAGAGAGTGTTTTAAGAAGGCGAGATACATGAAAATATTATAAAGTTTTAAAATAAATACTTTTTATAAAATAAAAATAAAAAAAGGTATCATAAAATTTAAAAATAACTAATTAATAATAACTTTTTTATTATTTTAACTAAACATAAAATAATGTCTACTTTTTATAAAATCTCTAAACCATTTAAGAATCACTTATTTTTAATTTTAAACAAACAGGTCCTAAGTCTAGTTCATTAAGTTATTCCTTAATATAAGATAAAATTAACAAATTTTGTACTTATTAAAAAACGTTAGTTATAACCTAAAATTTGTAACTTTCCAATTTTATTACATTTTTTTGTGATTAATGATCAGAATAAATTGTTTAAAAATTCAAACAACAATAAATAAGAGATAAAATTACGAAAATAAATAAATACTCCAACTTTATTTTGTATAAGGGATAAAAAATTTTCAAATTTCATTTTACATTAAAAATTGGAGAGAATACAATTCATCATTGACATTTTTTTTAGTCAAACAGGGAACATGATCAAGTGTAATACTATGTGGATCTTTTATTTCTCTCGTCGGGAATTTTTATCCACAAGTCTACAATTATCGTTACCCTCACCACTTTGAATTATCATCAAGTGGCTTGTATCTTTGTGTGTTTTTTTTTTAACCATCACGGTATTTAATATGCTTTTAAATCTTTTACCATTTTAAAAAAGTAATTATAAAATACATAATTCAACGAAAATTAATAAACAATTGGAAGACCCCAGAAAAGCTCAAAATAACTTCATCTTATCGAGACCAATTTCAACCCGAAGGTCCATGATGAGGCAGTTCCAAATGCGTGAGTACATGATTAACCTCTCTTCTTGAGCTAAATCTTATAATCGAAGCATTCAACTGCAACGGTAACATAAAAAATAACGACCACGTTTGGCAACTTCAAATGGAGATACTGTACGGAACTCCCTTTCCAGTAACTCCTGGTTCTTCAGAAAACGGCTTCAAAAGCTCATACGGCACAACCCCGGCGCCGTTTCGGTTCCTCAGATTTGGATCTGCGTTCCTCTTATCGATCAACCCTTCCAGCTCTTTCAGCCGTCCTTGAAACTGCTCGAACGCAGCTTTCACCATCGGATCCTCCTCCCACGACGGCTCGATCACGCTCCCCAGGTACTCTTCGTCCGGCGAGTGACTTGACAGAATGTCTAGCACCGACATCACCGTCGTCGCCTGAACTTGAGAAGGAAAGCACCTCAATAGCGCATGCTCTGGCCTCTCCAAGAAAAGTTCCCATTCCGTGCCGGACGGGTCCTCCGTCGGCACATTAGTTCTGGCAATCGTGGGTCGGTTGGGGAAATACCCGGCATACGCGTACTGCCCGAAATTAACCGCCGCGTGGTGTCCCGATGTTATCCAAACAATGGTGGTCACGATTTCCACGAGATCCTTGGGTGTTTTAAGAACCGGCCACCAAGGCTCGTCCTTTTTATCCGCGTGGCCTTCGGTTCGGATCTCTTCCCACCAAGCCTGGAGCTCATAGTCCGATTCGATCAAAGTCGGGTCTGGGTAGTAGCGATCGACATAGTCGGTAACCCACTGTTTGATGGCGTCCCAAAGAACGAGGCCGTCGTTGGCATAAGGGTAGTCCTCAATCATCAGCTTTAAGCCGTGGGTAGCATTGGGGTCCTCCACCGCCAATCCCCTGTTGATTAGGTCGGCGGGCAGGGCTTGTAAATTGAATTGCCACAGCTTGTCGTAGGCGACCGAGCTAAGTTCGATGGAGTATTTTCCAGGAGTGAAGCAGCTCTCTATTATTCCACCTGCGTTTATGAGGGCCTGACGAGCAAGAGCGTTTATCTCCATCGTGTATCTGAAGTGGGGATGCAGTAGCCTATAGATCGGGTGCATTGCACTAAGCTGCCTGTTGGTCGCAATGATATATGGTTCCGTACAACAATGGGTGCGCAGCCTGAAGACAACATTCGCGGTTGAATTGAATTTGTTAACAGAATTTGTTAACAATGCAAGATTTAGAATTGAATAGAATACCAAGGTCGCAGTATAAGGTTGATGGAACTGTGACGTACCAGTGACTGACGAGTTGGTGGTAGCCGGAGTCATGGGCAAGGACGTGGGCTTTGGCGAGCCTCCAAAGCCAAACACTGGTTGAGTGCCAGCCCGGCGTGAAAACTTGCCTCCAGTGCGGCTTGTCCCCCATAGGTGGCCGAGTAAGCTCGATGGCCAAAGGCCTCAAAGTGTCGTCTGGGGTCAGGACGAACAGTGTCCTGGAGCCATATAGAGTGGTGCCTTCAAGTTGTCTGACCTTCTCCACATATGGTAGTAACAGATCATGGTAGTCGAGGATGAACAACTTCTTGTGCTTTATGGCCTGAAAAGTTTTTCAACTTCATTAATTACGCATCCTGCAGCATGTTTGTATCAGTGGCTTAGCATAGTTTTTACCTCTTCGACAGTGGCAAAACCTCTTATTTCTCTCTCGACGATTTCAGTGGTGATTGCTGATTCCTGGGGGCCATAGATCTTGGGATCTAATGTACTTTTCAACGGCCACTCCTGCAGACACCGAGAGGTTTTTAATTGCCAACTGTGAGGAAAGATATATAGGATTGAGTTATGGATGAGGAAATATACCGTGACCAATTGGATGCTGCAAGGGTTGAGACCTGCAAGAATTTGCCTGGCGAATTCCTCGTCCCTAAACCAAAAGAACCTGTCCTCTGCAGTTTCCAAATAGAAAGAGTGAAACCGATAGGAGTTGAAAGGAGGAGGAGACTAATAACGAGGGAAATGTGAGGGGTGAAGTAAATTACTGTCCATAGTGGAGGGCGTCTCGAAACGGAGAATGTCTTGTTCGGCATCATTGATGAACTTGACGAGGCGAGGCAAAAGGGTCCTGAGAAAGCTTTGGGTTTTAAGGGGAGGCAAGTTAACCCCTTCGTTAAAAAGAGAATCAATGGAGGAGAACAAGGGAAAGCCGAGAGTCTTGTCCACCAGGGTGGTCTGCAGCGCAGGGACCACGGCATGCAACACTGAGTACACCGCATTCGTAGAAAACGTTAGCTGCTTCACTTCTGAGAAGGCTTCGTCTCTCGGCACATACACGCTGCTGCTTCTTTTCTCTGATAATGGATCTGTTTACCTCCCACATTAATTAATTTATTATATTCCATACAAACAAAGTGATCCGAGGCCAAAAAGTATGGTTTAATTTTCACTAAAAAAATATTAATTATTTTTAAATTATTATTCTTCTATTTACTTAAGATTATAACATATATATTAAGATTTAGTTAACTAAATGTTTTAGAAGGATAAGAGAGAGAAACTTTTTGAAAGAAATACTAAACATTTTCTTTTGGAAAGGGGGCAATTGAAATATTTTGAATTATCATGGGTAATTTTTTCAAGCCTTGTTGGAAGCCCAGATGCAATCTCTCAAGAAACAATACAATTTTTAAAAAAAAATCAAAAAATCTTAACTAAATAAATAATTGATAAGATTTCTTTAGATAAGAAATAGTTTACTCTATTCTCTTCTCTCAAATTTTAAAATATTTTTTAAAAAAAATTTATTTTAAAATATAAAATACTTTAAATAGATTATAATTTCATTAAATACATTAATTTTAATATTACTCTTTTTTTATAATTAATTTTTATTCATTTTCTTTTCAATATATATATATTTATATTTTTATTAATGTTAAATTATGAGTATTTTTAAAAATTTATATTTTTATTTTAAAAAAAATAAAATTATTAAATATACTTAATAAAATTTGTTAATATATAAAATTTTATTTAAAAATATTTTATAATTTAAAATAAAAGGAATAGTAAGAAGTATCCTCCAATTGATAGTGACATTCCAATAACATTGAATGCTCATCGTCCAACAGGGGTGACTTGAGCTCTCCTTCTTTTTTAAATGATATCTGTTATCGATTTAAAATTATTTTTTAAATTTTTTATATTATATTTATTAAAATTGTAATTATAATATTAAATTTAGATAGTCTAAAATATATATAATCAATTAGTTAAAATTATGAAATTTTAAATTATAATTGCACTATATAAATTATATTTAAATAATTAATTTATAAAAATTATTAAAAAATTAATATTAAATTGAGTAAGTCAGATTAAATCTTGAATAGCCATATCAGTGATAAACACAGTTATTATTTATTAAATACTTACTCCATTTAAAAATATAAGATATTTTTAATTAAATCTTATCCTCAATAAAATAGTTATCTACTTTTAAACTAACCTTATCTTTTTATATTTATTCCAACCCTATAATAAATATAAAGTCACTATTAATATGGGTATTTTTAAAAGAAAAGATAATAATTACATCTCAAAAGGCTAAAAATATCTTACATTTTTTAATATCAAATTCTTAAAAAAATGTCTTATATTTTTAATGGAGAGAGTATTTATATTTTTTTACATTAAATTTTAATTATCCATTATCAGAGTTCATCTATAAAAAGTAACCCATATTTGATATTATAATTTTTATATATTTTTATTTAATAAATATAATATGAAAATAATTTAAATTTATGACAAAAATTATTTAGAAAAAAATAAAAAACCCAAATCATCTTATAGATAACAAGCACGTGGTGATTATCATGAGCATCGAATGTTATTTTAAATGAACCTTCTTTTTAATTTCAATCAAAATTTTCACCTGTTTATGAATATTATTAATCAATCACAATCCCTTTTTAACAAAGAATGAGATATTTTGATTAATTATATGTTTAAGGAAGTCACTTATTATGCTCATTTTTAACTAAATTTATTTTAAATAGAGTAGTTGAGTAGGTGTGTTTTAATCTTTTAATCAACTTTTTTTCTTTTTATTTAAAGGTGATAGATGATGATAAGAGAACTTTTTCTTGAATTTCTTTCTTATAAGCTATTCTAACTCTTGATTTCAATTATAATTACAAAAAATAATAGCTGGGGTTTATCAGCACATCAAAGACACATGGTATCGATAACAGTCAAAATAAGGAAAGAAAATTATTTGAAAAAAAAAAGGAAAGGAAAGAAAATTGAAAAGACTGGAAAGAGGGGCCGGAGGGGACAGGATCGGACGATGATAGATACACGGCAGCGGGAGATAGGGCGTCAGTAATTGGAATGGTTTCGGTTTTGTAACTCTAGCTTGCTTTAGTTGTTTTTTTTTTTTTTTTTTAATGGAGGGGCAGAGTACAAAGAAGCACATGATCCCTTTTTTTTTTTTTTGGGGGGGGGGGGTGGGATAAGAGGAAAGCACGAGGAAGTGAAAGGGACGAACCTTTGTGGCAGCGGGGACGTCCGGTCCTACAGCGCCTGGGATAAGGGTGCTGGTGACCGCCGAGAACAGGCCTCTTGAGATCGTCCTTGCTGTCGGGATCTCCGAGGTCGTTGTACACGTCGTAATCGTACACTCTCTCGTAGCTTTTCCTCTCTCCGGTGCCGTTGCCCCTCACCACGGTCAATTCCTCCTCTCTTATCCTCCGGATGCCCTCCGGCGTCTCCGACGGCAGATAAGACTGCAAGAGCCGCATCATAATCAAGAATTGATAAAGCAGTAATAATCATAATCAGAGAGGGAGAGAGAGGGTACCTTGTTGGGGAAGAAGGCCCTCTTGACGGGGCTCTGGTGCTTGGAGTGGACCCAGGAGTTACAGGAAAAGCGGAGGGGGCCGGCAGCTAGGCCCTCGAGGAGGACGTCCTTGAGGAAAATCTCCTTGTGGTGTTCATTCTCTACCAGCAGTGCCCCTATCTCCCCAAATTCGCTTCCCACTTCTACCACTGCCTCGTACTTCACCTCTTGATTCTCTTGCCCCGTCCTGTGCACGAACCCTTTTATCGCCTCCTTCTCTAATCCCGTCTCTTTTTCCACCACAACCAATTCCTTTTGTTAAACCTCAATTTCTAAATTTCATAATTTACCATCTCAATCAAACACTGACGGAACAACTCGTGACGCTACCTCATACTTTCAAGGAAGCGGATCCCCTGCGCAGCCCGCCCCCTTCCCCCGTTTTTTTTTTTTTCCTACGTCTCAGTTCTGTCTTTAGATTAGGCAAAGAATACCCGCACTAATCTTAACCCTATTATATGAGATTTTTATTATCACCACAGTCTCACAGGTATCTTTAAAATATTTTTATCATATCTATTTAATATAACTGTATATTTTAAAATTTAAATTTGAAATTACAGGATAAATTAATTTAACTCTCTTAATTAATTAAATCAAATGCATCATGGTAAAATAAATAAATAATTTTAAACAATCAAAGTTTAACTTACAGTATTACAATAAAATAAATAAACAAATATTTCATTTATAAAAAAAATTAATAATAATATATAACTGGATTGTGCAGGTTAAATTTTAACAATTTAAATTTAAATTTATTTATTTTTATATGATAATTATTTTATAAAATAATTAAATTAAAATTATTAGTAAAAAATAGTCAAATCTGAATCGTTTATTTTATTATTTAAGGGTGTAGACGAGACGAGACGAGGCGAGGAGGAGAAAAAGAGAGAGGAAATTATGAAAGGATCTACCCTGCGGCCCTATCTTCAACTCTTCGCTCGTACTTTTACATTTTGGCATTTTCAAGAGTCTCTTCACTTTTTTTATTTTTTTTATTTTTTTTATTTTCATCATTTATTAATTTTATCACTTAAAAAAATTATTTAATAAAATAATTTAAATAATAAGAATAAAAAAATATAAAAAAGAGAGAGAGAGAAAAAATGAAAAGATCGCTCACCCTTTCCGTCCTTGCCCATGGGCCAAGGTGGGGACTTTTTCTTTTGGTCACGAGACCAGCATCCACCTAACATTTTTAAATCAATCTCTCTCTCTCGCGCGCGCGTGCACGCGTACCCGGACAAAAACAATATTTAATCCGACCCAAAATATCACAACCACTCTTCCACTTGGCCATTGAACTTATCTTCATGGGCACGAATATCCCCCTAATTCTATTGGGCAAAAATTCACTGAAAATAAATTCAATCAAATCAATTCAGTGATCCATCCTCATGGCTCGCGAGATGATAAGGTCTCCCAGTTTTCGAGTGTGTGGATATGTCAAGTTTTCTTGGAAGATATCATATGATTTGCTTGAATGTGTCAGACCGTCCGTTTAATTTTTTTCACAGGAATTTTTAATTCTTTTGGTGAACATTTTTATCAATATTTTGGGTCCGCGGATGCTTCCTGGTAAGTGCTCAAGGTTCGTGCAGAAACAAAAACGAAAACGAAAAAAAAAATTAAGAAATGGTCTTGGTCATTGATGATTTCGAGTCATCGATTATCATAAACATAATTAACTTTCACCCCTGCGAAAAACTCTGGTTTCAATCTCTTGACAATGCCCCTTCCCTTTGTATAAACAAAAACATGACCTTTTCCCTCTGCCTTGCTCTAATTTTCCTCATGAAATAGAATATATGTAACAGATTCTACAGCAACATCAGATCAGTTTTTTTGAAAGAATGCTTTCAGGATTTGTACTGTGTTATATTATTATTATTATTATCTTTATTACAGTTTCTAAAAATTAACAAGGACTGACCTTAAAAATATGAAAACCATTCCAAAGGCCCAAGGATACTAATTTTGTGGACGTCTTATAGTAAGAAAATATATTTTTTATAAGCAAGCTTTAAGAAAATTCTAAACCGCTATTTGCGGGTTAAAAAAAAAAAAAGTTTCTAGTATCGTGAGGCTATTAATTGGAAGCAACTCTCCCAGTAAATTTGATATTAAAAAAAAAATGTCCGGATCTACCACCATATCGTACGTGTGCTGCTCCATGAACGCTATGCATATGTATATGTATCAGACCAGAACATGTCGGTGGAAGACTGAAAACCTAAAAACATGTGCTTGAAAGAGCTTTTTGAATCTATAGTCGAAGCACAGAATACTTAACTGGGTTCAAGCTGGGCGCTAAGGAGCTCCACTTGAAGAGATTTACCGAGAAACTCAGCGATATCGTCGATCCCTCGGTTGAAACCGACTTCCGAAAAGTACCCTTCAACAGTTTGCAGAACTGTTAAAGTGACTTTAACCTTGGCTGATTTGTTCTCCGTGTTTTCTCTTCCGCCTTCACCTATGGTGGCCACGGCTTTGACGTTCATGCCACTGCTGCAGCATCGAACCCTAACCACCCTCTTCTGTTTCTTTTGGTTTGGGATTGAGCGTCCCAACAGTAGAGGAATTTTGCCGCCCTGGAGATTTATCCATGGCTTCTGAAACACCAGATAGCTATACCCACAACTTGACTGTGTGCTCGTCGGAAGCTTCAGCATCGTCAATGTAGGGGATTATGCTGATACTGATGGATATCTGGAGGAAAAGTGTTCAGTGTGATTGATTGGCGTGTGTTGCTCTATGGGCTCGTAAGCTAGATGAACGTGCGCATTTATAGAAAATCACCGGGACTTGATCGTTTTCACCTCCCTGTTTTTTTTTTTTTTTTTTCCGGATGAAAAATCAACACGTTCCATATGTTCGTCCGGCCCCACTTCTTCCGTTTCAACGAAAGTTCGAATCCTTGCTAAGTGGTGCAGGTCCGCTCATTTTTCAATTGTAATTAGTGAAGTTTATCAATACTTATAACATCAAAATACATTATATTTTTAAAAAAATGTAAAACAATTTTTATGATTAAAACAATCCTAACCTATGTTGTTCTTTATAAAAATTAAAAATTTAATATTTTTAAATTTTATATAACAATTTTTTTTTTATCATTCGATCTGATTAAATCCAATAATTAATAGTGTCATATGGAATGTTTGTTGACCTAGGATTCAAATTTCAACCACGAATGACTAACCAAGTTGCAAAATTTAATCATTAATTAATTAATTAACCCTCCACCCGCACGCCACATCAACGAGAAGGGGGCTCCGTGTCCAATTCCATGCAACTTGCAAGGCAGCCAGCTGTCAAGGCCCACATCGGAGGGACTTGGAGAAGGTCCTGACTATATAAACGGGTGCGCTACATGCCCTAATAGATTAGTCTTTTGAGAAGAGAGTAATGGTCCCGTAACACAACGCTCATCATTCAAATGCCAACTCCTTTTGAGTAGGGGTGTCCAGTCGCCCCAATTACATCAAAACGGATTTTATCTCGATCCGAGAATAATTGAGACAAGATTTAAAGGATAAAATACAAAAGAGATTTGAGAAGGGATGAGACACAAAATTATTATTGGATGCCCCGTCCTGTTCTTTCTCAAATATTATATATATATATATATTATTTTTATTTTAAATATATATATTAAATATATTAATTATATTAATATAATTTATACTTGTGTTAATTATATCAATTATAATTTCAATACTTGCAATTCTTATATAATACTAAAGTTTTTTATATTGATAATTTTAATGATATAAAGTAAACAAGACGATATCTTTCTTTATAATATATTAATTATATTAATATAATTTATTCTTATATATATACATATATCTATTTAATAGCTTTTATTTATATCGTATTTTTACTTTATTTTTAGATGAGTAATTAGCTTAACACATCTCAACTAAAGTAGAAGAACAACGATTTGATATTGTGCTTCGCTTGCTTGTTGTTGCTAATTCTATAGCATAAAAATCACTTATAATTACTATCATAATATTTAGTTGTGATTAATGTAATTTAATAATTGGCTTTAAATTACTATGATTTATGTGCTTGTGTTGTTTTGATTTTAAATTTAATAAATTATATGATTTAAAAGTTTAATAATGTTATTATCTAGATCTTTCTTCAACATTGTCCGATTTATTGAAATAGCGGGACGTCTTGATTCTTAACGGAATGTGATGACTTTTGAGACAAGACACGGGACAAACGAGACACGAGACAAGGGTGTTTTGATCTCGTCTCATCTCATGAACACCCCGACTTTTGAGCAATGAGGGAGAAATGACACTCTTCTCCTTATCATAGGTTAAAATTTTTGCTTGAGAACAAAATGGCAAAGCGAAAAGAATTTGCCATTTATTAAGGTCTACTTTTTATGGGATCCAACATCAACTCATCCTTATATCTTTCAACTTTAGAATTCTATAAGTCAAGGATTAAAAGGTATAAAATATAAATAAGCAAGGGAAAACCATTCCAATAAATTTCCTTATTTTTTAATTCAGTACTTATATTGGTTTTTCTTTATATGCTATCATTGTAGTTTTTAATATTAGCCACGTTACTCCCTTTAGATTAAAAAATAGCTTAAGGGGCTTACGGAGGAGAACCTGCCATTGACATTAAAAATAAAAAATGAGGCTCCAAGCAACAATGGCGATTAGGGATCAGATAGTAATCTTTATTGTGATTAAGGATAGGGCAACCTTGATTCAACAGATAGCCATGGGGATCTTGATTCGATAAAAATCCATAAGGCAATCTCTATTGCAATCTACGATCAACAAGCTTCATGCAATTGGGTGAAATATCTCCCTTACTAAATCACAATTAACTACAACATTTAAGGTAATCATTGGGCTAATCCAATTCGGCTACCTAGTTTGTAATTTGTAAAAATGAGGTCTTAAGTTTTCTATAATTTAAAATACTAAAATATAAATTAAGAACTCTCAAGTCAAAGTATAATAATATTTTAGAAGCATGAGATACCTATTGAGAGTGAAAAGACTCAAAATTAGTTGAAAAACAATGAGTGGTGAGAAACAAAGTAGGGCATTATGGCATGTGCACATGCGCCCAGCTGCCCTTCTTTGTGCCACGAACTGCGACATGTTGCACATATCAAACACTAATTCTGCTATTATTTCATAGCAACTTGAGGCAACTTTCGGTGTGTTCCATTTCTTTGTCTGATGCTCGAATAAGTTGATATAGGTGTTTAAAAAAATTATTTCATAAACTAACTAATGGCACATGTTTTACTTTCAAATTATGTCACACGAGAAAGATGGACATCCAAACACATTTTTACAACTATTCACAACTTAAGGATGCCTGAAAACCCATACATGTGCTAAAAGCAATTCCTACATCCAAACCAAAAGCAATTCCTACATCCAGAGCACACCCAATGAACTCAAGACTACCTGCATAACACATCACATTCACATATACTTAATAATATAAAATTTTCAATCATCAACTCATATATCAACAAAAATAAAAGGGGGAGGTTTTAGCATTGCATAAATAAGTGTATTTCAAATTTAACAATATAACTATATTGCTTACACTTGCACTAATATTTTAGCCTAATTAACATTTAATTAAATTTACATACACATTCAAAGGCTCAAAATACATTCCTAAATCATAAACAGCAATAAGTGTAAGTGTATACAAAATGCACCTTAATTGGATATATTCTACCTATTAGACAAAATAAATGAAAATAAGAGGCTTTATAGTAGGAATCTTAAATTCTAAGCCTCTAGAGCTTTTTCCCTTTCTAGGCCAAAGTTAGAGCCTGTAAAATATTAAAAGAAAGGGATGAGCATAACTACTCAATAACCAAGGTACATCTACTCTATGCAGTTGTATATCAATTGATTAAAACACACAACATGAAGTTGAATACTTAAAATTATGTGATTATATATAACACAGGTTGAACTTTCACTATTAAGCTTATTTTCTTATTTTGTGGTTCAAATCACAAGGTACATTGCCACAATACTCATAAACTAATGACAGTGACCTAATACACAACTCGATGCACATTACCACAATACAAACAATCATATAGTAATGGTATATTTATTATCACGACTTGTCACAAACTTAACAACCAACTGACGTGTCAAATATACACATAAGTGCACAATCAATTCCTTCTTCTATCTTTCAAGTAAAATCATGGGCCATAATATCAATCAGAGCTCCATTAATATGACTAGACTACTAAGCTCACCAATTGTGAGGTGTAACTCGACTAAAGATCATAGTACTCACTCATGAACCATGGCTTACCCATTTCTTGAATGTTTAGGTTGTCATATACCCTACGTTAATCCCCGCAATAAATAGAAATAGTTAGGTTCTAGTCTCTTGATAAACTATAGGACAAGGCTAACCTTCATGCACTAAAAAGTGGCCATAAATACTCTATGAATTTTATATTCCTCTCTCTAGGTGAACTCCCTCCAAATAATCATGTAATGTCTCATACTGACTCATGTATCTATGCACACTTGTGATTTACGATATCACGCTTGTCGTTTTCAAATCATTTAGCTAATTAAAACATATGAGCATGAACAATTTTAATTCATCACATACAATTGCCACTTTACACAATCACTAATTTCCTACTTAAACCAATCATCACATCACAAAGTATCTACTTCTCATTTCAATTACATGTTCATAATTTGAAATTCATTTTCAGCTTAACTCCACATTTTAGTCAAATCAAATTTAATATATTATCATAGGGTTTATGGCATACTTTTAAATTTACAAATTCAATTATACATATAAATAAGCTCATGTTTCACATTATAACACAATTAACAAACAACTATTCAAGATAGGCTCTCCTAATTACCTCAAACCTTTAAAAGGTAAAGGTTTATTATTCAATATATGCTTCCAAACTTCTTTCCAAGCCAAAATGGTGCTCGAATGATTAATCTATAATTAATCAAGTCTAAATTAATCAACATTATTAAATACACACTTCTAACTCTAAATTTTCCATTTCTAAAACACCCAAAGCCCTTATTTCTTATATTTAGGCTTCTCTATTGAGTATTGAACTCTCTTTAGCTCATATTAGCTTCATTAAGCTCTCATATTATCATTAATGGCTTCCTAATTAAGTCTAACAACCACAATAAAAGGGTATTTTTAGCCATTAACACACCCATAACCACCACAAACGTGTAAATTCATTATCCTTAGGTTTAAATACCTCAAGCAATTCTCATTAACTCTATTTGTGTTAATAGGTTTGGACCATAACTTATATGGATTGAAAATGGTCTCCCATTATCAAACTCTAATAAAAAACATAAAAAAAAGGGTTAGAAAGGAAGAAGAATAGGTTAGGAAATTTGGTAGCTTCATAATACCTTTAACCTTATTAAAACTAAAGCCCTGCCAGAGCCTTCTTTGTTCTCTTCATTTTCTTTGTCTCTTCCCTCTGTTTTTCTATTCATTAACGTCTCTTTTCTTGTAAAAAATGTACTGTGCGCTATGACGCTTGTACTATGCATCGTGACATGTGATATAGAGAGGTGAATCTTATATTCTAGTGGCTTATGCATTGCGACATGCCGTACAAGTATTATGACATGTGACACAGAGCCGTTCCTCTTTATTTTTCTCACTTTTTCATGCTTGAGTGGCCTAACTTTACTTCAAACTTAATCTTAAGGTTGAAATCACAATTCAAAACATCTATTAGCTCTCTGTTACCACATATCACATTATTCTTTAGCCTTCCTTAACTATCCATCATTCTATTAAGAATTCAAACCTAATTATATCACTAGTTAACCATGAATTACAATTTAGGATGATACAATGGGTGATTTGCAATCATTAAACAACATTGTGATCTCTATGTGACAGGATAAGGTGATTTTTGTTCACTTGCGATCTCCATTAATTTGACTAGGTAAGCTTTCCCTCTTGCTATTTTTCAAATACAGCTTTATCTCTTCATGGTTTAAGGATTTCAATAGATTGCTTATGACTTATCTTAGGATCAAACTTTACAAGAGATGATTAGTTAATTGTCATGGTGAAAATTTTTTATTTGTCTGTGTTCTTAAATTCTTTTTACAGTTGGAACTTTTGGTTGCTAAGAATCTTATTGGTGCAAATTTAGATGGCACATTATAGCCTTATGCCATCACCATATGTGATAATGAGAAGCAATTCAAAATTAAATAACTATATATATATATATATATATATTTTAGCAAATGTTCATGATATAGAACATGTTTATGCTACTGCTAAGTTTGGTGGATTGAATGAGATTTATATTAGTAGATGTTTGCTTTAGAAGAATCAATATTTCATTCTTTTATATGAAAATGGCTCGGGTCATAAATATAGATAACTTATTAAGAACATAAGGGAATTGCTCTATTGTAATTAGGATGTGGTGGTTCTTCATGCTTATAGGGAGATTATTAAGGTGGCTAATCAAATGGATGGAAATGCTTAAGGTATAGGCAAACATTTGGAGCTCTAAAATTTTACACGTTCAAGAATCCTTATTTTCATTCTCAATCGTAGTTGTAGCTGTGACTAAAGGAACATATTGATCATTAGGATCACAAGCTACTATCACTAACAATATGCCTTCAAACTGACCCTTCAAGAAGCATTCTCCAAACTAACGATTGGTCTACAAGCTAATTTAAAACATCCTTTTACTAATCCAAGACATTCATACAAATTCCTAAAAACAAGTGGATGGTCTACCCATAGCCTATCGATGTTTTTAACTTCATTGTAGTAGTCCCTTAACATGTGATACTATTCTTTATGATTTCCCTCAGTCATTTCCTTTACTAGCTTCCTAGCCCTATATGACTTGTTACTTGATGGTTAAGACATGTGGCCTTTACTTATTATTGCAACCACATTTGCCAACTTCATATTTTTGCTCATCTTCACATGAGGTTCTAATATTTTTTTTTGCAACCCACTTTGATGAAGCCAACCTTAGAGCAAGTGTTATTTCACAATTATGCTTTGGGTTATGAGCTTTCAACTAATATGTTAAAGAGTCACCAACTTTGCTAGCAAAGATCAACCAACTGCATTTCTTTCTACATATAATTCGACATACATGCCTTTCATATCTCAAGAACTTTATATAATATACATGGACAAGGCAATACTCCTTAACAGCATCCTTAAACTATGAAACTAAGGTAAATTTCATTCCTAACTTAAATTCAAAATCCTTATACATCTCAGCAGGATTGTACTTTATGTTCCTTGTTAGTACTTTATTTTCATCCTCATTTGATACATACTCTTCGTACAACTCATCATCTTATAAATTAGATGATACATATCCAATGTCCTTAACATATTGCCCAAACACAAGAATAATCTCTAAACACTCAAGTTGGTTTCCTGAGACATTCAAACAACTTACCTTGTCCAACATCAACATTAATAAAATGATGAAAATAATCATCATTTACTTTTACCTCATCACTATCCTTTAGTTCAGCAGACAAAAAGTCATCATTTAAACTCTTATCCTCACTCCTTGTTTTTGATGCATTATATCGTTTCAAATTTTAACCTAAATGCAATAAAAATATAACTCAAAAACAAAACAAAATAGTGGGAAAGAGAAAACATAGAAGAAAAAATGTTGAAGAAGAAGAATGCATGAAGAACAAAATGCTATAGCACTTTAGTGCATCCACACATGATACATTGCTTAACACACATACCCAATCATGAGGGAGAATAGAGCAAAATGCTTTCAAACCTCTCTTTCAATCTCAAAGGTGAATGAAAACAACCGAGAGTGATCAAAAGTGAGCAGAAGTTATCTCCTGTAGTTTTCCTAGACTTGAGAACATAAATGAGGATGTCACCACAATCTCTCAATTGGCATGTTTTCATTTTTCTCAAACTAGACAAGAGCAAGATCACTCGTGCATTTTTGTTTTGCCCTTCAAGCTTCATAGTTAACAGCGTCTCTCATATGTAAGTCCTTGCTGCTATTTATGAATCTTGAAGGCTTAATAAGGCTAACGTTTGAAACCTAAAGGGAGGAATTAAAAGGAAAAAAACTGTAGGTGTCAAATTAAAAAATGAGAGAAAATATAGGTACCAATAAAATGGTTTTCCCAATAAGCAATAGAAGTGTTTTTTCACTTACACATTCAGGAAAAATGACATTTATGCCTCTCTCAAGAAAAATTTATCACAACAAGGGTTCATTAGTTTTGCATCAAATATTGTCTTATGAAAATATGTACATATTGTTATGAAAAGTTAAACCTTAACTTTTTAACTTTTTTAGAAAATTCTAACGACAAGATACAAGTTGCAATTTATGTAAAGTTTTTTAAAAAAATAGAGAGAAGATTTTATATTTTTTAAAAAATAATGAAATAAACAAAAATATTAGAAAAAGAAAACTCCACGCATATTAACCAATTCCAACTCTAAATTATAATACATTGTTGTTTAAATCTAAACTTATATGAAAATAATACAAATTAAATTTTAACTTATACAATATAATATTATTTTAAATAGTTAAGTTCTTCTATAAAGTATATTGATTACTTAACATGTATATATAACTAGCTAAATAAAAACAAATCACTTCCACAAAATCATTTGATTTCCTAATTTTTCTCTTATTTTTGAGAGTTATCAAATAAGAAAAAATGGAGGAAATAAAAAAATCGAATAAATGAAATTAAAGAATCACATAACTAATAAAAATTGACTTGTTCTCATTTGATCATGCATATACATGTCGAGTTATGAACACACTTTATGCATTGAGTTAATTTGAAGGTTAATTTCTGTTTCAGAAGTTAGAGGACTAACAAAATAATTTAAACAAACATAAAAAACTATATTAACAAAAATTAAATTTGATGAACCAAAAACGAATTTAATGAATTACAAATTTAATTATCCATATGTAGATGCAACTCATCCTCAAATAACAATTCGTTATTTATTTTTTAATATGCATGGATAACGAATAATATTTTGTGTAGGAATAAAACAAGTTGTTCTTTACATCCTTAATATGCATAAGATAAACAATTATAAAATAAAATAGGTTGTTTATACGACATATAAGTAGCAGATTTATTTTTTTAAAAAAAACTTGTTTCAGATTTTAAATTTTTACTTTTATGGGTATTACAAGGTTATTGCTAGTTTACATTCTCCGTCTTCTTTTTTAATGGAGTGATATGTATAATCCCTCATTCATAGATTATTGAAAGATAAAAGATATAAACACAAGAGTAATCATGCGTCCCACGAAAATCGTCTCAATGGCCAATTATATCCCACCTTTTTATTTTGTCCTCGAGCAAAAACTTTAACTCACGCTGGAGGGGTGGGGGGGGGGGGGAGAACATCGTCGTTCCCGCGCATCACTTAAAACAAGTCGCCGTTTAATTGACGAGAAGCAGGCCCTCATCAAATTGCTGAGCATGGAAACTGAACCCCCCCTCCCCCCCCCCTCCAGTTGTCTTACAGTATACCCACTCCGGTTCGCATTATAAATTCGTTTCTAGAAAGTTTACTTGATTCGTAATATTGATCACTGATAGATGAAGACTTTCCATTTCAAAACGAAGTTCTGAATATTCTCATCCTATTTTACATTGTTCACTGTCAGATGAGGACTTTCCCCTTTTCATGAGGGCTTCTCATGAGAGAGAATTATTTAAAAAATAATGTTATATTGTTTGAATTATTTTTTAGTTTTTTTATTTCAGGGTTAGTTTTAAAATTTTATTTATAATTATTTTTTATGTTGTTGTTGTATTGATATGGGTGAGGTTTATAGTGGTAGATATAATTTATAAATAAAATTGGAGGAAGTAATATAAAGTTCGCTATTTAAGATAAACCAAAAAAAATCTACTGTTCACGAATCATGTTCAGCCATGCAATCAATGCCCCCAGCCTACCACCAGCGACGGATCCACCCCCAACCCAAGGTGCAAAAATTTGGTTCAATTTACTTAATTTTTTGTTAAAAATGTTACAAAATTAATTTTAGCCCCAATGCTATATTATAGTTTAGCATGTTGACCCTCCGTAAAGCTGGTTCTAGATTCGTCCCTGGCTACCACGCCATCTCATGACTCTGGAATCTCACGGCAAATGGAAAGTTCAATGTAAAGTCTTTCCATACGGAATCGCAATACTTAACCTGGCATGATGCTAATGCAAAATGAAAACATGTTTGGAAACTACCGGTTGCACGATGAGAGTAAAATCTTTCATGTGGTTGCTCCTTAAGGGTCAGCTTCTAACTGATGCTGAGAGAAACCGCAGAAGCATGACCTCTGATCAATCCTGCTCTCTATGTCTTGCATCTGTGGAGTCTATTGAATTTGATCATATTTTTAAAGATTGGCAAGTTGATCAGTGTATAGATTTTTACGAGAAAAGTATCCACACTTGGTTAGTACAACTCACGAGAAAAGTATCCATATTGGAGCAAGCATTCTTTGCTGGAAAGTCTGGAAAGCTAGAAATCTGTGTTTTTGCTGGTGAGTCATTTGCCCCTAGTGGCGTCCTCTGCCCTGTTCAGCCGACCACACCGTTAAAGCTTTTTCACTTTTTCATTCTCTGATGTAATTGTTTTGTCCTGTTTGCACAGTTGGCTGGGACCTTGTGCTCGCACAGTTTCTTTCAAAAGTTGTGTGTTCATTGAGTATTTTTTATAAATTATTTTTATCAATTTCATTCATATTAATATAAAAATATATATATATAATTTTAAATTTATTTTTATATAATAAATTTTAAAAATAATATTATATTATTTTTTATTTTTTATAATTTTTTTTAAAATATTGCATAAAAAATTATATTATATAAATGAGGTAAAATAAATTTTTTAAGATGTGCCATACAAATAAACTCGAACACAGTAGTATTAATATATTACCCTAGTTCGCCAAACCAAGGCCAATGAACGTATATTATGTTTTTTTTGGAAACGCCAGTCGCTTTCACGCACACTGAACATGTGAGTAAGTGTGACAGTAATAGAGACGTGTTGCAGACATCAATTGATGTAGGAGCCTATCCTCCCCCACCCGGTTTTTTTGTTTTTCCCGCCAAATGTGCGAATCTTTTTTGTTTTTTCACCCGAGTCAGAACTCAGAAATCAACATCATCGCGCCGCCGTGGCCATGCCAACAGTGCTCTCCGGACTATCGCCGTCCTCCACTCCGGTCACCGTCGGTACTAAATAAAGATCGTTTTCCTTGTCACGAAAGCTTAAGATATACATTTTTATAATTATATTCTTGCTTAATAATAATGATAATAATTTTTATTTTCATCTACAAATTGAATTAAATAGAAACACGTTTTTATGCCGCAATGGCATGAATAAACACGTCCCTTGACTGTTTTTAAAGTGCCACATTGCGGGTTCGGCCTTTTGTATATGTGATATGTAGGTGAATTTTTTCTGTTGGATAGGGATGAAAAACACATTTTTTATTTAGAGGATTAATTTTTTATACTATCTTAGCTTCTTCTTCTCCTTCTTCTTTTATTCCATCCAGTTCTATTCTATGTGCCCACTGTCTGTCTACTACAATTTACTTGTAGATGGTCAAAAGGTTCTTTTTGTTTTAAAAAATTGATTTTTATCGCCAGCCAACCTCCTTATTTTTTTTAAACAAGAAAAAAGAAAAGGATGCCCTCGTAAAATTAATCAGTTTCTGTGCGCAAATGATGTCATCCGATCCATGACATTGCAACACTCAAGGGTGCGTTTGGCTTGAGATAATGGGCTCGGAGGAGAGCAGGATGCCCCTAGGGAGAATTTAAGTTGACGATTACAAAATAAACTATTCATAAAATATAAACAATTAAGTGTGATGTTATGAGGCGTGCTAAAGACGTAAGGTCTTAAAAGAATGAAAAAACCTAATTTTTAATTAAACACAGGGACTCAAGCTCCCTTACCACAATTCACCCGAATGTGAGAATGTGAAGTGAAAAATATTAATGGGGATGTAAAAAAGTAAAGATGCATTAATTAAAGAAAAAAGGTGACGGGCTATGACGGCCATAACGAAAAATAAATACTAAAGCTATATGATAAAAAGAAAAATAAAGTAATAGACGCAGAGTTTAAAATTGGTAGTTTATTGATGCTTATGACAATTGTTGAAAGAGAGTTTCTCTATTTATAGATGATCCTTACTTGGTGCTCAACCTCATGATTGTCACTTTTCTTAAATTTAAAAAGCACTTCTTCCATCATGTTCACTAATCATGGATAATAGTTTTTACTTAATAACTTAAACTTTATAAACATTTTTTTCATATAATTATTTTAAAGCCAATTGAGTTGAGTTGGGCCAGGCCTCCATGTGCATAATTTGGGTGTAAACAAAAACTTAATTTTAAGTGGGTCTAAAAAAATTTTAAATTTTCAATTTAATATAGGGAAGAAAAGTTAAAAGAATTTTGATTTTGAAAAAATCAAAATATTTTTTACTTGTAATGCAGAATCACTAGTTGTTAATTAACAATTGATATTAACAAGTAAAATTAATAAATTAACAACTAATGTTATCAATTGCCTGACAAATGGATGTAATTTACAAATAATGTTAATAAATTAATAAATAAAATTAGTAATTTAATAACTGATGTTATTACTTATGATTGAAAAATTGATGTAAAGTATTATATAATTATTGACATAAAATTAATTCTCTATAGTGATTTTTAACTGAAATTATCCCATGTTTTTATGTTCTTTGTTTGGTTTTGTTGGAAGGAAAGGGGGATTTTTAATAATCAAAAGGAAAGGAGAGTGAAAGTAATGATTAAGTTACCATTATATCCTTATACAAAAAAATTTTAATATTTTAACTTTTCATCATACAAATCAATTTTATATGTATAATTTTAAAAAAAATCATCTTATCAATTTTTTTAACTTTCTATTATTTTTTATGCCCAAATAAGTGACCCTTTCATCAGCAATTATATAAAAAAATTAACGCCTTGAGTAAAAATTTTCATGAAAAACATTATACATGTTGGCCATTGAAAATAAAATTCTTTGCCAAAGAATCACACACCATAAAAAGCGTGTCACTCCCATCAATTTTTATTTTTATTTCATGTTTTGCAGCCATTATCATTGGTTTTAATAAAAATTAAGTGAAAAATAAAAAGATATATACAATATAAAAATGATGATAGAATGTGCATGTGATTTAGTTAATATGTATAGAGATGATGGAGAAATAAGTTAGAGGAATATTCAATAAGGAATATTATAAAAATTAAAAGTAATAGAAAAAAAAATATAAGAGAGATGTTAAGAAAACGAAAAGAAAGAAAAAAATCACTTGGGTTGTGAATGCAAAGAGGGTGGCAGGGTGAAAGTTTTGTTTTGTTTTGTTTTTTTTTAAGCCAGGGGCCTATTGAAATAAAAAAATTAGATAAAGGTAAAATATTTAAAAAATTTAGCTACTCACCTTCCAAAGATTTCAAACCAAATGAGGGTACCTTCATTCAAACACACCCTTAATAGGTTTAGGGGAGGACTGAAATTTATGGCCACATGCAAAATGATATTTGCATTTTGTTTTCATCATATTTCACGTTTATAAACGTGACCCATAGACCAAAAAACGCAATAAAAAATACACACACGCGACGCGCGCGCGCGCGCAACGAAATGTCCTGTTTCCGGAACAGAGAAGAAGAAGATGCCGCTAACCTTATCCGCAACGGACTGTTTCGTAACTAATTAATAATTAATTCAAGTGAGAAGAATCCCCGCATTTTACAAGGAGCTCGGCCGATCGAAGTATGTATTTTGATGGATTTACCTTCTCTTCATCTTTTTTTTACTTTTCATCTTAATTATTAAATTTATTTTTAAATAATTAAAATTTAATATTTTATAAAATTATTATTATATTTATTTTAAAAATAAATATATTATTGAAGTATGTATGTTTGATAAAAATAAAATTTAAAATTTATTAAATTTTAAAATAAAAATAACAAAATTTAAATTTTTTAATATTAATAAAATATATTAAAAATAATTTATAAATAAAATTAAAGGAGTATATGTCAACATATTTGTTGGGCATAACATGAAAGGATTGGTTCGTGTGATTAATTATGATGATACCAGTGGATGGGATGTTTGACAAATTCTAAATGATTTTGGAGTGCGTGTGTTTATCATAGAATTGTGAGAAGCCGAGAACGCATATTCCGAGTGGGGAAAATTAAAAGGCAGGCCATTGGAAATGGGGTCCAAGTTATGAGGAAAAGGAAAATGATGGAGGGGGACGGAGAAATATCAGTGGAGAGGACAAAACGGAGATCAGAAATTTCAGCGTGGATATACAGGAAAATGGAAATGATGGTGACAAGAGGTAACGCTGACACGTAAGCCAAAGTGGTCACGGATTCCGTGGTCCCTGCCTGCCACGCATCACACTGACCGACGAACTCTAATTACCCATCCTCACGCGCCACTCTTTCCTCGCGTTGATGTTTGCCTTTGTTTGTGTAGAGACATTTTTAAAAATTATAATTTTATTTAAAAAAGTAAATTCATTAATTGACGGGGATAATTTTGTTTTAATTATTGTTTTATAATTTGGAAGTGAGAGTATTAATTACTTTTAGTTATGTTGCTAGAGTTGTGAAATACTACTTTGATCATATTTATAAGTTATTTATAGCATATTTCATCAGTATTAAGGAAAACTTTAAAATTGATCAACTCTGTCTTAAAATTTAATAAGTTTTCAACCTTATCCTCATCAAGTATATGCCTTCAATGATATATTTTTTCTCTTCAATATATAATGAAGGATAAAAAAAAAGTTTATGATAAAAATTTAATAATATAACTTATAAATAAAATTAAAAATATTCTTCTTTTTCTCTGTGCTCTAAACAGGACAAGAGGGAGTAGGAAGACTGGAGGGAGTGTTATTGATAATAATAACAGCAAAAGCATGTGTGATTGTGCAGAAAACAAGTCCTGGCCATTCCACAGGATGTTGTGTTTGGTGATGGGCGTGGGAGGCGGGCGGGTGCATGCATGCTAGGTTACTCAAGTCTTGTCATATCTTCGGGAGGGAATATGCTGGCCCAACCAGCAACCACGATAACTACACTCGTTTTAGAGGATCCCATGGAGTACTCCGTCCGTTTCTTAAATCTTGGGGTAGAGAAACTGTCATTGTTTTTTGTTTTTATACATCAAATTACACGTTTCAACAAACACAAATTTATTTGATTGATTACAAAGGTATTTCAGTTCAATTTTTTTTATTTTCATAGATCAACTTTTTAAAATCATTTGAGTTTGTTATTTTCTCTTCTATTAAGAAATAGATATTTCTTATCATCTTCATAGCGTCATTCATTTCATACTTTTAACTTTTACTTCTTTTTTAATAGCTAGAGTCGAGAATAAAAATTAAACTTAAAAGGTTGCCCATTTAGACACTTTTTTTTTTATAAAGATTTAGGTTTAAAAAATTAATTATTTTTATGACAATCGAGCTTCAAAGTCCAATCCTGCCTTAGAAAAACTGACCTAGACTCATGTGACCTTCTAAGGTTCTCCCTCGCTCTGTCCTTCCCTCCCTCTCTCTCTCTCTTGCTTCCCCTCAAAAAGCACTGTTTGCACACATGATGGAAGAAAACACTTGCTTGGTACTCGATTGTCGCACCTCAAGATCACTCCTCTCCTAACTCTACTCAACTCTTCCTCTCAGCATCTCCTCTGTTGCAATCTCCTTCTCGGTCGGTCTGACAGCCTCTTCTCTCCTTACTTATCTCCTTGCTGACGATCTAGGTCTCTTCTTGCTTGATCGCTCTCGGCTTCAGGTGCTCGGTCACGATTCTTGCAGTCTTGCTTCAGGTATTCAGGTGCCTCGATGTCTTGTGTTTCCTTACAACACATGCTTGGTTGATCTTTGATTTTCAAAGTTATTATAGTTGCGGGTGCTCGTTACTCGGTTTGATTCTAGTAGTGGGTGCTTGTCTCGCAATGTCTAATTCTCAGTTTTCAGATAATGGTGCTTGGTTGCTTATTTTCTGGGTTTGTTCTAGTTCTCGCACTCGTGTTCTGGTACTTCGTAGTAAGACTAAAGAAGGGGAGAACTTGGACGAATAGAAATGGTCGCACTTGTGTTCTGTACTTCATTGTTTTTGTTATGTTCTCACCATATCTATGAATATTCTTAATCTCTTGCATTATATTCTTTTTTCATTGACACAAATTCAAACCTTAAAAGAAATTCACATTTCCCCCTTCATTCTTCAATGGCCATGTTTCAGAAGCACATCGCGTCATGCCAGAAATTTTAGATTTTGATAGTTTTTGTGTCTTTAGTTGTGTTCTAATTGGTGAATGCAGTCAAAAGCGGTCTAGCGAGAAGTAAGTAGGACAATGGTGGGTTGCGAGTGTGTAAATGAGTTTGTTCTTTCATGCAATTTGGTTGAATTTTACAACAAAATAATACCGATCACTTGCATTTTGCTTCCACCTAATATTAAAGATTTGAGGGGAGCTAGTTAGGTTTGGCTTCATAAGGAGAGAACAGGGGGTTGATTGTGCCCTTGTGATTATTCTCTTCTTAGTTTCATCGCACTTCCATTTTTCCACACACAACTTTCTCTCCCTCTCACACCCACATTTGAATTTGGATTTGTTAGATTTATTGGGAATTTTTAAAATCTTTTAATTAAGTTATAATATTTTAATTTTTTAAAATGAGTTTACAGGTCTGACCCTACATCTTTTGAAGAATTAAGACATAAAAAATGTGATATTTTTGAAAAAATCAGGTTTAATATGGGCTTAGACTCTCGTTTTCCAAGCCTGTAGCCCCATCTTCTCTTCATGCCAACATGACAACAGGCCCAATTACTCTAATATTACTTGTTCCTTCTTCTCCCTCAACTCCTGACTGTTGCGGCCCAAACGTGACTACTCATAACCATTTCCTGTTGGGGGGGGGGGGGAATCCCCTCCCCTTTGTTGAAAGTGCATGTTTGAATTGTTGTATACTTCTTGTTAAGACATCCTCTCACCTTGTTATTAACATCAAGTATTTGTGTTAATATTTCTAACTAAGATTTTGTGTTGGCATATGGTTCTAAACTCTATGTTTTGCATAACCATTAGATATTATTGTCTCGCTGAGACTAAGGGGAGAATAGTTTGATTTATTTAATCGTTGACAATTGTATGACACTTCAATTTGTTATTGTTTATGGTTTAAATTGAAAAATTAATTCTATTTATTTTGTATATTTAATTAAAATAACAAAAAATATTAAAAATATAAAAAGGCTTGAGATTCACAGAGTCAACCCTAAATCCATGAAATTAAGGGTTAGACTTTATAAATGGGGGCACGATAAGGGTTAAACTTTCAAGACTAAGATTTTTGAGTCAGGAGCCCCAAACAATCTCTTGGAGTCCTATCCTTTTTAATTTGAGCTCATAAAAGGTTAGCTATTTAGAGTTGAACCAACTTTATGTTAGTTCTTTAGAGCTGAATCAGCCATTATTCTCATCCTCACTCATTTAAAATGTTGTCTTTATAATAAGTTCTAACGAGACTTTTTATATTTAAATTAGAATGAGTAGTCTAAATTTTAAGTTTTGGATTTAGAATTTTTTACAATTGCAACACCACGGAGAAAAGGCTAACTATAAATGTATTAGAGTTGGAATTAGATAGATTAGATCAAATACACCCATATCATAAAATATCATTAAACGGGATATGAAGGGCTTGTTTGGTTTCTATTACCATTTTTTATTTTTAAAAATTGTTTTGTGATATGGTTTTTAAAATTAATGTTTAAAACAAAATAAAATAAAAATTCATTTAGTTATGTCAATTAAAAAATAGTTTTAAAATTAAAAAATGAATTGACAATGATGATTGTAGACAATTAATAATGATGATTAATAGTAGAAATTAATTAAAGCAACTGTAATTTTTAATAATCAAATATATAATACGTAATATTTCAAAAACAATAAAAATAGCTTGTTTTTAAAAATAAAAAATGAAAGCAGTTTTAAAAATAATTAAAAAACATTTATCCAAATAAAATTTTAAAATTAAAAAACATAAAAAAAAACCCAAAAGCGTCTGCACATTGTAATAACGTGTCTTTAAATTAAAAAAAAAAAATGTGGTGCAATGGCCAAACAAGACTTGACCTACTAGTCAATGAGTGCTTGATAGAGTTAGTAAAGATTATTATTTATATTTTTTAAAGTGAGGGTTCGGATTTTAAAAAGTAACAGATGTAATAATTAATATAATTTTAAAGAGACCGTCTTATTGATACCTCGTTAATATTATAAGGTCTCCTCACGAATGTTTCTGAATTAGTTTTGGGGCGGACAATGAATTTAAAATATCGTATAATACCAGATGGTTTATTAAAAAAAAAAAAAAAACTCGACCTGCTAAGCTAAAAGTTGACGTAAAGGAAGGGTGATGGAGCGGCAAGGAGAGGTTGGGGCGGGAAAAGCTAGTACCGTCGTCTCTTGTCTTGCAACTTGCAAGAGCTAGCTTATTCCAATTTAGTCGATGACTGCTTTGAGTTTTGAATCCTCCGTTTCACTCAAGATCTAGTTAATTAAGGTTTCTAGGGTACCATTTTTGGGCACTTCAAATGGACAGCGAAAGCCCAGGCGAGGCGAACAAAACCAAGTCCAAGACCCCCCGAAAAACAAAGGAGAGCCTTCTGAAGCAGAGTATGTCTCCCTATCCATATCAGCGTTTCTTATCGCTGCATTCTTAACTTCTATCTTTCCTTTGACATTTTCTTCTGATTTTCTCTTTCCTAGAATCTCCGGCTGAGTTCTTCGCAGAGAACAAAAATATAGCTGGATTTGATAATGTAAGCATGATTTTGCATTTCCCTCTTTTCTTTTGTTAGGTTTTGCTCTGGATTATTTGCGGCGTCGTCAATTTCTCTGGATAAGTTGCTTTGTTTGACTATTAACATTAAACTTTGCTTCAAAAAAATAATAAAACGAAAAAAAATCGGCAGTGAAGACGATGATGCATTCCATGTCACCGGACAGACGCGCACACAACAGCGCAAGTGATTACGCTCTTTAATCTATATTTCGGTGGCGTTTTCGCGCGCTCGTTCTTGTATGTACATTCTTTTTCCTTATTGAAGTTATGTGGATTTCAGCCTGGAAAATGCCTATATACCACTGTCAGAGAGCTTGTTGAGAATTCCCTTGACTCAGCAGAATCTATATCTGAGCTTCCCGTTGTTGAAATAATTATGTAAGTATGCATTCCGTGCAAGCAGAAAAAATATTATGAACGTGTAGATTAATTGAGCAGGCTGACATGCATGTACTGATCACCTCCGTTCATATCGGCGCCAGTAAAATATGCATTCATAACACTGTCCCTTAGTTTTAAGCTATCTTCTTTTATGAATCCATAAACCATATGTCACATGGTCTCGGTTCTTGCAGTGAGGAGATAGGGAAAAGCAAATTTAATTCTTTGATTGGACTTGTTGACCGTGAACGGATTGATGCAGAATTATATGATGATTATGAAACTGACAAGGCTCGTGAGGTGTGTTTCCTCTTACTGTGAATTTCTTGTTACTTTCACTGTGTTAGATTAATACCATCGCCAAAAGTCAGAATTGTACTCTATTTTCGGGCAGGATTTGATTTTCTATTAGATTTTCAAATTTTGATTGCATAACGCCATATCCATGCTTTGCTTCTGGTGTCTTGTTTTACACACATTATTTGTATCGATTGGGTGGACTAAGAAGCTGTTCATTTGTTTATGGCTGTTGATTTTACCTTGAAGGCTCTTCGTATTCGTTCAGTTTTGTGCTATACTTTTCCATGCAGAAACGGTTAGCGAAGGAGGCTCGTGCTCAAGAAATACAAACAAAGAATGCTGCCCTTCGAAAGAAAGTGAAAGAGCCTGTAGCTTCGAAGGGAATTAAGGGTCGAGGTGAGGCTTCTTTTTACAGGGTTACATGCAAGGTATGTACGGTTATTATCCTAAGATTTCTTTTGTGGTACTGTGTTAATGTCATGATTTATTATCTATATGCTAGTGCCTGTTTGGATACCTTTTAAAATCTATTTTGAAGCCTAATATCATAGTTTTGTGAGAAATATATCCAAACACCTCTCTCGTTGATAAATCTATTTAATATCCTTTCGAATTCCAATTTGAGTTTCTTAACGGTTATTTCCTCATTAATATCTTTCCTGCAATTGACTTAAAGACGGACTCACGCCAGAAACTTATTGCAGGATAATGGAAAAGGAATGCCACATGATGACATCCCAAATATGTTTGGCCGGGGTCTGTCAGTTGCTTCCCAAGTCAATTGCTGTGAAAATAAGTTGTCTAGGCACTAGATTTTTTTATACTACTTTGAGAATGCTTTCAACATACCTATTCATGCAGTTCTTTCTGGGACAAAATATGGCTTAAAGCAGACGCGAGGAAAATTTGGTCTTGGTGCAAAGATGGTATTGGCGATATGCTATATGTATATTTGGGTAGTTGACATGTCCTGGTTGTCTTTATTGGTATGTGTTACTGTATTATTCATATTTGCAGGCTCTAATATGGTCTAAAATGAGCACTGGGCTTCCTATTGAAATCTTGTCATCAATGAGAAACCAAAGTTATACTTCGTTTTGCAGGCTGGATATAGACATTCATCGGTATGATTTTAAGTTTTCGCAATCTATCATTAAAGTGAAAAAGTTATTAAAAATCACTTTATATTTCAACTCCCCCTCAGCATAATAGAAAATGCTTTAATTTTCAGGAACATTCCACATGTGCATTTACATGAAAAACAGGAGAGCAAAGATCGCTGGCATGGAGCTGAAATTCAAGTGGTCATAGAGGGAAACTGGACAACTTATCGTGTATGTAATACTTAGTTGGGACAAAATTTAGTTATTTAACTGCAGATTTTAGATATTATTTAACATTTCAGATTTCCAAATTATATTTTATCATGCTGATGTATTTTACTTGGGGGACCATTGATAGTGTTGATCTGTACATATAAGCTCCTTCCTTTTCATTTGCAGTCAAAAATATTGCATTACATGAGACAAATGGCCGTTATCACTCCTTACGCACAGTTTCTATTTAAATTTGTGTCCGATGCACCTGAGTATGTCTGTCTCTGGTAAGATTTTCTCGCCAGTTACAACTATGCACTATTATCTCATACTAGGTCTTCTCTTGGGCAGCAAGAATGTCACTATAAGGTTTGCTCGGAGAACAGATGTAATGCCACCGGTTCCTCTGGAGACAAAGCATCATCCATCATCTGTTGATCTGCTTCTAATTAAACGACTTATTGCTGAAACTTCAAAGCAGAACCTTTTGCAGTTTCTGCAGCATGAATTTGTGAACATTAGCAAATCCTATGCTGAAAGATTGATAGGTAAAAAAAAGTTGGGATCTTAAGGCACAAGTTCATAGATCTTTATGCTTCCTGCTTATTTATAGTGCTTGTTCCTCGCTTTAATTTGGTAAGGCAGGGAATCAATCTGTGCAGTCTCAGAATGTGATAGATCTCTGATGGTTATTGAATTTCCTGGAATATTATGTTCTATGGAATAAATGAAAATAATTAAAGTACTCTATCTTATTAAGCAGAAGAACACCAATTTATCCATTCATGCATATTGTGCCATCTTTTATATTCTTTCACTTCATATCATCTATTGTAAATTGTGTAGAATGTTGCCATTTGGTTAGCTATCGTTTGGTATTGTCTTCTTAGACTCAGTTTTGCTCCCCTGTTTTGTCTATTTAAATTCACAACAACCATACAATATCTATAAAACTATAATATCTCTCATGTTTCACCTAATTTGATGATATTGAGCGGTGGGAGTGACTAAAAGCATGTTCATTAACATGAATTGCCTTTACTTGTAATTGATTGACAACAAGTTGCATCCTTTATGGCAACTTTGCATTTTTTTTTTTTGTGGGTAACTGAGGCTCATAAAAGATGCTTTTGTATTTTGGGTTTCTGTCAATAGTTCGTTGTACCCGAGATCAGATGTATTTAGAGCATATGTTCATTTAGTCACTTGATTTTTGATCGTGAATGATACAGATGCTCATTACTTGAGCTATTTTCTATTCTCTCTATCTCCAAACCAGGTGAGATGGGTCCTGATTTTAGCCTAAAAATGGCTGTGAAGTCTTTAACTTCTCAGCAGATAGTACGCATCCATCAGTTGCTTCGTCAAGCTAAGTTTGATGATCCCAGTGGTGATGTAAGTTATTTAGTCTGTAACACAAACCATATGTTGTGTTATGCCTTTTCCTTAATTTATCTCATACTCCTTACTAGTGTGATTTGACAATGGCATTGTGGTAAACATGCGTTTCAGTGTCTTAGTCCTGCTGGTGAATACAATCTTCGCCTGGGAATCATAAAAGAGCTGCACCCGGACATGGTTGCAACCTATTCAGGCAGGTTGTGATTTTAGTGTCAAAGTTTTGCCAGAACTATCTTTTATTTCTTCCTATAAGTATTTTTATCTGTAATTGACATAATTTTGATCCTTGTGGATGAATGGTATTTAACTTGCTCGCTGTGTCTATTTCCATTGTTGACAATCCTAAAAGAAACAAGGATGCTGTTTGGCCACATGTCTCCACTTGGGATTCTTAATCTTAGTTTTGTGCTTTTGATAGAGCTGGTGATTCCCAAAAGATTTTCCTGTCATTTCCTAAGGCTTACAGTAGACAATCTAGGCAGCGAGGTGATTTAAAGAAGACTAAGACCAGTGGTCAAGAGGTTTATTTGAAGGTTTATAACTGTAAGATTCAAATAATAAAAGAAAAGTCAGGTTAGGTGCAGCCTAGGGTATGGGTAGTGTCAGCAGGGGTAATGACTACTTTTTGACTCTTTAAATATGTACTTCCGTGATGAGGGATGAGGAGGGACTATTGGAGAATTGTGGTCAAGTGAGGAGAGTTCTGGCCTCTCGAATGCCAGATTAGGGGTGGAGAAGATTATCTTTTCTTCATCATTTTATCTTTCTACTTCAGCTTGTGTTTGTGAGGGACCAATGTCCGTGTTGCTGCTTAGAGGGTATAGTTTATGTTGTTTCATGCTCTGTAATTGCCATTTCAGTGTAATTTCAGTCTTTATTTTGATTGTAATCCCACTCTATTGTTCAGCAATAGTAATTGTTAGTTACATTTACAGTGTATTTTCTGGTTTTGCTTATTTTTAAGCTTAATAGAGTAGAGGGTTCCATCAGCTTTCCTTTTCTAGCAGTAAACGATTCCTGTTCCCCAAAAACTAATTTTCTATTCTTGCTACTTGCACAGTGCCCAAGTATTTGAAGGCCACCCATTCATTGTTGAAGCTGGGGTTAGTGTAGGCGGAAAAGATGTCAAGCAAGTAAATTCCCTTCTGCAAATATTTATATCTTGAAAATAATGTTGAAATTATTTTTCTTAACAGTTCTTTTCTGTAAGTATAAATGGTATTATAATAAGCAAAGATAAGAAGAGTCAAGGTCAATGATTACTTTAATACCTGTTATCAAGGTTTCTTTTCTGGTGGATTGGTAAAGGGCTCATTTTATCTCGAAAGAGTAAATGCTGGGACTGTTTGTGGTAAATATATTGCAAAGCGACTAACCACAAATTCTTTGGTTGCTCTTTTCATGAATGTTCTATGCTTACTTTTATAACATAAACTGGAATTAAGCCAACTAGGTGTGTGCCTACTTTTCATGGCTTATGAGTAGTGTTGCTTCTTATGGATTTTATATTATATATAATATAGATATAGATATATAGATATATTCATTAAAGAAGTATCAAGTGCTTGTTAGAGAGTGATGTTTTATTCTCTTCTCATATAGTAGATCATCAGTCATGAAATTAATACTTCGTGTTTCTAGGGTCTGAATATATTTCGATTTGCAAATAGGATTCCCTTGCTTTTTGAGCAAGGTGCTGATGTTGTCACCAGGACTGCAATGAAGAGAATCAAGTAAGTGTAAACAAAAGCAAATTGTGCTTTTGTTAATTTATTTTGTTATTTTAGGAGGGAACAACAACAAACCCTGTCTCACTTAGTTAGGTTAGCTACATGGATCACATGACAACATTGTGTTCTATCAGCAACCAATTCTTTAGATATGTCATTCCTCCAAAAATTTTGATTGATAACTTCCTCGAGTGTCTTTCTTGGTCCTCTATATTTTCTTATTGGGCTAAAGACAATCTGCTCAACTGTCATATTGACGATTTTATTGCCCTCCTTACACATGTACCAACCACCTTGAATGATTTTCTATCATTTTCTTCGTGATAAATTTCATGCCAACTTTTCCTCATATATAATCATTACAGATCTTATCTTTTCTTGTATGACCCCACATCCACCTTAAATGCTCATCTTTGCAACCCTAGTTTTTTAGCTCTTGTTATCCCCTCAAATATATCTTGTAGTTTTATTATAATATCGTTGTTAAGGCTCATTTGAGACTTAGAAAATCATAGAATAAATGACAACGAAAAAAAGTTTTTGAAGATGAGAAATATCCTCGTGCTCTTATTGTTTATTGGGAAGGGCATATTAAATAGTGCAGAAAGGATGAAAATAGGATCCCTTTCCATGCTTGTAATCAAATGGACTACAAGAAATTTTAATAAAACAAATCACGTGCTTCTCTCATCAATGGATCAGGAGTTCAACTCCCGCTGTTCCCTCTCTTAGTTAAAATTATATTTGTGTTTCATCTGCCATACTCCAAGCTCAGAGGGCCTCATTTGACGGGTGTATTATATATATATATAAGGTGCAATAGACATATTAATTAAACTGATAATGGGCTTTCACTTTATTTTTAGTTTTAACTTAGTTGAAGTCATTTTTGTCAATCACTTGGTATAGAAAATCTTATTGAATATCTTTTCAGCTGGAGCAGTTACAAAATCAACCAGATGCAAGATAAGATTGGTGTTTTCGTAAGTGTTGTGAGCACAAAAATTCCCTTCAAAGGGACTGGAAAGGAATACATTGGAGATGACATAACTGAGATTGCTTCTGCTGTTAAGGTTGGAAGCTTATGAACTAGGATTTCAGTTAATAACTAGGTTTATAATAATAAGATGTAAGCTGTAAGCTAACTATACCATCTATTTAGTATGCTATTCAGCAGTGTTGCGTCCAATTAAAATCCAAGATAGTGAAAAAGATGCAGGCTCGAGAGCAGCAGGAGAGGAAACGAAATCTAAGCAAGTATGCTGATGTATTTTTCGTCTCTCAGAATTGCAGGAATCAATTGATTGATGCTTTACTTTATTTTTGTTTGAAATGAAAAGTAATTTCTAGAAATTGGCAGGTACATTCCAGATGCTACTGGTGCAGTCTACAATATTTTGAAAGAAATGGCGCAGTTACATGCATCAAAGAAAAGTCGTCTCACTGATGGCAATATGGAACTTCTGAGAAAAGTATCTACTGGTTTAATTACTAAAGAAACATTGAGTGAAAAGCTTGCTAAACATGTTGAACAGGTATGTTACTTAGTGAAACGTATGCCGAAAAATAAAAGCTTCATTTCAAATTACAAACCAAAGGGTATCTTGGGCCTTGGGTAGATGAAAATTGTGCGTGGATGTCATGTGCTGAGGAAACAGCTATGAGGGGTTATTTTACGAGCTATAAAAGTGGCCAGAATTTAGATCAGAGAACTTGTTATAAAAAATTGGGGTCAACTTTGATCAAATTTATTGGGAAGTAAATAGATATGTTGATTTCTTAACTCATTGGTGACCATATGATACTTTTAATATTATGATTTTTGATGTTCCACTATATGAATGTAAAAACTTCATGGTTTTAGATATGATTAGATCTTAATTTTTTTGTACAGTTTTGTTGTGGCCTTATAACCAAAAAAAAAAAAAGGCCTTAGTTATATTTATGCGTGATAGAGGAACCTTCGTGGATGACTGGGAAAGATACGACTACGTGCACAACACCATTTGGATCCTTAAGTAGTACTGCTTTGGGATTTTTATTCTCTCATAATTAGGAATGAAAGAAAAAAGGAACGGGGTGTGGCTCCGGGGGAAGGCGCTCGAATTTTACAACTTCGTTTATATGGTGGATGCAGGTGGACTATGAAATGGCATTGGAGTATGCCACTCAAAGTGGAGTTAGCGAGGAACCCAGGGAAGCAATATATATTCAGTCCCTTGAAGCTGAAAATAAGACGATTGACTTGCGTGCTCCGTTATTTGTCTTCAGAGTCATTCAATAACACAAGCAAAAGAAGACTTGATTTGCCAAGTTTCAAGTTTAAACTTGTATCATAGTATTATAGTACAAGGAGGAACAATTCTTGTAACTTCACATTTTTAAGCAAACGCAATGAATTTAGTAGCGTTTATTAGTTTGCTGGTCAAGCTACCAATAATAATTTGGACACCACGATTTTCAAGAATTTATTTACGAGGCATACAATATTTTTCAATTTTTAATATGACTTGATTTGTTTTCTTGTATAATTTTTGGTGGTCTTACATTAACGATAGTGTTATTCCGGACTTTTTGTCCCAAACAAAATGTTCCTAAGTGCTCTATGGACTGGACTGTTTGTAGCAAGCTTGTGGTTAACTATTGTTAAATCAAGCCTTTGATCTTAAGAGGTCTATCTTTTTGGTTTTCCCATTCTATTTCACCATAGAGGTCTATCTTTCAAACTACTGTTGTTATAATTTCCTTTTCTTATCTCATGTGATACACTAGACGATGAGACGGATGAGCTATATGGGTTTGGCATGATGTACTTATTAAATGACATTGTTACATTGTCCAGCTCATTTAATTGGTAAATAGCTGATCCATAGAAGTTGACGGGAACTTCAATTCATCGGAATTTTAAATGTGATTTGTTAAACTTCCTGTTAAGCGGATTTGTTCTTGTCAGGTTGAGCTCCAATCCAATTAGTGACATATTGTTCAGGCCCTAACAGATTCATGACTGTTGGCGCAAGTTTCTTTTTCTTATGCGGGTAATTTATTAAAAAAAAAAAAAAACACGCCCGTCTCTCAGTCAGCATCATCCCCCACACGCCTGAATAAACTTATAAAAGCTATGCCAAATCTTTGTGGCAAATTGAAAAAAAAAAAAAAAAAAGCCTACGCCAAATCTGAAGGAGCGCGGCGAGATTTAAATTTTTATTTACAGAATTGTTGGATCATTTCATATCTTCCAATCGGAAATGGCGACAAAGCCACTGCAGATCGCCATTTTGGGCGCTGGTACGTTTGTAAGGACTCAGTACATTCCCAGACTCTCTGAGATCTCTGGTCTCGTTCTTGTAAAAGCCATCTGGAGCCGTACCGAGGTACTGCTTTTCTTTAAAACAGAAATGCTCGATTCTCACTAAAACTTGTACTAATTGAAACAAGAATTGAAGTTCTAGCTGCGCTTAATTTTCTTGTACAACCAACATTTCTCACAAATTTTGATTCAGAGTGAAACGTTGTTCAGCTATCATACTAATAGTGTAGCACGCAGCAAAATCCTTTGTTACTCTGTTTCCATTATATTTACTTCCTGTTCTGCAAAACAACAATATTATGGGCGGGCTAGCTCTGGAATTTGTTTGACGACCAAAGCTGGTCGATTTTCCATTGCCGACAAAGGAGGGAAAACTATGGTTTTATTTCTGAAACTAGTTTGTCATTCGGTCATCCCATAAAACCATTTGATCTGAAGCTGGACTTGACCGGAAGAGTACAAGTTGGGAAGCTTTATGCCAATCTTTTGTTTCTATTTGAAATTTTAGACTAATGAAGTTGTTTATTCGTGGACACAAGAACAGGAACACGTATTTAATTTTCGTCATCTTTTCCATTTTCATGAACTATACATGCGATGAACCTAGTAGAAATTTTTCTGTGATTGGACAAGAAAATTCTTCTCCGTTAATACTTTAATAGGAGGGTAAGAATGATTTTTTCCCCTTTTAATATTGTATAATAATCAATGGTGTTAAAATTTGATTAATGTAAAACTAATAATTTGATAGACTCTACTTTGCTGGAAAAACCTACAACAGGAAATATAGGAAAATACAAGAAAAGGGAAAGCATCTTTCTATGGGGCAGAATGTTGACCTTGCTCTCCTTACTCTTAAGGAGAAAGCTAGGCAGAATTAGCATTGACTTAGGATGGTTTTAGGTCTGCCTTAGTAGACAGTGGTGTGGGAAACTGTGCAAGTTGCTTTTGGGTTATAGTAGTCGCTAATGTCATTTGGAGGGGGTAATACTTTTATATTTGGCAAGAGGAGAGACTGGCTCTTGAAAACCAAAGAACATGCTTAGTTAGCATTGCAGTGCTCTTGTTGTTCTTGTTTTGTAGTTGTTGTTTGAGTATTTTGGTTGTAACAGGGAATAGGGTTTGTTCTAAATCAGTGAAGTGCCCTTGAAACACTGATTTTCCTTTTGGAGATATTAATATCAAACCTCAGCATTTCCCTTGATCTGTTGGTTGTGTTATTGTTATATTTCTGCATTTTTTTTACCTGCTGAACAGCAGGGTTACATCATAATTACTCTAACATATTCTGGAAAGTATTTTCATGAGTATTTTCCCCTTTCCCACAGCTCACCTTGAATCTAAGCTCATAAAAATATCTTTTCAGGAACCTTTTTAATACCATAATCGACCTTGAGGGTTCATGTTGTAACCTTTATTTTATTTTTCCCTGTAAGTAAAACATATTTGTTTTCTTTCTCTTAAATGTCTGCATAAAGATAATTTTGAACTTCTTTTGAGACCTGCAAAAAGCCAGTCAGAGAGGGAGGTTACCAGTAAAGTAATCTTCTTATTATGGTGCCCTTTTCTTCACAGGAATCGGCAAGAGGTGCAGTAGAAATAGCTCAGAAACATTTTCCTGGGTTGGAATGTAGGTGGGGAGATGGGGGTCTTGATGAGATCATCAAAGATGTATCAATTACTGCAGTTGCTGTGGTATTGGCTGGACAAACTCAGGTTTCCCTCCCACCCTTGGTTTCTCTCATCTATTTATGTAAATTCACATATAGATCATAAAAAGAATTGGCATTCGTGAATGGCTACTGGACAGATGGATTCTAGATCTAGATGTATGATCTGCTATGCATTCTTGTGTTCAGGAACATGGCTCATATTTGTGGATTAGGTGTCTTCGTAATTTAACTGTTAGAAGCTGCTTCTTGAAATTCCAGATGCAGCTCCCTGAAATTTTATGAATTGTAGCCACTATTAAGTTACTATTCTTGCAGACTGAGACTGTACAGCATCTTATGAAAGGATTTGAAATTCCTGCAATGGATGCCCACCAATGTTTTAATTATGAAAGTTGAAATGAATAATTTGGGGTCAATAACTGAAATTAGCATTGTGGGCCATGAATGACTCTATCTAGCGCAACTTATTTTTTTAATTGCATCATTAAATTTTTGAACATCTAGCACCTAGGGCAACCTCAGTTGGTAAATGTGGGGTGGGGTGTGGGTTGAAGTTAAGGGTTTATACCTATAAAAGAAAAAAGTTTCCAAACATCTAACAGCACTCAAGCATTTTCATTTTTCTTTAGCATGCGAGTATTATTTACTGGCATTATGCTCATTTAAGCTTCCTCCCTATATTATCTTTAGCATGAGAATTAAACATGAAAAGAAACTGTGCTTCCTTATCTGCCATATCTTTGTGAAGTTGCTATGAAATATTATCTACTCTTGAATGCTAATTGTTCATTTTCTGCAATAGAACCAAATTTGATGAAGTTTGGCTACGAATAACCATGTTCAAACTTATTGATGGCTAGGTATGGGTCAATATGGAATAATTAGACCTGAATGACCTTTTTTTTTTTTGGGGGGGGGGGGGGGAGCTTGAATTCTTAAAAAGTCACAATTTGTATTCAGTTGTTTTCTTACAAAATATGTGCATGTGTCTCGGTGACATTACAAGGCAACTATCTGTTCCTGATTATTCGTGTGCTTTGAGATCCAAATCTGGTGAAGCTACATGAGAAAAAACTGCGGCAAAACTTATTGATGGATATTGATCCAAGAAGTCAAATATAGAATAGTTGGACAAGTTGGATTTATTTTGCCTGAATTCTGCTGGACTTACAATTTTTTGAGTTATTTCTCACACAATCAATTTATGAAGGTTGACATGTCACTGAGGATGCTAAGGGCTGGAAAACATGTACTTCAAGGTAATGATTGTTTTAAAAGTAAAGTATTTCTACATGGTTGATTTGCCAGTTTCTCTCTTTCAGAGAAAAATGTTAGTTGAGTATGCAAACCACTTGCCTAGCCACTTCACTGTATTCTAATGCGCTGATATCTGATGATAATTTTATTTAAATAATTCTATCAATTGATTAAAATTTCATGTTTCTTTGGAAATGTTATTTGCATGGGACGAATTTGGTGGATCTGAAGAGAAACCAGCGGCAGCTTGTAAGTAGCATTTCATGATAGCTTTTATACAGTCATATAAAATTGAGCGTTATGTTTGTCCCATGCTAAATCTACTTTTATTTCCTTTTTATTGTCTTCCTAAACTAAATGTAGATTATAGACATGCCATTATTTTTTCTTGACTAAAAACATTGAATATTTGTTTCAGCTGTCTAGCAGTAGTTGGAGAGGAAATATGGAAGAATACTATTATTTACTGACAATAAAAAAAATCAAGGAATAATTCAAAAGCGAGAGAGAAATACAGTGATGCATTGTTGAATGTCTCAGTCATCCCTATTTACATTTAGGAGTCAAATATCTGGTTGAAAATCAAGCTGGAGAACAAAATTTTGGCATTGCGAACTTCAATTTTAGTTGATACTCACTTCCATCCCTCACTGTAGAATGGAAATTGTTGACTATCTTGTTTCATTAGTCTTGTAAGATTTGTTAGTACATATTATTTTCATCTTCAGTAAAGAATATAAACATGACGTCAATATTTTTACATGCTTTATGAAATTCATAAGCTTAAGCACAGTTAAAATTGCAGGTTCAAGTGAGTTGGAAACTGCAATACATAACTACAAATCTTTTTCTCTCGATGTTCCTAGCAATTTAATTTGGGCTGTGGCTGAAAATTACCGGTTTGAGCCTGGATTTGTGGAGGTATTTGTTGCTGGAACATTGAAGATCTTCACTTGTGAATCTGGAGCCCCAATCTCTTTTTTCTTTTCTTTTCTTTCATTTTTTTAGAGCAAGAAACTAGTTGCTGAAATTGGGAAAATGATGAGCGTCCAAGTTATCATAGAAGGATCAATGAACAGTTCAAATCCTTACTTCTCAAGTTCTTGGAGACGAAATTTCAAGGTACATGCTGTTATGAAATTGCATACGCTGTATACTTTTAATTCAGGAGAGTCCTTGTCATGCAACTTGATGAAGTATGATAGAGACTTGGTAGTATGGGATACCAAGTCCCACATTGAGTAGTATGGGATGCTCAATGGGGTATATAAGTGGGTTAGTTCTCCCACTTCAACAGCTAGCTTTTGAGGTAGGGTTCCCCATCCTACTTAGGTACCTATCAATTGGCATCCGAGCAGTGCAATCCTTGGACCAAGGACCATTTAAGTGGAAGATATGGCAGAGGGAGTACATTATGCTGATCCAGAAGTACAAGAGCTAAAGGAGACGGTAGGTGTTTTGTCAAAAGACATGACCTTAATGAAAGACATGATGCAGAAGATGCAAGGAACATTGGATCAATTAATGGAAAAGCAAAAACGGGCGCTTGACAACCACGAACAAGAGCAACCCAGCCATGAAGAAACTATTGGAAGTACAGGAGACCATGAGAAAGAAGGAGGGAAGTACAGAAAACTTGAGTTACCCATTTTCGATGGGGAGGACCCCATTGGCTGGCTGTTTCGAGTGGAGAGGTACTTTAGAATAAACTCAGTGGCCGAAACAGAACGAATGGACGCAGCAACTGTCTGTTTGGAAGGAAAAGCTCTGAATTGGTATCAATGGGTTGAAACCAGAGCCCTTGTCCGAATGTGGTCTGAGTTTAAGAGTGAGCTATTGTGCCGGTTTCATCCATCACAAATGGGGGACGAGTACGAGATGATGCTAGCCGTGAAGCAAGAAGGCTCTACACGTGAATACGTGGAAGAGTTTGAGCAAGTATCAGCCATGGTGAATGACGCGTCGGAGGCTTGCTTGGTCGGAGCATTCAGAACTGGGTTGAAGCCGGAAGTCCGAGCCGAGCTGAAGCTAACGACCGCAGCAACTCTACTGGAGATCATGGAGATGTCGATTAGGGTGGATGAGAGGAATCAGATGGTTGAAAAGGCCAAAGACTCACATGCTTCCCGGGCCCAACGTCTTCCAAGTGGGCCTAGAAATGATTCAGCCCAAACCTCTTACACAAGGGTAACCCATGTACATGAGCCCAGAAAATACATGCACACTCCCCTAATGCTTGCGAATTTAGGAGCCCAGAAATGGACAGAGACAAAGACGACTGACTCGAGAGTGGGAAGTAACGCGCCTGGACCAGCATCGACTCGACTGGGAGGACGAACTCAACGACTTTCTGATGCAGAATTGGCTAGACGACGAGAGCTTGGCTTGTGCTTCAAATGTGCTGAGAAGTTCGGGCCTAATCACGTCTGCAAGAACAGAAATATGCAAGTTATGTTGCTGGAATTATAAACTGAAAAGGGGGCCGAAAACCATGAACCAGTGGAGATTGAGGATAGTGAAGAGGTGGAAGACTACACTACTAGGATGGAGTTATCACTAAACTCCATTGTTGGATTTGGAGGAAATCATACGATGAAGGTGCGTGGGGAACTAGAAAAGGCTGAAATTGTGATCTTAATTGACAGTGGGGCCACTCATAACTTCATCGCTGAAGACTTAATCAGTAGAGCCAAAATCCCAGTAGCGGAAATTGCTGTTTACTCGATCACTGTTAGGGACGGGTTCAGTTTTAGAGGGAAGCAACGCTGTAGTGACCTCAAGCTGCAAGTACAAGGTTTGAACATTATTCAAACTTTCTATCCTTTTCCACTCAGTGGCGTGGACGTCGTTCTAGGTGTCGAGTGGTTAAAATCATTGGGAGAAGTGAGGGTAAATTGGGGACAACTGACTATGAAGATTGGTAAGAAGAGTAACAAGGTATGTTTACGAGGTGATCCAACTTTAACCAAGACTTTGGTTTCTTTTAAATCACTTATGCGATCCATTCAGAAGAAGGGAGAAGGGTACATGATTGAATATAGTGGGATAAGAACCGAAGAAGCAACACCTGTAACTCCAGAATTGGCACCTGAAATTCAGAACCTCTTAGATCAATTCTTTGCAGTTTGCCAACCCTTTGAAGGGTTACCACCAACTCGTTCTCATGATCATGCAATAGCCATCAAACCCGGAGAGCATCCCCCTAACATAAGACCTTATCGGTACCCTCATGCTCAAAAAAATGAAATCGAGAAAATGGTGAAAGATATGTTGAAGGCGGGTATCATTCAGCCTAGTCAAAGTCCCTACTCTAGCCCAGTCTTGTTAGTCAGAAAAAAAAAAAGATGGGAGTTGGAGATTCTGTGTGGATTATAGAGCCTTGAATAAAATCATGGTGCCGGATAAGTTTCCCATACCAGCTATTGATGAATTGTTGGATGAATTGAAAGGAGCTGCCATGTTCACCAAGCTGGATTTGAAATCTGGATATCATCAGATCAGAATTATGGCTGGAGATGAACCGAAAACAGCATTTAGAACCCATGAGGGACATTATGAATTCAAGGTAATACCCTTTGGTCTAACCAATGCTCCTTCCACCTTCCAATCTTTAATGAATGAGATATTTCGTGAGCATCTACGAAAATTTGTGCTTGTGTTTTTTGATGATATACTTATTTACAGCCATGACTTGACAACTCACTTGAAACATTTGAAAGTTGTTTTGTCTATTCTAAAAGAAAACCAGCTAGTGATTAACCTTAAGAAATGTACTTTTGCCCAACCAAGAATTGAATATCTTGGCCATATTATTTCTAAGGAGGGGGTGTAAGCAGATCCCAGCAAAATTGAGAGTATGGTGCAATGGCCAAAACCCAAGAATGTGAAATCCTTAAGAGGTTTTCTAGGGTTGACGGGGTATTATATACGATTTGTCAAGAATTATGGGAAAATAGCCAGCCCTCTTACTGATTTACTCAAAAAAGATGCATTTAAATGGACTCCAAAAGCTGAAGAGGCATTCCAAAACCTCAAGACAGCCATGACTTCTCTCCCAGTGCTAGCCATGCCTGATTTTTTTGCCCTGTTCGAGTTGGAAACAGACGCTTTTGGGTCTGGGATAGGAGCGGTGCTGATGCAAAATGGCCACCCAGTGGCATTTTACAGTCAAAAACTCTCTAACCGGGCTCAACAATGCTCCGTTTATGAGAGGGAACTTATGGCCATTGTTATGGCTGTCAAAAAATGGCGGCATTACCTATGGGGGCAGAAATTTGTCATCCGAACAGATCAAAAAGCCTTGAAGTATTTGCTGGAGCAGAGAATTGTCGAAGAGAGTTAGCAGCACTGGGTCACCAAACTGATGGGATTCAAGTTTGAGATAGTCTACAAACTGGGCAAGGAAAATCGTGCAGCAGATGCACTCTCCAGAAAAGAAGAAAATCTGGAGCTGCATGGATTTTCCCTGTGGTAACATGATGACCTTGAAGAGTGGGAGAAAGAAGTGCAAGTCGACCCTAAGTTGCATAATATAATGCAACAAGTCATCACCAGACCAGGGAGTTTGGAGGGGTACAGCCTGGTGAAGGGTTGTTTACACTACAAGGGACGATTGGTGCTACCAAAGAAGTCTACTAGAATTCCCCTACTAATGAAGGAATTTCATGATTCGCCAACAGGGGGTCATTCGGGTTATTTGCGCACTTACAAGAGGCTCTCCGCTGTGGTGTATTGGGAGGGCATGAAAAAAGATATACAATTGTATGTTTCTCATTGTGACGTGTGCCAAAAAAACAAGTATCAAGCTTTAACCCCGGCTGGACTGTTGCAACCCTTGCCAATTCCTCAACAAGTTTAGGAGGATATTAGCATAGATTTCATCATGGGACTTCCAAAATCCAAAAGATATGATGTCATTCTTGTTGTTGTTGATAGATTGAGAAAATATGCCCACTTCTTGGCTTTGGCACACCTATTTACAGCAAAAGAGGTAGCTGACAGATTTGTCAATGACATTGTAAAATTGCATGGGTTTCCAAAAACCATTGTATCAGATAGAGATAGGGTGTTTGTTAGCCAGTTTTGGAAAGAATTGTTTAAGCAAGCCGGCACTCAACTTTGTCTTAGCTCCGCTTACCACCCAGAATCCAATGGCCAAACAGAAGTTTTAAATCAGGGCTTGGAAACTTATTTGCATTGCTTCACCAATGAGAAACCAACTCAATGGGTGCAATGGTTGCCTTGGGCAGAGTATTGGTACAACACCTCTTATCATGGAGCTGCCGGCATGACACCTTTTAAAGTAGTGTATGGGAGAGACCCTCCTACTTTCTTTAAAATGAATGATGAACCATCAGGTATTGAAGCTGTCAACGAACAAATTCAGTCCCGCAATTGCATTATTGCCATCTTAAAGGACAACCTCACTTTGGCACAAAAAAAATGAAGGAGCAAGCAAACAAACACAGAAGAGATGTGCAGCTGGACATTGGTGATTTGGTTTATGTCAAGCTCAGACCCTACAGGTTGAGATCCTTAGCTAAAAGGCTCAATGAGAAGCTCAGACCGCGTTTCTATGGACCATTTAAAGTCATAGAGCAAGTCAGGAAAGTTGCATACAAGCTGGAACTCCCTCTTACAGCTCGCATACATCCAGTTTTCCACATTTCTCAACTCAAAAACTCAGTTTGTTCGGCTATTGTCACTCCTACAATACCACCAGCCCTTTCTGCAGAATTAGAGTTACAGGTGCAACCTCAAGACATATGCAAAGTTCGGAAGCTTATGACAGGCCAGCTGGAGGTTCTAGTGAAATGGAAAGACTTGCCCGAGTTTGAGAACTCATGGGAGACAGCTGACACCATCTCCCAACAATTTCCAGATTTTCCCCTTGAGGACAAGGTGAAACTCTTAGAGGAGGGTAATGATGTAACCTTGAGATATGGTCAGACTTACAAGAGGAGATCTAGGGGCAAGTGGGTGGAGAAAAGAAATGCCCAATGGATCAAAGTTAATATCCTTAGGGTCCAGAAATTAAGGATTAAGTCATGATGTATGGTAAGGTGGCTTAGATTCAGTCTAGATACGTGGGTCACCTTTTTGCTTTCTTATTTTGTTGTGCTGTTTTGGGGAGCACTCAAGAATGTTGTGAGAAGCTAGTCAGAAGGAAGGAGAGTGCTGGTCTCTCAAACACTAGTGAGAGGTTGTGTTCTTATTGCTGTGTTATTTCTTTTGTTGTAATTTTCATCCATAAGGAATAGGGTTTTTGGCCAGAATCAGTGAGTTTCTCTTTTGTAACATTGATTCGGTTTCTAAGTCTAATATCAAAAACCTCAGAATTTCCCTCATTTATTTCCTTCTTGCATTTAAGTTCTGTTGAAAGTAATTAATATAGAGCAGGGCTCTATCAATTGGTATCAGAGCCTTGTTGTCAGCAGTTCCGGAAAGGGCTACCCGCAGAGGGTTCTGACTGGAAGGAGACCGAGTTAAATGCTGTGGAGTGTAGCCATCAGGATGTCGGCTTTCCATGGGGGGCCAATTGATAGAGACTTGGTAGTATGGGATACCAAGTCCCACATTGAGTAGTATGAGATGCTCAATGGGGTATATAAGTGGGTTGGTTCTCCCACTTCAACAGCTAGCTTTTGAGGTAGGGTTCCCCATCCTACTTAGGTACCTATCAAAATATAAGAATTAATGTATTTTGAAGAAACCTCTTATAGGAAGAAACCTAGGCTAGTAGCTTATTATCATTGTATGTTGCTTGTAAGAAACCTATCTAGGAAGAAGTAAGTTACTTTTGTGTTATTTTAATACTTTTGTAAAGAGGGAAATCTGAACATTAGCTTTATCTAGCCAAGTTATTAAGGTTTCCTTAGTAGGTAAGAAAGTTTAGTTTAAATAGATTAGGCTTTGCCCTTGTAAAGGGACACTTGATGAATGAAATATTGTGGTTGAGTCTTTGAATCCCTTCCTCTCTCCCTGTACGTCTGTCTCTCTCCCTGACTCTCCCCTATTCTGTTCTTCATCTTCTTCATTTCTCTCTCTTTATTTCTGGTTTTCTCTATTCTCTCCCTCTGTCCAGCACTGTGCAAGTGTTGTGAGTGTGTTACATCACAACTGTACTCTGGAATCTTGATCACTTCAATAAACTGTACCTTTGACTGCTATTATGTGATGCCTAACAGTCACATAGTTGACGGTATGATAGTAATGATTAGGATTGAGATCCAGTAATGATTAGGATTGAGATCCATTTCCTTTATCTCAAGTGTCAATTTAGTATATACCATAACTCATTAAGTAGGGAGAAATTCTTTCCCACTTAACTTTTTGTGGCTGCAAGCGATTGTAGAAAAATCAAGGGAATTCATTGTTGCTTGCTCTTGTAATTAGTGCATCAGATTATTCCTGTGTAATCTTATTAAACTAAGTGGTATTCCTGAAGCGAAGTGGTATTCTTTTTTTCAGCATATGGCATGACTCACTAAGTAAGGAGAAATTGGTTCCTACTTAACTCTTTCTGAGGCTGTTCTAGATTAGAGAAAATTATTGGAATTTGTTGTTGCCTGCTCTTTTTATTAGCATATCGGATTATTATTGAAGTGGGTATTATTTTTTCCCTGGCAGGGAGGTTTCATTCTTGATATGGGCGTGCATTATGTAGCGGGATTGAGAATGGTAATCTCAAAAATTTTATTTTACGAAACTCTGCATAAATACGATTATTATTGTCTGCCATATTGTCTGCAGCTTGTTGGCTGTGAGGTACTTTCAGTTTCAGCTATGACATCTCACGTGGATGCGACCTTACCTCCACCAGACAATATATCATGTGTTTTGTAAGTCTCTATTTCATGTTGTTAGCTTTACCTGATACAACTGGAAATCTAAGATCTAGCATGTTGTGCCAGTCATCTGGAGAATGGATGTTCAGGAGTATTTGTAATGGTTGTCTCCTCAAGATCGCCCAAGGCATGTGTTAAACGATAATTCATCTCGCATGCACACAAATGAGAGACACTAGATATGCCCGTCATGAGAACATGTAATCTTCTAACAAAATGCAGTTTATTTAATGCCTTTAGATATTATGGAGAGTTGTTGGCATCAACGGAACTGTGCAAATTGAGCGTGGATTTCAAGGACGACACGGCTACCTGGTATGCCTGCAGAGTTACCTTTAGTTTTGGTAACTGGATTTCATGAAAAATTAAAATCTTCGAGCATGATCTGTCTCGTCATCTAGATTGAAGTTGCAAATTATTTTTTGTCTAGGTCGTCAGCTATCTTCATTGATTTCATTTCATAATGATATGACAGATTACATTTTATGGTACTGATGGGCAAAGCAAAAGCTCATTCTTCCCATTCAGTGGAGTGACTGAAGAATTTAAAGCTTTTATAAGTGATGTTTCTCGGAGCACCCTTAAGGTAATTTGGATTCTCACCAATGCTTCCACCTTCCCAAATTTGGATTCTTATTTCTAGTGTTTCATTTTTCCTAATAATTTTAGCAAGACATTTGAGATTCTATTGATTCTATATTCTCCGCTAAATGTTATCGGCTATCAAGGATGGTTGGCAATAACTTTTTTAGATTACTACACAACAACTTAAAGTTTCTTTATGATCCTAGAATAGGATTTTCTTTTTTTTATGCAATGTTTTAGTGGATAAAAAAGTGTTTTTTAAAAAGGAAATGATCAATACATCTATCTCCTTTTCTTTTTAGATGCATTCTCCTTTTCCTTTCTAGAAAATACTTTTTCGAATATCAAACATGCACTTAGTTATGTCAACATTCCTGGACAGTTGATTCAGGCAACTTCATTGTTCATGATTCCATGCACGTATGTAATCAATAATGTTTTATTTATTTATTTTTAAATCCTTAGCAAGGAGCGATAGTTTAGTCTGATTTATTTCGTTTACGTAGAAGGAAAATCAGTTTGAAGCTGAACCCCGCCTCTCTTTCATCGAAGGTGCCAGAGATGTTGGTGTCTTAGAGGCTATGCTTGAATCCGGAGCAAGGCAGGGTGCACTTGTTCATGTGAAAAAGTTCTGAGATTATCAAAATGGAATTCTTTTGACCGGTCGAACGATACAAGTTTCTGCCAATTTATTATGTGCCGGTTTTGAACGTTTGAGCTTAGAAAAAGCAATATAGATGAATAGACTGGTGTTAGCTGTTGAATTTACTCGGAACACTATGATTGGATGAAAAGTTGGATGATGTTATTTATATTATAACATATTTGGAGAGTTGGCTGTTGATAAACGCCTTAAAGGCATCATCCAAGTTACTAGTATATCACTGACTTAATAGGGCAATATGAATTACTATTGTATATTTTCAAATAAAATTAAATTCATATACTTGACAAAATAGATAAAACAAATGTCCCACAAACTTGGAATATCATTAACAGGTTTAACAAGCAAGGCCCTCCCAGCATCTTAGAAAAATATGCTTCCATCCCTGTACGTTGCTATCGCAAATGAAAAAACCTTGATTGTTAAAATAATAAATCCGCTTCTATCCCTGTAGTTTGTTGTTATTTTTATTTTCTTACATTATTTTTAAAAAGAGAAAAGTCAACCTCTTGGTGGCCGGTGCGATTGCAAGGGACACTGCCAGTCAGTAATTTTCGCTTAGATTAATGTTTGAATCTTCCAGTATAATTTTCAAAATTTGAATATTTCAGTATGAAATCTTTCGTATAACATGCAGCCATTTTCCGACCAAAAAAAAAAAGAACTGTTTTTAACATTACGGGGAATAATAATGCGGCTTTTTTACCAGAGACTTTGAAGTTGCCACTTTGTGGTCTTACACTTAGAGTTGTGTAGCTAGTGGGCCGGCCTAGCTCGAAGGATTGCCTGGAGCCCGTCCTATTTTCTTCAAAACAGATTGGCCCAGCCCATACCCATGCACAACTCATTTTGGCCCATTCTGAAACGAGTTGGTCTAATCTGGGCATGTTCAAATATGTTGGCATCGTTCTTTTTCATGAATGCCCCTTTTTAAAGAAAAAATGGGAAGGAGTTGAAAAAAAAAAAAAAGAAGAAGAATAAAGTAAAAGAATTGTAAGCCTACAAGATGTTTTCTTTATATTCTATCTAAGCATTAAATTGACAAATTTCAACTAGAAAAAAAAAAACATTATACTTAGATTTGAAACTATTCCAAGAAATTTCCGCCTAAGAAAAACCCATTCCAAGAAATAATCAATGCACAATAACCATAATTTGAAACTCCTTCGTATTTCAAAACATTAATTAAATTTCAATCTCTGGAAGTTATCAAGACCAAAATTTTATCAATTTTTTTTCCCAAATCATGATCAAGAATGAAAGAAGTACCCATAACCCAACCACATTAATTGAATATATTCAACAATTAAACTAAAATTCATAAATACATATTAGAAGAAATGAATTGAAGGAATCAAAACTGAAGAGAGAGACAAATAGAGAGAAGGAAGGATTTTAGATAGCAACAATACAAAGAACTAACGAAACAGACCAAGTTCAAACTTCAAAAGATGAAGTTGTGCAGCAAGGCTGGAGGAACAATGAACAAGAAGAACTTGGACAGTGGAGCAAGAATTATGTGTCCATGCTTCAGGTTAGAGTGCCACGACAAGAAGGGAAGCAACAACAGCGACAGACAGGACTCTTGCAGAAACAGTGACGACGCTATCCTAGTGATTTCAAATCAGACAGCCATGGTGGACAGACGAAGGAGTAGAAGAGGAGGAGGGAGGCGTCAACTTCAAGTGCCGATGAAGATGCAGATTGGAGAAGAGCAGTCAAGCACAAGGGTTTTCTGTAAACGACGACCTCGATGGTAGGGACTCAACGGCGTGGGTAGCGAGGTCACCATGTTCCCCTTCTGATTTCACATCAGAGCAGCACGACAAAGGAGTAGAGGAAGGAGGAGGCGGTGGCGGCACACTAAGGGACAAAGGGTAATTGAGCGAGGGGTTTCTTTCACATTGCGATCTGTGAAGAAGAATGAGAGTGGCTGAGACTCGAGATTGGGTGTTTGCGTGTGGCGTGGTGGAATGGAAACTCACGTGGCAGACTTGAATTTTTTCAAAAAAATTTTTATATATATATATATATATATATGCATCGAGAAAAGTTGATAATACGTGACATTTTAAAAATTTAACTCTAATTAATTAAATTAAATGAGGATAATTTAGTAACTTAATGTGATGTATAGTCAAAAAAGACTAATGAATATGTTGGGTTGTAATTTCAATTTTAAGTTTAAGTTTGAAGTGAAGTTAGATCACTGCACCTCAAAAGGGAAGAAAAATAAAGAAATGTGGTTATATACCACATGCTGCGATGTATGTTATATGTGCCACAATGCATTAAGTTAAAAAAACATTAAGAGATCTCTATATACCATATGCCTCAGTGTATGTGGCATGTGGCATGGACCACGGCCTATAGGCAAAATTTAGAAGAAATAAGAGCATGATTTCAACTAGAAAAACAAAGAGAGAAAAGAGGTTTGAGTGAGAGGATGAAGGAGAATACCAAGAGTTCTGCTAGGGCTTGAAAACTCAAAACTTTAAGAGTGTTTTGGAGCTTCCAATAAGTTGAGGTAAGTTTCTCAATCCTTAATTTTCCTTTCTCTTCCTTTTTTGACAAATTTAAAGGTTAAGGCTTGCTTTCAGACCATATGAGCTATATGTTATGTTAGCAATGGTGAAATCTAATTTGAGTCGTGTCTAAGGACACTGTCCTTAAGAGCTATTCCGCCACACTGGGTTGATTGCACGGCAGCTCTCCAGGATTAAACAGACTCTTCCTACTAGAAGTAGGGACACAGAACAACAGAAACTCACAGAATATACTCAAGTAACTGCATAATGAACTAGTATGATAGAAAAGAAGAGAAAAGCCAAGAGTACCAAGGCTCTTTTTAAACTTGTGGCAAGCATTGCCTTTTATAGGCAGATCTCATATTGCTGGACAATAAAACCACCTTAATCGCAATTAAAAAACGGTTTCAAATAATAATGTTGTTTAAATTATATGTTATAAAATAATAAATAGAGTTAAATAATAATTAATATTATTAATTTATAATTATTCCTTTTGAAATACTAAAAAATATTTATAATATTCAACAATCCCCCACATATTTCAGAAGGAAGAAAAATTTTCTTGAACATAATTTATAACTCCACATAATAGTTTTCAAAACCTTAGAAAACATGCCCAATCTATTTGATACCACATTTAGCTCACTTTTCCTTTAAGCCCATTTACTTGCCCAAGCTTATACCTTAGTATACATAAACTAAGGCCTTCATTCATTTGAGCAACATGGGACTTTCCTTTTTAATATAATTGCAACAATTCCCACATGTGTCAAAAGGACCACTATCATCTGAGTTATTTTCACGGAAGATAATCATTTCGAATTTAGTGTCTTTCACTTGAACCAAACCTAGACTAATAAAACTTAACATACAGAAAAGTCAGTGTAACTTTGTTATTGAACCAACAGATCTTGGTCGTGTGCTAGAGGTTTTATTAGTTGCATTATACCCTACAATTTTCGTTGTTAACGCAGTTTTACACATTATCGGCCATGTGCGTGCCTGGTTTTAACAAATGCTTTAGAGATTTCACCACGATCTCATAGGAGCGGCCCCACTCCACATTTGTATAGGTGTTTTCATCAAGTGTATTTGCAATGAATACACCATTCACAAGGACTATGAAAAACATTAAGAGCTTTTGCTCAGCCTTCGATCAATGCATTCTAGCACTTTCTGAAGCTATAGGAAGGGACAAAAAATTTAGTGCTAGCAGAACTAACAAGTGACTTGTTCTTACCCATTGAACCTTCTTCATGGGATCTCCAATCATAAAGGTTGGGTTGCCATCACTGTTAATTTCAAATTGGCTTAAGTCCCATTCCCCTCGACATTTGAATAATTAAAATTCTTCCCAAGGGCTAGTTAATAGATCTATCAGATTTACATCTGATCTCATATAATTGATTGAGATAACTCCCTTTTTTAGCATGCTTAATTGTATCTCAAATGATATTTACCTATGTCATTATTCTCTTTGCAATGACTATTGCCATTTAGCAATTATAAATCATCAACATAATGTGTGTCGGTTTTACCCTCAATGCAGTATTATTCGCTAAGAAGTTTCTCAACCACTTAGCCTCATTATTAGCCAACTTCAGAGTAATAAACTTTGACTCAAATAATATTTTATTTGGCTACTAATAGATTTTTCTTCATTTGAATATAAAATTCAGTCAACATCATTGTATTGTCTTAATACAATGGAAATCTATTATACATGATACCACCATTTATGGTATCCCTCAAATACTCATTTGTCTCATGCTCTTATGAGACTTAATCTCCATACAACGTATGTTATGGGATTAACACTTATTAATGCAACAAACTCTCACAAATTTGTGCATACACAAATTAAGCAACAAAAATGTATCATTTTTTTTAAATGACATATCAACCTTATAAGAATTCATCAACACTATGTGTTAGTTTTACACAACAAAATAATTGCTTAGATAATCTTTAGCAACTTAGCCTTCAATCTAGTTTTAAATTAATGAGCTTAGACTTTATGTAACATCCCAATATAAATTTTAATAGTTAATTTGGGTTAATAGAAAATTTAAAAAAAAATAAAAAAAATAAAAAAATAATATTATTATAATAATAAAAAAAGGTGTAAAAACAAGAAAGAAAGGAAGAAGAAGAAGAAAACGAATTTGCTTCGTCCGCCGCCTCAACAGTGACAATAATAAAATAATAATAAAAAAGAAGAAGAAGAAGAGAGAGAAAATAATTTAAAAAAAATGTGGGACCCACTGAATTTTTATAAAAACTCACCTTCCTTCATTTCCTCATTCATTCCTGCGCGCGAACTGAGGCGGAGAGAACGCGAGTCACCAGTGCGAAATATCTAAATTTTTAAGGTAAGAGTTTTTAATAGGATATTTAGGGTGTGATTTTAAGCTTTTTAAGACTAAGTAAGTGTTCTAAAAATTTTTCTTAGTCATCCTTCTTCTTTAGTTTCTGAGTTTGTAGTGGTAGAAAATTTAAGATCTGGAAGAGGGATGAATTTATGTTGAATAAATATGGTTTTTGAGGTTGTCAGTAGTATAATAAATGTTATAGAGTATAAATTTGTTAATGATCTTTGAATTTATGGCTTATGGATCAAATTCTAGACTAGATCTGAAAATATATGTTGATTTATTGAGGTTTAGATGATTATTTAGGATGAGAAATGAATTCTTATGGCTATAGGATTATGATTCTAAGCTAGAGATTTAATTTTTAATTTTTTGGGTATTTTAGGTACGAATTTATGAAATAAAAAGAAAAATTTTGATAATAAAAATTAGTTTAGAAGTTGATTTTTAGATTATTAATGTTTATTGATAATTAAAAGAGGAGTTAAAAATTATACTTAATAGTATTAACTATAGATTTGTATTAAGATTGAGATTAGGAATTATGTTATATTTTTAATTCTATTATTAGAATTATTTTATTAGTTTCAAAAATTGAAACTAATATTTATAAATAATATGTTATTTGTAGATTGTATTACTGGTGAAGATTGTGGTGAGAGAGAAATTTTAAGGAATAATTTATTGAAAAAGCCACAAGGTAACCATGCTTTTAATTTATAATTAGTGTTACTTCTTGTTAATTGGGTGATTATTGAGAAAATTATAAATTTTGTAATATTATATAATTGTGCAATATTATTATAAATTTATTTGATTATTGTGGGAGGTGTTGGGAGATTTGCTATTATTGTTGTATTTATGTGCCACGTGGTATGCCCCTATTGGAGCTCAATAGGTGGTTTGTAAGGGCTCGGGCTAATCTACCTTTGGCCGGGTAATTTAGCACCGAGTGAGGGCTACGGCTCGAGGTTAATGGAGGGATATAAGGATGGTTGTTTGTGTGTATTGTAATATTTCATATATTTGTTGGAATTATATTATTTTTAATTCTCACTTAGTAAGCACACACTTAACTGTTTGTATACACTATCATAAATTGGCTTTGGTTACTGGGACTTTTGAGTCTCATTATGTGGTTAACAATTTTCAGGAGAAGAGCCAAGAGTGACACGTGGAGGAGTCCCAGAGGCTTAGTGGTATAGATCCACTGTCTCTTTTGGGTATTTAATTTATGATTTATAATGTGTTATATTGCCAATATTAGGACTTTTTTATGTTTATTGTCAATTATATGAATATATAAATGTAATCATGCCTTTCAAACTATTTCTATTTTTGGTACAATTTGGATGACTGTAATTTTAATATTTGGTTTACTTTGGATTGGTTAAAATGGCATGATTATAAGGCCAAATAACTGGCTTGTGTTGAAAATTGACTAAATTGCTTATTTTACTTGTTGGGAGTATAAGGATGGACAAATGTGATTTAGTTTACTTGTTGGGAGTATAAGGATGGACAAATGTGATTTAGCCTAATGGCATGTGGGAGGTAAAAATTTATCTGAAATGTTATAGTGTGTGAGTTGAAGCCAATTATAAAATATTTTATATCGAAATTATTGATATAAAAATGTGTTGGGTGGCTGTAACCCAACTATGGTTGAATTAAATTATTAAAAAAAAAATTTTTGGTGTGTTACACTTTACCATAGTCCTATCATTATATTTTGATATCATCACTACCAAGAGTGGATAATCACTAGTGAATTTTCTCACACAAATTTATAACTCAGTAAACATTCACGTATTTTATATAGTGGAAATCCACTATTCTCAATTCCATATTTTAAAAAATTAGTTATCTCATGAGATCATAACACAGATCATTATTTACAACAATGAATACTCCTGCTAAGATATATTATTAAATAGGTCATGCGCCTATTTCAAAATTCATTTATCTATACTAGACAAATGATTAACTTTTGTGCCACCACCTTGATAGATCACAATTTTTTTTTAGCATTTATGCAAGTCATAAAGTCTCCACATAATTTTTCTCTAAACAGACTAATATTTTGGCACAACACATTTTTGCAACAAACTCCATACATTAGGCACCCCCACACTTTCAGATACTTTAATTACATGAAAAATATTTTTCATGCCTTAACAACAATAATTCTAATTAAATTAGAATCTTATCATATAATCTCCTACCATTCTAATTAAATTAAAATTTCTCATAATTTAAACTCACCATGCATAAACCCATGCACATAGCCCCACAATTTGGTTATTAACACATAATCCAGACATGTTAAAACTCGAGGATGAGGCACAATAAAAAATAAAAATTATTTGTATATCAATGAACATGACATACCAATCTACCATATATATGTGTGTGTGTGTGACTTTCACACATGCTATCATGATATGTTATACTTGTCGTGTAATATTATGAAAGCAACGTGCCATTTGTAGCCAAGAATATTGAATGCATTAAATACTAAATGTAAACTCCATAACTTGAAATAATATATTTCAAGTGGCGCAATTTATCAAATTATGTGTCCCCAAGTAATTGGAAGTTAAACATATGTGTCAATTTATCAATTAGACACTAGTCTCAAAAAATTTAGATTAGTGGACATTTAATTTTCCTTTAATCCAAACAACTGTTACCACACATATGATAATTGCATATTATTGTCCAACATTTGATATAAAAGTATACTTATCCAAACATAAACAAAATAGGACACCCATAGAAATACTACCATCAGTTTCATGACCTCAAAGTGTACATAAATGAATTGTCTCAATAAAAAATTAATGTAAATTTTCTTTTCCTTTTCGAGAGAGGAGGCATATTTGCCATCTCCAAACAAAGCCCGTAATTTGCAATTTAATCTCACAATACCATTTATGCTTCAGACAAAATATCAATAAGTGTTGAAAATTATCATGTAACCACTTTATAATAATTCATACACTTTTCAAATACAATAAACACCACATTAATTTCTAAATAATCAAAATGTATCATAATTAGGGAATCATAATCCTCAGTGGTAAATAACATTCACTTAATTACAAATATTTAATTCACAAAAAAAGTTAATCCCACTAAACGACATATATTGAGTATATTATCATGAAAGATTGCAACTTCTGCCAATCAACATAACAAAAACATTAAGGATCAAGCTTTAATTCCAACATTTTCAAACAACTGACAAGCAAATGATTTAAATAAATTCTCATCATTCGCGTGCCAAAAAAAATAAACTCCCTACTGAACATTAAAATGTTTAGCCATAAATATAATTTGAAGGAATTCGTTCACAATCTTTTTTCCTTAAAAAATTCCACGCGAGCCATACAAATTCTTTAATGCTATAAATGCCATTAACTGCCAAATAAAACCTTGATCGTTGAACAAAAAATTGCATATAAAGCATCAAATTGATTAGGCTAATTAGTGACAAATATTACTTTGCCTTTTAAATTAGCACATGGAGAGAATTTCTTTTCTCATCAAGCAATTCTCACCTTAAACTAACAAACTGCACAAATAAATGTATACATACTCATACACGTCCACTCATCACTAGAATCATTGGCAAAATTATAGTTCATATGCATACCTGTATGTAGCAGAAAACCAAGCTGCATTACCATAAAATGAGGTCGGGAAAAAGCATGTTCAATAAGAGCACATCTATTATCTCTGAAATAGAATAGGATCCCATATCTGTCGTCTTCCAATCACTACAATTGCCACAAAGGGCTTCTGAAGATGTAAATATAGGACCAAAGTCCAGGGGCTAGGGGCCACCAGCCTGCCGCCACGGAAAAACCTCCACTCAATTCACACAATTCCCAATATGCTTACTCTTAGTGAGCTGAGTGCCTCGACTTCCAGCATATTCAGAAAGAGAATTCTAAATTTCCTTTGATATCATATGCCAAAAAGGATCCCATTAACCATAGAAGCAAATAACCATCATCCGAGGCTCGTCATCTAGTTAGTAGCTCTTAAGATTGTTAGCAATGGTGAAATCTAGTTTGAGTCGTGCCCAAGGACACTGTCCTTAAAAGCTATTCCGCCACACCGGGTTGATTGCACGACAGCTCCCTAGGATTAAACAGACTCTTCATACTAGAAGTAGGGACACAGAATAATAGAAACTCACAGAATATACTCAGGTAACTGTACAATAAACTAGTATGATAGAAAAGGAGAGAAAAGCCAAGAGTACCAAGGCTCTTTTTAAACTTGTGGCAAGCATTGCCTTTTACAGGCAGATCTCATAATGCTGGGCAATAAAACCACCTTAATCACAATTAAAAAATGATTTCAAATAATAATGTTGTTTAAATTATATGTTATAAAATAATAAATAGAGTTAAATAATAATTAATATTATTAATTTATAATTATTCCTTTTGAAATACTAAAAAATATTTATAATATTCAACATGTTTGAACCCATTAATTTAGATAGAATTAATAAAAGTTGATTGGGTTGTTTAAACCAAGTTTAAAGTCTTGTGCACATTTTTGATAGTTGGAGAGCATTTATGTTTGAATTTAGAGCACTAAATGTGATGTTGGGAGGTTGTTGAAGATCATTAATGGTGAGTAGAATGTTTAATGGAGTTAATGTGAGTTAAAGGAAGTTAATATACCTAATGGATAAGCCTAAATGCTGGAGATAAGAGCTTCAGAATTTTTTTTTTGGATAAGGGTTTTGGGATATTTAAAATGTTGCAACAAAGAGCTTGATTGTGTAAATAGTGACGTTGATGATTGTGGGATTGATTAATTGTAAATTAATCATTCTATGTACCATTTTGGCTTGAGAGTAAGCTTGAAAGCATTTACGTGAGGGGTAAACCTTTGAGAACCTAAAGGTTTAAAGTAATTGAGAGAAATCTATTTTATATAGTTGTATGTTAATTGTTATAAATTTATGAAATGATATATTTATCATTAATGATTAATCCTATTTCATGTTTGGCAAGAATACCTAATGAACTTTTGTTAATCAATGAATAGTGAATATATGAGCCAAATGTGTGCATGTTTTCAAGTATTGTTTAAGTGATGTGAAGAACATGTTTTAATTTGATTAAGCAAAGTTATATGCATGTACATATGATAATATGAATTTAGTAACTATGAGATATTGGTAATGTGAATGTTGAAATGTAATGGTTTAAGAATTGAAAATTTGATATGAGGATAAGTGATTCTATGTGATGTGATGGTATGAAATTCTATGTCATGCTCACATGTGAAAGCTTGTTGACTGTAATTGAAATCGATGGGCTTATTGTTGTATATGAGAACATGTTGAATGCATGAGCATGGACTGATTGCTTGATTGTTTGGCGAGAGTTTACTTAGGAAATGGAATAGATAAATTCATGTAGTATTATATGGCCACCTTTCAGTATCTAAAGGCTAGTCTTATCCTATTGTTTGTCGAAGGATTCAAACTTAACTAACATAACCTGTTTGTCGAGAAGATTAACTTAGGGTTTACATTACTCTAGAGATTTGAGATTGAGAGAAATCGTGGTCTAAGAGTGAGTGTAGCAATTTGTAGCCGGATTGCTCCTCACAGTTGGTAAGCTTGGGTAATCCATTTACATGGATAGAGCTTCATTTGATTTATAGCCCATGATTTTAGTCGAAAGGTATAAGGAGAACATAAAGTTAGTTTGATCATGCATATTACCTGATGTGTCATATGATTGCTAAGTTTGTGACAAGTCATGATATTTGATTGTGCTATTATCATAAAATTGTTATTATCGTGACAATATGCAATTGTTATTGTGGTGGTGCTATTGCCACATGGTTATTATGATTGTGATGATGTGCATTTGTGATGATTTAAAACAAATGATTATTGTGATAGTGATATAAGCTAAAAGAGAATATAATGCAAAATAATTTATTGATGTATACATGCATATTTTTAATCAATGAATATGAGACTGCATATGATAGATGAACCTTAGTTATTGAGTAGTAAAACTCACCCCTCTCTCTTAACCTTTTACAAGTTTTAGCTTTGATGTGGATAAAGGGAAAGCTTCTGAGGCTTAGGGATTCAATATTCCTACTGTACAACCTCTTTTTATTTAGATTAATGTGTAATTTATGATGATACTTGTCAATTAGGATTGCATTTTTTTTTATTATACTTGCATTAAATTATTTGAATGATGAGTTGATGTATTTCAGGCATTGGGTTGTTGTATATGCATGAATTATTTATTATAGGGCTAAAATACTAAAATACAAGTATAGATATATGTGCTATTGATACAAAAGTATGAATATTTAAAACATGGACCTCTCTCTTTTGTTTTTAGTTTTAAGGGGTTGAGAGTTAAAAATAAAAAATATATATATTATTTAATCGTTGTGGTTTGTTGCTCAGGTAGTCTTAAGTTTATTGATTGTAGTTTAGGTGTTGGTCGTGACCTTTGGCACTTGTGATGGGTTTTGGACACTTGTGTTATATGAAAATGTGTAAAAGTGAGAAAATTTTGTTTAGGTATCTAATTTCTTTGTGTGAAATTATTTTGGAGTAAAACTTATGCCATTAGATAGTTTAAGTAAAAAGCTTTTTGTAGGCACTTACATTACCTTGATTTGACATTGAATAGAGAAGTGGGGCTTGTCAAAGTTTTTCCTCGGTGTTGTCAAATTTTATGCAACGTCGCAGCACACAGCACAGAGGGAAATAAGCCATAACACATGTGCATATGCCGTAGTGCATCCCTCTATCATTTCCCTCACTTGATATTTTTCAAATAGCTTTGAGGCTTTTTGATTATCAAATGGTATCATATACTTTCATACTTATTTTTAATTTTTTTAGACTTAATATAGTCATATTTGAATTATTTTTAAAAGTTTAAACTTGAGATCCCAATTTTTGAGAGAAATACCTTTAGATTTTGAAATATCTTTTAAAATGATTAATTGTGGTTGGGGTAATCCATTTGAATTAGTCCCTTGATTATCTGAGAGTTTATGATTAATTGGTGGATTAGTAAGGGCAACCTTGCATAACTTATAGCCTATCCCACCCATATGTACTATAAACAGGTTAGCTTATTTTTGTAGCCCTATAAACAGGCAGGTTTTTACCTTGCTCAATTTGCCCAGTACAAGTTATAAGATTTTCTTTACTATTCTCCAATTAACTCCAAATTTTTAAGAAAATCAAGAGATTAACCCTAAATAAGAATTTTTAAGTTGTAACATTTATCAAAATAGGATCTCAAATTTTCAAAGTTTTCCAACATGATACACTATCTTTACAAATATTAATCAGAGTACAAATGATATGCAGAAGTGTAACACTTGCCCTGAGTGTTATTCAAAAATCACATAATTTAAAAAAACTAAGTGTGATTAAGGAGTTGATCCTCTAACCAACTTAAGAAATAAATCATTTAAAACCTAAAAAAAATTATAGGTTCTACCTATAGTGCACAGAAGCAAGCTAGACGAAAGTAAAATAAAAAGATGCGGTCATGATAGCATTAAATTGCTGTCATGACAGCCCTCCTGGGCCAAGTTCTGGGAGGTGTCGTTCCGTCATTCAACCTCCGATCAAAGTGATTTTAAAGCTTACATGTCACATTCAAAGGATACTATAAGTTTACCAAATTTTAAAAATATCTAACGGTCAAATTAAAAATTAGACATGTTAAAAGATTGGTTATTTTTGCTGTCATGACAGCTTACCTCTGGACTAACTTTTGGGGTGCACCATTTTATCATCTGACCTCCGATCGGAGTGATTCTAAATCTCACATATTAATTTTAAATATTACTATTGGCATACCAAATTTTGAAAAGATCTAATGGATGGATTAAATTTTATGCATGTTGCAACATCAACAAATATTGCTGTCATGACAGCTCCTCCGGACCAAATTTTGGAGTACACCATTTCTCCATCAGGTATCTGATCGATGTGATTCTAAAACCCACATGAAGCTTATAAAAGGTTTTACTTGTGACCTAAATTTTAGAGAAATTCAATGGTCGGATTAAGTTTCGGACACCCGAATGCAAAAGTGCAGTTTTTTTGGTAAAAACTATTTTCAAAATTATCCAAATCTCATCCTAATGGTCACAAACTTGTGAGAACACTTTGGACACATCAAATAGGACTAAAAACACCTGATAGAATATTTAAATGATAGAAAAACCCTTTATACTAAAATTTGACCACCTGGGTGCCATTTCCCAAAATGGACCCTAAACCCTCAAAATGCATAAATCACACAAGAGTGGCCAAAAACTATTTCAAATATCATATACACCTATGAATACACGCTAAAAATTTCTACTTGGCTCAGAGATCTCTGTGGGGCCCACGCACCCACTCTCTTTATCCAAGGTGTATGTTTGCCCATAACACACCGTTTGCAATGCAACCATTTTGCATTTGCTTGTGGAATCATATATATACCAAAATAAATATTCGCTTGTAGTAAAAACTTGGTCTACTAAATAAATTCATCAAAATCACACACCATAGCCAAGTTTCCTAGCCACAAGTCTACAAGCAGACAAAAATTCATACACAAGCCATACAATCCACACATACTCACGCACATATACATAATCATATCCTACTGGCACCCTAATCCTAAATACATTACAATAGATTTGCTCAAAAGAAAGGGGTTGCAGTTCTTTACAATTCACAAAAAACCCCTAACTCTGCTCCTTTCCTCGTTCTCCACTGGTTCCTTCGCCTGGACTTAGAATATTGAAAAGAAAGGGGTGAGACAATCACAGTCTCAGTAATAGAGAAATCTACATTGATTATTATAAAGTAAGCCATAATCGAATAAATGAATGATAAATTTAACATAGTATATAATGTAGCCATTTAAAATGCATGAATGCATGACGTAGGCGGGTATGGCCTTTCATGACCAACAGAATGCCCCTTGGCACTCTTTAACTCGCAGGTAAACCTTATACCTACTTATACCTCTACAGGTATAAAATATAATCTAAGGCATGATCTAATCCACTGAACCGCTTATGTCCCTTCGACGTGAATCCTGAACAGTCGAAGCTAACTCCCTCCCAGAGCCAGCTAGACTTACTCTCCATGTGAGGGCTACCTTGGCCTAGGCACTCAACCTCACACTTCATATGTTGGATTCCCTCCCCTACTGAGAGGTGTCGAATACTAACCACTTTAGTGCACTGAGCCCATAATATGTAAGGCAACACTGAGTACTGACAGTGTGCCATAGAATATCAAAAGTCCACACCTTTTTATTGGTGAACTCCCACCGAGATCATGCCTTTTATTCGTGTCTACCTTTCTCGAGTATTGACCACTTCAACACTCTAAGGTAGTATAACATTTATAAATCTCCCTTAAACGGTTCCTTAGCTTATCTAAGGTTCCTTACTTCGTTACACTTTCTTAAATACAACTTCTATTCCTTATAATTAAAATACATGTAAACAAATCTCGTTTCCATAAAAACATTGTTGTTAAACAATTAGAAAACATATTTGTACTATAATCAAAGTAGTACACCGTAACCCTTTATAAAGCACATTTAATCTTTTAAAACATGTAATGCATGATAGTTAGTAACATTTATTCAAAAATAGCTAAAACAAAGTAATAAGAAATAAAAATTCTCTTGTTACCTCAACTCTTTGGTACTAAAAGGGTTCCTCTTATACAAAATAGGACTCGGCTTGTTCCTTAACTTCCAAACAAATTCCACCAACAATCCCTAAAACATATAAGTGATCCACATCACTTATCATGACAAATAGCATTAATGAAGACTATAATTCATACCACAAAACTTGGGTTAATGAGTCATAATCCATCCTAATAGTTTATATATTAAACCAACCATTCACATAGTATCACTTAACCACCAAAATCATTTGTTAGCCATCACTAGGCTAATTTTTAATTTATATAATTTTTAATTAATTAAAAATCTTCACTTAGTGTCACCAACTTTTACCATTAGCCCTTATAATGAAAACCAAACTTTAATTTAAATCTTATTGAGCTCAAATGGTAAAATTATAACTAAATCAATAGACTTAAATCATTGAAGAGCAAAACCCAACCTCTTGGGGTTTGATTTGTGCCCAAAACACATCTTTTCATCCAATTATTCACTCAAAATATTAGAATACCATATAGAAACTCAAAACATCCTCCTTAAAACCCAAGGAAACTAAAGCTTACAAAAATAAAGCATTTTGAATCAAATTTTAGAAATTTTCTTTTCCAAAATTGAGAAAAACAAAGAGAGAGGGAAGAGGATTGAAGTAGGGAGTTTCCCTATCGCGTAGCCAAGCTCGCAACGGCCGCAAAGCCTCCTAGATCCGAGTCCAACTCCCTCTCTTTTTCCTTTCTTCTTCCTCTTTCTCTCTCACGCATTCGTTTTCTTTCTTTCCTTCTTTCTTTTCAGTTTCTGCGTCTGTTTTCCCTTTTAAATTGCTGATATTAGACTTTGGGGAAAATTACAATAAAGGGCCCAACCTTTTTTTATTATAGCACAAAAGCACGGGTCAACTTTGGTAATTTTTTCCATAGTTAAAAATCAAATAAATCCAAACTTTTGCTTAGTAAAATTAAAACTCTAAACCTCTATCAAATTATTCTAAATTTTAATTTAATTATAAATATTTTATTTTATTTTTTTTAAAATAAAGCTGAGTCTTAAAATTTTTTTTTGGATGTTACAAGAAGCATGGGAATCCAAAAAGAATCAAAGCCTTTACATAAAAGTTGAAAATAGTGAAATAATGTAGAAAACAAGCATGCGCTATGGTTTGTTATATGTGCACCGTAGCACAATGCTTTTTATACCATGTACTATGGCGTATTGCACTTTTTTGACAGTATTGCTGTTGTCATTTGACAATAATAGGGGCGAACTTCCGACAAGCCTCACTTTTCTATTTAACGTTCAATTGAAGTGATTTAAATGTCTATAGAGAGCTTTCTCTTAACTTTAGCCAATAACACTAACTTCATAATCATAATATTTTGTAATAAAAAGTTAGACACCTATTTCAAAACTTACTTCTTTCCAATCTTAATACACAACTTGGGTGCCCAATTCATATTTCAAGTGCTAAGAGACAAATTTACAACCTAAACCATGCTTAAAGGATCATAACAAGCTAGTACAATATACCATATCTCACAACATATATAATATATTTTCAATACTCAACCCTTAAATCTCAAAAATAGAAGGGGTAGCCTTAATGTCATAAACATCATAATCATTCAACAACATTTACATTTTTACCCACTTCTTATTCATATTAGTATTTTCATCCTTTCTAAATTTCACAGTTTATACATATACTTAACCTAAGGCCCATAATACACAGTTTAACAAAAATAACATATAATTCAAGTAAGTACACATGTAAACTTTTAGTTGGCGATGTTATCAATAAATATACACATATAATACTCAAAATAAAGAGGCTTACAGATTTAGGATCAAAGTCCTAAGTCTCAATTTGTTTCCTTTGTTCGTGTCCCAATAACCTAGCTTTTGTAATATTAGAGATAAAGGGGTAATTATAACCACTTAGTAATCAAGGTCAATCTAATTTATACTAATGTATGTTAATTAACTTAAATGCAAGTGGCAAACATAGTCATACACATGACAATTCAATATGTTCAACCACAGGATCACACTTCCTATCATTATGAACATATAATCACCAAGTGAAAATATAATAGCTCATTTTATATTATTATATACTAATCATATGTTTTCATCATGAGGGTCACAACACAAACAACCATGTACTCTTTTATCATAATATACATGATTACACCTCCCTTATATTCTCTTTATGTCATGATCACACTAGGATCGTCTATAAAATGAGACTACTCTAGCCATTCACGCACGAGGGGCTATTCAGTCAAGGTTACCTAATTCACTTGTGAGTCATAATTTTCCTTAAATTTCACATTGTAGGGTGTCATTCTCCATAAACTAGCTTCTTTATTGAACGAGTAAAAAAATTAATTAGATTCAAGTCCTTAATTGAACAAGTGGGACAGTCTCTTCTCAAATAAATGGGACGATAAATATAAACAAACCCAAGAAAACCATCAAGCTCTGATGGAAGCTTTACCACATTGGTTTTAATCTTTTACTCCTCTCATGATCATGTAGTATATCAAAATGCAATTTCTCATAACATGAAAATATTCCATACATTATCGTGTCAACTCACTTCATTGTATTCTACATTCCTCAATTCACAATTAATCATAGAACTTTACATCACACATAATCATTGAATTTTTCATAACACATAATCATTGAACTTCATTTATACATAATCGTTGAACTCCACAAATCACATAATCATTGGCTTTCAAATATTTAATGCCACACTTGTACATCAATAGTTTCACATATATCAATTAAAATGTTTAAATCAACAAATCAATCAACACACAAAAGTACAAGAAAAAATTCTCTCAATTACCTTAAATCTTTGAGAGGTCAAATGTTTACCCTTCAAATTTGCACTTCCAAAGCTTTACAAAGCTTGAATGATGTCAAATGTGCTCACTTTATATTTAACTAGAATATTAATCATCAACATCTCCTTTTGAAAAATTTTCACTATCTAGTTCAATATTTCTACACTCCTAAAATCCAGTCTCTTAATATACCAAGGTACTTATAGGATTTATTAGCTTCTTTTAACTCTTATTAATTTCATTAAACTTTTAACCATTATTAATAGAGCTACATTACTTCAACCACCTTATTAATGGTGGAAATTTTAAATATTTATGACTTCCAATGACTAAAAAAATAGCGTCATAAATGCTAGATCTAAATAGTTCAAACGATTCTCATTAACTCTATTTAAGTTAATGAGTTCGAACCCATAGCCTCTATGAATAAAAAACTATCTTTCTCAAATAAAACCTAACTCCCAACATTAAGAAAATGTAAGAGAGAAGGGAGATTTGAGCTTAGGGAATGTACTTCAAGTAGTTAGAAGTTTCAAAATACTCCCAATGCTTTTAAACCCTAAGCCCTAGTAGAGGTTTCCACAAGCTCCTTGCTTCCTCTTTTGTTACTCTTCTATTTTTTGTTTGTTTTTGCATCTTATTTATACATATTTGTCAACGTGCGCAGTGACGCCTGTACCACAAGCAGTGGCATGTGGTACAGAGAAGGGATTCCTACGTTTTGATGGCCCGTGACATATGGCACAAAGTCATTTCTCTTTATTTTTTTATGCCCGGGTAACCTGACCTTACTCCGGACCTAATCCAGGGGCTAAAATCACAACCTAAAACACCTGTTAGTTCTTTATGACTACACACCACATAAATTTACTTAGTTATCCTCTTTTACTTAGTTAATTTAGGGTTAAATTATCTAGAATGTTACACGAATGGATATACTGGGTAGCAAGTTGTTTGCTTATCCCTCACTCACTGGGTCCCCAAGAATTGAACTAGATAAGATGCAAGGTTTTTTAATTTTTTACTCAACATCAAAATATATGTTTGATTACTTGACTTTTTGGACAGGTAACACCATTTCTTTGATGAAGTCATAAAAAAATAATTATATGATTGCTCGTATAAGGGCAGAGAAACACAATCCAACAACAGATCATTCACAACAAGGCTAATACCTAATAATAGCATCCCTTATCCAGCTTATGAGAGTATTAGCAACTATAATGGCTCTAAAAGTAAAAGAGTCAGCAACTACAGTTAAGCTTATTGAATTAGCCCTTTCAAGCCCGAAAATAATAAGAAATAGGCCACTATTTTAAGATAAGAAAGGGTAATTTAGGCTTAAAAAGTTGACCTAATGGACCTAAAAATAAAAGTGTTGACCCTCTTAAGTCCTATTATTGTTTTTTCTTAAAAATTTCAATTTTAAAAAATAAAAGATTAACTAACAATTTAATATATTTGCCACCGAGAAGACTCTATAAGAAGAAGAATCAAAATATATTGATATTGATAATAATGATAATGATAATTTTCAAGATTTTTGTTGATTATGCTAGCAAAGTTTAATTTTTATTGGTTTTGATTTTGATATTATTATTTAATATTAGACTTGGATGTTTAAGCTTTACATGTTTGTTGATTGTTGTGGAGTGAATTTATTTTTCTAGACTTAATCTTACGTGTAATAATTTTTTTAAGATTATAAATATATTTTTTAGATTTTTAAATTAAAAAAAAAATTTAGGAATGAGACTCGCTAGATTGACCCTTCAACTATGAGGGTCAGGGTTAAGTTTTGCAAAATAAAGCTCTAATATACAATTAAGCTTAATAGATCTGGCTCATTTAAGTTCTAACTTTTTAAGGATCAACCATTTATAATTGAACTTCTAATATTAAAAAAAATAAATTAACTTACTGGCCAAAAGATTTTTTATACCCAAAAAATATGAATTAAATTTTTAAAAATTTAAAAACATGGCCAATTTATATTAATATACAACATTGAAAATTTAGAACTTTATAAAAAATTTATTATTAATATATAATAATATATCATTGATAAATAAAATAAATTAGTTATAACATAAAATATAATAAATATTAAATTATTTATTTAATTTATTTTTATAATATGAACTATATCAGAAAAAGTCCAATGTTAAAATGCCACCTCAATGTCTCACTTTTATTGTTTTATTTCCTTTATTTCGCTCTCATGCGTCAAGATCGCATACGGCATACCCAGGGTCATCCGATTCTTTTTCCACGTGTATTTTAAGTTGGGCCTGTCCTTTGCCCTCATTTTGCTTTTGAAGAGTGTAGACTGTGCTTACTTCTTTGTCCTTTACCTTGAGGGGATTAGAGACCAGGATTGCAGTACAGCTGGATCAGACGGAGTAACAGGACGATGCCCCTCCCTCACGTTTTTGGTTCTACCGACCACCTGGCCCCTTCCATATTTACCCCTATCTTTTCATTAAAAATAAATGAAAAAATATTAAAATTAAACAACTCTTTTTAAGTTAAACTTTGATTTGATGGGCATAAAACCTATTCCTGCAATGCTATTATGCCACCGGTCACAACCGACCTGTATACTCTGAGAAGAGAGACACCCTGGACTACAGCCCCTAAGGTTAGTTCTAAATCTCTGTTGCGTGTTCGCTGCATTTCTTGCCAGTTTTACCGATACATCTTACATTAATTCTTTTATTTGGTGTGAGTAGTTGTTGAAGGTTGAAAACTTTGCCTCTTCCCCCTGGTGAGTGGTAGTTAAAGTTGATGAAATGGGTTTACTCCTTCTCTTGTTTTTTGATTTGACGGGCCCTTTTTCTTCCCATTGCCTTTTATTCATAATCGTAAAGTACAAGCTTGTCTAACTATGTTCTGCACCTCACTTCAGCAAATGCATTTTGTTTTAAGGCTTACCTTGTTGCCTTCTTCGTCTCTGTCCCTGTTTGGTGGTCTAGAAGAAGCATGCATGCATAAAATAAAACCTGTTCTGTATTTACACGAAAGCTGTTCCCCCCTTTTCTTCTAACTTGTTTGCTTCCATTTTTCACCGTTTGGCGAATACAACACAAGTTTTTGTTCTTCTTTCTACCATTTGTTCATTTGGGTGTAACATTTTTCTTTTCGCTATACGGGTTCTGATATTTCTTCAAAACAGATTGTTTTTGCTTTTCCTTAAAGGACTCGGTGGAGGCAATCAGTACTCTTGTTTAAGATCGCTGCAAGTGGTAAGGTCCTTTTATTATCGTTTCTTCTTGATTGCTTCTTTACTTCCTTACCCTTGCTTCGGATCATATTCCGCGAGTACTTCATTTCCTTTATATACTTACGTCGAGATCCTGTGAAAGGGTAAGATCGAAAGAATATCTATTCAATTGTGTTTTAATACATGACTTTGTCATATTTGCAGGTTTGGTTATTGTAGTGTACTCTAGAAACGATGCAGAAGCCGCCACAGCCTCAAGAGTTTGCCCTCAAGGAGACCTCCCCCAAAATTGGGGCAGGGTCCTTCACAGGGGACAAGCTGTCATGCACCTATGACCTTGTGGAACAAATGCTGCATCTGTATGTTCGTGTGGTGAAAGCCAAGGATTTACCGGGGAAGGATGTCACCGGTAGTTTGGACCCCTATGTGGAAGTGAAACTTGGGAACTACAAGGGCCTTACCAAGCATTTTGAGAAGAAGTCGAATCCTGAGTGGAACCAGGTTTTTGCCTTCTCAAAAGATCGAATTCAAGCTTCAGTTTTGGAGGTGGTTGTGAAGGATAAGGATGTTGTCGTGGATGACTTTGTAGGGAGAGTCTTGTTCGACTTGAATGAAATCCCAAAGCGTGTTCCCCCTGACAGTCCACTGGCTCCACAATGGTACAGGCTAGAAGACCGGAAGGGTGTTAAGGCTAAGGGAGAGATAATGCTGGCTGTATGGATGGGAACACAAGCAGATGAGGCATTTCCTGATTCATGGCACTCTGACGCAGCATCAGTTGGCCCAGAAGCAGTTGCAAACATAAGATCCAAGGTTTACCTTTCTCCCAAGCTTTGGTATGTGAGGGTCAATGTTATTGAAGCTCAAGACTTGGTACCGAATGATAAAACCCGGTATCCTGAAGTGTTAGTGAAGGTGAACCTAGGAAACCAGTTTTTGAGAACTAGAATATCTCCAAGTAAGACTATAAATCCTATGTGGAATGAGGACTTGATGCTTGTGGCTGCTGAACCATTTGAGGAGCCTTTGATACTGACTGTGGAAGACAGAGTTGGACCAAACAAAGATGAAATCTTGGGAAGGTGTGTGATTCCCCTACAAATTGTGCAAAGGAGGTTAGACCATAAGCCTGTGAACACTAGGTGGTTCAATCTTGAGAGGCATGCGGTTGTTGAAGGGGAACAGAAGAAGGAGACCAAATTTGCTAGTAGGATACATTTGAGGGTGTGTTTGGATGGTGGGTATCATGTGCTGGATGAATCAACTCATTACAGCAGTGATCTCAGGCCAACTGCAAAACAGCTTTGGAAGTCTAGCATCGGAATTTTGGAAGTTGGGATTATTAGCGCGCAAGGGCTGATGCCAATGAAGACAAGAGATGGTCGTGGAATGACCGATGCTTATTGTGTAGCTAAATATGGGCAGAAATGGATCCGCACGAGGACAATTGCAGATAGCTTTGCTCCAAAGTGGAATGAGCAGTATACTTGGGAAGTTTTTGATCCATGTACTGTTATCACAATAGGGGTTTTTGATAATGGTCATATACAGGGAGGAGACAAGTCTGGAGGATCAAAGGATTTAAAGATAGGGAAGGTGAGGATTCGGCTGTCCACTCTTGAATCAGAGAGAGTTTATACACACTCATACCCTCTTCTGGTGCTGCATACTTCAGGTGTGAAGAAAATGGGGGAACTGCAATTGGCTGTGAGGTTCACAGGCTCATCTTTATTTAATATGTTGTATATGTATTCACAACCATTGTTGCCCAAGATGCACTACATCCATCCTCTATCCGTGATTCAGCTGGACAGTCTGAGGCATCAGGCCACGCAGATTGTATCCATGAGGTTGAGCCGTGCTGAGCCACCTCTAAGGAAAGAGGTGGTGGAATACATGCTCGATGTAGATTCACATATGTGGAGTATGAGAAGAAGCAAAGCTAATTTCTTTAGAATAATGAAAGTTCTGGGCGGGTTAATTGCCATAGGGAGGTGGTTTGATCAGATCTGCAATTGGAGGAACCCTCTCACAACCATCCTGATTCATATCCTCTTCATAATATTGGTTCTTTACCCGGAGCTGATACTTCCCACAATATTCTTGTACCTATTCTTGATTGGAATATGGAATTTCCGGTGGAGGCCAAGACACCCTCCCCACATGGACACCAGACTGTCCCACGCTGATGTTGCTCATCCTGATGAACTGGATGAAGAGTTTGATACATTCCCAACTTCTCGGTCATCGGATGTTGTTAGAATGAGGTACGATCGTTTGAGAAGCATAGCAGGTAGGGTTCAAACTGTTGTAGGTGACTTGGCCACTCAAGGAGAGAGGTTTCAGAATTTGTTGAGCTGGAGAGATCCAAGGGCCACCACTCTGTTTGTGACGTTCTGTTTCATTGCTGCTATAGTTCTGTATGTTACTCCCTTCCAAGTGGTGTGCCTTCTCTTAGGCTTCTATGTGCTGAGGCATCCCCGGTTCCGTCAAAAACTTCCATCAGTTTCCCTCAACTTCTTCAGGAGGATGCCTGCCAGATCAGATAGCTTGTTGTGAACCCTTGCATCAACATTTAGCTGCTTCAACTTCTGGGGAGAAACAATTATGCAAATGCAACATGCTGTTTCACATTTTGTTCATTTAATTTTAAGTAATCAGTGAATTTTAGTTCCTTTCTGTCATGTTTCTTCACTTCCTTGCCTGCTTGATCAGATAGCTGCTTCTCAACATGCTCTTTTCGTAACGTAAATTAACACGATGCTAAATTTCATACTACAGTCCAGTGCTTTCTTGGTGCTGAAAAATAAGGCCCATTATCTCACGATTCTATTACATACAGCATAGCATTTGCTTAACAGTGTTTTCCATAGTATATGATCTACTGTATATAAGTGGATTCTCTGTTTTTCATGCATATATTTCCTTTCTGAAACTACACAGCAAGGAAAATTCTTCATAAAACGTGCTTGTTCTCCACACACCCCCCCCCCCAAAAAAAAAAAAAAAAAACAGGTTCATCACCGTACTCATTTTGGCTTGAAGCAACAGTATCGCTTACCTCCTCCTGGGGCACCATCTGGCAACACCCAACACCTCCGAATCCATTTATCTCTAACTCGAAACATTGATTTGGAATTTTGGGTGGTGTCATTTTCGTGGAAAGTTGCCGGCGGGCTGCACATATCTTATTTGATTGTGTTGGGGAATTTAATCATCCCCACAACATGATGACCTCCACCACATTCCTAACCTGGTTTATGCGACTCGTTAATAAGCCTTGCTACGTCAGTTTTTCGCAAAGTCGTCTGCAAGAGTTAGTACAAAATGCATGTATGGCCATAGTCTGGAATGCTTGATTTTAGTCAAAACCAAAGTAAGATGAAACAAAAGGCAAGACATCAAATTAAAACTTACAAGGACCCTCTCTACTGACGCATGTTGCGTTGTCCCAACACATCCATTACTTAATTAATGCCTTTTTCATTCTCAGTGCTGTTTACCGATTATGAACGCGCTTCACCTCTTACTTCAACTTGGGCTGCAAAATGAACTCGTTATTTTTACCGCTCGTTCACTGATTGATTACGTTAAAATTACTTAATGTACTACAGTATGTATTTTGGATTTAGATTTGGTCAATCATTGTACTTCTTTTTTTAAAAAACTATGCTACTTCAATAAACCTGCAGAAATCAAGAGACTGCATGATGACATGGCTTTTTCATGCAATTACTTTTACATGTGCCAAGTGGCATCTCCCAAACGCTACATAGGACTTGCTGCATTCCAGACTTTTTGTTTCAATTTACACAAAAGTCGTTTTCATCAAAAAGGCACCCTTGGCATCTCATTCATCATCATCATATTATTTGACTTTATAATAAGTTCTCGTTTGTGTTCTATATATATTAAGTCATTTTCATTCATCGTTACCGCACGCAAAAATATGGAAAAGAAGCTCACTTTCCTTATTTAAGTATGGGCAAATTGGTTCTGCCATGTTGTCAAATTTCTAATATACCAGATAGTGTTGATCAACCACACATTGATAATTATATTAAATGAGTGTTTTGGCACCAAAGCCTTGTTCTCCCTTATAATTATGGAGTGGCAAGTGGAACCCCACCCTCAGAACTTACGCCGGCTCTTTACATTGGACATTGCATTGTAATTAAAAAGAAAGACGTCGAATGAAATTGTATATGGAGGGATATGAGAGGAGGAACGATGTGAAAGGAAATATATCATTGATGAATGTTAATTAATTTTAGGGACGTGTCATAATACGCCTCTCGTATCAAGATCCCTCAGACCTGCATTATTATTAGGGAGAATGGTATTAAAGTTTTACGTAAGGGAATTAATTACTATAAGATTCATTAGTAATTAATTCCCTTGTGTGAGACTAAATTGTAATTCTTCCTTATTATTATTATTATTATTATTATTATTGTTATTATTGTAAATTCAACGGACGGTTTGTACAGTTCTAAGGTAACTTTGCTGATGAGTATATACTCTCTCTTTTTTAGGAAAAAGTAAAATGCAAGCATATTCCGCATGATTCCAAAAGATTTCCTCTATTTTTTCTCGAAATTGGATACCGAGAGGCTTATATATATATATATATATATATATATATTAACTGACACAGGCTAATCTTGGTTGCATCAACTCCCAAACCCGTTCTTTTCAAAACCTCTACCAGTTGCTCTATGGCTAAGGAAAAAAAAAAATCTTATTAAAAAAGATAACAAAAAATTTATAAAAAAAATTTAATTTAATACTTCTGGCCAAAAAAAAAAAATCGGTTATTCCTCATTCCATTCAACGTATATGAGAGGGAAAAAAGTTTTGACGTGAGATAGGAATCGGTTGGTTGGTTTATTTTTTCTTCTTCTAACTATTGGTTTAGTTGATCCCCAACTGTTCCCGCGCCATTTCTGAGTTCATGGCACAAGAAAATAAGAGGGGATACATGGTCGGCTTTGGAACTTACGCCCTTGTAGCCTGGATTCCCGTAAGAACTCTTTATTCGCACCCCATAGAAGCGTAAGCGGTGTGCTGCATGTGGATTCTTATACGGAAATGCTCAAATTGTCACTGTTGAGGCGGATTCTTCGAATGTTGTCGCTAATACATTGGGATCAGGGGCGAATATCTTGTAGCCTGTTAGACGGTGAGTTTCTCGTAGTCCTCGAAAGGAAAGAGACTCGCCGAATATGAACAGTGCGGTGATTTGTCTATACTTGTTGACGGCATGCAACCTTGGACCCTGTTTATATAAATATTATAAGAATGAGCTCTGTAACTTAACTTCCAATTCCATGAGTGCAGTAACGGCCTTTTTCTCTCACTCGCTTGCTTACTTTTTCTCACTAGTCATCTCGCTTCCACTTGGAGCAACTCCGTGCAATTCCGTCACCGAGGTTAGTATTGTCTTCCGTGGATGTCTTTCGCGCGTTACTTGATACATCCATTTATCTTTCCCTCATCATCCTACGTTTGACCATTTGCCTTTGATCCCTGGGAGAGATCGTTCATTTAGTAGCATTGACAAAGAACAAACAGAGGAAGAACTGCTGCTGACGACAGCCAGTTCAACATTTCTCATCACATAAATGTCTTCACACAATTTTGTTGCATGTTTTCATACGCCTTCCGTGCTCAGTTCTACTACTTTTAGGTTACAGTGGCTCTGTAATTGCAGGAATAGGCATTGTGCGAAGTTGATTGACAAATCTTGACGAAGAAGGATACACTCTTGAAGGTATAATCTCTTAAGCTCTTATTTTTTAGTGTTTCTGGCAAGTAAGCCGTCCATCTGGGTTTCAGCAACTACCTATGACTAGAGTAGAGTTTCTTTTTTCCTTTTTCCTTGGTTTTCTCTTGCCTTCTAAACTTTGCGTAATTCTTATTGTAAACTTGTGCGGGACAGAGCATGTTTTTCTATCAATTGATATTGTGGACTGTCAGTAGATTATTCTCTTTACTTAGACGCCTTTTACTCTTGGGACCAAGACTATTGATCTGGAGTCTGCACCTTAGGTAATAGCTAATTAGCTATATCTGTTTTATTGATGTTACAAAGCCTGTCTCTTACATTAGCTTCAGTTTAGGGCGAACATATTTGAGTTTCATCTTAAATTTTTCTCAAGTCTTTCAGGAATCAGCTTATCATTCTCTTGTTATTACACAATGTTAACTCCATATTCTTTGGTATTATTGGGCCTTTGTAAAACGAAAGGGTTGAATGACATATTATGCAAACAACTCCGATAGGTTCCACGGACAAGAAGTGTGGAATCCAGAGAAGATGGATCCAGTAAGGTCAATAGAAGACCAGTTCTCCAAGTTGCATCCATCCTTGCCAGTAAACACGCGAATTGGAATTGTGGGGGGTGGTCCAAGTGGCTTGTCAGCTGCTTATGCATTGTGCAGGCTTGGTTATAAAGACGTGACCGTGTTGGAGAAGCATCATGCAGTTGGTGGCATGTGCGAATCAGTGGAAATTGAAGGTAAAGCTTGTTAGCAATCTCTAGCTCATTCATGTCATTAATACTTGAATCTTGACAATATGTTGAATCTCTATTTATACAGGGAAGGTTTATGACTTGGGCGGGCAAGTTCTTGCTGCAAGTAGCGCTCCTGTCATTTTTCACTTGGCAAAAGAGACAGGGTCTGTATTAGAAGAAATGGATTCCCACAAGCTTGCTGTTATTGAATGTTCTACTGGAAATTATCAAGATATTAAAGTTGCAGATGATTACGTATCTGTGATGTCACTTACATTGGAAATCCAAGTAAGCCTCCACTATAAGCCCATACTACACAATGACTTGAAAGTTGAAACCTATTTATTCCTTTTGCGCTACTGACAGGAAAAGGTAAAGAATTCTGATCGTATTGGTGTCCACGCTGTTAGTGAACTTGCTTCGGACTTAAGTCCGGAATATATTGAGCGATATGGACTCAAATTTGTTCCTAAATCCGTAGCCTATGGTTACACCGCTTCAGGATATGGGTTTGTTCAAGATATGCCATACGCGTATCTTCATGAATTTACCAGAACGTCAATGGCGGGAAAAATTAGACGTTTTAAAGGTGGATATACAAGTCTTTGGCAGAAGATTGCTGAATCGCTTCCACTGAAACTTCACTGCAACACTGAAGTGTTGGCCGTCAGACGCAACTCTGAAGGCGTCACCGTTAATGCCAAAAATTCTGATGAAGTTAAAACAATGGAGTTTGACAAGATTATAATCTCGGGAAATTTTCCATTAAAATATGGAAGAACTTATAGATCCTTACCTTCAACTTGCATAGGTATGTAAATTTATTGCTCTTCAGTATTTACATAAGGTTTTTGTGGCTTTGTCCCACCGTTACCTAATGAGGAAGTCTTGTGGGCAGAGCAAGAAGCTGAAGTCATGGATGTCAGTGATCTTGAAAGGGATTTATTCAGCAAAGTAGAGACAAATGACTACTACACTACTGTTTTGAAGATTAACGGGCTCGAGGATATGCCTATTGGATTTTATTATTTTAGGGAGTTTATGGAAGATCCTAGTACAATTGGAAATCCAGTTGCGTTGCAGAAATTCTATGCTGACACTGATATATTCTTGCTATGGTCATATGGCAACTCTGCTGACATTAAGGGACCAATTGTCACTGAGCTTGCGATCAATGCAGTAGAAGCCATTGGAGGAGAAGTTGAGAATGTGATTCTTCAACGTCGTTTCAAGTATTTCCCTCATGTTAGCGGTCAAGGTATTTCAATTTTCAATAGTTTCTCTATTTTGTTTTCCTTCACCTAGCAAGTGTACTAATTTCTAGAGTTTGAAAGCAGATATGAAAGATGGCTTCTATGACAAATTTGAATTGGAACTTCAAGGTTCGAGGAATACTTACTATGTAGGTGGACTTATGGCGTTTGAGCTTACAGAGAGAAATTCATCTTATGCAATTGCTTTAGTCTGCAAGAACTTTGGGACTAACAATGACCTGCCAATATTTCCTTACACTAAGGTAATTTGGCATTGTGCATATTTAAGCTAATCAATAGCTAGGAAATGTCGAACTTTTATGAACTCTATATATTCAAGTTAATATAACAGGCCTGCACTTACTATAAGCTTGTCTTTTGCAGAGTTTGTTTCCCTTGCAAATGAAAGGCATGATAAAAGATCCAAAAGAATTAGGCGAATTGCCAGGAATACAATTTTCTGATTTGCCTAATTTGAGCGGTTATTTGAAGTACTGGGGAACTCATTCTGTTACTCGAAACAAAACTCTCTACACTTGGATTAATGAAGAAGGGGTTGTGATGTGCCAAAGGACCTATGGAGAGCTTTACTCAAATGCCAATTGCATTGCTCAAAAGCTATTAACATGCCAAAAACCATTTATCAAACCTGGAGACAGGGTTTTAATGATCTACGTTCCTGGTTTGGATTTCATTGATGCCTTCTTTGGATGTCTAAGCGCTAAAGTCATACCAGTTCCTGTTCTTCCCCCAGATCCAATGCAAAGCAGTGGGCAAGCACTTATGAAGATTGAAATTATTGCTAAATCATGTGGCATAGTAGCAATTTTGTCAACAACAGCTTATCATTCAGCAGTCCGTGCAGGGTCAATGAAAAATTTAATCTCACTAAGTAGAAAAGGTGGGAGGGCTTCGGCTCAGTGGCCTAATCTTCCATGGCTGCACACGGATACTTGGGTCAAGAACTTCAAGAACCAGAGTATGGAATGTCTAGCTGATCAATCTGATCCTCAACCTAATGATATTTGTTTTTTGCAATTCACATCAGGATCGACTGGTGATGCTAAAGGAGTAATGATAACTCATGGGGGTCTGATTCATAACGTGAAGTTGATGCGAAGACAATATAAAAGCAGCTCAAGAACAGTACTTGTTAGTTGGCTTCCTCAGTATCATGACATGGGGCTTATTGGCGGACTCTTTACATCTCTTGTTAGTGGTGGTACAGCCATTCTTTTCTCTCCAATGACATTTATCAAGAAGCCACTTTTATGGCTTGAAACTATCAGCAAGTATCAAGCAACTCATAGCGCTGGCCCTAACTTTGCCTTCGAGTTATTGATTCGAAGGCTAGAGTCTGACAAAGATAAGCTTCAAAATTTAGACCTGACGTCTATGATGTTTCTCATGGTTGCAGCTGAGCCCGTGAGACAAAAGACTTTGAAAAGATTTATTGAACTAACTAGTACTCTTGGCTTATCTCAGAAGGTTATGGCTCCCGGATATGGCTTAGCAGAAAATTGTGTGTTCGTTAGTTGTGCGTTTGGAGAAGGTCACCCTATTATTGTTGATTGGCAAGCAAGAGTTTGTTGCGGGTACGTTCACCCAGGGGATGCAGATATAGACATTAGAATAGTTGATCCGGAGACTGGTGAAGAGCTTCAAGAAGATGGGAAGGAGGGAGAAATATGGATTAGTAGTCCGAGTGTAGGAATAGGATATTGGGGAAAGGAAGAATTGAGTCAAAAAACTTTCAGGAATGAGCTTGAAAACCACCCTGGACGTAACTACGCAAGGACTGGAGATTTGGGACGAGTAATAGATCAAAAGTTGTTCATCACTGGCAGAATCAAAGACCTTATCATTGTTGCTGGAAGAAATATTTACTCGGCAGACGTTGAAAAAACAGTTGAAAGCTCATCTGAGCTTCTTCGTCCAGGGTGTTGTGCTGTCATTGGTGTCCCTGAGGAAACCCTATCAGCAAAGGGAATTTCCATTCCAGATGGTTCTGACCAGGTTGGCCTCGTTGTGATTGCAGAAGTAAGAGACGGCAAACCAGTTGGCAAAGAAGTGATCCGGCAAATTCAAAATCGTGTGGCAGAAGAACATGGAGTCTCTGTTGCTTCAGTCAAGTTGGTCAAGCCTAGAACCATTAGTAAAACAACCTCAGGAAAGATCAAGAGATTTGAATGCCTAAAGCAATTTACAGATGGAACATTGAACTTGGCACCGCAACCACTTTTGACAAAGAAAACATTAGCACGATCATTCACTACAGGAACATGTAGGGAAGGATATACACCTCGACCCCAACTAGTGCTAAATAAAAATCTAAGCAGTCCAAGAATCAGCAACGAACAAATTGTGGAATTCCTGAAGGGGCTTATTTCTGAGCAATCAGGTATTTCAATTGATAACATCTCAATTACAGACAACCTAACATCATATGGAATTGACTCGATAGGTGTGGTCAAAGCAACTCAAAAGCTCTCTGATTTCTTGGGAGTGCCAGTAGCAGCTATCGATGTCTTCGCTGCGTCCTGCATTCTCGAGTTGGCTAATTTCTCAGAGAATCTTCTATTGAAGTCTCAACCTCAACTTGGGAACAATCCATCCCATGTTGCAGAACTTGAGATTGATTCTTCTGAATTGATTGTGGATGTTACCAGATCTCGCCAATTTGGCATTCGTTTCCTCCAGCTCTTGGCACTCATTTATATGTCTGTCATTCTAGTTTTTCCCACATATCTATCTATCACTACCATTTTGGGTTTCATCCAGAGAGTTAGTAAATTAGTAGACGGGATACCCTGGTTGAGTTATTTGATTTCTTTGTCTTTTGCACCTCTTGCTTGGATCCTTTGCATTGGTTCCACTTGTATTTGCATTTCATTGTTCGGGACTTCTTTCCTGAGGCCAAATTATACCCTTGCCCCTGAAATCTCCATTTATTCTGTGGATTTCATCAAGTGGTGGGCACTTTATAAAATGCAAGAAATCTCTTCTAAAGTTCTGGCGGTACATCTTAGAGGAACAATATTTCTGAAATATTGGTTTGAGATGCTTGGTGCAAGAATTGGATCTGCAGTTCTGTTGGATACAATTGACATCACAGACCCATCTCTAGTTTCAATTGGAGATAAAGTTGTCATTGCAGAAGGAGTTTTGCTCCAAAGCCATGAAGTAAAGAATGGACGTGTAAGTTTCTTTCCTATTAGGATCGGCAAAGGTTCTTCCATTGGGCCTTATGCTGTTCTACAAAAAGGAAGCGTTATTGGGGAAGGCATTGAAGTGCAACCTATGCAAAAGGTTGAAGCAGGCCAACAAGTGCTCAAAATGACAAGGCTTAACAATGTTTATAAGGTATGTTCGAATCTTGAATAATATTATAAGAAAACATTAAATTCACCACCTTGCATATTTTTAGTAACATATGATTAGTTTTGATTTCCTGTTTTGAGAACAATTTGTAATTTTCAAAACCATTGTAATAAACAAGTTGCTTGATAATATGTTTTTGGCGATCCATTCTGAAAAACAAGAAAATAGATGTATTCTTAAAAGCAAAACAAAAAAGCCGCGCAACTTTTAGACGTCTTGTCATCTTTCGTTTTGGCAAAATAAGGAAGAGGTGGGGAAGAAGTGTTTTCATTAATGTCAATCTTGTAAACATTGCAAAAAAATTGTGACTCTAGCCACGCCCTTCTTTTTTGTGTTCAGTGCAATGTTTCAAATGAATGTTGTTCCTTTTTATTTTATTTTAGAACTTGTTTTGAAAAATAATTCTATGGAACTATTTTTAAAATATAAAAACACAAAACAATATCAAAAAGGCCCATTAAGATTCTTTTTTCCCTTGCAATGTAATTTTTTTTTTTTTCAGTTTCATCACTTTTATATATGTTTTTTGGGAGTTGAATCTTATTTTATTTTTATCTTTTACTTTAGGGTCTATACTTACTAAAATTCATATGCATGTCTCCTTTTTTAGCATGAATGAAACACTTTTCTACATTATTGAAGTAACTTTATTGAGCCTGGTAACTGAAATTTTAACTACATTAACCAATGACTCTTTCAATTGCATTTCAGAACGCAGTACTACCTGTTGATACTAGTGAAACTGAACCTGCTGTTATCTACCATTTTATGGGAATCTATCTGATTGGTTTTTTGAATTCCCTTGCCGCTGCTATTGTCTACTTCCTATACATAAGGTTCTTCTCGAATCCCCCCTCATTTCAACACTTCACATTTATTTGCTTATCTGGAGCCTTCCACTGGATCCCATTTACCATCATAGCATATGCTACCATGTTTTCGTATGTCCCATCAAGTCCCATTATCTTTGCCATTTCATTTTCTTGTTTCTACTTGCTTCATGGTCTTATTCTCAGCTCTCTCACTTGCTCTTTGACTCGACTCCTGGCGTCTAGTCAAAAGCAAACCCATTTTAAAATATGGCTTCAACATAGAATCATCATTGCTTGCCACCTTAGATTTGCTAAACTTTTAACAGGAACAGAAGCCTTTTGCATGTATTTACGTCTTTTAGGTGCCAAAATTGGCAAGCAATGTTCTATTAGAGCCATCAACCCTGTTTCAAACCCAAATTTAATGTCAATTGGTGGGGGGGCCCATCTTGGTGATTTTTGTCGGATAATTACTGGGTTCTATTCTTCTAATGGGTATATTAGTGAAAAAGTCAAGATTCAAGATAATTCAGTTGTCGGGAGTCAAAGCCTTGTCCTCCCTGGTTCAACCATTGAAAAGAATGTCATTTTGGGTGCACTTTCAATTGCTCCAATGAATTCTTTGCTCCAAGAGGGTGGTGTGTACATTGGATCACAAACTCGAGTTGCTAATAGAAACTGTACAAATGCTTTGGATGAAAGGATAGAGGAGATGGACATGGGATACAAGAAATTGGTGTCTAATTTGGCTGCAAATTTGGCTGCCACGACTTTGAAAGTTAAAGCAAGATATTTTCATCGCACTGGAGTTAGCGGAAAGGGATACCTAAAACTATACAACAAGATAGAAGGCTTTCCACTACACAAGATTTTTCACGCTGGAAAAAGATACCCTATCATTGTTAGGCACAGCAACAGCTTGAGTGCTGATGATGATGCAAGGATCGACGCTCGCGGTGCAGCTTTAAAGATACTCTCCGAAGGTCCTACTTCTGAGTGTTCTCTCTATGACTTAACACTTAAAACGGGCAATGCATTCTATGCTCGCACTATTGCTGATTTCGCCAACTGGCTTGTTTGTGGACTTGATGCAAGAAAGGAGTTTGTTAAGCGAGTCCCACATGTTCGTGAAGCAGTGTGGAATTCTCTTCGGCATGCTGTCTCTTACGCTGAATTGCACTACTACTCAAACTTCTGTCGGCTAATTCGCTTTACAGATGGACAGGAAATGTATGTGAAGTTCAAGTTGCGGCCTTGGGACAAACGTATTAGCGAAGATTTCGGCAAGGTAGAGCCAAAAGGGATCCTTCCACCGGAGACAGGTGCTATTCCTAGGGATGAAAATGATGCACGTCCTTTACTTTTTCTTGCTGATGATTTCCAGCAACGTGTGAATTCTCCTAGCAGGGTTCAATACATTCTTCAAGTACAACTCCAACCAATACCAGATAATGAAGCCTCTCGTGACACTGTGCTAGACTGCACTAAACCATGGGACGAGAATGAGTTCCCATACATTGATGTTGGAGAGATAATCATCAATCAAATGCTTTCTACCGAAGAATCAGAGAGACTGGACTTTAATCCCTATCTTAAAAGCCATGAACTTGATGTCATTCATGCTACTTCGAGCTCCCAAAGTGCTTCAATTGATCACGGCCGTTCCTTGGTCTATGAGATTAGTCAGAAGCTAAGAAATAAAGAGCCACTCCCAGAGGCCTTGAGGAGCTTTATTGAGCAATCTGATGTGAAGATAGATCTATCAAAATGTCCAATGGCAGCTTCGACACAAAAAACAGAGTTGCAAGAAGTGAGCTTGACCAGAACATGGTATCAAACCTTGTTAGCAATTTGCATTCAACCATTATTACAAACCAGTCTACCTCATGTAGTGGTGGGTTTAGCAGTCTTCGGTCCTTTGAATTGGGTTGTACAACTGAAGAATGCCCAGAAACTCCCAGTCAATTGGCTGCTTCCTTTATGTTGGGTTTTCTCAGGTATCGTGGCAGCATTGGCATGTGTTGTTGCCAAATACGTGCTAGTGGGAAGGAAGAAAGCAGGTGAAACAGTGGCTATATGGAGTCAAAGGGTGACAATGGACAGCACATGGCAGGCGATCAGAACTGTGGTTGGAGATTATTTTATGGACATGGCAAGTGGTTCATTTTGGTTGGTGGTGTGGATGAAAATGATGGGCGCAGAGGTAGAAACAGAACGTGAGGCCTACGTAGACAGCATGGGAGTATTATTGAACCCGGAAATGGTAAAGATTGGGAATGGAGGATGCGTGGGAAGAGAAGCTTTGCTCTTTGGGCACATATATGAAGGAGAAGGCGGGGTGGTCAAGTTCGGAGAGATCGAGATTGGAGAAGAAGCATTTATAGGAAGTAGAGCGGTTGTGATGCCCGGCGTACAAGTGGAAAATGAGGGCAGCCTCAGTACGTTGTCTCTTGCCATGAAAGGAGAAGTCATTAGGTCTAAATAATGAGTAATATGATATGATAGTGAGAGTAATGACAGGATGTCGTCTGCTCATTCATCCCGTTTCTTTGTTCGGTTTCTTGTCTTTCACTAAAGCAATAAGAAAGCTGATCATTATCTGTACATGAATTTGGGAGCTTTCATCCAATTTTAATCAACAAAATGATTTTTATTTCAATAAGACCCACCTCCGTTTTATTTAGCAATCTTAAAATTCAAGCCATATTAGTCTCATTCAACTTGACATTTGTGATATGGGTGCCTTGTTCTTCACCACCCCGCAAACAATATTTACAAATGCATTTCAATCAACAAGTTGGAATGTGGTCGAGGTTTTTTTTTTTTTTAGGGGGGGTAAATTAAGGAAACTTCATTCATGAAGTAATCATGTCCAAACTAAGAAATACTAAAGAAAGATAAGACAAAAGGACCCTTCTAAGGAACCACAAAGAATCCAGATGAAGAGATACTTGATACAAATTAAAATCACAAGGAACACTATGTGCCAATTTAGCTAGATAGTCAACACCCGTGTTCTCTTCTCTATACAAAAAATGATGTTAACATTTCAATTTCTATGTAAAAGTCTTCTCGTAGCCTAAATAATGTAATACAGTTGCATATGTGATATGGGTGCCTCATTCTCCCCCACTACATAAAAAAGTATACAAGCAGACGGGTGACGGCCAAGCATAGGCCAATTCTAATTCTGCACTACTCAAACCCCATTCTACCCTCTCTCTTTTACTTGTTTCTTTTGTAAGTTTCAATCAATCATGGATGATCCTTGTTGTGCCTAATCTGGAATTTTTCGAGGAGGAAAATTGAATAAAAGAAATATAAATATTTGGAGTTATCATGAAAATTTTAAAAGGTAATTTTGGAACTATTTTTAACTATATGGTCCACTTATTGAGAAAAAGGTAAGGGAGTCGATTGTGTGCAGAGAAGGTATGAGGCATCCCTCAAAATCGATTCATATGAATAGTTATCTTAAGTTAACTATATAAATTTAAATGGCCTTAAAAATATTTTAATTATCCTTAACAAATAAGATAATCAAAAGAAAAAATTTTATTTATTTATAAATTGGACTTGATCTAGGATGAAATTTTAGGGCCTACGTATTATTTTAAGGGATTAAAGCTCATGTAGTTTGAGGTAAAAACGCATGTCTCTTGGCTGAAATTTTTTTAGGAAAAATATTAATTATTAATTTTTTTATAAAATAATTTTAATGTTGGTTTGTAGTTTTTATTTTTGAAAATATTTTATTTCTTTATTTGTGATAAAATTTTGAGAAACAATTTCAAGGAAAAAATTTTAATAAGATTTATGAAAATATCATGTATCCAAAATCCATCTTCCAAATATGATTTTTTATTTTAGAAAAACCTTTTATTTTTATTTAAGGATAAAATATTTTAAAATGTGTACTCACGATAATTTATCTCTATGTAGCATAAGTTTTTAACTTATAAATCTGTGAGGACTCTGAAAATTTCATGAAATTGATTATTTCAAAACTATATACATGTAAAAATTTATCGCTATGGAGGATTGTAAATTAATTAATTTATAAGCCTGCATGGACTCTGAAAATCTCACATAGTCAAAAAGATATAAAACACTTTTAATAATATACTATGATAATGTATCGCTATTGGTGTGTGTATATTACAATCAAATTCCATAATAATAATAATAATTGTTATATAAGACATGCAGAGACTAGAAATTATATTCTATTTGGAAATTCATCAAAGAATTATATTGAAACCCAACAATCATATCACGTTATTATAGCATATAGCATAAAAGAAGAAAAGTTTAACATGTGAAGACACAAGATGAAGAAGAACAAAATTGGAAATCATGACCTCACGCACACGATGTTTGAGTACACGAGGACAAAAGATTGCAATTTAATTAGAAGATCACAATGGAAGTTTAGAACGATTATAGACTCAATTTTATAAAATACTTGATCAATGTAAAAGTATGAAAGATGAATTTACCTCTAGAAATTTATGTTAATTTTTTTTTTCTATCTTTTTTCTCACACAGTTTTCTTGAGTTTATTTAACTATCTCTTTATGATTTACCTTTGCTTTTCTTTATATAGACCCCAATATTTAGAGTTTTTCTAAAATCTTAATTATATTGTGATTTATATTAATATTTTTATATATTCTTTTGTTATTATTATTTGGAGATTAATTGTTATATTACCTATTATTATATTTCAATTATTATATTATTTTAAAATCTTCAAATCTTAATATTAAATTATATTTTATTCTGATAATTTTATTATTTGAGATATTCAAATCTTTATAGCTCATTACTATATTAGATCATAATCTAGTTTGATTATATATGTGTCATTTTTATTATTTTCATATCCAATACCTTTTAAATTTTTATTTATTTATTTTTTTGTTATAAAATATTTTCCTATTTTTTATTTTCTATTTTCTCTTTTTTATTATTTTATTATGGATGTTAATTTATTTATTTATTAGGGCCCGGATGAAATATGATATTCACATTCCTCCTAGTAAAATTGGTAAAATAGACTCTCTCAAATTAATATTCGTCATCATAAGTCTTCCCCTATTTTAACACTAAAAGGAAATTTTAAACCGGCAAAATTTCCCCCCTTCCCCTCAACTCTCTTTTCATAGTCTCCAAAGTTTGGTGATTGTTATCCTATCTCTTCGTAGCTCCATAAATATGGCCTATGGCCTTCCTCAAAACCGTAGTTATAAAAATCAAAGGACGGGTCAAAATTTAACATTTAATACTTTTGATTCGTTGTAGAACATTAGAGGATCAATTATTAAATTCAAAGCTATAATAATGACAGAAACCCTAAATTCATTAATTAGGGATGTTTTAAATGATTAAGAAGTCTTAAAGGCAAATTAAATTCTAGAAGACTAAAGAAAAACTTTTAGCATATTTGACTCAACCCAAGATACTCAAACCCATAAGTCGAATTAGTTTAGTTATTATTATTTTCTTAAATTTAGAAAATTAGTTTCTTTTATTTTATTTTCATATTGAATTTTGGAAAAATTAATTTATTTTATTTAGGATATGATCTATTCATTTGGAATCCTAGATCAACTAGGATTATGTCATTTAAGTTTTTAGAAGCTTATTTAAACAGTTGCTACTTCGATTAGTATTATTTTTCGTGAGATAATATACTCTGGGATTTTTAATTATTGTGAGTTGTCGTTTGGTTGCCTTGTATCATCTCGTTGGGACATTGAGCATTATGATCCCAACTATTTTTTACTGAATCCTCTGCTTCCTTGTGAGTTTATGGATATCCCTATATGCTATCCCTTTGTTTTTTCAGACGTATGTCCATTGAACTAGTGCAGGTCTCTCTCGCGCGATAGCCCTAGTAAGGAACAGAGTCCCTTCAACAGCTTCTTCAAGCACAAAGGTTTACAACTATATATTGTATGGTTTTTTGAATCCACGAACTCGTAAAAACTGAAAACAGGAACAGGAAACCACCTCTTGCTTCAATGTATTTTATTTTACCAAGGATTTCTACATTCTAAAGGTTCGCAAATTTGGGGAAGCTTCCGTAGGCACAGCAGTAGGGTCAGCAAGGGAAGTTCCAACCCCGATCCTCTTCATCGCTACGAGGACCCCACTGGCCCTTGAGTTGATACCCACTGTTGGAGCATAGGGTTTTAACCTAGACGCTTTCTAACCTATGTTGCACTGCCCTGCTTCTGCATGATCGACGCTTAAATACCTTATAACGCTTTATATACTTTCCATTTCCCGTATTGCTTTGTTCAAATGTAGCCTCGTATTCTCGGAGACAACACCACATCTTTCAATGCGGGGTTCATATTATCGGTGAAGGTTTAACACTGCCTAATGAGTGGGTGTGAATTAAGTGCTATAACCATTGCTTGTTCTATAAGCATGTCTTGTTCTGACTTTTGAGGGAAGGACCCCGAAGTCCTTTTCTTCTTGATAACAAAGACCCTATTTGGTAGGACTTAGGGGTGAGGGCGTGTAAATAACTCAAGAGGGTTTTGCCATTTCCATGGTATACCGAACATGGTTTTAAAAACTATTTTTTATTCTTGATTTTTTAAAATTCATCCTCTGTAGCGAATGAGACCAATATTGAAAAGAGTGAAACGAAAGAAGAGAAGGCACGAACGCAGTGAAAGATGCGGTTGTTTACTAGTTACTGGTGATTTCAGAATTTAAAAATTTAAAAAACAAAGCAGAAGGGCTTAAACGAGCTTATTCCTTGTCTCAAGGGTTTTAGGCCTTCACCCATTACAGCAGATATTTATGAATATATTTGTTGCTTAAAGGATTTAATTTATGGCCCGGCCCCTTGCAATTTTTGAACTAAATCATGAGAAGCATTCCCAAACGCACGATTCTAAACCCGGCACCAATAAATTATAGGAAAAAAAAAATATAATCATCAATTATTATGGTTTTATCATAATGTGCTTTTAATCTCTATAATTTTTTTTAATATTTTCAGTTTTTAAAAATTTTAGTAAAATTGAGTGACATTTATTTTTTAAGTTTTTATAATTTTAATATTTTTAGTTGTTATGAGGATTAAAAACAAAATTAAATTAATGATTATATTTTTTTTTAAATAATAAAAGAAAATTTTTATCACAGAATGGCATGTGATTATTGCTGCAGAAATGAAACATTACATGGTGATTTTTTGCCACCCGTTGTCTGGTTGCTGTGCTTGATTATGTGATGATTTGGTTGAATACGTGGCCTTTCCATTTTGCCTGTAACATCAGAGACTTGGGAGTCTAAAGTCTAAACGGACGAATCGAACTAGGGAGGGGCAACCCAAAATATCTGTGGAATCTTCTCTGCTTTTTTCCCCACTTCCAAGCAAATATCTCAATTCCTGCCCTTTTTGTATAAATATCAAAGCGCCTTCTCACTTTTCTGTTGCCCGCACGCTTTGCTTCCTCCTGCTTCCGAGGGCGCACTCACTGCGTGATCCCTCACATGTCTTCTTCAACCGCCCCGGCCACTACCAGCGACTCCTCTGACCTCTTTGAAACACCCATATTAGACAGCGAGTTTTCCGCTCTCCTCCACGCCATTTCCGAGCATGGAGGCTATGCTTTTGTCAGCATGGCTACCCTCGCCACCCTCGGCGACTTTCGAGCCGCCGAGGCTGCCCGTGAGATGGCCTGGGAGCAGCTACACTCAGGGCCTCGTCACTCTGTCCTCCCAGTTTGGCGCGACGCCTACTCTATGGCTTGCCTTCACGTGGCCAAGCACCATTACAGCAGCGGTGACTTCAAGGAGGCTCTTAGGGCTTTGGATATGGGACTGATCATGGGGGGATCGCTTCTAAAGAATGACCTGAGCTCTGCTGTTGGCAGAGTCTCGGAGAGGGTCAGGAACATTAGGGCTTCCGGAGAAAGCCACGAAGGCTTCGGGAAGTCCGAGCAGCGACTTCTCGATCACGAACTTAATCAGGCCGAGGTGAGGCCCAACCATCTTGTTCCCTGATGGATGCGTTTCATGCAATGTTTTGCTAAATCTATAAATGGTTATTTCTATTTGGTGCATGAATCCTCTGAAGGCCTTGTTACTGAAGTTCTTGTATAGTTCAGGGAGAAAATGACACAAGGAGCACAAGTAGAACTGTTTACGGGGCTCACTTCCTCTTTCTTCTCCTAATCAAACTTTTCTCTCTTATCTCTGTAAGAATTTTACCATCAAGAACTCTAGAAAATCCTTAATCGGCAGTCAGCGCACATAAGAAAATGAGAGCATACTATTTGCAATCGTCGAATTGTATGCTGCCCTATCGATATTGAAATTTCAAAGTTCTTTTTTACGGTGCTTATGAAGCCAGATCTGACTGATATCTTTGTTTCCAAATATTTGTCACCCTTCTGATGTTTATATTATAGCTTTTGCACTTGTAGGTGTACAAACTTCTACCCTTGAACTCCCTTTCTCATAAAATCGTGGAGAAGAGGTCTGCTCTGTCATTGGAAAGGTTCCTGGAAGATTATTATCGGTCTGGTTCCCCGGTTATCATCAGTGATTGTATGGCTCACTGGCCAGCCAAGACAAAATGGAATGACATAGACTATTTGAAAAGGATTGCTGGTGATCGCACAATTCCAGTTGAGGTAATTTCTCTGCTTATATGGTTAAGTAAGCTGCTAGAGGGAAAATCTTATTTGAAAGATGTCCTTTGCACCGATTTGGTCCTCCAAGAAATTTTTATGTTAATTGATTGGTTACATCAATCTGGAAATTCGACTCATCTGAGAGGGAAATTTCATTGTCCATTTATTTGATTTACACTCTATTAGTTCTTAATAGGCTCATTTCAGGATTGATTGCTGAATATGAGGCATGCTTATTAAATCTGCGTTGACGATATTTGATGCATGTTTTATGCTGGCATTTAATAGACATGTTGTTCTAAGTTCTAACTTGTACCTCATCGCCCCTCTTTGTAAATTGTATTTACTAATTTTTCAATGGCCAATAACAATAACCGAATGTGCAATTAATCTATTTATGGTGCATCATTTTCGCTCATGCATATCTGAGATACATGCCTAAATAAAAGAACTAGAACTTTGCCACTTTGCATGCATCGTGGAGTAAAAGCATTACTTGCCTTTCATTCGTTCAATATAACCATAATGCACAATGAGTATAACACAAATCCACTCGCGCAGAGAGGAAGCGAGAGAAAGAACCTAATTTATTAATATTTTTTTTTATTAATATTACATTTGTTGCTATTGGGTGTATTGATAAAATTTAGCATGCTTTGAAGGTTGGAAAAAACCATTTATGTGCACAGTGGAAGAAAGAGTTAATTACATTTTCAGAGTTTCTTCAACGTATTGAGTCCCATGGCTGCTCTTCTGTGGGTCCTACATATCTTGCTCAGCATCCGCTATTTGATCAGGTATTTACTATTTATAATTTTTGAATCTTGGCAAACAAGATTAGACGTCAAACTGCTCATTTCATTCACTAACGTTGATGAAGTTGCAGATAAATGAGCTTCGGAAAGATATTTGTATTCCTGACTATTGTTTTGCTGGCGAAGGGGAGCTAAGGTGTCTCAATGCTTGGTTTGGTCCTGCTGGGATAGTAACACCATTACACCATGATCCACACCATCATATACTAGCTCAGGTGAGTTAATTGTAGTACTCTGGGCTGAATAATTACAACACAAAGCTGTGTTTTATCACATATATTCAGCTTATTATTACTGAGATTGACATCTCCAACATTTAGGAATGCTATTGCAGTATTAATGTGCTTTTTTAATTCTTCTTAGCTTGAGTTCCTCTAGATTATAATCTTAATTATAGGCTTCTAAAAATTCAGCATAACATGGATAACACACTTCTAGTTTGGCAAAAGACCAAGTTCTAATTTACTGTGGTATGGTCTTGAATGAGGCACTTAAATATATTTGGACAGTATTGTGGTTTCTAATATTTCCTTGCAACCAAAGGTATGTTGTTATCGCACATCCTTAAGATTTCTTTTTTTTCTTTTTTTCTTTTTTAAGTCCCTGGACACTGCATTGGATGCATGCTTATTTGACCATTTCTTCCTGGACACTGCCAAATTCTCATTTGTAAATTATTACCCGGCGACCTATTACATTATTAAACATCTACAGTATATTTGGCTGTTTAGTTGTAATGTACTTTCAGGTTGTGGGGAAGAAATATGTGAGGCTCTACTCTGCATCTTTGTCTAAGGAACTTTACCCTTACATCAAAACAACGCTCACGAATTCCAGCCAGGTATTTATTTATTTATTTTTCAATGTGAATTAATAACCTCCTGTGCATGATGCTTACGCATTTGCACACCATCATTACCATATACCATCATTTTCTCTCTCATTTTCCTGATGTTTGCTGAAAGTGTTCCTATCTCACTATATATATCTAGGAATTGCATGTTTCCACAACTTTTCTTTTTATCCTTGCAGCCAAGTCGATTCATGCCTCACTCAGTACTTATTATTTACAAACAAGTATTTCCCTTATTAGGTGTTTTGTGAGAATGAATCGATTATTAAGAAATGGGTTTTTTCCTGCTAATCTAAAACTTATTGTTGACTGCTAAATAAGATGAGAGTTCTTGAGAATAGAGTTTGGGGTTTTGTTCTGTTATATGGGGTATGCAAGAGAAAGTGATCGAGCCTAGTGGCCTACCAATGTGCGACAAACATATATGAAGTTTTAGATTCGGGAAGTTAATAAATTTTGTTGAATCAGTCAGAGTGGTTGAATGTGGTATGGTTCCCTGGTTTCCTATAACTGCAAGTTCTGTTTGACGAATGCATACCCTTGGCTCTCTAGATATTCATATGCTTGAGGTGAGGTGTGTGTCTGCTTTTTATCTTTATATATATATATATATATATATATCTGCATCCATTTTGATTGGAGGACTCTTATGTTTGAAGATTGATCCAGATAGCATAGATGAAAAGATGTTTCCTGGGGTGCAAGACTTGGAATTCGTAGACTGTATATTAGAGGAGGGTGAATTACTATATATCCCGCAAAAATGGTGGCACTATGTCCGCTCTCTAACTACAAGTTTCTCCGTTAGTTTTCGGTGGAGTAAGTCCGAAGGTTCAGCTACATCCTGATGTTTTATCGCTCATGTCATGTCTACCATTTTTTTCTTTGAAGATAACAGAAAAATCTAAGTGGAGGAGGGAGTATATTCTTCAATTGCGTTGTCGACATAACGTACCTATGCCCATTGCTCATTTGTATCACAAATTCACAATGGAAGTATAATCGTCGTGTACACAAGATTACTTTTGGCATTTAGTGCTAGTGCTACTATATCATTAAGCAAGGTTGTGAAATAGAGAGATCATCATATTCACTGTCTGGAGACAAGATTTATATATATATATATATATATATAGCTTGACTGTGGATCAGGCAGGGAAAACAAAATAAGCTTTATTGGGGAAGGTATGCACAAAACTTCTATGCATGCAAGCAAAGGCGGGGCTTTAACCGTGAACTGAGTCGCGAAACAAGCGGGAGAATATTTCTCATTAGAAATTTATAATCCAGTTCAGGAGCAAAATTCTCTGCGCCACCTTGTCTTAATCTTGTTTACTTCCTGCACTGCGGGTAATTACGACCAATACTTAAAGGGGGAAAATGGGTGCGCTAAATGGAACGCCAAGTATAATTACAACTGAAGTTAGAAGATCGAATTAGACTGCTTAGCAAGTTTCGTAGTCGAAGCGACATCTCCACGATGTATTGGAGTCTGTTTCCTCGCTCGCATGCCTACATAGGATTTCAGATAAGTTGATGTTATGTTTGAATGTATCTGGATTTGGGTCAATCATTTTGTTTAGGCATTTTAAAATTTATGGATTTAGATTTACTTGTGTGTGTGAATTTGAAATACATGGATCTTAAATTTGAGATTTGAAATTCAAGGTTTCAAATTCAAAATTCAAATATAAATTCACTAACCCAATACTACCTGAGATAATTTGTTAATCTGCTTTATTACAGAATTAGATCAGACGTGTGCCTCACCGGTTATCTGTATGAGGCGGTTCATTCATAGGACCGTGCTGCAGGTGCAAAAAAAAAAAAAAAAAACATGAAGTGAAACGTAAAACGTTTGAGATTATAGCCTGCGCTTTTCTGACCTGCTCAATGATAATCATCATGAATTCAAAGTCGACAACTGAGCGGACCAAACAACACAAGTGTAAACTGATACAAGTTATGCAGTTACTGTTACAGACCAAGAGGAGAAAGAAAATGAACTGTGAAATTAGGCTGCAGATTTGTACCTGCAAAGAACTTTACACTTTAATACACTATCCTGAACATAAAAACCTGGCATCACCATGAGCTTAACCCTGCTTGGACACTGTGACCTGTGCCTATTTTCCATTAACATATCTTCCATGTAATGAGGATCGAAGCTTGTATTCTCCTGAACCCTTAAAATTCCCAATGGCGGGTCGAAGGAAAATGCCAGCAAATGGAGTAACCACACGCATTTAGCTGCCACAAAGAAAGCTTGAAGTAGCTGTTCAGGCCAAGCTCTCGTCCAATTCAAAGTGGTTATAATGCTGCTCATTTTCTGGTCGCAGAACTTGCCAAAGTCTTCGCTGTAATATCTGGTTCCCTTTCTCAACACCTCATTCCAGCTCAAATTCCTGAGTGCTGCAAAAGATGAGAATTGGGCTTGGCGATCCTGTTGCGGGTCCAACAATCTTGGAGCCCCGTTCTTTTGAAACGCGCAATTCTCGAAGTCTTGGAAAAGACATTGATTTATGAGAGCTTCCAAATGGTATAATACCGCCTTTGAATACTTTGAATTCAGAGACAGTTTATATGGTTGAAGCAGCACATTTAAGTTGTTCATCAGGAACTGATCACTTTCATCAATCTGGCTTACTAGAGTCTTGCAAAATTGCCTCGCTGATAATCTTGTTTCTGACACAGTATGCAAGAAACCCTCCACCAAATCTTCTCCATTTGCATCAACTGATTTTCCTCTTTTGGGAAGATTATTAAGCTTTTCGTGAACCTGAGAATCCTTGGCCTGCGTTGCTTGTCTAAGAGCTTTCTTCAGCTCTTCGCAGTAGCTCTCCAGATACTCGAGCTTTTGTCTAAGCTCCCCCAATGAAGATTTCATCTCAGACACTTCCATTAACGCCGCGTCTCTGTTCTCATTTGCTTCAGTGAGCTCCTTCTTCAATGTCTCGATGGACAATATCCCCAAATCTTTAAGAACCTGAGAAACTTCCTCAGACTCTGTTCTGTTTGGGGAATTCTCATTCTTGTGCTTCTTCTTTAACCGAGGAAACAACCATGACATCACCCCCTTACCTCTGGGTTGTGATTGAACAGATGTGTGGGAATCCGTGAGGGGAACAACAATATTGGAGCTCTTCCTATTCCTTGTACCGTCATATTCGCTAGTTACGGTCGCAGGTTTACATTTATTGCAGGAAGACTCAGACCTGATGTCCTCCATACTGTTTCTTCTTCTAGACCTGAAGTAGTCATTAACGGGTGACGTTTGAAGAACATTGATGTGGTTTGCACTGGAACCAGTAACAGATTTGGTATCATCGGCGGGACATATATGAGATTCCATTTCCCAATTCAGAAATCCAGAAGTATGTCCCTTCCCTGAAGTTGATTTCTGCTTGTAATCTGGCAGAACAGTTTCTGTGAAGTTTCCTCCTTCTAGTGAATTCTCGTCCCAACTCTCTGATATTATTCGGCTTTTCACCGGGTTCTGGCGATAACCCGGAAGTGGGTCATCTTCATAGCTCTGTCAATGATTCTCAACTTTAGAAACTAGCCCTCGTTCAAGAGAAAAATAGAATCTTGAAAGGAAAAATAGAAAACACCCTGATAGATAATAAACATCACAATTATAAACCTGGCCTATTTTTGTTGTTGAAGTATGACTTTGCTGATCTTATAAGCCCCGTGACAGGAACACATCAAATTAAAGCAAGAATTATAAAAGAAAGATATAGAGCAACGATTGAGGACAAAAGAAAGACAGCACTGCTTTTTATTTATCCAGCTCATTCAAGTTTCAAGTTCAAGCACAAAGAAGTGTTAGAGAAAGGATATTAATAACAAGGCTTGAAAGAAGGCTTAGAATGGAAACGAACACAAGAACGGTGTGTAATGTCAGACGAAACAGTAGTGTTGACATGACCTGAAAACTAAAATAGAGGAATGAAGGAAAAATGATTGCTTACGGGAGTGAAAACAGGATAATCTTGCGCAGAAAACTGAGAGGCAGAGCGTGGAGGAGGGGCAGGAGATGGGAGTCTAGGATTTGCAGGGCTGCTTCCTTGTGTTAAAGCCGCATGAAGAGCTCTAAGCTCCACAGCTTTGGATATGGCGCTTTGAATTTCGTGCCTACTTATTTCAGAAGTGCCATTCTCTCTGTCTTGAAAAATCTGGGAAGGAGGAGCAGCCGCAGCCATGAAACAGAAGGAGGAGTGGATTGGGATATGAGTGAGTTGCAGAGAAGACGATATCTGTGGCAGAATGTGGGACAGCCAGAGAAATGGAACGAGAGACTGATAGAGGCGTCTCAAATCCAATGAGTTTTGTCCTTGTTCTCATGAGGAAATCAATGGAATGGGGAGGGTATGTGGAGAAGAGAAAGACAAGGAGGGGGGGGAGAGTAAATATGGGAGTGTGTATATATGGGAGCCGCAGGGGTTGAGTGTTTACTGTGAGGGCAGTTTAGGAACATAGCCGCGAATTTAAAAATTTACCGGAAAGCAACTTTATGTGGTGGTACCACTGTGCACATGATTGCTTGCAATTAGTACCAATCGTTACAACAAGTTCCCTTCCATGTCCACTAGGTTCCACCACCAAATCCATCTACGCTCGCGTTTCCTCCTTTCCTTTCCTATTAGGTTTCTCTCTCTTCTTGCCACCAAACCCTTGCTTTACCACTCTTCCACACTTGGGTCTGTAATCAATCATTGTTCACCGCCACTTTACCCCGGGATTCTTGCGTCATTTTAGAACCGGCTGAAGTCATTAATTTCCACTTGAGGAAGAAAAACATGGACTGATGAAATTTTATGACTCTCTTCATGCTCAATCGAATTACAAGTACCATCCCTCCGCCTCCATCACTTCCTCTGTTTCTCATTTTGTTTTCATCTGAATTTTAAATCTACCCTATCGGATTTCAGAAGCTTTATCTTTCTCTGAAAGGACATATCTCAATATTTCAAATTCACATGGTCGGCCTCACATTGGACAATTTCAAAGCGTTTAGCTCCCACAAGCTGATAATGTACCGTGAATTCAGCGTCTTCCCCTCGTTGTTTTCTTCTGGAGGTGCAGGCTTTTCGCCCCACAGAGAAACAAATATTGATAGCCTTCTCAACACTCTGCACGCCATGAATCTTACGACGAATAAGTTATTTGAGAAAATGTAAAATATTATTTTTGCTCGCAGGTCCGCACTCTTCCTTTTTCTTAATGAACGATGGTTGATGGAATGCCAAGTAGGACGAGGGAGGGCCAAACACGTTCAAAGGTTAGTAAGATTTATCAACCACCACATGGAAAAAGCCTCTTTTCTTGCTCAATTAACAACATTAGCACACTGTGCCGGAATTAAAGTGTGACGTTATCTATTCTTCAAATTATAAAACTCAAACATGTCACCAACTAGATAGGAATATATATATATATTTAAAAAAAAAAACAGGGTAGGTAGTTTAGCTATGTAAAAAAGCACAAACGCTTTTGGTGGATAAAGTGGTTGGGATTTTGATATATGTGTCTAGTCTTATTCTGACCAGCCAAGGATTTTCTGTTCGTACCTAAAACAAAACAAGATTAATCTGTTCTGGTAATGGAGGGTGTGTCATTCAACGAGAAGCCATTCCATGGGAAATTCTTACCGCCATGAGTTTTGTATTGATTTCTCTGTATTATGTGCGATTGTGCGTCAATGGCCATCCAATGGAAGCAATTAATTATGAATGACGGATTAGGCGGGGAAGGTAGCTTTTTGTTGTTTAATAATTGACTTCATTAGACAGGGATGGGGAAAAAGGATGCTTCGTAATAAGATAAACGAGGGCAAGTCTGTCATCCACGTCTAGTGGATTCAAAGCTGAGACAATACTAGTATCCCTCGACTTCTCTTGATTATTAAAAATTCAAAAATAAGGGGGACAACTTTATCACAATCATAGCTTTTTCCTGCCTTGTATTATAAGGAAATTCTGCTTCATCGAAGACAGAGAGAGAGACACAAACATGGGACCTTTCATGTCTTGTTGTCGGCGTCAGCCATTAAACAAATGCCATACCAGAAATCTTAAATATCATATCTGCTGCTTAGCCCAAACCCAATTTGAAATCCAGCACGGAATTGTGCCCCGGTTCGAGTGGGTCTTTCGTTTTCGCTGTCAGGTCAAGAGGTTAGGTTATGGTGTCTCTTTCTGAGTATCCAAAGCAATAAGAATAAAACAGGAAGCAGGAAAGAAACCATGGAAGCCAAAAGTACAATCAACTCCTCAGCAAAAGCAGATTCTCTCTCTACAGCAGGATGACAATAACGTGTAATGGAACCTTTCACGGGATCTCCACAAATATACTGCAAACTTTACGGGGTTTCAATCTACGTTATACTAACCGGACTCCTCCTTGTATCATGTCCCGGGTTTGTCCTGTTTTGCTTGTCCGTGTTCTTGCAGGACCAGATTCCCCCAGCTATATTATCGCGTGATTAACTTAAGCTCACTCCACCATTTCTTCTATTTTAATTTTAAATGCTCATACGGTTTTTACTTAACTTTGCCTTTTGTTGATTTTGTTTCTTTATGGGATATCCTGGTGCTGCGTGCAAACAACAATGTAAGGAAACATAGCACTGGAGGGAGGAAATTACCCTTGCTTCCTACTTCTAGTCTCAATTAACCTTCCGGGTCTGTCGGGCAACTAATGAGGTAGGAAGGAGTTTGGTTAAAAGTTTGGATTATGAACATAAGGAAATTTGAGCTCCCAAGAAAAAAAAAAGGTAAACAACAAAGCGCGCTCCTTCTCTTGAAACCCTCTGTATTCCAGGAAGAGAAGATTCAAGGAAGAATGACCATCAAGGACTTCCAAGGAAGGTTAACGCACTCTTCTTCTGCATGCGTGTTCTTATATGCATCAGTTTATTGAAATGTCGATACGAATTCAGAAAGTATAAATCGCCTGAGGGAGGAGGAGTGAAGGAGGACTTGTTCCAAGGACCAAGATGTTACGGGTCAATAAAATGTTGGGATTCCATTTACGGTAATTAGATTTAGGTGAGCAGTAATGTGTGGTTCAATTGACGTCTCATAGAATGATGCAGGCAAAGGGGCCCATTCTCGTCCTCCGAATGAGGCCCAATTGATGGTGAGATGACATTTGTCTATTCATCGTTAGCCCAAAAACAGCAAACCAAAACACACAGTTGGCTCGATTGATTCTGAAAGCAAAGTTTGATTCCAACGCCCGGTGGATAAAGGAATTATTCACTGTTAGTTATTTAGTTTGGTCATTGGAAAGGATGATGAAGGAATAAAATGGAATTTAACGAAATTTTTATCGATGAATAATCCGAGTTATTGATCAAGCTTATATGCATTTCTATCCTTTGACAAGCAAAAATAAAAAGTAAAAAAAATTCCTGAGGACCCGAATGCTTTTTCCCCATTAGTTTGCTCGTTAAGAAAAACTTTCATCAATTTAATTAACTCAATTTATGAATGATAAGTGACGACAGGGTAATTTATGTCGAATAATAATTCCCATCTCAGAAGGTGAAATATTAGTTTAGCCCTTGTAAATTTTAAAGCACCAAAGCTCCAAATAGAAAACCAAGTTGTAGCGCCAAACAAAGCCGAGTGATCCGTATCTCCACCAAAAATTAATTTAATTTTGAGTTACCGCCCTCGGGGATCGAATTCTATTGGTCCCTTGTGCCTCGCCACGGATTACTACCCCATCTTCTCCGCTTCACTCAATCTCTGCCGTTGGTTCAGAGAAGCATCGACGCTCCATATATTTCTAATTCTGCCGATAAATTGCTTGCCCTAGATGGTGACACCGTCAAGTCTCCTGAAACAGAAAACGGGCTTGATTTCCTCTCTGCATTGAGATGGCACGAACCAAGCAAACTGCTCGCAAGTCCACCGGAGGGAAGGCGCCGAGGAAGCAGCTGGCCACCAAAGCGGCCAGGAAATCGGCTCCTGCGACCGGGGGTGTGAAGAAACCCCATAGGTTCAGGCCGGGAACGGTGGCGCTGCGGGAGATCAGAAAGTATCAGAAGAGCACGGAGCTTCTGATCCGAAAGCTTCCGTTTCAGAGGCTGGTGAGAGAGATTGCTCAGGATTTCAAGACCGATCTTCGATTCCAGAGCAGTGCTGTGGCTGCATTGCAGGAGGCGGCCGAGGCATACTTGGTTGGGCTATTTGAGGACACCAATCTCTGTGCCATTCATGCGAAGAGGGTAACCATCATGCCTAAGGATATTCAACTCGCTCGTAGAATTAGGGGTGAGAGGGCTTAGTCTTTCTGGAATTGTTGCCAACATGTCATGTGCTACATTTTAGTCCTGCTTTAGCTAAGCATCTTAAGTACTTTCTACTCGCCTTCAAAGCCTCAGGCCAGAATCCATCCCATGTAATTGAAATTTAATCTATATATTGATTGGATTATCTCGTCTTTTCTTTAGCTGTTTTTTGTCAGGATTTGATATTTAACGTACCCATTCCATTATTGTTGTTTCATCATCCGGTGGCCGCTTACAAACACGTATCTTATGACCAAGATGATCAGATGAAGCAGCTTCAAGATTACATTGTTTGTCTTTATTAGTGAACTTAACAATCTGGATTGGATCCTATGAAGTTGCCGAGCAACGGAATTTTTTTTTAATTGTATTAATAATTTATCGACATTAATATTGATCACTTTTGACGATGTTAACAGATTTAATGATAAGTATAAGCAATCATAGTAACATTACACTGTTATTTATCAAAAATGGCAAAGGTTTTCCCAAACAACTTAAACCTATCTCTAAAGATAAGCGCTACATATCAAATTATGTACGTAAAAAGTGACATACTTCATAGAAGGAACATCAAACCCAATTGCTGGAGACGGAGAAGTCGTGGAATCTGAAGGAGAGATCACCAGCAGTGTCTCTCTGGATCCTGGACTCTGATCTCTCGCTGCTGCTAACTTCAACTGCAGCAGATGGTTGCGGGAGCAATTCCTGAGTTTCACTATCAATGGAATCATGGATTGGTAATTGAGCTTCATCGGGTAACGGAGACGGATCTCTAAACCTAGTGCTTCCTCCACTTGTAGAAGCCAATGCTGGGTCCCACAGGAAGACGTGCATTATAATGGGAGCCCTGGCGTGTCTGTGCAAGGACAGCTTCTGGCTGAGCGAAACCGTGTCGAAGCACCGAATGGCTCCGGTAGCTGAAACCAACCACGGAAGCACTTTCTGACTTGAAATTCTCGAAACAACCAATAACCTTGAAGTGTTGGATGCTTCCTTGTACAGATTGCTGAGCCCTGATCGCGTGGCAGGTAGATTTTCCTGACCATTAATCACTGAGGAGATGAAAATAAATCCCTGTTGATTGCACGAATACACTTATTAGGGAATTACAATCCAGTATCAGAGGCAATGCTTTAAAGATCAAAGAGGAATACCTCTTCTGTGCGACTAATGGCAAAGCCGAGCTTTGCGTCGCTCTCTTTTAGTTTGATCTCAACTGGGAACTCCTCCCCAATTGGAGCGTACCACAGTCGAACTGCCCGGACAACACCTATATCCACCCCATGGTAATCCTCGAAGCCGTAAAGGCTTGCGTTTGCAAGGTTTGCCAAGTCGGATAATGACCCTGCACTCACAGTTGACGACGCTGTCTCTCCGGAGATCTGTCTCCCCAACAGAAGAAGATAAATTCCGTTATTCAGTTACCACATGATCGTCTCCTAAAATGAACGAACTAGGCATAAATTATGTGAATGGGGAACGGACCTTGGTAAGCAGTGACTCAGTTTGGATGTTGATAAAGACGATGGGAACCCCTGAAGACTGAGCAGCTTGAAGCCATGCATTTGCCCGGGCCAGCGTGTCTTCTAGATCATTATAGCGAGAAGCTGCGCGATCTGAAGTTTTCGGAAGGAACAGCATGGAAAGGAAGTTGCTAGAATTGGGAACTGGTAGCAACTCCTGCATCCTTCTCTCCCATGGATACGATACATATCCATCTTGAGGTCGAGCCCTATTTAGTTCATTCGCCATCCTTGAGGCCCTTGAACCTGCGAATTAACAAATCATTGATATATATATATATATATATATATAGCAATGTGAAGGGAAAATAGGGAGGGATCATCACATATGCATCTAGACTTTGGCTCAGAAGAAATATCCTCAAATGATATATCCATGAATGGCTGTGTTCAAGTTTCTATAGGTTACTCAAGGAATTACTGCTATGCTGTTACGTTGGATGCAAAACTACTTTCGTCTATACGTAGTGGTGCCAATTGCTAGACCTAATCAGAACCTTAAGGCGTTGGTAAACAACCGGTGTCAATATCCCCACCGACCACAAAGTTGACAGCGCCGTTTTCCCTTCAACCTCATTCTGAGACGTGCAAGGGATAGGTTCCTCCTCCTCAATTAACTAGGATAGTACAAAACTACAACTTCGGCAACACGTGTCGTTATGACTGAGGTCAACTTCGCACAAGTAACAAGGATCACGCACCTTGGTGCTGGAGTGGAGCCAAAAAAACAAAAGTCGGCTTTCGCGTTCACATAATCACATGCCAGTGCCAGATTAATGCCTCAAACAAATATCGTGGAAAAAAATTAAGGATTTGATCCACCCAAAATATATATGCCAGACTCCACACTGGAAGTTCAACAAGACCTCATTTTGTTGAATGCAGCCGGAGATTTGAATTTCTTCTTCAATTATACAATTTATTATTTACCTTTTTTCAAATTTTTGGTGTCATTAGCCTCAAACTACGTAAATTCTGTGAATATATACCTATACACAAATTTTCATTCTTTTAAAATTTGTCTAATTTTTTTTGTACTTTTTTAATTAATTCTTAAAGGAGACTCCGCTTGGTATTCTAGAAAGAATGGAAAAGAGGATTAATCCACAAAGTCAAAATAAGCCCAAAAGATTTTTTTTTTTTTTTAGATTGACATAGATAATGCCCTTTCACACCAGCACATAAATGATAAAAACATTACACACATATTTAAAAATAAATTTTAAGAGATATATACAGTTTTATTTATAAAAAAAAATTTGATGGCCAGCTAATTACCCTTAGCTCTTGGGAAAATGGTAGCTAATACTAAAAGAGAAATGGAAAGTATGAAAATAACATCTTCGAAGTTTTTAACTTTTAAATTTTTTAAGATATATAAAGCAGTTTAAATTTTATTATTTTTGAAGCTTCTTTTTTTTTTAAATAGTTTAAAAATGTAGAGATTATATTATATGCAGAAAGCCGCCAAAGAAGAATGTGCACAGGCGTCCAAAAGCGAATAGATAATTAGACACTATTGTCTCCCGTAGCTTTCCGGACGATCGTTCTGAACGGAACGTATTGGGTTCGAGATGCAGAAGTCTTTGAGAAAATTACATCTAATGAAAAAAATTAATAAAGAGGAATGTTGATAGATAGCAAGAGCAATACCTTGAAGCTGGAAGCACTCGGCCTCGGATCGATCCAAGAAACCGACAACGTAATTGGGATCAGTGATAGACCTGAGGACGTACTGCTTCTTGTCGTTAGGGACGATACAGGCCTGCAATTCGGCAAACTCATGAGGTCCACGGCGGACCCGAACCACTATGGAGGTGTCCTTCTTCTTATAGGAGTCCTGGAGGATCTTGTTGACGCCGCTCCTGCCGTTCTTGAAGGGAGCTTTGAATCGGATCAAGGAGTTGGGCGACGATCCGATTCTAAGCTCCTCGACTATGTCGCCGGACTGAAGCATGTCCCCCGACCATTCCTCCGATTTGGCACTTCCCCTGAGGCATTCGACGGACACCACTTTCAGGTCTCGGGTCGGCGAGTCGGTGCTGCTCTGACTCGCTCGATCCATGGTCATGTTTAGGTTTGTGTACCCCCAAAAAGCCCCAACCTACCTATCACACGGATATTTGCTCGCAATTAATTGAGAGAGAGAATCCGTTTCTTTGTGTTGTGCTCACGAGTTGTTACCGAGATGTGAAACCAAACCTGATGCGAAGGCGATTAGGCCTCCATATATACAGAATGAATTAACGAATTAAAGTCAATGCAACAGCAGCCTCTGAGAGCTTAATGTGAACTCCAAAACCTGAAATTTTCGTTGGGCACTATTAAACGAATAGAATATTGAGGAACGCATTGACTAGCAATCTGTCCTAAATTATGATTGCTGTGGAAAACTATATTCATCTCTTTTTTTATTTATAAATCTATTTTAACATGTTTTATTAAAATTAAAAAAATTTAAAATTTATTTTCTAAAAATTTAATAAATTCTTAATTCTATCTCTATTATATATATATATATATATTTTTTTTTTTAATAATTTATTTTCTCTCTTTAATATTGGTTCAAAAAATTTATGAAAAAAAATTTAATGGTGTATCTTATAAATAGAATAAAAAAAAGACTTACTCCTTCCGTTAAAAAAGATAAAGCATTTTTTAAAAAGTTTGATGTTAAAAAATATAAAATATTTTTAATTTTTTAAGGTATAATCATTGTCTTCTTTTTTTAAAAAAATGACCTTATTGAAGAAATCACTTTATATTTATTTTAGAGTGAAACATTCTATTAAATATAAGTAAATATAAAAAATAAATTTAATTTGAAGACAAGTAATTACTTCTCTTGTCTTCTTAATAAGTCATTTTTAACCAAACTCATTAATATCAATGCAAAAAAAAAAGTAAAAGGAATAAAAACGTATAAAATTTTAAATATGCTCTTATATAACTAATTTAAAAGGTGATGTTATGTTTTTTTTTCATGATAATTGTAGAAATACATTTTAAATATTACCTACAAAGCTAAATCGTGACTTATAAATAAATAAGATCAAATGAATTTTCTAAAAAGTACCTTATAAATGGGATTAGAAAGAGTACTTTATTGGAATGAAATTCAATTAAAATCACTTGCTTCCTGTTGTTTACCATGATCAACCCTGCTCTTTCCGTGTATTTTCCAATCATCTTCTTTGAATATTGTAAAATTAATAATTTTAATCTGGTGAGAACATATAGCGCAGGTTGAGGCCTCGAAATGGTGTATAATCTGTTGCTCTGTTGTAGATTTTTGGTAATAAAATATACTTCCAAGTTTGCGTGCATTTATGGATTTTGTTGGCTTGTTAATGGTCAGTTTTTACACTATTTTTTATTAATTTGATTGATAATCTTCCTTTTGTTTCAAAACTATATTTTTTCCCCAAAATTTTGTTTCAAAAATATTTATCTTTATGAAAAATTGTTTGATATTATTTGTCTCTTTAAACTTTTAAAACACTATATTTTTTTATTTTTATTGCTCATAATATCTTTTTATTAGAGATAATATCATTCGAGACACGGTTGGATATTAAATATAGATACTTCTTTAATATGAATTTGAATTTTTTGTCGCTACGATATGAGGAATTTGCTCCTCTCACCAGACTCAATCCTTATTGGTTTTTTTTTCCCTCTATTTTATTCTTAGAGCCATTGAAGTACTATCAAGAGCTAGGAAATTAATGGAATATACAAAAACAATTGAGGGCAAATTGAATAAAGTATATTATATTTTGACATATTAATTGTACGTACTTGTTACTTTAAAAGAAAAATATTTTGAAACAGATGAGTTGTTTTAAAATTTATAGATATATAGTGAGATGAAGTGTGTATTTGGCTTAAAAAATTTACAACTGAAGTTAGGATTTAATTGAGGTTAGGAGAAAAGTCAATGAATGTAACGTGATTTATATTTAAATATCTCTTTTTCAAAAGTCGGATGGACAAATTAAAATTTGTTTAAATAATTTGATTCAAAAGTCAGTTTTGTGAATAAGTTGATATTTTCTAAAAAAAATATGAAACTTAAAATTACATTTAAAAAAACATAGATTTTTTTTACCAACTAAAAAAACATAGATTACAAATATAAAATATATTGATAAGTCAAAAATATTAGTTTTCAAAAAATGTAAAATTAAATGATAAAATTCAAAATACTTAATTATGAAAAGTTGAAATAAATTTATAAATTTAAATAAATATGATATATATATCTTTTAGCAAATAAAATATTAAACTTATAAAATAAAAATAAAACATATTCAGAACATTATAAAATTATAATGTTATATTATGATATTTTTGTTATGATTTTTATTTATTTGTTCTAGATATTTTAAATTCTTTCTTATCTTCATAAATTTCACATATATTCTAGGTATTTTATACTTTAAATTTTAAATTTCCTAAAATATAGAATTTTTATTTTATAAAATTGATTGATATTTTATTTGTTGGATCATTATATTTATATACTATAATTATACTCCCTCCATTCAAAAATATTGGACATTTTTAATCAAATTTTACCCCCAGTAAAGTAATTATATCTTCAGACTAACCCTATCTTTTCATATTTATCCTTATTAGACTTTCTACGATAAATATAAAGTCATTATTAATAGAGGTACTTAAAAAAAAGGTAATGATTGTATCTCAAAAAACTAAAAATGCTTTACATTTTTTAACATCTAACTTCTCAAAAAATATCTTATATTTTTAAACGGAGGGAATAATTATCTTATAATATTATAATTTGAAATAGAATATTTATAAGGGTTTTTACACACAGCCCATATCATAAGATTAAGTAAAAGAAATAATTCATCCTTTCTTAAATTTTAAAAATGACCTTTTTAATATTTAGTTTATAATTAATTTATAAAATTACCCTTTTAATATCTCCTTTTTTCAAATACCAAAAGATTCAAAACTCAATAAATCTCTGCAACTGAAGGCAATGAATGTGAGATATATAGTCTAAGATGGCATTTTTTTTAGAGATGAACGTGAAAAGGAAGACAGAACTAGATGCAAGAGAAACCAATGCGAGACAGTAGAACAGTATGAAAAAGCCATAGTCACAATTGCAAGAGACAAATGCAAGGTGAGATATATCGACGGTACTTGACGGAATGGAGCACGTCGATGGGGAGATGGAGCAATAAATTTATGATTTTTTATTTTATTAGTTTAAGTATTTGACTCTCTATGATAAACTAAGAGTTTAAAATTTTTTGTAGACTGTGTTTGATCTATTTTGGACAAATGATTATATATTTTTTGTGTTACTGATTCACAATACTATATCATTGATATAATGCTATATATCACTGATATACTATCACAGATCAACATAACTAGACAATTAGATATAAATTTATTTATCATTGATATATATATATATATATATATGTATGTATGTATGTATGGATGTATATCAATGATGTAATTTCACAGATCAATAGCATGAAAAATACATAATCATTTATCCAAAATAAATCAAATACAGTCAACAAAAAATTTAATGTTACCGAGAGATGTGAAGATGGTGAAAATCTAATGACAGATAATAGATTTTAACTTAGTCTTCTGCTTCCAGAAATGAAGATTCATCGTCAATGTCTAATGCCCTCTTCATAGTGTTCTTGGAAAAAACAAAGAAGCAAAAAAAAAAAAAAAGCTCTGTGATGAAGAAAGACAATGGCTTTATATTCAGAGAAAAAAAGGAATGATTTAGAGGAAAAAGAAGAAGAAAGATTCAATCAGTTTAGGATTAATTACAATAGATTATTGTGCTTTAATAATAAATTTAATTTGAAGATTAAAAAAATAAAATACATCTAATTTATTTTATGAATGGGCCATATTTTAAAATATTTAAAAATCTCATCCATAATTTTTGGGAACTGTATTTTTTTGGCCATTAAGCTAATTTCCTCTATTTAGAAAAAGATAAATTAATATAACATTATAATTATATTATAATATATTTATATTTATAATTATTCCTCCTCGGTCATCCCCTTCTTCTTCCTCAAATTGCAGAATAGAAGCTACGAATAGACAAGATGAGCAAATGACGTCCAACCTCAGCTAAACCCATGGCAAAACTCATGGACAATGACAATGACGACTGCAGAGACAATGACAACCCCAAAGGCTTGCTTGCATTCACCAAAAGAGAGAAAATTGTAAGCTATTACAATGTTGATATATGTGGTTATCACTATGAAAATAATATCAAGAAAGAAAGCAGACTTGAGATTTGCACGGCTAAGTTCACATGTAGTGGTGACAATGAAAGAGAAAACCTTATACCAACCACTAAACAACCTAGTTGCATGCCCTAAGATTGTTGCCAATGGCCCCAAACGCGAGCAACACACATAGTTGAGATCGGTTGGCAATAGTGGCGATGATCTCTAGTCAAATTCGATAGAGCAAGGGAGAAGGAGGTGAAGAGCGAGCAAGAGATGACGACGACATGAAGAAAGAAGGTGAGAAGAAGAGCAATTGGCTTTCAAAAATGATACCGTGGAAGGAGAGAATTGGTAGAGGTGAAGATAATAAAGAAAGAGAAAAGTATTGGGCATTGGCTTTCATAAAGCTACCACAGAAACTTGAGCAGTTGGTTATCACAAAAACGCTTATTAGGACCTAATGTTAGTTTGATTTTTTTTTTAATCCAAACATAACTTTTTAAACTTTTAACATCCCAAACCAAAGTTGAGGATATCCTAACTTCCGTTGAGATTTAATTCAAATATGCTCAAAAAATGAGTGGTGAAGAGTTGGGAGGGTGGATGCGAGTTCGGTCAAAAACCGTTGAACGAAAACACAGCCCAGCATCATCATCATCATTCGGTGGATCCAACCAGCGGTATTATTATGGTTCCATGGTTGCCTTCCTCCTCCATCTCATCTACGGTCAAGGCTGTAAGCCATTCAACCCACGTGTTCTCTGACCCTTCCTATTCGTTTTATCAGCACTTTGAATTACGCTTGACCATTTATTAACTCCTTTCGTTCAATCACAGTTCAACACAATATTCAACATCATGTGAAAGTGAACGCTGAGGACTAAACATTTGTTTTTACACCAGCTTTAAAGCCTTATCCAATATTTTTGCCCCACAAGGAACGAGAGAGGGCACGATCGTGATATTCAATCCCAATTCAGCGCTCCAGCTATCCAATTACTCGAATTTCGTCTTGATGAGCATTTTATGGACAATTTCACCGCAATAATACAAACAAAATTTCTATTTACCCACATGCTACGATTTCAAAAATATTCTAAATAGCATAAATTATATCTCAGTTTGAAGCCAACCAAATTTTAGATTTTTTTAACATAAAAGTACAGAATTACGTTTAAATCACATTGAGTAATATACCTTTATTTAACAAAAAACAAAAAAGCTGATATAACAGGGGTAGCATTGCAGGCTGCGCTTGCCCCTCTCTTCCCACATCCGTTCCTTGGAGCGGGATCCTCTCATTGTTGCAATTCTTAGCGGCCTTAAGAATCTCTAACGTCTGAGCTAAGTGTTGGTTTAGATTTTAATTGAATATAATAAATTATAAAAATAATTAATTAAATAATAAATTTTAATTTTAATTAATTATTTTATAATGCAATCTATTTTGCTATTGTTATTTTGAAATTAAATTTAATAGAATTGAAGATATTTGAATAATTTATTCAGAATCAATTTTAACTGTATAAATTACCATAAAAAATATTACTTTTCAAAATTAAATTATTAATAAATTGGTATCTAATATTATTAAATTTTATTTAAAAATTTAAATATATTATTTAAATTATATATCTGATTAATTATAAAAATTTAAATTATAATAATATTAACAATTTTAATTTACTTAAATGAATAACTCAATATATTTTAATTCAAATAAATTTAATAAAAGAGAAATATTTAATTTTTAAATATCAAATATCAATTTTCAATAACTAATGAAGATAATAACATACAAGTTAGTCTCTAATGACATCACATAGATGAGCAATATCTGATGAGATATTAAGCATTGCTTAGAAATTTTGGTAACATAAAAAATATAGTAATGTAATAAATGATGCAAAATCTCTTTCACTAGACTTTTGCAATAATTTTTACAATGACCCTCAATTTTAAATTAAATTAAATTAATTTTTCTCTACCAATTAACATTTTATTTAAATCAGTTTTATAGCAAGTGCTAAGTGGAGGATGGTGATTGACAAGAACTTATGCTAGTTGCATTTTTGAGGATCCAAAATTTAAATTTTACTAAGAAAAAAATAAAAAAGAAGAGAGTTTGATTTTAGTTTTATTAAATTTTATACCTTTTTTATAATTTTTTGAACCTTTCTTTAATTTTTCTATATTCCTTGAATAATTTGAAACAAAAGTCGAGTCAAGAAGCTTTGAGAACAAATCAATTTTTAGATAAATAGGTGTTTGGATAATTTTGGCAAAAATCTATTTTTTTCTTCAAATAATGGATTAAAATGCTATCCAAACATGCACTAAGTAATCTATTAGTCCATGATGCGCCATGTAAGGAGGATTTTAAAAGGAAAATGGCAATAAAGTCCAAAAAGAAAAGAAATCAATTGTAGTTATATTTTTGGTAAAAATTTCTAGCAAACAAGTTGTAAAAATTAATTCAAACAATTACAAATAGGAATTCTAATTATAACATGAGAGTTACATTTAAAATTTAAATATCTTATTTTTAATTAGAATATATGGATTTGTAATTATTTAAATAAATATTTATAACTTATTTTTTAAAGAAAAATTTACAAGGAATATAATTATATTAATTCATTGTGAATTGCAGTTAAGTCCTAAAAAAATAATTAATTACAGTTAGGCTCCAACTAAATTTTTCTTTGAAAAATAAGTTTTAGATATTTATTCAAATAATTGCAAATCCAAATGTTTTAATTGAAAATAAGATATTTAAATTTCAAATATAAATCTCAATTTATAATTAGGATTCCTGTTTACAACTATCTAAAACTCATTTTTTTAGAATTTTTTTTAAAATATAACTATCATTTTCCTTTTAAAAAAAAAAATCTTTGTGACATTGTGCATTATGAACTAATTGATTGCTTAAACGTCCAAGATTTTGAGATTCTGAGGGCCGCTAAATATAGTGACAACAAACGGATCTAATTCCCCTTTCCCTTCTTCCCTCCCTTCTCCCTCCTTTTGTTTGTGTGGTTTATTATGCCCCTCCTCCTTGCCTCTCCTTTCCAGTGTGTAATATATTTGTTAGCCTTCTTTTCCTTTTGCCAACATATATATACACTTGAGTATTTATACATATCATAAAAATACATAAATTTTTATAATTACAATTATATAAATTTATATAAACTTTATAAATAAGATTAGAGGGAGTATATAAATAATTGAGAAAATTGGTGAAAAGGATCAGGTTAAAAGGCAAATTAGTCCTAGGGATCAAATGTTCTTGAAGGACCAAATTTGTTATTTTATTCAAAAAAGGATGAAAAGAATGAACAAAAATGCCCTTTGTTATTGTGAGAAAATGATTTAGTAAATTGGAGACAATTTTTGGTGACTCTACTCCAAGCCATCACCTTCCTCCTTTGCCATTTCATTTCCATTGCCATCGATCACTCTCGAACTCACCTTTACTGACGTTCACGCCATTGTACTTAATCTCCCTTGAACTCTCTGCAAAACAAAACCTTCAATCGTGTTCCTCTAAAATTCCTCATCCCTAAGCCTCTCATACTCTCAAGCCCTTCCCTCACACTTACAAACACACTTACTTCTCATCATTCACTTCCACCAACAGAAACCCTTGGATCCATCACATCTATGTCTCCACCATTGTCTACCTTACCATCGGCCACCCTTCAAGCCTAAGCTATCACCTCCCTCAGTTCCATTCGCCCCTGGTTCACTTTTAGATTGATTACTCATTGCCATTTACTATTGCTTTTTTGATTATGTATTGACTTAAATGGCACTCTTGGCTTTTGGTTAATCATTTCATTTTAGATAAACATCAAATACTTGAGTATAGCATGACATGAATAACCTACTTGTGATGGCTACTAATTTTTATTTTAGGCATAATGTTTTAAATGCATTGAAGCATAATATTTTGCATAAGATGAGAAGAAATAAGTTCAAGTTAAGAAGCTCTTGCAAATTCAATTCATGCATATCATAACTCAAGTAAGATATAAGAAAATGCTAATCAAGGAATTCCCTTCGAAGATTAAATGAAATCGTGATTGTACTTTGAAATATACTTATAACCCTTCTCCTTATTTGTTTTTCTTTTGTATAGGATAAGATGTTGTTTAATATACGCATAATGTTGTTCTTAAGCCCCCATGGTATATTTTTTGATATGGGCTGCTGTATAGCCTTTATTTATCATTTTGATCGTACTTATAAGTACATTGAAATTATTGTTTTTTGTTCTCAATCTTCACATTTACTTGTTTTTTTTTTTAGACAAGTCAGTCGTCCTCCATGTTACATTGCTAAACCTGCATCTTTTACAAGTTAACATGCTTGTCATACATTGTATACTACTTAAAAGGAGAGAAATTATTGTGAGTGTTCCCTTATTTATTTTTTGTATAAGGTAGGATGTAATTTGACTTAGACATAATATTTTTCTTATTTCCTATGGTATATTTTTTTATTTGGGTGCCCTATAGTCTTTGTTTATCATTTGGTTTATACTTGGCACAATGACAAACATAAACTAATGGAATTATTGTTGTTTTTGTCATATTTTTTCTATTCATAGTCCCCTTAGATATTTACTTTTTTCCATTGAAAATTCGATTATTCTTTACATAAAATTATTGAATCGTCACATGTTAGTATGACAATTACACATAATATATTGTGAATTACATGTAAATCAAATATAGAGAGAGCCCCCACTGTTAGTGCCCTTCTAATTACATGAAAATGACAACTAATTACATGCAAATCAATATAAGAAAAAAATTTGAGAGCATACCTGAGGAATACTCCCTCCGGTCCAGAATATAAGCATTTTCCTTAAGCTAACTTTGGTTTAAAATATAAACAACCTAGTACATGTAAAAAAATCACAATTTTATCCCTTGTATTTATTAACCTAGATATTTGTGTAAGTGTATGTCTCACTCATCATGAAGTGCTTTGGTAATTTAAACTAAGGGCATAAAGGGAAAACAATATACATTTTTTTGGGAAATGGGACTTTATCAATATGCAGATTTTTCTTAAAAATTGCTTATATTTTGAACTGGAGGGAATAATTTACACGTAATCTCTAGCGAATTATATGTAAATTAATCACACAAAGAAGACATCCCAGTTAGTGCCTCAAATTTACATGTAAACCACCATTGATCACATGTAAATCAACATAGAAAAAAATTTATAAACATGCCTAAGGAATAATTTACATGTAATATCTAGTAAATTACATGTAAATCAAAAACAAAGATAACACACCCTTGTGAATGGCCAAAATTTACATGAAAATGGCTACGATTTACATGTTAATCTATAGGTGAAGAAATCTGCGAGTATGATTGAGGGAATGATTTACATGTATTCTCCAACAAATTACATGTAAATCAATCACACAAAGAGTATGCCCTTGTCAACGCCCTAGAATTACATGAAAATGATCATGAATTACATGTAAATCAAATTGCTATAACACAAGCCATAATCTTTTTACCTTAAACTAGAAGCCTTGCACCCTAAGCAATAGCACATGTATCCTAAGTCAAAAGCCTTATACTCTAAGCCATAACATATGCACCTCAAGCCAGAAGCCTTTTATCCGAAGACATACTCTTTACACCGTAAGCTATAGCCCTTGCACCTCAAGCCAGAACCTTTACACCTTAAACTATAACCCTTATACCCAATCTAAAGTTCTTACATCCTTAACCAAAACCCTTGCAACCAAGCTAAAATTCTTGCACCCTCTAGTTATTGTATTTACATGTAATCCTTAATGATTACATGTAATCAAGGGGTAAATATTTTTTTTTTTTACGACCTTTCACTTGCCAGTCAGAGCTTTAGCAGGCATACCATCACCTATCGAAGGAGGGGCCAGAGCTCTAGCTATCAAATTTTGAGCCTTTTTGAAAAAAAATTAATTATCATAAAGGGTATTTTGGTTATTTGTTTAAATTATTTAATGAATAAAATATTAGCCTTGGTCCTTCAATTACATTTGGTCCCTAAGATTAATTTTGTTTCTAAATAGGTCCTTTTCACTAATTTTCCCTAAATAATTTTTATAAATCTAAATTTTCATTAATCCAAACACAACATAAAGAAGATACACTCTTTCTAGCTCTATTTATATAATTTGTATGATTATAATTATAAAATTAACATATTACAATTAAATAATTAAAATTATAATGATAATTTGAAACACATGAGGAAGGAGAGGTGAGGGAGGGGGTTAACTGGCAATGCAAATAGACAAAGGAGGTGGTAAGGAGAAAAGAAGGAAGGGGCGTGGCAAAAAGGATTTGATACGCTTGCCACACTTCTTTTTTTATGTAAAAAAAAATTAAAGATACATAACTCGATTTAATTGAAACCAAGTTTTGTACTTTTATATTTTAAAGTTTATATCAAATTGAGATCCAAGTTTATTGTGGGAAAAAAATTTTGAGGTGTAGTATGTGGATAAATAATTTTTTTTGTAGTATTTTAATAAAATTGCTATTTTTATGGAAAATTTAATCACGTCATATCATAATCTAATCATTAGTGAAACCAAATCCAATGACTACAACGCCGTGAACGATGCAATAGGAGTTTGTAACGATGTTGGAATAAAACTATATGGTACATGGGGGATCCAATCCCCTTGCTATGCAAGGCATTTTTGGCTTCGATGCTCATCACTTGATGAGTATCCGGACTGTCCAAGCATTACTGTGGTTCGTTATTTGAGAAAGTGAGAAGAAGAATATCAGGGTGGAAAGGAAAATATCTCAATCTCACAAGTAGAACAACTCTAGTTAAATTTGTGATTTCTACTTTGCCATCATATCTCATGCAAACAATGCTTCTACAAAAAGGGTCCTTCAGGAAATGGAAAAAGATAGCTGAGATTTTCTCTGGGGAAAATAATGAAGAAGAAAGAAAAATCCACCTGGTCTCTTGGAAGAAGGTATAAAAGGAAAAGAAAATGGGGGACTAGCACTCAAAGATCTATGCTGCCAAAATGAAGCCTCAATCATGAAATTATGTTGGAATCTTATCTCTAAAAGGGAAGCCCTCTGGGTCCGTGCTTCTAACCAAATGCAAAAGGGGCAATTCTACAATACCTATTGTCAAAAAAAAAAAAAAAAAACAAGCTTTAGAGACTTGGAAGAGTATCTGTAAAATATGGAACTAGTTCATCAGAGGGGTTGAATGCAAGCTTGGATCGGGTAGCCGAATTCGATTCTGGTATGACAAACGGACTGACATTGATGAACCACTGATTAGTTTAATGTCTAATGTTCATGCAGACATTGATTTGGAGGAGAAGGTCTTATATTTCTTCAAACCTGATGGCTCATGGAACCATAAATAGATGGAAACCTAGCTGCCACTTGATATTGTAAATAAGATTACTGATACTCAAATCCCTGGTGAGAGAAGAGGTGAGGATAAGATTATATGAAAACCATCCAATAATGGTTCTTTTTCTATAAAATCCGCGTACTCCTTTATTTATGCAGGTACAGAAGAGCATACGGACCCAGTCTGGAGAATCATTTGGAAAGCACCTGTCCTAGAAAAAATGAAGACGTTTATCTTGCTATTAGTGAAGAATAAATTGCACACGGCAGAGCTTAAAGCACAAAGAAGGATGGATGAGTCTGTAAACTTTCATTTTGGGTGCAACGAAGCAGAAACAAGACTACATGTGATGAGAGATTGCCAAATAACAGGTGTGATCTGGGAGGAATTAATAGAAGCTAACCAATGGAAGAAATTCCTAAGTCTTGATACCGCTCAATGGATCACTTATAATTCAAAACAAGACATTAGGAAACCTAACACAAAATAAGTACGTTGGATTTTTCTCTTCAATTAGTTGGGAACTTTGGATTCTTAGATGTAAAAGCCTTTTTGATTCGGAAGATAATATCCCTATTATGGATGCAAAGAGATGTATTATGAAAGCACATGTTGATCAACATTTATTGAGGAAAATCGAAAATAAAAGGAATCAGTTTAGACAATAATATAGATAGCACCTACCTACTCTAAGTTTTGTTAGAATTGATGTTGATGGTTCAGTCTTGCCAAATAAACAAGTAACTTGTGGAGGTGTTATCACAAATGTTATAGAAAACTATATCAGGATTCTGTTGTGAATTAAAGGAAGTCCCTCCAACTATTATGGAACTTATTGAAATCAAACTTGACTTAGAATTTTGTTGGCATCATGGATTCAATAAAGTTGACTATTCAGTAGTTGTATTGTTGCCTTGAATCTTCTATATTGGGAACAAGTTTTCAATCATCCTTTTTAAGAAATTGTGGATGAGACCAAACTTATTCTTTGTAAAACATGGACTATTAATTTACATTTTATGTTTAGAGAAACTAACTATTTTACCCACTTCTTAGCTCACTCTTATCACTCTTTTAATGATGTGCTATATATTTATTATCAAAAACCACCCTTCCTTAATGAAGGTAGTTTGTGATAGATTTTTTTATTATGTATTCATTTTGAGTTAGTTATATATTATCCTTTTTCATTAAAAAAAATTAAACTATTCAAATTACATTTAAATCGTTAATTTATAAAAATTATAAAAATATTCAATATTAAAGTGAATCAATTATATTAAATCTGTATTATCAAAATTAATGATAAAATAAATTTATTATTCTTTATCATTTTTATTTTAATAAATATAAAAATAAAACCTCTAAATTGGGACCATCTATGTTGCTCTTGACCCATGAACACCACACCGAAACCGGACGCCCAAGGCACCATCTCTCTCGCGTTTTACTATTGTCAGCACATGGTAATGAGTATTTTATAGAATAAAAAATAACCCCGGCGACTTCAACTGTTCGATATCTTATACATTGATGATGCTGCTAATATCAAATTCCGATGTGAGGCCTGGCCATCGAAAAATGACCAGGAATGTTTATGTGAATATATTGCTTCTTAAAACTACACCCCTCGCCGGCAAATCTCTCACAAACTACATTCTTTAAGATCGTCTCCTACTCTTCAAGTCCGCATGAGCTGAGAATCGGTTTGGTTTCGAAGAAGCTGCGGTTAATTTTCGATTTCCTGAAACTTTATGAGAACTCAAAGAACGACATTCCAAATGTTGCTCGAGTGCTCTCCCTGAAGAGCCAATGGATTTTGCTGACTTAACTTTCTGATTACCCGCAGAAGTGCAACTTCTGTTCGGTACATGAGCGTCATCAACCTTGGCAATGGATTTTTTTGAACTGTTCAGAGGTGTGCTATCTGAATCAGAAGATGAGGGGCCAGTGCTACTCTCCATGTCATATAATAGGTTCTCTCTCACGTGCGCAACCTGGTCATCGTGTGAGTCACAGCAAGAAGAGGAGGGTCTACGAAGCCTTGAAAGCTGCACAACCTGCAATAAATCGTCAAACTGCACTAAGAAGCATGTTGAATTAGCAGGATACACACAACCAATCTGCTCACTGTCTTCAGAGTTTAATCAAATGTAAAGCCTCCTTGCTTCAATCTCGTGTTTTAGTTAATTATCATGCTATAATAGACATTTTGATATTACTAGCCACATCAACATGTGCGTTCTCACCTTTTGTTCTAAAACCACCAACTCCTTCTTTAATTTTGTAATTGTCGAATTCTTCCTGCGTACAATGTCTTCTAATTCAGCAACTCGCTGTTCCGAATAGTGATAGCCTTGTTAAACAGAGGAAACAAAAGTTGCAACTTGCAAGAATGAAATAGAAATGAAAACCAGTGTAGTTTAAACTACCTTGGATCTGGAAACTTCAGAAAAGTTGAGAAGGTGAGACAACTCCTGTATTTTGGTATCCTTCTCTCTACAATCTCTCTTGAGATTAAGGAGATCTTGCTCTAAAGCCAGGCTGTTTAACTGTGAAAAGCACAACACATGACAACGAGGTCACCACGTAATTTCTATCTAATGGAGCGATTTCTCTTCAAGGTGCTGATTCCAGTTAAAGTCAGGGACATGACTGAAACATACAAAAAATTTGGTGGAACTTCTCTGGCCAGATTTTTAATGATTCAATGACAAAAATCATTCAAAAAATGTAGAATTGCAGCCGATAGCAAGAACCGGTCCATGACAATTAAAAGAGGCAATTAATCTACGCAATATTTGAGAAGCTCGTCCAAATGATCAACCAATGATTTATGAAGAGTTGAATAATGCTACTGATCATGTGACGTAATGCGTATAAAGGAATGCCAGAATACAAATGATGATTATAAGATTATGTGACCTGGAAATCAGAAGCTGATGTTACGCTTGAAGCCCAAGACAAGTCAGACATTCGCCGCTCTTCTTGTTCTTCAATAAATAAGGGTGTTCGATGTAGCATTTCATTCCCACCGGAATCTTCTGTGACTGAGCCTTCCTGCTAACAAATTAAACGAGAATAAAGTTTTTCAGAAAATGATTAGTTATTACTTAAAATTGCAAAAACAAACATTTAGGGGCTACCGCGCAAGTGCCGCGGAAATTTGAAGAGCAACCAACCGCAAATAAGTCAGACTGTTGATCACTAGGCCAGTAATCGCAATCAGCGAATTGAGCTTTCTCAGAGCCACACAGTTCACTCAACAGTAATTCTCCATTCTTTGGCATTGACTTCTTCATTGCCGCAATTGAGTGTTCCTTAGTATGGTTCACCAACTCGCAGAGACTGTCAAGCTTCTCCTGCATGCTCGATAGCACCTGATCCTGATAGATAGTCACGGAAACAATGAAATCAGACAAGACGGCATTTGTAGTTTGAAAAATGAGGGAATCAGACCAACAAAATATGAAAAGGTCGAGAGGGAGTACACGGGCCTACCAGGAGAACAACACAAGTTCGATATTTTATATTGCTGTTTATCATCTAACAGAACATCAGAAGTCTATAATTTAGGAAAAATCGGTAAGAGCCAGTCCCCACATATCCCACTCAACTCAAAATAAAATGAAAAAGTGATCGGTCAGAACGGAATGCATATTTCTCCTGTTTCTTTGATAAAAAAGGCGCCTAGTGATTACTAAGACTTTATAGGCCAATCAAAAGAAAATATTAAAAAAAATGAAAAACTTAACTCCTGGTTAAATCAATAGTAAGAAACAAAGCAAACAAACAGCGAACCCTGAGTTCGACGGACTTCTTCAGCTGCCATATCTGGTAGCTTTTCTTGGATTCAGCAACTGCAACACCGACGACGGCGACGATGAGGAACCTCTGGATGGGAGTAAAGAGCTCCCAAGCGAGGGCTTCTTGTGGGGTTAAACCACCCCGAATGGTTCGGACGGAACTGGCTTCTTCGGAGTTAACCAGTCTTCCCTGGAGAGAGACCCAAGCAAGGTTGGCGGGGGACGACAGGGGTGGAATAGGGTGGAGAAAGGCGGTGGAGAGGCGGCGGCCGGAGGAAGGGAGGATGGGGGGAAGAGAGACGAGAGGAGGAGGAGGCGCTTCTTCGTCCATGGTATGAGCGAGTGGGCTGCAGATGCAGCTGGGTTGAATTGGAATGTGGAATACGGACAGCCAATTATTGGCAACGTTGTAGCATTCAAATTCTGGGATTTGAGAGGGAAAAGTACAGTGTATTCATTCAAATGCGGCCTCAACATTACTATCGTATTTGCATTTTTTAAGGAACATATATTTTTCAAATAATTCCTTTTTGTGGTGTGTCCATTGTAAGAAGTGTTTTTTATTTCTCCGCCTGATTCTATATTTTAATCGTTGAACTAATTGATCAGCCGTTCGTTGCACGGGATGTTAGTTTTACAAATCCTTTTATGTGTTAAATAACAATAATCAATACATGTTAAATAGTTATATGAGTAAAATAATAATAAAAATAACTTCTTGCCAATGATTTAAAGCTCGGATGGTCGGATCATCAACTAAAGCTATTAACAGCTTGATTTAAATCAAAAAATTATTTTTATGATTGAGCTAAATTGAATTAAAGTTGAGCAGCTATTGAGCCAGAAATTAAAGTTAAATTGAGAATTGAAAAAGCTTTAAAAAAATTGAATAATTTTAAATATATACTAAAAAAGTTTAGAAAAATTCAAAAATTAGATCGTACTAAAAGCTAACTTTATTTTTGAACATATAATTTGAAATCATTTTTTTATAAGATGCTGACAATTATATATGCAAATATAAATATTATTGAATTTACTCATATCTAATTTAACTAAAATTTACCTATATTTGACAAGTTATAAAATTATAAGTTATAATATTATTAATTTACGATCATATTATGTTATTTTATTAACATACTATATATATATATATATATATATTTGTATTTATTTTATATATACATTTAATATTATCTTTATTTAACTATTACGTCACTGATCTAACCATGCAAACTATGAATCACTAGACTTTCAGATTCAATATCTAGTTTGATTCTAAAAACATTTCTTCTTGATCAATAAATAATATATAATAATCCAAACAAAGAAAAAGATAGGGAGATAACATGATCATAGATACATTTTAAATTTGAGATAAAATGGATGCAATAATTTGTTACACAAAATAGAGAAAGATAGATAAAAATAGGAAAAAAAATATAAAGGTACAGTACCTTAAGGAGTAAGGAATAGGTGGCTGCCATACATAAGTTTAATTATTAAAAATCTCCTTATACAATACTCCTCTAGTTCTATTTATATGACATTTTCAATATGTTTTATCGAAACCAATAAAAATTTTAAAATTTATTAATTTTGTTTAGAAATTTAATAATTTCTCAACTTTACCTTATTAAATATACAAACTTTAACAATATATTTTATCTTTTTCAACATTCAATGGATATCAAATAAGAAAATTTGTGATAAAAATTTAATGAGGTGATTTATAAATGGAACAAAAAAAAAATCTTCCCTCTTTACCTTGTAAATAAGACCAGGGGGAATACATTGAAGGCGACGTTTGTGGATTTACCATCTATAACAAGAATTAACATCTTCAACCATTGCCTACTTCACACCCAAGATACAATAATATATAGTTGGCCATGTGTAAAAACAAATATTGGTAAGCACAACACAACACTAAACATGTTTTGACCCTGGCTTTTATTCATGGTTGTAGCAAAGGATAATAAAATGTGAAATTGTCTTATATGAAGGATAAATAAAAGTTGAGAGTCAAATTATGCACCCGTTTATATAAGATTAAAAAATAAGAGATTTTTAAATAGTTCAGAAATTTTATAAAAACAAATTAATTTTGATAGGTATTTTATAAAAAGTAGATTATTTTATGTTTGGTTAAAATTATACAAAAAGTGATTATTAATTAGTTATTTTTAAAATTCTATGATATCTTCATTGATTTTTATTTTATAAAAATAATTTATTATATAATTATTTTAAAATTTTATGATATTTTGATGTGTCTTGCAATCTTAATGACATTTTTTAAAATTCTAGTAATTTTTAAAGTTTCAAACAAACATGATAAAAACATTTAAATTCTTTTCTTTTTTCTTTACTAAATGAAATTCATGTAATCATAAAAATAATAATATAATTTAGAGATATGTTCGAGTGGGGAAAATTAGTAAATAAAAATTTTTTGACATAAATTATAATTAAAAATAAGTTTTTTAATCAATTTAGGGATTTATTAGTGTGAGTATTAAGTTAGATAAATTTTTAATATAAATTTTAATAAAAATAAGTTTTTAGAATCTTCTCAGAATATGAAAAATTCTTAATGGATTTAATGGAATGGACTAAACTATATGTCTTCAAAATATAAAGAGATATGTGTAATTACAATAAACTAAAAGGTAGTCGGAGTGTTTTACTCAAAAATTATTAAAATATAATATTTTCAATCTTATTAAAATTTATTTTAGAAAAACATCGACCTATTTGATGGCTAAAGCTTAATTACTTATATCTTCATTTCAATCAAAGTAGTTTTTTTTTAGGCCAAGAGAATACTTCATTCAAAATGAAATCCATAGCTAGAACATTAGATAAAGCTGAAAATTTAATAGTATTATCACCCGCCCAATTAGGCACACATCCTTATAGTAGTGCATAATGTCCTCAGCCAAAATAGCTTGGAGCTCGGCAGGAGCTTGCGTAAAGAAAGTGATCCCTGGAGGAGAGTTGAGGCCAATTTTCGCAATGTAATCAGCAACATTATTCAGATTTTTGCTGATGCAATTCAACCGAACCAACCAGCCATTTTGCATCATAGCCTTCAACTCCCACTAGCATAAAAATAATTTTTTATAATAATTAAAAATAATTTTTTACAACAATTAAAAAGTCAATGTTGTTTTAGAGGATGTAAAATGTCCCATCTTTTTATATCAATTATACACCCAAGATAAAAACTAAACTTTTTACATTGATTATAAAGCCAATGTTAAAAATTATATACAAAAAATTAAAAAAATTACCTAAAACTTTTTACATTGGTTGGGCTTCCAACCAATGTAAAAATTCACTAATTTACATCGATTAACAGCTCAACCAATGTAAAATCTTGAGCTTTTACATCAGTTTTCAACTGATATAAAAAGTCATTATTTTACATCAATTATTATCATAAATGCTGTAAATATTTTTTTATACTATATTTATTTTATCAATTTTACTCATTCCTATGTATAAAAATTGTCAAAGCCAAATTAGACAGCTCAATTTGTTTACAATTATCTATTAAGTGTTTATCAACTATACAAAACTATTTAGCTATTAAAAAACTAATAATTGTCTAAATTGTGTCAACTATCAAAATTAAAACTTGTTTAAAACTAACAAACTAAATAAATTATATGAAACATTTTATAAACCTCACAAATTCTCTCCAAAATAGGTTGCCCAACGTATGCGAGTGTCTTCAATTTTAGCTTCAAGAAATACATTTGAATTGTCGAATATCTAAAATATGATTCATAAAATAGGTGTACTAATCAATCTCAAATTACATAATAAAATAAAACTTTTAAAAATGTATTTACTTATTTTATAAATTCGTTTATGCCCAATGTAATGATATTGAGCATGTGTCTCATGACATATAGACTGCACAAGTTCATCTTCACCGATTGTCTACAACTTTGTATAAGAATAAATTATAAGAAATTAGTAAGAAATATTAATAATTGAACATATTAATAAAGTATTGTAACATCCCAATTTAAATTTTAATAGTTAATTTGGGTTAATAGAAATTTTAAAAAATATTTAGAGGTAAATAAATTAGTAGGAAATGATTATTAAATCTAACTTAGGATATAATTCTAAATTAAATTTTTTTAAAAAAATTAATTAAAAAAATTATTATTAATTAATTAATTAAAAAATATTATTAAATTATTATTATAAAAAAAAGGTATGCAAAAAAAAGAGAAGAAGAAAAAGAGAATTGCTTTCGGCGGCCACATCAATAGTAATATAAAATAATAATAAAAAAAGGGAGAGAGAGAAAAGAAGAAATAATAATAAAAAAAGATGTGGGACCCACTGAATTTTTATAAAAACTCACCCGTTTCCTTTCATTTCTTCAATTCTTTTCCTGCGCGCGAGCTGAATCGGAGAGAAGCGAGTCGCCGGTGTGAAATATCTAAATTTTTAAGGTAAGAGTTTTTAATAGGATATTTAGGGTGTAATTTTAAGCTTTTCAAGACTAAGTAAGTGTTCTAAAAATTTTTCTTAGTCATCCTTCTTTTTTGGTTTCTGAGTTTGTAGTGGTAGAAAATTTAAGATCTAGAAGAGGGATGAATTTATGTTGAATAAATATGATTTTTGAGGTTGTCAGTAGTATAATAAATGTTCTAGAGTATAAATTTGTTGATGATCTTTGAATTTGTGGCTTATGGATCAAATTATAAACTAGATCTGAAAATATATGTTGATTTATTGAGGTTTAGATGATTATTTAGGATGAGAAATGAATTATTATGGTTATAGGATTATGATTCTAAGTTAGAGACTCAATTTTTAATTTTTGGGTATTTTAGGTATGAATTTATGAAATAAAAAGAAAATTTTGATAATAGAAATTAATTTAGAAGTTGATTTTTAGATTATTAATGTTTATTAATAATTAAAAGAGGAGTTAAAAAATTTTACTTAATAGTATTAACTCTAGATTTGTATTAAGATTGAGATTAGAAATTATGTTATATTTTTAATTCTATTATTAGAATTATTTTATTAGTTTCAAAAATTAAAACTAATATTTGTAAATAATATGTTATTTGTAAATTGTATTACTGGTGAATATTGTGGTGAGAGAAAAATTTTAAGGAATAATTTATTAAAAAAGCCACAAGGTAACCATGCTTTTAATTTGTGATTAGTGTTACTTCATGTTAATTGGGTGATTATTGAGAAAATTATGAATTTTGTAATATTGTATAATTGTGCAATATTATTATGAATTTGTTTGATTATTGTGGGAGGTGTTGGGAGACTTGCTATTGTTGTTGTATTTATGTGCCACGTGGTACGCCCCTATTAGAACTCAATAGGTGGCTTGTAAGGGCTCGGGCTAATCTACCTTTAGCCGGGTAATTTAGCACCGAGTGAGGGTTACGGCTCGAGGTTAATAGAGGGATATAAGGATGATTGTTTGTGTGTATTACAATATTTCTTATATTTGTTGGAATTATATTATTTTTAATTCTCACTTAGTAAGCACACACTTAACTGTTTGTATACACTATCATAAATTGGCTTTGGTTACTGGGACTTTTGAGTCTCATTATGTGGTTAACAATTTTCAGGAGAAAAGCCACGAGTGACACGTGGAGGAGTCCCAGAGGCTTAGTGGTATAAATCCACTGTCTCTTTTGGGTATTTAATTTATGATTTATAATGTGTTATATTGCCAATATTAGGACTTGTTTGTTTATTGTCAATTATATGAATATATAAATGTAATCATGCCTTTCAAACTATTTCTATTTTTGGTACAATTTGGATGACTGTAATTTTAATATTTGGTTTATTTTGAATTGGTTAAAATGGCATGATTATAAGGTCAAATAACTGGCTTGTGTTGAAAATTTACTAAATTGCTTATTTTACTTGTTGGGAGTATAAGGATGGACAAATGTAATTTAGTTTACTTGTTGGGAGTATAAGGATGGACAAATGTGATTTAGCATAATGGCATGTGGGAGGTAACAATTTATTCGAAATGTTATAGTGTGTGAGTTGAAACCAATTATAAAATATTTTATATTGAAATTATTGATATAAAAATGTGTTGGGTGGCTGTAACCCAACTATAGTTGAGTTAAATTATTTTTAAAAAAAAATTTGGTGTGTTACAAGTATAGCATCACTTTTGGCTTGATCCACGTGAAATCCTTGAACTCATGTTCATGCTTTTATAAGACTATATTTTGATATGTTCTCATTGCCCTATGATTAAGATTACTAAGTTAGTAAATAATATATTTAGAAAAAATTAAATTAAATAGTTAAGCAAAAGTATTCTTATGAGTCTATCGTCTTCATTTCTTTTCCAAGTTTGTAATGGAGGGAGCATAAAAAGATAACAGTGTTGCTCTTTATTGAAAGAACAAATAACTGCTAATGTTCCCTCCCAAATATGATACAAGTTAAAGTAAATCCACATTAAAAAAATTATTAATTATAAATTGATCCTTACAAGTATACATATGGAGCCATAAAAAAGTTCTTTTTGATTTCACATAATTCTCTATTAGAGCTAGTCGGGCCTTAACTCTGAAAAATTATCTTTCTCTATGTGATGAGGGCAAAGGAATCTAAATTTATCACCTTTGCCTGATATATTGCACAAATGATAAAGAATTAAAAACAATTAATACTATTAAAATCTAAATTTAAGCATCATAGGTAGCAACTAACACTCCCAAACAATATCAACCCAACAAATTAGAAGAATTAACAAAAAAATATAATCAAATAAAAATTCATATTCAAAAAAATTAAGATACATACCTGGGTGGTGGTGGCAGCAGCGAAGGCTTAGCACTGAGTGAGGAAGGGAGAAGGAGTAGTGACAAACAGATGGACAGGGGCACTAAGGAGAGGGCATCGAGAGGGACTGGGTGGGTTAGGGAGGGGGCACGATCTGGGGAGGGGAGGGGGCTGGGTCGGTGAGGGGGAGGGGGAGCGTTGAGAGGGAGGGGGGAAATGAAGGAGGACATGAGAGAAAGGGATGAGGGTTGAAGTAGAGCAAAAAAAAATGAAAGGAAAGGAAACAATGCAAGTTTGTGCGGGAGCAAAATGTGAAGGTAATTTAAAAAATTTTTATATCGAGTGGAGGGTAACCCATTATAGAAAATATATATTCTACATCAAGTGATATTAATCAATGTAGAATATTTATTTTCTACATCGGATGGAACTCACCCCATATAAAAAAAAATAGAATTTCTACATCGGGTGGCCTAACTTGATGTAGAACATATACTTTCTACATCGGGTGAGTTCCATCCAATGTATTTTACTATAATTATAAAAATATTACTGCCTTAATTTTTTTATACTATATGCCTTCCAAGCAATATAAAAAATATCCTGTAAATTTCATATTTTATATTAGTAGCCATAACCAAGCCATAGTCCCTGTGTTCCTCATTATAGCCACTAGAGATCATGTCCACCACCTCAGTTGAGTCAATCTCCAAAATACTTTCTCGAACCCTGCATCCCACGCCAATTTCAAGCCATGAATACAAGCCCACAACTTAGCAGTGAGGCTGTCCCGATCATCAAGTTTGCAGGTATGGGCACACAATCTTATAAGCATTAATGATCAGAAGATCAACCAAATAATGACATAGATATACAAATATTATAATCAAATAAATAATGAGATAAATACCATAAATTCATTTAAAGGAGAAATCAACTGCAACATATTTAAGTTAAAATCAGATGAATATATTGCTGATGTTATTGCAATATCATTTACTTTTTTAAAAAAATTGAATTGGTGATTTTATTGCAATAAATTGGAATCATTTACTTAGTGACAGTAATTTTGCAACAGATTTGCAATAATAAAATTTTATTTCTTTTAAAGAATCAGCACATAAAGACGGACAAATCAATTTGCAGCCAACCATTAATTAACCGATTCAAATTTGCCAGAATATTGCAATTTATTCACAAAATACAATTAGTATAACATTTTTAATAGATATTTTCAATTTAATCATTAATTTTAGGTATAATCTTATTAAAATTTGTTTCAAAAATTGACATAATTGAAAATGAATTTTTTTTTGGCCAATGGAAAATGAGTTTAAAACTTTAACAAAAATGCATTAAAAATTAAAAAATACAGAAAATGGAAAAATAATATATTCATATACCAATAATTATTTGCAATCCAATTTAAGGCAATTTATTTTTAATCACTTTGACGTAATTTAAAATCAAATAATACATTCGTTATTGATTGACTATCTAAGAATTTTTTTCAAATTTGAATTAGCTGCAAAATGAATGCGTAAAAAGGAAAATAACATGTTCGGAATTAAATAATTATCTTTGATACTATTGATATAATTGATTGGGTTAAGATGTATTTTTACCCTCAAAATATTTTTTGAGATGCACCCAACACCCTAACATTTTTATTGGAGCAATTTTGCCATTAAAATTATTAAAACGAAGCATTTTGGCCTTTTTTATCAAAATTTCAACATTGACCTCAAACATTAACTGTTAGAAAAATTGATGAAAAGGATAAAAATACTTCATTTTAATAACTTTAAGTGTAAAATTATTTTAATAAAAATGTTAGGATGTTGGGTGCTTATCGAAAAATACTTCAGGAGAAAAAATATATGTTTACCCTAATTGATTTACAATAGCTTTTGTGCATGTTTGGATATTGATTTAGAATCAACTGTTTAAAACTCAAACACCTCCATTTTCCTGTAATTAGTTATTTGCAGCAAAACTTCATTTTGCCTTTAGCTCAGGGAGGCAGCTTATCAATTTCAAATTTTTTGGTTAGCTCTGTTTACAATGTGTCAAACTTTTTACTTGCCAATCATACCCCTGTACATGTGTGTCAGACTTAACAATGTAATAAAATGACGACTCGCTTATAATAAAGTTTTATCTTTTAATCATAATTAGGATGGAATTAAAATATTTCATTCCTTTTTAATATGTACTTATTACCTTCGTCAAATGATATTTAATATATACACTCATTACCTTCACGAAGTTTATAATATAAAAAGTATATACTAATATATTAGATTTTTTTATTATTATAATAGATGCTATAATTATTTTTTTTTTGAATTTTGATTTGAAATGTCAACTTTTAATTAGATATGATTTTTTAAACTAAAAAAATTTCTCTTTACCATTACTCCATCTGGTCCTATTTATAGGATAGGATAAAGAATTTTTCAATCACGTCATTAAATTTTTATCATAAATTTTTTTTGAACTCTTCATTGAATGTTGGGGAGAGAAAATATGTCATTGGAGTGTAAATATTTAATAGGGTCAAAATTGAGAACTTATTAAATTTTAAAATAGAGTTAATAAGTTCTAAAATTTTTCTTGATATTAGTTAAATATGTTGGAAGTAATTTATAAATAAGATCAAAAAAGTACTAATTATTATTAATATTAGTTACTGATATCAATTAAAGAAGAGTCAAACCATTTTTTTCCTTTTTGAAATAAGAGAGCCAAAATTGGCGCTATTGTAAACATTATTCTAGTAAATATGTAAAATAGGCAATTTATTCGTTTACGTGGCTTGACTTGAGAAATTCATGGATCTTATCTAAACATAATATTTCAGCAATTTATACACCCTTGCAATGCACGGGATGTACTTAATTTTAATACAAATTAATATTAAATAAGTATTAATATATTGTACAATATTTTAATATATGTATAATTATTAAATAGTGATTTGGTACAAATATATTGTATAAATGAGATATTAAAATTTGTCATTTATAATACCTTATATAAATACAATAATAAAACTTATCTCCCATGGTTATTTTTTTAAAATTAAAGGCCAAGGTTAATTATATATCCACTTGATATAAGTAATGGTATTGATGAGAAGGGTGTTCACGAGAAATTATCAGGATAACACTATCCCATGTTCCATTGTCGGAAAAAAAATTAGGATTGAATTTTTATTTCATCTCTCATTTTGTCTTATTTGGGATCGGGTCAAAACTGAAAAATCTTGCAAAAATAATTATGCTCAATTTTAAAGACGCAATAAGAACACTTTAGGCATGGTCAAATTGCTCTATCGTGTAAAATTTTTCCCACTAAATTTTTTACCTTGTAAAAAATTTTAAATTTATTCGAGCTGATCCATTACATTTGATTCAAGTTTTCAACTTTTAAGAGCATATTTTATTTTCAATTTTTGACAGGATTTTATATGTAGATCAAATAACCAAAGAGAGGAAATCTCCTAGAGAAGATGCAACAATTGAATCCCTCTAATAATGCAATTAAAACTAACTTAAAGTAAAATAAAATAATTAAAATTGACCGAGAGTATGAAACAGTTGAGAACGCAATTTATCTTCATTTTATGATCGGATTACTTGCAAATAAAATCTTCACGAAGAATAAAAACAATATAGTAATAAAATCCCTCTAACAAAGTCATACTTTAAGTTTAATTAAAATCTTATAAAGCAGTATTAAATAAATATATTTCTTGCTAATTTATTTTTCAATTCATCATGAATGAAACTAACTATTATTGTACTTAATTTTAGATATTATATGTGAGTTGATGATTGAAGAGGTGATTTTATAATAGATCAATTTAAGAATATTTGCTTTTATGGTAGTGTTAAGGAGTTCAATTAAAAATAGAATAACGAGAGATAAAAGAAAATATATCTCATACTTATAAAGATGAAATTTTATCGTGGAAAGTGAAGATTTAACCTTTATTATATGCCTTGAGCCATTTATAATTAATTTAAAAATAAGTATATGGGATTGGGCATTGTCAATGCATTAAACTCATCATAAATATTTATTATATGAAACTATAGGGAGTCCTCAGACATTTCCAAAAGTGTCCACATAAAATATCTAGATTCTTTTTATCTTTTCAAGGACCAACAATAATGTAACAATCAATTATGAAAAAATGATTGCTTAAAGTAATGTGTCATTAACAAAGATAAATCAACCCAAGGTTGATCTAGTCGTATCATAAGCTAAGAAGCAAGCTATACTTGCTATACACTTCGAGCTATTACAGGGCCAAAGCCCCTCTACGGACCTTATATATGGATTCTAAAGCTAGAATTTTCCTAAAAGCATCAATGGAACCATAAACCTTTGAGTTTTTGTAATCATTAACTTGAACTACACCCTTAACCATTTCATTAGACAAACCACTAACAACACTAAAGTTCCAACCAAACCTCCAACAATAATCAAGGAGCCTCTACTTAGCCCAAATGCATTAGAATGCTCTGTTAATAACTGCTTTGTTACTTCATATATACCAAGCATAATGGCATTTCCTAGTACTTCACGTGCCATTATTGGAACCATGCCTTTAGATACACCTCTCACTCCCCTTTCAAACCATAAAACTTGCCACACCACATTAAGGAAATAATTAAGTTTAATTGTAATAATTGATTGATTCGATGCGGTGTGTGGCTAGGAAGATCTAATAATGGTATTCGGTTGTGTTTTTAGCCCTAGTTTTAGGTTTGAAGTAAAGACAAGCCACCCAGGTATCGAAATAAGGAGAAAAATGTGAAGAAATGTCTCTGTGCCATATGCTACAACATGTAACATGTTCGTTGCGGCACATAGATGACCACCGAAGTAGGAGAACATCTATGTTCCATGTGTCACAGTGCTTGCTGCATGCATTATGGTGCATAGCCCATTTTTTGTAGCATTTAGTCTGGAATTGAGGTAAAAAATATAAACGAAAAGGGAGAAAATGAAGAAACAATTGAAAGCTCTGCTAGGGTTTACCACATTGGTGGTTTGGGAGTATTTTGGTACTAGAGAACACCTAAGATAAGTACCTTACACCTTAATCTTTCATTCTTTTTTATTTTCTTGAGGTTTTTGGTTAGAGTTTGATAATGAGAGATAATTTTTAGTCCATACAAGTTATAAATCTAAGTCCATTAACTCAAATGGAGCTAATGAGAGTTGATTAGAGTATTTAAACTTAGAGATGGTGAGTTTTGACACCTTTGATTAATAAATGCCATTAATATCCAAAAATGACATTAATAAGGATGGTTAGGAGAGTTACAATGTCATTAATAGAGGTTTAATGGCTCATTAATACTATGGAAAACTAAACAGAATTAATAAACCTAGTGAATAAGCCTAAAGATAAAAATGTGTGTTTGACATTATTGATGAATTGAGAATTTGACTAATTTTAAATTAAGCATTTGGGTACCATTATAGCTTGAGAAATCAAGCTTGAAAGCTAAAATATTGAGGGGCGAATCTTTGACCTCTTAAATATTTGAGGTAATCGGCGGAACCCTACTTTGGGTAATTATTTTTTAATTTTAATGTAATGTAAATAAGTGTTTAGCATGTGAAATTATGATTTATGAATATATGTAAGCATGCTATTAAGTTTATGGTTTGTGTAATTGATTGATTCAAACTAAAGATGCAAAAGTGATTTTGAAATGAATTTCAAATTACAATGTGATATGAAAATGAGTAGTTGATGATGAGTATGATAAAGATGAATGTGTTGAGTTTAAAAGTAGTGAATATATGTGATCAATGTGAAAATGATAATTGATGCTCACTTAGGTAGTGCATAATCGTGAGTCCACTATGTTGATTGTGAAAATGAAATTTGAGAAAAATGAGTGGGCATTGTATATGGCATGATCAATGGGCAGGAGTTCGCCTAAAGAGAGGAATAGTGAAAATCCATGTGGTATTTCAGCTACCTTCTAGTGTACGAGGGTATAGCCTGTCCTATAATTTTTTGAGAGACTAGAACCTAGCTAGTTCTACTAGTTTATCAAGGAGGTTAGTTTAGGGTATACAACACCCTAAAGATTCAAGAATGGAGAAAACCATGGTCCAAAAGTAGGTCATGTGATCTTTGTTCAGGTCACACCTCACAATTGGTGAGCTTAGATAATCTAATTACAATAACGAAGCCCTATTTAGCTGTGTAGCCCACTGTTTTAGTTGGAAGAAATAAGAAGGATATAAATATGGTAGATCATGACTATGTGATTGTATGATTTGTCACATGATTGAGTTGTGGCAATTCGTGTTAATATATTAGGTCATGATCACATGTTTGAGTGTTTTGTGATTAGGTGCCTTGTGTTGAGATGAAAATGATTTAACCGAGAAAGGATAAGTTGTGAATTATGTGTTAATGTATGTTTTAAGAAAATTAATTTCATACCCATGTGTTTATTTCAACTTATATACATCTGCATAGGGTAGGCTAACCTTAGTGATTGAATGGCTAGACTCACCTCTCTTTTTTAACATTTTATAAACTCTAACTCTGGTGCAAAGAGGGAGTAAGCTCCAGAGGCTTAGGAATCGATGTAGTCATAGTGTATGCCTCTGAGAATTGTTTATTTTGTGTAATAGACTTTATATTGCTAATTTAGGATGCACTGTATTACACTTGCACTATATGATTGTCTATAATGTTTGCTTTGTATTTTGGGTCCTGAGTTATAGTTTATAAAAAATTGTAAATGTTGATAAGGCCAAAATACTAGTGCAAGTGTAGTAAAGTTGTTTTCGCATGCTATGATGGTCTTTTAATGAAATGCAATGTGAAAAATTTTCCCTTCCATTTTTAGTATTAAAAGGGGTTAAGGAGTGAATTTGAGACATAATAGTGTCTTTGTGCTTATAGTGGTTTGTACAAATAGTCTTAAGTCTAATGAATATGGTCTGGGTGTTAAGAATGGCTTTTAACACTTATTTAGGGTTTTGAATACTCTTTTTATTCTAAAAACTGTGTTTAGGTATCCAACTGCCTGATGTGACTTGTTTTGAAAGTAAAACTCATGCCATTAGCTTGTCTATGAAAATATTTTCTCTAAACACCTAGATCATATCATTTAGACATCGGATGGAGAAATGAGACACATCAAAAGTTGCTTGATTTTTGTTGTCATTTGACAACAAAATTTCTATCAAGAGTGTATAACATACCACGGCACATGAGACAAAGAGTGACAAGTCATAGCGTACTACTCTATTTTCAGCATGTTGAGATTTTTCAACTATTTTTAACTCCTTTCACTCCTTCAAGATATCTTATACTTTCAAAACATGTTTATAATCTGATTAAAGAGTTAATGAATGGATTTGACTTATTTTTTTAAATCATGAAAACTTGAGATCTCTTTATTTTAAATTATAACTTAATAATCTCTTTATGAGTTAATCTCTTAATTACCATAGCTTTAAAGAGTTAATTGCAATTAGTAAGGGAGATGTTTTAAGAGGTCCTCTATACTTTACAATCACATTAGCTATTACAAAATCTACAATGACATTTTGCACTTGCAATCTATAAAGAGAGAAACCTAATTATTAGTAGATAAAAATTATAAGAAGCCATATTATTTATGAGATATAAGTAATGGAGTTTTGTATAAAACTCATGCAAAGCATGAACCAACAATCTAGATAAAAAATTACTATATTTGGTGGGTTCAACTTTAAGATTATGTTGACTGTCGAAGTTCAACACAAAAAAATACCTCATTTAAATCAATATTAATTTAATAAAAGACAATATGCTTAAGATATACATTTATGCGCAAAATTAAGAGGAAAAAATGGTTTAGGTGGAAGATTATGTACAAAAAGCATTTTTCGGAGATTTAAAGTTGAAATTTCTCCTCGACCGTTAATTGGTTTAGCCAGGGCATTTATAACACGACCCAAATAAGTATCACTTATTGGTATTTGAGCTATTCTTCCTGTTGCTTTTATAGAACTTCCCTCTTGTATCATCAAACCGTCACCCATTAATACAACACCAACATTATTTGATTCCAAATTCAAGGCAATGCCTATTATACCCTTCTCAAATTCTACTAATTCACCTGCCATTATTTCATCCCTCAGATAATATAATGACACTTGCTTGGTCTTAAGTTTTAAGTGATGTCATATCAACATCAACAACAAACCAAGCTTCCTTGTTGTATATATACCATTATATCACTTTATGGGCAAGTCCTTCTTGTATGCATTTAGTGCTTTGTCATTAAAAAATGATATATTGAAATTGCAAGCCTATATACAGTCATGTAATTGTCTATAATCATCTAAATGCCTTAATTCATGTTGTCTATCTAACACAATCGATTGCTCAAAGAACTTACATGTCATCAAGAAGCTCATCCCTCACCTTCCTTGTCTAGAAATTTCAACAAAAGACTCTCAAATTCCACATTTAAATGATTATAGTTGCTTTTGTTATGAAAAACACCACAAATCATATGCTGAAAAGATCTTGCCTCAGCTAGAATTCTCTTGAGAGTGTCTCTAACTTATAGTCCTAGGTGTTGAGGAACTTAATGACCATCTACATTAAAAAGCACAAATTGCAAAGATAAAATGTAGTTACTATATTTCAATCATTATTGTTATAAATGCAGAAGTTATGAATGTTTGAGGTGCCTCAACTTAATCTGTTATAGTCTTTAAATAAAAATGTATCTTTAACATGATTCAAATGATATAAAACTTAAGTATTTGAGGTTGGTTAGCATCATAGCATCGTCTATATGCTAAAAAAATGATAAAAAGTGCATATATTAATATAAACAAAGACAATATTTATACAAAAAGAACTCTCATAAGCACTATATAGAGATCAATAACCTGACGTAAAAGACAAAGAAATTCTTTAAATATTAAAATTTATCAATCATTTTGAAACAACTAAATTTAACTACAATACTTTCTTGAAAAGGGATTCATCAAGCGATGAAAAAGCATCATGTTACTCTTTTAAATAACAAAATAATGAAACATAAAAAAAAATTGATTAAGGAAGTTGTTACCAAATCTACAAGAGTGATCTCGATTAACTTGTTGATGTCAAGGAGCAAAAATAGGGACCACCCACCATCGAAGGATCAAGGAGCTACAACCATCGCAAAGCAATGCGGAGATAGAGAGAGAAACATTGACAAGGTGGATGATGAAATCGAAGAGGGAGAAAAATATGTGAAGGTAAAGAGATGGAATAGGAAAATAGTGGCCATGTCATACTTTATTATTGCAATTAAATGCAATTTGATTTTGAAATCTGATTTCATTTTGAAATTTGAAATTCAAATTTGAGACAATGAGGGAGAAGTAAAGTTGAACTCATTTGATTGGTTAGAAAAAAATGAAAAGCATTTAGATGCAAAATTATCTTACCTCAAAAATTAGCACACTCTACAATTTATTCACAAAATAAAATTAAGATTATTTTTTCAATAGATATTTCATTTTAATCGTCAATTTTAGATTTTTTAAATATGGATCCAGTCTTATTAAAATTTATTTAAAAAATATTTATGTTATTTATAATCAATGGACTTGATCTTTACATGTTGATTATTTTTTAGGTTCTTGCAAACTGAAAAAAAAATAATAAAATTTATTTGTCAGGATATTTGCATTATATTCACATACAAAAAAATCATTAATTTATTTAAATTTAAATTTGGGTCTAATTTTATTAATATTTATTTTAAAAAATATTAATACAATTTAAAATCAATTAACACATGCATTATGGGTTGACTATTTTTAAAATCAATTAACGCATGCATTAATATTTACCAACAATGGTCTCATGAGTATTATGAAAATGCTTTTGACATATTTATTTAATATGACTGCACATTCCAAAGACTCAAACTTGAGATTTTAAAATAAATTGATTTAACTCCATCAGCCAATTGAAATAAGCATTCCTTGATGAATTAAGAAATTAATTAAAATTAGTTAAATAAAAATTTTATTTTTTTAAAATTACCCCTTATGAAATTAATGCTATTATTTAAACGAAGAGTGAAAGACACACGGTCATTTTGTATTAATAACCAATAAATAAGGTGTTAAAAATAGGATTGAGAGTATTATTTGATACGAGTAGTATTTATATTTTGAATTACTATTAAATAAGCATTGTGATAAATGACATTGCTGTGCGGGCAATGGATTTCATTTCAGTTTATGGATGTTGCTGGAAATAAACTCATTAAAGGCCTGTTATTAGTTTTATAGAGTAGCGCTAATACAAATTCATTGATATTGATACACTGTTGAAATTGTAATTAATTGATTATTGATGTCAAGATTAATGACTGGGGTAACTATATCATTGTCTCTTTTTAATGGGAAATCATGACAATTTAAATTTGGTGACTGTACTTAATATAGACATTAAGCGTCTGTATTATCTGACCCATTGAAATTTAGATCAATGATTTTAAATTTATACTTAATTTAAAATTAATGAATGAGTGAGTTTATCTAAACTATTGATCTAAATTTTAATGACTTACATGGTATAGGCACTCAATGTTTATAATAAGTTCAGCCACTGAATTTAAATTCCATAAAAAGCTACACACACAGAGGTTATATGCTGTTATTTTGTTTGAGAATCCTATACAAGGAAAAAACTTTAATATGTAACGTGTTTATTTTTAATTAAATCAATACATGTATATTTATTATAAATTATTTATTTTATAATAGATTCTTGTTATTAATATTAATATTTTTAATATATTAAAATTTACATGTCTTAATTTAATTGAATGAAAGTATATTAAGTATATAAAAATAAGTAGATTAGTCTTGCCCATCCTACAATATAAAATACTCTGATAAAAATAAAATTTTAATAATGATAATTTTTTAATATTATCCTTTCTATTATGTATTTTTTCTTTAATATTCTTTTATAAATAAAATATTAAATAAAAGATATTTTTAAAAATATATATTTTTATTTTTAAAAAAATAAAAAATAAAGCGTCTTTAAGTTTTACTTATATATATAATTTTATCCAAAAATCACTTATTAACCGAGACAGAGGATGTAATTTTTATGGCTAATTAAACGCCTATCAAATGACTAAGACCTGACCCTTGGTTGCATTGCGATTCAAATGGGTGGCTGAAAGAAGAATTTAAAAGTTAATTTAATACCACAATGAATTAAATGTTGTGTTTTGTTAAAACAGCAAGATTTTCATTTTCCAAATACATTATTTACAGTAGTTTGTTTGTTGAGAAATTCTTGCATGAATTTAATACATCATATTATAAATGTAGATTTAAATTCGGTGAGTGGTATAAATTCACTTACTTAATAATACCTCAATTATATATATTGGATTTTATCAATACTCTAAAATTATTAAAATATATTTCCTGCCAAAAATTTAAAAAAATCATCATGATCAAAATAAATTGTCCCTTCTAAAAAACAATTCAAATTTATTATTTTTTAAATATTACATGATACAGTCTCTGACAACCATTCAATTAAGTTGAAGTATTATTTTTTGAGTGCAATGGGAAATTTTATTAACCAACAGGAAAACTATACAAGCAAGCAAAAATAACTTCACGTCAAAATCCTAGGTGTAGAAAAACATCTTTTGTTGATGAGCTCCATGATACACTAATTGACTAAGTAAATTTAAGCCACTGAATCTAAATCACATTCATGCTTGTTCAATAAAACTGTACAAATTCATGCTTGTTCAATAAAATTGTACAAGTTCAGTTAAATAAAATTGTATGTGTCATTATTTTTAATGACCTTAATTTTAGAATATAATGTCTCTTTTTGTCTTCTTTTTTCTTTTCATCATTGTCATTGTAAAATCAATTTATATTTATGAACACATGGCATGATATGCTTTTATTGAATAGATTATGAATGATGTGAATTAGAATACCAAATTCATATAATAATTTCTAAGGCCACTTTACGGGGCATATACACAATAGCTACTAGCAAGACAGTACTGTTAATCCATAGAAACTTGTTATATATTCTATATTTTATATCATTGCATGAATATATCAATATATTCATTCTGATTCACGCATATATTCATGGCTCGGGCCCATAAGTCATATTATTCCAAATCCATCATTTTTTTTTTCGAAGTTCTGTAATTGTTGATCAGGCTCAATGTCAAGCCTCAAAACCCATTTTTTTATTTTAAAAAGTGTTAAAAGTATATTTTTATTTTTATATTTTCTTTTCAAGGAGACCTCAATACTTTATATTAATAAGTGGATCATTTTTTTAAATTATTTTTTAAAGGAATAAAAATCTCCCTCCTTAACGGATCACTAGTGGAAGGGTTTTTGCTTTTCTTAAAAATAGTTAAAGGAAAAAAATAATCTATTTATTAATACAAGGTACCCAGCACTTCTTAAAAAAAAGTACTGAGACATGAATGCACTTTAATCTAAAAGTAAATATTAATAATTGCTTTAATTTATGCAATGATTATTTTTCTTCTAACAATGACTAGAATGGAACAAACAATTACAACTTCTCCTCTAAAATAATTATTTTTCTTCTAACAATGACTAATATTTAAATTAAAGCAGCAACTAATATTTTTTATTTTAAAGTAGGGTATTTTAGTTATTTAACAAAAAATCAATAATGCTTAAAAAATCTCTAAAAACTTGAGAAGAATCATGATATTTTACGAAATTTTATTATCATTTACATACTTCAATGGATTAAAGTGCATTTTCTCTATCTATTTTTCTTGGAGGAGCGTTAAGCACCCTACACTAGTAAATGTGATTTTTTTTCCTAAGCTATTTTTTTAAGAAGCAAAAATCTCTTTCTATTAGTGATCAATGCTTTGTTTATTAGTACAGGGTGTTAGCATTCTTTGAAAGAAAGTAGAGGAACAAAAAGACACTTTAATCCTTTTTAAAATCAAATTTATCATTATCATCATAAATTTAAAGTTCAAAAATATGTTTTAAAGCTTGAATTTAATTCGAAGACATTAAATAAAGAGACGTACCTTTTTATTCAAGGCTTAAAATGACTGGGCACAAAAGCCATTTTATATTAAAAAAAAAATCAAATTTTAAAGGGAAGCCCAAAATAAGAGTTTAAACAAAATAGCCTGATAGGTGGGACCCATATTTCATGCTTTAATTCAACGAGGTTGCATTTGGGAAGATGTAAATAATATAAATAAATAACAAATGTGAGGCAACCAAAATAAACAAAGGCAAGGAAAGAATAGCTTCGTTGGAACTTGGAAGGGATTCCCTGGAAAGCAATGAAATTGTAATGGATAGGAGAGAGGTGATGATTCATGATTATAGACTCATTCTTCGATCGAAGCTTGGAAGCTCTGGTGCACCCAGGACGCCCCAAATTAGAAATGACAAGGGACGGCGAAGGATCAGCGGAAGATATTAGGATTGAATGAACGGTGATGGATGCCCGGAGACGTCACACGTTCCCCACCACTAACACTCAACGTCCCCACGCCCTAAAAAGCCTCTTTCATTCTTGTCTCTTTCTCTCTCTTTCCACTTTTCTCCCCCCCTTTTAAACCTTTATCTCCGTTTTGGTTTATTACTTATTATGTGCTCGGACTAGAATTCCCAATCACCCCGACAGCTGTCTCCACTTTTGCTCCACTATTAAGGGCCACTTCTTCCTGCCCACATCACTTCTGACGTGGTCCTCATCTCAACCTTTGCTCTTTCCCTCGTTCGCCAAACTCGCCTTTCTTTTCCCATCACTGTAGCCATCATCTCGCTGCTCGCACCACCAGCGCTTTTTCACACCCATCACAACATCACATGCCTATGGTTTCATCGCATTCATCACAGCACCTCTTCTAAAACTTGGCACGTAAGATATCATGTTAAGTTCGTCGAGCAGCGTGTCACCCACATGTTCCAGCAAATGTAACCATATAGAGTCTGTTTTTAAGCTCCTAGTCTTTCGTCTGTTTCTTTGTACTTTGATTCTGCATTGTTTCCTGCTGCTTTAGTAATGGATTCCAGTAATTATTCAAAAAAAAAAAAAAACACAAAGTCCGTCCAGCAAAGAGAGACACAAGCTACGGAACAAGACACGATAACCTAAAGCACTGGAATCCGAATTGGCAATAATGGACCGAAAAGGAATAAAAGGGGAGAGAGGCTATAGCCACCATTCAAATGGATGAGGATAACGAGTTTCGAAAATGGAACGAACACCACCAGAATGACATTATTGGAGAAACCCATATATGGAGGAAAAAAAGGGAAAGGCAGGACTCGAGCCTCATAACACATGACCACGTCGGCCCCTCCACGATGTTTCCCTTATTGCCATTTAATGCGAAGGCGAAACCATACAACAACAACATATCCTCTTTACTACTCCATCAGGAAACAAGCAAACACCGCATTAATTCGTCTCTTAACTGCCCTAAAACAAATTATCTTACAGCATCAATTTTGTACACCCATGCCTGCTCTCTGTAGCATCTTACGGTTAGTTGTTATGAGCAAACCCTCTACCTTGCTCTTCCCCCCATATGATCTTCTTCCTGAACCACATTTATTACAAATCTGTACAATGATGCAGCTGTATCCTCCCTCATCTTTTCCATCACTGCCTCTGCTTGTGTGGACACGTGCACTTTGCATTACTGTCTGAAAGCGTCTGTACAAATAGGAAGGAAGAAAATGCGAGAGTGAGTGCTCAATATGTGGTCAACGAGCGATTTCCTCGTGTTGAGAAATATTGACATTGTTGTGATGACGATCCAGTGTTTTATTTGACATGCCTTTTTTTGGATACAATTGGCAAGCAAAACTTGAAAAGAAAATTTATTTGACATACCTGAACCTGCTTTTGAAGGTCTTTAATGTAGTCGACAGCCAAGTCCAACATGTCTGCTGTGTTTGTTTGCTGAAATACGGAGAGGGAAAAAATCATCATTCATTTTCCTTCCTTCTCACATACCGGCTTGCTGTGTGTGTGTCTGTGTGTGTGTGTGTGTGTGGGGAAAAATCTTACTTTGTCCATGTTGGGGACCAGATCTTGTAGTTTCCTCATGCGCTCACTGATCTTAGTTCTTCTAACCTGACCCCAATTCACATCCACGTAACCATAAAAAGTTAAAATCCAACGTAGTTTAAATATACTACAATTTGCCAAATTATAGTTTTTAATTGCAAATCCCGAAAAAAGCAATGCAAATGTAATCCAGAAACAAGATGCTAAAAACAATTGAACCACACTTTTTTTTTGTCTTTTTTTTGGGGAGGGGGGGGGCTTAGGAGTATAAAGAAGAAAATGTATTTATTGTTCCAGAAGGTTAATTGGTCAGTGAATTTTAGAAATGCATGATTTTTTATTATTATTTTTTTTTTAATCGCTACTTATCAGTATACATCAATAAAAAAAAAAAAACAGAAACTGAATCATGTAAATTTAGTATTCATAGACCAAATAATTGACGCCGGACCGATATATATTTCCTCTATCATAAAATGTACCCTCTCTGCGATGCTTCTCGGGTGAGTCGCACACCCCCTCTTAGCACGAATTTTACAGGGAACAGAATCTGAGAACTGCAGAAACTTTTCAATGGCTGCCATTTCAGCTGAAGTTTTTGGCAAGCTGAGGTGATGAGCCAGAGGAGCAGGACCAGGCTGGCTGGCTGCCTCGTTCTGTTCAAGGACAACCAAATCGGGTCAATGGTATTCCATTTGCAAAATATACAACAGAAAAATGTTCAATAATTCTGTACCTGAGTCTCAGAAAATGTTTTTGCATCCTCGTCTCTAAATCTTTTTAGTCCAGCAGTATTGTCAGACATGAGTGCAGAATCGTTCCAAGGACCTGGGGGGAAACCTGTGATAAACTCATTATCTTGACTTTCAGCAAAAGATTCAGTGTCTTGAATATGATCTGTGTTGCCTTTGCCCCCAACTTCAGCTATGGAAGACATTAAGCCTTTCGAGTATTTTGGCGGATTTTTCATCCTCATCGCTGAAGAGAAGTTCGCTTCTTCGCTTGTGTTATTACCAGATCCCAATATGCCTGCGCCTCTCATAGTAGCAAAGCCTGCCAATTAAGCTTGCATAGCGTCATTATGACAACCTATTCATGAAGTAAAAAAATGAAGGTTTGGATAAATATAAAGCCCTCAGCAAACAAAACATCTAATATTACAACCCATGATAAGCTCATTCAACCTTGTCCCTAAATTGACACCTTTTTTTTTTTTTTGCAACTATAAGCGTGAGACTTAAGTTTAAACATCTCCTTGGCCATGTGCAGAAAAGAAATATGGCAAACAAGAAGCAAATTGCTAAAAGTAAAAGATGATTAAAGAAGGGTAATCTTGAGATGTATATTTTCCAAGAATGAAGTAGAACACAGCCAAAGGACAAGGAAAATTGAAGGTGAAGACAGAACATATTACTTTCAATGTTTATGGTGGAAAAGAGTCCAGCGGGTGAGCTATTGTGCCTGATTAGATTGGAATTATTTGCATCGGGAGCCTTCATATGTGACAATCGATGACTTGCCCTCGAATAGACTCCTTCCATAGCTGAAGAAGTCAGGGTCTGATTCGGCAAAGGTGGACGCCCTGAGCTTTGGAAAAGATTCTGCGGAGCAGATACAAAATTATTAATACTGTTCTGCTGCTGCTGCAGCTCGAAAGCCTCCATTTCATTGTTCACGGAAGGCATAACCTGAGGCTGCTGATCCATCTCTTCCTTCACAGCAGAATTTTGTCGAGCAGATGAAAGATATTGAGCCGGTGCATCTTCTGACTCATTAGCAAGGCTATTCATAAACCGTGAAAAAATTCGCTCTGTTTCGGGGCTGGAAGGCCGATTGAACACGTCCTCATAGAATTCCTTGTCTATGACATTCGTGAAATATGAGCTCGGAGCCGATCTGTACCGTGTCAAACCAGAATTCATCTGCTGCTGCTGCTGATGACCATGTAACATTGAAGAGCGGTGCTCAAGATCTGACTCCATTGCTTCCCAGGTTCACTTCAAAATTCTATTCAGGTGTATCGGATTTTTATGACGGAGAAGGCTTTGTTCTTTTCGACGAATTTCGTGCCAACTTTCCCTTCTCAGTTCTCAGATCGTGCCATGTTTCTGGGTACTCCAAGGAAGTTTGCTGGCAATTGCAAGGACATATTTTGAACTTAAATATGCGTTGAAGCCGAAAACTGTAGAAAGGCGAAGCAGATCTAAAACTAATAAATCAAATCCAAAACCAGATAATCGGGTAGGACACTAAATATGAAGTGTGGTGCAGCTAAAGTACAGATAAAGGACAGGAAAAGAGAGCAGTATGTCACGGCCTTGGAACTCCCTTCCCTTGAACCGTGCCGGCCTTAGCTTGATCCCTCTTTTGATCTTTGCTAAGTCAGCCGAATCCCACAAGTAGGCAAGGAGGCTAAGAGAGCTAGATGCACAAGTAGAGAGTAGAGAGCTTGAGTGAATGAACTTTAAGAGCTTTTACACTAAGCTTGAGTTGAGTTACAAATGAGGGGTGAGGGGGTATTTATAGGCCTCCCCCTTTCTCTAGAAAATTCCCACCTCCTTAATGGACGGTTGGGATTGATTCGATCTAACGGTGTACATTCTATCTCTAGATAATTCTCTAGAAATATCTACAAGAAATATCTTGATAATTACAAGGAGACTACTAGAATGTACAAGAGCAAGATATCTCTAGAATGGTCTGGATGCTTCAAGTGTTTTCTACACTACTCTAGAGATATCTAGGTCTTTCGAGGACATACCGGCGTATTCCAGAAGACTCCGGGGTGTTCTTGATTGTCCTGGATCGTTCCGGATACTTCTAGAATATCTTAACCTCATGAAAATTCTATCTTCGTCACAAGTAGAACTACAAGTGGCAAGTTTTTTTTTTTTTTTTGGTTTTTTTGGCTCTCGAAAATAAGCAGCAAAAGCAAGAGTCATGAGTGAAAAGAGGAAGCGGGCACTCTGTTGCCGAAAATGAATCACTCAAAACAAAAAAAAAATATATATATATATATATATATAAGATTCGCAACAAAAGCAACAGTGACAGGAGAGAAAGCACAGGCAAGGAAAAACAACAAGCACGCACCGGAATCCCTCAGTATAGCGAAGAGAGGTGCGGGAGCGGCGAGCGAGTGGATATAGAGCGGAAGGATGAGGAGAGAGGAAAATTTTGGCATTAAAAATGGAGGAGTGGGGCGAGGAGCCAATAAGAAGTGAACACATTCCATGAAACCGGGGTCTCAGATATTGGCATGTTTCCAGGCCCCATTTACTAGAATGCCCCCAAAATAGTTGCCTCTTGGTTGTCTTATTATTATATCGGGGGAGAACTGGAGGGAGGGGAATCCTGTTTCAGTCTGAGAATATGAAAGAGGGGAAGAAGCCGTGTTGAGGTTCAGTTGACCTTTTGTCATGGCTGAATAAATATGCCATTCCCTGCAAGTAATATCCAATGAAAAGCGCGGTGGGGGCGAGATCACTTCCGTGCCTGCGCCTCTACCCTATCTATCTTTTCACCCTGCTTTTATTTGTATTTTCCTTCATCGAAATATGCAAGCGAAACTGGAATTCACTGAACCTTCCCCTCCCCCTCGTGGACGAAAGGTAACTTGACTTTTAACCCTTTGTAATTCCACCTTGAGAACGGTCAGAATGAAGATGATGTGTTTGGAGAGTTACTCCATCTCGGACCATGTTCATCTGGTCAGACTTACATTGGTCAGCTCTATACATTGAATGGCTTTGCTACCGGCTCAAATTTAGTTAATTCCATTTTTTTAAAAAAAAGTACGTATTCATACAAAAATAGTTAGAAATACAATTTATATTTTTTATGTATGTAATTTTTATAATTTTTTTATTAAATCAAGTGCTTAACTCAACTTCGTTTGTTTTCACCAGGTACAGTATCTGTGCCACGGGAGCAGTTCATAATATATTGAGAGTGTTGAATGTTAATTTTCATCCAACTATTTGAAGGGGTGTATTTTTTTTTTCTTTTGTTGGACGCAATTATGTTTGAAGCAAGTGCTGGTTATACTTTTTTATATTATATGCAATACAATACTCCAACAATTCACTCTCGGATTGAGATATGCAAATTCATGTAGAGTTTGTCTTTAAAAAGAATAATAAAAGATTTTATATTTTATAAAAATAATAATAAAATAAGGGAAACTACAATGAAAAGAAAAATTTCACAAAAAATCACGAATATCAACTTTAGATTATTTAAATCCAAACAGTTTTAATCAAATTATACCCTCTAATGAGTTAATAAATTGTATTTAAAATTACACATGCTTTCCATACTTACTATTATTTAATTGGATGTCTTAATTATAAAATATTATTAATTACACTTCTCAATTAAGAACATTTTAAAAATACTTGTCTATAAATGGCCGAATAGTTTCCAATACATCAAAAACAAAAAAAAATAAAATAAAAAACATTACAAGCTGGAAACTAAAAGAAGCTAGAACACGGAAGACACATGTCCAATTGCATTGCTCTTGTAATATTTTGAATTTTGATTCCCAAACTTAAGATATTAACTGTGGGAGATTAGGAATAAGTTAAGAGTTTAATGGTTTAGGGATGGTTAGAATGTACTACCAAACCTAATTATTGTCGATTGTAGCCTTAAGATTAGTCCTAGAAGCTTAATAGGTTGTGCGGGCCCAAAATAAGGAGTAGTGAGATTCTCGATTTTAGCCACCCATGGATGAAAATCTTCACCATTTATTAGCTCGCAGACAAAATTGCAAAGCTTACAACTACACATGGATGATACCTTAGAATTGCATTTTAAGTGGCCAGAAGTTGTAGAAATCAGAGAGGAAGAGAGGGAGACTTGGAGAGATGTCGAAGGGCTCTACTAAGGCAACATTTTCAAGAGCTTTTGGGCTAACAACCACCTAAGGTAAGTTCTCACATCATTTTTCTTCAATTCGAGCTAGTTTTTAAGTTAGGATTTTGATGTTATTCCTTAAATCCACCCCCTTGTTGGATATCTAAGCTTTGGGTTGTTATTAGCCGAATTAATAGAGTTAAATGAAGTTATTTGATGTTGGTTTTTGCTCCTAGAACATTGATTTCTAATGGGTTGAGCTTTAGGTTCAAATTTCTTAAGGGTAGGAAAACCCTAAGCACTTTAAGGATGAATTAGGGCTATAAGTTGTTATAGTTGTTGGAAGCTTATGAAAACTAATAAGCTCAATTGAATGGAAGTTACACTTGTTATTGAAATTATTGGTGGTCAAAGTGTGAGTTAGGAAATGGAAATTGGTGTTATATTGAGTTATTGGTGGTACTAGTTATTGTTGATTGTAGATTAACTTTGTTGCACGGATTATGGAGCTTGATTTAAGCAAAGGAAACAAGTTATATTGGGATAATCTTTAATCTCTTAAAGGTTTTAAGTAACCGAGGGATATCTAATTCATGCTATTGCTTGCTAAGTTAATTTAGGTTATTTTGTGAATATGATAAAGCTTAATTTATTTAAATATAAACTTGATTATGGCTTTGGAAAAATATTTGCAAGTGACATTTTTCTTGAATTTTTGTTACAACATATTATATTAGAAATGCTATATATTATTAGGCTGATTTTATTATTAAATGGTGGGTTAATGCTTGCATGCTCATGATAGTTTAATTATATTGTTTAATGCATGTTGTTTAATTTCATTAGTCCATGAAAAGTGGAAATGCATGTTGATAAACTGCATATTAGCGTGATCATGATTTGGGTGGGAGGATGCCCTAGGTAGAGCAGAGGTTTCTTTCTACATAGAACCATATAAATTCACCCTGGACTAGGTGTAGTGGTCACGATCAAGTTTGCATGAATCTCACCCCGAACTGGGTGTAAGTATAGGTACCTAAGCCTATTGCCCTTTTACATCACTTTGGACTAGGTGTGGCACTAAGCAATTATGACACCCTAAGGGATTCGACAATGGGGGGAATCCATAGTCTAAGATTAAATGATGCATCTTTGGCTAAGTGTCTCATCATGATTAGAGAGGTTCGGCTAGTCCAGTCACAAGAATTTGTCCTATTGAATTGTCAGCTCACGGATTCGGTCAGCAATATAAGGTGAAGATAAGGAGTTGAAGATCATGCATTTATTTGTATCACGAGATGTGATATAAATGTATTGTGATAACATGTTTATTGTCTTACTATGATTTTTATACATGCTCACTCTACATGCCTTTATTGATTTAACTTGTATATATGTAAATTAGATATTTTCTTAATTACTGAGTAGTTGTGCTTATCCCTATTTAATACTTTACAAGGACTGGCTCCAACAAGAAAAGGGGAAAACCATTTGAGCATAGAAATTTGAGATTCCTGTCATGTAAATTCCTCGTTTACTTATTTCTTTATGTGTAATATAATGATGATAATTACCTTGCCAGCTTAGGATGTTTATTTTAAATTACTTATATCACTGCATATTATTGATATCTAATTAGTTGCAATTTAGAGCCTTGAGCTTTATTTTATGAGTTGTGATTGTGAAAGGCTTAGACACCGGTGCAAATATACTAATGATCACTTTGTTGACTAAATATGTTTGTGTTGGAATTTGGTGTATTAGATATCTCCCCTATGCTTTGATGATTAAGGGGTTAAGATTTGGAAATGAAATTATGCTGGATATACATACATACATACATATATATATATATATATATATTTGTGATGCATTATTGTAGGTTATCTTAAGTCCTTTAAGGGCTCAATCTAAGTTGTGGTTGAAATATTTCCATTACCTAATTACAGTTAACTATAAAACCCAAGGCAATATTTAGATTAACCTAATTAGATTACCAAATTTGTAATTTGTAAAAATGGGATCCTAAATTTTCATAAATCATAAATCGCTTAAACACCATTTAATAAACCTCAAATCAAAGTAAAAAAAAATATTTTGAAAGCATGAGATATATCGAAAGAGTGAAAAGATTCAAAAACAGTTAAAAAATATCAAAACATGAAAAAATAGGGCAATACAACGAGTCATATTGCACATATTAGACAGCAACCTGAGGCAACTTTGGTTCCAAATTTAAGGCTAAAATCACAACTAATTACACATATTAAATCCCTCTGGCCATACCTCATATCAATAGACTTAATTACCTTGATTAAGCTTAGTTAATTAGATTCAAATTTCTTGAATGTTACACTCTTCCTTCTCCTTCTCTCATTTTTTCTTTTCTTCCCTCTATTTTTTACATCAATTTTGCATCTTATTTCTATAAAAAAAATGTACTATGCATAATAATGCTTGTCTCCATGTGCCATTGCATGCGGTATAGAGAAGTGAACTTCGTATTCTGGTGGCTCGTGCACTATGACATGCCGTGCACGCACCATGACATGTAACACAAAGCTATTTCTCCTTATTTTTCTCACTTTGTCATGCCCAGGTGGCCTAATTTCACTCCAAATTTAATCTTAAAGCTAAAATCACAATCCAAAACATCCATTAACTCTCTGTAATCACATAACACATACATTTACTTAATTATCCTTATTTACTCAACTAATTTAGAGTTAAATTTTCCCGAATGTCACAGTGGTTTGTGTTGTTAGAAATTAGTTGGTATGGACACCTTATTCATTTAAATGTAAATGATATTATTATGTGACTGGGTGTCCAATATTGTGATTTGTTTTATTTTAAAAGTAGAACTAGTGCCAAGAATTACTTTATTGTTTAAGTTCTTTAGGATTATTTAGACTTTCTCATTTGGATGTCAGATGTTGGATCAGGTTGTGATGGATGTTCACTCCCAATAGTTATTTTTATGACAATACTACCTTGTCCCAGTGCCTATATAGTATACTACTACGTAAGGCACCTGTGCTATGGCACACTGCATAGGGGAGGTCATGACATGACAGACTATGTGTAAGCTACGACAAACGCTCTTCTGGGTTCAAGATTGTATATGTATATTATGTTGATATATTATTGCTTAGAAATATGAAAGCTATTTAGTTATGTTTTTGTCTTGTTGTTTAAAATATGTATAACTTGTCAAAATATTCTAAAATATTGTTGTTGTTAGAATTTTGTTCGGAAAAATTAATTATCATGTGGTAGGCCCTTATTGGACTCAATGAGTGACTCGTAGCTTGATCCAACTCATCTTTGATTGGGTGATTTGGCTACTGAGCATAATGTAAAGAAAGATATAAGGTGTAGTAATGCAAATTAATATATTTGCATTTAGACCATGTAAACATAACAACTGAATAGTGTTTGCTTTTTCCTTAGAATAGATTAAGCTCCATCAATCTCCTTGCAAATTCAGAAGACTTCTTCTAATAACAATCACAACTAGGTTACGCAATTGTGATGAGTTATTGGAAGTGCTATTTCCATATGCATGTAGATCAATTTCATCCTAAGTGCATATATGCTTTAGAAAGTAGCAAGAATAATGACAATCATGAATGATTTTGCAAATATCTAGCTTGTGGCCATCATAAATGATAGAGTTTTTGATTAACTTTCAAATACCATCGATTTAAATTAAAAATCTCTAAAAAAAGATAAAAAATACCTTATTAATTATATATTAAAAGACACAAAACCTCTTATATTTTTTAACACACGATAGTTGAAAAATATATCATGATACTGAATGGATGAAGTACATCTATGCAGTGACCAATGATATCTGTATAGATAGTAAGGGTTGAAATTGATGCATTGCGTCATTTTATTAAAAAAAACAAAAAACAAAAGAAATGCATCTAACTGTTAGTTGGGGCGTAGGGCCACCCTTGCCATGCAGAAATCAAGATGCTTGCTAGCTATGGCCATGACATGAGAAGCCTAGGAAACACATGTTACATGCAATGTTATGGACTACATCTGGTCCAAGTACGTCAGAGTACTGATTTATAATACACTGCTTAAATTGTACTCAGATCACATGGTCTTAATTAAATTAATATTTTAAAATTTGATAAATAAAAAAATTGAAATTAATTTTAGATAAGTAACAGCTAATTATGAATTATTGTGAAAGCATTTATTTAAAATGTATCAAACATTTAAAACTTTTTGTTTTAATTTGTTTGAGAATATAAAAAACCGTCCATCAAGAGGCCCAAGTACAGCAAAAGGATTTTCTTAAACAGTAATTATATGTCTTTTAATATTGCAACAAAAAAATGACTTTTAATAATATTTTGAAATCGAGCTTTATTAATATTAACTAATTCGAGCTACTTCATTACAGCTTTTTCATTCATGAAGGAGAAATGGCACTGGTAAAGCACTCTTGTTTTGATGATAGAGGATCTCTTCCTTGTTTTTTTTTTTTTTATTTCTTTCTTTCTTTTCCTCTTTTTAATCATTGGATCAGAATTCTATCAGTTTATTCATCACCGTTCATGGAATACCCCCTGTCCCTCCATTCAATATCTCAATCAAGAAAAATGGCAAATGGCAAATGGCAAAAGCTACGTAAAATCAAGGGTGGTCCCGGGGCAAGGAAACATTACGCTTTTGCCCTACCATTTGCTCATTAATTATTAGTTGTTCCAATATTTCCAATTCGAACATCGTCTCTCAATTTTTTTTTTTGATTGAGAGTCAAATAGGTTCACTAACAAGAAGGGAGAAATAACAAATAAATCAAAACAACATCAAAAAGAAAAAAAGAAATGTGGTAGACAAAAAGGCAGAGCCAGATCCAGAGTCAAGAGGTGTGAAATTATTTAATAAAAATTTAATATTTTTAAAAAAATAATAATTATGCTAAGACTAAGACTATAATAATATAAATAATTTTATCGTCATTTTTTATTTTAAAAATTATATTGAACAGATTGATATGATATTTTATTATAAACATGCTATTCATATATTATCTAGATCATTAAAATATTATATATTTAATAAGTTTTTAAACATAAATATTTTTTATTTAATTCAAACTGTAAAATATCAAAAATAAGGAGTGCAAGGTTATAAATTTTATACACCCCACTAATTTTTCCAAAATGCACCCGCTGAAGTCTATGTGGCTGCGCGACTAAAACATGTGTCTTTCTCCCAATTGATGCTCCTAAAATAAATTTGCAGGCTCGTTAAAAGTTATTTAGGAGAGCACAAATATCCTGCGGAACGACGGACGGAGAAGAAACATAAACTAAATCATCAGTTTGAGAGAAAAAAGTCGGCCAGCGAAATATGGCCGCTATCCAAAGTAAAACTATACGGAGATAATATGCTTTAAAAGAGGACACAAAATTCACGTATCTACGTTTTGACCAGGTAAGCGGGCCAAGTTGTCTCTCTCGGAAGATCAATATACCCATAATTGTATTTAATTTCCTCTTCTTCCTGCAAACAAAACTCCATCCTTTATTATAACGGTGAACATCCTCTGCTTAGATGTGATAGACATGTGGATCAAGAACTTTCTCTTCAGCTACATGTCTCTACATCATAATGCATTCAGAATAGAGTATAGTCTTGGCTTGTGCTTTCTACCATGTAATGTCTAACTATATGTTACTTAGTTTTTTTTTTTTTTTTGGTTACGGAACAATATAATTGGATCGTGTTGATTTTTATAGCATTAAATCAATTTGTTTTTGGTATGTTGAGCAGAGCTGGTAATATGAATTTAAGCTCCCTCAAAACTTTGCAAATTGAGTTGGCAAAAATGAAGTTCATTTAGATGCGGGCTTATTTTGGCCAGCACTGTAGTGGCTTTTTTTTTTTCATTTTAATATTTTAACTCCTCTAATCCTCTTGCCTTGCACACTCAAAAAGCTACACTTTAAACCCAGTAATTCTTAGAATTATCAATATTAAATTCTCAGCTATAATTAGAATTTGCTTTAATTCCTTCACCCTCTATTTTGTAAAAAAATAATAATTAAATTTATGTCAGCAAAACACATGTCGTATTGTATAATTTTTATTATATTGATAGGGAACTTCATTATTTTCTATATTCATATTTATCTTCTTGCATTTATTAAATGCTAAAAAAATCATTAAAAATAATTTTTTTATCTTTATTAAAAAAATAGAAGTGGAAATTTATTGAATTTTAAGGTAAAATTAATCAAAATTAATTTTTTTTAATTTTTTTAAATACAAGATCATGAAAAAATTATATAAAAAAATTAAGGTCTAGTTATATCAAAAGATTATACAATTGGGGGGCCGTTTTTCTTAATTTTAATAAAGCACGCTGGGAGCAATTTTTATAAATGACAGAACAGAGGGGGAGTAGTTGTTGTAGGGTCATCATTATTAGAGTCAGTGAGCGGTGCCTCTGCAGATCGGTCATTATTTATTTTCTAGTTTTTGAATGTCAAGGATATGATTTATTTCCAGGATATGAGCATTATTGCCCTGTAACTACAATTTATGAAAGTATGATTCCGGAGTTGAAGCTATTATTTCCTAGGATTAATGAAATAATGTTTCCTATGAAACAGAAGAAGATAAATTTATTTGTATCTGAGAAAGTGAAAAAATAACTTTTCTGAAAGAAACAAAAACCAAGGCATGCAGGTTACATCCTCTACGAAAAGTGTAGATAACATGGATTTTGAAAAATTTGTCAACAACTCGACATAGGCTAAAATCATTGCAAGGATTTAATTAATATTTTTTTTGAACGAAAAAGATATCAAAATTACAAAAAAAATGCCCTTATGTAATTTTTTAATTCATGGTCTATAATTTTTAAATCCTTATCATAATTTTTTTACCTTATTCTAAAATTTTTAATATTTTTTTATTTTCTGATTAATTAATGATTAAAATTAATTTTTGTTAATGAAAAAAATCAAATTATATTATTTTTAAAAATTAAAAGAAAACCTTATATAAAAAATAAGTTTAACATTTTAGATGCTATTAGACCTGAATTTATGGGCTAATTTACTCTTCTATCGGTTGGAAGTTTGCGAAGCTATATGGCAGAGACAAAGTACATAACATTGAAGTTTCTCACTAAGTTTAGTTAAACCTTTTTATTGTGTTTATGGATTGTGATAGGTATTTAATTATACTTTAAATTTTTAACATCCTTTAATAATTTAAAAATATTTTTATTGTTATTTAGATAATTAATTTTTTAAAAAATTAATTTTGTTTATAATAAAAAATAAAAATAATGGATTTGCATTTTTAAAAAACAGAGAACAAATTCAAAAAAAATATATTGTTGGTGGTTGGCCCCATCAACCTACTGATGATGAATTCAGGTTAGGAAAATACTAGCCCACCAAGTAGCAAGTTTTTCCATTTCGCGCTTGTCACCAGTTCTATGTTTGGTCAAATCAACGGCGATGAAGTCAACTTACTCACACAACACAGAATTGTTACGTTATTTTATTTTGTTTTCTGATTACACGTTACATATGCCATGTTACTGAAAAATAAAACAGGGATTATACTTCAGATGACAACAAGGAAAATCGCACGATGATTTTATTACAATATATCGAATCCGTACGTCCTGCTTCACAGTACCCTTGAAGGCTGAAATGTCATTGTCACGAAGAGCCACATTAATTTCTTTTCGTACACAAAGGGGCAGCATAGCTCCCCACAATCTGTGCATATTTTATTTGGGTGAAAAAGAACGCATAATATATTTAGAAAAAACTTATATTCTTAATTTTATATATTTAAAATATTTATTTTTAATTAAATTAAGACATTCAATTGTTTATAAGTTATTTATTTTATAACACCCTTTTATTAATATTAACTATTTGAGCTTGAAATAACATGACATTTGATTATATATTAGAAGTACAAAAGAGTAAATGTCAAATCTAATAAGTAACATGTTAAGATAGGGCCCAGCCCATTTTAAAAAGAGACATATTGAATTGAATAAGTGTCGAGTTATGAAGAAAATATAACCTTTAAAACTTGAAATAATTGAATCAAGAAGATAGTTATTTGAACGTGCCTCGAGTCTTGTAAGATTGTTCCTAACAAAGGCAAATATTGCGGCACGAAGCAACTAGGCTCTTGATTTTGTAGACATAATGATCTCAGACAAACATTATAAATAGAATCCTAAAGAAAAAATTAAGGTACATCTAATATATAAATAGAATTTCTATTTTCTTAATTAATTAATATTTATTAATTATTTTTTATTTATTATATAATTTAAATAATCTACTCCTTAATGTTCTAATTGAATGAACAAAACAAAATACAACAAAACAATCCAAATCCAAACCAATAAAAAAAATATATTCATTGGAGGGAAGTCAAAAGGTTAAAGAAAGAGTTTTTTAGGAAAAATAGGAAAAAGATGTTTTAGATGGACCTCTTTTCTTTTTTCTTTTTACAATTCTTCCTGATAATCTTTTTTACTTTTAGACAAAATCGTATACTTATTTTATTTAAACCTTGTTTGCATCTTTTTTATTTTGAATAACTTTTTTTATAAATTTCTTTCTATATGAATTCGAATATAGTAATTCTAGTTAGAAAGTAAAATATTTTTTTATTATTTCATTAGAATGAATAGTAAATAGTCATCCCCTTTAATTGCCAGATATTCGTATTTTCTATTATTTCAATTAAAATCAATTGGAAAGATTAGAAATCAGCAGAAGAAAAAGTAAGTAAACCTAACCGATTGAATCAGAACTATATCAACTATTCTGATATTAACCAATTTTGGGGTAAACGCTTTCTTCCGCTTATCATTTTTTTTTCACTTAATTCTTATACATAGAAAATGAGACTCAATATTTTTATTGCGAATTCAAATGAAATTCAAATCATAGTATATTAATTCTATATATTAATAATTAGAATTAATATTAATAATTCTAAATAATTTTATATTAATTTATATTAATATTCAATATTTATTATATTCATAAATATTATATATTAAAAACATCTAATTTTTTATTTTATTAATAAATATTGAATTTCAATTTCATTAAATTAATAATTAAAATTAGAATATTTTAGATATCAAATATTAGAATATTAAATCAATTAATAATGAATAAATAGAAGCTGTTTTATTTCACTCATATAACTATCTGATTTAGTTCATCAATCTGAATTCTGAATAAAAAATAATGCAAATCCAAAATTCGGATATCTATTCTGATTTTTCTACCCCTTTCTTATAGCAACTAACAACAAGCAACTCACTCAGACATGTCATTAATTAAGTTATCTTTTACATTGCTATGTGCTTAAAATTTTAGTTCTTATTTCAATTTCTTATAATTATGTAACTTTTACACCGCTAATCAAGCTCTTTTCCTTACAATTACCTTACATCTTTGCATTTGGGCAAACTATGGTAAGAGAATTCGGAGACTCTTGTTGACATTGAGACTTCACATCTCTAACACGCCTAGTATTGTTGAAAACCTAGAACATTAATAATATATTAAAATCTACTTGTTTTGATTTGATTGGATAAAAATATATTAAGTATATAAAGTTAAGTATTTAAGTTTTGCCCATATGTTTATATCCATTTGCAAATATACCTGTGAAAACTATAAACAAGCACTACTTTAACAATGACAATATTCAATAATTATTTTAGCAAATATTCAACGATTATGAACTATTGAGTAATCAGGCACTAGATATTCTTTGAGTCTTTATTCAATGTTTTTTAACCATTGAATATTTACACTTTATTCAACGGTTGTTTTTTTTAACAAAAATAGTTAAACATATGTTTGAGGGAATTTTGTTAAAATAACAGCGAGGTAATATTCAACAGTTTAAAAAACCATTGTATATTATTTATATATTGAATGTATAAGTAATATTCAACAATGTTGTATAAAACCGTTGAATATATAATATTCAATGGTTTTCTATCATAACCATTTAATACTTTGAGTTAATTTTTTATAATACATGTTTTACATTTCTAACAACCCCCCGCAATAAACATTTACAAATACAATATCCAGCACACTTTAAATAGAATTTCAATAGCCAACAATATTATCTTATACATGAAATTTACATTATATATTATCACATAAGCTATATACAATAGTCTGATAAGAGAGAGCAAGCTTGAAAAACTTGTATCACTCTACTTACTTGTAACTTTCAAATTGTACAATTCTAACATAGTGGATAATAGAGTGAACTCAATACAACCTTCATATAAAGGTGTCTTTGCATCAGTTTTAAACTTTTTCAACTTCTTTAAAAAATGCTCGAGTTCCTCTTTTATCTCATTGGCCAATTCTTTCAAATAGTAGTTAGCCTCATATGCACTTTTGTGTGAATTCGGCGATGATGAACAACTTTTCATATGCCCCTAACTACCATTATCCACATCTTTAGGTATCTCTCTATACTTGACCCAACACTTATAACTCTAGTCAATTTTATACTTAAATAAGTGGAATTTGCATATTTCAGGAGAAACGAACTTCACATTATCACAGCTTAAACAAGGGCAAACAATTCGCCCACAGTCTTTTGCATTATTTATTGTAAATTTAACAAAGTCTGCCACCCCATTCTGATATTCTTTGGATAGATAATTGGTAGACATTCACTCCTTATCCATAATTAATATCCTTGTTTAAGCAAGATAATAAAAATAGAAAAGTATTCAATGAGTAACAAACATGTCTTTGTTAATTGCAAAATATCACTAAAGATGCACCATAATCAATCATAAAGATAGAAAAGCATTCAATGGGTCACAAGTCAATTATTTAAAAAATTTATGCAATTTTAACAACATAACGGCTCAAAATCGATGTTCCTCAAGTTTTATTCTTTATTTATACTAATTTAATAAAAAAAATCTTAAACTACTTTAACGAAAGGTCAAACTTGTTCTACATAATTGCAAAATGAAGATTTGAAAATTTTTTGGCAAAATAACAGTATGAAATTGAGCACTTCTTGGCCTTAGTGTCCTCTTTTCACAAATCTAATATTAAAATAACAATAATTTCAAACTTGTACACAAATGTCCCTATTAATTGCAAAATATAACTAAAGATGCATCATAGACAATTATAAAGATTAAACATTCACAATGTATATCAACACTAATTTTTAATGATGAGAGCAACCTTAATGTCAATAAAACTTAACAGCATAAAAGCATATTCTCAATTCATTCAAGCAATCATCAACAATTGCTACACTTGAGAAATTCTAACTATAGATTAGCCCAAGAAATTATCATAGCAAAGTCTCACCAAATTTCAACCATATTTAGAATTCTAAACATCAATCTAGACCCAATTAATCAACAATTCAAGCCATAGGCAAACCATTCCAAGTCCAGTCTTGACAGCCTATTTAGAATTCTAGATTGTCCCCCTATACTCCTCTATCTAACAATCTCAAGCCCAATTCAATATATGTTCCAATCGAATTCCTATGCTCAAACAATTAAGAACAGAAGAATACCTTAAAATCAAGAGAAGATTGCAGACTGACCCAATCAAGTTCAAGGAGCCACTTGCACAAAACCACTGGTGAATAATGAAGGACTTCACGAAATAAGGGATGAGTAAACCAGGAAGCACTATAAAACAAGGCACTTGAGCACCTGAGAACCACAAAAAACTTGAACGAGATCCACGAGCGAGTGTTTTGGAGAACAGTAAGCATGAGCGTGGACTAGGTTAGAGAACCGTGAGTGTGTGTGCTTATGTAGTAGGTGCGATGGCAACCTTCAAGGGAGGCCCACAACGTGTGTGGGTGCGACGGATTTGAGGGAGAGGAGGTCAAGTGAGGGATTGGGATGACCTCACAATGCAAAAATAGAGAGAAGAGGGATTAGGGGATTTCAGATGGAATGGGAAATTTGGAAGAAGAAATCATTTTTTTTTAACTATCAATACCCTTTTGGCTACAAAAATGGAGAGAAGAGAATGAAGGAGAAGAGGGATATCTTAACTCATTTCTCAGCTTGCGTGTGAAGAGAAAAAAGATTTTAAAAACTAATATTCAACTGTTATTATAAAATAATCATTGAATATAACTAGTTTTTTTTTTTTATAAATAAACACTTACTGAAACGTTGAGTATTTAGATTAAATACTCAATGGTTATTTAGTTTTAACTGTTGAGTAAATATTTAAAAAAAAAAAAAATATTCATTGAAATTAAATAACTGTTGAGTATTTAAATAAAATACTCAACAGTTTGTTAGTTTAACCGTTGTGTAAATTTTTCAGAAATAAAAATATTAATTTATTTATATATTCTACAGTTGTTTCAATAAACTGTTGAGTACTGATTTATAATGTTAAACAGTTTTTTTAATAATAATTTAATTTAATATGTATTTTTAAATTCCCTGCTTCTACATAGACAACATTCTTAATTATAAGTATTGAGTAAATATCATTATATATCATTATTTTTGTACTAGTGCAGCGTATTTTTCATTCTAGTGCGATTTAGTTGGACGCCTTAGAAACATACAAGGCCCTTCAACCATCACAGACGCACACCCTGTAACTCGCGCTCCTTTCCTGCCGTGTGTGTAGGGGCTTGACGGTTGGATTTCCACGACTCACGGATTATATCCAGCCAAAATGAAATTATTATTAAAATCTCAAAAATGATTGAAGGACGATCATGTCATGTTACTGTGTCCATTGATAATTGCTCGAAGACCTTAAAATCCACTCTTTCACGATTCCTTTCTTATGATGCACTGTGTATATATATATATATATATATGATATTTGTAAATTGAATGATACTTCATAATAATCCAAAATTTTATACCGTATTATCTCATGAAGAATGATACTAATTGAACTGGCCTCACAATTGAAAAAAAATTAATTTATTAATTCAATTAAATCTTAAAAATATGTATAATTTAACTATTTAAATAGACTTTTAAAACAATTAATGACCCCATTTTAGTTACTCTAGAATTTCAAATAGATAAATCATATCCTTAATGAATATATTTTATCTTTATTTAAAATTAAAATAAGATAAACTAATTTTTTAAAAATTTAAGAAAGAATACTTACTAAACCATTTGAATTAATGAGCTTTAGTACTTTATGTTAGGCTTAATATGCCAAAAATCTTTCTAGGGTCTTGTAGAATTCTATTTGCCCTTATAACTCTTTGATTATGTAGGGCATTTTTAATTAATAAATTTAAGGCTTTTTTCGTCTTGTTGGCTCTAAATTTAATAATTGATCCTCCAATACCCTAGAATAAATTAAAGGTATTAAATATTAAATTTTGAATCATCTATTGATTCCCATCAATATATGTATATATATATATATATATTAATCTTAACCAGAATATTTGTAAATTTAGACATCCAGTAAATGGACAACTCATTTAGACGAATTAACTAATTAGAACTATTTAAAAGACGGGTGGGGTTTATGTACCTTATACGCATTACATAAATACAATAATTATATCACGATACTTTTATTAAATTTCATAATCATCATTTTAGCATGTCTTAATAAATCCAAATTCAACAGCAATTTAGTACTGTTTCTAAAAGATATCATTTGGGGAGCCAGTATACTGAAATTGAAGAATGCTCTCCCTACTCCTATTTGTAATTAGGCATTTAGAATTTTTTTATGCAGTTTACAAGGCTGCATGTCATTAATTTTTTATTGCAATCTTTATTTTTATCCTCTTAAACAGTATTAATTAGAGAAAATACATTATTAAAATATATATATTCAATAAAGATAAAATCAAAAGCTTATTAAATTCTTAGACAAAACTAATTAGCTTTATGGTACGTTCAAGAATATATGATAGACCGGAAAGAAATTGTCATTAATGGAATGGAGTGTAGTGGAGTAAGATGGAGTAAAATGAAATGAAACATTTCATTGTTTGAGAGTTTTATTAAAGGAATAAATGATTTTATTTAATCATTACATATGTATAATTATAAAATCAATACATTTGAATTAGATATAATCATATTTTTCCATTTTATGGTAAGAGGAAATGAAAGAATGAGAAAGGGGTAAGAAGGATGAGAGTAATTTTGTAATAATATTATTTATATTATATCATTCTATTGTTGACCCCCCAAGAAAAATGGGTTTATGATGGCATAACATTTGAAAGAATTTAACCCTTAATTAACTAAATAAATGAGGTTAATTAAATAAATTAATGTTGTGTGTGGTTATAAAGATTTAACGGGTGTTTTGAGTTATAATTTCAGTCTCAGGATTGAGTCCAAAGCAAAGTCAGGCAATCTGAACATCGAAAGTGAGAATACAAAGGGGAATAACTCTGTACCACATGCCATGATGTGTGCATGGCATGCCACAGTGCACGGGCCATCAAAGCATGAAGATCCCTTCTCCATATCATATGGTAATGCATGGTGATGAATCTACGAAAATAAGAGCATATAAGAGTTAGAAAAACATAAAAAGAGGGAAAGAAAATGAAGAAAATGTAAGGAACTCATGGAAACCTCTGCTCGGGCTTAGAATTTGAAGACATTAGAAGTATTTTAAAGCTTCTAAACACTAAAGGCAAGACTCCTAAGCTCTTTCCCTCTCTTCCTCTTAGATTTCCTTGAATTTAAAAGTTAGGGTTTAATTGAGAAAGATAATTTTCAGTCTGTAAAGGTTATAGGCCTGAACCCATTAATTTAAATAGAGTTAATAAGAGTTGCTTCGGTTATTTAAACCTAGCACATATGGCTCTATGTGTTTTTTATAGTTGGGAGTCATAAATGCATGAAAATCCTTCATAAATGATGTAGATGGAGTAATGTGGCTTCATTAATAGTTGTTTAGGAGTTCAATGAAGTTAATGAAAATTAGAAGAAGCTAATAAACCTTATGGATACCTTGGTATATGAAAAGATTGAATTTTTGAAGTGTAGAAGTGTTGAACTAGATAGTGAAAACTTTCCAAAAAGGATATTGATGATTAATATTATGGTTAAATGTAAAGTGAGCACATTTGGTACCATGCAAGCTTCATGAAAGTTTTGAAAGTGAATAATTGAGGGGTAAATATTTGATCTCTCAAAAGTTTGAGTTAACCAATAGAAATCTTTTTTGTGTGTTTATGTGTTGATTGATTTATTGATTTAAACATTATAATTGAGATATGTGAAATTATTTAAATGCAAGTGTGGCATAAAATATTTAAAAATCAAATGTTATGAATTGTGGAGTTCAAGGATATAATTTGTGTGAAGTTCTATAAAATAATGTTTGTGGAGTTCAATGATATGAATGCTTTTGGAGTTCAATGTATGTGTAATATGTGGAATTTAGTGAGTGCTTGTAAGTAGAGTTCAATGAAAGGTTAGTTTTGTGGAGTTCAATGATGTATTATGATATGGAATTCAATAAAGTGTTGTGTCATGTCCAAAAATTTTATATACTTGTTAATGGAGAATTTAGGAATACTATTTAAATAATGATATTAGTCAAATATAATAGATGATTTTTAGAAGATATTGAGAGTATTTATTTGGACGAGGAGACTCATAAGTAAAGGGTTAATAAATAAGAATTATAATAATATTAGTGATTAAAAATACCTAAATTAAGCCTATCAGATGTAAGTCTTGCTTATATAAAAATGGGTAGGATTTATTAGATTGAGTTTATTTTTTCTGGGTATTAAAAAAAGAAGAAGAGGAGGAGGAGAAAGCAACATGGAAAGTGTGAGGACACTTGGAGAGAGAAAGAGTGTGCGAGGAGTATTGTTGTAATTTGATCCAACAGCTACTTTGTCTTCATTTTCAAACATCAGCGTCTGAGAGAGAGAGAGAGAGAGAACATTGCTTTCATCTTTTATGGCGTTTGACTAAGTGTAGAGAGAGAGAGTTTACCTCAACCAAATACCCATCATTTTAGCTTAAATCTTACATGCAAATTCAGATTTCGAACCTACTTAATTCAAGCTTTCAATTAAACCTAATGGTTCATGGAGATTCCTAGATTTTAAAGTAAGGAGCTTAAGGAGATAAAGTCTAGAAACTCAAAGCTGTGGAATACTTAGAGTAAGAGAAGCTTAAATTTATGAGCTTATAGATGAATTTATGAGTCTTAAAAGATAAAATGTGGGATTGAAAAACACTGTTAAGATTTTCTTCCAAGCTCATAAATGGGTATTTTCAAGGTAGAAATAATGATTAGAAGGTACTAAGTTAATACCTACTTAAAATAGAAACCAGAAAATAATTTAGACATTTTCACCCCTCATGCTCTGTTATTCGATATTGATATTATTGAACAGGGTAGTATAAATTTTGTTTTATTATATCTACTCATTCATGATTTTGTTGAAATTAACTGGATAAATAAAAGCCTCACTAAAACTGAAGGGTCCAGTTACTGTGTCGTGCAATACGTAAAAAGGGATATTGCCTTTTATTTTATTTTGCTAAGGAAGGAAGTAGAGCTGATAATTTAGCTGAGTCGTGTTTATTTAAGTCAGGCTCAATTTAGGCCGTTCCTAACTTTTTTCCTAGGTTTAGGCTGGCCTATTGGACTTTATCAAAATTACCAACTTTATATACACATAGAGTAAGGAATTTCAGTGGTTGGGTTTATTTAAGTCGGGCTTGTAACATTTGAGAAATTTAATTATAATTAATTAACTTAATAAGTGTGATTAAAAAATTGATGAAGTGTGTAGCCAAAGGAATTAGTGGGTTTGGCTTTGATTTCAGCCCAAGATGTGGGTCCGAATTGAAGATGGGCCATCTAGGCAAGGAAAGAGGAAGAAAAAGTTAAGAAAAGTCCTTTGCACCACATGCGGCGGTGTGTGGACAATTTGCCACGACGCATAGAGGCAACCGGGTGTGATATGGTCCTCTTTATGCCACGCACCATGGTGGGAGGCTGTGTGCGCGACGACGATGGCAAAAAATATGACTTTATTAGTTCATATTCTGTGTGCGAAATTAAAAGAGAAGGAAGGAGAAAACACAAGAGCATGACTTAGCTTTGCTAAGGCACGTCCATTAGGACCCTTGAAGATATCTTGAGGCTTCCTAACACTTAAGGTAAGTATAATAAACTTCCTTTTTTCCCTTCCCTTCCATATTTATGAGAATTTAAGCTAGGGTTTAAATTGAGAGAGTAATTTTCGGTCTATAAGAGCTATGGGTCCGATCCCATTAGTTAAAATGAATATAATGGGAATAGTTTAGGGTATTTAAACTTAACATTAATGATTTTTAAAGTGGTTAATTCATGGGAGCCATTAATATCCAAAATTCATCATAAATGAGGTTATTATAGGTGTTTATGGCTCATTAATGGTGGTTTAATTACTCAATAGTGATAATGTGAGTTAATGAAACTAGGGAATCTATTGGGAATGAATGGAAAGTAAATTACGGAATTGATAGAGTAAGAATGTGGAGTTTAATGTGGATAAATTCTCAAGAATGAGATGATAATGACGACAACTTTGTAGAGTATTTATAGAGTGACTCTTTTGGCACCATTTAAGTTTGGGAGAAGCTTTGAAAGTGATTAGTGTAAGAGTCAAACCTTTGACTTGTCAAAGATTTGAGGTAATTGGGAGAAATCTAACTTGTATAGTTAAATATTAATTGATTAATTGTTGAATTGATTGATTTGAAATATGATTGATATTTCTAAACTCTTGATGCAAATTTAACATGTTTGGAATTATGATAAATTGATGAATTGGTGAGAAATGATTTTGAAAAAATGGAGAACTTTATATATGTTTGTATATAATGAGCAATGATTTTGATTAATGATTTGTCATTAAGAAAGTGATAAAATATGGTATTTGGCATGTGAAGTAAGTTGAATATGTAATTATGGATATGTGAATCCATGTCATGTGATTGATGATTGAGTTGCATAAATATGTGATATACATGCATCGCATGATCATTGGCAGGAATTCACCAAAAGAGAGGAGTAGATGGTTAAATTCACGTGGTATAGGCGGTAATTGTTGGAATCGAGAACTTACCTTGGCATCAATCATTGGAATCAAGAGGCAGCCCTTATCTTATGGTTGATTCGGGACTGTTTCACTTATTCTATGAGGGACTTGAGTCTAATTAGTCTCCACAATTCATGAGGAGGCTAAATTAGGGGTACGACACCCCACGACTATTAGTATTGAAAAAATCAATTTACATAAGTGAGTGAGTTAACCCTGGCCTGGTAGCCCTCATAAGTGAAAGGTTTTGTTAGTCCATAAAGGATGTAGTCATATAATAGCCATCGGTTTCATGTCAGAGATAACAGGAGGGTATAATGTTGATATTTGATCATGCATTTAAATCTGACCACATGATTGTTATTCTTATGGTCTGGCATGAGTTAGGGGCATATGGTTGGCGTCATTGTGACCCTAACATGTGCATTATCATTTAATATGATTATTTGTGCTTAAAGTCGGGCCACATGGTTATCAATCTTGTGGGCTGTGGCTATGCTCATCACACATGCTATATTTGTATATTTTTGCCTATTTGCATCTATTTTCAATTAATATGCAACTGTATAAATTAGGTAAACTTGATTATTAAATAGTTATACTCACCACTCAATTCTCAAAATTTTCAGGGCCAAGCTCATCGGATCTAGTTCAGGGAAGGCATATTAGGATTGTGGTGAAAATCCTACTTTCATGCCTTTCTACTTTGTTTATGTGTATTTATGTTGTAAAATTTCCAACTAAGTCATATGTCATTAATTTGAGCTATTTGCATTAGTTTTGTGTCTCATTTGTGTATTTTATATCCTGGGTTAGTGAGTTTTGGTTGTAAACCTTAGATAGGGCTAAAATACTTGTATAAGTAGGAACATGTGTATTTTGAATGATTTAGAATGAAAATGGTTGTTTTGTGCAAAGTTTTCCTCCCCCTTGTGTTTTATGAATTTGGGGTTGAGTGATAATTTTACGTTATATGCATATTTGGTTGAGTGTACTGCATTGCACGAGTCCTTGAGAGTCCATTGATAGTGGTCAGATAGTCGGTATAGGCTTTTAGTACTTGTAGTTAAGTTGAAAAACTATTGTTGTAAGTTTTATGTGAAAAAGTGAAAAAATAAGTTTTGGTGTCCAACTCTTTGTAGAAAATAATTTTGAGTGTGAAACTTGTGTTATTAGCTGGAGCTAGGAGAAAGCTCTGTATAGATACTGAAATCACCTCAATTGAATGTGGACGGAGATTTGGGACGCATCAAAAATTTACTCCTGCTGCTGTCAAATGACAATACCTGTTTGCTATCAAATTACGTGTAATGCATTGCGGCACATGGCATAAAAGCCAGTGGGCCACGGTGCACTAACACTTAGCCGCGACGCATGACACGTTTTTCTAATAATTTCACTACTTTGAGTTTTGAAACTCAATGATTTGGATCCTATATAATTTTCAGGCTTTCACATTTCTTTAAAATTCTGATTTGAACAATGTAAGAGTTTATGGGAGAAATTTAATTGTTGAAAGTGTGGGATCCCTTTATCGGTATTTTGTGAATTGTTTCTTCCACTGAAATTTTGAAAAACTTATTCCTCCTAATTGTGAATTATGAAAACTTGATAATTCTTGTGAGCTTAATCCCTTGATTACTTGTTGAGTTGATAATTGTGGTGCTTAAGTGAGCTGGAGTTACAAGGCTCAATTCAAGTCGAACTTATTCGAATCAGGCTTAAAATATTATGCCCTCTTAAAAGATTCACTTCTCATAATTTAACTGGATATAAATATTTTAAATATATAAAGTTAAGTGCATAAATGTTACCCTTTAAAAAAAACTCTCAAACATTACCTTAAAGTTTTTTCAAAGTTTACCAACAATCACATAGCTCAACTAATAAGGAATTATACTAATTTAACAAGTGGTTTTGAATTCAAATCTTGAGTGTGTAGCTATGTTAAATACTTGTTGGGAAATCTTTACTACTAATGAAGTCGTAGTTGGCTCGGTCTATGAATAATGGATAATTGTATAAAAAAAGTTTCTCTAAATTTTAATGAAATTTGTTAAAATTGACTTATAAATAAAATAAAATTGAAAAAATATGAAATTTTTTTATATAAAAGGAGAGAACTAGGCCAAAATTACAGTATGTGGGAATTTAATCCCAAAATATCATTATGAACCATGGCCCTTATGAAGGTTGGGGCCGTGTCATAAATTCGTGATTCATTGAATCCATTCTTTGCCGCTGCATGAAGAGAAAATGGGGCAAGGGAGTTATGCATATGTTTGGAAGTGCAAACGAGACTGTCTCCGAAGGGGGCGAGGCCGTGGGGCTTAATAAGGCAATGCCGAGGATTTGAAAAGGGTCATGGTTGAGGCCAACCAGGCAAAGCAAACATTATAAATTATACTTGCCAACCAATTCCATTGTGGCCACGTGCTTTCTCCCCCCAGTTACATTAATTGCACCACCCACCTCGCTACAAGTCAAGGTCTCTCATTCATACCTAAATAGTGTAAGTGTGTACCGCACACTTCTCACAACATGAGATCAGTGCCCTCACTGGAAGAATTTCGGATCCGTGACATGAACATAATAAGACATTCTATCCGAACAAAACGTTAATTGTTTAATTAATTATATGCCGAATCCATATACAAGTATGAGATGATTAGCGCGATCACTTTTGGCAACCGAGTGGAAAATGAGTCAGTTTTTTTTTTTTTAAGGAATTAAAAATCATGCACATGAAGTCGCATCTCACACAGATCTCGTCTGGAATTGCGGAAGGGGTAATCTTCAGGCTGACGCAGTTAAAATGATCCTAACTCTGAGTTTGATGATTTTAACCGGAACATGCATATCTAAATATTTATTTGTGAATGGACCCCGCACCTAACATGTGCTCAAGCTACTTATTTTAATGAGAGCGAAAGGAAGTCGAGGGAGGGCGGTCCCATTGAGGTGGATAGATCAGGAATAATCAACCATAAATTGCCCGGTAAATGAAGTGTTAGGGAATTCAATATACCACCAAAATGGTTCTGGGGGACATTCCTGCTGCTCGTCGGATAAAAATGATGAAGACAGAGATTGAGGAAGGATCACATGAACATGGTTGAACCGTTGAGTAGGTTTGGTGGCCGAAAACAGAAAACTGACCAAATCCTTAAGAGGAGCCTGCTTGCCTGGGAGGCTCCCATACACTAATAACCGGGTTTTTTTTTTTTTTTCCCAAGTTGGCCAGCTCGTAAATCCGACGGAGGAATAAATCAGTGTGGGAGGGTCAAAGAATCAAGTGTTGGGACTTGGGCGTATGGATAGATGATGGATGAGTGTGCGGGGCGAAGAAAGTCAAGATTTTGTCCTTTTAAAACAAACTCACCAACCAGTACTTCCGTGTCTGAGTCACGGGCCTTGCACGAGAGCAAAATCCCAAACGTGGAACCACGTGATGATTTGAGCCATGATCGACAATGCAAAAGTGAGAAAGAACAGGGAAAAGAGTGGGGGTTGCCAGCCGAGGGACGTGGCCTCGCAAGCTAAGTATCAAAAAGACTTACAACGGGGGCGTTCGTGCTCCACGCTGCTTTCCTGCTCCAACCTCCTTCCACTGTACTCCTCCACTTCTGCTTGCTCATGAATCGCTTTGTCACTATTGCATTAGCTCAGACGCTGCCACCTCCCCTGAACTGGCAAAGTGCGGTTCTTGATCTCTCCTTTCTTGTTGCGACTCCTTCACCCACTTGGCTTTCCCATCTGACACGTCAAATCATCTAATTCCACATCCTCCGTCACCATCCAAGTGAGCATTTACAAAATTCCTTGCTTGCTGCACCCTTATATCATCGGCACCCCGGACAAGCTTCCCTGCCGCTTATAAATTCAGTGGCCTCACTCTCGCAAATTCCATGCATCCCCGCACTCTATTTTCCACCTTGCTCCTATATCGTTTATTGAAGCACCATGACTGCAGTTTCTGTGCTCATCATAGTCACTGCACTCTCACTTTGCTCCCTCGTGCAGTCCTGCCCTCCGTCCGAATGGGCGGCTCTCATGGCCTTCAAGGCTTCTTTGAATGAGCCCCGCGTCGGCCTCTTCCGTTCCTGGAGAGGCACCAACTGTTGCTACCGCTGGTACGGCGTCCGCTGCGACCCCGCCACTCGCCGCGTCGTCGACATCACCCTCCGCGGCCTCCTCGACGACCCTGTCTTCCGGCACGTCAATCGCACCGGCTACATGTCCGGTTCCATCTCCCCTTCCGTCTGCAACCTCACCCAACTCTCCACTCTTTCAGTCTCCGACTGGAAGGCCATTTCCGGCCCCCTCCCTCGCTGCATCCCTTCCTCCCTGCCTCTCCTTCGAATCCTTGATCTCTCTGGCAACATGCTGTCCGGCGACATTCCCCGCGACATTGGGCGGCTCCGCCAGCTCGCCATGCTTAACCTCGCTGATAATCATCTCTCCGGGAGCATCCCTGGCAGTCTGGTGAATCTCTCCAGTTTAACGCACCTTGACCTCAGGAACAACGCGCTGGGGGGTCCCATTCCGCGGGACATCGACAGGCTCCGAATGCTGAATCGGGCTTTGTTGAGCCGCAACCGGATCACCGGCCGGATCCCCTGGCGGATATCGAGAATATATCGGCTCGCGGATTTGGACCTGTCGCTGAATCGGATATCGGGGAGGATTCCGGAGGCGCTGGGTGAAATGGCGGTTCTGGATACGCTGAAGTTGAAGTATAATAGGATAAGAGGGGGTGTGCCGGCGAGTTTGCTGAGGTCGAGAATGAGTCAAATAGATTTGAGCAGAAACGAGCTAGTGGGGCATATAGCGGACGTGTTTCGCGAAGGAACGTATTTTATAAATCTGGATTTATCGCACAACAAATTGAGGGGCAGTATCCCCAAGTCGATGAAGTCGGCCCAGTATATGGGTCGCTTGGATTTGAGTCACAACCGTCTTTGCGGGCGCATTCCCAGTGGTTCACCTTTTAACCACCTCGATGCCTCCTCCTTCCATAACAATCTCTGTCTCTGTGGAAGCCCCTTCAAACCTTGCTGATCCATTTCTCCCCCATTTTCTTGTCATCTGTGCTTGCTTTGCCTCTCTGCTGTGTTACTGTGTATTCATCCATGTTCAACTTTGTTCCCTTTGCTCGACTTTGGATTACATCTCTCACTTAATTACTTTGTGCTTTTGCAACACTCCCTTAGATTTCTTTTCAATTTTTATTTTTTACTATCATCTAAGTTTTCTAACTTACTATTTCACTTTCATTTCCTAATTAATCAATTTCTGAAAAAGGTCCGTCGTCAATTTTTTCTCCTTTCATATTACGCTGTGAGCCTTATAGTTTCATTTTGGGATGGCTTTTATTTTTATTGGCCAGTTCATTTTGGGATCTTCCTCAGTATCCGGAGCGTTAAACTTCTTCGCCCATATATTACCGAGCAGACACCATTTAGGCATTTATACAACACGACCAAATTCCATATGATGTGTTTACTAGATCTGCAATTTTCAGAGACAGGAAATATTTGAATTTAATTTCCTAAAAATTATGAAATGGAAGACAATTATAATTAACAAAACAATGCCAATAATTGGGGCATATGGAATGGTAAAACTCTGAAATGGCATATCTTACGGTTCTTTCCTTTTACTTTTTTGGGGCCTCCTTACTCTTTCTTTCGCCGCAAAGTGCAAAGCAGGCTCAAATCGGGCCAACATGTAAAATAAAGAGCATATGTATTTACGAGAACCCAAACAACAGTTCACAATTACAAGTCATAAAAGAATAAAAGAATCCATTTACTAGTTCATTTATTTATTTTGTTTTGTTAAAAAACTCTTGAAAACATCAAATAAATTTTATCCAAACAGAAACCTAAATAAAACAAACTACAATTTTATCTATGGACCACGGCTAGAATCCTAATCAAGCTAAGGATAAATATTGAGGTAGGAGGTGTAAAGTTCATCTCTAAAGGAGTGAATGGGCTCCATGAGGTAGTTCCTGTTGAAGCCATTAGCAATAAAGCTAATGGGATGGTACTCCTTGAGGCCCTTGACAGCGACGAAAGAGGCAGCCTGGTTAAAGGTAGTACTGTGATGAGATGAACCAGACTTGCATCTCAGCGTCACGTCTTGACCTTCATTATAGTCGACGCCGCTGTACAAATAGCAACCCTCTTCGTTGACGGACTCTATGGATACGGTGCCATTACGTCTGTCCAATCCTGGAACCACTCGGAACACTGAAGATGCCAGACCAGTAGAGGAGTCCACAATCTCAAAAGTGTTTTCTGGTCCTTGATGCATCAAGCGCTGCCCGGGAAGATGAACCGGTTCGATCAGGACGCGTTTGTTAATGACATCCGCGAGACTTGCAAACGGGCCTTTGTCCAGCAACACCAGTCTATAGGTCGAATGGGTGGCATTAATGGCGCCGGCTTCAGGTACTTTCTCCATTGTCAGGGACACGTTGGCACCCAGGTTCAGATTCGTCAATACGAAACGTGATTTCCTCGAGTCTTGAGCGAACGTGAACAGGTGGCTGTTGTTAGTGGCGGGGATTGCAGTCATGTAATCCTCTGGTTCCTTATTCGGCCCAACTTTGAGATCCCATTGATCCATAATGGTATGACCCACTAGCAGGAATGGGCCATAAAGAATCGCATGAACTGAACTATACTGCGGACTGTTATCTGAATTTACTCGTCATCACATGTCAAACAATTCAACCCTGTCAGTGTTGGGGTTGTGAATGGACCAGCTAAACAGTAAGTTTATATAATAAATCCATCACCACACAATACCTTTCACGTGTTCTGATCTCAGGGTGATGGGCCAACTAAGGGTGAGACTGTCACCAGCGCTCCACTTTCTCGTCACCGACAAATATGACCCTGCAGAGAGATTAACGAAAGCATTGGATATCATATTTGAATATCCACGGATAATTATTGTGCAGAACCAAACTCTATTCACCTCCATTAACTTGCTGGTTTAATAAAGGCTTGCCGTTAAGTAAGGCATTAGAGCCATTCGCGTGCGTCCATGTCGGTATTCGGAGGTTCAATGTAGAAGACGGGACTTTTCCCTACAAAAGCTAGCGTGTTTAAGAACATACATTATGAATGATAAGAGATATAGATAAAATACCTGACGGGGAGAAAATGTGAAGGTGACGCGCAAGAAAGGATCCGATGAAGAATAAGGAGCAACAATTTGATCGAGTTCCAAGTTGGCAGCCTTCCAGTTTAAAGTACTAGATATGTATTGAGCGACGTAAAGAGTGGGATCTCTGGCTACTTCTTCAAAATAAATAGAATCTCCTAATTTAGAGAAAGATTCAGCTCCGGTGCCGTAGCAGCACCAGAAGGAGTCAAATTGATTGCCCCAACCATGAACTGATCTGGCCTTGGAAACACCACGACCTTGTGGGAGAAAATATATCATAATTCCAGGTTCTGTTCCTCTTTGTATGCCCAGCACTCCATTCGTCAATGTACGCTCGTAATAGTCAGCATATGATACATCTTTTGTCCATCTATATAGATTGCGAGCAACCTGAATATTGATATCATTCCAAGGTGATCTAATTGAGCATACCAGCTACCTGTGACTCTTTCTTTATTTGTTTGTTTGTTTTTTTTTGGGGGGGGGGGGGGGAACATGACACATGAATGGGGGCATATCCGCGTACCTTCAACATGTTGTACGATGCGCAGGATTCTTCATTTTCAGTGCCTAGAACTTCGGCCATTCTATCCGGCAATTTCCTGACAGATTTAAAATTTGTCCATTAAAAATATATCGCACTAAAGAATTTAATTCAAAATTATTTATGTAATGAATATCTGTAAAGTAGATCTGAGAATGAATGACGTCAAATACCAAAACTCAGATACCGAAGTTCCTCCAGTTGCATATGCGTGTGAAGAGTTAACGAGATCCAAAAAGTATGTTGCTATTTCCTAGTATATTATAAAAGGCACAGATGTGAGAGACCACGAAGAAATTGTGAGTTAATTTCATACTCATTTTGTCTGGATATGCCAATTTATTCTTAATTTTAATATTATTTACTATAAATAATTTTTTAAATAATTATATGATATTAAAAAATTGCATGAAAAATAAATTTATTAATTTATTCATGCAACTATACTCATTTTTTTATGATCATTCATTACTTCATATAAATATTGTCAGAACAGTTTAGTAAAAAAAAGAAAGAAAGAAATTCGCCTGACATATAAAAGAAAGTATTAAATGCTACTTTCTTTTCGTTAATAAAGTGTTAAAATAAATTAATTATGATCTAACATTCTAATATCGATTTTATTTTATTTGAAACTAAAATACATTCATCATAATGCACATATATACACATGCTTTCCGATGTATCAAAAAACAAAAAACACAGATGCATACAGACGCGCGCATATATGTGTGTGTATCAGTTTATATATTTAAACATTTTTTGTTGATGCATGGGAGCAAACGGAAAGACAAAACTATGACATAGATAGAATGAAGTAACAGTGAAACTTAACCAAATTAAGGACCAGAACCGCTAGTTTGCTAATTTCCTGAGGAAGAGAACCCACAAACGATATGACCCAGCGCGTAAAATATTATTTGTAGTAAACATAAAAATAATCTTGAGACATGCACAGAAATTTACCTGATAAAGCGGGTCGCCCACAATTTCAAACCGCATTTGAGCTCCAACAACGATCGGGATATGAGTATTTGAATGAAGATCGGATATATCACCGGACTACAAATTGAATTGATGATAACATTTATAACTCGGCGAAACTCCAAGAAACTCGAGAATAAAAAGAATTACTAGTGTATTCATCAGAAACCTGCGTTGCCAGTAAGCCCATAAAGCAAGGTTTATCGAACAAGTGAGCCAAGGTCTGATACTTGGAGTCCCCGGTGATGTTGTATATCCTGTAAAGGACATCATTCATTCCTCCAAATTCTTCATTCAGCAGATCATAGAAGCTGGGCAGGGTGTGGTTCCCGACAAAATTGGTGACACGGTTATAGAAGTAATCGGCCATCCACGTCGCCATCTTCAGAGCTTCATCGTTCCCCGCGAATGCGTACTGATCCACCAGCCCCGCCATGATCTGTATAAAGTTCAACGACATTCATAATTAACTATCAGGGTCTAAAAGTTCGACTAATTAAGACTTGCCGGGTGAGAATAGGCGAGTACCTTATGAATGGTGTAATACGGAGCCCACACGAATTTGCCGCTCTCAAGACGATCAAAGAAGTCGACTGGAAACGCAGAGAGATAGCCAGTATTAATTTTCTTCTGACATAGCGACAGATTGCCAACAACCGCCAACATCTTGTCCCACAGAACTTGATCGTGAGTGCTGGCCCACATTTGAGCAGATGCACTCAAATAATGACCTGATGACACATGTCAATATATCATCAACTCAAGTGCTACTGATTAACAAACAAGAATAGTAGAGAGAACTGACCGACAAAATGACCCCGGAGCTCAACAGAAGGGGCCTCCCAGCCGGCATAAGGGTGCCCAGGAGTGGGCAAACCAGCAGTTTTCCTGAAGCTCCAGATCAGTCGATCGATGTCAAGCATCAGGAGGTATTGGAGGTTAGTGTTCTGGGCAGAATGATGATCTGAGTCGTTATGCAGCCTGACATCGTGCAGAGACACGGGTTTGAGAAAACCTTGGGGAGGGGAAAAGTCACCCTGCTTCTTGAGTCTTCTATAGACCGCTTCCCACTCGTATGGGGAGGGATCTTTCAGAGTTTTTCTGGCCCTGGGAAGCAAGCTGACCCAAGCGGATTCATCTGTAGGGGTGACATGTGTTTGGTGGTAATTTGCAGTCATTTCTTGTTTCCACGAATCATTTTTTGATATCTGCATGTGATATCGGTAGGTGTGCGATGCCTGCGGCGGAGAAACGTTGTTACAGTCCTTAGCCACAGCACAAACCCATATTGCGAAAACTACCGCCGCTATTAGCACTACACCACTCTTCGTCGTCCTCATCCTCTTGATCACCGATCCCCTGCCTCACGTCAACTATTATATACCTGATCAACTCACTTAACAATTATTATTTTGCGATATTATGGCAAATTCATGAAGATAGTGAAATCATTTATAATCTTGAATGACTCAGGAGTTTGTTATGAAAATAGATTCCGCGTAATCTTTTACCTAGACTTAACATTCTGCTTAGATAGTCTAATTATTAGTGATTTATTACTAATCTTACCATAATTTATTTATTATTTATATTAGTTTATATATTGTTCATTTATTCACGAATACTCTTTATATATTTATTTATCCTCGAAATCTTCAAATGAACAAACGGATAAACATGGACTCATATATGAATTTATTCCAAAAACAAGATCCACTTGATCTATAAATAGCGTTAATTATGTCCAATAAATAATTTGAAGTTACTCTAAGATTCGGCTTCTTAATTATTATTCCACCTCATCATATCAATAAAATTATACAAATTCAATCAAATAAAATGTTATGTGTTATTACTTAAAATTATTTGAAAATCAATTCACATTTAAATTAATGTCATTTGAATATTATATTCATTTGAATGTTATATTTTTATTGAATAAATTATGGATAACATGATAACATGATGCACATAGTCTATTTAAAAATTTCTCTAGAACCATTTATATCGCTTTGTCATCAAAGGCAACTTACCACACGCCTTGGCTTTCCGCGCCCTTTCTGCCCGTCATGGAAAATGCCATTCCAAATTGCCAACTCTAATTATTTTCACAAAACCAGTTTTAAAAATATTATTTAAATCATGTGATATATTAATTATTGTCATATTAAAAAAAAAGAAAATTGAGTTTGGAGAAGTGCACGATAAAATTTAATAATTAAAAACCATAAACTATATATAAGTTGATAAGTCCATCGTACCAGATATTTGATTTGATGTAACAATTAGTATGTTTGTGATATTATCCAAAATGGGAACAGATCATGGAATCAGTTATAATTTTAAAGGAGTCGAAGATATTTGTTTAAAAATAGCTCCCTCCCTGCACAATCCTTTGGCTAGATCTTGTTTTGCACTTAGATAATCTTATTAACGAGTCGGGAATTTATTCATAATAATAGATTAGGGGCCCGTTTATTCAGAAGTTCATAATATAATTAATTCTTTTATGACAAAATCACTTATTTTTTAAAAAAGAATCTATTTTGTAAATTTTTACATTGTTTGTTTGAACATTTAAAAATAATTAAAATATGAAAAAATGTATTTTTAATTATTTTAAAAAACTAATTTGACTAGCTTTTAAAAATAATCTGATGTGATAAATGAAAGAGAGTATTTTAAAATTGCAAACTACTTGAAGATATTATAAAATATCAAAATAATTAAATAATAAATTATTTTTATAGAAAAATAAAGAAGACATCATAAAATTTTAAAATAATAAACTTGATAATCTCTTTTTTTATTATTATAAGTAAACATAAAATAATATATTTTTTAATAAAATCTCTATAAAATAATTATTTTTATAAAATATCTAAATTATCTAAAAATGACGGGCCCATCATTGGGTTGAAGCTGTTTGATGGATTTTAAAATTCGGCTTCTTGTTTTTTCCACTTCATCCGATGAGTAATTGACATACAAAGGAGAACGGTACAAAAGTAACGAGTCAGTGATATCAGAAAAGGAACGCTGTCGTCGTGTATTTCTTCTTGCTGTTAACAGAAACCTAGCTAGTATATTTTGGAGTAAACATCAAGAGACCAATGTGATATAAACATGTGTACTTTGACCAACAGAAAGGAAAACGTGAGCACGGAACCATTTATGTTGCTTTGCCATAAATCAGGTTGGCCTATTTGCGCCCTGTGCTCCCATCATCGCAAAAACTCCATCCCGAACCCAACTCTAATCATGTTCATGACATCTGTTTCAAAAAAAAAATGTTATTTTAACTACATTATATATATTAATTATTGTCAGAGAAAAAGGAAAGTTGATAGAGGAGTGCACCATAAATTTGATAAAAACGGGAGATGAATAGTGTGCTGCGGCGGGAGGATCAAGTCTTACAACGACACGATGTACAGTGTAAAAGCCCAAGACATTGGGTATATGCGGTGCCTTTGGAAGCATGGCCCAGTAATTGGATGCTTCCTCGGTCAAGAAATATTCGCTACCAATTCAAAGGGGTCTCGTGGTCATGGTCAGAAAAGCCGCAAGGTATATCGAAAGTGTCACTCGGTCGCATGACCTTGAGGGACGTAGCCCCTTTTTTGTTCCATTTGTTTGACAAATTTTAACAAATTTATTTAATCTCATTTATAAAAGTTATGGTATTACTTTTTAAATAGTATTTAAAAAATATTTTTAAAATTATTTATGAGAGCAAGAAAAGGTAACATGATATTTATTTTTAAATTTATTATATAGATATATTTAAAATTTTAAATATTTTTATTTTTTATATTAATATTAATAAGATTGATAAAAATAATTTATAAAAAAAACCTAAATGCGTACATGTTAGATAGGTTAATCAGTTTGTGTTGCGTTTTGACTTGAAAGCCAGACCATTCAACTTCCTCGCTTTTCACCATTCATTAATTCATCGCTTTTTCCCGTCACTTTCACATATCCACGTCCAACGTTAAACTGATTCACGGTTTATAGTTTTTATGTTTGGCCTAAAATGTTAAACTTTGTTACTTGCTCTTCGTTATATCTATGCGAAGGTATAAATTCTCCCCGCTTATAACTATATACAATCATGCCCATAACTTTCGGCAGCAGGTGACCAGTTTTTGCATCCTTGAATTGAATGTAGGCTCGTCAAATGAGACGCTACATCTTAATGAGAAAGGAAAAGATGGCATCTTTTTGCATATCTAATGTCATACAGTATCGTAGAGACGAAATACGATTTATTTGTTCCATTCATGCACTACTCCAATAATACCCTATCCAGGTGCTCTAAAACTGGCTTTTAATTATTCACGTGAATTGGCTTCTTATTCATGACGCAGAGTGGGAATAAGTCGGGATTGTACTCCCAGTCCCAGGGGCATAACAGTCTTCGAATAAGATATATCAATTATTGGTCTTCTAAATTGGTCCGAAAGGCAAAATGTTAGAGCCATCTGGCTTGATGGGCGCTGATACACTTGTTCTCATATTTGTTGTCATGACAGAAATCGAGGGGGCAGAGATAAGCATAGGAGATAAACCACGCATTGCTTTGTCGGAAACGTAGGAATTTCATTTGCAACGTGCCTTGGCACTCACGCCCTTCAATTTGCTCCATCTCCCATATATCATCACCACCCTCCCATATCCCCCTAATTCCAGACCCCCAGGAGCTCTGATCATTTTTCACGACTTTTCATCAAATTAAATTAATCTGGTGCAAACTAGCCCCAGCCTTGTTGGAGCATGTAAACGAAGTTGTCCCTCGTCATCATCCTCCGTTTATATATTTAGGTGTAAATTAAAAGCCCGGATTATTAAATCACCATTCACGGAAAATTAAAATTAGTGTTGCTGTCGTCGTCCTCTACTTACAATTGCTGCTCTGGCTGTTACTTTCCGCGGATTCATTCATCAAAACTCCCCAGAACATCTCTAAATGTTTCTTGTCTTTATTATTTTCTTTGTCGACGAGAATTGTACTGCACTGGCTTCAATATTCAACAATTCCCACCTTGAAAATTGAAACTGTTACATTCTTGAGCGTTCTCGCACCAGTCATTTAAGGTTCCGTCGTCTCTATGCACCTTCATTTGGAGCCCTTCTAATTCTATGACCTGATCGCTCTGTTATGAGCCCGGAAACTCAACACATTTTCAGATTATTTACCCAAATGAAAACAAATATTTGTTTTCACTCTTCTTAGTTCTTGCACAATGAACATTTGAAGCGCATCAAAAGGACTTCAAAGTATAATCAACCATATGATACATGATACAACTCTCACCCCCCCTGGCTAAATTGTTAATATTTGTTTAACTTCTCCAACGCCTTCTTTTTTATTATTATTTTGATGGCGTTCTATTGTAATTCTATGTACACAGATATTACTAGAATGCAAAAAAGAATGACTAGTTCCTCCGCGCCTCAAAATTCTCCGTACGAGACGTTCCTCTGATACTCAGAAGACGGCGAGGCAGGGAACGGCGGAGGCGATTTCAGGCTACAGAGGTAATCGGCTATGTCCTTACCGCTGGCTGTCAAGTCGCCGCCGTCCTCTCTCGGTGGAATGAACGGCGGCCTCACCACCTCCGTCAGTAGGTCCCACCGTACCCCTCTGAAGAACTCGTGCTCCCTGATCTCGCACGCGCCTCGCACGTAACCCAACCGCTTCGTGGGATCCTTCTCCAGTAACCGCTCGATCAAATCCGTTAGTACCGTCCGCTTTCCTATGAATTCCGGTGTTTTCAACAGGACATTCCGAAAAGTTTCCTTCCGGTTACTCCCCTTGAACGGCGTCGTACCGTATAACATCTCGTAAGCTAATATTCCCAAGGCCCACCAATCAACAGCAAACTCGTGACCGTCGCCGCGCACTACCTCCGGCGCTACGTACTCTTCTGTGCCCACGAACGAGTTAGACTTCTCACCGTTGGAGAAACTCAGTTTCCGTCGACTCACCGGGCTAACTCGAGCCGACTTCGCCTTCTTCAACCCTTTCTTGTTCTCCGATGCGGCAGGGAACCACCGCGTCAAATTCCGGCGATTTTTACTGCGGGTTTCGGGGAAATTGTCTTGAGCTGGTGCTGACGAAATAGCCGTTCTGATAGACTTGGGTTTGAGCTTATGAGAGAGATCGAAGTCGGTCAGAGTGACGTGGCCTGACTGCTGAATGAGGACGTTCTCGGGCTTCAAATCGCGGTAGGCGATGCCAATGCTGTGAAGATGGTCGAGGGCGCAGAGGATCTCTGCCAAATAGAAGCGAATGACGGGGGGAGAGAAAACCCGATCAACTTGGCGGTGAAGGAGGACGTGGAGATCACCACCGGGGCAATAAGGAACAGCCCAACCGAGAAGCTGGTCGGACTCGACGGTGCCGAGAAGGGAAGGGAGGAAGGGGTGGCACAAGCGAGCGAGGACTTGGATTTCCCAACGGGCACGGCGGTCGGCGTCGAGGTTGGTGTGGTGGGAATTAATGGAGGATTTGTCGAGGACCTTGAGAGCGAAAGGAGAGCGGGCAGAGGGATCGGCCAAGGCGTCGTGGACGAGGAAGACAGTGCCCATGCCACCCTTACCGAGGACTTTGAGTGATCTGAGGTTGTCGAGACGGAGCTCCGGCGAGGGTGGAGCGGAAGATTCCATACGTCTCGGGTCGACTGACGGAGGATCGGCGTTTTGAGACTCAGATAGTTTTTAGATTTGGCTTTTTATAGGACTTTTTTTTCGTTTTTTTTTTTTTTCATTTCATTGGTTTTTAGATTTGGTTTTTTTTATAGGTCCTCGTTTTTTCTTCTTTTTCTTTTTCTCTCTCCCTCTCTTTTCTTTTACCTTTGCCACAGGCTTGCTCAGCTTACTCCCTTGTTTTATATATGTAGCTTGAAATCGTTTCTAACTATATGGATTTTGAAAGCTTAAGTCATGCTGGAGATAAGATATCAACAACATTCACATAGTATTCATTCGGTCCTTTTAAAGTTTTGATCTCCTTGGGGGAGTTCTTCCTTCATTATATTTCTCAAAACTCACGAGTATTCTTTCCTTTTTTTTTTTTGGTCTTTTGAAAACTGTCGTATCTATGAAAAGTTGCACCTCATTTTATCACGATAACCTGATGTAGTTTCCCACAAATCATTCACTTAGGGAGAATTTTCTATCTAATTATGAGTTTAATATTACATATCTGTTACTCGGAATTAAGCTCACCAATTTAACTTGTAATAGATAAGGCATCTATACAAAGAAAGAGAGAAGGCATTATAATGGATAACAAATCACAAAGAGTATTAATAATTAAAAGTAAGAAGTACTCTTTCCGTATCCATATATAACAGAAATTGTACTTATTTGGTTTTTATTTATAAATAAAGTTATGTATCTCAATAAATAGTTACTATAATTTTTTTAAATCACCTCTCGTAAACTCACAATCTTTATTTTTGAGAAACAATTAATGTAATTTTATTTTAATTAAATATAAGAGTATTTTAATTTATTTTTTATTTTAAATATAATTACTATAATTAATTGATATTTTTAAAATGTGTAATATAAAAAGGGAGAGAATAATATATGGTTTAAAGATATGTACTTTGTAAATGAAAAATGTGACAAATAACACGAAAATTTAGAAAGAACAATAGTTATTTTGGGAGAGAGGGGGTGAAAGTGAAGGGAAGAGCGGGTTGTACAAAAAGGGGGAAGAACAATAATGGAGGCTTTTGACTGAGATGCGTGGCTACAGAAGGGATGTACGGGGCTAGAGATGCATGGATGCATGCTATTGCTATGTATGTGGCTGGGAACGTCGTGCGACTCAGACTGACCCACGACGAACTATGCTTGAGGGTGGGACGCACGTGCGATGCAGAAAAGTTAAAAAGCAGAGCGATCGGAATGGAATTAGGACTTAACTCACTTTTAATTAATTCATCAAAACTAATTGGTTAGAATAATAAAATTATCTTAAGAATAAATTATTTTCAAATCTTCTCCCTAAATTTGTTTTAAAAAGTGATTTAATATATGAGACGAGTGTTCTTGAAAATTAAAATATTAAATATTTTTTTGAATATAATTTGCCCAGCAGCATTTTCAGAATTATGCATTAAAAATTAAAGAAAAGTGACTTACACTAAAAAAAAAAAAACCTTATAGAGTGTGGGTAGCAAATAGGATGAGAGGAAGTATTTGTATTTGTTTGGAACAATGAGAAAAGAAGGGGGGAAACAGTGTGGGGGAGAGATGCGCCATTGGCAATGGCATGTGTGGAAGCCGCCAATGAATCTGATTGTAATTGCTTTCAGTTTCATGCTTGGCTCTTTTCAACTGTATGTGTACATATCCCCAAATCAGAGCCTTGGTTTGATTGATGACACACGCGTCTCTGCTGCTATATATGGACAAAACACGTACAGTCCCCTCAGGCTCGTGCACGGACTTGCTCTCCTCCCATCAGGCAATCTCATGCACTGCCCCGTGCTGCTTGTTCCTCATTCTCCCCCGCTCCCTACTTTACCATATCCCTTCCCTCACTACTCCCGTCTACATTCCCACAAACTCCACCTTTTTTTTTTGTATGTTAAATTAAACCAGGTCTTGATTAATTATACTTGACTCTCCATGGCAGGTCATCAGCCTCCATCAAGTCTCCAGTATGCAGAGTAAGGATTAAAATTTAAATCACTAACCAAACATAATGAAAAAGAGAGCCTCCAAAATTTACAATTTCGCTACAGACTAAGGATAATTAAATGAAATTACAATGCAAACTAAAATTTAAAAATTATCAGATTGTCCCTAATTCCAAAATTTCATTAATTAATTAAGTGGCTTGATTAATTGATTAGGGTAATTTAGGAGTTAATGTTATGATTTGGATGGCTATTTTGGCCTATTGAACTCTCTAGTGGATTTAGAATGAGGCTTATTGGGGTTTTGGACTGAGTCAAGCCTAGATTTTTGGGTTGAAGTGAAGCTGCTTGTTTTGAGCTGTTTGCCGCGACAAGCGTTGTGAAATTTTAAAGCCCGATTCTATCATCTATGATGATAGATTTTGAGGATTTTTAGAGAGATCTAGAAGGGAGGCAATGGCTGTGTTAGGGTTTCATGAGGGATCATGTTTGGAGCGTTTTGGAGCCTCCAAATGATTGGGTAAGCCTTAACTACTCTTCTTCCATCTCCTCTAGTGTTTTTTTTCCTTTTAATTCTTGGGTTCTGTGAAAGCCATGTCCGAAATTAAGGTTGATTTCCAGCCATCTGTATGACTTAAATGAAGTCTATGGAATGTTATTAAATGCTTCTACATCTAAGTTTTAATGGTTGGAAACATTAAATGCCATTAATGAGGGGTTTAAAGTAACCTAATATTAAATAATTAAGTTTAAATAAAAGTTAATGACAGTGATTATTAATCCTAATGGGAGTTAAATCAACTAATGAAAATTAGTTTTAGGGGCTGGATATGCTTAATCATGCTTAGTGAGGGATTAGCCCTTAATCATGGTTAATAGTTAATTAATAATGATTAGTCATCAATACCTTTTTGTGAATTTGGTTGTATACTAATTGTGCTAGGAGCTTGCATTTGAAAGAGCTCTCTCAAGAAATTCAAATTTGATTCTTGGGGTGGTAGTCTAAGAGTATAGGTAACTAGGAATTTAATTATTGCATATCACTTTGCCTGCAACTATTATTATTTACCATGTAATGAATGACTTGGAATGAGTAGCATGGATTTGCTAAGGTTTCTATGAACTTCAATTGTCATTAATGATAAGCATACCCAATAATAATTAAGTGCTTGATGACAATATGAGTCGAATGCTATGTGATATGAGATATAGAGTGTAGGCTTGGACTTGCTATGGATTGTTGCTATGTTATGATGGATGTATGCTTGGATTGACTTTATCTGTAGTTAACATGAGTATGTTGTCACTGGATGATTGGTAGTTATATGTGTTAGGATTACATGTAGGTTATATTGGTAATGAGAATGTTAACTTACTATGATACGTATGAGATAAATTTTATATATTGAGTTGAGCTTGCATGAGCATGATGGGTGGTAATTCACCCCAGAATGGCAAAAGGCAATATTAGTAAAATCTATATAGTGGGGCCTCCACTGAGTTTGTGTACAGTGGTTAGTATATTGCATTACTAATATGTTTTGTATTATCAACAACCTTCAAATGCAGTATAGGTCGAGCACAATACTTAATATCACTGATCCTAGACTGGATAGTATGGGTCGGACATTTATGACATCTTAAAATTTGAGCAAGGAGAATTCATGGTTTGAGAGTGAATGTAGGAGCTTTTAGCTAGGCAACCTCTCACAATTAGAGAGTATGACTAATCCAGTCATATGGATTAGTTCTATATGAGTAATAGTCTATAGTTTTAGTTAGATGATATAAGGAAGATGCATGGATACTTGTATTTATGCTATGAGTTCAATTATATGTTATAAATTGACTTTATAAATATGATTGTTACATTTTAATATGTTTTAGTTAGATTCTTGATTACTAAAATTTTTTAATCTCATTTTCATTACTTAATGTTTTTCAGGTGATGATAAGGTAAAGGGAAAAGGGGAGGTATCAACACCAAAGAACTAGATCATGTTTTTGCCAACATCATGATTTATGCATACTTTATGTATGTGAATTTTGAATTATCTGCATGTAAGCCCTGTTTGTGAACTCGAGCATTTTTTATGAGTGGGCCTAGTGTGTTAAGGATAGGCCAAAATGCAAATGTGTGGATAATTTTGAATTATTGTTTGACTATACCTTGTTTTATTTGAAAATATGATTACCATGCATGATTGTTTTTACAATTGAATCTGTATTGCCAATTGATTTAAGAAGGGAGACACTTGTGCAAGTGCTTGAAGCATAAAGGCTCGCTTTGGCATTGCGTATTCCAAATCTTTATTGAGCATTGGAATGTGTTGTAATTAGTGCCATATTATATTTTGTTAAATTAGCTTCACGTGAGTGCTTGGATGATCTTGATTAAGGGTTTGAGTGACTTAGTAGGTATTTTAAGAGTTAATTTATATGTGCTATTTATTATGCTAATAATGCAAGGTTCATCACAATGAACAAAGATTAGAGCTAGGGATTGATACATGGGGGCAAGCAAGGCGTTGCCCCCATGATATAATGCTTCTTTTTAAAATGGGTTTAATTTTACTTATAACCCATGTGAAAATTAATTTTGGCCCCCTACTTCTTGTAATTTTTCATTTTTGGCCCTTCGTGTATTGATTTCTAGATTCATCCTTGATTAGAGTCAATAATTCAAGCTAAACATAAACCCTTTCGAAAAAAGTTAGAGTCAGATTTGACTATATGAGTTTTTTTAAAAGGTAAGATATTTTAAGCCTGCCTAAATAAGCTTGGTAGTTGGAATTACTAGCTCTATGTGTATATAGAGTGGGTAATTCAGGCTAAGCACAAGTCAGCCTAAACTCACCTAAAAAAGGTTAGAATTAGGTATGACTGTAGGATTTTTTTAAAAAGATAGAATATTTAGTTTGATCCGAATAAGCCTAGCCTGTATTAAGCTCGAACCACTCAAATTTCTAGCTCTAACAATGATCTTGGCCATGATGAGGATGTAAGGAGGTGTTAGTTGCAGCAAGTAAAGTCGTGGTCTGTGGCGAACGTGCAATAAGTTGCGGCGAGTATGTTAACTCGTAGTTGGCCAGGGCAAATTGGTACATTTTTTTTGAATGACTATTTTGTCCTTAAGCGTCCAATTCTCAATGATAAGTGTTGTATTCCATGTTTTCACATACATTTTCAAACACTTTGGTTCCTGAAAATTATTATAATAATCTTTTTGAATATTTTTGGGATTCCAATTTTAAAGTTGGCTTTTATTACTAGTATTAAACTTTAAAACCATAGTTGATCCTTAAAGCTAAGGATTATGAGTCAGTGAGGTTAAATGTGGTTAATGACGAAAGTCATTACAGCCTAAGCCTGTTTAAAACATTCATAAATTTTTTATAATAAAATTATTTATTTTTTATATATTGAAGTGATTAATTTTTCTACCAAAGTTGTTTGTGGTCATATTTTCACTTGATTTTATTTTTAGTATTGTTATCATGATAAAAGTTGTTGCAAATTTCCCATAATGTAGTTGTTTGAATCCATTGCCCATACTGAAGTGATTATTTTTCCCATAGGAGTTGTTTGTGCACATAACATCACAAAATCAAAGGGTTAATTTTGCCACTTCCCTCAACATTTTAATTTCATTTCACTACCATTGGTTTGTAGTGAAATTTTATATTTTAAGGGGTTCTCTTTTTCATTATGCTTGGTTAAGGGATTTGGATTGAATTTTTTCCAATTTTCTAAGCCTAAGATTTGGGCTGGCAAAGTTGCCTTTTTAGTTTAAATATAATAAACATATAAACAACACAAACATTTATACAATTTGAATCAGATTTATATATACTCCATTCGATTCAAAATATAAGTAGCCTTTAACAATAATCCACATATCAATAAAATCCTTTCTTTCATGAAAAGATATATTGTTTTCTTTCTTTTACTCTTGATTAGTTTCAATTTATGATGAATAATAAATGTCATAAATTCAAAAACAAAATAATTTAGATTGATAAACATAAGGATAATATGGATTTTTTTTAAAACTAAATTACTTATATTTTCAATTAAGATTAATTGGGAGAAAATGTTCCTATATTTTGAGCTTTAAGGAATATTTTCATCATATGTATTTGTATCTATAAACAGGCCGGTCTATATATCATGCTAAAAAAAATTAGATCCACCCTATTTGCCTAAATGAGCTTGGCATACTGGCTTGAATTGGCTTGTCTTCTAATGATAGACCACGCAATAGGATTTTGATAGGCGTCTTCGTTTTTTATATTGTTCCATCATGAATGAATTATTGATTTCATTGAATTTTGCTCTCTCAATTTAAACACTCTTCATAGCACGAAGTAGCTTGTTACTATATCATGACATTGTCCTAGATAGTAAATATGAGTCTCACATTTAAAAAAAAAAACAAATTCAACTTTACAAAACTAGGGCAAAAAATAAGAGCTGGGTCGAGCATGGTGAATTACCTATTTAAACTTATTTTTATAAGAGTTTGTGTTGGAAAAAAATGATATTTTTTAATAAAACTGGGTTTTGAAACTCAACCTTTATAGACTCAAAATATGGATTTGGACTCGAGTAGCTATTTTATCATGCCTTTTTTGCTTTACCCCTAAAAGATAAATTAAATTTAAACTTTAAAGTATGTTTATACTTTAAAATTAAAATTTTTATTATTTATTTTAAATTTTTGAATATTATGATTTGTATTTTAAAAAAATGAAATATTATAATCAAAATTTTTAATTTTTAAAAAATAATAAAAAATAAAAATGTGTTTATGCATTAGACTAAGCCTTTAAAATAATGGTTAGACTTCAAGAAATGATCAATTTTGAGATAACTAGAATAATGGATTGAGCCTATAAAGGCTCAGCCTGCCCATTTTTCGGCTCCACACAAAACTATAGTTATGTCATGCTTTTCTAATAAAGTTAACATGTATATCACAAAACTCTATATACATTTATATAATACCCTCTTCTTCTTTTCAAATTGAGCAGTGATATAATCTAATTTAAAACATAATTAAGTATTAAATATGAATACTTTTTTCAGTAAGGACTTGAACTTTAATTTACGACGTTGTGAGAGATTATTCTTTATATTAAACTCATTAAAAATCACATTATAAATTTATCACGCGCCCATTTTAAAAAAAGTGTCTTTTAATCGGATTAATGCAGTTTTAAATGCACCCCGTATTGGAGCCACGCCATGCTGCCAAGTTGGAAGTCCATTGTGATTTTTTAAATTAAAAGAAGAAGAAAAAGAAAATCACCCAATAAAGTTAACTTAACAATTCAGGCTTATACTCACTCTGTTAAAAAATATAATACATTTTTAATCGAATCTCATTCCTCAATAAAATAGTTATCTACTTTTTAATTAATCTTATTTTTTTATATTTATTTTTATTAAACACTCTACAATAAATATAAAATTATTATTAATAAAAACACTTTTAAAAAAAATATAATGATTATATCACAAAAGATTAAAAATACCTTACATTTTTTAATATCCAACTCTTTAAAAAATATTTTATATTTTTAAACAGTACATTTTAATCTCTCAAAGTTTGAAGGTGGTGGCCTGGCGGTGGTGGCCAATTGGGTAGACGGTATGCTTGCATCAATAGGTGGCGGGTTGATGGGAAAAGACCCGGGCTTTATGGCAACATAAAAAGATACGAAGGGAATATAAATAACATTTGTTATAAAGTGTGATTAGTTAGGTTAAATAAACTCGAGCTCTTCTTGTTGGGGAACACCGAGTGGTGACATAATCATTATGCTCACTCCTCCCCCCCCCCCCAACAAAAGAATTGACATTTGACAAATAAATATTGTGAGAGCATAATCTTCCGCTTGAAAAGTGTTACCTTAAAAAAATCCTGAATTTGGAAATAATGTGGAAAAATACATATAGTGATCTGGTCACATGCATGTTTGGTGATGGTGCGGTTGATCAAATCCTTCTGTTAAAGTTGCGTGCGAATAACTGTAGATGACACTGTATTATGTATGAACACGGGACGATCGAATTATATGATTATTATTTTCTTAACGTATTGAGTGCTCTGGGTTCTATAAATTCTCTCGCTGGCCATACATGTCGTCGTCAGATTTTTAATAGTAATCAGCTGCCAGCTGTATCTACATGAATATTTACATTTATTATTTGTGAGAAGTAAAAAAGAAAATAATCTGTGGGAATTTAAAAGATAAAGGCGCATGGAATAAAAGACAAAAAGAAAGGAGAGAAAAGCAAGATAAAGCCGGGAATGATCAGGGAAGAAAAGATAAAAGAGGAATAATAAAGCTAAGGGAATGGAATATGGATGCACATGTCACACATGCATGTAGACGGAGCATCACATGAAGCTGGAGCATTATATTGCAAGGGTTGTTTGATAGCAACATCTCAGAAACATGTGGTGAGGCTCCCTTCCATGTGATATTACTCACATATGTCCGATTTTTTTTTTTTTAAACCGAAACTCACATCCGATCCAATACATGGGGGGCGGGGTGTCCTTATGACTATCTTTTACTCTCGCACCCCATCAATATAGAGCCAAGTTTCTACTATATTAATTACCCATCTCTCTTTCAGGATATCATGAGGTTTTACTCTTTGTTAGCTATCATTTACACGCACGCACACGCACACCCTGTAATCCTGACTTCATCTTCGCCACCACACAAATCCAATGAAGTTTGCTCCATCATATGTATCTTCATTCAATCTCTAAAAAATGATCAAGATCTTTCTAATATTATTCTCCTTATTTCTTTAGTTCCTTTTCTGTTGGTTGCTTCACAACATAATAGCAATCTCATTTAAAAAATATTGTTCCCCCAAAAAAAGTCGGTACATACAGTGAACGATTAAGTGCTACTCATTTTGTAAGTGCTACTCACGTGTGAGTCCTGGAGGATTGATCAACCTATTATTGTAATGCCGAGTGACACGAATCTTTGATGGTGTAGAGGATTAATCATGATTTAGGATACATTTAACAGCTGGTGCCTCATTAATCACTCTACATATTATAGCCGTGAAACCATTATTCGATTTGGTAGGGTAGGGCTCCTACAGCATCCTACGACTTTCTCATCCTATAAAACGCCAAGTTATAATCAATCGCCCATCTTTTTCTCCTACCTAGCTAGAATTCATTCACGGAATGGGAAATTCCTTTATGATTTGCTTCTACCGCGGTCCACTACCATAAATAAGCATGATATGTAAAATACTCCTTTTACATGTTTTGAATGTCCTCAAAGCATGTTTTAATTAATACTACTGTACTAGTTTGCTAGATATAATTATTATATTAATTATCAAGAAATATCTCATATGCTGAGATAAAATAACAGTGCCCTGAATGGCTTCCTGAGAATATCGCGTCGCATCGATCGAGAACAGCTTCTGAGCATAAAATGCCTTTGGAGTAAAATGGAATATCGTACTGTAGTGCGTGGGAAATCTCTGGTAAGATCGAGGATGGCTGCAATGCTGCATAGTTTCTTATTTGTTTCATAGAAAGATAGAGCTAGCCAAGTTTTGCCACGTGCAGTAGGCAAGCATGCAAAAGCGCACAGTTCTGCTGTAAACATAACTAAATATCAGCTACTACATGTGAGTAATTGTGAGCGAAGCTTGACGATTAACTGAAATTTAAAAAAAAAAAAAACAGCAAAATAGAAAGTATTTCATGGGCTGTAGATTTTATGGCACCCCAGGCACAGCCAGACTATCAAAGGAGACAGAGGGAAGCTAAAGGACTTGTTGGCCTTGGAAAAAGGATGCGCATATCCCAAGTTGTCATTTTATATATATAATACAAGTTGAGGGTTAGATGGACGTTTACTAGTAATTTGTTTTGGGACTATTACATGGTGGACTTGGAAACATGGAAACCCCACTTCTAAAATTTTAAGAAAAAGGCTTCTCATTACCTTTGAAGTTTCACCCTCTGTGTTCTGGTCGGTCATGATTTGGTAGGAGAAAATGTGAGCCTTCCACCTAAGACATCTGTGTAAGAAATTGAAACTGTACTAATTATATTCCTCCACCCATGTCAAAGTTTGCAACATATTTGTACTTTAAAGAAAAAGAGACCACTTTATACTTTTGTTGATGCCCCGCCTTTGTCGGCCACATCTTCCCAACGCTATTCTAATTTGGCAGTTTAAAATTTGATTTGTGAAATATATATATATATATATATATATAAATGGCATTACTATATACTCTAACTAATTACACAAACTAACTTATCCATAGTTTTTTTTTTGGGGGGGGGGGGGCCTCGGGTGTTTAACATTCATGCGCCTGCGTACAAACACACAGTACTTGCTGAGTGAGGATCAAGAAATTGATGATGTAATATGTTCATGGGGTAGGAATTGAGGTGTTTAATTTTTTGGGGGTACGTGTCAAACTTTGATACTACCTCCCCTCTATATAAATGTTTTTTATAAGTTTATTTTGTTTTTAAATATAAAAGGTAACAATAATATTTTTAAATAATTAGATAATTTTACCCTTGTTTAAAAAAAATAGATCATTAATTGTATATTTTCTATGCCACAATCATGATATTAATTATGATATTATTAGGGATAAAATTAGAAAATTATTATATTTTTATGTGAGTTCAACTAAATAACAAACCCTTATTGATATATAAAATTTAATTAAAAATATTTTACATGTAGAAATGGAGGAATAACAGTTTAAAGTTGGGAACTGCGCATTTATATTGGTCTATATTTTGGGTATATTGCTTGCAGTACGTGGTGCTTAAAATTTCAGTTTCAATGACCCCACACGAATGCACCGGGTTGATATCATAGGTTATATTATTACTAGCTGTTATTTTCAAATATATAGCAGTTACGCACGGAGCATTATCATTAACCTTTCCTCCAGGGAAGTTTTTGTATTCCCTTCACCCCTGGGTTTTTCTCGGCATAAACCCTAATTATTAGGTTTGGATGCACATATACTGAATTGGATCAACGTGGGCCTTTACTTTTCCTCCGAAAAGAAGAAAAGAGACATATAGAATCGAGTTCAGTTATTTTAGCATCATAGCATATATGCAGTTGCTTTTGGCGAGGGTAATATGGTTGCATCCACCTGGATCCCTAAGAAATACGTTTTCAATTCTTCATGATGAACGGGAGAAGATAAACCATTGCATTATAGCACTAGCTCTGCCACGAGAGAGAAGTTTGCTTTTTCGTTCTTGTATTCAGCTTTCTTTCTTTGTTTTTTTTTTATAAGGCTTTTGGGGATTGGGCCCTTCATATCGTCCTTATTATTGTGGCCATTGATCACAAAAAAACGAAATTCAAGTATAACATCATTACCAAGTGGTTGAGGAGATTGCAGATTCTTGGTTATGGCAAAATGACATTATACGCATGAAAATTATGACGGTATAAGTAAATTCTCATTTTGCTTTTGCTATAATCAAAAGTTACAAGCTAGAGGGTGGTGGTACTTTCATATTAGGATGCTGATATGACAATAATGCGTACATTATTGATAAGATAGGTATGTATGTTATTGCGCGGGAATATAATGATGGAGTGAAGGTAAAGGCGAGGAAGTTGAGAGTAACATGTTCATGCGGGGAAACTAATAATGAATTCATGTTTCTTTGAGTCCAGGGACTTCGTAGGAAATGGTTCGCCTTCCCAGTCCAGTTCATGTGATGAAGAAGCGACATGGGTATTTAACTATTTCTGTACGAAATAAATTACTGGATAAACACGTTCCCTGCTCGACGATCCCCACCCCCGTATTTTTAGCATGTACTCAGGTTTAGAGAACATTTTATCGGGAACTTCGTTGTTCTTGTCGATATCTCTTTCGATGTGGGTAAAGGCCCAAGGTTGTCCTATTGGGCTTTGTGGGGCTTCCCATCCTTATGCTTTGCTTTTAGGTCTGGAAAACCTATCAGAAGGGCCATATTTTATAACGAGGCCTTCCATCTTTCTGGTTCTCCCTGGCCTCGTGCGTTCCTGGGTCAACACCTTTTTCCGTTGTTTAACGTCCAATTATCATTTTAGTCGTTCGTACCGATATTGAAATGAATTCGCATCATTCCTTACGTCAACTCTTTGACGTTGGGATTTTTTTATGCAATTGATGATATCTTCATCCAAATCCAATTAACAATGACGACAAAGATATTAAGAAGGGTTTGCACAATTTGGCCACCAGCCCCGCCCAGTTGCACCATCCTAACCACCAAGTCAAAATCGAGCTTGGTTCTACCCAGCACGCGTATCTCCGGACTCACCAGAATAATATGAATTCTGTTCCTGTTATGAAAATAAGAAGAAAGAGGGGAAGAAAAGAGAATAGCAAGGCAAGAAGAATTAAGAGAGAAAATAATAGAGTATAATTCATTCAACTGAATACCCAATGCTTTGTACATTCCCTTTATTTATGGACCTTCAACTATTTAAGCCTAACCTTAGTACTACAAATAAATAAAGAAGAACATAATAGCATAATAGCATATATAGTATGTAAGCTTTAAAGGTTATAATACACTAACCTTGGAAAACTCCTTCTAAATCATTCATTGTGAAGTTATGGGAGATAAAGAATCTTAAGCATTAGGAGTTATGGACATTCACTCATATAATCATATAATATTCATAATAATTGCTTTAATATTATGACATATTCATGATAACCTTTTATTTATTTTATAATTATTTATAAAATATAATATAAAAACTCAGTAACAAGCTGGGTGCAATTAGTGCAACACACAGGATCCCCGCTACTTTCCCTGTCTTTTTACAAGTTCTTTTTTTCCAGAGTTTTTGACTCAGAAATCGCTTGGCACCTCTTAAATTTTGGAGGCATATCTTTGGTTAAGCTGGACTAACTCTTCATTAGTTGATTCAAGTGCCAAGTAGTTCCTTTTATTTCCAAGCATTTTCGCCAAAATCAAAATGAGGGCTTAATTATTGGTTCAACTTTAACTTTATAAAATCCAACATCTGAAGCCAAAGAGACAAATTTAGAAACTATGAACCAATAGTACAATAGAGTATGGAAAAGATATAACGAAAAATCTATGTCAAAATAACTTATAAAAAGGATTGGAGATCTGGAGGGAGTAGTTTCAATAAAAATAAAAGAAAATAATTAAGAAGGTAGTCATAGATAAAACACAACAGAAAGAGAAATAATATGAAAAGGAAGAAGGGCAAAGCGGATCGGAGAGGAATTCCAAGTGTGCGCACTCCAAGCAAGAGGAAGGCCAATTGCGAAATGCTAAAAAACTCAAACTTCTATGCATTCCAAATCCCAGTACGAAGGAACACATGCACGAGATAAGAGCCCACAAAAAGAGGGCTGTTTGTTTGTTTGTTTGTTTTGAATGATAGCAGTAAATGCATCACCCGGCCTGCGGAAGCAAGCGATGAAGGAAGGAACAGACCTAATCCTAGGCTAACCAAAATTAGGGTTAGGGTTAGGGTTTAAAAGAAGTTGATAAGCCTACTCATTCATGGTCGACGAGGCATCCCACCAATCATCTACACGCAATGCCCTTTTTCCAGCGCGTCATTTCGAGGCGACACGAGCACTTTCCCGGCGTTTCCTCCCACCTCTTTCCATTTCTCTGGATTCTCGCCCACCTCCCTCCCTCCCCGTCTGTCCTCCGTCTTTTCATGCATTTACTCTCATATCCCTTCCACCCCCCCAATGCAAACACGCTTTGATCAACATTCAAGCGTTAGGCTGCATGAGCATGCGAGGCTGGGAATTGAACGTTGAAAGGAGCGGAAATATGAATCGACAAGGAGGGGTAGCGACGTAATTACGGCGGTCACAGAGCGGTCAACGCTGTTTTGGTGAGAAGTGTTTTGCAGAGCAGGCATGCACACCGGATAATTGGCCCCTCTGGCACCAACTTTAAAAGCAAAAGCCCAAAAGCATGAAACGACAACCGACACGTGTCAGTCACATTCCTCTGAAACGGCGCGACGACCTGATTCGTCCCTGGTTGACCCAATAAGGCCGACGCCCAATCGCCCTCCCCTCCCCACCCCCCTTCATCTTCCTCTTCCTCTTCCTCTTCCCTGCTTCCCTTTCCACATTTTCCAAAGAGAGCGCCCGACAGAGAGAGAAATAGATTCTTCCTGTTCTTTTCAATTCCCTTTTCTTCTTTCTTTTTCTTTTTTATTCTCTTCCTAGCTTCTTTTCACATGTTGTATTTCTTCTTCTTCGCGGACAAAAGGGTTTTGGCCTTTTGCTTCCCCTCTTCTCTTTTTTATTTGCTTTCCCGTGCATCAGTAGCCATGCGCTCATGCGTTTCAGAGGTTTAATTAGATTCAGAGACTTTCATTGTTTGGAACTTCTAGCTAGTCTGTGGAGATTTTCATTCCGCAAAAACTGAATAAACTAATCAAAAAAATAAAGCGAGTTTGGAATCGAAGACAGCGAGAGACGTGGGGTTTTGCTCCCTTATTGTGGTGCACTCCGGTCAAAATAGCCTTTTCTTTAAGTGCAAGAATTTGGCTGCAACAGTTCGTCATCAACAATGACAGGTACTATCAATTTTTTAATTAATCCCGCTCTTATTATTATCATTAATTAATACTGGTGCAGTCCAAGTATAAACGATAGTTAATCAGTTTAGATTCTTGTTGCCTCGGTTCCAACGTTGGAGATGGCTTTCCGCTCTCTGAAGTCTGAACTGCTCAGCGAGCTATATATATCACTTTATAAATCTTACAAACATGGATTTACCGGCCCCTCTTCAGAACTGTATTCCCAGAAAATATTGAAAAGCTAGGAATGCTTCATTCTCTTCTTCACACACACGCATTTATAAATAACGGCACTTTTAGTCTTCTCTCTCACTTCATCCTCTCAAGTAACATTTAAAATAAATAAACAAACAAATAAAGGTGACATCTATGCATGACAAAAATGTGATCCATTCCTGCAGGCATTAGATCACATCCTCATATATATATATATATATATATATGTCCAATTTTGCTTTACACGTTATATATATGGATTATTTGGCAACTAGCTATAATAGGAAATATTTGTATGCTAGTAATGTAAACACTTTACATATCTTCCATGTAAAAGAATATATAAATAAGTTTGGTTTACAGGACACTTTTTGACAGCAACTAAGTAACACATACAAACATATGTATGTGTATATCGATATTTGATATATAACATAAAGTTATATAACATAAGAGGACCCATTTCTTTCTTTCTGTCCAACTATTGTATTTGTACGTATATATAACAACATAAAGTCGAATCTGGAATTAATTCTCAAATCATTCGGCGGGTCCTCTTATATGTGGTTTTCTTTTTTAAACCACTACAATTCAGTAGGATATATATGTTCTATTTGTAGGAGAAATATTTGCTGACATAGTACATAAAATTCAACACTCACACCTCAATTATAATACGCATACATGAAGGGGAAAAATGGTCAATTATTATATATATATATATATATAACCAATGCTTAGTGAAATAGGGAAATATGACCTGTTGGTTTCATTTTCCATAATTAATCCGATTGGGAAATAGCTAGGGAAACATGCGGCTAACACATCAGGGGACATGTTTATTTTAAGAATTTATTAACAAAATTTATATTTATCGTTTTATCCAAAAAAATAAAAGGTAGATAGGTTTTTATTGACAGGTTTGTATATGTACATTTGTGGTTATGTGGGTGTTGTTTACTCGTCGAGTGTAACGAGATTTTCAAATATGTTGCAGCTATTAACTTTAGGACACTATATTATTAATTAAATTAGTAAGAGCAACAACTATATCAAATTTGCAATTTATTTCAATAACCCGGGATGTGTGTACTTCAGAATACTGACGAAGTTTAAGTTTCCTACCATGTTCTGTAATCATTTCTTTTGGATACGAAGATACACTAGGTCAAAAATGCTACGAGGGAGGAAGTTTAACTCTGCATAGAGAATGGTTAAAAAGATCTTATGTTTACGAATCCCAGATTTGGCCCTAACAGGATGAACCGGAAACACCGAAGATTACAAGCTTCGAGTATGGATAGGAATTGGAAATGAACCTGATGAGCTTCTCTTTTTAAATTTGAACCTATTAATTTCCACGGGCCCTTTTGACGGGTGCGAAAACCGATTAGGTGGTCAACAGATTTCTACTTGGGGGCATAACCAAAGGAAATCCTGAGAATTATATATTATATTTGTTAATTGCGATTTAATCGAGTCACGTTCATAAATTAATATTGATATATCAACAGGGGTGGTCTTATTTTGAACAGGAGTAATTCTTACTCTTTCTTTCAGTACTTTTATTATTTAATATGTTATATTTTTCTCATATAATACTTCATGTCCGTACACAATCATCTTTAACACATGCATCACTCTAGGATCCACAACCTGGGGTTTCTTTGGTAGAAACCTATTTCCTCATCTTCTCCACCAAAGTATGGACTGGTGCTTTCTTTTTTATTGTTCGCTTTTGGATTTTTATCTTCATTATTTACTTGGTGAATTTGATTACTTTTTGCCTTCTTAAACGATTGTATGTTCAGTCATAAAAAATTTTAATTAACTTAATACGTGGTCTACTATTGTCTTAATTTGATGATGATGATGGATAGATATATTTCATGGTGAGTGAAAATGATATGATATTAATTATTGTAGTACGTAGGAAGATAAAATATACTAACTAGATACAAAATAAAAAAACAAAAAGGAAGATTTTTAATCAAAGGGATAGCCTTAATTAGTTTAATGCAGACGCTAGAATATGTATGGCGCGCGCGCGCGCATATACTGGTACATAAATATGGGGAGAGGGAGAAAGAGAGAAGTTTTTTTTTTTTTTTTTTTTTTTGGTTTTGGGGGGTGGGGGGAGAGGTCGGCAGTCTAACTTTACGTATAGAGTGGATTCTAAGAGTGGGAGATGATTTGCAGAGTGTGGGAATGCTGGGCCTTCGGGAGTCATTTATTTCACGGAACGAGGACGTGAGTTCCAATGCACCCAAGTGGGGGAAGAGAGAGAGAGAGAGAGAGATTGGATTTTTCCAGTTGGAATGGTGGGTTTGTCTCTGTACAAAGACTGAAGGGGTTCGAGTCATAGTTTAGCATGACACTCGTGTCCTCCTTTATAAATATCCTCCAACGTAAATATTATTTAATAATCATTGTGGGCAGATTATAACTTTGTTTTTTGAATCTTGGGAACCGATGGGAAAAGCGTCCGAGTCCAAAAATGACCACTGAAAAAAGGTTGGCACAGTAGCCTGATGGTTTAATTAAATTGTTACTGAGAGATAGGATAGAGGCATAGGAGAGAGGGGTGCCCTTTAAATATTATGTGCCTCTCTTCAAAATGTTTTCTTTTCTTTTCAGCCCCCTCCCACTCCTCCTTTATCTTAAGCTTCAAAATTTCGAAGTTTGAAACACAAAAGAAACTAAGGCTTTCGCTTTCACTGCTTCAAACCCTTCTCCCTCTGCCCCCCCGGGTAAACTGTTCAACTCTCGACCCTCTACTCTCTTCTCATCACTTGCTTTGATTCCTTTCTTATTACTTCCATATCTGATCTCAATATTTCAAGTTCTAGATGCAGGTGATTCTTGATTTTTCCTGAAGCTATGGGCTCAATGAACTCAAACAACTGGCTTTCCTTCCCTCTTTCCCCTACTCAGTCTTCCCTACCTCCACAACTCCAAGCCTCTCAATCCCATCAGTTTTCTCTTGGCTTAGTCAATGATTCCATGGAAAACCCATTCCAAAACCACGGTAATGCCCTCCTCTCTCTCTCTCTCTCTATTTATCTCTCTCTTCTTTAGGGTTGAATAGATAATTTAGAGTTCAGATAACTTGTTTCAACTAGAGCGAACTGCAATCAGTGTGGAAGTCGACCTGTTTTTCTTCTTCTTCTTCTTCTCTTCTCTCTCTCTCTCTCTCTCTCTCTAAGTTGGATTTTTTCGCCACATATTATTTGAATGAGCAGATTGGAATCTGATGAATACACACGGCAGCAATGTCAATGAAGTTCCGAAGGTAGCAGATTTTCTAGGAGTGGGGAAGTCTGAGAATCAGTCGGATCTTACAGCCTTTAATGAAATTCAGTCAAATGATTCGGGTTACCTATTCACAAACAGCAGTCTGGTGCCGATGCAAAGCTCAGTGGTGGCCACATCTGGGAACTTCGAGTATCAAGAAAACAATGCTAACACTAACCTGCAGTCTTTGACATTATCCATGGGTAGCGGCAAGGATTCTACCTGTGAAACTAGTGGTGACAATAGTACTAATACTGCTGTCGAAGCTGCTGCGCCTAGAAGAACTTTAGATACATTCGGTCAGAGAACATCAATCTATCGAGGTGTAACCAGGTAGCATCTTGTTAGTTCTACTTTAATTGTTTGGTTCGATCAATAATCTACTGTGTAGCGCAAAACTACAAATTTAAATGTACTTGCTGGAATACTTATTTTGTTGCTGGTGGCGGTGAGCGTAACTATGACAAAAACTATATGTAGACATAGATGGACCGGAAGGTACGAGGCTCATCTTTGGGATAATAGTTGTAGAAGGGAAGGACAATCACGAAAGGGACGCCAAGGTAAATACATATCCAAACAGCTTCTAATGTTTCTTCATTCTTTCCTTCACCCTAATTTGAAATTTATAGCTAACCATTTCCATTTTAAGCTAACATTTTGATTGTTCCTTTTGTTCTCTTTGGCTGTCTTGTTTCTGATCGGTCGAGTTCTTGTAGTATATTTGGGTAAGTGTGTCTCCCTTGCCAATTATTTTCAAACTTTTTACCTAGCTTGGGAATAATTTACACAAACAAGTGTTCGCCCCTTTTTGGCAGGTGGGTATGACAAAGAAGAGAAAGCAGCTAGGGCCTATGATTTAGCGGCACTAAAGTACTGGGGAACATCCACAACTACCAACTTTCCAGTAAGTTGTAAATAACCCCACTTTGTAGAGAGGTTCCAGCATACTAGTACTCGATCAGGTTTAAAAGAGGCTTTTTGGTGATGTTGCAGATCAGTAACTATGAGAAGGAATTGGAGGACATGAAACACATGACAAGACAAGAATTTGTGGCCGCCATACGAAGGTGAAAGCTAGCAATTAGCATGCACTGACTAATTAATTATTAGTCAGTCAATAATATAATTGGCAGTATTTTTTTTTTCTTCCGTTACGTACCGTGCCCATATCGACGTGGTGTTTTTCGACGTCGCTAACTAATTCAACTTGTGTTGGTTATACTTTCCAGGAAGAGCAGTGGGTTCTCTAGGGGTGCGTCAATGTATCGCGGTGTCACCAGGTACGATAATGCATCCAATTGTGCCTTCGGGCTTTTTGTGTCATTCCTTACTATATATCTCGTCCTTTTTTTTTTTTTTGGTTTTCCCTGTTTTGTTTTTATTTTTGACCTGGTAGTAACTTGTGCAACATTTTATTGCAGGCATCACCAACACGGTAGATGGCAGGCAAGGATCGGTAGAGTTGCGGGAAACAAAGATCTTTACTTGGGAACTTTCAGTAAGCCACCATTTATGAAAGTTGCATGGACATAACACACATTGGAATACAAGAAATTTGAATATGATCTGAATGAATTCCAGGTACTGAGGAAGAAGCTGCAGAAGCATACGACATAGCGGCGATCAAGTTCAGAGGGCTAAACGCAGTGACAAACTTCGACATGAGCCGGTACGACGTGAAAGCCATACTTGAAAGCAACACGCTTCCAATCGGAGGAGGAGCTGCAAAACGACTGAAGGAAGCTCAAGCTCTGGAATGTTCGAGAAAAAGAGAGGAAATGATAGCACTGGGATCGAGCTTTCAATACGGCAGCGGCAGCGGAAGCAGCTCTAGCAGGCTGCAACTACAAGCCTACCCACTGATGCAGTTGGATCAGACGCAGCCATTGTTAAGCCTGCAGAACCAGGAGATATCTCAGTACTCGTCACTTCATCATCCCAGTTATATCCAGACCCAGCTTCAGTTGCACCACCAAACCGGTTCTTCCAGCTATAACTTTCACCAATCACCGAGCAACAACGCTCAATTGTACAATAGCTATCTTCAGAACCACCCGGCTCTGCTTCAGGGTTTGATGAACATGGGTTCTTGTTCTTCTTCTGTGATGGACAATGATGGAGGGTCTAGTGGGAGTTACAGTGGAGGAGGGTTTATGGGGATGGCTTCCAATACGACGTCGGGGGGATCTGCGGAGGAGCTGGCGCTGGTGAAGGTTGAGAATTACAACATGCCGTCTGGGGCTTACGGCGGCTGGCCGTCGGAGTCCATGCAGGGATCAAATGCTGCTCTCTTTACTATGTGGAATGACTGATTCGTGAGGGGAGTGGAGGACGGGTCCAACCTCATTAACTACCAGACACTTTTCTTCTTTTGCCAATTTTTTTTTTTTTAACTCTTAGTTTCTTATCATTCTCGCGACCGGAAGAAATTATGAAAAATAGGAATTTATTTTGAACGAGATGACCGGGGAGGACGCAATGATCTTCAATCTGGTATTGTACCAAGTTGCAGTCTTTCGCTTGATTTAGGTCTCTTGGTAGCCAAGCACTGACTTATATACGACAAGCAGGGATGGGTCAGTCGTGCAATATATGGGTATGAACTATCACCCAAATTTTGTATGCAGACGGCTCACATTCTATAACGGCTTAAATTATAATCTTCGTTATATTTTTTTAGTTGCAGAACCTCTTCGCGTACTCTTGGTAGATACATTGAAATTAATTAGTCGAAAGAAGTAAAGATGAATATTTGTCAGAATTTATTATTAGAGAAACCCAGCATTTTTGCTCTTCCTATCTGTGAGAGGTTATTATGAGGTTAACAAATATCAGTTGTTCATTTTAGCTGGTAATAGTTAATACTTTCTCTTGGATATATATATATATATATATATATATTCTTCATAAAATGGTCAGGATACACGGGCCTTTTCAGCAAAGTAACCAATTTTTCATTAATAAGCCCTGATGTACCGCCAAAATCACTGCACGGCTTAATTTGAAAGGTAAGTTCTATGTTATCTTAGTTTTATATATAGTTAATTCGTTTTTTAATTTTATTCTTCTACTTGTTTAAAAGTTTATTTGTGCCTCTTAACATACATTCTCTCAAAGCAACCATATTAAAGGTTTATTGTTTTGATTAATTTGGACAATTAATTTAATTAAGAAACCATGCCTTTATTGCCGGATATAGTTTCCAGGATGATTTATTTGATTTAGGCTGAAAAATATTCGATGAGCTCGCCAAATTAGACCTTCTGGGGTATGTGTGAATCTTTCGACCTACATATGTCTCCATTGTTTTAAATTCAGATCATCACAACGTAACGAATAGAATCAGTTGAGGGGAGAATATACACGAGACAGAGAGAGAGAGAGAGAGAGAGAGAGAGAGAGAGATCGAGTTACTTGATTTTACATGAAAATATCAAAATATGCATTCTATATGACGCAGTTGTAGAAAAATCATTAAAGGATTTCATCAGTATATACGAATATAAATATTACAGGAGAAGCCTCAATTGGTGTAGTTTAAGCTATATTCATTCTGCAATAAACATTGGAAATAAAAAGAAAAAATTTTAAGAGCTGAAATATGCATGGAATGTGTTGGTGCACGGCACGGCACGTAAGTCCGTTTCAATACCTAATTATTCGGACGCGTTATTTTCAAAGATCCCAGCCATGGCAATGAACTATTGGGGAATGGTTAAAACGAGACGGATAAACGAAGAAGCAACGTGGTATGAACATTTTATTTATCATTTATGGATTCAATGCTTGAAACGTCGATATGTCGATAAATGTTGTAATGCGACACTATGTTTCATATACGATATGTCACAATTCCTAACTTCTCACATTTCAAATTTCCAAGTCATATTATTGTTGAGTTTGTTATGCTTATATTCATTTTGCTATGATTTATTTAGTCATTAAATGGCCTGCATAAAACACTGACAAAATAGCCTTTTTAAACCCTCATTTCTAAACCAATTCATATGTATATGATTTTAAAAGTGAAGGCCATGTTAATGTTATAAATAAATAGGAGACTGAAATGATATATAAATCAGTTCCTTGTATAACAGGTTTAAAAATTAATATCTAAATCGATTATAATATATAACAGGTTTATTTATTTATTGTATTTTGAATTTTTTAAAATTTTTGGAGAGACATTTAAACTGGTTATTAAATATAATAGGTTCATGTATTAATTTTTAATTTTTTTAAATTGTTTTTAACATAACTATGTAACTGGTTTAGATGTGTTTAAATTTTTTTTAAATTTTTTTTTTCTAATATGTACACACACACCTGTTTAGATATGCTTTTAAATTTCAGAAAACCCTCTTCTATCAGTTCATTACCATTCGCACCTGAAAGTGCGCAACGTAAACGACTACCCAGAATCAATTCATCACCACTCAAAATCAGTTATTTGTCTTGTTCCGCGCTCATGCCCTAACCCAAAATCAATTCTCGTGCTCATGTTCTTCATCTTTTCCCTTTGTTATTTGTCTTTAAGTTCGTTTGAAATGAAAAATTTGAAAACCTATAAACCCAGAGCTTCAAACCCTGAATCCCATGCTCATGCATTAAAACCAAAGCTTCAAACCCTCATGCTCATGTTATTCATGTGCTCAGCTACTGCCCAGTATTTTTTCTTCTAATTTTTGCTTTTTACTTTTTGAGTTCTAAGCTCGTGTTTTGCAGGTCGTGCCATGATTTTTTCTTGAATTGGGTAATCCATGATTTTATGACTTTCTCGCTGTGTTTCTCTAATTCTGGCTTCCTTGTATTGTATTCGTTCTTTTTTTTTTTGTTTAGTTCATTTCTTGCACAAAATGCTTCTTGGATTATATAATTTTATCTTAGAATTGAGTACTTGAATTTTTGAACTTTGTCTTTGAATATGAAATAATGGAATAATGGTTGTAAATATGAATTTTTGTGTTATTAACAATTTAAAAAAACTTCAAGTCTTGCATTGAATCGATTGCTTTATTCCATTACTAGGTCAAAATATTAATTAGGGAGAATTTCTAAAAACCGTGAGCTTAAATTATTGCCCATAAAAGCTTAGATTGTGGTGTTGTATGATGTCTGAAGATTGTTTATGATGTGGCAAGTTCAAATTTTAGAGCATGATTAATTTTACAATTTTGAACTCTAAATTTGCAAGATGTGATTGATCCTAGGTACAAAAATTAAACACTTTGCAATTGAACAACTTTTGAGAAGTCTAACTTTTAGAGAAAACTCTATCTAAATTAAGTCAAACTTGTTAGCATACTTCTTGAAAGTATATATATTGGCTATGATTGATTGAAATTGTTAGTGTTGGTTTATATGATTTTGTTTTATATTGTTAGTGTTGGTTTATATGATTTTCATGGTGTTAGCATGCCTTTAACCTACATAAATCATGTTAGCATGCTTGCTTCCTACTTTTTAATATTGAATTATTGTGAATTAAATTGTTGTAACTGCATGATTGATTTATTTTTTGCACGCTGGTGGAGTGCTGGTAAAGGATGCTTGAGGCCATTAAGCATTGTATGCAACTTTATTTTTTCAATGTACACATTGGCAATTGACAATTTTTTAAGGAAGAGCAATTTTATCATCTTTTTATGTTTTTTGCATTATAAACTCAATTTGGCAATGAAGAAGTCACATGAGTAGTAAGTGTGTTTTCACAATATATTATTTTTTGTGATTGAGTTACTAAACATGAAGTGTTAATAATAAGGCTATGAGGATTGCCCAACGAGTCATGTTGTGCAAGGCCCCATGTAATGTCAAAGATTATACATAGATAACATCAAAAGTAAATACATGTTTTTATTTTATATAATTTTGATGATAGAGCTTCATTTAAATATAGTTTTAACAATGTTGTATTATTTTAAAAAGCCGTCATCAACCCCCTTCCAACTTGTGTAACTTTTATGTATTAAGACATGTATACAATATTATTACAGCTTGCTTGACTAAGTTCATCTAAAGGGTGAATCTAATTTTAGAGGTGTAAACTATTTTTTATTTACTTAGAATTGCTAAGTTAATTTCTTTGTCTTTAATCTTTTTTAGATGCACAACTATCCATCTCCATTTCCTCAATCAAAGGTCCAAGAAATTAGACAACATTGAGGATTGTTCATGTTAGATTTTCATGACAATAATCCATCGAAAGAGTGAATTTAGGATAGGTGTGGTTGAATTGCAAGAAAGATTGAACTTATTTGGATATTGAATGTTAAATGAAATTGTAAATATTTTACAATTTATTTGATTTTGATTTGATTAAATTACATTGCATTTTGGCTAACTGAATGTATAGATTGGTTTTAAGTTGTAGGTTTTAAACATTACTAGAAAAATTAAAATTAATTAGTGATAACCATTTAGTGATGGATTGGAAATCCATCACTAGTTATAGATATTAGTAATGAAAATTTTGTCATAGATTGAAATCTATCACTAATTACATAAATTAGCAATGAATTAGTGATAGATATAGGATATCATCACATTTTGATCAATTTTTATAAATTTAATGATAGATTTTGTAATAACTCAGAAATTCAAGGCAATTAAAATTTATGGTAAGGTAATTTAAGTCTATATTTATAAATTTTGGAGCTGACTTACCTGGCAACTGCAAGTAATGTGCATCCAAAGATCACGTGTTCGAATCCTCTGAGCACCTTTGCTTTCATTTTTGTTTTAGCCTTTATAAAATTATTGTCATGACCTTTGTTAAAAAAATCAAAAGATTAGAACAAAAAAAAAAAAAGGCATATCACATTTTATTTCCTTCTCCTTCTCATTCTTAGAGGGTTCGAGAACTAAGCCAGAGTGAGCGAGCTTGGTCTTTCCCTCCATTATGCCTTCCCTCCGTCAGTCTTGTTGTTGCCGACGACCTTGGTACACTCGTCTACCATTGCTGGAGGTTCTCTTCCTCCTCTATACTGGTTGTGGGGTGTGTCGGACATTCTTCTTCTTCCCCCATGTTCGATCTGCAGCTTCCCCTACTCTGTTTGATGCTCTGTCCGATCTGATGTCAATGTACCTGTGTGAAGAAACACAGTTCATCGTTGCTGTCAGTTGCCGCTTGGTTTGTGAGTCTTCCTTCTTTGTTTCATTTAGTGCTGTTGTTTGGTGTGATGGTGATAAAGCATCGTCGTTCCTCTTCTCTTTTGGATGCTGATTATGTAAGCTTAAGTTTCTCTTCCTCTTTGCTATAAATGTGTGCATCTGATTTTAAGGGGCTTTGGTCCTTCCTTTCTTTGTCCCTGATGGTCTTTGTTAGACATATATATTAGTCTTCCTTGTTTACCTATTTGGCTGTAAATATGTTGTTTGGAATTGGATTTTTCTGAACTTAAATTGATTTTTGATGGGGAATTGGGTCGAAAAAGGCTGATGAATTTAATTATGAATGCATGAAATTTGTTGGTTAAAAGATTGAAGCTGAAATAGATTTATTGAATGGTTCAAGAGTTGTGCACACAAAGTGTTTGATATAAGGTTTGAAAGAGAATCATGTCTCAATGGAGTAATTAGTTACGGCTATAATATTATGAAGAAATTGTGATATAAATGATTATGTTTGGAGCAACATTAAATTATTCAAATTGATTATAGTTGTATTGAGGACTAACATTTAAATTTAGAATTATGTTTTGTTCTCATGGGAAGTTGAATCTTGTGATCAAATTGAACTTAAAAATTTTTATAAAGAACTTGTTGACGCTTGAGGATTGTATGGTTGACAATTTATAAATTTTAGTATTCATGTATAATTTAATTTTAGAATGCATATAAGATGTTTTGATGAAATGTGGGAAGAGAAATTGTTTGGATTTAATTGAATAACTAAGTATGAGTAATGAATTGTTGACTAAATATTTGCATAGAAATTATATAGGAACTTGAAATCAAGAACTTTATTTACACGCAAGTGTTAGGAGGTGCTATGGACTCAACGGACACTGTTTTATTTAATTATTTATTTTGGACTTATAGCTTATTGTATTCATTTAAACCTTCAAATATAATAAATAGAATTTCATGGTTTCAAGTTATAATGTTGTGGGAAGAGTGCAAATGTAAACAATATTATTGTTTAGTTAAAATGTGTTAGTGAATTATTATGATTTGCGCACTAGATTGGAAAGTGGAGGATGTAAATTTCTTTAGAATGAAAACTAAAAGACTGGTATAATATAATTAGAATGAAAATAAGTATGGATGTTACAAAATTTTAGAGGTTCAATTATTATTATATTAGACATTTCAGAAATAAACCTTGTGAGGAATGTTAAAGAGGTAAATTTTAATGTTGGGATTACTTTAAATAAGTGGATAACATCTCAATAAATTTGCTAACAAATTTCTTTTCATTGAAATATTATTTTTTTCTTAAATATATTTCATATAGCACTATTTCAAATGTTGAATATTTTGTTAATTATAAAGCTTTTTGAGCCCAATTAATTATAAAGCTTTAACTCTTGAAGTTGTAACTGGTGAAGAGTAGTGGAATAATTGTAACATCCCAATTTAAATTTTAATAGTTAATTTAGGTTAATAGAAATTTTTTTTAAAAAAAATAATAATAATATTTAGAGGTAAGAAAATTAGTAGAAAATGATTATTAAATCTAATTTAGGATATAATTCTAAATTTAAAAAAAATAAAATAAATAAATTATTAAAAAAATTAATTAAAAAAATTAATTATTAAATTATTATTATATAAAAAAAAAAGGGAAAAAGGTATGCCAAAACAAAAAAAAAAAGGAAGAAGAAGAGAAAACGAATTTGCTTTCGGCGCCGCATGAATAGTAAGTATAAAATAATAATAAAAAAAAAGGGGGGGAAGAGAGAGAAGAAGAAATAATAATAAAAAAAAATGTGTGGGACCCACTGAATTTTTATAAAAACTCACCTTCCTTCATTTCCTCATTCATTCTGCGCGCGAGCTGAGGCGGAGAGAAGCGAGTTGCCGGTGCGAAATATCTAAATTTTTAAGGTAAGAGTTTTTAATAGGATATTTAGGGTGTGATTTTAAGCTTTTCAAGACTAAGTAAGTGTTCTAAAAATTTTTCTTAGTCATCCTTCTTCTTTAGTTTCTGAGTTTGTAGTGGTAGAAAATTTAAGATCTGAAAGAGGGATGAATTTATGTTGAATAAATATGTTTTTGAGGTTGTCAGTAGTATAATAAATGTTCTAGAGTATAAATTTATTGATGATCTTTGAATCTGTGGCTTATGGATCAAATTCTAAACTAGATCTGAAAATATATGTTGATTTATTGAGGTTTAGATGATTATTTGGGATGAGAAATGAATTATTATGGTTATAGGATTATGATTCTAAGCTAGAGACTTAATTTTTAATTTTTGAGTATTTTAGGTACGAATTTATGAAATAAAAAAAAATTTTGATAATAGAAATTAGTTTAGAAGTTGATTTTTAGATTATTAATGTTTATTGATAATTAAAAGAGGAGTTAAAAATTATACTTAATAGTATTAACTATAGATTTGTATTAAGATTGAGATTAGGAATTATGTTATATTTTTAATTCTATTATTAGAATTATTTTATTAGTTTCAAAAATTGAAACTAATATTTATAAATAATATGTTATTTGTAGATTGTATTACTGGTGAAGATTGTGGTGAGAGAGAAATTTTAAGGAATAATTTATTGAAAAAGCCACAAGGTAACCATGCTTTTAATTTATGATTAGTGTTACTTCTTGTTAATTGGGTGATTATTGAGAAAATTATGAATTTTGTAATATTGTATAATTGTGCAATATTATTATGAATTTGTTTAATTATTGTGGGAGGTGTTGGGAGACTTGCTATTATTGTTGTATTTATGTGCCACGTGGTACGCCCCTATTGGAGCTCAATAGGTGGCTTGTAAGGGCTCGGGCTAATCTACCTTTGGCCGGGTAATTTAGCACCGAGTGAGGGCTACGGCTCGAGGTTAATGGAGGGATATAAGGATGGTTGTTTGTGTGTATTATAATATTTCTTATATTTGTTGGAATTATATTATTTTTAATTCTCACTTAGTAAGCACACACTTAACTGTTTGTATACACTATCATAAATTGGCTTTGGTTACTGGGACTTTTGAGTCTCATTATGTGGTTAACAATTTTCAGGAGAAGAGCCACGAGTGACACGTGGAGGAGTCCCAGAGGCTTAGTGGTATAGATCCACTGTCTCTTTTGGGTATTTAATTTATGATTTATAATGTGTTATATTGCCAATATTAGGGCTTTTTGTTTATTGTCAATTATATGAATATATAAATGTAATCATGCCTTTCAAACTATTTCTATTTTTGGTACAATTTGGATGACTGTAATTTTAATATTTGGTTTACTTTGGATTGGTTAAAATGGCATGATTATAAGGCCAAATAACTGGCTTGTGTTGAAAATTGACTAAATTGTTTATTTTACTTGTTGGGAGTATAAGGATGGACAAATGTGATTTAGTTTACTTGTTGGGAGTATAAGGATGGACAAATGTGATTTAGCCTAATGGCATGTGGGAGGTAAAAATTTATCTGAAATGTTATAGTGTGTGAGTTGAAGCCAATTATAAAATATTTTATATCGAAATTATTGATATAAAAATGTGTTGGGTGGCTGTAACCCAACTATGGTTGAGTTAAATTATTTAAAAAAAAAAATTTGGTGTGTTACAAATTTTGGTATCAGAGCTCATGGTTCCAATTCTTATAAATTATGAAATTGTTATACATTAACCTAGTTTATTGGCAATATACATTATTAAATCATAATGCTTCTCCATTATTTTTCTTGTCTTGAGATTAGTGTTAACTTAATTATGTGACTTCCATCCTTTAGGAGGGGAGAGATGGTGTCCAAAACTAGGAGAGGTGGCGAAATTACCGGTGATTCTATAGAGCCAATAGGAAATGACATACCTTCACTGCCACAACCGGAGCCCACACAGCAACAAATTGGGCAGGGCGAGCCCATACAGTCACAACTAAGGCAGGATGAGCCAACTATGAGGCAAATGATGGATCTACTATATAATCTTAGTGACCGCATGAAGAGACAAGAAGAAGAGTTGGCCGCTTTAAGACAATATAAGGAGAATGACAACCGAGAGGGAAATGGCCAACAAGAAGGAAGCCATACCAAGGTATTCAATGCGAGCCAATCTGCTGATGAAGGCTTACCTCCTTATTCTCACCATGAGACTAGTCCGAAGAATGTGAGTCTCCACTCTGAGCAACAGACATCCACGATCACAAAGATCTGGAGTACTTTTCGTAAGTTTAATCCTCCTACTTTCGATGGAAATCTTAAGCCGGCGGTGGTTGAAGAATGGATAGATCAATTGGAGAGTATTTTTCGTATGGTTGTGTGCACTTCTAATCAAAAGGTGCAGCTGGCAATATTCTTACTACAGAAGAGTGCTAAGAAATGGTGGGAAACATCAGGACCGAAGGATGATTCCTCTCTTACTTGGGAAGATTTTAAAGCCATATTGTTCGAGAATTATTTTCCTACTGCACTGAGAGCAGAAAAGGAGGCTGAGTTTCATGCATTTCGTCAGGGTGATTTAGATGAGGATGAATTTATTGAACAATTCTCAGAATTATCTAAATACTCTACTTACCTCCAGAAACATGAAGACACGGAGTGGATGGCTGAACGATTACTAGAGAAGGCGAGGCCTGATCTAAGGGAACAGTTAGCCCCTTTTGAGATCAAGACATTCAGTGAGATGTGCAATAAGCTTCGAATAGTTTCTCGGAGGAAGAGAGAGGCTAGATTAGAAGCTGATAGAGAGAGGAGGAAAGAACCTCATGGGAAGCCCCCTATCCACACCCGACCCATTGGTGGAGTAGAGAAGAGGAGCAGTCAAATCTTTGGAGGCTTTAGAAATCAGAAGAAGAAGGGCTACTATCATAAGGGCCAGAGCTACAGAGGGAATCAGAGTGGAAGTCAAGGGTCCTATAGGAGCCCAGCTACCTTTAATCCTACTCCTAGTGCTGCTAGTAATCAAGCATGCAGTAAGTGTGGGAAGTTTCATTCTGGTGATTGTTGGGTTTGTTACATCTGTCAGAAGCCTGGTCATATTGCTAGATTCTGCTATCAAAACCAAAATAGGGGTAATGATCAGAGACCTACAGTACCAGCACGAGTGTATGCCCTCTCTGGGCCAGAGGCTGCTAACAACCCTAATGCTATCCGAGGTATAATCCGAATCCTTGATAATGATGTTTGTGCTTTGTTTGATTCGGGTGCTACACACTCTTTTGTGTCTGATGAATGTATGAAAAGATGTAAATTGCCTGTGTGTACCTTACCTTTTGATGTGAAGATTTCTACTCCTGCTGGTTTGACTGTAAGGACTGCTAAGGCATGTCTAAATGTAGAGGTTGAGTATGAGGGTCGAAAGACCACCATAGACCTCATTTGTTTGTCTTTGTCTGGGATTGATGTTATTGTGGGGATGGATTGGTTGTCTGCAAATGGAGCTGTACTTGATTGTCAGAAAAAGAGTGTGTCACTCTCAGCTCTTACTGTAACCCCTGTAGAGTCCCAAAGTCCTATGTTGTTGTCTGCAGCTCAAGTAGAACAGTGTATAAGAAAGGGCTGTCAAGCTTTTATGATTTTCTTCTCAATCAAGGCAGAGATTGAAGAAGGTGTAGATCAGATTCCAGTAGTGAGAGAATTCCCTGACGTCTTTCCTACTGAAGTGATCGGTTTGCCTCCAGAACGAGAGGTTGAGTTCTCGATTGAACTCGTACCTGGTACGGGGCCTATTTCTAAGGCACCCTATAGGATGTCTCCATCGGAGTTAGCTGAATTGAAGAGACAAATTGAAGAGTTGTTAGAGAAGGGGTTTATCAGACCGAGTGTATCACCATGGGGGTCACCGGTACTGTTTGTGAAAAAGAAAGATGGAAGCCTTAGATTGTGTATTGATTATAGACAATTGAATAAGGTAACCATCAAGAACAAGTACCCCTTACCTCGAATTGATGATTTGTTAGACCAATTAGTCAATTCAGCAGTGTTTTCTAAGATTGATCTAAGATCAGGGTATCATCAATTGAGGGTTAGAGCAGAGGATATCCCTAAAACTGCTTTTAGGACTAGATATGGGCACTATGAGTTCCTAGTGATGCCGTTTGGGTTAACAAATGCCCCAGCTGTCTTCATGGATTATATGAATCGAATCTTCAGGCCTTATCTCGATGAATTTGTTGTAGTCTTTATTGATGACATACTTATTTATTCTCGAGATGAGGTGGACCATGCTAGACATCTTAAAATTGTTTTGGAGATATTAAGAGAGCACAAGCTCTATGCCAAGTTGAGCAAATGTGATTTTTGGCTTAAAGAAGTTAAATTCTTAGGCCATGTTGTTTCAGAAGAAGGGGTAGCAGTGGACCCTAGTAAGATAGATGCAGTGATGAAATGGGAGCAACCTCGAAGTGTGACAGAGATTAGGAGTTTCTTGGGTCTTGCAGGCTACTATCGTCGTTTCATTAAGGGTTTTTCACAAATTGCAATGCCCTTGACTAAGTTGACCAGGAAAGATGCTCCATTTATTTGGACGAACGAGTGTGAAGTTGCCTTCCAGGAGCTGAAAAAGAGGTTGACCACCACACCGGTGCTCACCTTACCTGTTCCAACTGCTCCTTATACCTTATATACTGATGCTTCTAAGAAAGGTTTAGGTTGTGTATTGATGCAGGAGGATCGAGTAGTGGCTTATGCCTCTCGACAGTTGAGACCTCATGAGGAAAATTACCCTACTCATGACTTGGAGCTTGCTGCTGTGGTATTTGCCTTGAAGATTTGGAGGCACTATCTTTATGGTTCTTCTTTTGAGGTCTTCAGTGATCATAAAAGTTTAAAATATTTGTTTGATCAAAAGGAGCTCAACATGAGACAGCGCAGATGGATTGAGTTTTTGAAGGATTATGACTTTGAGTTGAAGTATCATCCAGGGAAAGCTAACGTAGTCGCCGACGCTCTGAGCAGGAAGCTTGTACATACTGCTCACATGATGGTCAGAGAACATGAATTATGGAGTAGTTTTCATGCAGTAAATGTAGAAGTAGTCGAAAATCGTTTGGCTGCTCTACATATTACTGAATTTGAGAATAATTTTTGGGAAGAAATTAGAATTGCGCAACAGAAGGATGATTATTTGAATAAGATTAGGGTAGAGATTGGGGCTGGAAAGGCTGAACATTTTGATGTGACCGATGATGATGTCGTAAGATATAAAGGTAGAGTGTGTGTGCCTAATGATACTCGATTGAAAAATATCCTACTTGAGGAGGCTCATCAGAGTAAATATACCATTCACCCAGGAGCAACTAAGATGTATCATGACTTAAGACGTGGTTGGTGGTGGCCAAGGATGAAGAGAGATGTAACTGAACATGTAACTCGTTGTTTGACTTGTCAGAAAGTCAAAATTGAGCATCAGAAACCAGCCGGGATGCTACAGTCTCTTGATATTCCAGAGTGGAAATGGGACAGCATTTCTATGGACTTCATTACAGGATTGCCTAGAACATCTTCTGGTCATGACACTATATGGGTAATCGTAGATCGACTCACCAAATCAGCTCATTTTCTGGCTACTAATATCAAGTATTCTCTCGAAAAATTAACTGAAATCTACATAAGAGAAGTGGTGAGATTGCATGGAGTGCCGACAAATATTGTATCTGATCGTGATCCGAGATTCACATCAAACTTTTGGAAGTCATTACAGGAAGCCATGGGTACTCGTCTGAGTTTTAGCACAGCTTACCACCCCCAGACCGATGGGCAAACGGAACGAACCATACAAACTCTTGAAGACATGTTAAGAGCTTGTGCCATTGAGCTTAGAGGTAATTGGGATAGTCACTTGCCATTAGCTGAATTTGCCTACAATAATAGTTTTCATTCTAGCATTCAGATGGCACCTTATGAGGCATTGTATGGAAGAAAATGTAGATCGCCACTGTGTTGGACAGAATTAAGTGAGAGAACTGTTTTGGGGCCAGACATTGTTGATGAGACTACCCAAAAGATTGCTTTAATCAAGCAAAAATTACTCACAGCTCAAAGTAGACAAAAGAGTTATGCGGATAAGAGGAGAAGACCGCTTGAGTTTGAAGTAGGTGACCATATATTTTTGAAAATCTCTCCGGTAACTGGTGTTGGAAGAGCTATTAAGGCTAAGAAGTTGACACCAAGGTTTATGGGGCCTTTTGAGATCTTAAAACGAGTTGGACCAGTAGCGTACCAAGTAGCATTACCACCCCAAATTGCTGGAATACACAACGTATTCCATGTGTCACAACTGAAAAAGTATCAACCAGATCCTTCCCATATAATTGAACCCGAGGAAATTGAACTCAGGGAGAATTTAACATTCAAAGCTGAACCAGAAAGGATTGTGGATTATAAGGACAAGCAATTAAGAAACAAGACCATTAGATTGGTTAAAGTAATCTGGAAGAGCACAACTCCAGGTGATGCTACGTGGGAGACCGAGGACAGTATGCGACGTGATTATCCTCGTCTTTTTGATTAAGTGAGTAGTTAATAGTTATTAATTTTAAATTTTGAGGACAAAATTTCTAAAAGGAGGGGAGAATTGTAACATCCCAATTTAAATTTTAATAGTTAATTTAGGTTAATAGAAATTTTTTTTAAAAAAAATAATAATAATATTTAGAGGTAAGAAAATTAGTAGAAAATGATTATTAAATCTAATTTAGGATATAATTCTAAATTTAAAAAAAAATAAAATAAATAAATTTATTAAAAAAATTAATTAAAAAAATTAATTATTAAATTATTATTATAATAAAAAAAAAGGGAAAAAGGTATGCCAAAAAAAAAAAAGGAAGAAGAAGAGAAAACGAATTTGCTTTCGGCGCCGCATGAATAGTAAGTATAAAATAATAATAAAAAAAAAGGGGGGAAGAGAGAGAAGAAGAAATAATAATAAAAAAAAATGTGTGGGACCCACTGAATTTTTATAAAAACTCACCTTCCTTCATTTCCTCATTCATTCTGCGCGCGAGCTGAGGCGGAGAGAAGCGAGTTGCCGGTGCGAAATATCTAAATTTTTAAGGTAAGAGTTTTTAATAGGATATTTAGGGTGTGATTTTAAGCTTTTCAAGACTAAGTAAGTGTTCTAAAAATTTTTCTTAGTCATCCTTCTTCTTTAGTTTCTGAGTTTGTAGTGGTAGAAAATTTAAGATCTGAAGAGGGATGAATTTATGTTGAATAAATATGGTTTTTGAGGTTGTCAGTAGTATAATAAATGTTCTAGAGTATAAATTTATTGATGATCTTTGAATCTGTGGCTTATGGATCAAATTCTAAACTAGATCTGAAAATATATGTTGATTTATTGAGGTTTAGATGATTATTTGGGATGAGAAATGAATTATTATGGTTATAGGATTATGATTCTAAGCTAGAGACTTAATTTTTAATTTTTGAGTATTTTAGGTACGAATTTATGAAATAAAAAAAAATTTTGATAATAGAAATTAGTTTAGAAGTTGATTTTTAGATTATTAATGTTTATTGATAATTAAAAGAGGAGTTAAAAATTATACTTAATAGTATTAACTATAGATTTGTATTAAGATTGAGATTAGGAATTATGTTATATTTTTAATTCTATTATTAGAATTATTTTATTAGTTTCAAAAATTGAAACTAATATTTATAAATAATATGTTATTTGTAGATTGTATTACTGGTGAAGATTGTGGTGAGAGAGAAATTTTAAGGAATAATTTATTGAAAAAGCCACAAGGTAACCATGCTTTTAATTTATGATTAGTGTTACTTCTTGTTAATTGGGTGATTATTGAGAAAATTATGAATTTTGTAATATTGTATAATTGTGCAATATTATTATGAATTTGTTTAATTATTGTGGGAGGTGTTGGGAGACTTGCTATTATTGTTGTATTTATGTGCCACGTGGTACGCCCCTATTGGAGCTCAATAGGTGGCTTGTAAGGGCTCGGGCTAATCTACCTTTGGCCGGGTAATTTAGCACCGAGTGAGGGCTACGGCTCGAGGTTAATGGAGGGATATAAGGATGGTTGTTTGTGTGTATTATAATATTTCTTATATTTGTTGGAATTATATTATTTTTAATTCTCACTTAGTAAGCACACACTTAACTGTTTGTATACACTATCATAAATTGGCTTTGGTTACTGGGACTTTTGAGTCTCATTATGTGGTTAACAATTTTCAGGAGAAGAGCCACGAGTGACACGTGGAGGAGTCCCAGAGGCTTAGTGGTATAGATCCACTGTCTCTTTTGGGTATTTAATTTATGATTTATAATGTGTTATATTGCCAATATTAGGGCTTTTTGTTTATTGTCAATTATATGAATATATAAATGTAATCATGTCTTTCAAACTATTTCTATTTTTGGTACAATTTGGATGACTGTAATTTTAATATTTGGTTTACTTTGGATTGGTTAAAATGGCATGATTATAAGGCCAAATAACTGGCTTGTGTTGAAAACTGACTAAATTGTTTATTTTACTTGTTGGGAGTATAAGGATGGACAAATGTGATTTAGTTTACTTGTTGGGAGTATAAGGATGGACAAATGTGATTTAGCCTAATGGCATGTGGGAGGTAAAAATTTATCTGAAATGTTATAGTGTGTGAGTTGAAGCCAATTATAAAATATTTTATATCGAAATTATTGATATAAAAATGTGTTGGGTGGCTGTAACCCAACTATGGTTGAGTTAAATTATTTAAAAAAAAAATTTGGTGTGTTACAATAGTAATATATATATATATATATATATATATTCATTATAAAGCATATCTTGAAGGTTGATGAAAAAGTTTTACTAGCTCAAGTATTACTTTTTTTATTTGATGAAGGCAAACGTGAAATAAGTGAAGAATTTTATATTGAAAAGAATTGAGATTTTGAAATTCTCATGCGAGTTTGATATTAAGAATATAAAATTTTATTTTAAAAATAATTAATTTTTTTCATGTTTGAAAATTTTACTTTTAAAGGATCATACGCAGAACACTGGTTGTTAACAGTAACTCCATTAGTCCTTAGTGCCATGGTGAAACCTAGCTAGCTTGGTACTTGTGGGCATAGCTCTCATGTTTGATATTTGTGGGCATTGCACTTATATTTGTTACTTATAGGTCTTGTACTTGTGTTTGTTTTTGTGACTTCAAGTTGCATTCGATTAGTATCACCCTGGTGAACTGTGTGTTAATATTTGTTTCATTGCTTTTGCTATATTTAGTTATCTATCCTTATAAATTGTGTGTTTGCATTTATTTTCATGGCGTAAGTCACGTTTAGTTATTTATTCTTGTGAATTGTGTGTCTACGTTTGTTATCTATTCTAAGGTTTAGTTAATTGATTTGTGAATATATATACACCCTTTATTAATTTTAAACAGTGATTGTTACTATTTTTATTTACTTAATTTATTTTATTTTACAAGATCAAGTACTAAGGTTTTGTCATTGTAAATTTATTGGTTCAAACTTTTAAAGTTATATAGAATCTCTTAATCTCCAAATTCAATTATTGTGTTATATTGATGTTCTCTTTTAATTGTGCACTAATTTATTTGATGAATTTATTTATCTTGAAGCTTTTAATTTTATTATTGAGATGTTATTTACTGAAAAAAAATTAGTCTCAAATATTGTAGACAGTTATGGACCTCCAGAGGATCATTGAAGGATATATTTCCAAATTGAAGTTATAGCATTAATTTGAATAAATTTCTATTTGTTGTCAAACTTGAATTTATATACTATACTATGTAATTTATAAAATTTTATTTTAAATGTTTCACATAAATTATAGTTAGGATCCTTATATTGATTAACTATTATTTGTTTGTCTATTGATAAAAACAAAATTTCTTATTGTTGTTTAGGTTGAAATTGTTGTTGTAAAATTTTAGGAGGTTCTATAGTAAATTCCCATAAAGAATTTATGACTTTTGTTTTAAATAAAATAAAATTAAATAAGGAACCCCACTTAATACTATGAACATGTTATAATTAAATTATATGAGATGGTACTAAGGCTCAAGAGATGTGAGTTCTTGTGTATATCTTGAGCCAGTAATACTTAAATTTTGAGGTGTGAAAAATTTAAATCAGTCACTAATTTTCATCATCATTAAATCTTTATAATAGTGACAAATATTTTTAATTAAAAAATAGTAAAATGAGCTTAAATATATTATAAAAAGAAGATTTTATAACATACAGAGAGAGATTCACATAAAAAAATCTTTAATGTTATAAAATTAAATACTTTCACAAATAATTTTTCTCTTTTTATGAATAAAATATATAATATGAAATGATATGAAAAAATAATTTTTATTTTATTATGTAAATTTAAATTTAAAATAAAAATTTTATTATATTAAAATATTTTAATTATAACATAGATGAATAAAATGATAGACACAAATATTTATTTTTATAATATATATTAATTGATATTAAATAATTTATTTATCAACTAATCATAAATATTGAATTATATATTTATATGTGTTAATGTATGTATATATGATAATATATATTATTGACATATTTAAATAATATTATATTAAATATATAAAAATACATTAAGTTAAATATTTGTGTTCAATTGAGTAATACATACATGCATACATACATACATATATACATATATATTTATATATTAAAGGGTTGATGAAAATGCTTGACCCTAAATTATTATTTCAATAGTACTTTGAACCCTAAACTCTTAAAATGAGCAAAAACTCTTCTCAATTTACAAATTTCAAATAAATTACCCTTAACTTATAAATTTTAAACAAATTACCCCCTATTAAGTTATATGTAATTGATGTTACTTTTGACTTTATAGGTTCAAGTCAAAGGCTATTGTGGCACTAATCCTCTATTGACAGGTGACATGTCAATTAAGTTACACAATGGTGAACATTGCACGGATAAATGGTGGGGGTAATTTGCTTTACAAGTTAATGAAATTTTTTGCTTATTTTAATAGTTTAGGGTCCATTATATGTTATTTGAGTAATATTTTAAGGTTTGGATGCTTATTAATTTTATGTTAAATTTTGCGTATTAAGAATGAATCATCACAACTCAACTGGGAGAAGGTACACATACAAAAATGAAACAGTCTTGGGTTTGAAATAAGATAACTGCACATTTAAATAAAATTGTTGACATGGTAATGATGTGATGTGGAGGTTCAAATGGCAATAATGTGCACTGATGAGGTGGCATGAGAGGTGACTGATAGTGATTGAATTCTCAAAAAAAAATTAATTATAGAAAAATTAATGATGAAAGTTTGTTAATTAATAACAAATATTTTTCATCACTAAATTAGTGACAGATCTGTTTCTATCATTAAATTAGTAATATCATATTTGTGACAGAAATTAATGATGCCACTAAAGCTAAAATTAGTGATGGATTTTGCTTATTAGTAATGGATTAATTTTTTTTTTTAGTACTAAAACTATAGCCTATTATAGCTAGGGTAAATGCAAAAATGAATTTTTTTTTTGTAGAATACAATTTTTTTAATCAGTTATGATTATAATCAATTTAGATATAATATATGTAAATAGACTATGACCAGTTTAGAAATGAACTTTTTTTAAGGACAAAATTAATAATTTATGTTTTGAATATTTATTTAAACTGGTTGTTTCTAAATCAGTTTAACAACTGGTTTAGAATAAGTTTATTCTAAATTGGTTGTATATATTTGCCTCACATATTTAAACCGATCTTATTCAAACTGATTTAGATAATTATTTTTAATTGTTTTAGAAATTGATTTTTGTATTAATAAAAAAATGTAAGGATCCTGAAAATGAAACTTGCGAGTTGCGGAGACTGAAAAATGATGATGAGGTTGTAAGAGCCAAGGTGTTGATATTGTCGTCCTGTGCAGCAAAATATCATAAGCTAGAATTTGCTTATTTTGATTGAGGCTCATTTGTATTATATATGTCAGTGATCATCATGTACATCAACAAGTTAGTTAGTATAATGCTACTTGAACTGGACTTACCAGAATTAGAACTAGACTCATGGTTTGGAGAATTGGAGAGCACTGTATATTATTCATAAACCATAAAATATGGGATCAAATCGTTTGTTACGATTTAAATTTAGCGGTCGTTCCTTTATATATATTTGGAATTTAAAATGAATTATATCATTCATAACTTATACTTCCTCCATTTGTAAATATAAGGTATTTTTTGAGAAGTTGAATGTTTAAAAATATAAGATATTTTTAGTTTTTCAAGGTGTAATTATTGCTTTTTAAAAAAAAAATACTCCCATTAATGAATGACTTTATATTTATTATAAGGTATTTAATAGAGATATATATAAAAAGGTATGATCAATTTAAAAATAAATAATTATTTTATTAGCAGGTGAGATTCAATTAAAAATACTTTATATTTTTAAATAGAGGGAGTATATATAACATATATTATTATAAATTTTATTTTATTCTTACATTTGCATACCCTTATATAAATATTGATGCGCTGACTATGATTTATGAAGCATAAAGGCTTGTTTGTTTCAACTTACTTCGTGAAAAAATATTTGATTTTTTTAAAAAAATTATTTTGTGATTTTTTATAATGTTTATTTAAATTTTTAAAAATAACCAAAATCTAAAAAAAATATTTCTTATTATTTTAAAAAATTTCTTTAAATAACTTCTGAAAATAATTTAATGCAGTAGAGAAGTATGAGTGTTTTAAAGATGAGGGACACATGAATATATCATAAAGTTTTAAAATACATTAATAATAAATTATTTTCATAAAACAAAAATCAAAAAATATATCATAAAATTTAAAAATAACCAACAAATAATTACTTTTTTATTATTATAATTAAATATAAAATAATGTTTGCTTTTTATAAAATCTCTGTAAAATAAATCTCTTTTTATAAAATCTCTAAACCATCTAAAAATTAATTATTTTTTAATCTTAAATAAATAGATCTAAAATATTAGCGAGAATAAATTTTTTTCTGAAAAAGCCAAATTTTATGTCCCCACAATTTCGTTTGATAAAGTCTCCAAAATTGTAGTCAAAATTCAGAAGGAAGAAATTATTTGTGTTATGAGGGGGCCAGGAAGAAATCCCATTTCATTCCATTGCCGGCCCAATTTTTTTGCTATCTGAGCCCAACTGTTTTTAATGGGCCATAATCCAATCAAACATAGATGGTCTTTTTGTTCTTCCCAGCACTTTCCTTTGCTCCCTGTGGGCTGTAGTATTCGGATCGGATATTATTTTCTCGTCCTCCTTCTCCGAGCCTCTCCCTCTCTCCATCTGGGATCTTCCAGCCTTCGACGATTTTGTTCAAGGTATTGCCTTCTCTTCTCTGATTCTTTTCCTTCTCCAATCTTCTCTTTCGTCTTATCTCCCTTTTCATGCGCTCCCCGCCCAAATTCCTTTTCCATTTTAAGGAATTCTATGCAAATCCCCATACTTTCTGTTAGCCGGCTCCAACTTTGTTACTTGAAGGCTGTTTCTCTCGATATCTATCAAATCAACACTTCGTTACCTCTCCGTGAGAGAGTGTGTGTGTGTGTTTTTTTTTTCCCCCGCCCCTCTCCTTCATAGTTTCTGGGAGGACAACCGATCACTTCATGTACCATTTGTTGAACATGCAAACCGCGCTCTCAGGATGCTAATGTAATCGTAAACGGCATGAATTAGTGGAATTTTAGGTTTTTAATGAACCATTTCCCTGTAGGTTGCCTTGCCTGAAGTAAATGATGATTTATCTGGGTTTTCATTGATTCAGCTTTAGTTGATTGAATTATCTTTATTTCATACTTCGTAGAGAAGGGCATGAAAGTCTTAAATCTGGCATCTGAACTTGAAGTAATTATTTCCTTCAATTGTAGAAAATATTTCATTTAGTGTATTGCTTTATCTGGTGTCTAATATGTTAGATAGATACCATTTAAAATTTGATCATGTGTAGTAAGCTATGGTGCGTATTTTTTAAATGCACGAGATAAATCGAATCTCACGAGTTGACTGATTTTCTGTTACTTTTTGATGGTGAAGGAGAGTTATGGTGAAAGCATACACGCAGGAGTACACTTACAGGCACCCATGGGAACGGGTAACTTGCGCATCTTGGCGCAAGTTCGCTGACCCCGAGAACAAGCGTATATTATCCCATATTTTAGAAGTTGACACGTTGAACCGCAGGCTTGACCCCCCATCTGGGAAGCTTTATACCACCCGAGCTATCACGATCCATTGTCCAGGACCATGGTTTGTCCGCAAAATTGTTGGTCAGGATATTTGCCACTGTGTTGAATCAACAGTTGTGGATGCACAGACGCGGTCAATGCAGTTAACTACACGCAATATCAGCCTCCAGAAGTTTGTGGAAGTGGAGGAGAAGATTCGATATGATCCTCATCCTGACAATCCCAGTGGGTGGACAATTTGCCAGCAGGAGACTCGCATCCGTATTAAACCACTGTCAACACTGGCATCCATGGCGGAAAAAGTGGAGCAGCGATGTGCTGAGAGGTTCCTTCAGAATAGTGCCAAGGGAAGAGAGGTTATGGAGAGGATATGTAAATATCTTGAAGCAGAGTCTAGTGGCCTTGCTCTGTAATTGCACCTTGATGATTTTATTTCGGGTATTAGATTTACAATAAATGAGAGAATCGCGTTAGAGTTATGCAGAGAAGGCGGGTCTCGGGTCTGTTAACCGAACTTTGATACGGCAAAAGAAGCAATTTTTGGACAAGCGATATCGTGTGAGTGGAGGTTTGTTGCGTTTCCTGCCCGTTAAGATTGATGTAAGATGTTGTCAAGAGAATTTGAGACGTCTCTTGATGTTGTCGTTTAGAACCGTGAGCGCACGAGTCTATGTTCATGGTGACTAGTTCAGTGCAGTAGATTAGATCCCCCTTTCCTTTTGTGGATAATGGAAGGGGGCTCGTAAATCATTCTACACAAGGGTTCCCAGGAAGCCTCGTCAAAAATAGAGGTCATATGATTGCCATTGACCCCTGCACGGGTCAGCGTTTGCCTCCCGCGTGATGTGTAATTGTGGATCATTGCCGTATTCCAATCTTTTCCCACCCATTGCTTCATCACTTGCTTCCGCCGGATTCTCTTCATGAAGGCGGTTATGTAACGCATATATTTCAACCTCAATACAGCCGTTTCTTTGGTCCTCATTGAGTCCATGCGATCTTCTGTCTTCAGATAGAGCCTTCCAATTTAACTATTTTTAGCCACATTTCTCTTTTCAAGTACGCATTCAACTTTCTAATTTATTTGCCTATTTCTCCTGAAACCGTATGTTCTGAATCATCGTCCAACTTCAATCCAATTTCTTGTTCCTCGCATCATACTCATTCCTGTGATTCTTCCTGCGTTTTTCAAGACTACCAGCGATATGTTGCACCGTGTTTTTATAACATCAGTATAACAATGATGTGAAAATATCGTGTTTTTCCAAATATGGTATCTTATTATTTTTTTTCTTTTGGTTAAAATCATGCAAGCCTCTTTATATTCTCTGGCATGTGGAAACTAGCGAGCCCAAACAATGCATATATGAAACCATAATAATTTACAGTGCCCAGCAAATTCCACATGGTACACAGATGCCATGATAGAATAGGCGCACTACAGCGCTAATAAACCAACTTGCACCAAACCAGCACAGATTTAAAGACTTCAAACAATTGGACCAGCATATATTTTTTTCTCCGATCACATGAAATAGTGCCTCAAACTGCAGATGTGTCCTACAATTCTAAACTCCCCACCACATACAACAACAACATTAAAAAAAGCAGGAAACTTGGGTCATCTCACGATGAAATCGAGCATAACATCAACTAGGGAAAAACTTCAATACACCAGGCCTAAATCTTACCAAGCTTTTCAGCCTTAACAATTGGGTTTGCTTTAGATATGGCATCCCTTGCAGCAGTGCGGTAATCAAAGGAGCAATCATGCTTGTCCGAGTAGCGGTGTGCGGCGCAGAAAAGGTTACCACATCGACAACTGAACCCTGTCAAACCAACCCGCTTATTGCAGCTATTGCAGCGTTTGGGTCCATCCTTCGGCTTTGCCTCACCACTCTCCTTTGAGCCTGAAGCCAAACAAGGTTCTTCAGATGTAGTTTTAGGCTCTACTGAATTGACTGGGGTATTCACATTCGCAGAAACAAAAGGTTCATTTCCACTGCTGCTTGATGACCCATTCATAATATTCCCAATGGACGATGCCGCAAGCGCCTGCTCCTGTTTCAACATCATATCTTTATGGCACTTAGAACACATGTTCATGGTGGCAGCACTTCCAAGAAATCCACAGTTATTGATGCACAATATAGGACCTTCTGGAGGAGTTTGACATCCAGTCTTGCCATGGTCCATCTTTTCTCAACTTTCCCTACACCAAAGAAATAGAAATTTACATGTTTAAACATCCAAAATCAATTCATCAAATCACTGTCTCAACAATAGATATATTTCACTCGGAGTTGGACTTGTTTTTCCCTGTATTCACATTTTCCAATCATGCAAATGCAAGATCGAAAAACATAAAGCCCAAAGTTCAATACTTTGATCTTGGTAGTTAACCAAGATAGAGTCACCATATATTATAAAGTGATAACAGGTGAATCAAATAACCTCAAAAAAAAAAAAAAAAGTCGAGAAGTGCAAGTTATCATCAAACACTGCACACAAATGAAGTGGCAAATGAAAATACATAGTTCCAGCACCATACATAACGCTCAAAAAGAAATGCAAACTACTGATAAAATTCCAACCCCAACTACTTGGAATTGCTCGTTAGCATGATATGCATAGTAAAATGGTTGTAGCTTCCACCCAAAAAAGGTTTCAGCAGCTTATCTATTTCAACGCCATGAACTACACAAAAGCTAGAGAACCCTGTATCATCAACAATATGCATCACGTTAACAGTCCACCAGACCAAAGGGAACACCAAGTTGACTTGATTTGTTTTACATGCTGGAACCAAACCTCAAGAAAAGTCCAACATAACAGCTCCAAACCAAGTTCACCAAGGCTCCAACTCTCTTCAGTGTTTAAAAAATTACACATTAACTGGTACCCGAATCTTGCATCTTCTTAGAGTCAACCACGACTCAGACCTTTTGTTAATGTCTTACTTCTTAACCCAGCACTTATCTTTGGTGCCTGACTTAACTCAACACCCCTATAGCATGAGAGGCTGAGGCACTAAGGGTCTTTGATGCCTTGCCTTAGCGCATAAGGCACAAAGGCAAGCTCCTTTAACTACATTGATCAAGATCAAAACGAAGAGCAAATAATGATAAGTTTCCACCACCACCTACGCAGAATCGGTCATGCACATGACATACAGTAGCAAAATGATTGTATCTTTCACCCAAAAAATTGGTGTTCGCGGCATATCTATCCCAACATCATAGACCATACAAGGGGGAGAGACTCATGCATCAACCATGGGTGTTATGTAAATTAGCAACCAGACCAAAGGGAATAGTGAGTTAACTTGATTAATTTTACAGGCTGGAAGTGAAATCTAAACACATCAAACCAACTGCATGGTCTCATTGTTCTGGTGCACAACTTGCATGGTGCACAAGTAAAGGCAATAGTTCTCCTACATCAGCTGAAGAAGTATCAAAGTAAACTGCCACATTCCTTCCGGCTTATGTATTGACCTTATTTCTGTTATAAAAACTAGAGCGTAATGCATTGAAAAGCAGAGCTGAAGGAAATATAATATTCAGATAGCAGCATCCTAAGACTTCTTAGCGAGTCTAATATTCAACAAAGCTCCATTTTTTCCGGTGCATATATGATTCTTCAGCTCACAATTGTGCTTATGACCTGTTTGATGGGCGTGTCAGATCACAAGCCTTTTAAGGTCATATACAGTATATTTTTAAAAAAAAATTCCATCCTCCTTTGAATTAACAAAATAGAATATCCATTGAAACCCACCATCTATTCGAGAATTAAAACGTTTTGATTAAGGAAAGTGTGAAGACAACGAATATCAACTGTGGATCAACATACAAACAACACCAGCAGTCAAAGCCACTGAATCAAAGTGGAAAATAGCAACAAAATCAAAAAACTATTGAGTAGTAGTCAGGCAAGTTTATATACTATTGCCAGAACATTTATGCGTATTATCAGATAACAGGGCTCTGAACTGAAACATCAAACGAAAACATGCAATTGGGTCCGTGCGCCGAAAATTTTTAATTTACAATTTATAGAAAAATCAATATGGCAGCATGCCACGTGAGCGGAGGCCCTGTCCCCAATATTTAATATTTTCTTCGAACCTGCATACAACTTTGTATTTCCAATTTTCCATCTAACAACATATAAAACAGACAATTAAAACTAGACGACAACATTATGAAGCTAGAGCCATCCAGTAAAGTATTGCGAGCCATAATCTAACCTGTTGGGCAGGAAGAAAAAGGAAATCGCGGGAAATGAAACCTTGAGACCGATCTATAGGCTCAGCGTCGCATTGGATGAGTCCTGAATTAACCAAATGAAACACCGAACGAAAATGAATTATTAAAAATCAAAAAACATAACGGAACAAGAAAAAGATGATAAAAAGTAGAAAATAAATAACAAGAACGAAACGCTAGCCCTTGGAGATTTTGGACCGATAAGGAGAGAGGGCAGAGCCGAGGAAAGAGCTAGGCGAGAGGGAGGGGAGTTCGATTTCGATCCTCATCGGGTGATAGTGATAAGCAATTTGACGGTCCAATTAAAAGTTTTATTTTTATATTTTATTTGTATACATTAAAATAAAAAATATAAATTATAACAAATCTATTCTATTATTAATTTAGACTAAATAAATTTAATCTAAATCCGATTCAATATTAAATATTTTTATAATTTTTAAATTAAACAAATTTAATCTAAATCCAATTCAATATTAAATATTTTTATAATTTTTAAATTATAATTTTATTAATTTTTTAAAGTGAAAGTTTAAAAATTACTTTTGTTTTTTAGTATATTTATTAAATAAAATTTAATAAAATTTTTGAAAACTTTTAATATTAAATATAAAATGTTCAAAATATATTTGAATAGTTAAGTTATAAAAATTATAAAAAATAAATATTAAATTAAAGTATTGTTTAGATTAATAATAAAATAAATTTATTAAATTTTTATAATAAAAAAATTCAATTTTAGATTATTTAAATTAAAAATTGAATAATTTAAATACTTATTACTTAATGAGCATTGAAGGCAAAGGTGAGGGAGAAAGAGGGCTTTCTTTTTCTGCTAATGACCATTTTTATTGAATGATTAAGATGGAAAAAGTAAAGGAAGAGAGAGAGAGAGGCCCTCCTCCCCCTTTTATTGAATCTGATTAGACTCTTGGGATGACGTGGGAAGTTATTATTGGGTGCACGTGTTACTCCTGCACCCCCACTTTTCTCTTTTTATCAAAATTTCATTAATGATTTTTTACATTTTGTGTATAGAGAGGAGAAGCGCATGGCAGATCATCTGGCCAAGCTTGCTCATAGACTTTCTTTTTTTTTATTCTTTTCGACCAACCACCTATTAGATAGTTTTGTGTGGCTTTTGGTCTTTGTTTTCTTGCTTGCCTTTAGATAGTTTTGTGTGGCTTTTGGTCTTTGTTTTCTTGCTTGGCTTCTTGTTCTCGTTCGAACTTTTTGTCCTTGTTTTCTTTCGTTTTGAATGAAGATTTTTAAGTATTTATTACAAAAAAAATTATTGACAGTTTTGTCATTCCTTTGTATGGAAAAATGACAGGACATAGTTAGAGCCCCTTCACATAATCCCACCTAATATAGTAATAATAAATGCAATTAATGGAAACAACTTAGTTCAATTAATAAGGATGTATGTTGCGTTTGGTAGCATGGCATTAGAAAGAGGGAAGTGGAAGTGAAAGTCATTTTGTTAACTGCTTGGTAGGCAAAATCCTAGTTCCTAAAAGAACCCAATTCTATCAAATCTAATAGAATTTGGTTCCATCAAACTACCTAAAGAAGTGGTTCACTTCCATGGAACTTAAATTTTCTTGACACTCATACCCATGACAATTTAATTTATTAACAACTTATACCTTTCTCATTTTCACCCTAAATCATTGATTATCTGTTGTCACCCACCCTTTTCTTTAGCCCATCGTGTTACTTGAGCAATTTCACTATCATGACCACAGTCCTCAAAATATGGCTTCTCTCTTGGTCCTCTGTCATCTATCTCCTTCTCCTCAGACCTCAAACCATGGCTACCTTTTCAAAGAACTTGATTCCTCAACATCCTCAATTGACTGCCTCATCAACAATGATCTTAGCTATGTCCACATCTTCTATGATGATATCGAACGTCAATTTTGTTCAATAGGAGTGAAGAAAATAGAGTTGGGAAGTAAGGAGCAACGGCAATAGAGATCAGAGAAATAGGGGGAGTAGAGAAGGCGAGCTCGATGACAATGATAAAAGAAGGAAACTATAGTGTGAGGCATCATTAAGGAACAATGAGGAGGAGAGGTCTGGATTCCATTGATACAAATATAGGTTGCTATTGTTTTTTTTTGGTGTAGATCTACATTTTTGGATTTTTTTTGTGCAATTGCTATGTGAACAATTGAGTTCATAATTTTTTTTTGGATTTTTCTAAAATTTGATTCATACTCTTCAATGAATCTTGGTTGTAAATGATGAAGTAAATTGTTGTTTTGAGTTTGTTGGTCGTTGGAAGTTTATGTTTGCTGGCATTCATAAATTTTGATAAAGTTCATGTCTTGTATAGCGATGCAAAGAAGATGGAGACTTTCTTCTTTTTCTTTTTTTTTATAAATTTTATAGGTATATTGGCCATTTCAAAATATAAATATATTTTTTAAATAATATTTTATCTCACTTTCACTTACATACCAAACATACTTTTAAATTTTGTTTTCATTTCTAACTCAACTTCTATTTCCACTTTCATTGAAATCACTTCCATGTACCAAATAGGGTAGTAAAGATGGAGCTAAAATTTCTCCTTTGCAAACAAGAAAAAAAGGAAAAATTAGTACAAATTTGAATCGTTAAAATAGATTTAAAAATTTAAATTTAATAATTTTTAAAAATACATGTTTAATTTGAATGATCCAGATTTATAGAAGAGAGACAATAGAAAAAAAAAGGCAGAGGAGAGAAGCCTACCCTAGTAAAGATACAGTGTGAAATCATTATGTGGTGACATTATTAATAATTTTTAAATATATTTGTAAGTGTTATTTGAGTTTGGAGATATCTTTAGTTTAATGAGTTCTTGAAATTCATCTCACCTAAACTTTTTTATAAAAAAAATAATGGGATGAAATGTAACATAAATGAAATAATACAATGATGAGAAACATATAGATCCAATATGCTATGTCATTTGCAAACAATCTAATAAAATTGCACCATTTCAATAAAATGAAATCTTATATATCATTATTTCTAATAATTTGATTTTTGGAATAGGGTATCTTATAGCCATATGACATGGCATATTTTTATTGGATAATTTATAAATGACATAATATATTGGGTCTATATGAAAATTTCTCTACCATGATAATTATAGAGCATTTGTCTTGTTGAATTGCTTAGAGCCTTAGATAAGTGCGCATTAAAGCCCCTCAAATGCAAGCGGTTTCATTAAATAGGACTTGTCTAAAAGGATTTATCCAAACCATGCCAATAGGCTAAAATGGAAGAGACCCAATAAATTCTGAAGTGAATAAATGAGTTGACTCCATCTTTTATGACTCCAATTGTCAAGACCGCAGGCCCAATCAAAACATATTCGTGTAACAAGGTGTCATCAAATTATAGTAAATGGAGCTTTGGCAATAAGAGCCCTTTCATCATTAGGGTAAAAAATGTCAAGACCAAGTAAAGTTAGAACTAATTCGTTGCTTGTAAGATCTGTAAGCGATGCCAAGAGAGTAATAACAAATGATGACAAGAACTAAAAACTTCAGCCATTCCCAAACAAGATGTGAGAAGGAAAGTGTTATGCCAATCCAGGGTGCATCGTCTTCAAGGTATCATCAACTACCTTCATCAAATTTAAAAACAGAAGCAACAAATAAAAGTATCCAATAATTGTGAAACCTATGCAATGCTATCTAGATCAGTAGCTTCTATAATTATCCACTTATTTTCTGCACTTAGCTCCATGGGCACTCATTCATAATTCACGTGAAGAATATTGTTAGAAAAGTATTTGTGATCCAAATCATCAAAATCAATCTTTTGATATTCACTAATTCTTGCAAGTGCCTCTTAGACTTGTTCATGCTCTAATAAGTAGCTAAAGAGGAGAAAGCAGAACCAACAACATTTCCAAATGCCGTCTTATAAATCTGCAATGACTTGAAGGAGTCTCTGGGAATAGAAAACTGAGCAACTAGTAGAGAGGAAAGGTTATTACCTTCTCCATACCCAGAAGTGTTTGCTTTGGACCCTTTAAGTGGCAACTTGACCTTCAATGCTCGAGGATCAAAATTAAAAAGGAAGAGCTTAAGCATGAAAATAGTTAAGAGGAACCTTTAGAGCAGCGTAAGTCCTCCTCCATGCATGACGTAAAGCTTGAACAAAATCTGTCGTTACTAAAACTAAAGATGGCAAATGGCCTTTAACATGAAAAGTCAAATACCAATATCCTTTAGCATTTTGAAGCTCAAGCATCACAGTGAAGAATAAGTTCAAGGTTGGAAGACTAAGACAGAAGTCAATAATTTAAGTGAATATTACTTCCTCCATCTCAAATTATAAGATATGTTTAGATAAAATTTCACATATCAATAAAATTCATTAAATATACTTATCAACCTTATCTTTCCCAAATAAAAATATAAATTTTCAAAAATACTCATTTAATATATTAAAAAGAGAAAAGACAAAAATTAATTATAAAGAGAAAAAAAGTAATATAAGAATTAATGTATTTAATAAAATTTTAATCTATTCAAAATATTTTATATTTTGAAATAAAAAAACTCCTTAAAAAGTGAATATGTTAAACACCATGGATGCAGCTCAAGGTAGCAACGAATTAGGCGACGGTAATAATGAAATGCATCAACGGATTTGAAATTACACTAGCTACCAGGATCAAAGACTAATCTCATTTGCATGCTAGTAACAACCCCCAATAAATCCCTCGTATCAGTATGACAATAGTTGGGTAGAGGACCATTATTAGCATTGTCATGCTGCAAACTTGGAAAATGACTTGGGGTGTCAAACACAGTCAACAGAGGCGCACCTTAAATCTGTCACAGAAGATTTGTGGTTGACATGCGACAAAAGGGGGAAGAATACCAATCACCCACGAAATTGGCACAAAAACGTCATTAAAGCTTGAATTATCAGAATCAATGGATTAGACAATCTTGCAACAATCATCGATAAGTGCCACCTCGTCTAAGGTTTGGTTAGGTCATTGTTAACAGCCTCAACGTTGTTAGAGAATGAGTGCATCACAGCGGGTGAAGGCAACATTGAGGGTAACACAAGGTCCATGGGTCCCACACCCAGAGGACCGATATGAGAAGACAAACCTCCAATCGAGAAGGAATGGCCAAGGTCATGGTCGACATCTTCAATGTCTTCAGAGACATCGGTGAGGGTAGAAATTTTAAAATCAACAAGAGCAATCTGGTTGTGGTCAAATGAAGATGATACAGGTGTGTGAGGAACAGAGACACTATGAGTAGCGTCAACATCGTTAAAGATGGCGGTGGAAGCTGAGGTGGAACCCCAATCAATGCGGATAAACGCTCGTCTTCAATTCCCAAGCGACGATTGATAACAGCAAGCCGAGCATCAATACGGTCAAGGTGAGGAAAATTGTGACGTCGATTTGGCTCCAGTCAATCGCGATTGCGCCGAATACCAAGGTAAACAGCTTCAACCTCAGCATCATCTTCCATCGGTGTAGAGCAGGAAGGCAATGAAAGCGCAATTGTTATGGTCTCAAACAAAATCAAGAACACTGATATAGAAAACATAAGAAGGAAAGAAGTAAGATGGGGAAGTTGCAACAACCACAGAGAGAAGAGGAAGAAGCTTCACAGAAAGGAAAGAAGTCGAAGCATATCAGAGAGAGAAGACAACACAAATTCTTCACACCGCACACTGGCACCTTGGGACCGATTATAAACCCTTAGTCTTCTGTCATAAGCCTCTGGCCCATTAACAAAAAGTGCTCCATGGCTCAATATAAGGCCCATTCATCACGCGTGAATGCTCTACTGACTAAAAATGCACGCTTTCAACTTCGTTTTAGTTTTTCATTTTTGGCTGACGAGTTCATCAATCAACAGCCTATTTGATGACCTGCTGCTTCACCTTTGTTTTGTAGAGGAAAAAAACGACTACGTGATATACTTCATAGCCTCCACAGTCTCGTTCCATACTTGAGAAACCCTTGAAACTTTTGAAAAATTGTCCCTTTTCTGCCTTGTATGATCAAGAAACATGAATTTCCGAATCCATATTTTGGTGAGATCATCATCACTGTCCCCCCCCCCAACCCCCCGGGAAAAAAAAAAAAACTTAGATTTTGATCTCCAGATCGCTGTAGCCTACTTTGGTTAATTTTCTTCAATTAATGAAACGGTTGTTAAAACTATCCGCTATATATGGCAGTAATGTTAAAGTTTCAAAGAAGTCAGAAAAAACTGCACCGTCAAGGCAAACCTTAAGGCAGGGACCATCATCATTCATAAGCATTGGCTCAAATTATCAAGAATGATTCGAGGGCGGGAGATTCTTTCGGTGGGGTATTTATTTCTTGGACATGACGTACATCACCGTGCAGACCGAGGTCGCGATGGTGATTTATGATTAGGAATATCATATGTAATTTGGTCTATTAAGTTTCGTACCTTGAGATTTAATCATTGCTTATGGATGAAGAATAACAATAATAAGCAATCGCGATTACCCTACAGGTGGCAATCTCGAATGATAAGCTTTTACAAGCGTGATACTTTACTTCTGAACATGAACTCTCTCTATAATTTTCTTTGTGGGATTTTGGTAGAAAGATGCGACCATTGTTAAACAGAGTGAGTTGTCGTCGGAGCGAGTATCATGCGTGAGTGGGTATGGAAGTAGTAATGGCCAACTGGGCATTTTGTCTGTGTGGCGTTGCGGACAAAAAGAATGAGAAGAGAATAAAATGATGTGTCCGGGGGGGTTCACTTGGCTTGCACGCCATGCTTTTTGTTTCATTCTCGTGCCCCCTTATTTATATTATTGATCCATCTTCTCGCACATGCATGCCACGCTTCAAAGCCCTTTTCATTCTTCTCTCACAATATCAGATTCAGATGTCCTTTCTTTCCTATGCCCTTCCACGTAGATGCCATGATCCGACATTCACATTTTAATTAACATAATAAATCAAAATTCACATAAACTTCTCCAAATTTTATCAAACTGTACACGCACATTTTCATTATATTTCATTGCCATCAAAATTCACAAGCTCCTTTCAGCCTGATAATTTTTATTCTACACAGAAATTTGAAGCTGGTAAAATGAGTTGGGCTGTTGGGCTATATTTTCGTGGCCATGGCCTGGCACATTCAAGATGCTTTTCCATTTTGAGGAAAGGGAACAAGCGTAGCTCTTAGTTATGACTTACAAGAATCATAGGGCTTGGTTGATTAAAGCAGTTTTTGTTTTGTTTTGTTTTGTTTTTGAAAACAAAAAAAGAAATGGTTGAATGCCAAAGGGAAGCTTGACTCGTAACAAATTGGTTGGGATGGTTTTGTTTGGTCACCACCTTTTAACCACATTTATCTCTCAGAATTCAATTTCCGAACACCGGCCAACCACCAGGTGTCTCCACAGAGAATCTAGTGTGTGTGTGTGTGTGTGTGTGTGTGTGTGTGTGTGTGGGTGGGTGGGTGGGTTTTTTTTTGGGGGGGAGGGGGAATTAACGGTGAGAGTCCCATTTAATCTCTGTGCATGCATATTGTTGGGCAAAATTATTGATGGGGTCCACTTGCCATCATCTTAATAATAGAAAAACAACTGCCGCCTGCAGTTTATATTTCTTATGCAGCATTCGTATAATTTCATAATTGCTGGAAATAAGAAAATTACATAAAAGTAGTTTAACCCCCAACTTCTATTCCAGAGGTATCAAGCATAATTTTCATAAAAGAGCAAACTTTCTTTGAGTGTCTCTCTCTGCCTCTTTCTCGAAAAAGAAAAATGGAAAATGAAAACAGTAACAGTTGAAGAAAGAGGTGCGATGCAGCTGATCATAATCTATCTAACGAAGTTCGCGTGTTCCTGAAACCACTGAGAAAAGCCACAGAGAGAGAGAGAGAGAGAGAAGGGGGGGGGGGCGCGCTACAAAACAGAGCCATTCTTTAACAAAGACGCTCTCATTCTCATTCTCATGCGCTGTTGTCTGTGAGAGAGAAGGTATCTGCGAAAGTGACCGTTGTCGGCACTTTAATACCAATCCATATAGCTTTGGTATCAAATCGAGCTTTCCTGCTCTTCATCTCATCCGAATTTTTTGATGCTTGTCATTGTTGTTCCTTCCTACTTTTCTGTTTACGATCCATTCACTCTCGGGACTAACCTCGCTTGTTACTTACCGATGATTTTGCAATAGAATCTGGAAGCACCGAGATTTTTCTGCCTGGATAGTCCAGTTGGAATAATCTTTGATGTTCGAGAGCGCTAGAGTCTAATAAGGTACTCCTGTGGTTTCTGTTTTCTAGATTGTTTCTTTGGAAAGTGCACAGCACTGAATAGCGAAATCTCGATTGATGAGTCACACATGTCACAGTGTCGCTTGATTTTTTTCTGGACCTTATTTAATATTTTTTGTCTTAAAAGATTAAATATTTATACTTAATTTGATATTGTACTGCATTTTCTGAGCAGCAAAACAGAACACATTTCGTATGGATTTTTTGGATTGATTGGGAAGATTTTGGGTCTAAAATACGCAGTGGTACCAGTGTTTTCCTTGGTTGATTCGGAAGTTCTTGATGCCGAATGAATGATTAGGCATGCTTGACGATGTATTATGATGCTTGAGGTTGACGTAAATAAGCGGTCTTAAAGCTGTAAGCCTTTAACTATCAAAACGGCTTTGGCTTCTCACTGTACGCTATGCACTGACTATCCCTATCGATTTAAATTATGCGGGTTTAGATTTTTGGATTAGCTCAATAGTGGGACACTAAATCTTGTTTAAGTGAATTTCAGGAAGTTTGTTGAATAATCCATGAATCAGATTCCCATATTTGATGCAAATATATGTTTGAACAGAAGCCTTTTTGTATTTCTTTATGTGCGCCCCATTGCCTTTGCACTAACATGCATATTATTGTACTTGACTGTAAATTTCACGCTGCAGAGCAATTGTCTGACTGAAAGAATTCAAAATGAGTTGGAGCACACACATGGAGGTCCAATACAACAATATCAGCTATCCCTACAATACAGCAGGAAGCTTTATTGAATATTTTGAAGGTCTAACCTACGAACATGTCAATTTCATTTTTTCTGGTGCTTCACATGCTCAGGTGCCCACAAAGACATAACCTAGATTCTATTTGAGAAATTATCTTTTCTGATTGATGGAAACTATTGCACTCTTATCTTTCTGATTTTGTCTATGTGGACTTGTTGGGAAGACTTTGCTTACTTTGATATATGCTGCATCCTTGCCCAATTTGCCATATTAAACCGACAAAATTTCTTTATGTATACATAATAGAACAGACCACTGCATACTTATCTGTATTTGTAATTTTTCTTAATGTTCTTCTGTTATGAATGGAATGCAACCTGAAACTTTAATAGAACTGAAGTATTAAAAATCTACTTTAATATTCACAGGAGAGCTTGTACCCATCAACTACAAGTTTGTACAAGTTTGGCCCATTTGAGCCTGAGAATACATCATACTCTCGTTACAGTGATGGTTATGCGGTGAATAATCATGATCCACTGATGGATGAACACAGAAGGCCTTCCGAGAACACAGCAATATTTAGTGAACATGCTGCAGCAGCAAGTGCAGAATGGGGTGAGGGTGTAAACAACCCTGCACGAGACAATTCTGTTGAATGTAAGTTCTTAATTTTCATCTGGAGATGATTTTCTTGATATACAGAAGGCCATCGCACTAGCAGCATTATTAAAACAACAAAACGACCAGTTTAGCATGTTATAACTACAATTATAGTCATCTGTGGGGTTACCAAATGTAAGCTAGTTTTGTTCATTCAATGTGTTTTGACCACGTATGCATTCCTCAGAAAGTGCATGGCATTTGCAGTTTATACTCCCATTACTGTATTTTAGGGTACGTAAGTTTCTTTAGTGTTCATTCCTGCGCGAACATAACAATGTGGTGAAATCTGATGTAGGAGAATTAAGCATCCCGTTCACTGATTTTTATCCACATCAGTATTTTTAAGAGTACAGCTTCCTGCACATGGAAGTATCTTCTTGAAACTACTAGCTGAACTACAGAGCTTTTATTCATATTGAGGAAGTAAAATGTCTTCAATTAGTCTGGTATCTCTTCTATGTTTTGCAACGTTTTTGTAAGATTGAAACTCCTGTTGTCTTGTAAATTATCTTATCTTTCTGTTACACTATACTGGTATAAAAACTTAAAAAGTAGACAACTTGTTTAATTGTTATCCTATGTATGTCTTCACCAATCATTGCTAAGGAAATAAATGCTAAACATTTATGAGAACTCGTTAGTTTTTCTATGAAAGGATGAAATTGATTTGTTTTGACATTTATTATCTTTCAATTACTGAAAAAGAGAAACAAGATTAAAATGACTTTGATAAATGCAGAGTCCTATTATGGTAGTCAGTCCATATAAAAGTGTTTATTTATCTTAATTCTTGCAGGACCCTTAACCTTTTTGAGTTTTTTTCCTTTTTGGTAGAGAAATGGCAATAGAATTTCTTGTCACCTTGCCATTTGTCACTTTGATTCTACATATTGTATAAGTGCTTTGGTTTAAACTAAATAACTTATTTTCTTTGATTCCAGGCCCAAGAAGACGTCATAATTCCCATGACTATCAGGTATTTCATCCGAAAGTCTGGTTCATAAAATTATTAATTGCATTGAATATTTAAGTAGTTTGTTTCAGTTACCCATAGCTTATCCATCGATGGGAAGCACAATACAAGATGATCTGAGCCATTTTTTAATACTTTGCAGGTCACTTGGCAAGACAATATTGATCCTGACAACATGTCCTATGAGGTTGGAGTGGGAGGCTCAAAATTCTTGTGTTATAAGTCTTTATATTTCTCTTCCTCAAATTAGAGCTGTTAGATGCCTTATTTTTTGGAGTGCAAAGCCAAAGTTCCAGACACACACTTAGTCTTGCAAGATAAACTAATTAATTATATGAGCCTACTTTTGTGATTACTTATTTAATGTTACCTTGGTTGTTGTGTTATGCTTCACTAACAGTAGAAAACCTTACCCTCTTGCACTAATCATTGTGCCACATGGAGATAATTACTCCTGAGACAATATTGTTGGGTCAAATCACTTCACAAATAACCTGACATTCTTATTATATCTCCTTACTAGCTAAATTTCAACTTTAAAATCCAAGATGCTTCTTCTAACAGTTATCTCTAGATTGCCTTAAGTAGAACGGTTAATAAGGAAACGTTTGCCATTTGCATTAGAAAGTTTCTTAAAAGGACTTTTGACTCTTTAGACCTTGCTTAATTCTTTAACTTTCTTCTCACATATTAATAACATATTACCTTTTCAGGAATTACTTGAGTTAGGTGAGACTGTGGGAACTCAAAGCCGTGGTCTCTCCCAAGAACAGATTTCTCTGCTTCCAGTTTCAAAGTACAAGTGCGGGTTTTTCTTACGCAAAAAATCACGGGATGAGAGGTAATTTTAGGCTTGCAATTTTCCTTCTTCGGTGCTATTTTTCATTTTTCTTTTAATTTCTATTCAAACGTTTTCTGTTAATCTTTTCTTCCTGGATCTACCAATGTTTTGCTTCTAATTTTGAAAGTTCATCACTAATATACTGCATGCTAATTGTTTTTAAACAATTTGATTTCTTATGATGCTAGAGTTAGTTGTAAGGATTAAAAATTCTGCTTTCAGAGTTTATCTTTAGTAATTAAGTTTATGTCTAGCTAGCTTTGCTGAAATACTTGGTTCGGCAGTGCGTGTGGAAATTACTACAAATTAAAGAAGAATAAAGTGGAGTGGAAAGAAAATCTGCAGGATAAATTCTTCTAGGCTCAGACGATTTTTAGGGAATAAACAATTTTACCATCGATTTACAGTTCTAATCTGGTCTAAAGTAGTCTTTCAATTGGCGAAGGTGTAAGTTTTGTTCGACATAAGCTGTAAATCAGAACAAACTTTTCACATTTAACTGGATAGCCAGGATAGATAGGATCGGTAACTTTTTATGATCATACAGTCATTGGTTCTTTTGTGTGATTTAAAATTGGGATCTTTTTTCTCTTTCTTTATTTCATGCTCATCTTCTTGATTTCTTTTTTATTGTGGACTGGCATTAATTGAAACCCACACTAAATGAAAAGGCATCAAATGTGAGTGGTGCCCCAATAATGGAATGTTCTATTTGTCTACGAGTGCGCATGTACAATTCTCACGGATGTGGGGAATTAACCCTACTCTTAATGAGAGCAGGGCCTTGGCCATACAACAGCCACTCCCACCAAAATTTAGCACAAAAATATTCATGCCACGTCAATAATTTGTTTTTGACCAACATCAAATGGGAGAACCACCTAGGTGGTATCTAAATAATAGGATGTCTTATTATCTATACTCCACGCGCGCACTTCTTACCAATGTTAAGTAACAAAGGGACTGAGTATGACACTTGAACCCTTAGGATATATGCTTGGGATATGATTTAGAGCAGTTCTTTGATTCCTTCTCGCATCTATTATATATGTGGCAGAGGATTAGTTCAAGTATCTAGATCTTGTCTTGGTTCCATTAGCTTAATTTGTTGATCTAATTTGTCTTCTGGTTTAGATGTGTGATTTGCCAGATGGAATATGCAAGAGGGGAAAAACGGATCACCTTACCTTGCAAACATGTATATCATGCTGGGTGCGCAACAACATGGCTTAGCATCAACAAGGTAAGACAAGGAGTTCATACTTGTCAAGTACTCTCCCCGTTCTAGCAGTGTACAATTGTTATCTGCTGAAATAGCTAACCTTTTATCTTCTTGCTTGTGTTCAATGTTTTCCTGTTCAAGGCTTGCCCTATATGTTACACAGAGGTGTTTTCTGATACGTCAAAACGCAAATGATCACCTGCCAGTGAATTCAAGAGATCTGCATCCATTCGCGTTTTCCTTTTGAGTTTGGGTATCTAGATAGATACAAAATTATTTGTTTCTTTCTTTCCTAGACAGGTATTATCTAGTGGGGTTTCTTGAATCTACTTCACATGAGAGCTATAACGTGGGTTAACTTTAGGGGGAAAAAGAAAATTCCATGAGAATGCATCATAGTTGTGTTGGAGAGGCTGGATTTATTTTATTTTCATATTTTTATAAAGTGTGCCTTCATTTCACCTGTATCACATGTCAACTCGACATGTTTGCCACAACTGCAGGCTATTTTAACGGAAACCTTCAATAACATGTCTCTGTTGTGCTAAGATTAGGTCTGAAGCTTCCTTGAAGGCTAAGTTGTCATAATTTATCCTATAGGAGATGTTTTGCATGAACTTAGTGACAATGAACTAACTGAAATCATCATACGTGGTGTGGCAGTCATTTACAAGGTTGTTATATGCTTAAAGACAGGTAAGTTACAACATCGTGTAAAAAGTCATGTAATTTTTTGAAGGATATCAAGTTGGTCTATACACGGGATCAAGCTGATTAGCTGAAGGATCAAAATTAGTGCAGAGCCAGAGAAGCACAGTGCACACTAAAATGCATCCTTGATAATTGCTGTCTTGAAAGATACAAATGATCTAATTGTGCAATGCACTGATTCAAAAAGCAACCTCCGTTTAAGATTTGCGTACAACTCATGTTTATGCTTCCAATTCCGGATCTCAGATGCCGAAAGTACTATCATTAAGTCTTTATATTTAAATGATTAAATTGATAAATAGTTACTTTCTAGAAAATTTTTTAATGGAATTTGGTTATAACAAATCAAACCAGTCTGTAGGGTTGTACTAATAAGAATTATAAATGCTACTTCCTCCAATCCTTATTACAAGGACTTCTAGCGTGTTTTCTAAGTAAATATGTCTTGTTCAAGGCGTTAATTTTTTTCACCTATTATCCTTATCCTCGATTAATTATAAAACTTTTTAAGTGTTTATAAAAAGGAGCAGAAGAATACCACCAATGTCAATAAGAGCATGCGATAATTATTGCATACTTATTATTTTAATGGAATGATTGATGACTTCGTCAAAATGACAATATGTCAATGTAATTAAAGCATTCAAATGGTATTATTTTAATAAATAAATTAACGTGAGTATTGCATCGTATAGAATTTCAAAATAAGTCGTACTATTTATGATTTATGTTGTTACATAATTTATATTTTTTACTGGCGTTTAAAAAAAGAAAAAAATAAAATCACTTGCATGGCGTATACTATAGTTGAATTTTAGGCCAAGTTTTGGGAAATTTAAATAACATACACTATTAGTTGTGTTTACCTCTTTTCTATTGGTGAGCAAGACAATTCATTATGGCAATGCGTGAAGCAAGAGATCCCTGAAGAAAGTTAATCACAAGTTATAAAGCTGTGGACTCCAAAACTCACCGTGACTGAAGGCAAAAATCACCTTTCAGTTCTTCAAGTTTTTGGTTTCCATTTCAATTGAGCAGTAACACAGGATGCTATGTGAACTGTGTGCCTTGAGATGAGGGAAATGTGCAAAGAAACAACTGCAAGTTAAAATTATTCTAACCAATATTAACTGTACGCTGTATGATATGATGAAAGCCGGCCAACCGACAATTCAAGATATCCCTAAACAAAAATCTGAAGGAATATTAGGGTATGAAAGATCACCGCCTGAAATATATTCCAATATAGATGTAGTACTCCACAACTTCCTCTCTCTCTCTCTCTAATTATCTCTGTCGCGGAGAAGACGAACCCATTGCTTGCACATGTGAGCTCATATATCTACAACAAATTGCAGGCTTTCTTAGTAAGAAACAATTATCTACACATTGATGGGAGATCTGAAATAGAATTTTAAAACTGCACTGAGGAGTTCCAGACGCTGTAAACTTGTAATTGTTTTTTGAAAAAATTAATTTTTTAGTCCTCCAACTTTTAATTTATTTATAACTCAGTCCCTCAACTATAACTTATTGTAAGAATTATGACTCGTTTATAACTCAATCTTTCAACTTTTAACTTAATTATAATTTAGTCTCTCAACTTTTATTAATTCTTTTTTCTTACATTAGTTTAGATCTCATATCAAAGAGCAAAAGGAGGGTATTTTAAAACAATATATGAGCATTTTTTATCCCTTTTATTTGATAAGGAAATTTTTAAAAAAATTAAAAAATAATGATTGAATTAAGTAAATTAAAAATTGAGGGACTAAGTTATAAGCGAGTCAGAGTTGAGGAATTGAATCACAACAAATCATAGTGGAAGGACTGAGTTATAAGTAAATTAAAAGTTGGAGAATTAAATTTTTTTTTTTTGGCTTTTTTATTGAATGATAGGAAGCCAAACTTTTTTGCAATCGAACTCTGAGGGCAAAAAGCTGCGATAACAGAAGCACCAAGTGACGGTTTTTTTAACAAAATTTTAATATGTAGACTAGAGCATATTGTTGCCGTGATGGAGCGAGCCCAGATGTATCCCAGAAAGTAGACAACATGTGGAAGGGAGACTTCATTTTTTTCGTTTCATTTTGTGGGCAGGATAATCAAAGGGAAGTCAACGAAAGTAACATGTCAGAACATTACGTTAGGCTCTATAAAATTGAAGTATAGATGGTGCTCCAACTCCGAATTGACGCAATCATATTATATGGTATGAATTCATGTGAAAAGACGTTTCATTTGATGAATTGACTCTATGATCATAAGAACAGTTTAAATTGCACAAGACAATGTTGAACACAGATTAAAATGTCCATTAAGAAAGAGTAATGAGGTGGAGGGTGAAACGCTCGTCGTATTAGAGCCTTATAATTATCTGCAAACGTCTTCAAATCGATCAAAAGCTTGCAGCTCTCCTTCCTTCTCCTGTTCTTTTCTTCTTTAATTCAATAATTCATCAGGAGTCTTCTGTTTGCCACTCGTTTTTGGGAGGGATGAGTACATACACTGTATCAGGTCATGTGGCCCAGTTTTGAATTACAATGACGTATATAGATCATGAGCTCCTCCTTAATCTTGAACTAACGAGCTCATTTCCAGTACTTCTACCGTTTGTATGAGGGACACCATCAAATTAATGCTCATTAACCGATGCACGTCAACAAAATAGAAGAATGATCTCCTAATGGATAATATACCCCAATAAAGCTGAATACATGCAGGCGTTTTGTAAGATAGAGACTGATTTAACGTTTTCCTAATCATTTTCTGTTTAGCATGCATATTGACAAAGACGTCTGGTAAGCTGAAGAAGCAATTCATTCGCTAATAGAATTATTGTGCTAAAAGTTTGTGTTGCTGTCCAAAAACTATGTACCATTACGAAAATCAAGTAAAGAAACACTAGTGTTTAGCTTGACGTGGTAAATATGTATGTGTCACACTTCTAAAACATCTCAAAGGCAGCTGAGGTGTCAAAAATGCAAAGGAAAAAATCAAAACTAACTGCACAAACACGCTTCTGCAATAATTTAACATATCCACATAGGCCTCATCCAGTCACGCCCTCGCCAACTCTCTCTTCTGACTTAGATCAAAGCCCATATTGTACGAAGTATCAAATGAATGGGAGACTTTGGGATGTTGAAGATTCCAGGCTGTCAATGCGTTGAACTAAGAAATCTAGTCAGGCATGGCGGAGGGCTTCAACTATATAAAGGGTTGGATCCACATTGTGGGAAGCAAGTAGAGAGTAGTGGAGATACACAAAAGAAGATGGGAACTTGGAAAGGGCCGACGCAGCGGCCTCTACTCATGTTGGCAGCAACATTTTGCTTAGCCATTAGCGTTAGTGCTGCTGATGACAAATCTCATCACAAACCCCACCCACCACACCCTAATCCCCACCCACCACACAAATCTCACAAGTACAAATCTCCACCGCCACGGTCTCCTTCACCTCCACCTTCTTATGCCTACAAATCCCCTCCACCACCATCTCCATCGCCTACTCCACCATATATCTTTAATTCACCCCCTCTGCTTTCACCTTCACCACCTCTTCCACCATATGTTTACAAGTCTCCTTCACCTCCACCTCAAGTTTATAATCCCCCATCCCCTCCTTCAGATTTCCCACCATCACCAAGTATATACAAGTCATCACCTCTTCCACAAGTTTACAAATCCCCACCACCTCCTTCACATTTTAAATTACCTCCAAGCATATACAAGTCACCACCTCCTTCACATTCTGCACAACGTCCATACATCCATAAGTCTTTGCCCTCATCATCACTATCACCTCCTCCATTGTATGTTTACAAGTCCCCACCTTCCCTTTCACATTCTCCATAACCTCCATATGACCATAACTCCCCTCCTCTGTCACCTCCTCCGCAAGTCTACAAGTCCCCACCTCCCCTTTCACATTCTTCACCACCTCCATATGCCCATAAATCTCCTCCTCCATCACCTCCCCTATTGTGTGTTTACAAGCCCCCTCCTCCCTTTTTACATTTTTCACCACCTTCATATACCCATAAGTCTCCTCCTTTACCATCTCCATCACCTCCTCCACATGTCTACAAGTCCCCACCTTCCCCTTCATATTCTCCACTACCTCCATATGTCATTAAATCCCCTCCTCTACCTTCTTCATCACCTCATCCTCTGCGTGTGTACAAGTCCCCACCTCTCTTTTCACATTCTCCACCCCCTTTATCTGCCCATAAATCTCCTCCTCCATCACCTCCCCCACCATGTGTTTACAAGTCCCCTCGTCCCCTTTCGCATTCTCCACCACCTTCATAAGCCCTTAAGTCCCCTCCTCCATCATCTCCATCACCTCCTCCTCCGCATGTGTACAAGTCCCCACCTCCCCCTTCACATTCTCCATCGCCTCTATATGCCCATAAGTCTCCTCCTCCATCACCTCCCCCATCGCTTGTTTATAAGTCCCCTCCTCCCTCTTCACATTTTTCACCACCTTCATATACCCATAAGTCTCCTCCCCTACCATCTGCATCAACTCCTTCACAAGTCTACAAGTCCCCACCTTCCCCTTCACATTCTTCACTACCTCCATATGCCTTTAAATCCCCTCCTTTACCTTCTCCATCACCTCCTCCTCTGCGTGTATACAAGTTACCTCCCCCTTCATGTTCTCCATTGCCTCCATATGTCTATAAGTCCTCTCCTCCACCTACTCCATCACCTCCTCCTCCGCATGTTTACAAGTCCCCACCTCCCCCTTCACATTTTTTGCCACCTCCATACTCTCATAAGTCTCCACCTTCACTATCTCCATCACCTCCTCCTTTACATTTTTCACCGCCTCCATATGCCCATAAGTCTCCACCTCCACCAACTTCTCCACCACGTGTTTACAAGTCTCCTCCTCCACCTATTCCATCACCTCCACCACTGCATGTTTACAAGTTCCCACCTCCTTCATCACATTCTCTACCATCTCCATACGTTCATAAGTTTCCTCCACCACCATCTCTATCACCTCTTCCACCTCATGTCTACAAGTCTCCACCTTCTCCTTCACATCCTGCAAACTACGAGCCTCTACCCCTATCATCTCCAGCACCTCCTCCTCCATATGTCTACTAGTTCCCACACCCTCTCCTTACATATTTAAGTGTCCACCTCATCCTTACCTCAGTAATTCATCATATCCTTACCTCTACAACTCACCTTCACCTCCAAAAGTTTATTAAGATTTCTTTAATCTAGTTGATTTGAATTGTTTGAATAAAATTGTCAAATGTATTGTTTCTATTTTATTTGCATGATGTTCATGAGTAATATTGTTTACACTATGTTAGCCGGCTATCTTTAATCGCCACGTAACCCCTTTTATATTTTGCATTACTTCCTAATGAAATTTAGAGCTTTGGTTTCATGAATTTTTGTATCAAACATAATTTTGTCACCTTCATTCTATTGTGATCCCTTCCCTGCGAGATTGAGTCATGAAATTAAAATTTGAGTGGAGAGTAATCAACCCGTTATTCTAAATGATTGAAGAAAAATTTTATAATACCACTGTGTTGTTAATATGTTATCCTCTTCATTCTCCATGGCTCTAGTGTATGTTGTGCAACAAAAGTTTACATTTTCCGAGTTTAAGGCTAATATTAATTTTCTAATCGCCTTATTGAGTTCTGTAAAAGAAATATCTCATACATTGTTTTGGGCTTTAGCATGTTTTGAGAATTTGGTCTTGGTCTCTCCACATGAACACAAGGCAACCTGTGTTCAAGTGGTTTTGGTATTGGGGGGATTTGTAGTTTAATAAATCAACCATAATTTTGAAAGAAAAATTAGATACTTAAGTTTATGTATTTAATACAATTTTTTATAATCAAAATAAAATGCATTTTTTTATTAATGACTTACTCAATTTTTAACTTTTATTATTAACACTTTTAATTATTTTTAAAATTTAAAACTCACTTATTCTAATATAATATTGTTGCTTTTATCCAACATATATGATCTATATTATTTTGAATATCGGAAGTTATACATGTTTATATGTGTGCAACTAATAGATGTAATTATGAAAACATTTTTATTAACTGATTGTTGTAAAATATAGTCAATATGAAAAGTAGAGAAAGATAAGACAATTTTTAACTTTTATTATTAACACTTTTAATTATTTGTAAAATTTAAAACTCACTTATTCTAATATAATATTGTTGCTTTTATCCAACATATATGATCTATATTATTTTGAATATCGAATGTTATACATGTTTATATGTGTGCAACTAATAGATGTAATTATGAAAACATTTTTATTAACTGATTGTTGTAAAATATAGTCAATATGAAAAGTAGAGAAAGATAAGACAATACAAGAAATGGAGAGAAAACAATGAAAGAGAATTATTGTTACTAGTGTACATATATTTTGAACATGACCTTAATTTATAGGCTTTCAACCATTCAAGTTCTATCTAATGTTACAAAGATATAATGAGACAAATAATAATGCATTGTATAAACTTTGAAGGTTATAAGCTATTAAGAATCAGAAACTTCTTTCATGTCACTCACGAGGACATTAAAGATAAAAAAATCCTAAAGATTATGAGTTATGGACATCCATAACATGATATTTATAATATTAATTATATTGTATGCATTATTATTTGTGTATAGTTTACGGTAAAATCATTTTACGTACCATGTATGAAACTGGAAGTTTTTATATAATTAAAATCATTTGCCCTCAATTACCTCAGCAACCAGTGTATTGCACGCCTGCAGGAATTTTACACTTATTTTAGTTCATTTGCTAAGTATTACAAAATCTGTCATCACATGTATATCGGATAAGTACTTTTCCAGTATATAAGACTGAATCCGAAAATTATAGGGAGAATAACAATCAGGCTCTGGATAAAAAATTAATTTTTTTCAATCCATTTATAAATTAAATATCTATATTTACATGTCAAATTTTAATATTTACAAGGAGACGGGATTTCTGAAAAATGATAGCTTAAACTTGCGTATGAAGAAATAATAAATCAGTGCTTCTCTGGATATCTTTTCCCAAACAATACACTGGAGAAATAATTACATAAAATTTTACTCAGTTATATTTATGGTTTTAAATTCTAATGTCTAACTATTAAAATTTTAAAATATGTGCTCACGGAACCATATGCTGATGAGTGACGACGCCCCTTCCGGATCTGCTTTACATTATTGAGAAGGATCGTAATTTATGAATTGGTTTTGTTGTTTTTTCTTCTCTGGATAGAAAATAAATTGCGAGGAGAAATATCGAAAGAGCAAAATTATAGTTGCACAAACACGTGAAAAATGGGACTATGGTTACGGGTATGTGAGCCAACCCCACCTTCATAAATTTCCCCAGCCCGGCAGCATGGGGCCTATCATAATTTTTTTAAAACAAATTAATTGATAAAAATTCGTCAAAGCAAATTCTCATATCCACCAACGTTAATTCCTCAAAATATAGAATAATTAAATTTTGGAAAAGAAACACACGTTTAAGAAATAAATTACCATATTTTCTTGGGAAAAGATATAAATTGCCTTATTTTTTTGAAAAGTAATATAAATTTAAAAAACTTTCATTTAAATAGAGATAAAATTAAAATTTTTTTCTATTTAGAATAAAGTTAAAGATTTAATCAACTCTCATTAATTCCAATAAAGTAGTTAAAGGTGTCTTATAATAAGGATTAGAGGGAGCTCTTATTATCAATAGTAATGATCTATTCAAATAAATAAATATTAGTTTGCACTTGACAATACTTAATATCTATAATATTCATAATCAATTTAAAATTATGGTGTGTCCAAGAATATGAGTATGTTAGCACAAAAACAGCTCCTACTATATATAGTTAATTCCATGAAAAATTATAAAGTCGAGTTCCTAAATTTCTTGAAAATATTTCTGAATCGAGAATGCTATATATATAATCTTCATATATTTTGGCAACGAAAATGGCCTTCTGGTGGGTTGCTTCATTTGATTGTGTACAAGGACAATTAAATTTGCCGTCCTTATGGATGAACAGCGAAATGTGAAGACTTTAGACGGACGAAGATGAACGTCACACTTTCAGATGATGTTTCAGACACCACTTTTATTATCAGTGACCGGTTTTTGGTGAATATATATATATATGTAGTTGCTGTAAAATAATTGAAGCATGTTCCTCGAACCAAATTTGTAGGTTCGATAAATAAATATAGCGAATTATTTATATGATCGATCGTAAACCACCTTCAAAGAAGAAATTTTGACACCACCATTATATTCGATTTTTGATACAGACATTCATCGATTCCACCTAATGGGACAAGAGTAAACTCTTCCGGACAGTGAAATTTTTAACTTTGTTGGATTTTATTTTTCTATATCTGCTGACGTTAACTTGCAAATACATAGAACAACGTTATTATTCAAGAAAATGTGGATAGGAACAGCTTTCGATGGATCAGCTAAGATTTTTTTAGCGAGTATTTTCTGCACAAGAAGAAGAAGAAGAAGTCATAGAAAACCGACACCGACTATACTAATTTTAAACAATATTTTAATTTAGGTAACAACTGTCACATGCTCAACAAAATAAGCAGAACAAGAACTCAAAGACGTCACTGACAAACTCAAGGTATTCTTAATCAAGAGTTATTCACAGGGGATTTCATAAGTTGCAAAAAGGAATTATAAGAAGAAGACGAGGTGCAGATCAGAAGACAAATACAAGAGAAGGCTCAGAGATAAAGAAGCAACGGAGAGGAGAAGCATAATCACAAATTCCACACCCCTTTTACAAACAATCTCGCCTCATATGTTGCCTTGTCTTCACATCGTTGAGGTGTCTTTCCCATTCAATTACTAGTGACAGCATCATGTAGAAGCACCACCTCCCAAGCCACGTATTCATCTTGGGCCCCACAAGTACTATTTGGCCAATTCATGACAACAACATTTAGATGAGCAGCTGAAATACGTCTAATGTCTAAACTCTAAACAATACGGCCGAGCTTTTGTCATTTCTCATCTTAATCATGGAGAAGACGAACATGCACCTCGTGCGAGTCTAATTAAAAAAAAAAAAAACAAAGACGTCCCAGCTGCAAAAATTTGTTCTAATACGGGTATAATATGTTGCAGGGATTCTTATTGTAAAGAGAGTCGAAAAAATGTAATTTTATCATTGCCTTGACTTTTTCTTCAGTTACAACTTACAAGATATGTTGGTTAGGCCAAGTGACGCGCCTTGTGTAATAGGTTAAGCCAGTTTTTTTTTTTTTTTTAACCCACCAATCACTTCATCCAATTTCATAGTCCAGAGAGTTGGGCTGCCTATAAATTGGATGAAATGCTTAGGTTCATTATTAAATTAAAACCCAGAAATATAATGGATGTCATTTGGAGAGAGATTTCACATCAGAAGCATTGTCGTTTCACCCTTATCTGATGAATAATAATAATAATAAGCTTAATAAAATGAACAAATGATGAGGAAAAGATTACGCGGTTAATTAATTGACGACAACACATATATTATATGCATATCCAGACACGTTTAAGGATCAGTCTCAAGGTGGCTGCACCTTCAGTCAGTCTCAACACACAATTAAGGATCAGTTTCAGAATTACAAAGTCACATAATGCGATTTAATTAGAGACTTATTGAACATTGGCACATTAAGACATTTAAGAAATTAGTTTTGTCTTTTTAAATTCAAATAGCCTCCGATAAATGGCATTCAAAACACGGTTTAGGTTTTTAAACTTTGAAGTGTCAAATTCAAAGATTTTTGAATAAGCATATGATACAAAATTAATTTTTGATTTTTACAAAATTAAATCCGCAAAAAGAATCCAATGCCTCTTTAACTCGTACACAGGGAGGTGAATTGGCTGTTTTCAATTGATATTGCCATGTGTAGATTAATTTCATGTGCGTGAGTTCACTTCTCTTCCAAGCTTATTTACTAGCTCATTTTATTCCTTAATATGTATGCACACTTCCAACAATTACAACGCTCATGTTGCCAAACAATTACAACACTCATGCGAGTTTAATAAGAGGCTATCTTGTTATTGATTTTTAAATAAGTAATAATATAAATTTTTGCAAGTCTAAAAAGTATCACATCAAAATGAAGGTGTGTTCTATCAATTAACTTCTTTTTTTGGTAACCAGTTCAATTAATTAAGTAAAGTAACAGGTGGGCGTACAAGCACGAAAGGGAAATTGGCTGCAGAGGTCTAAGAAGCAGCCCGTATATAGGGCGCGCTCCCTTTGAAGCATGACAGATCAGCCAGCCAATCTACCAGTGAATTCCGCTGTCGAGAGATTAGGGAGAAAGGGAGTTTATGGAGTCACAGCTTGTAATCCTTTTGGACTCAATTACTATATGACAAGGCACAGCACAATCCAATTCAATCACTATCCGCTGGTCAAGGAAATTTAATGGGAGGTAATTAGAACACTTTGGAAACTGTGGCATCTGGGACTGAGGCTTGCATGGGGACAAGAAGGATCAATTGCTTTGATGGATATGAAGGCAAGGTATAATTAACATGATGCGAGCTGCTGAGGGCCGGTTCTGTCAGGGAAAATCATAAATGATCCATCCTTATATTTTTCTTTGTTTGGATAACTTAGAAAATTCTAATGTTCTAAAAATCAAACTGAACCGACCAGTTGAATCGAGAATCGACTTGTAGTTTGGTTCAGTTAACCTTTTAGAACTGTTTATAAAAAAATCAATCAACGATCGAAAAAATTAGTCAAAAATTAATTGAAAATCAGACTGGTCCTCTTAAAAATCAGTTTGAATTATTTAAAAAATTAATTTAAATAAAGAATAGTCAAGAATAATTAATATTAATCATGTATTCATCAATAATATATCATTTTACCAAGCATTTATTAATATTTTTTAAAAAAATATAAATACTTGCATATATTTTTTATTTAATTATGATACATAAATTAAAAATATATTAATTTAATGTCAACCAATTTGACTACAATTGAACTAATGAATCGTGAATTTTTAATAATCGGTCTGATTTTTAAAACTTTAAAAAATTCTATTCATCACTCTTAAACTACGTATATATATTTTATAGTTAAATAGGGTTTTGATTTACATTAAATTTATTAATATTTTATATATATTGAATTACTTTTCACGTATTTTTCTTTTATCATTAAATTATAAGATAAAAAGAAATTTTGTTAAAAATCAACTCATATAATTATTAATTTCTTGATATTTCTCAGGCAAAACATAAAAAGAAATAAAAAAGAAAAGAAGAAAATAAGCTATTAAATATATATATATATATTTTGATTGAAAGAACGGCCACATGACAGCCAGTGAAATTGATCGATTAAATTAATTAATTGAGAGGTAATCAGAACACTATAGAAACAATTGTCATCATAATTAATAAATAATTAATTTAAAGGATAAAAATTAGTGACTCATAGGGTAAATCCTAAACCCCAATACTTGAATTGATCAAATACTCTTTATATATTTATTATTGATTTTTGTTAATTGTTGTTTTTTTATTTAGTTATTGATTCAAATCTTTTTTCTCAATCTTTTTTTTTACATTAAAATTAATTGAAATAACAAAAATTTTTCCCTCTCGTAAGTAACACTGACATATTTCGGCTGTGGAAAAAAAAAAAAGACTGAAATATTTTGGATAATTTGTTTTTGCAATCCCGTGTATTTGCGGGAGCCACCAAGCCCTCCTCCTCCTCCTCTTTAAGTGTGAAATAAATAGGATGCTAATTAATTATGACCAGTTAATACAACCTGAATTGTTAATTACACTAAAATAAATAAATGATCTTAAGAAAACAATAAAATACGAAACCAAAAATAAATGAAATATTTTGAGTTTAAATATTAAAACTATTGATAAGTCAAATTAACTAATCCCATTTGGCACAAAAGAATATTAGACATATGAAATTTTTATTTTGAATAAACATAATTTTTGATCTATGTACTTTACTCACATTTTGCTTTTGGTCTCTATATATATATTTTTTTATGTTTTAGGTCCTACACTTTCGTTTTTTATTATTTTCGATCCATCTATGATTAAAGGATAAAGATTTTGGAAGGACCCAAAACAATAAAAAATAAAAGTGCAGGGATTTAAAACACTAAAAAAAGTATAGGAATCAAAAGCAAAATGTAAGTAAAATATAGGAATCAAAACTTATATTTATCCTTTTATTTTTTATGACTTGTCCATACTTTTTATTTAAAAAAATATAATTTTAGGTCCCTATAATTTGCTCGAGTTTTGCTATAATTCATTGCACTTTTTTTATATTATAGATCTCTATACTTATATTTTTTAATATTTTAGGTCCCTATAATATCACTCATTAAGGGATTTAGAACACCAAAAATAAAAGAAGAGGGATTTAAAATATCAAAAAAAAAAGTATAAGGACCTAAAATAAAACTAACAATGCAAAAATTTAAAGTTATATTTTTTCTTTAAAAAATTCTATTAAACTACCAATATTCTATTATATGTTAAATTTAAAAATTTATATAAATGAATAACTATTAAATTTTTTAGAAATTAACTTTAAGAAATATACATTAAATCTAAAATATTATTATTCTTTAACATATCAAATTTGTTGTTATTATTTAACATACCAAATTTTATGTTATTTAAAATTTTTATCACATTTTTTAACATTTCTAATATTATTATATTTGTATAAAAAAATTACAAATCATCATAAATTAATTTTATTTTTTTAATTTTATATTTAAAAGCATATTTCACTGTATATGATCCAAACATCTTTCAGTTTATCAAATTAATTTTTTAAAAAATATATCTAAATATAAATTTTATTTTACTTTTACTAAATTAACTTTTGTCTATGAACTTTTGACAAACTGACTTTTAGCTAAAAAAAACAAAACATGCACTTAATTTTATAATTGACTGAAATAGTGGGATTTCTTTTAGTTCCAACAAAGTAAAAGTGATCATTTATAAATTTATGAGAGAATTTCAATAAAAACCTATTAATTGCATTTATTTAAATTTAAAGCTTTTAAATTTTTAAAATTACACTATAGCTTAGGGGTACTGATTTTATATTAAATTTTTGAAAAAAAAATGACAAAATTATCTCTCATTTAAATTAATATTAAAACTTCCCTACTTCATATATTAATTTACTTACGAAATGTTGTTAATTGTCCTATTTAACTGATTTTTATTTTAAATATTTAAATCATCTTAAGATAATTTGTTAATTTCTATATTATATGTTGTTCATTTACTTACAAATTATTGTTTATTGCCATATGCACTTGTTCATTGCCGTATTTTACTTGTTTATTGTCAGACTTTTACTTAATTTTCTTTGAGAGAAATAAATAAGTAAAATAAGATAATTAATTACATTTCATAACTAAATAAATAAGTGAAACATGGCACTTTTAATATAAATTTAAATGAGGGGCTATTTTGTCATCGGTATCCTTAAATTGCTGCAAATTTTCAGACATTTAGGAACTTTAAATTTAAATAAATGTGGCCACTTTAATGAAATTCTCCTTAAATTTATTTATGACCGAGTAAAGGGTCAAACAGTTAAAATATTAGTTATTCGTCTGCTGAAAATGAAAGAGGACGACTATGCTCCAATTAAAAATATATACTTTAAGTAAAAATCATTTTAAAATTGATAAAAAAAAATCAACTTTATGATGCTATCGAGAAAAAGTAGCAAGGATGCATGTGGGAGTAACTTGAGAAATAGTTATAACCATGCACGTTTACAATTCTAGAGCATCCAAAGTGTCATTAATGGATTAACTTTTACAATATGCAACACTTGAGAAGACACAGAAAAGAGCAAATTAGGAATAATGGTAAAACGGCTTATAAACAGCCTGAGAAGTGATGAAACAAGAAGAGAGGATTGAGGATGGCAGGATGAGGTCACAGACGTGTTGGGGACGCTTTTAAGCCGAGCAGGACGAGAAACAATCCAAGATAGTCATAATTGTAAGAGGTCTCCAGTTCCTGAAACTTAGTAATCGTCCACGGAGGATACCTAAACCAGAAATCAGTGAGGAAGCTTCTCCTCAAAATGCCCTTCTGGTGGCTGAATGTATCGAATGAGAACTTCCCATGGTAGTTCCCGAACCCACTTTCCCCTACTCCTCCGAATGGCAAGCTATCCGCCGCATACTGCAACGCACAAACAACATCAAAAGATCACTTCTCTCAATCAAAATTCAACATCCATTGTCAATACTTCACGAGTCATAAAGATAATTGAGCAGCAGCATACATATATATACATACTTGAAGAATTGCATCGTTGAACGTCACACTTCCAGATGATGTTTCGGACACCATTCTTCCCTGAAGGGCTTGGTTTTTGGTGAACGCGTAGAAGGCAAGAGGCTTAGGCCTTGAGTTTATGAATTTGATGCTGTCTTCAATCTTCTCCAGCTGCAGATCATGATGACGAAAAACAGATATATCATCCACCATTTTTCTTGGACCGCTAATTAATGTCACACTGTGGAAATGGTATGGCGTATTCACACGTTCATATCTTACCGTAATAATTGGAAGCAACGGACCAAAAATTTCTTCTGACATCACCGCCGCTTCAAGTGGGGGATCCATCAAGATTGTTGGTTCGATAAATCTGCAAATGATCTGTGCACATCAATTTTTTTCTTGGCAGAGAAGATTCAGTGAGAAACAACTTAATTGGTCCCAGACAATAAGGGAGAGAGCAGAGAGGATCAATTACAAGTTGTCTTCGTCCATTGAGCCGCCATAAATTACTGATTCTTTGACCCTTGGATCCGAAAGAAGATTCTGGAGTCTGAAGAAGTGTTGTCTATTAATTATCCTGGCAATGGTGTTGGATTCTAAGGGTTTCTCTCCGAACATCTTCTTGATCCAGACCTTCATCAGTTCCACCTAAGGAAACCAAGATATCGAGTGAATATACACACAGCGGTGAAATTTGCAGCTGAATTGCAGAATCTTGCCGGGGAAACGTACCAAGGTGGAAGCAAATTCCTTTTCAACTAGAATATAATCGATTGCTATGCACGCTTGACCAGCACAAGTCCCAAATTTTCCCACAACAATTCGTTTTACAGCCACCTTATCAGTGGTTTAACAGAAAGCAACAGTAACTTCCAATAAGTCCAGTGCTGTCGATTAAGAGCAATAGTTGTCAATACTAACATGATTGAACTTGCGAGATACTTACTTCTCTGTCCCAAGAAGAGGATAGGGAATCGACAACAGCAGGGCATTTTCCACCCAACTCCAACGTCACCGGTGTCAGGTGTCTCGCTGCTGCCGACATCACAATTTGTCCCACACGTGGACTTCCTGCATACAGCACCAGAGCAAGATGAAAGAGAAAGAGAAGAGTCAGGATGATGACGAGTGCGTGTCAATTATGGGTTACCAGTGAAGAAGATTTTGTCCCATTTTCGGAGGAGTAACTGCCTGGCCACTTCTGGGCCTCCTTGGATGACCTTGATGGCTTCATTGTCCAAGTAATTCGGGAGGGCAGAGGCTAGCAGAGAAGCACTCGCAGGGGATAGCTCTGAAGGCTTTATGACTGCTGTGTTTCCGGCAGCTAATGCTCCTATCAGTGGCTCCAGGGACAGTCCTGTTTTTCAAAAGAAAAAAGTTAAGTTTCATTTGACATGTATAACTTGGAGAAGGCCCGCCTTGAACTTGATTTTGGTTGTAATTAAGTAGGTCATGCTCACCAAAGGGGAAATTCCAAGATGACATGATGAGCACCAGACCCAATGGCTCTGCTACGATTTCTGCACTTGTAAGGAGTGCTATTCGTGGCAATTTAGCCTACCATCACCACAACAGCAATAATTAGGAACAGTCGATTTAATCCTGAAAAATTTTCACGCTTGGAAGGTACCTACGCAGCAGTATATAGTTACCTTTCTGGGTGACATCCACTCTTTCAAATGCTTCAAAGCGAAATTTAGGGACTTGATCAGCGTTCCTATCTGCAGTGAGCATAAAGAGACAGAAGTAGTGGAAATATACAAGTTAGAAGAAAGAGAATGCGAGAAGGCTGTGACGGACCTCATCACGGAAAGACTCGAGACGATGCTTGCCAAGATCTTGCATGAGAGCGTGGAAGATGTCATGTTGGTCGTGGATGAGGAAGGCACGCAAGCCTTGAAGCTGTGACGTTCTCCAAGAAGCTTCTTTAGTCTTGCCAGTGCCATAGTACTCCCTCACGCTCTCCACTTCTCTCTCCATCTTTAATTTCTGATCGATGGCCCCCTCGCTTCTCTTCCTCTCCCCGGTACGTACCTCTATTTATTTCAGCATTGGCCGACATTGCTGTGGATGTGATCTGATTAAGAGAAATAAGAGTGGATGAGAGGTCAGCTTGGCTTTCATTTCCTCCTTTCGGCTTGATTTGTTTGACCTTTCCTTCACAAAAGTGACTTGTCATGCCTGAGATCTAACACTTGAAATAAGACACAGTATGCATAAGTCTCGTAGTTTATTATTCTCTTCCCTCTCTCTTTGCCAATCTTTGGCTTCTTCTTTCCCATCATCCTCCACACATTCTACCGGCATCGCTTGTTTAAGAGATTCAAATCCCTTCACAAACCACCTCGTTGCATATAATCTTATAGCAAATATTTATTACCCTCCCTCGAAAGTTGTCCTCTTCGTATTGCCTTGTCCTTTTCTTTTTAATCTCAGGATGCAGAGGAATGCAATTTTTTTTACCAGCGTAATATGAAGTTATACTTTTATGATAATAAATAAATATTCTCAAAATCAAATATTTTTAAATAGAATAATGGATAATCATTTAAGTACAAGATTTTAAGCTCCAGTTTGAGTGAATATAAAAAACACTTTTAAAAAAACTACCTCTTAAGTGGGACCTGATTATTTGGCTCTAATTCAAATTAGTTACAATTCATTGTAGCTTCTTCTTTTGAATAATAGTCTATAGTACAAAAGATGAGTGTAATAATTAAAAAAAGATAATAAAAGGAATGTTAAACATGCTAATAGCTGGACACCAGCACGTTGGGTCCTTTGTTGCACTCTCGAGCAAAGAGTTTAATGTAATCATATTGACCTCCTTGAACCCGGCCATGAGTTTGCAAATATCCTCCTTAATTGCGCATCTCAGATCCCTGCAAAGGTTAAGTTTGTTCACAAGATTTCCAACAATGATCAAAGTCCCGCTATTGCAAATTCCATTAATTTCCACTGTTTTAATCCAGAGAAGTGCAGATCTGATGCATTCAAAGATGAGCAAGGGTTTGTTCATAGATTTCCTTTTCTTCCACTCTAGATTAATGAAAGTTTCAGAACCAAAGAGAATCTTGATCTGGAAAACAATTGAATCCTTGGTTTTCTTTTTCAGACATGAAATGATCCAGCCTTCCATCTGCTGAGGGATACCACGATTATGTAGTTGATGATTGACTCGCTTCGAATCTGAATGAACTTCCAGATCTGGATTTTGGCAGGTACAGATATTATCCAGAAAAGTTTTTGCACGCTGAAATTCCTTAATAATGACTGAGATTCTCGGCTTCCGGCCTTCGTGCACTGCTTTAATCCCAGGTTAAATTTAAAATTATGATGAAATCTCGCGCCAGATTTTCCTCAGAGCGATCGGTGAGATCCTTAACAAAGGATTTGATTGAACCTATAATGTTGGGGGAAGTCAGGGCATCTGATCTCAAGTTAAGGCCACCAAAAAAAATAGCTTTAGAGACCAGGCAAGAAAAGAAGAGATCAGATATCGTTTCTTCTTCCTGGCACCCAAAAGCACATCCATTTGAAGAAGACAAATGATCCTTGAATAGAACATCAGATGTTGGAATTGTTTCATGTAGAAACTTCCAAAAAAGAATAAGCAATATTTGTGTGGGAGTTTAAGCTTCCAAATGCTTACCCAAGGGAACGAACAGAGGGGAAGAGTGATCAAAGAATTCAATGTGGCTTTTGATATCAAATATACAGTTTGTTTTTAAAGAAAAAAAATAGGACATTTTTCATAGAGATGTATTGTGGCATAATTTATTGGTCACATACGCTCTATTAAAAAAACATCAATCTATATTAATTTGTTACCCTAGTATATATTGCTATAAAAATAAGACTATATTTTTCATGTTGTATTTTGGAATATTTGGTACGTGAATTCCTTTGAACCAAATAAGAGACTACATTTTTCGCACCGTGGGTTGCTCTTTTGTGTGACATTAGACGATGTTTTTATATATCTTAAGAATGATTTTTGCCTCTGGCCAAAAACAAAAAAGTATGATTTTTGCATGGTATGACGCAACACCCAACGCATTTTCCTAATGCTCATGCATATCACCTGTGAAAATAACAATTTTTATTTAAAATATATTAACAAGTATATATATATATATGTATATATAATTACAATTCTCAAGAAGACATTGCTGCCTAAATCAAGAAATTATGCACATTTCACAAAATGCTATGGGTGTTTAAATCACTTTAGCATTCCAGTCTTCCCCCCCCCCCCCACCCCCTTCCCTATAACTGTTTTTTTGTTTTTACCTTGATTTTAATTTGATTTGGTTGCAATGGTTATCACGGGCAACCAAATAAATGCTGACATGCTGTACAGAAAGGACATAACAGACATACAAAAATAAATGCTTCTATCCATACAGATGGGGTGTTGGTGAGGCTCGCGGTTAGGAATAAATGTGAAGTGCATTTTCCCCCCGACATTTTTAAACGTGGGGTCTCCTATAAATTGAAGGACTGAATTGTATTATTCACAATTGTGAGTCTTGTGATTTGGCGTAAATCAAATCAAATAAATTAATAGATTGATTGATTAGGCCCCGAAAAAAAAAAAGATTGATTAGTTAAATACTTACTAACTTTTTGTTTAAAAATATGAACTTCGTTTTTCTTAAAATTATTTTTTAAGTGACAAAATTAAATTTATAAAATGACTTATGGGCTTCCTTCCAAAGATAATGTAAATATCATAAGTTGGAGAGACTAATCGAAGACGCTTGCTAAGGTAAAGTTTACCTTCAAGAGTCAGTCAAACTTATCTAAACTTTTTGCATTAAAAAAAATTGTATTGCTTAATTTGATAGTATTTTTTTTTTCTTTTTTGAATTACAAAGTTGAACTAAAAAACAAAAGCAGTAAAAATAAAAACTATCCAGACATTTTTTTTTTTCATCATCCACCACCTCTATATAAAAAAATGGTTGTTGATCAAAAGTACGGATTTCACTTGCTTTATTACAAGTATACTCAGCCAAAAAGTGGGTTTGAAAATTGGCTTCTTTATACAAAAGATTCAAGTAAATAACCTAGTCCCTTCATAGAAGTATTTGAGCCTAGGAAATAATATCAAAAATGGATGTTCATCATTGTCGCAATGAAAAAGTAGATCCAATGCAGCTACACAGTTGGTGAAAACGTTGATATTCTGCATTCCTTTCTCCCGACGCAAAAGAAGACCGTGAACAATTGCTAGTAATTCAATCATAACAACAGGATAATTACCAACACAAATGTTAAAACCATATGTCTAATGAGCATCACACTCTCTAACCACACTCCGCATTTGCTAAATTCATTTCTCACACAACCGTTGACATCCAATCTAACAATTCTTATTTTCAGTCTAGACCAAATTTTAATAGTTTTAATCTTATGGAATAACCAATCAATGACTCAAGGAGTGGGAGGCTTGGGTATGTTAAATCCCTAAGGTCACTATCGAAAAATAATAGTTAAGAGTAGTAAAGCAAGTAATTCAAGTTAAACCTGACAAGCTAATCGAGAAAAATAAAATAAAATCAAGTTTAATGAAATTAAACTGTTTTAATGTTCAAGTTAGCTTAAAAAAATTTAAGTCAAGTCTTGTCAGGGTCAGACTTAGCCCAAATACTTAAATATAAAAAATTATTTTTAAAAAATATTGTAATGTAGTAAATATTGATGAATTTTTTTAATTCTAGGTTATTTTATGCCAAGGTACCATATACTTGAGTAATTGTTACAGATATTTTAAAAATAATTAAAAATGTTTATACTGTTATATTTTTATTATTTAACTATATAAAATATATCGAAATAATATTTTAAATATATTTCAATATTTATTTTTAAATTATAAGACCCACATATTTTTGAAAAAATTTTGAGTCTTCTGCATTACTTAAGTATTTCAAAAAATATATTTTTATATTTTTTATAAAACAAAAATAATTAACATTAAAGTAAAAAACTAAATTAAAATTAATTTTAAAATAAAAATTGATCATCTTGGTATTTGGGCCAACCCCAAGCTTACTATTTAAAAAGTTTGGGCCTATCAAGTTCAGATTTGGTTGGATCAACCCAAGTTCAAATAAGTCTACCCTCAAATTACTAACTCTTATTGAGAGAGGCAATTATTCATCCCGCGTTGATAGGGTAGAAAGAAAAAGTGGATTAGTAAAATAGATGAATGCTATGCTGGGAACAGCATTGATGCACTGTTGAATGTGTGTGTTGAATAATTGAATTGATCAGCAAATAATTATAATTGAGACAATTACATTAAAATCTTAAATAAGAAAATTAATTACTGTAAGTCCATTAATAATTGAATTAAATCATATTAACAACATAATCAGTTATTAATATAGTTTAGTTCATTTACTAATAGATCTTGCAGTAATTAATTTTTTTGTGTGAGATCTGACGGTAATTTTTTCTACTATAATTTTACAAAACTTTAATTGGGTCGGGTAAGCATGCCGGTGGCCGTTCTGAGAAAACTGGGCTATTGGGCTTAAAAATCATAGCCCGTGAGACGCGATATACATAAACCCTCTGCTATCCCCCTTCCCTCCCAAGTCGGTTTGGAGTGGTATGCTGCCGCCTCCCAGATCCCGTCTCCTTCTCTGCAAGTGAATTCACTCTTTTGCGGTATAGCCTACAAACTCTAGTGGCCTGCATAAGTGTCTTGCAAAGATCTCGTATCGAACTGTCCTGCCAAATTACCAGGTGACCGTGCTTAACCTTTTATTTCGAAACTTGCCCCTTTAATTAAATCAACTACTTACTTCCACTCTGCTCTGTCCTCCTCGATTCGGAACCTACCTTAGCTTAACCTGATTCTTTAATTTCTTCTTTTTCTCCGTTTTGCTTGACCTCTTGTATAACGTTCCCTGAGGAGTAGAGCATCAACTCAGGAACGGTTTTGATGAGTTTTTACCTGTTCCTCATGATGACATTTTATAGCATCAGGCCACGGCTGATGTATTGTATCAATAGTGTGAAAATTCTGTATTTTGTTACCTGACAACCTATATAGATGCTAATTTCTATTCACTTTTCCAGAAAGCGCTGTACTAATTAAAGCTGACATATAATTTGAGAAATACTGCTTGGTGGTGGGATCCTAATAGGAAAATGTCAATCGCACTCCATTTCTCAGTTTTTTTCACCACTCTGGTTGCACCCCATATGCACCCTAGAATCTTACTTAGATTTAAATTTTGCAGTTCTTTCCTTCTTTCTATATGGGTGCTGCTTCCGTTATAAATAATGGTTAATGTTAAAGGATGATGCTTGTGATATCTGTCCTTTATTTTTAATTCCAATGCTTTTCCCTTGAAAAGAAATCAACTTGATTGTTGTTTCTTATTCAGGCTACTACACAAAGATGGTGCAATATAACTTCAAGAAAATAACTGTGGTGCCTAATGGGAAGGACTTCATTGACATTATTCTCTCTCGCACTCAACGTCAAACACCAACTGTTGTGCATAAAGGATATAAGATTTCCCGCCTCCGTCAATTTTACATGCGCAAAGTAAAGTATACCCAGCAAAATTTCCATGAAAAACTCTCTACTATCATTGATGAGTTCCCTCGGCTTGATGATATTCACCCCTTCTATGGTGATCTCCTTCATGTACTCTACAACAAGGACCATTACAAGCTTGCGCTTGGACAAGTCAATACTGCTAGAAACCTTATTGGGAAGATTTGTAAGGACTACGTGAAGTTACTGAAGTATGGTGATTCACTGTATAGATGCAAATGTCTGAAGGTTGCTGCTCTTGGCCGCATGTGCACTGTGATTAAGAGGATTGGCCCAAGTTTGGCTTATCTTGAGCAGGTGAGACAGCACATGGCAAGACTCCCGTCTATAGATCCAAATACGAGGACCATCTTGATTTGTGGTTACCCTAATGTTGGCAAGAGCTCATTCATTAACAAAATTACAAGAGCTGATGTGGATGTGCAGCCCTATGCTTTCACTACTAAGTCACTTTTTGTTGGTCATACAGACTACAAATACCTAAGGTACCAAGTAATTGATACGCCAGGGATTCTGGACCGGCCTTTTGAAGATCGAAACATTATTGAGATGTGCAGCATTACTGCCCTTGCTCATTTGCGAGCTGCTATATTGTTTTTCTTGGACATATCTGGATCTTGTGGTTATAGTATTGCACAACAGGCAGCTCTATTTCACGGTATTAAGTCTCTATTTATGAACAAGCCGTTAATAGTAGTCTGCAATAAAACTGATTTGCAGCCAATGGAAGGGGTATCGGAGGAAGACAAGAAGTTGATCATGGGTATGAAAGCTGAAGCCTTGAAGACTCTGGTTGGTCAAGGAGGGGAGGCTACAAATGATGAAGGTGTGTTGTTGACCATGAGCACTTTGACTGAAGATGGGGTAATTGCTGTAAAAAATGCAGCGTGTGAAAGATTGTTAAATCAAAGGGTGGAGATAAAGATGAAGTCCAAAAAGATGAATGACTGCTTGAACAGATTTCATGTTGCAGTGCCAAAACCACGTGACCAGAAGGAAAGGCCACCATGTATTCCTCCAGCAGTCTTAGAAGCCAAGGCCAGGCAAGCTGCAGAAAAGGAGAAGAGAAAAACGGAAAAGAATCTGGAAGACGAGAATGGTGGTGCAGGTGTATACTCAGCAAACTTGCGAAAGAACTACATTTTAGCTAATGATGAATGGAAAGAAGATATACTGCCGGAAATTTTGGATGGACATAATGTGTATGATTTCATTGATCCTGATATCTTGCATAGGCTTGAAGAATTGGAAAGGGAAGACGGTCTAAGACAGGCTGAGGAGTTAGATGATGATTTTGAGATTGATGGAAATGAGTTGACTCCAGAGGAACAGGAAGCTTTAGCTGCAATAAGAAAAAAGAAAAGCTTGCTCATCCAAGAGCATAGAAAGAAAAAGAGTACTGCAGAGAGCAGGCCAGTTGTTCCGAGAAAATATGACAAGGACAGGAAGTTTACCACAAAAAGAATGGGAAGGCAGCTGTCATCTTTGGGGCTTGATCCCTCTTTGGCAATTGACAGAGCTCGCAGCAGATCTGTTTCTAGGAGAGGTAGGAAAAGGGAAAGATCTCCCGAAAGAAGAGGTGCTGATGGTGCAGATGTGATGGATATGGATGTAGACTCATCCAGCAAGAAGTTGCGTACTAGATCTAGATCAAGGTCCAGGTCAGTTTCACGTCCGCCAACTGAATTTGTGCCTGGTGAGGGCTTGAAGGATTCTGCTCAAAAGATCAAGGCAGTAAAACTTGCAAAGAAATCTGTCAAGAAGAGGAACAAGGATGCTCGTCGTGGAGAAGCTGATAGAGTTATTCCTACTCTGAAGCCCAAACACTTGTTTTCTGGGAAGCGCTCTATTGGAAAAACCCAAAGACGGTGAAAGAGATAGTAAGTAATGGGATTTATTATGTTTTTGTTCTGTCAATATTGCGTGATTGCTTCATTTTAATGTACAAAGTTCCCTCCCATTAGTCATTCTGGGTCATTGATAATCTGACTTTCCCGAGCATGTGTTTAATTACATTCTTGTGTAGCACTTGATGACCAATTTTCCAAGCATCAGGCATGGGCTTGAAATGAAATTTATCACTATAGTTGATTTTCCTCCGCATTTCTATGAAGGGAGTTGCATCAGTAGTTTTTTTTTTTTTCCCCTCCTTTAGTCAGAATTTAAATCATTCACTATTTTTCTGAGTAACTTTTGTTCACAATTTTCTGCAGTGAAGGTTGATTTAGGCTTCTTGGAGACAGTATTCCGATTCTGGGAATGGCTTGTGACTGATGCCTAGTTTGTTTTCGAATTGACTTGCTGAAGGTCGAGTGATTCTAGCAATAGCATCAAATTCTCTGGTGTAAGATTCTTGGGGGAAGTCTTGTAATCCCGTGCAATTTTACGCTGCTTTTTTTCCCCCTTTCTTGTTTGCTTGGTACAATTTTGCAGACCATGTAATAATGACTATGGCCCCACCGCGGTTAAAATTTTGTGGTGACAAATTTGTGAAATTAACAAAGGCGTCTCCTCCAACGTATTGCCTCGGATCCTTGTTATAGGTGGTGGTGCTGGTTATTATAATTCGTTTGATGGGTTATTCAATTAAGCTTTTTAAATATCATTCATGTTTAAAATTATTATTTCTGAAAAAAATGTAATACAAATGTGAAAACTATTAATAATTTTCTTTCTATTATGTGATTGGAGATATTTTATAATAGAGATTCAAGATTAAGTACAAGGCATTTTTACTTGATATCCTCAGCAGTAACAATAGAAGTTGTTAGTTAAAACATTAAATTTTTTGACTTTACTCTTAATTGATGTATAGGGTAATTGACCATATTAACATACCTTATATTGAAATTTGAAATTAAAAAAAATAGAAAAATGATAGAAAAATCCACTCATAAATAGGGAAATGACAATTTTATCTTGTAAAATGAAATAATCCCTTTTAAGTCTCAGAACTTATCTTTCAATCAGTTTTAAAATGAAGTGGCATTTTTACCCTTGCGTTTTAAATGCATAGCCTTGCTTCTTCCCGTTGCAGTACAAAGTCCAGAGAGGCATCGATAACACTGTATAGCAGCAGCAAGATCTTCTCAGAGCGGTATAATTATTACTGCTCGCAGTACTCTATAACACCATTCTCAGTATTCCTTCTCTCATCTGTTTGGCCGGCACAGTTGTTGGAACTGGAAGGTGAAGCAGTTAAAGTGGCGTTGATGAAGTAGGCTTCTCTTGAATGTAGCATTAGTCCTTCTTGACCTATTCTTCAATAAGAATCTCATAAGTTTTGCTGTTCGAAACTTGCTAATGCAAGAAGATCGCAGATCAAAACTTGTGAGTTCTCAAATCGTGTTAATCATTAATAAAATCAAACTTGTAAATATTTATATTAAACTTATAAATAATATAAAATTAGTTAGACTTTAAAGAAAATTATTAATAAAAAGTTGTGATTTTTTGAAGGTTCTTTTGGGCAGCATCCAACCTCCGTACGGGTCCTCAACAAACACACGGAGAAAGCTAAACAAAGGATGTTTATTGGTCTAGTCCATCTTCGGCAGCCTGCGATTGCTCCAGTGGACCATTTGCTTCGGGGCTATGTGTTGAGGTAGCATCATTCAGCGGACAATATTCTCACGCATGCCACTATTTTCCACATTTGAATTAAATAACTTCCAAACCATCATATTGCACCGTAAATACCTTCCTTCTGACAACAAAATGTGATTGAAGTCGTTTGTTAATATCGATCTTCACGCTCACTCGTGCAAATCTTTCACATTCCACAGTTCTATTATTATTCTAGCTTTGAGCTAGGGTATTCGAGTTGACTCTTAATGCCTTTCTGATCATGTTTCCCAGCTCAAACATAAAAGCTTCAGAATAGCAATGCATAGGCAGTGCTGGAACCCTTACCCAAACAGCAAGCTTCCTTACTATCTTGCAAAATGGATTCAAGTTTGGGCTCCAACATTGAATAGCCAAATAATGACCCTGAATCATCCAAGGTCCGTCAAAAGGTAATCTTCCATAGAGTTCTTTATCCTCTGATCTGAAAACATAGTGGTTGTTTTCCAAGTCTATGAGCTCCCAGTTCTGTGTTTTTAGCATCCAGAACGCTCTGTCCTTCATCTTGCTTAAGTTTACACTCATATCAACAACCATTAGCACCAAAGCGTCCTTCCACGGGAGGCAGAGTTGCCCTAGCCTATCATCTGGAATATCGATCTTAGGTAGAGACTCCACTATCTTCTTTTGTTCCTCCGTAAGTACCGGGGTTATATCTTCTTCCTGTTTCAACCATCCCTTCATTTGAGCCTCAAAGTACTGTTCATATTTCTATTCTTCTTTACCCACCAGTTTTTCTTTGTAGGAAATGGGCGTCTTAAACCCACCTTTAGCCCCCAACTAGAGTATGGTTGATTCGTCAATGGGTGATCAGTTTCAGCATCTTTCATTTTCTCATCAGGCCCATTTTCTTCTTTCTCATCTTTATCTTTCATCTCTGTATCCGTACTCATCTTTTTTATATTCCTTGCAGCCATATCTTCATCTTCCTTGAACAGATCATCTCCCTCATCATTGTCCGGAGATATACTTGTTACCGTCGAAATCGAGTCCACACCCTTTCTCTCAAACACTCTCACTCATTTCTCAAACACAGCGTTTGTTATAGTTATGGAGAATTGAGGTATCATGCCTTAGGATGTTAGTGTCTGTCTCTCAATTCAAAAGAAAGAATAAAAAAAGGAGAGACGTATTATGATTATCAACCAAATCTATAGGCTATAGCCGTCAAATGCAGTTGAGCAAACAAACATTGAATCCGATGTAACTGAGCTCGTATGTTCATCCCACCACTCGTTTACAAGTTTATCTTTGAAATTTTATATTTATTGAAATAAAAGTAATACTATATGAATAAAAGAGGAATAAAATAAGATTTTTTTTTTTGGATTGATAGTAAAAGGGCTAGTTGTAAGCTAGGAAGAAAAAAGCAAAAAATAAAAAATAAAAAATCAGTTCAAGTAGGGTCTATACCCACTATTGTCATACAAAAGAAGAGGTTCATACTTTTCAAGAATTGTATAAAGTAGCTTGAGATTTTTTTGGCATGAGTGTGCCATCTTAGCCAAATAATCTATATAGGAATTTATCTCACGAGACTTATAGAAAAGTCTGATATCTTGATAAGTCCACAAGAAGTCTTGTGTTACCAAAATCTCATCATAAAAAAGATGGTTATGAGCAACTCCTCTATAGATGAGATTTATGACAATCAAAGAGTCTGTAACATGGATGTAGTGGTATTTCTAAAGGTTTTTTTTTTATATTTTTGGCCCTTGTCCTAACTAGCCAATGAGGCAATGACTAAGTGAGCTTATTTTAAGGCCTAATTTTTCTCATGGCAAGTAAGGCCCCGGGGGGTGTTTGCTGTTTGGTACAAGCATTCCATTGTCATGGTCAAAAATTATATATACATATATATATATATATATATATTATTTATCAGTTGTTTTTCATTATTATTTTTTAGGTTAAATTATACATTACTCCCTTAATTTTTGAACCACGTACATATAATTTTTTTAACCTTTAAAACTTTATAATGAACCCTTCTTAGCTCTTATATTTATACAAATAATTTTATATAATTAATTTTATATATTAACTATCTGTACATAATTTAAAATTTAGAGGGTTATCTGTGTATCAATTAAAGTTTGAGGACTTAAATGCACACAAAAATAAAATTTAAGCACGTAAATAATTAATAGTTAAAGGTTATTTGCATAAATCTAAAGACTCAAAGAGGTTTATTATCAAGTTTTAAAGGTTAAGAAGATTATGTTTTTATGATTTAAAGTTTAGTAAAATGTTGCATAATTTACCCTAATTTTTATTTATGGGGTATGAAAAAGACGGTTTCATGTAACAATATTTTTTTCCTTTTCTCACCTTATTTCCTTTTGCATGTCAATGCTGCTCATATAACATCACCTTGGCCCCAAATTTTTATTGAAAAATGGAAGCAGAGCAGAATTTAATGGTGCTTTGAAGTTTCTACAAGAAACACGTTCTTAAATGACGAGAGAGGATTGTTCAGACAAAAGAAAGAAACTAGTATTAGAACAGAATTCAACTGTCGTTACATCCTGAATGGGAAAAATGAGGTTGTATCTTCAAATTCTACCGCCAAGTTAGTTACTCTCTATCACTTCCTTTTCCTTCACAGCTACTATTCGAGACTTCCCCATTGCTTTCGTACGGCAAGGAAAGCCTGACTTTGCCCAAATTAATCCACGAGACCAGCACAGATTCCTTATTCACTGCCAACATCATCTGATTTGTTTTATGCCATTTTTGTACAAGTTTCAGTTTCTATCTGAATGATGTATGCAATGAAAGTATGCCTCATGTGCCTCCGGCTATTCAATATGAAAGATAGGCCGTTACTCTGGTGGTTGCACTTTCTTTTGGTTTACTAGGTTTGGAATGAAAAGGTTCTGGTCGGTAGGGCCCATCTCATCTAACTAAAGTCATGCTTGCTTATTTCTGAGGTAATCAACTCCGCCGGAGCTAAGCTTTGGCAAGAGAACAGAACAGAGAAAGTATGCCAAATGTCTCCAGCCTTGAAGCTCCTCAGACCTCAATACTCTAAATTCTGATGACTTATATCTTTTATAAATGCATTCGAAAACATATTCAGATATTTTATACAAAAAACCTGGTTTTTAATCCCTGAAATTTTGACCAACTTGAATCAAAACATCCCTATAATTTTTCGTTGAAGAATCAATCATTGAAGTGATAATCAACTTAGATCAAAGTTTTTACCGTTACCAAATATCATGGTTACATCAAGATACATCATCACTACATCAACGACATATCATTTTTAGAGACTTTGATTAAAGTTGACTACAGTTTTGAGATTGATTCCTTAATTTAAAAAAAAAAAAACAAGGATATTGACTCAAGTTAAAGTACATAACTCTAGGTATTAAAACCTATGTTTTCCTAATTTTATAATCACATCACCCAGAAAAAAAAATGCTATAATCACATATATATCAAGTATATTTCTTATTCTGAAAAATGGACGTCTATGTTTTTATTTAGATAATTACACTATGCGCTTGGCTATATATATTTGAGTGCGCGGCAAATATCTCTGGTTTGTTTTTAATCGAGGATGCATTTGGAAGCAAACTTCAAAAAGGTTTAATTCTGAGACTGAATTTGTGCAAGCTACTTGGGATGCTTTTATTTATTATTTGTGGACATGAATTTGCTTTCACTTTATTTGCAGAACCCATAATATCTGCCAAGACTCTGATTAATCATTATATAATTTGAAGTCAAGGCAATATGATGCACCGGCTAACGACATGAATTGGAACTCTGAGGTGGCCGAACGGTAGTATTTCTACTTCCTTCTTAATTCCTTTAACTTAAACTCTCTTAACTTTCCCTGTTCTACCTACACCTAAGCAAATGGTCAATTGACAAGTTGATATCCTCAAGCAAATCCTGCATTGCCACATTCATAGTTCCATAACTACATGATTTGATGCCTGAATGAATCATCCACCTTCTCCTCTTCATTTACATTATTCTCTGACTCTCTCTTTCTTTTTACTTTTCCTTACTGTGTTGCAACTTTTTGACGAGTCATTTAACCTTTCGGAGCCTGTAGATTCGATTGGGCTTCAGTGAAGCCATAAATATCCCCAGAATAACTAAGAAAAGGAGCATATTTCGCGCCTGTAACAAAGATTATTTTTTTATGTTTCAGGGCAACCATCATTATATTCCAAACTAGTGCTTTTACCAATCCTGCAGCAGTGGAGTGTCATCTTATAGTTATTCCAATGATCCAATGTGCTTTTGGAAAGTGTTCTGGCTCTTTCATTCACCACCTTAACTACCACTGAGCCTCCTGTAGCTGACTGCCCCAGGCCTCGAGGCTGAAGCTGATTTGCAAATCAGGACAAGTAGCTAGCCACATTAATTCTAGAAACAAGGCTGTGCTGATCATGTGGCAAAAATTATGCGTCAGCAACATGAATTATAGCCGCCAAAATTATTATGTTGGAAAAAAAAAAAAAAAAAAGCGAAGAGGAAGAGAGAAAGAGATACTTTGGTATCTCCAATTCAATCCATGTTTTGCAGATTATATTTGTTCAGCTGCTTATGTCAGAAAACTGTACACAAACTTAAGCGACTGTCGTAATTGGCTCTATAATGATGTTTGAGAAATCAATGATCAGGTGCACCATTTCTTTCTTCTTTTTCTCGCATGATTCACCTTTGTTTGGAAAAGAACAAGCATGACAAAACAGAGAAGGCTAGAGTCCAATCAATTCCTTCAATCACAATTTATTCAACTCTTTTATAAGCTAAGCCATTTCAACTTCATACGTATCTGGCCTTATAGGGTTAGTTAACCCACTTGTTTCATTAAACCAACAATACTAACGGTAAAAGCAACAGTTCATGTAATCGTGCTGGTCACTCTCAGGTCTTCCAACGGTCGGGATTGCTTTCAAAATCAGGTTATCATGAACTCTACAGCCTATGGCCGGGATTCAGAATCTCTAATATTCAGATGAGCACATGATGATCTATTGTATTAATTCGTACGGCCACAATTGTTTTCCCTCCATACATCGAGAAGTATAATTGCGAAGACACAGAAAGCTCCAAAGGTTTTCTTTTGTCATTTTTCAGGGTTGAAATATGAGAGTTAATGAAGTCTGTTTTGCTTAATCTTTTTTAATTAAGGTGAAGGTTAAGCATGCGGATCTTGTGGCCAATGATAAATTTGGAAAAGAAAAGGGCACGGTGATCTAAATTGTTGATGAGTGCCGCCATAGCTTTACAAGTATCCTTCATGTCTTGAACTACACGTGTGGGATAGGAGAGAAGGGGGAGATTATGTGAAATGGAAGCAAATAGCTTGGCTTGGTTATAAAACAAGGCAACAAGCTCGCATATGAAAAATAAATATGAATGTAGGATTTTTCTTTTTTTATTGTTTTGTTTTGTTTCTGGCAAGCCTATGAGTCATGAGTGATGATTACCTTGTGAGTGAAGAAAAAAAAGAGAGATCGGGAAAAAACAAGGCCATGGAGTCAAAGACAAGACGACCACCAATCCCTCTCCAAACCGTTTTCTACTGGACTCATCAACCAACCCTTTCTCTCTCACTCTTCCCTATTTTGTAAGCAAAGCCCACAACCATCACCATCATCATCATTCCCACCCCATGAAGCTTCTTTCTAATCTCATCGTTTTCCTCTCTCTATAAATCTTTCTCTTATTTACATACATCACACTAGTTGGATTATAACGGGAAAGTGTTGTTTGTGTTGCGTAGTACAGCATGAGGAAGCCCGAGTCTGGAAAAAACAACAACAATAACAAGCTTAGGAAGGGGCTGTGGTCACCGGAAGAAGATGACAAGCTCATGAACTACATGCTAAACAATGGACAAGGTTGTTGGAGTGATGTCGCCAGGAACGCTGGCTTGCAAAGATGTGGCAAAAGTTGTCGCCTTCGCTGGATCAATTACTTGAGGCCTGATCTCAAACGTGGTGCTTTCTCTCCCCAGGAGGAACAGCTTATCATCCATCTGCATTCCCTTCTTGGCAACAGGTCCATCTCCGGCTTTTTAATTTCACAAACATATATGATTTATGTCAAGAACATTCTCGTCAGATCCAATCATAGATATGCGATATATGGTTATTATAAGAAAAGAAAAATCAATGATAGAGACTAAAAATTATCTGAATTTTTTCTTGGTGTTGTATGTCTGCTTAATTTTTATCCATACATGAAGAAGAATTCTGAAGCGATTAAAATATCGTTATTAATTGAGTACGTAATATGGGTGATGGTCATCTATATCTGAAAGGTCTGTGATGTCAAGATGATAAATGTTAATCTTCGCAAAAGAGGAAAATGTGGCTTTTTCACTATATTTTGAATGGGTAGCTTTTTATAAAAGTTTCTACCGGAAAAAGAAGCGAGCTTTATGTTTTAAATACATACACAGAGAATATATATGTAAACCAGTCACAACATACACGCTTTGCTTGTGCTCACCTAACAATATGCCCATGTAGTTAAATATATATGCCACTCACTAACTAATAAGCAACAGAACAATTGAAAATGATAGATATCTTTTGATTCCACATGTATTGAAACATAAGGTATAAAGCGGCTCCTTGTAGCGAGACCAAGGACTGAAAACTATAGCCTAAGCATTTCATTTGCCTGTGTCTCCACTTCGATCGAGTTGAACATACTCCACATATTTGCATGATTAAGATTTTTTATTAGCGTCCATGCAAAGCATTCCTTATTAAATTTTTATTATTAATGAAGCTGACTTGTTATTTTCGACATCACCACCTACCTTAATTAAGTTTTTACTATTAATGAAGCTGACTTGTTTCATAAATGTTTTCCCCCTTGAAAGATGGTCCCAAATAGCGGCGCGCTTGCCCGGGCGAACCGACAACGAAATCAAGAATTTCTGGAACTCCACAATAAAGAAAAGGCTCAAGCTCATGTCATCCACCACCACCGGCTCACAAAATGCAAGCGAGTCCTCTTCCATATTATCTGAGCCTAATATCAAAGACCTCAACAATGTCATGGGAGGTTTCATGCCTATGTTCAACAATAACATAATTGAGAGATTGCCTATGATTGAGAATGGACTAAACGCGCAAGTAGCTTCTGACGGATTCTTCAACAGCAATGGAGGGCCTTGCTTCCCACAAAACGGAGCTGACCCTAACATCAATAATGGTTTCTACGTAGAAAATGGAGTCTTCGGGATTGGGAGTGTAAATATTGGAGCAGAAGGGGAGCTGTTTGTGCCTCCTCTGGAGAGTGTTAATAACCCTATAACTGATAACCTGCAGAAACTGGAGAATAGAGACACTAACGTTAATAGTTACTTCGATAACATAAACAGCATCGTTAATAACTGCAACAATAATAGAGGTGGGGTGGAGGATCTATTTCAGGAAGAGTTAACCTTGGGAGAGTGGGACTTAGAGGACTTGATGAAAGATGTTTCATCCTTTCCCTTTCTTGATTTTTCAAGCTGAACCTTCTTCAAAACTGCCAGACCCGTGATTAGTATCCTATTGGCATGGACAGATCTCTTCTCAAACCTTGTAATGTTTGTGTTTTTGCCAATATGCCGTACGTCAGGCACAGGTCAGATTCAAAGATTACTGTAGTCTCGGTAACTAGGTCTGAAATAAAGGTCATATATCATACCTGGGTATACTCGCGGTGATCGTATTTGTGTATAATCATAGAGCATTTGATCCAGGTAGCTTTAATTTGTATCTCGGAAACCATGTAGCTACAATAAACTGTCATATATACTTGTGAATACAAATAGTTATACATTATTTTTTGGGTCAAATTCTGTGATATATTATAATTAATAGCTCAACTAAGTTGTACAAAGCAATGTTGGAATGTTCCACATTATTGTTGGGCGTAAAATTTTCCCTCTTCATCCGCCGCCCAAATTGTCATTTAGCTTCTAATAATACAGATTACATTGTTAAATGCTAGTCTTCGAATTCTCGGAAGGCAATTCATGTAGGTTAGTGCTCATGATCATCAATTGATCACGTGTACTTTGAGGGCTTTAATCATTCGAGTTTGTCCACTTGGGAGGAGAATTCAGTGAATCACGGTGAACCAAACGCTTGGTTGGATTGCTTTTGATGGGGTTGGGGATTTTCCTCTGATATTATATATTTGTTAGTTAAGCTTAGTGGTTGGATCTTGTAGGAGTAATTATAACATGGGCTTTGATTTCAAATCTAGATAGCTGAAAATAATTATCATATATTGACGAATTGATCAGTAGTGCAGCGAGAAATATGCCATAGTGTATGGGATATTTATAAGAAGTGAATATAAAGCAACTTAATATGAAATGACAAGGTGGCCAACTAATGTAATTAACTTGCGAGACTAGATAATTAAATTGCTAGAAGGGAAGTGCTTTTGTATGAAATGACAGGGTGGCCAACTTGATCTCATTTTCTGGTAGCAATTTTAAACGCCCCGCGGCATAAATAACATGCGTTTCTTAACTGTTTCAAGGGTAAATTAATAATCTAGTTTCTAAGATATTTCGTGGTCGGTAACCAATGAAATCGCGTCGCGGTTCTTCAACACCTGAAATTAATGATGTTTAAAAAACGATAATTATGAATTATACAAGTGGAAAATTATAATTTAAATTAAAAAATAGGGGGTAATTAAATTTGAAAATTCTTACTTTAGAGAAATTATGATTGAGAAGAGAATAATTCTTGGACAAAAATATAATGACCAATTTGCATTTGCACCGCAGCGACTAGATAGTTGGCATGTTGGAAAGAAAAGTAAAAGTCAAACAAATTGGTCACCTGATAAAACTGACATGAAAAAAGGTAAAATGAAAACTCGTCGCCTGAGAGATTCGAACTCTCGCGGGGAAACCCCATGTACTTAGCAGGCACACGCCTTAACCACTCGGCCAAAGCGACATTTTGTTCGTGACTGATTATAACTAGAATTTGATCCCAAACATAGCACAAGAAATTTACGAATTCATCAAATCAATCGTGTAAATGTTTTATATTTGTATTTTTTGAGAATAATTTATTTTGTAGATTATTTATTATTTATTATTTATTATTATTTGATGTAGAGCTGTCAAAAAATATTTTAAAACATGGGAGTATCAAATATAATGAAAGTAAACTACTTATAATTGTTTAGTGTAATTTGAATAATGCATTAAATGCAAGAATTATTGATAGTTATAGTTTATGAGATCATAATAATAAATTATTTATAATATTTCAAGTATCGAACTCACAAAAAAGTTACGTTTTTATTAATTTAAATAATTAGTAGTTTGAGAAAAATAAGTAAAATAAATTATTTGATGAAAATATAAATAATAAAAATAAAGTAAGAATATAATAATGAGAAAAATACAATTATTTAAAGCGTTGGGAATTAGAGTTCATTCTATAAATTACTAGTCTCTATCTTTTGAATTAATTCTTTAATCAATCATAATGATAACTATTCCTAAAATATCATAATATTCTTTGAAATTATTAATCTATTTTTAATTAGCATTAAAATCATTCCCATAACACCCAAAAAACTAATTAAATAGTGAAATTATAGTTTAAGTCACGATAAATTTTTAAAACTATCCCTAACCTAATTATTTATGTCTATTTCTCTATATTTAGGTTCTTTTTTTACTTCTCAATCCATCAATATTGCTTGTAGATTTAATTAAATAGTAGCCAATTATAAAATTAATATGAAGAACAAAAGGAATAAATAAAATTGAAAAAAAATATTCATTAATATAAAAGCAAATAGTCAAAACAAAATAAATAAAAAACCAACTTCCTAATTAGGCTACATCCCTATCGCAATTGAGTAATTTGAAAATACATAATATAATTAAATAACACCATTTTAAAATCTCTAATCATGAGCAACGATCACAGAGAAAATTAAAAAATAAAAAAAATAATTATGATTTATAAAACTCTTCAATAATCTCGCTTTCAGCATTCAAAATACTTCTATGGGCTCCAAATATCTCAAAAAAAGTTCTTGATATATTTAGATAAGTGATTGAATACCTTTCCTTTTGATGAAAGAAGTATCTATAGTTAAAGTGAAAACTCATTCCTTTATTTCTTATTGATATGGAACTTTAATATGTATGTATGTATGTGTTTATATTTCTCCTTTCATTCTCTCCTTTAATTTTTTTTTCTACAAATTATAAAAACAAAGAGATATATGGATAGATTTTGTATCAAAATTATTTTTTGTCTTATAATTAAGTGATTGAAAAAATATATAAATATTAATTAAATGGATATAAAATCTTAATAAATATACTTAAATTTAAACTAAAATATATACATATTCAATTATAAAATATGCATTTATCAAAATTTAAATAGCTTTTGCTAGATTGATTTAAAAACTTCTCGACTCTGTTTAAATAGCTTTTGCTAGATTGATTTAAAAACTTCTCGACTCTGTTTATGAATATTATACCATCGAGGTATATTTATAGTTTCTAATTTTTGGAATCAAATGTATAAACTGGCTTGAATAAAAATATAACCAAATACATGTTCATCTTAGAAATATTTTCTTTAATCTAATATTCTCTTTTTTTAACATCTTAATTATTATCATTATCATTTTTAGTATGCTGTATAAGATTTCAATTTCAGTAGGTTGTTTTCATGTATTATTTAACGCCATATAACCAAAATTATAACCTAAAAAAAATGCAAAGCCAACAAAATTGCAAAGCTTCACACGAACCATTAAAGTAAATCTCCAATTGAAAGATACAATTACTTCAAACAAAAAATTAAAGATAATTTTTATTTTTAAACTATATATAAAAATTTATAAATTTAATTATGAATCAACTTTATTCTTTCACTTAACAAATTTCATGCCTTTGATGTTAATTTTATTGATTTCCGTTAACTTTAGTGTGTGGGTCCACATTTTTTATATGTTTTATAATAAAATATTAAATGTGGGCCTCACATCCTCTTTCACCCCCTCTCTCCTCTCTCTCCTCTTCCTCTCTCTCGATCTCCCCCCCCCCCCACCATATGCAGACTGCAAGTCGAGCTCCATGCACGTGGCCAATTCAGTCGCCCCTCTCTTCCATTCCATCTTTCCTCATCCAACTCGCTCTCCTCGTCTAGCTCACTCTCCCCCCTGTGAGTTAGACCTGCCTTAGTGAGTAAGCTTAGAGAGATGTTCGGAGACCTTTGTTTTATTGCTCAAAAACAGAGCATACTTGTGCTCGAGGGAACCAACTCAAAGACACCATTCATTCACGAGTGAAGTTGCTTTCTATGAAGGTATCTTCAGCATAGAGCCCAGGCCACATTGGATCACCACTCAATTTAGCAGCCTTGCTAGGTCTCTACTTCCCTTTTTCATTCAAACTGTTTTCACTTCTATCAATGAATTATGTTGTTGTGTTGGTCGGAGCAAGTCATCCACAGGGTTCTGAGAACAGCTGCTAGCAACATTATCTTCTTCAATGGATTGAGAGACCCTTGGAGTGCTAGCAGGTATGACTCTCCATCCACCTCTCTGTTATGTATTCAACAAGCTTCTCTCTCTAGTTTCTTTCAAATTCTAATCCTTTATTCCTGTGCTGAGCGGCTGCGCCAAGTAAGAGGAGGTTTTGCTGCAGGTGTTGACGAATATATCAGACACTAAAATTGCTTTGGCTGCTAAACAAGGTTCGTATTGCTCTAAATCCTTCTACAGCCCACTGTACGAGGGTAATTAATTAGTGGGCGTTAATTATGATGAGCAAGAGCCTATCATGTGAACTTGAGGTTCTCCAATAAGGAAGATCCGCCATGGCTTACACGGATCAAGGAAGAGGATCGAGGTAAGAATCATTTAGAGTTGGACCTCTCACTATCATCAACATCTATCCTAATGAGCTGCCTCCTCCTTCTCCATTTCGTTCTTAGTAACATTATGGTCATGTATTCAAGAGAGAAAATGAAATCAACTTCTAGAAATGTTTTGGGCTAATATTTCTTTTGGCTTATTGGGTGAATAAATTTGCTTCTAGCATATTGACTCTATTTGCTTCAGGCCTAAACAAACATGATGAACTTGAACCGAACTACTTTAATAGAATCGGCCTTATGCATGCAGGAACGAGAGGGGGGGGCTGAAAGAGGATGTGGGGCCCACATTTAATGTTTTATTATAAAAAATATTAAAAATGTGGGGCCCACACACTAAAGTTAACGGAAGTAACGTCGAGGTAGGAGGGAAGGGATCTTTTAACGTAAAAAATAAAACTAATTTATAATTAAATTTAAAAATATTTATGAACTTGTGCATATAATTTAAAGACAAAATTGATACTTAACCCTTAAAAAAATAAAATATAAATTTAAAAATGATAAACAAAACAAGGGAAAAAGAAAAGTCTGTCTTAAAAATACTTGAAGGCCACGTCCACATCATAAAACAGAATCAACAAGGAATTTCAGTTACGAATCATAGTAGATACTTAATTTAAGGTAGGTTTAAATTTTTTTAAAAAAATTTTAATTCAATCTGAGGCATAAAAGTAAAAAAAAAAAATCAATAATAAAAAGACTAAAATACCCTTTATTTGTTATGTAGAATCACCAGTTATTAATTTTTCTACTCCACTTATTATTTTTCAAATATGAGTTACAAATTATATTAGTTGACATGCTAATAATTATATAAGATTTCATATCAATTATTCAATCATAAACAACAACATCATTTGTTAAATTATTAACATTACTTGTTAATTTTTCAGCATCAATTGTAAATTATTGACAAATTTTATAATTTACAACTGATGTTATCAAATTAACAACTAATATTACTAATTGTTTAACATATGGATGTAATTTATAAGTGATATTGATAAATTAATAAATGCGGTAAAAAAAATTAACAACTAGTGATTTTGTATAATAAGTAAAGGGTAATTTGATTTTTTTTCATCTTTGAAATTATTTTTACTTTTTTCTCTTGAAGTGAACTAAAATTTTAAAATTTTTTTGGATTTATCTTAAATTAAGTCTCTACAATAATCCTTAACTGAAATTCTTCCAAAACAATGTCAAGGCCAAAAGGCAAAAAACAATATCCTCTTCGTTTAAAAATATAAGCCATTTTTTAGGGTTATATGTTAATCTTTCTAAATATAATCATTACTTTTATTATAAAAATGTTCATATTGAATAAATTATTTTATATTTATTTAAAGGTAAAATACTTATTATAAAAAAGATATGATTAACTTAAAATTAAATAATTATTTTATTAAAAATAAAATTTAATTAAAAATATTTTATATTTTGAAATGGGAGAAGTACATGAATGTTTACAAAATAAACAACGCATTAATTAAACATAAATAGAAAGATGACAACTGAAAACAGAATTCAAAGTCAAGCCCAAACAACACGTTAATTAAACCAGGTCCTGTGATAAAATATTTACAAAATAATTAAATGCACCATAACCAATAGAAAGATGCCAACTTATTATTACTGTTAATTTACGGTGAAACATACAGTAACCAACATTATCACGACATTATAACACTAGCCAATATTTGACGTTAAGGAGGTAGGGCCTTAGGGTCTGTACCTGGCACCCCCACGAACACGCAATCCAGGCCCATGAACTGACGACCACTGCCCACCCATTTATAAGATTGGATATAATTAATTATAAAAAATAATTAATTAATATGATTGATTTTAATTATAATTTATTATATATATTATAACACAATTTATTTAAATATTATTTTTAAAAATTTATTTCAATTGTGTAAATTATCATAAAAATATTATTTTTAAGATTAAATTATTAATAAAATTATTTTTAATATTATTAAATTTGTTATGATGCAAGCAAACACAGTGATGAAAGAGGGACTTCAGATTTTGTCAACATTATAAGGGAGAGTCTATGTCAATATAAATTTGGGATGTTTGTGAGAACAGTGAACAAACAATATTTTATTCAAAATGCCTCCATTTTTTTTTTTTTGGTTTTTATCGGACGGTATTTTAAATCTACAGTACTATCTCACCGTTTATGTTTTTGAAAATGTGTTACCGTCACAGTATCATCGAGCTTTTTCATTTTTTTTAAAAAAAATTGCAACGGATGAGTAACTTTTTTTTATGGTATTGTACAAATGTACATACAATTTTTTTATTTTTATTTGTTAACTTTTTTAATATGATATAGTAAATAAAAAAGAAAAGAATAATGTGGTCCTTTTTGTAAAAGAGGTATATGTGAGATTTATAAAAAATTTATTATTGACATGAAACTTATACTTAAAAATGAAAAAAATATTTTTATATATTTTTATCTTATCTTAGACTTTGTTTGATTGGAGGGGAGGGAAGGAAAGGGAATGGAGGGGAGAGGGATTCCCTCAATTTGGGGGGAGACTTTGAAGGAGTTATCATCCTCTTGTTTGGACCTCTCTTGTTTGGTAAGATAGAGAGGGGAATTTTTTAAAATTTTTCCTTCACTCCAACCAAGCACTACCTTAATTAATGACACATCTCTTTTATTTTTTTAAAACTCATAAGAACATTATTTAATATGGATAGTTTTAAAATACAAGCTCTCTTTTTATTTTTAAGATTTTATTTGCATTCACATAACCATTAGTTGAATATTAAGTCATGTGTACTAAACTAAAATACCTTTATCTAAATATAAATATTTTTCAAAAATCATTTAAATTACCAAAAAATTAGTTTTTATTATTTAAATGTATTTATTTATAAATTTTAAAAAAATTAAATATACAAATTGATCAGAAAAGATATTCAAAGAAGCAGTGTATGGACTCAATAAAAAAAGTAAAATAAAATAATTTTTAATAATTTGAGGTAATTAAACCAGCCTAAATAAATCTAAAAGCTAAAGGTGTTAAGATTCAGGCTTGATTATAAATTTTTTATATGTTCAGGTGTTTTAAACTCGGTATAAATTGAGACTCTAAGGATAATGGAAGGGATCTACTAGTAATTATGTCACATCTCTAATCCTTATTTAAAATGGAGAATCACATCCAAGGATCCCTCAAAAAAAATTATTCACAAACAATAATCAATATGAAACGTGTTGTTGTTAAAATAGAAATATGACTTGTTTTTTAAAATGAGACTTATTGTTAATCTTTACCTGTAAATAATTTTTTTAAGAAGTCTTTAGATGTGATTCTCCCTGTTTAAAATTATCTCATGTTATAACGACAGTAACTCTTTACTCCAGAATAAATACTTCTATTTAAAATTTGACTTTACACTTTTAGGCCCATTTTGCATCATGGAAGTTCCCTACCCATCAAAATTTGTGATCAATTGCCTTTGTCTTGTGCAATATAAAGCCGATAATTTAGGTCAAGCCTGACAAGTCAACCTGAACTCATCCAAAAAAAAGTAGGGTTAAGCTTGGCTATATGAGCTTTTTTTAAGGAGGGCAAGATGCTTTAAATCCAACCCAAATAAATCTAGCTCGCTTGAATTTGTTGACTCTGGTATAGTATTCTTTTCTTCTGCTTTAAAAATCTTCACGATTAATGCATACAATTAAGGGTGTGTTTAGGTAATTGACATTTGAAAAGTACTTTTCCACTTTTGAGATATGAAATGTTGTTTGAAAAAAATAAAGAAATAAAAATGCATCTTAAAAATACTTTGAGAATGTTATTGAAAGTACATTTGGTGAATGTAAAGATGATGAAATTTTGGAAAAGTGAATTTGAAATGTGCGGTATAATTTGATCCTGATATCCAAAGTATAACCTATTATTCTTTTATTTAAAAAATATTATTAATTCATTTAAAATGTAATAATTATTTAAATAATAATAATTAGAGCTCAAGTTTTTATCATTATACATTAAACAATTAATCATTTTAATTTTTAGCAATGATTTATATTTAACTATTTATGAAATTTTTGCCCAATAAATCAAATTTTATGTTTTATACTTTTATTTTTTAATATATCAAATTTTATGTTATTTACAATTTGTATCAACCAACAAAAATTTGCCCAGTTAGTTTTTTTTTAATGAAAAAACACATCATGTATATTTTTTGAATCATGTTAATTTTCAATATTAATGTATGTTAGACTATTTATGATATGACTTTTTATATTTTATATTCTTATTATGTAACATTATATTTTATGTTATTTTAAATTTTTTAAACATTTCTAATATATTATATTTAAATAACAAAAATTATAAATTATTATAAATCAATATCCTTTTTGATTATTGTATATTCAAAAGCATATTTTAAAAATATAAGTCATATTTAATCTAAATGATTTTCAGTTTACCAAACCAGCTTTTAAAAAAATATATTTAAATACAAATTTTATTACAATAATTAACTTTTGCTTAAAGAATTTTTAACAGATAAACTTTTGACAACTAAAAAATCAAACACAAATTAAATTTAATGGCATGCACAATGTCTTCCATATCTAAGAGGATTGCATAATTTTACCTTTTGGACTTGGCGCATGGGAAACTCTTATTTACATTTATTGTTTGATAGAACATCTCTCTCTCTATATATTGGTCATGTGTGATGGAAATTATTTGTTAGTTATAAAATTTTCATGCACGACTATTAAATACAATCAATTACTGTTAAGATTTGACTATGGAAGGAAAAATGAACACATTCTTGATGATTATGATTAAACATTATAATAATACAATCCTTCACTTGAAGGATTAACAACAACAATCCATCCCTTCATCCAAGGGTGAAAATACAACTCAAATTATAAGGTGAGACAATAGGCTAAAGACCAAGTTAACCTTTCCTTTGAGATATAATTTTAACCTCCTAACCTCTAAACACAATGTAGCACCTTTTATATAGAACTTAGGGTCCACAACTAATTAATGTGATAAATACTAATCACATATTAATAATCTAATATTCCAACAATTATTTTTTATATACGTGGATATTTCAGCCATCATACATGTCCTTTTTTTTTTAGGAAGTATCCTTCATTTTGGTGCCCAAGCATCCCTTTTTTTGCTAGAACCACGTTTTAGGAAAGGCACATGTGAAAAAAGTTAGAGAATCTGCTTTATGTCTTGATAAACTGTACTTTGACCTAAAGAGGAAATAAATTTTCCTTGTTGATTTTTAGCACCTAATCTCCAAGCTGAATAGAAGAGTCTTGAAAATTTTGTAAGAAGTTATAGATCCACTGTAGCAAACTGTGAACATAAATTGCTAAGAAGATCTCTGGTGCTATCGAATTTAAACAATGAAAGATGAGTCACTGAAGTTCAAAACCATTTAAGGATAAGGTTGCTGAACAGTAAAGTTTCTTCATTTTAAGTTCAAGCCTATTTAGTCAAATTCTAACTTAACCAAACCTATTTTCACCCTTACTCATGAGAGATCGTCTTATGATGTATGGAGAGTTGAAGGGTTTAAGAGGAATCTATACGTGTGTGGTGGCTTTCCTTTTATAGGCACAACGTGGTAGTTTTCTCATGGATCCATGCTCCACATTGTTTAGGTTACTAGCTGTAATTTCTTTCATAACTTCCTCCACTCTTTTACCATTTTTTGAATTGGCGTGTCAATTCATTTTCATTGCAAACAATCACCTTTCTTCTCGAAGACTCACATAGGCTTGAGCTAAAATCATCATTTTTAGCCAAAATAATTGGGCTCACCCAAATAATGCTCCTTAAATATAAATTTGACTAAGTTTGTCATAAGTTGACTTTCTATAGATATTTGAATTGTTCTATTCTCCATGCATTCCTTATATATGTGGTGTAAAACTTGGGAAGCTAGCTCTTTTTAATCAAGGTTTTAGCATGTTATGCTTGATGAGATGGCTCGCTTTCAATAAAGGTCTCTGGGTGTGTGAATCTTGCTCTACATTTGATCCTAAAAGCAAGAGTTCACCTTTGGTTCATCAACTTAAGATAGTTAGGTACTCTCAGGTAGTTGTCCCTGAGCTCTTCATCTGTAATTAGTTCTAAAGGCCATGAGTTGGCATCTAGCTCACCATCTTCATTAAGCTCATCCTTAAAGCTATAAGAAGGTACCCCTAAGCTCTTCAGATAAGTTTGGTTCCAAAGGCCATGAGTTAGCTTCTAACTTATCATCCTTATATAGCTTGTCATTGGAGTTGTCAGAAGGGTGCCCCCGAGCTCTTCAAATATGCTCTTGATAGACTCAAGGTATGTAATGATACATTTCCTTAAAGGCTCTAAGATATCTACTCGATGCTCTATACCGCACCATAAGGCTCCTAATATCTATTTAGGGCTCTAATGTGCGGCTAGATAATTGGCCTATAATTCAAAGCTTTGTTCACCATGCTCATTGTTGGATTGTAAGAGTTGACAAGTGTACTGTGCTTGCAATATCACATTCTAGATCCTGAGATCTAATATAATTTTTACTGTTATTTTTCAATTTAAGGGTGTGATTCCATATAGGTTCCACAAAGACATGGTTTTGTTCTGGCTGGATCCATGACTCTTACAAAGGGTGGATCTCTGATTCTCTATAGGTGTGGATCTCTGGCTCTCCATAGGTGGTGATCTATAAGTGGATCTCTATGTTGGACATTATGCCCTATGGTCAATCATTATACTATGCACATTATTATTTAATAAATTTCTCTTTTGTTATCATATCAATTGTATGTTCACTATGATAATTGTTTCTTTAGACAAACTATAGTGATTGTCTTAAATGTTCCTGGTCGGTCATTTATGAAGGATCATAAATGAAATAAGAATAGTATGACTTTGATTAATTATAGAGATATAAATCAAAGTCATAGTCACTTGAAAGAATACAAGGTGCTGGACCGACCTATTATAAGAAAGTTGCATGATACAAATCATAAGCTTATATCATATGTAACTATATTAGTAAGCCCTTTGACCTGAGATCATTATGGATTCTTACATGATGACCACTAAACTTTGACCTAGTCAAAAGTCACCTTTGATCGGGTGATCATAAAGGCTATGATTGAGTTAGTGATATTCATGTAAAGGAATATACGTGATCAAGATAGAATTTATCCCTCGCATTAAGTGAGAGATATTACTGAGCATTTTGACGAGTAAGACTAAAAAAATGTATGGCCATACTATAATGAAAAAAGTTTTTCCATTGGCTATAGTTAGTCCAGTTAGAGATCGAGAAAGTAACATTCAAGTAAAGGAGAATGACAATTTCACATCTCATACTTGACTGAAATATTGCGTGACAAAAGGGATGTGATACTGTTGCATAATAGGTTAAACCGGATGATTGATCCTTATGTGAATTGGGTATTTGCAATGTCTTGTTGGAAATCACTTGTGACTTGTGGGCTAATAACATAATTAGCCTATTGCCAACCTCATATGGGCTTATAGGGTCGCATACAAAAACAACCCAACTTAAGCTATAATATCTAAGTTCATTGAATATAAAATATGTCTAGATTTAATAAATGTAATATATGGTGAATGAATTATATATATATATATTTTTTTTGAGTATTTATTTGATAAATATTTATATATATTTATATGAAATATAAAATACAAAATATAATTATATATATTCAAAATATATATATATGTGTATATATAGTCATATATATATATATAATATAATATACATATTATATTATATTATATTATACTATGTTATGTTTAGATTTAATTTTATATGATAGATTAAATTTAATAACTAACATGATATGAGAGAATATTGTGTTAGTTTTATGATTTAAATTTATAAGATAAATTCAAATTAGATATGATATCGTGGATTAAATTTATGAAATAAATTTAATTAAATTTTGTGGGCTCTTTAAGTGGAAGATGAAAACTCTAATCCATATACTATATAGTTAGGAACGTGCTTTATGAAGAGAAAGTTAGAAAAGTTCTATAGGTAAAAAAACACTTTGAGAGCTATGAAATACCTTATAGAAAGGAAGACTAACATTTAAAGAAGAACAAATGGTGGAAGCGTTAGCACGCTATTCGAGTTAGAGACTATTCATGTGGATACCAATAGAGAGAGTAGATCTACGTTGTCAGTTTCTAAGATCCAACCTCTTGAAGAGAACACACACTAAGTTCGAAGAATCAAAAGGTAGCTATTCTATTCATCTTGACTTAAACGAGTTTGTTCGGTTCATATCAAGATAGGGACTTTAAAATTTTAATATTTCGCTGCGCCTCTCTATCCAACACTTTAAGTATTCTAGTTCCTAAATCACTGACTCTTGGGGAGCTTAGTACTCTAATTCTAGGGGTGCTTCGATCCTTGACTTCTCCAGTATATGGATTAATAAATTTACATAGGTGGTGACATATAAGTAGATCTCTAGGTACTCTGGTTCCCAAATTGCTGGCTCTTTAGAAGCCTAGTACTCTAACTTTGGGGGTTTGTAGATCTATACTTTTGTTGGAGTGTGGATCACTAGATCTTCATAAGTAGTGATCTATGAGTAGATCTTTAGGTATCTTAGTTTCAAGATTGATAGCTCTCAAGGAACCCAATACTCTAATTCTAAGGGTACATCAATTCCTAACTCTGCTAGAGCATGGATCTTTAGCTCTTTATGGGCGGTATTCCATGAGTGGATCTCTAAGCACTCTAGTTCCTATATTGCTAGGTCTTGGGGAGACTAGTACTCAAGACAATCCTCTAAGTCATCAAGTTTAGAGAATCATCCTCATATTCAAAACATTTGACTCGTGGTAATGCTATTGGTACACTTACAAGGGTCACATTAGGCACGCCAAAATTATTTTTAGTAGTTTTTTACGCAGGCACGCTAAAGAAGCATGTCCTCAAAAGGTATGATGTCCCTGACTTCTAAAATCTAACAGTGAGTTTTCAAGGTTCTTTACCACAATTTTTTCAAATATAAGTACTTAAACGTAAAGGGAATGGAAGAATAAAGATAGAGAAATGTGTGATACTTGCACGGTGAGAATAATTATGATATTGATAATGAAAAAAAAAGTTAAAGCAAATAAAAGAAGAAAAACTAAAAGAAAAAGCATTAGCTATAACATCTTAATTTTTATTCTTAATATTTAAATAACATTAAGATGGGATTTCATGATAATTAGAATTTATCATGTAATTAGATGAATAAATAAAATTTACCAAAAAAAAAAGATTTAAAGATGCACTCTAAGGAAAAGAAAATTTATAAATTTAGGTGAAATTAAATGAAATTTAAAATAGTGTTTCAATCTGACATATTAATTTTGGTAAAGAAAATATTATTTTCAAATTAGAAATTTTTTATTGGAACAAGATGTATAAATTATCAATATTAGATTCTTAAAAAAAGTAATTGAAAATAAATTATTTAATTAAAAAATTATAATATATATCTCTATACTCCTTTAGTCCTGTTTATATGGTAGAAAAAGAGTATTTGTTTCCCTCATATTTACAGGACACCTCATAATTATTGTATTTATTTTTATCATTTTACTCATATTTATTGAGAGTATTTGTTTTACTCATACTCATAGGGCAGCAGATTTATAATAAATATTATGCTTTTAAAATATACATATTGTTGTGCATGAGTCATAACAAGTAATGTCATGAGAATAAAGAATCGTTTTCACATATATTTATTTAAAAATAATGGTCAAGTAAAAGATTAAGAGAATTCAATTAGGTTGAGCCAAAATATAATTAGGTGAAGAATATTTTGTAAACTAAATTGACAATAAAAAATAAATAAAAATAACTAATTGAAAAATTTTAAGTATAAATTGAGACCTAAAATTATTTATCTCCCTTGTATTTTATAATACCAAAATTATCTCTTCTCATAAATATTTTTAATGAAAATAAGTGATAATTTAGGGTTCTAAAAATACCTGAACAAGCTCTCATAATACCAAAATTGCCTCTTATCATAAATGTTTTTAATAAAAATAAGTGATAATTTAGGGTTCTAAAATACTTGAACAAGCTTTTTTAAGTTATGAATAAGTGTTTAGCTAAATTAATTGCTCAATCTCTTATTATAATTAATAAAACTCAATTTTAAATACCAACTCTAATGTGGCTGTGCAAGGCTAGCAAGTATATCTTTATTTTACTAGCAAAAATATCCATTGAAAATGCAAATATTAAGTTTTTGCATTATTTGACCCAATTCTATACTCATTTTGGCCCCTCAAGTATCGATTAAATGAATCAAACATTTAAATGGTAGCTAATCACTTAGAAGTATTAAGAAAGAGTAAAATAAACACACACACACACACACACATTATTGATCACAAAAGGAGAGGAGAAATTTAGTGTTAATTTATACAAGCATTCAAAATAATCATAGAACGAAGAGTTTAACTACTCATAAACATCAAAAAGCTATAAATATATAAAATATTCATAGCCATGTCAGATTACAAAGAGGGAAATGAAGAAGAAACAAAGGAACTAAAAAAATGAAGTTTCAAATGTTTTCAAAGTTTCAACTCTTAAATCCAACTTATCTAGAGCTTAATAGCATAACAAAACTCTCAAAGTATCTTTAAGTGTGTAGAATGCTTTTTAGGTCTAGCTCATATCATATATACATCATACCTAGGTATTTCTAGATAAATAAAAGGGAATGTTTTGTCAACAGTGGTGAAAGTTGTAACTTTGAGATGACTTTGATAATTTTACATTGTTTTTGCTATTAACAAAACTTAATCTTTATGCACCTAATTTCTTCATCCAAAAGCCTTCTTAAAGCATCAACAAAAGTTCAGAAATACCAAATTAAAGCAAATATGTAAACCTAAACAAGATACATATTTTTTTAATTTAGGCGATCAAAATATATATAATTAAGATAAAATATATCAAAATTTAAGAAAAATGTTGTGAAATAGCATGAAATTCTAGAGGTTAACATATATACAATAGGGGTAAAGTTGAAAACTTGTTAAATTTTTAAACAGAGTTAATGAAATTTAAGATTTTTCTTAATTTTAGTGAAAATGGTAAAAGTAACTCATGGTTAGAATTTGGTAGTATTATACTTTATCTTAATATATACGCATTCCGTTCAAAATTATAAAATATTTTTAATTGAATTTTATTCTTAAATAAAGTAGTTACTTGTTTTCAAACTAACCCTGTCTTTCTATATTTACCCCTATTTAATAAAGTGTTTTACCCTAAAATAAATATAAAGTAATTTATTTAACATGGGCACTTAAAAAAAAACTAATGATTACATCTTGAAGGACTAAAAAAATATTATATTTTTGAATATTCAATTCTTTAAAAAATGTATTATATTTTTTAATTGAGGGAGTATGAAATTTTCAGGAGAAATCTCATATCTTAAAATATAAGATAATTTAAAAAATAAAATTTCATTAGCAATTTTTTAATATTATCATTCATATTATATTCTATATTTTAAATTTTTTTATAAATAAAATATTAAATTAATAATATTTTCAAATTTATTTTTACAAAAAAATTATAAAATATATTTAATACTCTTTATTGACATGCACGATTTTACAACATAATACAGCACGCTCGTTCAAAGCCCAATAGCTGTTGAGGGCTGGGGGCTGCTTTGACTATGGTGTTTGACAAGTGGAAAAGTGGAGCTACCTCGCCGCAACGTGAGCGGCAGAAATCCCCTGCCACCGGGCAATGATCCGTTGTGCAGACCCTCCAACGAGAGACCGCCACGTAATCAGTAGCCGAGCTTGCCTTCCCCTTCCTCGTGGACGGACATCTCAACCCCCAAGACGGCATTTCCAAAGCGAAGAGGACGATGCACGCTCTCCATCGAACGGTCCATGATCTCCCCTACTCTTCTTATGCCTTTCCCACTCTATTCCTTTCATTTACCCCTTCCGCCACCTGGTGCTGCTCTCTTTCCCGCTGCACCAGATCCGATTCCTCCGACTGATGGCCACCGTAGCCCTCACCACCAACACCTCCTCCTTCCCCGCCCTTCCATCTCTCCGATTGCGATCCTCTAACCTCATTCCTTCCAAACCTTCGCGGCTATGCTGTTCGGCCTCAGGGTCCCCGCACTCTTCCAGTTTCAAACCACTCAAACAGAATCCATCTTTTCCATCTATTCCCCCCCTGAGACTCTCTCAGTCCTGTTTCAACGTCAAACCCCATTGGAAATACCCTTTTGTTAAGGCCTCGTCTTCGGGCGCTTCTCTCGCTTCGGCTCCACCTCCGGCTCCGGGGCCTCAGCCATGGCGCGGCGCAGCCGTAAAACCTTTATTAGCTTCCATAGCCACTGGGGTTCTTCTCTGGTTCGCTCCCGTGCCTGCTGGAGTCTCAAAAAACGCGTGGCAACTGTTGGCGATATTCTTGGGTACCATCGTTGGCATTATTTCTCAGCCATTGCCCCTGGGAGCTGTGGCTATACTGGGTTTGGGAGTTTCCGTGCTAACCAAAACCCTGACGTTTGCCGCAGCATTTTCTGGGTTCGGCGATCCCATCCCGTGGCTCATTTGTCTGGCCTTCTTCTTTGCCAGGGGATTCATTAAGACTGGTCTTGGCAACCGGATCGCTTATCAATTTGTATCTCTTTTTGGTAGCTCATCCTTAGGGCTAGGATATAGTTTAGTTTTTAGCGAGGCCCTTTTGGCACCGGCGATTCCTTCGGTTTCGGCTAGAGCGGGTGGAATATTTCTCCCGTTGGTGAAGTCCTTGTGCGTCGCTTGTGGTAGCAACGCGGGCGATGGAACTGAGAATAGACTTGGGTCGTGGTTAATGCTGACCTGCTTTCAAACTTCGGTGATCTCATCGGCAATGTTTTTGACAGCAATGGCAGCGAATCCCCTGTGCGCCACTCTGACTGCCAATTCTATTAACCAGACAATTGGGTGGTTGGACTGGGCGAAAGCCGCGATTGTCCCCGGTTTGGTGTCATTGGTATTGGTACCGTTGATTTTGTATGTGATTTATCCGCCGACAGTAAAGGCCAGCCCAGATGCGCCCAAGCTTGCTAGGGAGAAGTTGCAGCAGATGGGACCAATGACAACAGAAGAGAAGACAATGGCTATCACTCTACTTCTTACGGTACAAAGATTTCGATCTTATTCTTTTTTATCGGCCAAACTGACCTTTCCTGTCTGCGATGTTCTTACTTCTTACTGAGAGGCTTGTTATGTTATTATGATGGATAGCTAACATAACTTTAAATTACACGATGATACCTATTTAGAGCATTGCGGCAACTTCCATATTTCCCTTCTGAATTAAAAACCGTGTTTATGCATTAATCTGATCCTGTTATTTGTTCAACTGGACTAGGAGTTTATGTTGGTTATTATATCGTCGCCCTGACTAGTGTGGCGGTATTTTATGTTACTTTTCTTGTTTGCTTGCAGCATAATAACTCTTTATATAAGATGCTATCATTCTCAAACGTCTTGTAAAACGATGTCAGAGGTTTGGGTGAAAATTGAACAATGTAAATGCAGTGTGTTTATGGGCTTAATGCACGTAGGAGTACACAATTTTGTTATGCTGGGCTTATCATAAGCATGATGTGCCTTTGTGGGTTTGCTTTTCAATAATTTGACTGGGCAAGTTATCAGACATCAGTTATTAAAAGTCATGTCATCTTCAATTCATTATGCTGCATTCAGTTGTGAATCCTCTAGTTATTTGGAATGTTCGGCTGTTGTGCGAACAAATCACTGAGCAGCTGTATTACTCTACAGTTTATACCTTTCCCCTTGGGTTATAAATCTGTGGTATTTTACATTCCTAAGAATCTTCTATTTGTCTTAGCTACTTATTTATTCTTTGGCTCTGTTGTATCAGGTGGGGCTTTGGATTTTTGGAGGGGCTCTGAAAGTAGATGCTGTATCTGCTGCCATTCTTGGGTTATCTATACTTCTTGTCACAGGGGTTGTTACATGGAAAGAGTGTTTGGCTGAGGGAGTTGCTTGGGATACCCTCACGTGGTTTGCTGCCCTCATAGCAATGGCTGGGTATCTGAACAAATATGGTCTTATTTCCTGGTTCAGTCAAACCGTAGTCAAGGTTTTCTTCTGTCTTTTCTCTTGCATATTACTTGCTTTCTCATTTCTAGAGAACATGGTGCCCATCCTTGGCATTCCTTTTTTTTAAAAAAATATACCATTTATTGGAAAATTAATAAAATAATTCATGGCATAAGCTTTTGAGATTTACATTAGAACCTTTTGTAACCAAAGGTTTGCTGGGTTATAACAGATAAAATATTTTCATGGCTCCACGCTTTCATGTGAGGCAGCATGTTATAACAGATAAAACGTTCCTTGACAATCTTATTTGCCTTGAGTCTGGTTTGTGCAAGATTTTTCTGTTTACTTCTGATATGCCATTCAATTAGATAGTGTGACCCTTTTTATGTTCTGCAGACGCTAATTTAACTTTCAACTTTCTAACGAGTGCATTATCTGTTATTAAGTTGTTCCATGACTTGATCCGCTTGTTTATGCAGTAGTTCTTGGCATAGAGACTCCATATGCATCTTATATTTATTTCTCTACAACGGAAATGAAAATTCTTATCCTGTTGTATTTGTGTTATGTGGGCATTTTTGGAAATCTTTGTCCAGTCCAACATTTTTTTTTTTGGGGGGGGGGGAAGAGTTTGGATCCCTTAGCCACTGTTTGTTTTTTAACTTTCTCGCATTGCACAAGTTGCAGTGATACAGAGGATTCCATGAAAGCTTTTCAGGAAGACTGCTTCTACCAGCAGCCCACAAAAACTCACAAATATGCAAGCTATACTGTATTTTTGGCAGTTTGTGAAATCAATGACCTGTGCAGGTGATCCAATGGACTCTGCACGAGGTTTATGTTTCATGCAATTAAAATGGGACGTGTTGGTAGCCTTTATCATAAGCTGCAATTACACTTGATGATAAAAGCAATGAGTACATTACCTTAATCCAATATATTCCTGTTTATGCGTCACGATATATTTAACATTAACCTTGTAATTATTGGTATACATCTTTACCGATACAGCTAAAGTTCCAATGTGAATGGAGTGTGCAGCATGAACTATATGCGTATAAATTTATATTTTACTTTGGAAATTATCCGGTATATTTCTTGATAATGTCCTCGAAATTATTCGCTAATGGCATTGTTTTTGCAGTTTGTGGGTGGATTGGGTCTCTCTTGGCAGCTATCATTTGGCATTCTGGTTCTTCTGTACTTCTACTCACATTACTTCTTTGCAAGTGGAGCTGCTCATATTGGTGCCATGTTTACGGCCTTCTTGTCAGTTGCTTCTGCTCTGGGCACTCCACCATACTTCGGAGCCATGGTGCTGTCTTTCCTATCCAACCTCATGGGTGGCCTTACCCACTATGGGATCGGGTCAGCACCTGTATTTTTTGGAGCCAACTACGTTCCTCTTGCCAAATGGTGGGGTTATGGTTTCCTTATTAGCATTATAAATATTATTATCTGGCTTGGAGTTGGAGGAGTTTGGTGGAAGGCCATTGGTTTGTGGTAAAGGGGCAATTTGATGACCCAAATTTACTAGTTCACGATTCCTGTACACAGGGAGGCACATTCTCTCGTTGCCAATTTGCCATTAGCAGTTGACGCAAGCTGTTAGCCTTTGATTCTTTTTAGAAATAATCTTCAGGTGATTCTGGTGGAGATTTAGGTTGGGAACTAGAATAAAATTACGTAATTTAGATCTGAAAGTAGAACTCATACATATAAAGTTTATTCTGGAACGCAAAAGGAGCCCAGTTAGTATTCGCGATAGAGCTAGTTGTGGACTTAAATACATTCTTGTCTTCTTAAATCTTTCTTTGATCCTTTCATGTGTTTTGCGGCAAGAAAGTGAAAGGCAATAAAAATATAATTTGCGTTTTGGTGGTTGGAATATTTGGCATTTGTCATCAATGGGGGATGGCAGTATTTCCATCTAGTAGATGCTCGCACTCTTTGGAGCATGAAAACTTGTTCGGTTTATTATTCGTAATATGATATGCGTTGATGATAGCTTGCGTGCATGATAAGCGTGTCCTACTGTTGCACAACTTACTTTTTGTTTGGAAGATTTGTCATGAATTATGAGTGTATTGTCGATGAGAGTAGTTTTATGACTTTATCTTTCATGTTTGATAATGATTAAAGTTGAAAAACAGGCGAGTTTGGTTTTTAAGGGCTCAGGTTTTGAAACTTGCTTTTTCAAAATTTTTCCAAATCTTGAGGGCCATTACTTATATAAAAAGTTTAGGGTCAAGTTTATAAGCTTGATTATAAAAATAAAAAAATTAATGTTATAATTTAATTACAATATTTTAAAATTAAGCATAAAATAAATTAAGGTAATTATTTTAGTTGGCCAAAAAAGAATAATTATTTCAGTTATACTTGGTGAGAATCAAAGCACCCTTTTAAGATAATCAAAGATTAAAGTATTGGTCACCTAACACCTACGGCAAGACAACAGTTGTAAGGGAAAAGCAAGTTGTGAGAGGCATGAAAGAGAGAAGATGCGATAGATGTAAAGGGCAATAAGGCAAGCAAATGCGGGAGGAAGAATTGAGTGACTCTAAGTGAGGCAGGGATCAAAGATGAGGCAGGGATCATCGACACTTAACGGTAGGGTAGAGATATTGAGTAAGGTAGAGATAAGCGATGGTCGATGAGAGAGCAGGTGAGTGACTATGAAATATTCAATCTTTAGACTGAGACAGTAGGAGATCCGATCAAATAAGGAAGGCAGAAAGAGTGAGAATCGAGAGATCAAAAATTAGAGAAGTTTAAGCCTTAGATATTTTCTCTATTCATTATTTTTACATAGATTGCAAAAATAAAAGGATAATAGGATTTAAAGGGTCGCCCGGGTCTAAGTTAATTTTTTTTCAAGACTTATCAAGGCCAAGCCCAAAAGCTCAATTACCTTAAAAACCCTTCATTTTCAAACTCAAACCCTTATTTAAATAGGGTTTATATGTTTGATTCTTATTTTCAATTCTAGTAATGACCTTGTTAACTATCCTCCCCGCAATTTGCACGATGTGACTATGGCCTTTGTATTACAAAAAAGGTGTTGTCAAAGAGGTAGTCCCACCTATTTATGATGGGCCTACCAATTAAGTTGATGAGGATTGGTGTGCAATGGCCAGCGTGGGTTTTAGTTTTACCCCAACCCAATCTAGTTGCTCCACCCTTAAAAAAAATTGTAATTGCCCCCAGAGGGTTAGATTGAATTTGGCTCGATGTGAAGATAATTTTTATTAAAATTTAAAATATAAAAATTAATTTTATTCATAAATAACCTAAAATTGATAACATTTAAGTTACATTCCTTTTGATAAAAAAATGCAATGAAAATTAATCATTTTTAAAATTATATGTCTCAAGCAATTATTTATTATGTTTACATATTTTTTTAAGAAAGGTGAAAGAAATTAAATTCCACAAGAAAAAAATTACATCAAAAGGTATAAACCCTGAACAAAAGAATGAATGGTTTACAAGATGCAACAAGCTAAACCTGGATATTAAATCTTTCACCTAGAATTTTAATATGCCTATATTAAATGATAAATTTGTTTTTAAACTATAAATCTATAATCTTTTGGAATCATAAATTTTTTTTTGTGAAATATTTTCTTTCAACACTTTAAAATGGTGTAATATCACTTCCACCCTTAATGAATGTTAACCCTGACTATTAATTGATAAAAAAATATAAAAAATAATTTCAAAAATTACAAGAAATACCCAAAAATTTACATGGTCCCTTTTTATAATTTTTTTCAATTCTTTACTGGTATTTTCTTATTTTTTTAATAATTTTTGATGTTCTTTTATATAATTTTTTAGTTAACTAATTATTAAAGTTAATTTTTATTAACAATAAAAGTAATATTATATAAAAAAAAGTTTAAGATTTAAGATGCTCTTACGCCTATAATTTAATGGTGAATTACCCAATTAACCAATATACTTAATAGGATGAAATTGGTTGAGCCATTGTGTTTCTTGGATGGCCTCAAGATCTTTTAATCATATTGGGTTTGTATATAAAAACAGAAGATACGGTGTGAATAATAACTTTCAAGATTTAGATTCTTTTTAACACCATCCATTCCATAGGAAATCTACCAATCCACACGTCGCTGGTGAACAATGAAGTTTGGAGCTAAATATGGATGACATCAGAGTCAAAACGAACACTTTCGTGATATGTCGCATGATTGCTTGATTTGGCTCACTTGTTATCTAAGTGAATGTAGCTTGCATGCGAGTATGAGCATCTATAAAAACAAGCAATTTCTATGCGCGTGTCATGGAGGCCGAGTGAGGTAGCATTATGCCCAACTTGTTTTGGTGGATTATTAATCACCAAGCCACTACCCCTATCACCACACTCCTATCTTTCCCATCTTTAGCTTTAACCCACAGACTGCTATATTTTAATCCCAAATTTTATTCTTGATCCTTAATTAATAGGAGCTTGAAACATTCATTGTTCTTGCAATTAAACATGTCGTCGTGGATATTTTAAAAATTGAGAAGATCAATACTTAAAATTACATCTAAATAATTAATCTAATCCCGACCTGTCCGGGAAAAAAGCAAAATAAATTCGAAGATACATGCATGCTTTTAAGGGATTCAATAATCAATATTCCTTTTCAATTTACACAGCCTTTCCAGAGGAGAAAGAGAGACCTATGCCAAGTTTTCAACAATAACATTTTTCTTTTTTGGATTTTGGCCAGTCGTTGCTTTTTGGCCGCCTGCCACGTGATATATATTGGCATTGATTAGATCAACGGTGGGAGCATCTGTCCCTCCATTATTGGGGTGATAAATTGCACCTGGCGGGGGGCATGCCCGACTTCACCTGCATTCGTATCCACACGACTACGACCTCAACAGTCAAGGGTCAACACATCGTGAATGTTTATTAGCCGTCCGTTATAAGCAAACATTCGTTGCATCTCTATCTCCAAAGAATCATCCGAACATAGATTTAGAAGTCACTGTCAATAACATATTAGCTTCAGAATTTTTAGTATAAAAGAAAAGGTGCCCCTTTTTTGTGATTTTTTTTCTTTTGCATGAAAGGGAGGGCGCTAAATAGTGTGCTATTGCGTGTCTCTAACCAATAGATTTGTTCTACAAGATGCAAATAATCCTATCAACTATTAAACATCATGATACACCTATGGCCTTCGATCGTATATTGTCTCGTGTAAATTGTCATCCTTTAAACGTATACACATATGCTCTTTGCTTACAATAGCAAATGTTTCAATGAATTAAGTTTCTTCTCAATGAATGAAGTGGTGTTCGTTTCTTAACTTTAATTCTAGCAAAAACAATTGGCTACAGTTCGTTAATGACTAGCTACAAATAGGGGTAAGCATTCGATCGATTCAATCAGTTTGGTTTTAATTTCTCTAAAACTGATCGACCAAATTATATAAAAATTTTAGATCGAATCAAATTGAAATACATAACCAAACTGAATTTTAATAATTTGGTTCGATCGATCTATTTAATTTATGAGCTTTGATTTGGGTCTATGAAATTTAATTGTTTATAAATCCTTCTATCCAAATTTTTTTCCTTAATGTTGAAAGCCCAATAAAAAGATAACAATCTTATATCATAATTTATGAGAAAATTAATAAGATTTAGTACTATTGTACTAAAAACTAAATTATAAAAATAAAAAATTAGAACATTACATTAAACCAAAAAAAAATACTATTACTACAAGCAGTAGAAAGTTGTTTCTAACTCACCCAGATGAAAATTTATTTACATTTTCAAAAATATGAAAGAAAAAATATAGATAATTCAGTTGGTTCGGTTTATTCGATTCTTGAATTCTCAGACCGAATCGAACTGATCAACCAAAATTTTCATTAAAAGAAAATTGAATCGAACTGAAAAACTGAATAAACTGAATCAAATAGAAAAAATTCAATTTGATTCGATTCGATTTTCGATTTTAATTCAGTTTTGCTCACCCATATCTACAGATATTTCATTCGCGAATTTTTCTAGTCATGCTACAAAATGATGTGTGATGCTTGGAGCATGGACTATATAATATGCAAGTTCAGCTAGTGTCACACATCCAGGTTTATGAAAGGTCATACTCTATAGTTAACGAGTGAACATTTACCATAAAAATATCACAATAAATAAAGGCAATACTAGGAACATTAAAACATATAAAATTCTTGTCGCACCCAAAAAAATACGACGCGGACGGTGCACGAGCGGAGGTCCCGGCCTTCGTGGTAGGAACCGAATCGAACGAGGAGTCACCACCAAGATTTTGAGGTAAATCTCGAGAAACCATTTAAAAGGAAGATAAGGGTGGTCTGTAAAATTAGAGAATAGGTTCAGGAGTCGGTTGAGTATGGGGAAGGTGTTAGGCACCCCACAACACCCGTTCGTCAGGACAGTTACCTGAAGTTTGTTATGCTCTTTTAATATGGTTTTATAATTATTTTAATTATCTCTTTTATATTCATGAGTTTCAAAAATGATAAGAATTAGGTGAGAAATGTTTATTTATTTATGAGGGAGGACGGACTTGACTCAAAATCTGACTCTAAGGCCTACATACCCTGTGATGGGGATCAAAGTTCATATAGTTCAGGCTTAAAAGTTTGTTGATGAAAATATTTTTTTGAAGAGAAATTAATTAGAAATAATTCACCATTTTACAAATAAAACCATTTCTAAAATTTTGATATGTGTGTTTTAAATTACTAAAGGTAATTTAATTTTAATTATTTTCTCCATTTTTGAATATTTAATAAAGAAAGGAAAGGGTTTAAAATTATTTTTCTTTATGGTTTATGATTGAGAATTTAACTGTTATAGCTGCAGAGCCTTATTGATTCATACGGTAATGCAATTGTTCTAAATATCTGCGGAGATTCTGAAATCTCACATGATAGAAGAGTTTGACAATTTAATTAATTTATTTATTCTTATGTATATTTTAAGTGTTAAAAATATATTTTAAGTGTGTATATACATGTTTTAAAGGTTCTTAATCATCATACCTGCAAAGCCTTATTAACTTGTACGATAATATGATTATCCTAAATATCTACGAAGATTCTAAAATCTCACATGATAAAGGAATTAAATTTATTTAAATACATCTTATTTAGTTTAATTAATTTAATATATAATTTATATATATTTTAAAAACTTAATCGTAATATCTACATAGTCTTATTGACTCATACGATAATACGATTATCTTAGATGTCTACGAAGATTCAAAAATCTCACATAATTAAAAGATATAATCGATAAATGTGATTACAACTTAAATTCATTGATTTGATTGATTAATTTTTCTAAATTGTGTATTACATGATTATTTATAAAAATTATTTATTTATTATAGAAATTGGTAATCACTACATCTGCGAGGACTTATTATCCCCACGATGATATGATTAATTTAAATCTCTACGAAGATTTTTGAAATCTCACATGAGACTTAAATAAATTATTAATCTGGGTTATAAAAAAAGAAAGTTAAATTTAATGATGGGTCCTTTAAACCCATATTAACATATAAGTTTTACTCTCATAACTGCGAAACCTTATTGATATACACGATACGAGATTATCCTGAATATCTACAGAGATACAAGGTCTCACATGATAAAAAGATTACATAATATTCACTTTGAATATATTTTAACACATATTTTTAATATAAAAATCTTGATCATTATACCTGCGAAGCCTTATTGACTCACACGGTAGTACGATTATCCTAAAGGTCTATGGAATTTTAAAAATCTCACATGATCAAAAGATTTAATTAGAAAATGTGATTATATTTTAAATTTATTAATTTAATTAAAATCATAAAACATTATATTATCTTATTTACAAAAATTCATTTATGTAATATATACAAATTGAGAATCACAATATCTGCGAGGATTTATTATCTTACACGATAATGTGAATTAATTTAAGTTTCTACGAAGATTCTTAAAATCTCACATGAGACTTAAATATTTATTATAAAGAGAGAATTAATTTCAATAATGGGCCTTTGCAACCCATATAAATACATACAAGGTTGATCCTCATACTTGTGAAATCTTATTGATTTATACGGTATAAAATCTTCTAAGTATCTATGAAATTCTTAAAATCTCACACGACAAATAAAGTATAAATATGTGTGTGTGTGTGTGTGTGTGTCTCTCTCTCTCTCTCTCTCTCTCTCTTTTCTTTTTATACTTTAGCCTCTTATAAGGAAATCATGACAACATATGGAAATAGAAAACACCATGAAGTATTATGCATGAATAAATTTCCACAAAAGAACAAAGATTAATATAAGGATCAACCCATGCCATCACACGTTACATATAGTAACAAAAGATTGAAAGGCAATTTGGGAATCAAACGTGCAAAACTAAACATACTTAAATTAAACCCCTTAGATATCATATAATACAAACTATTACGAGTCTATTTTGTAGACACCAAAACCACAAGATAAAGAACTCGTCAAATTTTCAAAATTAGTAGACGAACTTGATAATTAATTTTCAAGTGTTAAGAATCTCAAAACTTGAATAGAACTGTACCTTTAAATTATTAAAAGACACAAGATTATGCAAGATATTTTATAAATAACTAGTTAAGAAGTCATGCAAACTTATGTCCTTCATGCATACGATATTGGAAAGAAAAGGAGAAAAGATAACATTATTATTCAATCAAACCCTACCTTTTAACCGTTACCTCCCTGCATAACCTTTACTACCTCTGTCTTGATCCAACAAGGTGACACTAAGACATGTGAACACATCATTGGTAGCCTCATTGCAGCCTTTGAGTAGGGATGGCACGACTGAAACTAGGGAGAGATGGATCACGTTGATGGAATCCTCAAGGAGCTCCAGGCAGTCCTCATATGCCGAATGTACGTGCTGATCCTTTTGGACCTTGGAGATGATATTGGAGGAATAGAGGAGGCTGATGCGAATGTGAAAAAGGATTGAGGCTTGGAGAGAGGCCAGAGGTAGAGCTCTATTTTTTTTCATTTTTCTCGTCCAGATTTCTTCGTGTTCTCTCAGCCTCCTTCTCGATTTTCTCCCCTGTTTCTCGTCCATCTTTCTTCGTGTTCTCTCGATCTCCTTCTCATTTTTTCTCTTCTTCTTTCTCTTCCTTTTTTTTTTGCTCCTTCTTCATGCTCTGTTCAAGCTTCTCCCATTTCCTCAGTTCTCTCTCTTTCTCTCCGTCTTGGATCCATCTCTTATGCTCTGTTTTTCCTCTTTTTCAGTCTCTCTCTCATCTCTCACTCTTTGTCTCCTTCTCATTCTCCAACCTCTCTCGGACTCTCTCCTCTGCCTCTGTTCTTCTTTTTCAATCTCTCTCTCCTCTCCACCTTTTTTACTATTTCTCCTGCTCTTTATCATTAAAGCTCGAGATTTTCTTCTTGTGTGCACGTTGCATTTCTACTCTGCTTTTGCTTTTTTTTTCTACATTCTGTATCACTGTATGAGTCTTCTTAGAGTTGCTTTATTTCTGTGTGTTTCACGTATGCATGCTCTCCAGTTTTTTGCTCGCGTGAATGTGTCTACTCTGCTTTTTGTTTTCTTGCGTGTTTCTGTGCTTTTCTCTGTGGTCTGTGCTTCATGCGTGCTTCTTTACTGCTGTTCTGTGTCTCTGTTTCTGCTATTCCTTGAGCTGTGATAAAATGCTGATTCTATCAGCGTTTTGTCCAGCTTATTCCTCTCTTCTTCTTTTTTATTAATAATTCTGATTAATACATACATACATAGATATACATACATACATAGATATATATATATATATATATATATGAAAATAAAATTTGAGGAGAGAAATTTAGAAATAGCTGAGTCTCAAAGAATTAATTCTCAATATTTTAAATGGTTGGGATAATTTAAGAGAGATTTTTAAAAGACTTAAGATTTTTTTTTGATTTTGTTAAAATTAGTTTTTCTTAAATATAATCCTAAAAAAGGATTAAATTTCATTTTGTATTTTTATATATATTTTTTGGTTATTTATTATTAAATTAAAAAAAATGTCTGGACAAAATACGATGTTCACAATTCTACTTTAGGTTGTTTCGCAACATAATCGTTTTAACGCCCACGATCTAATAATTTAAACAATGAAAAGGCAGTGCGATTAGAAATATGCGAGAGGAGCGCGTAGAGTTTTATATGAATACTTTTTAATAAGGGAACAATGTCATACAGGGGAACGTAATTTTTTTTCATTGTCTGTTATATTTTCCTGTATATTTTTTGATATCATTGCGTAATTTTTTTCATTTTTCAATTGTTTTGGAAATAGGCGTGCAATAACCATTTTTCAATCCAAAAGTCAAGCCTTTTATGCCCTGTGTCAATGGCTAGTGATATGATGAATTATAAGTGTATGATCAGTGAAAATTGTGGTTTTATTCTTGTAAACTATATAAAAACATTACAACTGAAACAAACTTCTTTTAAATTGATTGGGAATTTAATACAAACTTTTCATAATTCTTCTATAATGAAATATCAAATTTTACATATACTCTCTCGAATTCTTATTACAAGCCTACTTTTAAGGGGAGGAGAAGAATACCATTTAAATATTTAAAAACAATATGCTGACTTAAAGGCACATTTTCTTAGCCAGTGGCCTAGTAATCTAATGGCATGGAAATTTCCCTATAAGTGAGAGGTTGCGGGTTTGATCTCGCTTGTAACCGTAAATCATTAGTGCTTATCCCTTTAATTGAGAGAGAGAGAGAGAGAGAGAGAGAGAGACACACACACACACACTCTTCCTTATACTTAACGAGAAAGAGGTGAGGAAATCTAGGAGTCAAACTTTCAGGGTTGGGGAGAGGTCAGGAAAAATACCATTAATTGGTGAAGGGACATTTATGTCACAACCTTTAAGCCTCATTTGGTATGAAGAAATGATTTTTGATGGAATGGGAATACAAATAGTACCTTAACAACTTTGCCTTTTATATAAAAAAGATCTTTTAATTTGTTAAAAAAAAATCATGACAAGATGGAGCCTCATCTCTGACCAAAAAGGAAGACTTGATTTTCATTCCCCTAGTAGCACAATTACATTCCCAACTTCAAGAGTAATCCATTGTCTCTTTCGATGATGTGACAAGATTAATCACCATCTTTATCCATTGAGTTCCTTATCTCCAGCATGCAGTCCAACTCCATAGGATCCATCACATGCCTATAGTTTGTTCCTTGGTGCACAATCAAAGTTCTTCTCCTCCCACTTGCTACAAAGTGATCTGCAAGTTTGAAGCAGCAGAGAGAAGGAAGAAGAAACAATGATGGTGGTAGTGAAGCTAGAGGGGCAGTGATGAGTCGAACAGTAACTTCGACCAGCGATAGTGATAGAGTTGGAGAGATGAAGGTAAAGCTGGAGTGGCAGCGACCAACTAGGCAGTGACTTTGACTAACGATCAATGATTATCAACAATGACAAACACATACTTCCCAAGTGCAAGATAGAGGAGAGAAGTCAAACTTAAATTGGTTTGTTGAATAAGAGATGAGAACCCAAACTAATGGTAAGATTGTCTGAAAATTCTATAATCAAGAATAATTTGGTCATCTAAAAATTCATTCCCAAGGAATCGACTCATTCCTATGGTTTATTAATGGGATAAGGATTACCTCAAATAAGGTAATGGGCCATTCCATTTGAATGAACTCTCCCATGCACCAAATATGGCTATAGGCTATTTTTACTCTTATTCCCGTTCCATTACCCCATGTTTTACTGTACCAAACATGGCCTTACAGTTGTCAATCAATCCTTTTGGTCTGAAGTGAAAGGGCAAAGCATGTGGCACGACATCAAAGCTCTTGCTAGAGAAAGAGAAGATAATTGAGAAGACTAAGGCCAACTTAGGGAGGGTTGTCATATAGTTTGTGTAATAGTTTGTTAGGTTGTCAATATTAAGTAGTTTGATAAGATATTTTGGCCACTGTGTTAACATTTTTTCCCTATTATTTTGTTACACTAATAGTGATATAAATCATATACTAGGTGTTCATGTATTTCACCTATTTTTCTTTGTTGAATGGATGATCAAAATCAACAGGAAACTTAATAAAATTGCACACTTGGTTTAATTGCTAGTATTACTTCAACAAGCATCTCTATATTCATTTTTGTTCTATTGCCAATATTCATTCTAGTTAAATTGCCTCAGTTTAAATTAATATTCCATTTTTTCTCATTATGCCAACATTTAGAAGGGCACGAATTTAGCATCATAATAAGGGACAAATTCAACTATAATTTTAGCCACATTGTAAATTGAAATTGAATGACTTCATGAGAAGGGACAAATTTAGCATCATGATAGAGGATAAATTTAACCATTACAAATTTCCATGTTATACACAAGAACCATATCAATTTACACAACCCTTCTTGTAACAAAACAAAAGGAATATTTGTGATAATAACAATATTGTCATTGCCAACCCACCCCTTGTGAAGTTTAACGTCAACATTAGGCATCAATTAAAGAGATTAGGAAGCAAATAATTTCAAATCATGTTACACGGTGATACCTTGGACGCCTATGAAATCTTCTCCTTGGGTTAACACCCTTCCATGTTGTCCATTTTGAAGCAACCAAGCCCAAGTGGCAAAGCCTCACTGGAATTTCATCTTCTTCCTTATGCCGAGTTCATTTGATGCACTTCACCCTCCTTCTGCTGCTTTCGGGGGTCAACGATGAAGACCATGCCATTGGGTTGTGATGTAAGAGTGAAGATGATGAAGACGATGCTACGCCAAAGCCCTCGTTCTTCTATGATAAAATTGTGAATCAATTATGGTAGGTGGGAAATTTATTTCTTTTAATGGCCACGAGTAAATGCTATACCAAAACCCTCCACGAGTAAATGCTACACCAAAACCCTCCATATAAGTATAAGAATAATCAACATGACAGGTGACATGCCAATTAAGCATTTAACATATCAAATTAACCAATGTTAGAGGGAATAAATGAATTTATCACTTTTGCACCCAATAAAGTAGCGTTATTATCTCTTTTAATGTTATTAATGAAATTTTTATTTGAATACATTTTTTTAAAAATCAATTTGGTATACTGAATGTTGTTTGTATTATGATAATGAAATGTGCCTTTGAAAGTATAATTATTAAAACAAACATTGATTTATGCTAATTTGTAACTTTTATTATGTAAATGTAATATATTTAAAATATTTAAAAAATATGATAAAGATTTTAAATAATATAAAATTTGATCTGTAATGTTAACAAATTGATCTCTAATTATTTATACTTTTTTTAATTTATAATTTTAAAAAATGTGATAAAAATTTATAATTTTTATTATACATCAATGCTAAAAATTAATATAATTAATTATTTAATTTATAATGTTAAAAACTTAATATCTAATTATTATTATTTAAATGATAATTATATTTTTAATAAATTAATTATTTTTTAAATAAAAAAATAAGAGATTAAATTCAAAACATTATGGTCAAATAAAATTTTATTTTTTAAATTCACTTTTTAAAAGTAATAAAATAGAGTTTAAAAAAATACATTTAGTTTATCCTAATTCTTTTTTAAAAAGCACATTTAATCTTATTAAACTACACTTAAATAATTTTTCATACCTTGACACGTGAAAAGTGGAATATTCAAATGGTGCGTCAGACTATGCTAGAAAATGACTTGACTTGAGCATTTCGCTCAGGAGACAGCCTGGACAGGATTTGCTGGGCTTGAGCGTAACGATGCAGCCGTATGGACACTTGGACACCAAACATGCAGTCACTGCCACTACTCATGCTTTCGAACCTCTGACTGCCGCATGTTTTGCGTTTCATTCCAAATAAATTATAAGTAAGCTTCTTTTCATCGCCCCCTCCTGAATTTTGTGGCCCTCCCTCCCATGGAAACCCCTTTCGCCAGAAAAAAAAGTCATGCTTTTTGCTTATTTACAGGTTATAACCTCAAAACGTTTTCGACTACGTGTTTTACCTGCCACACATGGTTCGTGAGACGGGCGTGTTCTAACTCGTTTCAAAGTCGCTCCCCTTTTCAAGAACTTCAGAATTAAATGTTCGGAGACGCATGCATTCAAAGGGCGTCTCTGCTTTTGAGAGTTGAAAATTCCCACCTTGATATTCCCTTCCCAGTTCGACAGTATACTATATCGAAGTTCCTGAAGTGGGGCAGGGCAGCCTTGACCTCGAAAGCTTTTAAGCAGAATTTCCTATGAGCTTCCTTTGAAAGCGAGACACGTAATCTTTTTTCTTCCCCTCGAGATAGATTCTATGCTTTTCTAAGCAGGGTGAATAAATGCGCCTCCTTTTTTGTCCCAACTTTCTCTGCTACTGTTAATAAACTATTCTTTGACATATTCGATCATGCTTTGGTTTTTTTCCCCTGGCGGGTGTTTCACGACACAAATACGGGGAATATAATCAGGCCTATAATCTCTTATTCAAGTGTTTAGCATTCATCATGTGGCCATTGCGTTGGCAGGAATTGAGTTTGTGTTCCTTTCATTTGCCAACGGGGATCCAATAACCCTGCGTGTTATCACCTACTCCTAATAAAAGCAAAACAGTGAACATCGCCTTTTGGATATGGATGAGAGGGGTAACTTATTTTCGCCTGGAGATGGGAGGAGAATGCTAATTTTCAATTTCTTCAAGGATGCCAGGTATGATATAATAGTATTTATTTGGAAGTTCCATGCTTGAGAGCCTAAACCGGAATGACTTGCTATGTTTAAGACGTCTCTCGGCTGAAAATTTTCGTCTAGTATAGTTTCAACGTGCGGTGATAAAACCGTTCATAATTTCCTCGTACGCTTCCTTCTCACGTGATGCTGATTGCTGATTGCCTGAGTTATTAACAGTGGTTATATTTAGGTTAAGTTACTTAAGTGTTTAGTATTAGGTTGTCTAATGAGAATAGTTTGCATATAAAAGAAAATTTCAAATTACAATTATAGGTGCCCAGCGGGGAAACACACACACACACACACATGTATGTATTGTGTATATATATGATAGTCTTATAAATTGGACAGAGGACATCTGTATGCCTTGTTCTGTTTGAGTTCAATTCTATTTTCAGCTGGTGTTCATATCAAATGTGTTTCTCCTTCCACGATATACCTACATGTTTCTGATTTCACTGACCGCAGACTAGTTTTCAAATCTGACAATCTTGGTCGAGAAATATCGTCCATCGCATTGCCTGCAGCCCTGGCTTTGACAGCAGACCCTATTGCTTCACTGGTTGATACTGCATTTATTGGCCAAATAGGTATTTTCATGTCATTAGTTTATTTACTTGCGGCTTGATGAAAACACTTACTACTGTGAGGATAGTCCTTTGGAAAAAATAACATCCACAAACAGGATAAAGCTTATTTGATCCACTTGAAAATTGGAGAGGGAGTATCCATAATGATAAACACTGTCTTTTGGGTATGAAATTGAAGTTAATTCGTTCTCAAGTTTCTCAAAGACTTGGGTTATGTTGTCAAGCTAGATCTCCTATGTTTGTAAACTTTGTTGCGATGCACGTGGGATGAAATCTTCGTGTCCATGAAGGTCCTGTGGAGCTCGCTGCTGTAGGTGTTTCCATAGCATTATTCAACCAAGTATCAAGGATTGCGATATTCCCACTTGTCAGTGTCACGACTTCTTTTGTGGCTGAGGAAGATACTCTCGGTGGGGTGAGTTCTCATGTGGAAAATGATAACTTGGAAGAAGGTGCACCTATGGATGCTGAAACCAAAGAGTTTATACCACAAAAAGGTACCCTTCTCCCATTCTTTTGAATTAAATAGATAGAGCTGTTGAGTGTCATCCAGGTTTTCTGGGGTTCCACTTATTCTTTAGAATAACAATTTATTGCTCCATTGGGTTATGAGTGTAAGTTTTCAGCTTAGCATACTCACACCCTTTCCCTTTTCTTGGTCAGATACATGTGCAGATGTTCATGACTCAGATTTGGTTGGTGGCAGCTTTAATATAGTTAAAGCAGAGCATAAGAGAAGGAATATCCCTTCAGCTTCATCAGCTCTTGTTATTGGTGGCGTTCTTGGCATTATCCAAGCAATATTCCTCATTTCTGCTGCAAAACCTTTGATGAATTTCATGGGAGTAAAATCCGTAAGTACTTTTGGGGATAGTTAAATTATGTTTAACGTCACACTTCTTCATTTATTTTATTGTGTTCCTCTCGTACCAACATGGAATGATTGGTATGTAATACGGATTATTTGTACAGGACTCCCCTATGCTAAACCCAGCTCAGCAGTACCTGACATTGAGGTCCCTTGGTGCTCCTGCTGTGCTTCTTTCATTAGCTATGCAGGGAGTCTTTCGAGGATTTAAAGACACTAGAACTCCTTTATTTGCTACAGGTTTGCCTTAATATGCGATCACAATGCTAGTGTCACAATCTCTTGCTATCATTCGATTTTAATTAATTTTTCTGATGTAATCCAGTGGCTGGAGATCTTACCAACATAGCACTAGATCCTATATTCATGTTTGTATTCCGCCTGGGTGTCAGTGGTGCAGCAATTGCCCATGTTATATCTCAGTATGTTTCATTTAGTTTCTATCTTGCTAGTCATCTTTTTCTTTCCTTATTATTATTATTTTTTTATGGTCTTCTTTACTTATTGTTTAAATGTCTGCAAATGTAGGTACCTAATTTCAGTCATACTCCTGTGGAGATTGATTGGACAAGTTGATCTTATCCCTCCTTCCATGAAGCATCTACAGTTTGATCGATTTCTTAAAAACGGTCAGGGTTCATCTTGCTTGACCTAATGATTCATTCATTATTAATGCTTTTATCCATCGAGTTATGCCTGAACTTGTGGACTAGAGATATGGTGCTCAAGATTATTATAGAAATAAACAGTAGTTGAATAAATTATTTTCTTTTCCCCTTTTGGGTTCAGGTTGACAGTTTCCTTGGAGTTGGGTACTAAATTAATTAGAAATTTATTGTTGACGGAAATTTGTTGCTTTGTGTTTTGTTTTTGTAATTCAGGTTTTCTATTATTAATGAGAGTCATTGCTGTTACATTCTGTGTGACACTTTCTGCATCACTAGCTGCACGGCAAGGGTCAACATCCATGGCTGCATTTCAAGTCTGCTTGCAGGTTTGGTTGTCAACATCTCTTCTTGCTGATGGTCTGGCCGTTGCTGGGCAGGTTTGTTATGATTAACTTAACTTTTGAACTCCATCATTTCAAAGTATTCCTTAAAATATCTGGTTCATCTTGTTTGACAACACTTGTGCTAACATGTCGTAGAACCATGGAAAGCGTTAAACTTTCAAACGCATTAAAATATTAAAATCATCTGTGCGGTGGAATTAGGTCATATAGCTCCATTTCAGAAATCCTAGGGAATATACTTTGAATATAGGAACACTGAACAATGAATGGTCAAATAAGTAATGTGAGTTAATGCGTTTGAACATGATTAACTATCTGTTGGTTCATTTTCCTAAATTGAAATTATTTCTTACTAGGACTTCTTACATCTTGAACTGTGATTCTCCCTTAGTTCTTTATCTTATCTTGGGATGCATTCACCCCTCAGTTATCTGGTATTATGTCCTTCATCATGAGCTCCACAGTAGGTCCACTAATTGCATACACTTGAAAGTTTGATTGATTATCTAGACCTATCTCACTATAGAAACTAGTAAAAAAGAACGAAATAACAAAATAGAAGCCAAGAGAATATTATGCATGATATAGAAAGATGCTTCATTTCACTATTAAGCTGTTCTTGTTTAACAAATCTGTAATGTTAGTTGGGTTTCAGGCAATCCTTGCTGGTGCATTTGCTAATAAGGATCACGACAGGGCTATAGCAACTGCAACCCGAGTGCTACAGGTGATTTACAATGAATATTTAATACAATTGATGTAGAACAGGGGAAGGAAGATGGAGGGGAAAGAAGAAAGGAGAGAATGGCTGAAATTAATTCTCTAAATATCAAAACAATGAAGTCTGCCAACATAGAATAACCTAGGGCTATATTTTTCCCCACATTTCCTCCAAGGCAAAGTTGGTTGATGTAAAGAACAATTACCCTGCAGATGGGCTTGGTTCTGGGATTGGGGCTTGCAATTTTCCTCGGAACAGGGCTGCATTTTGGAGCTAAACTATTTACGAAAGATATTAATGTCCTCCACCTTATCAGCATTGGAACTCCGGTACTTTATTTATGTTCAACTTGGATATTATATCGATCTGTATCTCTATAAAAATGGAGGAATTACAAATATATGAATTTCTCATCAGTTTGTTGTGGCCACTCAACCCATCAATTCTTTGGCGTTTGTATCTGATGGAGTTAACTTTGGGGCTTCTGACTTTGCCTATTCAGCCTTCTCAATGGTGGGCATTTTCTTCATTTCTTTCATGCCATAAAAATGAAGCAGTCTTATTTATATGCTACTCAAACAAGCAACCAAAAAAATGCTTTTGAACACTCTAGCAAGGAAATCTGCTGTCCCTATTCACTGCTTTTGCAGAGGATGTGTATTTTACTAGTAAAGTAACCAGGGAAGTATCCCTTAAAAATAGAAGTTGATTTATTCCGTTGCAATCTTCTTTGACTCTCAGGTTGTGGTGGCAATTGTCAGCATCGGTTTTCTACTCATGTTGTCCTCTGCTGGTGGCTTCATTGGTATCTGGGTTGCTTTGACCCTTTATATGAGTCTCAGGGCATTTGCTGGCTTCTTGAGGTAGTTATTCTCAAGGACTTTCTTTTTCTAATCTCTTCATTTTCTCTTCAAATTCTTCTTGTCTTTCCACTAAATTGGTCATCTTCAAGTTCAATATATTCAAGACCTATTATTGGTGCAGGATTGGAACGGGATCAGGGCCTTGGGGCTTCCTTAGGAGCTGAAGGTTCCATCATCACAGCTTGATACATGACCCCCTTGGGCACGAAAGTTTTCTGGGGTTGTGTAATGTATCAGGTGTATTCTTTTGAAGGAATCGTGCCATGTACACTGGAATAATCTGCTCATCCTGGAGAATATGTACAGAAATGACCCCAACTATGCCTTAGAGAGATTTATGAAATATATGATCAAGCTCATGAGGTTCAAGGTCGTTGATGTCACCGAGTCCGCACCTTATTTTTCCTTGGTACGAGGGATGTTGTTATGTTGAGTGTGAGACAGCGGGTCAAAGTATGTATCATGGGTCTGGGTTGTTCAATTCAAGGCGCAGTAACTACATTGGACCCAATTCTATACAAGTCCATATTAACATTAGGCAAACAGGTTACGGGTTAGTTCGTCGGGCTGGCATTTCTGTGGGTTAGATTGGGCCAGTCCACTAAATAAAATGGATTAAAAAATTTAACCTAATTCATTTTCTTGCGGGCTAGCTAACCCGCGAAAAATTATCAAAATTTTTCAATATATATTTATTTCATATTTTAAAGCAAATTAACAATTAAAAAATTTTTAAATAAATAAAATAAATATAAAATTCAACCAAGCAAATTTATCTTGCTAGATTTTTATTATCAATCATCTAGGTGTGTTATCTTTGTCACTGAGAAAGAAACTTTAAATATAAATTAATTATTTTTCTCAGTGAATTCATATTTATAATTTCAATCAATAAATCTTATGAGATTAATAAATAATATATATTCAAAATATTTCTATAAAAAATAAATTATAACAAAAAATTTATTTGTAAATTGTAAAAAGAATTTACACTATATTTCAAATGTAAAGAACATATTTGGGGTCATAAATTATATATTTAAGAAATATTATCATTATTATAGATTTGTAAAAAGATATAATATAATTTTAAAATAAAAAATTATTTTTTTAAAATATGCTAGCTTGCGGGCCAGCCCATTTTAGCCTGTTAATTTTACGAGTTGGGCTAACCCGGCTCGTTTTAAAAAATAGATCAATTTTTTCAACCCAATCAAGCAAATTGTGCGGGTTAAACAGGCTAGCTCGTAAGCTCAACCTGTTTTCCTGACTCTAATCCTTATCCCATAAATCATCCACAATCAATCCTTTGTTTTGGCCCCAAGAAAAAAAAAATTTGAATATTTATGATTAAAGTACTATCAATCAAATATATATATTTTTTTGAATGGGAAGTGATACAAAGAAACTAAAACAGATTACACCTATCAATCAAATAATTAGTAAAGTGTGGTAATCTTCTACATATTTAATTAAAATATTGAGGCACAAATAAATTTTTGCATGCCAAGGGTTTATATAACTACTACCGAATCTAAAAGTATGCAAAATTATACCCTAAAGAAACAAATTAGTAGAGAAATCATTTTCTCAAGACACACATAATTTATATTCTCGTTCTTAGCACTTATTAGACTAAATATGCTTAAATAAAAAACTATAAGAAAATTAAAAAGTAACATTATGAGTTATAAATGAAAAGAAATACTGTAATAACAATAACTATTACTATTAAATTTAATAATACTTACATTTAAATTAATAAATTAATAATACTAAATATTAAATAATTTTACTAAAAAACTTGACTTGACTTGAGTAAAAGGGCCAGGGGCAAAAGGAAGAGAAAAAAAGGGCAGAATAAAATACCTCAGTGACCTCACCCTTCTGTGTCCAGTCCGTTAAAAAACGTTGTCGTTTGACGGGGGCGAGCGCCTTGCTTTGCCGTCTCTCGCTAATCGTATAAAACATGTGTCGCACTCTCTTCGTGCTCCATCTTCAAATATAACCCCTCCGCCCATCGCCTTTTCGCTAAACGTGATCTTTGCCATTGCGGACATCCCGTTGAACCCTGGGATCTTGAGGTTCAAGGTACATTTCCTCAACTCAGGTTTTCTGCTACCATATAACAAGTGACATGGTCTTCGATAACTTGGGGAATTCTTTATTTTCTGTTTTCAGCTGGTCATTTCTTGATTGGGGGTTTAAGCTTTCGAACCGAATCGAACACCGTTGTCGTTATATTCAGGTACCGGATCTCTTGGGAAAGCTTAAAGGTTACATCTTTTCGCCATGTTGCGCTTTTTGGTTGCCGACGCATCAGAGAAATAATCGGCGCAGTTCTCTTCATTTCATGCACGCTCGGACTGAATCCCCATTCCGTTTTTCTTCATCCCAATTTCTTTTAGAATTCTGTGCGCTGATCTTGGCCCTTTCTTTGTGTGAAAACCGATGCTTCACCGACTTTTGGGCAAATTAGCCCCCCTTTTTTATGCTGTTGCATGTTCGAAATTGGAAGTGATCCATTCCTGCAGCAGAAATATTAGTAGTTCTTGTTTTCTTACCTTCATGTGGGCATGATTAATGAGATGGGTGCGGGTTAGTTCATGGTATTTGAGGCTAGTATTTTACTGAACCTTCTTTTTCCAATATTTGAAGCGCCCCGTCTATCGCGTTAAACAATGTCAAGTGAATTTCTTTAAGTTTGTTTCGTACTTAGGTGCTCTTATTAATGCCTTGATGTCTTTTCATCCCCATGTCATTTTCCATTTCGATTGGTTTATGTTATAAGTGACATACTCGCCCTAATGTGTTCAGGTTTTATGCATGCTTGGAGCTGAATCCACATTTATAGGTCAACATGGGATTTGATAACGAGTGCATAGTGAACATTCAATCCCTTGCTGGAGAATACTTCTGTCCTGTTTGTCGGCTTCTTGTATATCCAAATGAAGCGTTGCAATCTCAATGTACTCATTTATACTGCAAGCCATGCTTGACCTACATCGTGAGCACTACAAGGGCTTGCCCTTATGATGGATACCTAGTGACTGAAGTAGATTCCAAGGTTTTCCTTCTATGCTTTCCAAAGTGCTCCTCTGCGAACTAGCTTATTTGTTATACTTGTGCTTATGTATAACTCCTCATTACAGCCTCTTACAGAGTCAAATAATACACTTGCTGAAACTATTGGAAAGGTAGCAGTTCATTGTCTGTATCACAGGAGTGGATGCACGTGGCAAGGGTCTTTGTCTGAGTGTACATCTCACTGTTCTGGATGTCCTTTTGGCAATTCTCCTGTTGTTTGCAACAGGTGTGGGATCCAAATAGTGCATCGTCAAGTACAGGAACATGCACAAAACTGTCCCGTGAGTGCCATTTGTTAATCTTATTTATTGATAGTTGATTATAAAAATCCTGTTTTGCATTTATTTTTATTAGGGTTGATTTTTGGGCATTTTGATTACCAGGGTGTGCAAACTCAGGTGCAACAGTCAGAGGCTGCACAGAACCCTTCAGCCAGTGGTGCTGTTGCTTCTACTGATCCAACCCAGACTGCTGCTCAGGTTGGAGCAACGGCTTCTCAAGCTCTTACTTCTCAGACTGTGGCTGCAGCAAGTGCTCCTGGGCAGGATTTGAGTATGCTAGCCAACACAACTTCTCAGGCTCAACCCTCAGTTCCGACTGTCATGCAGCCAAATGCAGAGCAATGGTATCAACAGCAGCCATATCAACAGTACTACCAGCAATACTCTGGATATGACCCATATCAACAGCAGTATCAACATCAGTATCCCTATCAATCGACTGTGGTTCCACAGTACCAGCAGTACATGCAGGCTTATGGCCAGCCCCAACTTCAATCTCAAACACAGCCCCAGCCTCCATCTCAATCACAGCCCCAGCCTCAGGCTCTAACTCAAGCTCAGCCACAACCTCAACCACAGCCTCAATCACAGCCTCAGGCACAGGGATATTCTCAACCTGTTTCTCATGCACCTGTGGCGCTACAACCTCAGAACCAGATGCAAGTTAGCCAACAGCAGCAACTTCAGCTTACTGTACAGCAGCATAGTCAGATTCAGTCACTGGGGAACCCATCAGTCCATAGCCTCCCTCAGTCTCAGCCTTATCCATATCTTCAAAGTCAACCTAACACTTCTCAGCCTCAATCCCAACAACCTTTGCATATACCTCATTATCAGCAGCCTCATCCTCAGATGCAACAGTCACAGCCTCAAGTTCAACAGCCAGCTCAGAATTTTCCAATTTCTCAACCTCAAGCACATCAACATTTGCAGCCTCATGCTCCAGTTCAACATATTCCCCAGTCCCAGATGCATCCACAACAGCCCCACCTCCCCGGGACTCTTAATCTTCAGCCTCAAACGCAAAATACATCAGCACATGCAGTGACAGGTCATCACTCTTATCCTCAACTTCAGGCTCATCAGAATATGCAGATGGGAGCCCCTCAACGTCCTATGAATATGCATCCTCAAGGTGGGCCTTTACCCCATTCTCAGCAGCATGGCCAGATGCAGAATCAGTTTCCTCAGCAATTTCCAATGATGCGTCCCCATCAATCTCATGCTATCTTTCCAAACCAGCAACTGCCTGCTATGTTTCCTGCACCTGTTCAGGGCCAAAATGTTCCCCCTCAACAGCAACAACTTTATGGTCCTGGTCAACAACCTGCCCAAGCCAACCATCGTCCTGTTACACAGGCAGCTCAACAGCCATTGCCTCCACAGTCTTTTGTACAACAGTCAATGCCATCTCATCTACGTCCCCAAGGTCCACCTCCTGCATTTCCTGAACATGCTCAAACTTACCAACAGCAACTTACAAATGTTGCATTATCACATATTCCTCAGTCCAGTCAGTCTCTAAATGCTGGGGGAAGGCCTTTGATGCCCAATCATAAAATGCCACCACAAACATTTGCTCAAACTGCTAATGCCTCCCTTGTTAGGCCAATGCATGCTGGTGCTAGCCATTTGCATGGAAATCAGAATACGATGGTTGGGCCCAATAATCAAGCACAAGCATCTTTGGATCTGCAGTCCAGAGCATCAGATCCGTATGGCAAACAAGGTGCTCTTATTGGGAAAAAATCTGATTCTGCTTCTGGAATGCCTGGTAAAAGTGCTAAGGATATGGATAAAGTGCTTGTATCAGAATCAGAGGTAAAAAATGAAAAAGATATCAGGCAAGATGAAATTGGGAATGAGATAAAAGGTGAAGGTCTGCAGTCTTTGCAGACGATAGATATGAATACCAGTGCGCTAGAAAATGGTAATGTGTTGAATAAGAATTCTGTGAAAGAAGAGGCTGCTGGAAGTACTTGGCAGCCTTCAATTGGAGATAAATCAGGTGATACAGTAGCTGGGGTTCAAAATAATACTGTCAATGAGCATTCTGGTATGAAAGACAAGGAAATTCAGCATGATCATCAGCTGAAAAATTCTTCATTGCTAGGGACAGAAATTTCAGATTCACAACCTGGTAAGCCGCAGAATGATGATAGGCCTACTTCAAAGCCTCCTTTAGAAGCTGATAATACTGCCTCAGCTGTCACCCAAACCCTTGATACTTCTCAAGGTCCTGGGGTCAATGAATACAGAAATATGGCTTCACTCAGTCATGGCCAGTCCAGTGGATCTCAGCTTTCTTGCCCAGCTTCCCTTGCTGATCAGGGAAAGTATCATAGTTTTGCAGGGCAAAGTTTTGCAATCCTAAGTCGATACAACCAAGGTCAAGCACCTTTTCATCCCAGTGCATCCAATTTGCCAAGTGTTGAATCTGGTGAAAGGCCACAGTTTGGTACTGGAGATATGCATGGTGGAACAACAAATTTACCACCACATGCTTCTGAATCCCACCTGCATCACAGGCCTGGTTACTTGAATGGTCCCCATGGTTTTGGTTCACAAGAAGAAAGGTTCAAGCCTTTCCCAGTCCCAGGTCAACAAAATATTGAACGAAGAGAGTTTGAAGATGATCTCAAGAGGTTTCCTGCACCTTATGCTGATGCTGAGCACATTTCAAAATATGGGGGCCATTCATTAGGTCCACATAATAGAGGTTCCCATGGGTTTAACTACAGCAGTGGTTCAAAGTTGAATCCTGGGGCAGGTGCTGTTACCTCAAGATTGTTTCCTCCCTCTTATTCTTTAAGTGACACTGGAGAGAGACCAGTTGCTTTACATGATGATGCCATGGTGAAATCAGATACAGCTCATCGCACTGATTATCTTGGAATAGGCTCAAGACATGGGCGGCATCACATGGATGGTCGAACTTCACGAAGTCCAGTTGGTGAACATGCTGAAATGTATTTGGGGAGAGCTGGGCTCCATTCTGGTGGTATTTCTAGTAGGTCAAGTGCATATGACTTTGATGGAAGACATCCTTGTCATTTTGGTGATTCATTTGGCACTGCATTCCGTGATAGTAGATTTTCTCATTTGCCAAGCCATTTTCACAGAGCTGAGCTTGAGGGTCCTGGTAGTATGCGAATTGGTGAACATCCAAGGGGTGAATTCATTGGTCAAGATGACTTTGCTGGCCATTTCCGGAGGGGTGATCATTTCGGTCCTCATAACTTGCCTAGACATTTGCCATTGGGGGAGCCTCTTGGTTTTGGTGCCCATGCTGGTCATGTGCAAGCAGCTGAACTTGGTGGTCCTCAGAGTTTTGAATCTTTCAATAGAGGTAACAGACCAGGTCATTCACGACTTGGTGAGCCAGGGTTTAGGAGCAGCTTTTCCCGTCCAGGGTTTTCTAATGATGGACTTTTAACAGTTAAGTGTTGGTTCGTTATATATTTATTTTCTGCCCATTATACTTGATAAATAGTTATCTCTGAAGCTTTGAAGTTGAGTCAATTTAAGTTTTTATATTTTTGTAACTTTAAGATTTCCCCCCTTGCTATTTTTATGTGTGTTTTTATTTTTGTGTGTGCTTTTCAGGGAGATATTGGGTCCTTTGATAATCTGAAGAGAAGGAAGGCAAGCATGGGGTGGTGTCGGATATGTAAAGTTGACTGTGACACTGTTGAAGGCTTGGACTTGCATTCTCAAACAATGGAGCACCAGAGGATGGCCATGGATATGGTTAAAAGCATCAAACAGAATGCCAAAAAACAAAAGTTGTAAGTTTATTTTTACGGTTGTTAGAAAGTAATAACTAAAATAATCTGTGACAGTTTTTCATTTTGGAGACAATGAATTTTTTGATTCTTCTAGAAAACTTTATTTTTCCCTGGGAAGTTAAACCCCTTTATTGCTTTATAATGTGATTTATTTATTTTTGTTGAACACCCAGTGAACAATCCTCAATTGAAGATGGGAGCAAGTCAAGAAATACTAGCTTTGAGGGCAGTGGGAAAAAGCACTGAACAGTAGTGGTTTGCTGCAACTCTAGTCTTGTGTCTCACTCGTGCAATTCTCATCAAAAGATGTTCCTGTGGCATTATTGCATTTAGCAATACTTACCTTTCTATGCCATTTTTCTACTTGAGGTGGTTTATGTTACTTTTGTTATTTCAGGTGGCTGCCATGTTAATGGGGATGGTTTTTGGATCTGAAGTACTGTGGCAGTTAAGTTTAATGGCTTTTGAATTTGAAATCCATTATTTGAAACTAGGATAATTTTCTCAATCTTGTTATAGCAAAGAGTTTCTATCTTCTCATTATGCATATAATGAGGTACAATTTCTCTAGATAGCAATTTTGCCCTAATCTTTAAAGCTGCCCCATGATATTTCACATTTATTGTAACTGAATATTCTAGTCTAGGTTGTATTGTTCCTTGATACAGAAGTTTGAATCTCCAGATCTTCTATGCTTATGTCTGTAGCATGTACAATTTTGAGTAATTGAGTATCTGATAAGAGAGTATTACCCTGTTGTAGTCTGCAGTAAGCACATTCATAATGGGTTCTTCAGTTATCATAATTGTGAAATTTTAGCTTTGGAAACCTGTCATGTAATCTGAATTCGTCCACCAGATTGTATGGGGAATAAATTTGATGGTGCAAATTTGCTTTGGAATTCTGATTAACAAAATTTCCATTGTGAGCTGCATAATTGCAAAGTTAGAATCAGTTCCTTACTCACTTTAGTTAAACTCAACTGTTGGCTATAGATAAAACATCTGATATTTTCAGCTAAAGTCTACTTAACACATGTAAAAAAAGAAAAGAAGGAATCCAAAATTTTAAAATTTATTTGTTTTCTAAGGAGAGGGATTTCCTTGGTGACTTGAAAGGAACAAGATTTGACCACTTGAATTCTATAGAAACATGCCAATTAACAGCAAATTTCTGCCTGAAATCTTCCCAGAAATTTTGTCCATGCCCTTATAGCTCTCAGCTTATATATACAGGGGAAACTTGATAAACATGCTTAGGTGGGGATAAACTGAAACCTGGATCATAATTTCAGGAGGAATCAATCTTTGCCCCTGTTTTCATAGAAAAAAACACATCAACTAAGTTTATCTAGAGACTCCCCCCTCCCAGCGATGAGATAAGCGCTGCCCCCTTTTTTGAGAGATGCGACTGTTTTCTTATTCTTGATGTAATATGATCACTTTATTCTTTAATGCCCCTCCTAATTATTGGGGTTGAAGACTGATTTTTTTTTTTCTTTTTTTAAATCTCATAATTAACTGTTCTATACCAAACTGAGTATCAGAAGTTTATGAGTAGTATTTTTAAAATTTTGAACCTACCCTTCTATGTTATTCCTGATTAGCCATCCAACTAGAAGTTTTCCCTTTTCCATTCCCTATTATTTGCTACCTTTTCATTTCATGCCCTCCCATTCAAAGCTTCTAAGCTTTGCTAGATTTTAATTCCCTTCTATAGGCTAGACCTTATCATGAGTCTGTGTAGGTTTTCAACTGGACACCAATATTTAGCTGAAGGTTTAGAATTGTTGAACAATGCATATTTCAATGATTTTGGACTCTGTTACTTGGGCCTTGGTGTTGTAGTTCTACTGCCAACAATTCTGTCTGATATTGTTATCAATAACAAGACTAATCATAGTATTCTTGTTGCTAAAGAGAATGGTGTTGCAGTATGTTGGATTGGAGTGCCATTTAGTAGTACCTCTATCAGCTGTGGTGAGGGTTTTGAAGTAGTAATTGGCCAATTTGGAGTAAACAGTTATGAAATGTCTTGATTGCTTGTTTGAGGCATGAAGTAGAAGAATTGTGCGCCTTAAGTTTTGGAATATTGGTTGCATTTGAGCAATATGAACTATTTTTCTTGTATATTGGTGCAGCATTGTTGTAGAGCAATACATTCTGATGCTTAGTTTAAAGAGGAGTTCAAATAGAATAGTGGCTGGTGAATTAATTGGTTTTAATACCTTTGTTAACAAAGAGACTTGGACCTGTCGGTCTTTAATTCAACGTGAGTTCAGTTGTTAGCTTTTGATGGTTCTTTGGTAAGTATAGTTGTGAATGATGTTACAAATTACATTAATTTTGGTTAAGTTTGGAGAAGTCCTTTTTTTTTTTAATAATTATCATGATGATCATCTTTTCTAACAATATTGGGAAGAAAATGAAACATCAATACTGATCAAAATAGGATGCTTTCCCCTAGTAAAATTTGCCTTTAGTGCATATCTGTCCTTTATTTAATTTGAATTGCATACCAAAATTTCAAAGTTAGCTAAGCTTTTTGATGTGATATAAGTAAATTTTTTTTTATTTGTGGTAAAATTTCTTTTCTATAATAGATTTTGAATTCATCCTGTCTTTGGCTGGGGAAGCAGACATCAAAAGGCTGCAACTTCTGTGGAACGATTAACCTGGTCGTCTTTGTCTGTGATGTGGTAAGATTTTGCTGGTAGCCAACTTACAACCTAGTGTTGAATTCTTAGATTGGTGAAAATTTTTGGCACTATTCATATGTCTGTTTTTGAACAAGTTATTGCTTAGTTTGCACTCAAGTTTAATTTGCTGCAGTTGAGAGCCTGATATTAGTATTACTTATGAAGACTGCAAGAACAAAATAATACTTATGTGGTTTTCTAGTAATATTATACGTGTTTGGAATGTAAATTAGCTTAAATGAACGCATAGGTCTTAGCCAAATCTTAAGTCTGGCAGAAAAAATTGGTTTTAATGATTAAGTGGGCTAATTAACAATCTCCGAGAAGTGTCACTAAATGAGCTGTTAATGATTGAAAGTGGGCTAATATCTCTAGTCTGAACTTGCTTTGGTTAGTAATCAAACAAAGATGGATGGGATTTTATCAGAGAAATAAAAAGGTTTGGGGGTGGGGGGAGTGAGTGGACTGAAAGTGTATGGGTTCATTCTCGATGAATTGGAAGTTGTACAGGGTCCTTTATATAGAATGGTGAAACATAATAGACGATCTAATCTTAACTTATGACAAAACATAACAGTGTAGCAGACTTAAATTCCTCCGGCACCTGTCAATTCCAAGAACTCTTCTACCACTCTAATGCACCTACATGAGTTCTGAGTTCATCAAGAATAGTGCTTGGTTGTTACATATTGTGATGCACCAACTACAGACCTGTACAGATGAGAGCCAACAAATCAAAACCTTCCTTTCTTGGCTTCAACCCAGAAGCCATAGGAGTTGAAATGCCCTTTGTATTTTCTTGTTAGCCCTTTCAGAAGGTCTTTCACATACCTTTTCTGTAACAACTTAATTGAGCTATCCTTGATGGTCTTTATTCAAGACCTTAAAAATAGCCTAGAGAGCCAAGATTTTCTATGAAATTCCCCTGCCCACCCTTTCAATTAAATCTTTAATTCACTTATTTGATGAACCTGTGATAAGCATGTCATCCACTTAAACCAAAACATGAGTTGCATTTGTAGGGGGAACTCTAATGAACAATGAAGGGTCACATTTGTTTAATTAAGGCCCATGGCTTGTTTTAGGCCATATATAGCTGTTGAGTCTGGACACATTGATTTGCTGCTTTCAAAACCTGGTTCATGTTGCTACAATCTTCCTCTTGCAACAGTCCTTTGAGGAAAGCATTATTCACATCAATGTAGTGAATATGCCAGCCTCTAGCTGAGCTATAACAATAAGACCACTTAAATTGTTACTGACTAAATAACTGGACTCGATGTTGCTATGTAATCAAACCCTTTCTTTGGTGAAAACCTTCAGCAACCAAGCATGCTTTTAGTATGTTTGGTTTCCCATTTATAACAGGTTTTGCATCTTGAGACAGTCACTCCCGCGTTATAATAACAAAAATAACAAGTCTTATCTCACTAGGTGAGGTTAGCTATGTGGATTGCATGAGTCTGTTGTACTCTTTCATTAACGAAGCTTTTAGAGATGTTGTTAACAAAGAGCTCTTGTTCGACAATTTTCATAAGTGTTCACTTTGGTTTTCCTTTACCTCTCTTTACAGGGTTAAGATTATCTATTACACTCTCCTCACTGGTGCCTTCAACAGTTTTCTCTGTACATGTTCAAATTATCTCAAACGATTTTTTACCATTTTCTCCTAAAAAGATGCCACGCCCACCTTTTCTCATATATGTTTATTTCGGATTTTATCTTTTCATATATGCCCGCACATTTATCTCAATATTATCATCATTGATTTAACTTTATATTCTTGCTGTTCCTTTAAAGCCCAACATTTACTACCATATGGCATAATTGGTCTTATAGTAGTTCAATAAAACTCTTTTAAGTTTATTAGGTATTTTTCAATCACACATAACTCCTTTAGCTTTTGTTCAATTAAACCACCCGGTTTGTATTTGATGTGCAACATTCTCATTAGTTTTCCCACCATGTTAAATACAACAACAACAACAACAAGCCTTTATCCCACTAGGTGGGGTCGGCTACATGGATTGCAAGACGCCATTGTGCTCTATCATTTATTAAGCTTTTAGAAATATTATTAATTAAGAGATCACGTTCAACAATTTCCAAGAGTGTTCTCTTAGGCCTTCCTCTACCTCTCTTAATCGAACTCAAAGTTATATGTTCCACTCTTCTCATTAGTTTTCCCACCATGTTAAATAATAACTATTAAATATCTTTTACTTCTCCATTTGAGGTATAGTTTGATCTCTCAACCTTACTTCCAAATTACTATTGATTGATCTTTTGTCAAAATTACAATGCAAATATTCTTATTGCTACTTAAACGGAAACTTTTCAACTTCAAGGTCTTCCTCCATAACTCAAGTATGCAATTAATTTATTTTCTTGCTTTTGCAATTAGAACTATATCATTTGCGAAAAGCATACATTTGGGAATTTCCTCTTAAATATGCTTAGTCAAAAGATTTAAAATGAAGTCAATCAAATGAGGACTCAAAGATGATCTCTGATGTAGTGCAATCCTTTTAAGAAAGTCCTTTGTTTTATTGCTAAACGTTCTTATATTGGTTGATGTCTCCTCATACATATATTGTATGGATCTAATATTGGCAACCTAGGCTCCTTTCTTTTACAAAGCTTTCCAAAATATTTCTTTTGGTACGTGGTCTTAAAATTTTTTCAAATAAATGAAAACCATGTGTAAATCTTTACTTTTGCTTCGGTATTTTTCCATTAATCCCCTTGGTAGATAAATCACTTTTGTAATTACTCTACCTGACATGAAGCGAAATTGATTCTCAAAAATTCTAGTCTCCAATCTCAACCTACGCTCGATCACTATTTCCCGCAATTTCATAGTATAAGTTACAAACTTAATTCTTCTATAGTTTGCACAATTCTAAATATTCCCTTTTTGTAACTATGAACAAAAGTTCTCCTCTGTTCGTCAGGTATTTTCTTGGACCATAAGATTTCATTAAATAACTTAGTTAGCTATTGCAGCCCCTCTTTACCTAAACATTTTCACATTTCAATAGAGATACAATTAGATCCATTGGCTTTACCATTTACCATTTTCTTGAGAGCTTCCTTTATCTCACTATCACATATCCTTCGATAGGATGACAAATTTTGTTCTTTTTCACGAATTATTAAATCCTCCAAGTTACTGGACGAGCCCCTTCAAAGTCACTTCCACATTACTTTAATCAAAATGTGATTTTGACAAAAACCAATTGATTTCTAAACACGAACTTTATGTGTAGTAATAGAGCCATCAACATTTCTCTCGACTTCAAGCACCCTTGTACATCCTATTGCTTCTCTTCCAGGTGCTAAATTTACTAGTTACTTGGTTCCCTTGTTTGTTAGTTCTATACACTTCTTCCATAGCTTTCTATAACTGAGGAGTATTGAGAGCCTCAACAATAGAGTTAGGTTCTGTTCTTCGAATACCCTTTCAATTTCCTGAATTGGAGCAAGTAGCCATAAGGTGAAGATCCATAGGAACATTCCCGGGGCTGCTGTGAGGCAAATCTGAACTATTACAAGGTTGACATGTACCTGGTACAGTTCTGGAGGCTAATCTATTTCATTCCTCTCGTTCATTTGTTGAATGCTGAACAGAAGAGGAGCTTTGCACACATTGTTGGTGTGAATCATGATTTCTGGAGGTCTGATTTTGTGAAAAGCCAGAGCTGCTGCTTCTATTAGGTTCTGATTCTGAATATTTGGATTCTGAAAAATTAGGATCAACATTAAACTATTTGATGAATCAGGCTCTTGTTCACTAGTTGTTGAGCTAATGCTTTGGTTTAATTACTTTGATGCTCCTTAACACAATTCAGCTACATACAAGCAAGTTTGCTATTTTTGGCCTTCTGGAACTGATGTTTCGACTACTTATTGAGTTTTTGCAATGGGAGTGAGTCATGATTTATGTTTTATGGCTCTATATTGTGGTTTTGACATGATTTGTTTTGATGACCTTTGTATTGGTTTGATGTGATGTTATGTTCTACATTTTGTTTTTCATGCTAATATTGGAAATGACACTTTGGGTGTCAGCTAGCTCTTTTGACTCGGAGAGAATATATCCTGATTGTATTTTTTGATAAAATGCAATCATTAAAATTTGACCCCCATTATTCCTATGCTGTTGAATTTCAGTACTAGTTCCTAAAAATCTTATTTTGCTAGTGAAGATTTTGTATCATCTTTGAATCATTATCTTTTTGGCTCTGAATGTGAGGTATGCTTATTTGCAATTCTGGGCTTCAATCTCTGCCTCGCCATGTATTTTTTTTATTCAGGTTTGTGCTTTTCAATACTTAATCTTTGTTAGTAGACTCCATTTGAAAAAAAACAAAAACAAAAATCCTGTTGCCTTTGGGAAATGTGTGCTTGGGTGGGATTCTTTCCTTGGCCCATTGGTTCAAATGTTTAGAGTATATAATTTGTTGACTGCCCAAGTTGTGCAGTCTAATGTTAGTGCAGAGTGCCCAAGTTTTATTTTTCGCTTCAGACTGGATCAAAGTTCTTTTTCCTTGCAACTTTACCATGATTTTGCAATTATTTTTACTAACTCAGAAGCAAAGGTTATATTCTAAAATCAATGAAAAGCCCATGTTAGCTTTATAAGGTTCTGAAATTAAGCATTACCTTGAGTTAGGCTTGGCTTTAGAATAACTCGCCCTGTAAATCTGGAATTAGTCTTAGTAAGAGGTCAAAGTGTTAGAAATTGGCTAATAGCTAGAAGAATTGCTTTTACTGTTATTTCATGCCTCCTCAAAGTAGAGACCTGAGAGAGAGAGTAACATTGAGCCCATCTGAGAGCCTTGTGGTAGTGATTAAAAACTTTAGAAATAGCTGAAATGCTTGATACTTGGAAGCAATGGACAAAAGGGAAATGATAGCACCATCTGTTGCTATGGGGATGTCAGGGTTTCAGATGTTAGACAAATAGTTGCAGAGAAATTTGTATTTAAGTTCTACATGCGTATGAATTTGTATATACTTGCCACCAGCTATCGTTATCCGAGCAAGAAACAAGTTTTATGAACGTCTAATTCAAAATTATTGCATAACTAGAGAACATTTTTTCCTCCTCGGTAAAAAGTGTGCATGTAGCAGACTGGCCAAGTTTAGCAAATAAATAATCCCTTGATATTTATGAAAATCGGTAGTGTCACGAAGGTATATTATAAGGTCCTTGGCGGTGGGAAAGCAATTTAGAAGACAATTTAAGGGAATTATATCAATTTTTACTCTAGAATGAATCGTTTGAAAAGTTGAAATTGATGATAGATAGGATTTTGTCAGCCGTACAAGTCTAGCTAAATATTTGGTTGGAACATGAGTTTTAAGGAGCATTATGTTATCGCAGCGTAAGTCAAGGTATGGCCAAAACGAGTTTTGATGACAAAAAAAAGAATAGTTCTCAGGTGAAGGTGTGGCCCCTCATGGCTCATGGACGAGGTATTATTCCTTTGTATATTCAGGGCTAACATAATTATTTTAAAGTTGGGAAACGATTTTTTGCAAGGGCGTTGAATGAGGAATCTTGCTTGTTTTGGGCATTGGGCGGTGCAAATTTATCTTCGTTTTCTCGGGCTACTGGAATTCATGTGAGTATGCTAAAAGCCTAAAAGTTGACTCCTCCGACGGTCTTTAGAATGCCAGTGGAGAGTAAGTTAAGCGAAGGGTGTGACAAGGAAGCAAGACACAACGTGTGTTTTCACCATGGTTGGGTGGGAAGCAACCTGCTGCCCTAAGATTTGCCATGGTGGGGAGGCTGAGTAACCATAATGCTCCATCATATTTGTCAGTTGTGTATTTGAATTGAATCCCCTCGAGGGGACACTGAGGAGATAATAGAATAAGTAGAGAAAGAAACGAGCGGTATTTATCCAAGTGGGGTTCCCTGTGTTCCCCCACTTCTTGTTGTCATTGTATTTTGAGTGACCGAAAAGAATTCAAGTTCAGTCATGCCCTTGTTGAAGGTTATATTATCATTCCATGTATGCTTTTGGACCTCCACTTTCACATGCCCAAAGTGAAATCGTTCTTTTTCCCCCATTTATTCCTCAGCATTATGTAATGGGAATAGAACTGTTCCATCATGTAATGTGTATGTATGTTGAAGTGTTTTACAGGAGCCTGTCTACTTAATGCTATGGTATTAACATTAAAAAATGATTTCACAACAATCATGTTTGAAAGACATGGATTGAAATATTCTTAACGATCAAATATCCATCTCATCCACAATTTATTTAATTTAACGTGTTCTTTGAGAGCAAATAAAAATTGGGTTTAGTTTTTAAAATAGAAAGACATGGATTAACTATACTTCTTTATTTATTAAAATTTAAATGTTATCTAGTTAACTAACATCCTAGATATAGAACTAGTTAACAAATTCATAGAAATTAAAAAAAAAATTGGTTGAATTGATTATTCATTATTATTGTGTGAAAAATGTGTCACTTTTAACGAAATCCTGTGTTTAGCATCAAAACATACCCTGGAATTAAGGCTTATATTGAAGACGGGTGCAAAGCGGCCAGTATATTGTGTGTTTAAAACGCAGGCGTTTGGTTAGCCACTCTTGGTGCCTGGAGCTCCGCGCAGAGAATCAAGTCCGGGAAAGAAAGTTGAGTGTGGGCAACAGCCAGCAGCCGCCGAAGGCAGGAGAGGAGTGATTTGATTTCAGCTGGGCAGAAGGGGAAGCACCGGAATGGGGGCTGCTCTCGCCTTCACACCCCAATCTCTCATTTCTTCAGATTCTCATTCAACCTCTTCAGACACTTCACCTCTGCTTTGTCCTCGGCTTCCTCTTCTTCTTCTTCTTCTTCTTCTCAGACCAACTCTACCACCTCTGAGAAATCCACTGCAAGAAAGAAGAACTTGTTCGAGGTCGCTCAGTTCTTGCCTCACTGGGGAATCGGGTACCACATGGCCAAGAGTCACTGGACTGACGTCTCCTGCGAAATAACCAAAATCAATCTCTACAAGGTCTTTTTCTCTCCTTGAATTTACCCTTCTCCACCAATGGCAATTTTGCATTGCTTCGTTCAAAGAAATGCATTCATTTTAGATCTCTACTGCTTTGCAGGATGGAAGGCATGGGGCATAGTTCATAAAAATGGTCAGTCCTTAGTTTCCTGCCAGCACTTTCTTTCATACAGTTTCTGCCCCCCACCCCACCTCCTCCCCCAGCTCTATCGTAATTTTAGTTTCCCCTGTCGTACCGTTAAAAGGATTATCTCTGCCAGTGTACAAGCGGATCCGGACAATCGTTGATGGCAGTGATTATATGCTGCAGTATTATTCTTCAGTGGGACTATGGGTCAAGATTGCATTTCTGATGGATGAATTGTCTCATCGTTAGTGATTATGACTCTACGCCTGCTTTTTCGCTGAGATATTGTTAGGACTGGGGGAATATATAAGAATTTGGTCGCATTTGTATAACGTGTCTTAACTTTTGTTCCTTTTATAGTTTTTATTGCTATATGGTTGTCTTTACAATTCGAACTATTAGCGATATCCCCTCTCGATATCTTTAGTGGAATATATAAACCACAGATAAATAACTAAATGGATAATCAATATATAACTATTGAATTCCTTTGGCTAACATTCGTTATTAATGCCGTTTCACACTTCTTATGAATTATTCATCCGAACTTAATATTGAATCTATTATTGTTGTCTAAATGATTGAATCGATGCTTACTTGAGTTTATGACTTTTGCTTATGAGTCTGAGCACGGAGATAGTTCAAGATACTTTTCTTCTACTGAGCATATTAGGTGAATGTTTTGTACTTTTGCTGAAAAGGGTGGCAAGAGTAATGTCTGGTTATTCTATCTAAAAAAGGGAGCAATCGCTGGCAATTCAATATGGGAAGACGGGAGTAATACGCTTCAATGTTCGAATTGCATCGAAGCCGGCTTGTTTTTGTACAAGAGTGTGTCCCTTTAGGATTCAATTTCCGAAATCTTTGGCGGAATAAGGTAGTGGGAAGTGTAAAGACACAATGATTGTGATGTGCTTCTTGAAATCTTGTCTGTCTCGTTGGGCTTTTCTGATATGTTACAACATTTTGCAGGCTTGCCTGCAGCTGACGCTCCAAAGAAAATCAGCGGAGTTCACAAGCGCTGCTGGAGATGCATTAAAAATTTAGTTAAATCTTCAGAAAGCTCAGCAAACTCAACAGGTTCAGCAGAAAGTGGCCTAAAAGTTGAAACCCTAGCAAGCTGATAAGTTCCTTTTGCTCTAGAGACTACAGTTGGGGGCATCCATTGATTCTGCAACAATGCTGATGTTTATGCATTTTTTTGATCTTTTAGGATCACAAATATTTTCATCGGCTCAGTGGCGTCTTGTAACGAAAACAATGTATATGGATCTGTCGAAATATGAAATTGAAGTCGTTCCAATCAATGTCATTTCGGTCCTGGAGGTAAGATTTATTTCCCCAAACAAATATGGGGTTTGTGTGTCTGGCATGGTAAATTCTCGTGGATATCCAGAAAACAAATAAGATATCAGGTAGTACTGTAGTAGAAGGGAATGCGGAAAATTGAGCTTGAAAACTAGGCTCATGGGGAAAATAAATTACTTCAGATCGCCCATGTTGACCCGGATGGAGTGTCTGGGGCCCATTAATCCATCACTGACATATTTTTCAATTTGTTTGAAAAATAATCTGAATTAAGACATTTTTATGCATAATATAAAATTTAAAAAAATGAATTCACTGTCTGTGACCTGTAAACAATCTTCTATATAAATTACTATTACTTGTATCATCATAACATATTGGTTAACACTTCGTCCAAATCCGTAGTCCATCAAAACAAAAAAGTGCAAGCAGTGCCAAGAACTCTTTAGACTCAGTGGGCCGAAAAGGAATTCTCAAGGCCCAAAACATTAGTGACCAACACAACATCGGATCATCTAAAATCTGGGGCAAGATGACCAGTCACTTGTACAATCTCCTGCCACTTGACGGCCCCCCCAACCCTAACACAATTAAGATGGCCGTTTAGCACCAATCTCTCTAGGGCTTTGGGCCAATCACTCGGCTTTAAGTTTCGTAAAAATTTATTTATCAAAAGTTCAATTTATTTTTGTATCAGTCCAATTTATTTTGAAACGAATTTTTGGCTTGATCCTGTCATACATCTTTCTACCAAGCTTTTGTTGACAACAAAATCATAACTACCAGATGTCGAGTCAATTGACCATCGATTTGGCTTGGCTGCAATCACCGCTTCAAACGATTGTCTCAATTGGAAATTGAAACTTGCAGTATTCAAGCAAGAAAATTATCACAAATCGATGAACTTGAATCGAGCTAGAACTGAAGCAAAATGACCTACCTACCAAAGAATCGGCTTGATCTGGAAAACGAGATAGCTTCTGAAGAACATGAGCACTTTGAGAATCAAAAAAGCTGCTTTTTATATATATATATATATATATATATAAAATGCACCAATGAAGTGATAACTTGGTGGAGCCAAGGGGGTGTTGCAAATTGTAGAGGCTACCAGAAAGATGCATACATACAATTAATACTTGTAAATTTTCCTTGATAAATAAGGGGAACGTGAAGAAAGGGAAACGACTATACACTTTCAATCTCTATGCTTTCTGGTTTCCAGCATTGTGCCATCTTTAAGACTTTCCTGTGCATCACTGTCCATTCCAAGGCTGAAGAGAGCAGCTGCTTGAAGATAGAAGGCAGTGTGCCACGTGGGTGACACTGATTGGGCTTGCATGGCATCTCCAAGAGCTTCTTGAGCCATGTCGTTCATCAAGTAACATAAGCAGCGCCTGGCATAAACAGTTGGCGATACCATAGTCCCTACATCGATGAACTACACCCAAAACATGCATCAACATTTCTATTTTAGGTCAGGGGGAAGTAAAATGTGATCACATCTTAATTCATTAACCATGCTAACTAAACCCACTCCTCAAAAAGCGCAATTTAGTAAAATGATGGAATCAGTTTTCCATGGCATGAAGAATTTCATCAAATTTCATAAACGATAATCATGTCAAGCGTTCTCACTTTTTTCCTTTTAAATCCAGAATTAAAATTAAAATCTGAAAGTTTCCTTCATTTATGAGCGCTGAAATTTTGACTTCCTTGCATCATATCTTACTTGTGTATAGTAGTCAACGGCTGTAGAGAAGTCTTTGGCACGAAAAGCAGAATCTCCTTGCTTCTTAGAATTCAGAGTTTCTTGTATTTGATTAGTCCACATTTGGAATGAAAGCTGTGATCCAGAAAAAAGGATAGAAATTGAATGAGAATGAAACCAAAGCTTAGAGCAACAAATTTGGGCAAGCATAGACTTGGATGAAAAATGGCAAGTCCGCATAACTTGATGAAGATAATTGATTGACATTAAAGTTGTCGTGAATAACATAGTGATACCATTTCTTCAGTAATTCTTGTTCTCTTAAAGCACATGCCAAGGCTATAACCAAACAAAGATGATGTTGAATAAATTATTCATCATATGAAGAAAGAATATCCGACAATTCATCAAATATCAACGCTGAAAAGAAAATCAAAATTTGGTTATATCACATGTTTAAGAGTTGGATTGGACAAAATGCCCAGACCAGTAGTACCTATAACGTTTATTTGCTTGTATCTTAGTATAGGAATTCTTAAGGATATTTCAAGGCTTTGTACCAAGTTACCAATAAAATTTACTTGAATATATCTGAGTACAGGAATTCTTAAGGATATTGTAAGGGTTTGGCTTCCGGTAGAATTAATGCATCCTCACCTCCAGATCACTCATACTGTGTGTATGGGTTTTAAATAATATTAGTTGTGGTTTGAGTCATATTACTCTGTCTTTTTAGTGAGTGATTTCTTATGCGAACATTTTTACGTAAATAAATCCCAACTTGAGAAAAATTTATCATTTTAAAGTTTAGAGGAAAATGGGTCTCAAGAATAGAAGAATTCATCAGGGATGGGGAATATTTTTACCCATTAAATATGGCCTAAAGATGGAGACTATAGTATTCTATCCATAACCATCCCTATAAAAGAAGCACAAATAGGTGCAGTACAGATATCTTGTAAAAAGGACTGGCAACTGATAAGCAGTACATTTGGCACCAAGAACACTTTCTGTTAGTGTAGCCAAAGAATTAATCATTAACAAGGGAAAAGAAAAGAAAAGCCACTAAGCAGTCTCGTGATAAAATTATACAAAATAAATAGAAATCCAAAGAAACCAGTGAGTACCTCATTTGCAACATCTTCATCATCCTTGTACCCAACCTTTTCCAAAATTTCATGCATTGCAGTGAAGTCTCTTCTAGAACAAGCTTCACCAAAAGGTGTCAATGAAACTGTTTCCCTTGTAGATGCAATCCCATCTGGTATGCCCATCAAAACTTTTGATGGTTCCTGGTAAATAGCACCTGATGTAAATTATATACATTTCCATACTTTCATAGGCACCACCATCATGTACAGGTCTATAAAGTAAACCTGAACCTTGAATCACTTGCAATAGAAGAGCTTGAGACTACAAAACAAGGGAGAGTAGAAGGAAAAGCTTACTGAAGTTTCTTTCTGAAGAGGAGCTAGAGCAGTTACGAGTGACTTGGCATTAGGCCTCTCACGAGGTTCATACTGTAAACAACGTGAAGCTAATCTCACTAATTCAGTTCCATCGTCACTTGAAAAATGGGCTTCCAAACATGAATCAATGAGCAACAAAAAATTTTTCCCTCGTATAAGATCAAGTGCCTGCATGTAAAAGGATTATGTCTCCTAGTTTAGATATAAGCATTTTAACAGTGAGCTACGATCATTTGCCAAATTCATCATCAGATGTCGAATGAGCCAAATCCATATAATTGCAAATGCAGTAAAATCCAATCTCAAGTCAAAACTAAGGAAAGAACCAAATTGTATCGAAAAGAAAAGAAAATAGAAGATGCATACATGACTGGGTGGAATATGTTTGCCACTGAGAAGATCAAGCAAAAGGGTGCCAAAACTGTATATAACACTTTCTGGGGTAATCCTTCCTGCCAAATTGGAACACATGTTTAGCTCAGTTAAATAATTATAGTCTGAATGCCCGCAAAAATTTCATTGGGCATGCCCATTATCCTCAACTTGGGATCACAATCCCAAATGCATAAACATCTCGAGATAACACAGTACAAGATCATCTAGAAGCTTTTATTTGTCAGTTGTTACCTGTCCTCAAGTACTCTGGAGGGGTGAAGGCTAAGTTTGTACTATAACTCTTGCCATCTCTGCTGTTCTTCATGAGTCCAAAACAGGAGAGTCTGGGATTGCCATGCTGTCCACAATTGATCCCAGGTAAGAAATAGTTGACAAAAAATAATGATTTAAACGATCATGGTTAAAAAAAAGCTTAAGTACCTGATCAAACAGAATTCTATAAGCATTAAGATCATGGTACAATGCCCTTCCTCTGCTACTGCAGTATTCTAAAGCTTGTGCTAAGTAAAAGGCCACTCTCAGCCTCATTGCCCATTTCATGGGCTGGGTCTCCCCTATCAAAGGAGTTCATTCAAATTACAAACGAGGGATTCGCAACAACGAGAATACTTCAGAAACTAACTCAACTAAACAGGAATCAATGGAGGACGAAGATTACTTAAATTGGTTTCTCTCTTTGCTTCCTAAAAAAAATGCCTGATACTAGTCAATTATTATCTCAAGATGCTTAATTATCTTCCTAATAACTTGCGTTACCTAGTTAATTATTGTTAGATTGGATTTCCCCCCTACAATTGGCTTCTGATGAGCAATTATAGCATCCAATAAAACTAAACCAGTAAGCCAAACTTCCATTTTAAACAACTGTTACAAGAGAAGAGCAACTTAAGAGATAAATATGAAACAAATAATAAAACTTACAATGAAAAAGGTGTTTGGAGAGAGTTTCATTGGGCATGAACTCAGCAACAAGCAGTCTTTCTTCCCCTTCACAGCAACACCCAATCAAGTTGGCTAATCGCTCATTCCGCAGCTGCCCCACTGATCGTGCTTCCTCCTGCAAGTTAAACCAGCCACAGCAACCATGAACTACCGCTCGCAATCACAGATAGCTTATGCCATCCGTATACATGCATGGTCCAACATGAGAGAAGTTCTAAACCATAAAAACACGGGTGAAAGCAAAAGGCACGAACTAGGAATTGTCGAGAATCAGGCCAAGCCGACTTGTTGAAGCGCTTCACAGCTACCCACCCGTCATCTTCAAGCTTCCCTTTATAGACAACATTGGGAGCTTTCTCACCGTGCTCTGACACGATGTTGTCGGGTGAAAATCCTGAAGTGGCACTTCTTAGTTGATCCAAGCTATATTCTATGATTCCAGGCTTCTCATTCTTGTTCCCATCATCTGCAACCCAGTTCGAGATTTAAGTGAAAGGAAAAGAGGCAAAACCAGCAAGCATTTTTGGTTTTTCTCCAGAAAATGAACAGTGAGAAAACCTCACCATTGTCAGACAGGTCATGAAGATTTGATTTGATATTAGAGGACCACCAGCACAGTGAGAATTTCGAGCAACGACCTCCCATTGGTGAATAGCAATTCCTCAATAACTTTTTGGGGGAGACTGGAGTGCAGAGAAGAATAGGGATAAGGTGGAATGGAAAATGATGAAGAGATGGGAAGTGAATAAGAGAGGGAAAGTCGGGTATGCTTGGAGAAGAGAATGCTGATGAAAAAGAATCCTCTTTTGAGATCCAAGGGTTCGTGCCGGATCTTAAGAGTCACCCCGAGCACACCACCTCTTCATCATTCATTCCCTTTTCTTCCAGCTTTCCTTTTTTCCTGTAGCCTGCGCTCTGAGCTCTTTGCCACTCCACTATATCCATTTTGAGGGGGGAAAAAAAAAAAATATATATATATATATAGATTCATTAATTATTTGTTTGCTGTTTGTTTTTTTAATTTTTTTTTTCTGGCTTGATAATGCCTCGGCAAGACATCCCATTCCATTCCCACGCTCGCCTCTGAGCCCACCACTGACAATATATGCCACGAGGTGGGGGTGGTGTTGACAATCTGGCTCTCCCTCGTCCTTTTTGCTGTTTCGCCTTTCTAATTATCTGTTCTCACTTCTCGGTATCACTTGCCCACCAAACAGAGCATGTGGAGAGTTCGCGTTGTCGAAATATTTTATTTTTTTATTTTTAAAATCATGTACAAAATTTCGAGTAAATCTATACAATAAATACGGTGTGTATGCTATCAAGTCACGGGTAAGACATGCACTTTATTACGGATAACAAAATAAATACGCAGTCAAATGGAGATACCAAGAGTGAAGATTAAGGAAACTAGGCCCCGTTCGGTAGTTTGAAATCATGAAGAAAGAAATGAAATTAGATATGGAATCTATTAACATGTGTGTTTGGTATGCAATAATTATGATTCTTTGGAATCAGAATTCAAGGAAATTTGATGGAATCCAATTCCATCATATGCATCATGGAATCCAATTTCATAGTTCCTTTTCTCCAATTTGTCCCTTCTCTCTCCTCCAATATAATTTTTTTTAATTTTAAAAAGGACACTTTAGTCTTTTCTTATTTTAAATACTTATATTTTATTAAAATTATATCAGGATTCCATCATTATACCAAACACACTTTTAAATCCAATTCCATTCCAATTCCAATTTCAATTTCGATTCCATTAAAAACTCTTCCATCATACCAAACATGGCCCTAATGTTTTCCGAAAGCCTGACTCTGAATTGATGTGGATGCGGAGTATATAATACAGAATAAAAAGCGTGACTCTATGAATGTATATTGATGCTGTTCCATCCTGTAAAACATTTTAAATAAATTAAAGTTTTATTAAATATATTAATTTTAATATTATTTTTCTCTTTTTATAATTAATTTATATTTTTTTAATATATTAAATGATGAATATTTTTATAAGTTTATATTTTTATTTTAAAAAAATAAAATTATTAAATATATTTAATTAAATTTGTTAATGTGTGAGATTTTATTTAAATTTATTTTATAATTTAAAAAGAAGGGAGTGCATGATAAGTTTAGAAATGAGGAGCGGCGGAACTCATTTTTTATTTTGTACTAGAGAACAAGAACGAGAGACACTGGGAGCAACAATTATGAGAAGGGAAAGTGGAACGAATAATAACGCACATCCTCACCACAGCCTTTTTTCAAGCCATGATCCCATTTTCCTCAATCGGTCATTCATATACACGTCTTTTTGTTCTGCACTTTTTCAACTCACAATACAACACGAACCCCATCCATCCCGCATCCCTTTTTTTTTTTTTATTTATTACTGTATCCATCCAAAAAAAATAAAACACTACAGTTTGTAGATATACTATTAATTAAAATTTTCCAAGATTTGAGCAGACTCGGAGGGATCTGCCACCCAAATCTCCAACATGACTCCATCACCCATCTCACCATGCACCCTTTCGTCCGTCCTTCGATGTCATTCCTCAGCTTTACACCTTCCCACTTTAGTCTCTGCAAACACACTTGTTTAACGCCTTGTTCAGTTGCTGCAAAGATGAGCGGTATTATTTATCCAGAACTTTAATTTATTTAATTAATTGTTGAGTTTCACAAGAAGGAAAAGAAGAGCAGCTGATGATGTGACGGCGACGAAGAGAAGCAAGATGTAGAGGAGGCAGCGGCTGATTAACCTTGCGTGTTGCCAGTGAAAAAGGCCTCCTTTTCATAGGAAAGCTACCTATGAAACGTCCCTGATGTTACAACTTACAGGAGAATGTCAGCGAAAATAACTAAAAATAATAGTAATTCAGAAAAAAATAATGTCAAATCAAAATTTTCAGTCACGAAAAAAATTATAAAAGTTAAAAGTTTAACAGCTTATTGAGAGGAGTTCTTTATTTTGGAAGAGATTGAAGTTGGATTTTGTCCTTTGTAAAGAAGGATACTTGAATCGTTAGGTTAAATTTAAAAATTCAAATTTAATAATTTTTAAAAATAAAAATATAATTTGAATAATTTGGATTTCCAGTAAAAAAAAGTAGAATAAAAAAATTCAATCAATGATTTAAAAATTAAATTAAACTGGCCAATTCAATCGGTTCAATCAGGAATTAATTTTTGATCCAACTCGATTGACCTTTTAAAACTAACCCATAAAAAAATCAGCCAATGACAAAAAAAATCAGTCAAAATAAAAAAATTAATTGAAAACTATACCATTTTCCTTAAAAAACTAATCTAAATTATTTAAAAATTTTAAAAATTAATTTAAAAATTAATTAAAATTAATTATATATTCATCAATAATATATCATTTTACCAAGCAGTTATTAATATTTTTTTAAAAAATATAAATATGTACATATATTTTTTATTTAATTATAATGTATAAATTTAAAATATATTAATTTTATGTTAATTGATTCAACTACAATTTAATTAATAAATTGTGAATTAGTGATTAGTTTGATTTAATGACCGATTTAATCTTTAAAAGCTTGAATCCAAAACATTGAGATTGTGTCTGCCGGTTAAAATCTTAATTATCACTCGAGGTAGAGCATGAAATGAGAGGGAGGGAGGCAGAGAAAGGCACGTTGCACAAGAAGCATTATTATTAATTAATAATTTGCCTCATGTTAACATCAATTGGCTCAAGGAGGAATCACGTGCCTTCGTCGTCCGCTTACCTGCAATTAATGAAGTTAACAGAGAAAAGCCGAACAGCTCTTTTCTTTTCTTTTTTTCAACTCTGGGGGAAAGAACACAACCCCAACGCCTCGTTTCTTTCTTCTTTTTAAAATATTACAGATTCCACATCCCTAGCGTTTATTTGCGTTGCGTTGCGTGAGCTCATTGGGATCCAGTTGGGAGTGTGCTGGATTTTTCTTTTATTCTCTTTTCCCTTGTTTCCCCGCCCACGGGGTTTAATCTGGTAATCAGTCATAGGCATAGTGGTTGCATGGAACATATATATATATATATATATTCGCTGGTTTTCAACTTCTTCTAAAATTCGAGTCCATGAATCTGTATGTTTATCAATATCAATACTGAAAAAGAGAACGGGCCATGAATTTCAAACATTTTTTCAACTCAACGATGACCAATGTTCGCAGCCCAGCTATGTTCACCTTGAGCTATAATGTGAGTTTATATGATGCTAAACATAATGCAACAGTGTGTTTCTGTTTTTTTTCTTTTTTTGGGCCGGTGGGTCTGGGGAATCGCCACGACATTAGTTTTAGATAGTGAAGCATCGAGGTTGGGAGAAACAAGAAAGCAGCTGTTGTAAGGAGTTGTTAGCCAAGGCCTTGGGCTTACACTTATCAAAATGGCAGTTAGTCCATTCCACCTTACATTATTTATGTTACATCAGTATGGCTCGCAACGTATTTGAAATCCCATTTTTCAATTTATTTTGCGTTACAATATTAAAATTGAATTTGACTTGGATGCTTAATTTTCATTCAAGTTATTTTGTTCATATCGCTTTTATTATTAAATTCTTGAAATTAAGTCAGAGGTTATCAGATGACAGGTGGACTCAATGTCTCTCCCTCTGTATTCATCTGAAAATATAAATCCCAGGACCATTTTAAAAATTTTCTGCTAGATAGTATGTATCATAAAATAGGGACACACTGTTGTCGATCACCCCTAGTCTGGCAACCCCAAATGAAAGTGAGTGTGAGACCTTAACGGCTTCAGCAGGGGGCACCTGAGGGCACGACAAATGACGAGCTCGGCACATCAAAAAACACTTGTCTTCTAAGCACGTATCGGTGATGATGACTAATAAGCGCGAAAACATCAGGAAATGATTTATATAATCTATTGGCCCAAGACATAACAAACCACACTATTCACACTTTAATTAATTGATAATCATTGTTTATCTCGTGTTACACTTGCATATTCAACATTGCTTCTGCTGTAAAAACAAACCAAAACAGAAGGAATAAAGAGAAGTCACGAGAAGCACATCCATCCCGCGGCCCCCAATCTCTCATATTTTTATCCTTGCCACGAGGGTGCTTGCAAGGGGACTTCTGAGAAATTTAACTCTTATGCAGCAGACATGAACAAAATATACGGATTCATGCGAGCATACAAGTCATGCCTAATTACAGATACTGCATCAAATTGCAAGGAGACATGTCTGTCTTCCATACGCTTGCTAATTTAGACCCTGCCAACTGGTGAAAGCGGTGGATACGAGATATAAATTGCAGGAATATCCTCCAATTTCCGCAAAACCTTTATCCCATCATTTTGCATCGATAGGGTTTCTCTTGGAGTTTTTCCTTCAACAGGATTTCTCGATCCAGAAAGTTCATGTGGCATCTTACTGTCCATTAACGCGATGCAGATGGAGAATGCTTGCAAGAGTGAGAGTGACGAGTCAAAAGCAACAGAGTATATTCCATGCGTTATGGGGATCAGACTGAAACCAGGCACGTGGTCTTGTCCGTTCACCTGCTGGGTAGCAATGCAAGTTAAAGACCATTAAGAAAAATTATTACAGGAATACGAGAGAGAATCACATTAACCTAAGCACAAAAAGTACCTGTAAGAATAGCTCAAATTGTTCTGCCAAATAAGCTTTGGAAGGCTTTGAATTCCTACAGGATTCATTTCCATTTTCAAGGATTTTCAGTTTGCAACCCAAGTCCCAACCACCACAGTCACATGATCCGCCTGATTTCCAGCGTTCGATCAGGGACGAAGGTCCCCCTCTACTTGGAAGACTATGAACGCCACTTGGAAGCACAACCGTTGCATGAACAAGTCGAGTATCATTGCGGCAACTCCCCTGATGCAAGTTGTTGAAGAAACTGGTAGCTTTGGGTATTTTGAGAACAATGGCAGCAAGCTCATCATTTGGCTGATAATCAAAGGCCTCGCCATTACCCTGCTTCAGTTCAACAGAAAACAACACGAACTCTTTCACAGTCGAGAAGTCCACGCAATTCTGACCTGTTAAATCATACGAATGAGAATTGGAAACCTTCATTTGAGCAACGACTTGGTGAATATAGTTTGGGCCTTTGCTTTTGCCTGCTTGATTCATCCAACTGCCATTCTTCTTCTTAACTTCCCTGAAGGAGAAAAATGTATAGATACAACAGCAGTCATCTTTCCCTGGGGTACTTAAAGTCTTCACAGTAGCTGCAAGAATATTGTTATCATTGTCAACTGCAAATGTGAAGAAGGGATGGCCATTTTTCACTGCAATTCTTAGAAGAGCTCGAACTGTTGAAGATACAAGCTTCTTTTCCCTAGAAGAATCACGTGTATTAATTGAGCTACAACTGACTCTACGGTCCCTGTTCAATTCTTTCCGTGGCTGCAGATGGGGATAGTCAATATCAGCGTTATTTATGAATCCCGACTCTTTCTGAGATAACTCCATTGAGAGACGGCCGTTTGCTTCCTTTGGTTTCAATAACGGATCCAATAACCTCCTCAAAGGGCTTGTCCTGCTTCTGACAGCATCAAGGGAGTTATTTCTGCCTGAAGCGCATGAGCTAGTAGAACCTCTCGCAGTTTCTGAACTAGATCCAACAGATGGCATGGAGTTCTTATGTGGTACATATAAACTCTCTTTGCAGCTAGAACCTTTGCTTGAATAACCCATACTGATGCCAAATCGGCCAAACGAGGAAGAGCTTAGTAACTTTTCAGGCTTACCTTTCTGGCCTAGTCCCTGAGGAGGTCCATTAGCAGATGAAACGGCAGCTCCAGTTTGTTTCCTTTCTTCACCTTTTCTAGATCTTGATGGACTTGTTCCCATTTTAGATGACAGGGGAGCTGAGGAGGTGGCCGTGGGAATTCTGATATTTCCTGCATCCAAGGAACTGGACCCTTCTGCCTTAGAATGCTTAGCCTCAATTTCGTCCGGTAGTAGGCATGAGTGTGAAATATCACAGTTGAAATCTTTAAGGAAAAGTTCTTTAGATTTTTCTGAAAAGCTTGTTCTTTTAGTAGTACCTGACTTTTGACCAAAAGATGTTCTCGTATCAGAAACTCCAAAATGACTATTTTGGGGAATCTTGTTTGGCAAAGGAAGATCAATAGGCTTGCTTTTCCCAGTTGCACCTTGCTCAACAGCTTTTAAATTTGCTTCTTGCAAAGTCTCCATTCTTTTCCCCAATTCACCGTCTTGAATGCCCTTTTCTAACTTTGCACACGATGCTCCCCCACATTTTTTGTCACTTGGCAAGATTTTATTCTCGGTATTAATGTTTGGATACAAATCCTTCTTGCTGCGTGCTTTCAGTCTCCTGACATGAAGGTTTTGGGAAAGATACTCATCTGCTCTGACTAATTTGCTCTGGGCATTACTGTTTCCAGGGCTGCCTCTAAGATTATGACAATTTCCAACATTTTCTCCAGAGGACTTGTCACCCAAGGAGTGGTCTTTCATCGTAGATGCCATAAAGTAAGATTGCAGAGATGGACGACTTAATCTTTGACAAGGAGACTGACTACGACCACCGCCAGAATGATCAGATAATCCCTCAGCTGGAACAGAAGAGGATGGATTACTGTCACTGGAGGATCTTAAAGTCCTCTTACCTTTCTGGGGTATATGTTTATGTCTATGTTGCCATTGTTCTAGACAGGACCAATCAAGGACCCCAACATTTAAAACTTTCTCATGAATATTTTTTCCCCTTTCCAAATAACCTGGCAAATTAGACATGTACTTAATAAGCTCATCGTCTTCACTTGCCCCACTGAAATTTGCTTGCTTTTGATGATGCCTGGAAAATTTTAAAGTGCAGTGCTCCACACTTTGGAGATCAGCATATGCCAAAACAGTTTTTTCTGGTTTTGGCTTGTCATACAGCTTTCTGCTCATGCTGATTGTTGGTTTCCTTGAGTCCCTTTTGAGATGTGACAACTAATCTATGGGCTGGATGGACATTCCAGGCTCCAGCTCTGAAACAGTCCACCACCTTGTTTTTGAAAGAGATTGCAATAAGGAAAATTCACCTATTTGTTTTTCAGCTGCAGGAAGGATTGAATTACATTTAGAAAATCAAACTAAATGAATGATTGCTTATGTAGAAAGAACAATCACAGTTCGGAAAACCTTTCAAAACTATATGAATTAGTATGTCCTATACCTCCCGCTAACCATCATGTCAGCCAAATGCAAAACTAACAATCCGCACAATAATTGCAGGAAAATACCAAAATTCTCACCCACTTTCAACTTTATTTGCATGGATAGGAGAATAAAAAGATCAAACCAGGTTACTTCAAGTGAGAAAAAGCCCAGATAATGCTAAGAATTCAACAGAAAGGACATCTTTCCGACAATAGCCCCTGCCCCAACTCCTGGCCTGATTGAATGGCAACCGTCAAGGTTCTAGCTAAAATGTTGTTATTTACGGCAATAAATTATCATTTGACTTTCATGGACTCCTAATTAGATGGCATGTGAATGAGATGACTTACATTTACACAGCTCAAGATTACAAAAGCCAGGGTTGCTGTACAACAGATTGAACAGTCCGAAATATTTAAGCCCAAGTGAATGAGATCTCATGATCAATAAAGGTTACCGTGTTAAAACTTTAAATCAAATGAGCGGAAACAAGGAGTGATGTCACCAAGGTCGGACGAGCAAATTGGCAGTGACACCCAACAGGAAGTGGTCCATGCAAAACTATTTTGAATGTGTAAAAGATAAGGCGCAATGAACCGTCTTGATCCGAATCAAATCTTTTGCAGCAACTAGCGAAAGAGACAAAAATAACCAGCTACTCAAAAGCAATAGGCCCCTCATCAATCATCATTCAAGTTACTGAACAAGAAGGCCTTATTTCGTTTCGAACTTGAAAAGAAACGATAAACTTAATTTACTGAGAGAAATAGGAAGCACTTTTAAGAGCAGTCTCCTTTCTTTCTTTCTTTTTTTCTTCGCGTTTACCATCTCCCAAGCACTAAGTGGAGCAGATGGGGGAAATATGCCATTCTAAAGAAAAGAGAATCCCACTCTCTCCCTCCAGCACCGATGCCAAATCAGGGTCAAACGTATAAGCACAAACAAGCGAAATTCTGTATAGTGTACGGCAGAAAGCTAAAACAGAGATTTTTTAAACTAAGAAAGAAAGAAAAAGAAAAGTAGAAAGAAAACAGAAAATGCATACCGGATGGCCGAAGAGAAAGGCGCGTTGGAAGCGAGAGAAGCAATAAATGAAGAAGGTCTGGCTTGGATACGAACCAAAACGAGTGTCGGTGCCCCGCCAGGAATAGAAAAAAGAGGATGGGTGACAAAGACCGAAGGGGAGGAAGATAATTAATGGCCTCGAAAACCAATGCCCTCAATTTCGTGCTTCAAGCTCCAAAGCCTGATAGAATATACAGGGGAAGAAGAGGACGCGAGCTGCAGACGAGCACAGACTACAAAGTACAAAGAGCGTATATGGAGAAGCCGCGTGAGTTTCTGGGGTGAAGTGGAAGTGAGGGCTGATTAGCTTCGAAACTAACCGTTCAAAGATGTGTGCGTGAGAGAGAGAGAGAGAGGAGAGCTGGGAGCCTATCGTTTTCACCAGACAACCAGGGAAAATGGGGGAAAATAAACAATACCAGTAGTAGAAATAGGATGGTGACATCATAATGCGGAGCCGGGAGCCCCACATTAAGCGTTATTTTATTGGCTTTCTTAGGTGATCCTCTATGGATCCTTACCGTAGTAGACTTTTGATTAAATGGTGGGCTCCTTCGATTTGATGACTCGATCAGTCCTCTTGTCGTTTTCTGCTTTCTGCCGTCCCTCCTTTTAATATTTACTATTTTTTCATTTAAAAATATTAAATATTTTGCAACGAAAAAAATGTTAAAAATTATTTTTTTCATTTTAAAATATAAAGTAGGTTTAATTAAATATTACCTCTCACTAAAATAATTATTTATTTTTAAATTAATTTTATTTTTTATATTTATTTTTATTAAATACCTTACAATAAATATAAAATTAATAGGAGTATATTAAAATAATAATAATTATTAAACCTTGAAAGATTAAAAATATTTTACATCTTTTAATATTCAACTTCTTAAAAAATGTCTTATATTTTAAATGAAGGGAGTATAAAACATTTTAATATTTGAAGATATAATCATTACATTTTTAAAAATTATTTTTAATAAATACTCTATTAAATTATTTTATACTTATTTTAAAATAAGATACTCTATTAAATAGATATATATATATATATATATATTAATTTAAAAATAAGTAATTGTTGAGAAATAAAATTTAGTTAAAAATATTTTAAATTTTTAAATAATTAAAATATCTCCGCTTAAAAAAGTAAATTTTTTAATAGATTTTAGGATAAAAATGTCTCAAGCACTAAAAATTTTTACTTTTTAATTAACATAATGTTATCTCAAAATTAAAAAATAATAATTTTATCCCTGTTAATCTTAGATGGTTAAATATTAGTAAAAATCACGCTTAGTTTCCCAAGACAAATATAACTATTACCAAGTCCCACTGAATGACAAAAATAATCTGCAGTCCCTTAATCTTTATATGTGAATAAGTTTTGCAAGTGAAAAGACCCGTTCATCCTGACGGAATTAAAAGGAAAGAACGAAAAAAAAGAGAGAGGCATTCGTGCATAATGAACAACAAGAAATAAAATAAAATAAAAAGCTAGGATGGTAGTGGGTTGGGGTTTGAATAGCAAGACTGAGGTCAGGAGAAAGAATTGAAGCAGGGGTGTATTCAATCCCTTTTCATGCATGCCGATTCCTAGTATTGGTTTTTGATGGCTCTAGGTGTGTTGGGATCTTTTGGTGACAACTTCAGTGGGTCTCTTGTGTTGTTTATCAGTAGCCATTTAAAGAACAATATCGGAGGAGCCTCCTCTGGATGAATACAAGCTTTTGTTCATAACTTTAATAAGATTTCTCTCTTTCCCTCTCTCGCTACCCTTACTCATGCCTACAAAATAAATCATAAGTTGGCTTTATTGATGATGCAAAGAACAGTGTCTCCTTTATATTTAATCTGTAGGTTATTTTTAGCATGCTTATTTGGTTAATTATTAGTTTAACCTGTTGCTACGATAATTCACTTTTCACTTCCTTTCATCATCTCAACATTTGCAGAAGAATACTGATTTATTTCTCTTGGCTTTTGGGGTATGAAGAGGGTTATTGTTAGACGAGAATAGGAGAGAGACAAGCAGCAAGAATGAGATCTGTGTATTTGAAAGAATTGCTAAGATAGTAAATCAAACATTTTTTGAGCCACTGAAGATTATAAAGCTTCAGGGGAGGCCAAGGACAAAAAGATGGGAATCTCATCTTTAAAATATATTGTGTAAATATCCATGTAATTTTTCTCCGTCGACGACCCTCATCGGTTCTTGTTAATGGTCGAGGCAGCGACGCGCGGTCTTCCTTGACGGCAATTCACAGCCTTGGCTGGGGTGGCTTTGGTGGCTGTGATTTTCTATGGTGACAGTAGGTGAAAGAATCTTTTTTTCGCCCAGTAAGATGCGCGCAGTCGAGAAAGTCATGGCTTTTGCTTCGGAACCGTTCAATTTCAAGTCATTTCCAGAACTCGTGTGTCACTCCAGAGAGGAAGTTCACTTCTCAATTCTTGTACCTTTGGAGAAGAAGAAGCGGCGATGATGGTACATTTGGGTGATTGGTTATGTGGTGGGACTCATGGTTTTGATTTCAGTGACTTATTTTGGGGGGTTTTCATCGATGAGGCTTTTGAAGGCCAACAGGATTAGGGCCATGGAAAGACAAGCCGGTGAAGATTTGGTTCTTCAGAGCAAGTGGGTTAGCATGAGTAAAATGCCCTCAGCATCTATGACTAGAACTCAACCAATTCTTGAGTGCAATTTTCCACAGTTCTTTACGCTTTCCTGTCATAAGGCTGATTTTTATCTTCTAGTAATGTAATTGCCATAACTTGGTTTGCCTTGCCATTCTGGGAAATCAAGAATATGCCCAGTATTTTGACCAAAATGAACAAATGATTAATTGCAAGAATGTGCTTGATTGTTACTTGGCACCGTAAACTTCGGATAATCAATAGCCTGGAACAGGGAGAAAATATGATCGTAAGGTGCCCAGAGTGCATCCAAGGGGAAAGGTCTGTCAGCATCCAATTGGACCCATGGCTTCGCTTTTCCACTCCAATGCAACAGATTCATAGGGCTAGGGTGCAGATCTCAAAAGAAAATATAACTTTTTGCAAGGATCCATTTGCTCGAGACGAAGAGGAAGAAGAAGTAGAGGAGTAGATCTGGAATGGCGGTGGTATTGGAGGGAGGGCGGTAGCGCACGTGGAGGAAAGATAGGAAGATGAAGAGCCACACTTTAACATTTAACAATCAAATGTTAGTAAAAATTAATTATGAGGTGAAATTATTTTATTTTTAAAATTTTAAAATAAAATTGTTTTGATTAAAAGATAAAAATATTTTTTATTTTTTTATAAAACTTTTAAGATATTTTAACACTTTTTAATTATTTTTTAGTCAAATTTTATTTTTTAATAAAATAATTAATTATTTTTAAATTAATATTATTTCTTTATATATATCCTTATTTAATATGATATTTTATTTTAAAATTAAAATAAAACAATTTATTTGGTATGAACTTTAAAAAAAAAACACATTAATTATGTTTTAAATATTAAAAATATTTTGTATTTTTAAATATTTAGCCTCTAAAAAAAAAACCACGACAACTGGGGGTTTTGGCACTTTAGCTTCATATTTTGATTCTGGACACCATGGGGCATATTTTGCAGGTGCAGCTTCATTCTTCTTCTCTTGCGTTGCATCACAGTAATAACTCGTGTTTAATCGATTTAACGTTTTAGCCGAAAATCGCATGATTGTAAATTTGTAAAGATTTATCAAAGAAGTGGGGCAAAAGTTGTATATCCTTTTGAGAGCGGGCTTGATCGTTGTTAAAGTGGTTGTTGCTTTAGAGCGCCATCTCAATTCTCAAAAAGCTGCTTAGAAAATAAGGAGATGAAAATTATACTATGATGAAGACTGGAAAGAGATGATACGACGGGCGTGCATTATAAGAGGAAGAAGAAATTGGCGATAAAAGCAGGACATCATTATTAGAACTGAGATCCAAAATCCCCGATGATGCTCAGCTATTTTCGCTTTATAAGAGATCATGCCAGCACGACAATCTTGCAACATCATACGTTGTTGATCCAACCAGATTATACACTCATTGTGATCCTGACTCTATCATAAAGCAACGTCGAGTTTCGGCTTTCCAATTTCCATACACGAATACGTTTAAGATGTGCACACTTCTACGAATGTTCCTCTGATTTTTTTTCCCCTTTCTTCAGGCATAATTCAGGATTGTTTTTATATTAGTTTTCAGAAAAATATATCCATATTATCCATCCTTAGGTGTGTGTGCGTGCGTGTGTCTATACATATATACGAGTGTGTGTTTCAGGACTCCTAGTGATATTCAGTATTCTAATTCCCATCATAAATTATATATACAATTTTTTGCTTTTATAATATATTTCTTTTTTTATGAGGGAATAGCAAAATGCCGAAGGTAACAATAACATGTAGGATTAAACCTACCGATGAGCTACCATTTTAACTGTATTTTGGACACTTATTATTGAATAAATTGAAGCATTATAGCATTGAAATTGAAAAAAAAAAATGTTTTATAGTCTCACTTGTGGCTCATCTATGGTGATTAGGGAAAAAAGAAGCTAAAATGAGAGAAGATCAAGAACAGTTGGAATAAAGTGGGCCAAGAATGTACAACAGGCCCAAACTCTACAGTTCGCGGATGAGCTTGAAAATGTCCCTACCAATTCGCGGATTAGACCCCTGGAAGAGCAAAGGAGTTTCTGTACCAAACCATCCACAGTTTTATTGTGAAGAAATCTCCACCGTCCGCGGCTGAAGGATCCTAAAGCAAGTTTGAACTCTCTGCGTGAAACCATTCGTGGCTAAGGATAACATGAGTCTTGAATGTCCGCGGTCAAGAGACGAAGTAAGTTTTCGCCCACCCGCGAATCAAGGTCACAAGTGAGATGAAGTGTTCATTTCACGGCAGTCCGCAGTACGAGGATGCAAAGGCCACTATCATCTGCAATTGAGGACAAAAACACGTGGTAGAACTATTTTAAAATGCTGAAGCTAAATTAGGGCAAATTAAATAAGAGGAGGCGTGATCTAGAGTAAGATTTTAGGGAATAGCTGAGGGAAACACTTAGGGTCTATTTGGTTCGAGGGAGGGGAGAGGAGGGGAGCTCCCCCCCAATTTGGAGGGGAGGCTTTGGAGGGGAGGGGAGGGAAAATTTTAAAAATTTCCCCTCCCCTCCTCCTAACCAAATGACGGGAGGGAAGAGGAGCCCCTCCCCTCCCCTCCCTCCCAACCAAACGGGGTTTTAAAAGGAGAGTTAGGATTCTTGAGGAGGCATCTAATCACGCATTGGAGCAAGAGATAGTGGGAGACTAAGCAAGAGCACTATCGTTCTAATCTAGGAGTTGCTTTTTTATTCCCTTTCTTTATTTTTCATCAGATGTCGTCTTTGCTTATGGGATTTGCTGATTTTATTATGATTATGCGTTTCTAAATCTTGTGTCAGGGTAGGACGTAACCCGACCGGGATGAATTTACTCTTTACTTGCTGTGTTTTTTATTCCTGTTGTTATTGAAAGACTTATGTTTATGATTTAATGCAATTTTCTCTTTACTTTCATTATGGAATGTTTGGTTGGCCATCTTGTGTTCTATTTATGGATTCACTTGATGAATCAAGAGAAGAAAAGTGAATTTAGACTTAAGAGAATGGACAGAAATAATTGAATTAGAGATAATCTAAGTGTTTATGGTACTTTGATCATAGTTTAATGGGTTTAATTAGATGTTTTGAGATTTAGCGAGAGCTTATTCAATTATTGTGTTTAATTAGGCACACCTTAATTTATCAAGAGATAAGTAAGATATTTTAGTAACGTTCGTTGTTTAAATTGCTCAGGAGTCTCATTTGAGTAAAAGCAGGAGAGTCTTGTTAGGTGAAATTTGATTCCTAATTTTTTTTGATTGGTTGAATTAATTATTACGTTTGTTTATCTCATGTTTAATTAATCCTCTCTAAACAAATTCCTTTTATAATTAGTAATTGTTTTGTTAAAACAACAAAGATAACTGCTTTCCTTTGGATAAGATACCTGGAATATTTCAAGATTTTATTACCATATTAATCTGGTGCAATTGCAAAAGCAATCACCTACAATCTATTTCACTCACAAGGATGGTCTTTGACCATGCATTGTCTACTGTACATTTCTTTTTTGTCTGTTCGGTAGTGTCTTCCATCTCCCCAAATAATCATTTTGGAGAATATTTAATCTGGGAACAAAGAAATAGGAAAATCGAAATTGGGGGTACCATGAAGTTTTTTGCCAGTTCGGAACAGCTGATTTTTTTGAGTTGAGAAACATTTTTTATGAGATATATATACAGTTACACCCTGTATCGGCTTCAATTATGAAATGAGCATTATAAAACAATGATTATGTTACGGATTTCTAACGGAGATAATGGATTCATGATTTATATGATTACAATATCATATAAATTTTGATTCTGGGAAACAACTGTCAATTTTTGTATTCCCCTTATCGGTGGCCAAACTCACGGATGAAGTCCTCAGCATTATTTTTTATGATGAAATTGGATAGCAGACTCTGATAGTATCAAGCTGAATAGGAAAAAGTTGAAAAAAAAAATTAATGGCATATGTCGAAAATATATGATGTTAATTTCCAGGTGCATAAATAAAAGATGGATCAAAATGGTTGAATTTTGCGGTCTGGAGTTTGGTGAAGTTCGGAGCATTACAGCTGTCGATTAAATCATGTCACGCAGTAATTGAAAAGCTGTGTTTTAGATGGATGGGAGTGGTTTTAATACAAAATTTTTGGCAGCAAAATGCTTCTAATTTTTCCTTTCGTGAACCAGACACATTCAACAAGTAGTAGGAAGGCATTGACCATCTCTAAAGTACATATCGAAATCTTTTGCAGATTGTATTCTCCCATCATCTAGAAATAAAACCATGTAGAAGTCATTATCATAGGTTTCCCCTACAGATTTTGTTATTTCAAAATTTTGAATAATTCACCACACAAGCATATTAAAATGAGAAGGGCAGAGGCAGAATTTGTCCATTGCGGTGGCATCACAGTTAACGAATAATACTACGGTAGCGGTGGTCTTGTTTTCCGCAAGGTAGACGACAGCATAAAGAAACCCCTCTAGAACACGGCGTCTCAATACTTGCATGGCATAATTCTGTGACTTGATTTAATCGACGGATATGATACTCCCGGTTTCACCCTTCAGATAGCAAAATTCAAGGACTTTGGACCATGAAAGAATTGACAAAAAAACATGTCGGGCATTTGATGTCTGGAACGAAGTCCAATTTCCCACGGAGCTTTATATGTTCAGTTTGGTATTAAAGTTGAGCTGATCAGGTCTGTTGTGTGTTTTATTGAATTTCTCAGAATCAGAAAATGATTTTAAAAAGAGCTAGGAGCGAGCCCTACTCACCCCTCCCATTGGCCTAACTGCAACTGGGAGAGGTTTTGGATTGAGCCCGACATCGGTGACGCCCCCACCTAAATTACGAGTAGAAAAGAGAATATGGGCAAATTTTAATTTACAATCCTTGGCATCATAATAACCTCCAGATGCGTATTGTTTTCACTAGTATATTTATGCTGTATAATGTCCTCCAAGCATGCTCTTTTCGTGATTTGTTCTAATTAATATTTTTACTACATATTAAAATGTGGACATAATTTAGCTACTAATAAATGACACTAGCATCTTCACAGAACCCAACTTATGGCCCATTTACAGGAATTTCTGCTAGCCATTGGCCAGCCCGTCAGCCATCTCTGATGGCTTTTTTTGGTCCCACATCATTATGCTTCCCAGACTCACGTTCACCACTGATCTAGGGGCTTGCTCGTCCAGGCACACTGTGCGGCTACGATCCTGGAGCCATGCTGTGAAAGGCGGCTATGGCGAATTTGCCTGAGCTCATCAACACGTTGCCCTTCGAGGCAGTCCACTGGGTTGAAGATCACGCCTGAAGAAGACTTTATACCGAGACATACGCTGCTCATTTGATTTAGCAAAGTATCCGAATTTGTCGAAATGAAAGTTGGTATATCTTTGTATCGCAACGGCTCCCGTTCTGGCAACACTCTTTCATCTGCACCCACACAGATTCCATTCATTTACTACAAGCAAAATTAATTTGAACTGAAGATACCTGATAATCGCGTATGAATTTTGTCTTGCTTCTCTCACATATGTTCTTGGAAAAAATAATATCTATGTAATATTTAATTTCTTGTTATTTGGGCTCTTCGATGCTTTAGCTAGCTAGATTGGACATAACTTCAAACTCAGACTCTTAATATTCAAACTCAGATTCTTCGCTAAAACTGAAAATCACTCCATTTTATATCACTAATTAAGCCTTATTTTCATATTTTTGTGCATGGTCTGGCTTTGGACGCAATATTTTTAATTATAATATGTTTAATATATTAAATAAATAATAATAACAAATGTACAAGAATCATAAAATTTTAAAAACGAGTTAATATACAACCTAATTAAAAAAATATAATTTTAAAAATTTAATAAATATTTTAAATGAAAAAGGAAAAAAAATAAGAATATAAAGAACATTTTTTCAGTCAATTAGTAGTGATAGGTTTATACTATACATTTAAAAAATAAAAGGATGATAAAGAGGAGAGTAATATTGATAAAAATAATATGAATATCGTGTTATTTAAATAATACTCCCTTTGGTTCGCGTTATTAGTCCATTTCTAGAAGGTATATCCAATCCACAATATTAGTCACCGACAGATTAGGACTTTGCATTTCAAAACAAAATTCCTAAAATGCCCATCCCACTTTACATTGTTCACTGTCTTTGTCTATCAGTTGGCGTGCTCTCTTTCTCTCATTCTCTCTTCTTCTTGTTCTCTCACCAACTTTGCTCGCTTTTTGTTAATCCTTTGCCATTGAGCTCATCTTTCCATTGTCATAATTCTTCTTCTATTATTATTCGCACAAGTGTCGCTAATTATTTTGTGGTTTGAAATATCACTGGGTCTTGCTATTCAAGTCCGATAGAAGAGCGTTTTGAGAGTCTGTCATGGGATCAACTAACGGCATGCGTAGTCTATGATTCTCTTGCTAGGGAAGAAGATTCACACCCGCTCGAGCTCTTTGGCGAGGTAACCTCTTTGAATCAAAAGATTTTGAAGGCTCCTTATCCGCATGATTCTTTCTTCACATCTTCTAACTTCGTTGAGGTCGTGTGTGAGAAGAAAGCTCACTCATTTGATTTGAATGAAGATTCAATCGAGGATGGTGAAGAAATGTGCAGCGACGATGTAGTTTTGGCGTTCATGAAAGCAAGTGAAAAGACAGAGATTGTCTACCCTTTCGACTTGAACAAGTTTCCATTCCCAAAGAAAGACTATGCACATCTAATTACAGAAAAGAAGGATTGTAAGCTATTTATGTATGACCTTTTGCATTATATGCTTTGATTTGTCTCAAATTTCTATGCCTTTTGTGTAATTTTGGTTACTTTAGAATTTAAGCTTATGCTAATCAATGATAGATGTTAAGCTCACGGTCTGTTAGTCTGATGGATGATGATTTTCTATTCTGTTAATCTACTTCTACTCTCTCTGTGTCTCTGTTCCCTTAATGTGATGGATGATGATATTTAAATGTATCATTGCACTTGAATATGTTATAGTGAAGTTGATACTTGAATTTGTTCATATGTTGAAATCTTGTTCGAGTTGTTAAATATCAATTCTGTTTTAAAACTTATGATAATACAAGTTTAAATTGAGCTCATTCTTCTTAATTTACAATTGAGAACAATTTGTTCCATACTAGATTTAGTTTAACCTCAGCAATTTGTTCCTACCTTGAATTCTTGTCTAAGCCCTTGAATCTCAATTATGTTTTTAATATTGTCCCTAATTAATACACTTGTTCAGATTTTCTCCTATTTATTAAATCAACTTAATTCATTTCATGAATTAATTTCTCTTACGTCACTTGGTTCAGATTTTCATCACTTTGATTAGTTTTTTCCTTTCTCTTCTTTGTTTAACATGTATTAGAAAATAAATTTTTTATTGTCAATAGCATCTATTACAAAATATTAACTGTTAATATTATATGTTGCAATTTACACAACAAATTGTAACACAAAATATTAATCACCAAAACATAGAGGATTCACAAAAATATCTACTCCTTAATCTCAATCATTCATTTACTTGTGCTAAGTGCTCCAATACTTCTTCAATTAGGTAGGGATCACACTTAAGTTGATTAGGCAAGCCACCTCTTCTTTCTATTATATCCTTCTTCAAATGGCTTTGCTTATACTTGTTTGAACCTTTATCCTTCATAATGTTGATCATAGTAGCTTGTAGTGTTAGGAAGATCATATTCAATTGCTTAGATCTATAAACTTCAAATGACTTCTCCACAGCCTTGATAAGGTCATCTATAGTTTTAGGTGCTTCTTGGTATTGTAGTGCTTGAATTGTTCTAAAATAACCAAGATCTAAAATGTTTAAATCATGGGAATTTAGGGGTTAAGAAATCAAGCAAAAATCAAACCCACCATCACTTGCTATCATACAAAAATTCACATCACTATCATGAATGTGACAAGGAGAATTATCTTGTTGAACAAAAATGATTTCACTTACATGACTTGTTGGCCATTTGGCTTTGATTTCTAGTAACACTTTATCAATTAAGAAATATTTCATCACTTCTTTTGTAATTGAGGTAGCTGGTTTTGTTTCCATTATGCCTCTATTTCTGTCCACACTCCTTCTCCTTGCTGCCTCTTTTGTAACAAATGGAAACAACTCAATCTTCCTAAAAAAATTTCATTTTCTTGTGTATCAAATCTAGACCTAGCCATAGCAACTGAGAACATAACCTTACCAACATAATTCTTGTTTTTACATGTTCAATGTGGCAGCTTTTCCCCTATTGCTAAGTAGTAGGTATGGGATTTCTTTGTCGTGTAAAACCATTTTTCATCAATATGGATTATGATATGCATAGATTGAAAAGTTAGATCATTTGACTTACTTTCTTGTTCTAGCATGAAAAAACATCACCTCAATCTAGCAAGCATGTTTTTCTCCTTCAAAAGTGGTTTAATTACACTAGTGTGGCACCATAAAACTCCTTTTTTTAAGTTTGATAAGTGATGTCTTGTTAACCCCTAGCACACTTACAAGAGACCTATAAGTAGTTCTTTATTGTACAGGAATTGCTATGACTTGTTCCATGTTCACATGAGGTCCCTTTCTTCCACACCTGATTGTCTTTCTATAAGTTACATCCCCTATTCCTTAACTTGATGCCAAATGCGTTGAATCACTCTCATTGAAACTGAGTATGCTAAAACCATCTCTCTTATTGTAATATTGCTCAATTTACCTTGACAGCTTGAGTGTAACAAAATCTTACAAATGACTACACGTTCTTCATTTAATAAGAACCTTCTTTTACATAGTGATTGCCTTGGTGATTCAATTGTATTACCTCCCATATTTGTCTTTGTTTCAAGATTTTATTGATATTAGATTTTAAAAGTTTGTTTATGTCTACCCTACCTTCTATATAAAATATCAAATTGTGTGTGCATAACTAAATATCAAAAGTTTATACATGCTTACTCTAATATTCAATAAAGAAGTTAGTACTCGTGTTGCTAGTTACGCCATCAATGATTTGCATTCCAATTTGATTGCAAGTTTAAATTTCACTTTTAGCTTATAGGGAGTTCTTCATGTCTTTGTTGTGCTTGGTGATTATTCTTCTATAATCCTTAATTATATCATCTGTTATACCTGGTAATTATTATAGTTTTATAAGGTCTGATTGAATGCTCTCCTTCCTATTTTGCAGGTTATGGTGCTGATATACATTGCCAATATAAAGGTTTTGATAAACTAAAAGGTCTAATTCTGGGATAGTTGAGCTTGTATGGCTTTAGCTGTTGGAATAGCTGGTGGTGATTCCATGATTATTGATAAACTCCCTAAGGAGATCAATGAAATGAAGATCAAGGATGAAAAGGTATTAGAGGCCCTCTTTTCTTGATAACTCCTCATTGTTTCTTTTTGTCTTTTACCTTAGTTTTTCCTTTTCTAAAACTTGAATTTGCCCCCTCTAATAATTCCTTTATGATAGGAAATAGAGATAGCAATGGTAGATGGAAAGGAATAGTTCTAATTCCTTTGTCACTACAATTGGTGGTTGAAATGGCTAACCCAAACAAGTAGATTTCATGATTTCAAAAGTCTATACGAGTACTAATTTCTTCATTCAATATCTGTATCTCTTAGTTTCTAATCCAAGATGGTTGCTTTCTTATTGATTTTAGTTTCTAATCCAAGATGGTTGCTTTCTTATTGATTCAGGTTGAAGTTAGGAGTTCTCCTATGTATAAGATTGAAAGGAATAATTCTCCTATGTAGTTCTCCTATAACAAATGAAGGAAATGCTTTTAGAGATGCAAAAAGTTTAGTTTTTAAATCAGTTACTCATTTTGATTTAAACATTTTTACTTTTTGTGTATTTCTAGTTTAGTACTAAAATAATCAACAATTTTGATGCAATTGGCTAGGAATGCTTCCTGGGACATGGGCTTATGTGAGTGCTGGTGTATTTAGCTAAGCAATAATTGTAAGTTTGTGCATTCTTCCCCCATTCTTCAAAAAAAATCAAGTATTGGTAAACTATTAGTCCATCAAAAGCTTTTTCCTTTGTGGCAATTATGTTTTTATTTTTATTTTCTTTTAATCTATGGTGTGAGGTTGGTACAATATGGTCTTCGAGTTCGAAATGAAAGATGCTGAAATCTCAGTAGGCGTTGCTTCTTGTAAAATATGATTGCAATGTTAACAATGCAATCAAAAGCACATTGCAAAGCCATATCTAGGCAAAATAATAGGTGTAAGTGAGGTCATGATTGAGTAGGTTTATGTAGATTGATGTTTATGCATTGCTTCCAATATGATAGGTTAGCTGAGGTATTATTAAGGGGCCTTAAAATGTTTAAAATGTATGAAAGGTGATTATTACTCTAAACACATTATATTTGGATAGTTTTATTCTTCTCAGTAACTGAATATAAATACTAGAGAGTTAAATTTTACATAGGAATATTCTAAGTTTCATAAGGATAGATATCCTTACCATTTCTTTCTTTATTGATTGCATGTTGATTTTCACTTTGATTGTTGTTTAGATAGACATTCTTACACATAGGAGGAGCATTTAAGTTCAAGAAAATGTTGTCCTCGTCCCCACCATCTTCCTTAGCTAGAGCATTTAAATCACAAGATGTGCAGCAATTTTCCATGGTGGAAGGCTGAAGCAATTGGTGGTCCCATATGTTTTTGTTTCTTTTGTTTTGTTTTCTTTTTCTCTCCTCTTTTGAAGGATGTATCTTCTGAAATTTTATTTATAATTATTCTTTTTATTGTTGTTGTATTGGTATTGATGAGGTTGGTACATATAATTTATAAATAAGACCAGAGGGAATATATAGCAATGAATCCAAGGCAAAACCGTACATACCAATCTTTCCCACCATTAACACCTAGTTTTGATTTGGTAGATAAAGGGAGTGGAGTGATAGGTTTAGAAAAACAAAAGCAGAATTATCCAGGCAACAATTACTCACTATTTGATAATTGATCGGACTGTTGAAAATATTGGAGAATGGGAAGCCGTTTTCGATTGTCAAAAACTGTAAATTAGAAATCAGAAAAACTTGACCAAGATAAGAAGTCTGACTCGCTCCCTCTCTCACTTGCTGTGACATTCATATTCTCGTTACCCTGGCTCTCTCTATTTCTCACCGTCAGCAGGCCACGCCTCTCAGCCTATTGAAACATCCAAAGTTTTTGTCTTTATTCACCTAAACCAACCATGCAAGGTAAAAACACAGCCATATTCTCGTTCTTCTTCTCAGACGTCTCATGTCTTTTACCAAACCCCAACCCGGTTCAGCCGCCTGTAAAAACCTCTTGATTTTCCGATCGATTTTGGGAGCATTATAGCCGCCGATCATGGAATGGGCATGAGATAAGCCATCGGAGAAGGGAGGTGAATGGAAGCATTTGGAGAATGGAAGGGGTGTGAGCTACGGTGATGGAGAAGCCGTTGGAATGAAGGATGGAACCTAATTATTGAAGCATTGGGGTCAAGTGACCTTGAAAAGGAGCTGCTACCAGCACCAAGCATCGTCTTTTCTCTTGTCTCTGCTTTTCCATCCTCCTTCCGTCTGCAACTGCAAGGCTCGGGGCTCTGTGTAATCAACATTTACAGACACTCCCTCACTCCCTAGCTAGACACTTTGTTTTGAAATATTATGTTGAATAATACAAGGTGTTTTGAATATATATAATTAATAATTTTTTTAAAAAAATATTTTTAATTAAATAGTATAATTAATAAGGTTTACTAATTAAAATACAATTTTGAATGTGTTAATTAATTATTGGAGAGTATATAATTAAACTAGTTAAAAATTCTTATAATTCTTATGATTTATTATAGGCTCGGGCTTATTTAAATAAGACTTAATTTGTTTTTATCCCTATCCATCTACATGCATTACAGATCCCTTTAACAAACTTTGGGAACACACTTGAAAGTTTATTATTTAAATTATAAATTTTGTAAAATATTCTCAAGTCTCAAATCTTATAGATTAATAACTTAATTAAGGGTCTTGACAATTGAACAACGATCATTTAGAACTTATTATTATAAGTTATCATTTTCTTTTATAAGTTATAAATGATTGTTGCTCAATTACCAATACCTTTAGTCAAGTTGTCAATGTGTAAGATTTAAAACTTAAAAATAGTTTATAAAATTTATGAGGCCTTTAAATAATAAACTTTCTTTTATAGAACCTCAATGTACTTTTTGCAACATTTTTTCTTTCTCTTTATTTTTCCTGAGTCATGAGTGAACTCATTAGACTCTATCTATTTCTATATATAAAATATTTTTAATTGAATTATTTATATTAATAAAAATTTATTGTCTAGCTAAAATTATATTAAATCACAATAATTTTTTAATTTTACCTAATAATATCAATTAATATCATGGTGATCACAAGTAAATTATATAGTTAATATCTCTTTTCTTTTAAGATAAAAGCAAAATTGTTTAGTTATTTAAAAATATCATGATAATTTTTTATTTAAAGACATAATAAATTTATAGAAAATATCATAGAGAGTAATTTATAAATTCAGGAATTTTGAGAATTGCTCGTATCGAACCTACGATTACATACGTGGCATGAAGTAAATAAGATAAAGATAGAGTACTAAAACCTAATGCAGTACTATTTCTTTTTTTGGCTAAAAAAAGCCAATTTTATAAATCACTAAAAAATATTACAATCACTAATAGTCGATGTGAAAAAAAAAATTACACTCAAAAAAACTTAAAATACAACTTAACATATAACTCACAAAAACAAAAACAAAAAAAAAACAGTAGCAACAGTAACATATTAACTAATGCCCTGTCTATTATGAGAGGAACCAGCAAAAGTTTAAAAAAAAAAAATTATGACAATTAAAAGCTTTCAAATCAACAAGTGTATAGTGAGGAATCAGGAAAAGTTAAAAAAAAAAAAATTATGACAATTAAAAGCTTTCAAATCAACAAGTAACAACTCGGTAAAAAAGATGTAGCTATAATCAACAAGACATGATATCGTACACGAGCTGAGGGGAACGCGCGCGCGCACGTATAGAAAGTTGCATGTTCTCATTTCCCGGGCATTGAATACATCATGAGTTGGTATTTTGTCGTCTTCAATTTGAAATGTACTTTAAGCAATTTGTTTAAAATTAAAAAATAAATTTTTTGAATAATTTTGGTATTTTAAAAGAAGTAATTTATTTTGTGAAAAACAGATGCGTGGCTATCATCATAAAAATTGATTATTAGTTATATATTTTTAAATTTTATTACTTTTTTTTTGCCAACAAATTTTATTACAAATTGATGAACATCTATTTTATAAAAAAATATTTTATCATTTAATTATTTAAAAAATTTATAATATATTCATATATCCTTGCATTTTTTTAATATCATGTATCTCTGCATTTTTATGATATTAAATTAATTACTTTTTAAAAACTACTCAAAATAACCCTTCAAAATAACCAAACATATGCTTTTTTTTGGGGCAAAATTCTTATTATTTTGAAAAGCTTAAAATAAACATCTTCAATTATTATGAATGATTTTCTTAAATAAAGCTTAAGCAAACACACATTAGATTCAATTATTTTTAAATTTTATAATGTCTACGTAGATCTCTATTTACAAAAAATAATTTATTATTTAGTTATTTTATAATTTTTTAAAATAATCAAAAATATTTTGATTATTTTAAAAAATGTAATAAATTATTATAAAATTTACAAAATAGATTTTTTTAAAAAGAAGAAAGAAAACTAAAGCCGAAAACGTACTTTCATATTTTAATATTTTATGGAAAAACATTAAAAGGGGTATGTAGTTTTGGGTTTGCGGGGGCTTTTGCTTGCACCGTATTATTCCCCAATAGCCGGCTCTTTATATTTCTGCTTTCAAGGCAGATTCTCGTTAGAGGAGTCAAGGCATGTCAATGACGCATTGACGCCCCCTCTATCACCGTCATCGTCATCGGCCTCCATGAATGGTGTCGTCGATATGCGACACAAGATGACGTTGCACATGACCCTTTATTGGGGCCACAAGGTTGAAATTTTATTCCCCTGTTGGCCTGGGGATGACGTTCCATGTTCATCCTGGCCTTGCTCTCCGTGTTCTTCACTGCCCTTCTCGTCAAGTGCCTCTCCCATTGCCGCCTCGCCTCCGGCTTTTGCTTCGGACCCTCCTCCACGCCCTCAAGGTTGGCCTCGCTCATTTGGTCATGCTCGCCCTCGTGTCCTTCAACGTCCCCGTCTTCTTGGCTGCCGTTGCATGTCACGCCGTCGGCTTCTTTTTCTTTGTAAGAGGGGTTTTTCATGCATTCGGCTGCCAGAATCAATTTGGTCTTTCTCCCGTCACTCGTTAATTAAAGCTAATCCTGTATTGCTATATCGGTTTTCCCATGAAGTATGACTTTGATTCCTCTGCAGTTGAAATGACTTTGAATCTTGGTTATTCATAGTGTGGATATTTGAGTCCATTCTGTGCCCATCGAACTCAATTTGTCTGTGTTTAACTGTGAAGAACATGCTGGAGGCAAAGATCATGCAGAGAAAATAAATTGTCATATATGATGGGAGTGGGATTGACAGGTGAGAGGTGAATAGAGGATCGAAATTGTATGGGCGTTATTGTATGCAGAAAAGCTTACTTTTTTTTTTTTTTTTGCCAACGTATGAAGAAAAGCTTACCGAACCCGTAAGCACAGCCATTTATTGGGCAAAAGGATTTTTCCCAAAATTTGACCTATAGATACATCTATACATGTGCACACACTCGGTCTTCATTTCAAAGTAAATGTTTTGTTTGAGTTTTTAAGTGGTTTAGATTTGAGTAAAATCTAATGCTATTTTATTAAAATACTCTCGTTTTATTTTTTTCCAAAAAAACTACACTGGCTCCATTTTACCCATTTTGACTTGGATGAACTGCCATGCATGTACGAAACTTTGTGGTGAACCTCCATTTAAAGGCTCTGGATCATCATTAAATAATAGCTCATGCAATGTATTTGATCTATAATAATAATATTTTCACATACAATTTATAGGGCAGAAAATAGTCATATTTATAAGACAACTCAATGATTGTTGTGTCTGTTTTTACCTTTTTTGTTTTTATTAAATGTTAGATATTTTATTTTTAAAATATATACATATATATATATATTGGTGACTAAAATATATATATTTAATAGATGTAAAGTTGTAAAAGTTGTTAGAATTTTAGACATAATTGATGAAATTTAAACTTTTTATTTTTTCCAATAAAAATGTTGAAAATGATTAATAAAAAGAAGTGGAGGGAGTGCTTTGAATATCAGATTGAGTGATTATATGTTTATTGTCATATTAAAATAAAATCAAAAGCTTGGGCACTGGGTTTACAAAATTCAATCCATCTGCTCATTGTCGTTTTACAAAAACTACAGCCTCGTGAATTTTTTCCCATTCATGGGCATGATCACATACGAAAAGGAGGACTAAGTTTTTTTTTTTTTTTTAACAAAAAGGGAGGATGAAGTTGAAGAAATGGGCGAAGGGCATTACTGGGAGAGGCTTCGGCGGCGATTGAGTGTTTTCTGAGTAAAAGCCCGAATGAGTCTGGGCTTTTGCCCTTTTGGTTACGGGCCACATCCACCCAGATCTCCATGCGTCATCCCCCCCGTCTTATTACTTTCACCTAGGGCTGCACAAAATACAGGACGGCACTGGACTTCACCCTAACCCGAAGTCCGGTCTTTTTCATGAAAAAAACTGGGTTAGGCAACCCGTAATCTAGTCTTATCCAGTGATAACCCGAAGATTAATAGGACCGGACTTGGTCCATAGGACTGGGAGACTGGTCCTGTCAGTCCAGTACTCACTTAGCTTTTTTTCCCTCTTTTTATTCTATGAGAGGCAATAATCCATTCCAACATAATAAACTCAATTAAGATAGTAAAAACACTTATAATAATAATAAATCCATAATAATTTCTAACAATAAGAAAAAAAATATTTTTGTTATAGTCTAAATTATTTAAATTTATGAACTTTAACAAAAATAGTACTCAACAAAATTCAACAACACTATATTACAATAACAATTTAGAAACAAACTTAATAAATCTTTATGCAATCATCTCCTTAGCATCAATTACACTTTAAACATTTGTCAAAAATAAATTAATTATAATTATAATAAAAAAATTAATAGGACTGGACTGGACCAAGTGGTCCCGATGCCTGGTCTCTTGTCCAGTCCAACCCGAAAAAATAGTCTGGTCTTTTTAGTCCTTTTGGTCCTGAAGGACCAGTGACTATACAGACCGAACAAGATTGAGACCATCTCGGGTTGGACTGGACCAGACAGGACTGGAAGACTTTTGCACAGCCCTACAGTTTCACCCATCAATAACCTCCCCATTACCATACTGCCATCTCCAATTCAACGTTCTCTGCTGCCCAAATCACATCAAAACACGTAATCCACGCGGAATCAACGAAGCAGCACACGTTGACATGGATTTGGCATAGTATAATACACGTATTTTCCGCTTGTATGAGGCTTGATATTTTTATACCAATATAAAACTTCACATTCGCTTATTAAAAAAAAAAAAAAAAAGGTTCTATTCAATCATAAATTGTGCCAATTAAACGGTTTTGGTTTTTATTATATTTATGTTATTTGTTTTCAAAGAGGAACGAGTCTAGAGCCGGAAAATGGGCAGGCCTGGCTTATATGGGTTCGGTCCTTATGGGCCCAGCCCATAAGAGCCTAGGCCCATAAGCCCGGTTTTTCATTTTTGAGCCATTTCTTGAGGCTCGGTCCTTATTTTTAGGGCTCAGGGCTGAGCCCATAAGCCCTACTTCAAAAAAATTAAAAAAAATTTAAAATTAAACATAATAAATTACTTAAAAATATTTTAAAATTCAAAATAAAATAAATCAAGATATACATAATGTTCAAGAACTTAAACACCACATATTTAAAAGACTAAATAAATTCAAACACCCGTCAATCTAAATCTAAATCTACATCCTCATCATTGTCTATAAACAAAATATTAGAACCCTCGGAAGTTGGTCCACTTGATGAAGGTGGAGGAGGTTCAATGGCAATATACTCTTCAACCACTTCTTCTTCACCTACAATAAACATTAACCAAACTATATCATTATCGAATATATATATATATATATATTTATTACAAGACAAAATATACAATTACTGTAACATCCTGATTTTTATATAATAAATAAATTATGAAATTTAGGTTTTGAGGAAAAAAATGATAATAATAGAAATTTATATTATTTGAGGTTATTTAGAAATGATATTATGGTTAGGTATTTAATTATAAATTTAAAAATTTAAATTTAAAATCACATAAGCAATATTTAGTTAAGATATAATACATAAATAATTTTTTATTGTGTGTTAAAAAAAAAGAGAAGGTAGAAGGAACAAAAAAAAGGGGAGGTGGAAGGTTGTTGTTTCTAAGTCCCACATTGGTTAGATGAGGGAAGAGAAGAGGTGCCTTCATGTATAAAAAGGAGGGGGTGTGTGCATTAGGAAGCATGAGAGGCTAAGATACAATTTAGAAAAAATTATAACTTTTGGCCCAAAGGTTTGAATAATTAAATTCGAACCTATAGTTTTTTTTAATATAATTTTGGGACCACAATCCCATTTTTATATTATTTTTCTCTCTTCCTCTCACGTTGCTCGGCGTTTTTCTCGCAAGAGGGGATCATTTTCTTCAGGTATGTAGCATTTAAAAATTTATTTAATTATAAAATTAATTTTATAGTTATTTTCTAAATAATATTAGCTTTCTAGTGATATGATAAGATAGAGTAAATATTCTGATTAGGATTTTTTTTCTATAGGATAGTTAATCTGATGATATGATGGATTAAAAATATAGGTTAAAACTCTTAGGAATATAATAAATATTATAGAATACTTTCTTGAGGTTGAAACTCATGTTTAAGAATTTTTAAGTTAAAATCTAGATCTATATGGTCGAATTTATGTGGAATCTGAGATGTAGGGATGAACCTCTGATTATTAAATATTTATTTAAGTATGAATAGGTATTTTTGAGGTTATAGAAAGGTGATTTGAGGCTTCAGGATAATTCTAAAATTTTTAATTTATTTTTGGGTGAATTTTTAGAATATAGAAGGATGAAATTGTGATATTAGAAGTAATTTGAGGCTTAAAAATAGTTTATTAGGGTACGAGAATTTTAGAAAAGAATTTGAGAAGTTAAATGAGGCATAAATCTTAAATTAGTGTTAATATGGATTATAGATCTAAGACTTTCTAACTCTTTAAATTAGAGTTATGTATTTTAATGTAAAATTAATACATAGTATTATGAAATAACTATGTAGATTGTGTTGACAAAGATAGTGGTGAAAGAGGAGTTGTGAAGGGGAACTTGTTATTCAAGACACAAGGTAACCATTATTAATGTGTTGTGATGGGTGTGTTTGTGAATGGTTATGTGTTATTTTATTGTTTGGAAAAATTATGAATTATTGAAAATAAATACTGTTATATACTTCTGTGAAATCATTGCCAAATGGGTTAAAAATTTATTTTTGTTTATCATGATGAGATATTATTGTTCAGATATATTCCTGTTTGGATATTTGAATGATGCATGACTTATCAGGGTATTTTAATGTATGGTGTTAATGAAAATTTTTGTTCGATTAATTATTACCACGTGGTAAGCCCTCATTGGACCCAATGAGTGGCGTGTCGCTTGGTCCAACTCACCTTTGACCGGGTGATTTGGCGTCCGAACATGGTGAAAGGAGGATATAAGGTGCAGTCATGCAATTAAATACTTGTTCGGTTTGTTTGAAAATATTATTCAGTTAAATGTTTTGTGTGCCCACTTAGCAATCGCATGATTAGTTACATCTGCATGCATTATTACATATTAATTTTTGGTTACTGGGACTTTTAAGTCTCATTCCCCGTGGTTAATATTTTTACAGGAGCGAATCCGGCCGAGAAAGCATCAGAGGTGTAATTATGGTGTATGAGACACCATCTTTTACGTTGCCTCTTATTTTGGATTATACAATGTATCTTGTGCCAACTTAGGACATATCTTGTGTGTGGAGCATGTAAACTCTAATCCTTTTTACTAAATACATTTATATGTCCAAGAGGATTATGTCTGTCCCTTTTGATTCATGACCTAATTTGAATAACATGCTATGAGGATCATGTCTGTCCCTCATGGTTCTAATTGCTTTTTGAGATATTTTAAGACCTGTGGTATATTGTCTTGGATGTATCATGGTAGAAATTTTTCTACCATGACAAGGGTATGATAAAGGTTCAATGAAAAAAAGAAAAAAAATGATTTGTTGAGTTAATAATTTGCAAAAAATCAGTTTGTAAATTTGAGGGTGTTACAATTACCATATAATGGGGGCACAAAACCATGTAACCAATTGCGGGTACAAATTAAAGCTTGCACATTGTCTGGAAGGAGGCTAGAATGATACTTTGTCAAAACACGAGAGCCTATGCTAAAAGCCGATTCACTAGCTACTGTAGTGATCGAAATACTTAAAATATCACATGCCATCCTTGAAAGGTTGGGAAATCGTTGCTGATTGGTCTTCCACCATTGCAACACATCCAACTCTGGAAACTGGTGACCATCAAGGGAAGCTTCTTCCAAATAATAGTCTAATTCAGATTTACCAACGAAAGAAACATCCCTACTCTTGAAATTAAGAAAATCCTATATTTACAAAATAAAACAAAACATATCAAACAAAGAATTTTAAACCAATAAAAATAAGATAATGTGTATTAAACAAATAAGAACTTACACCATAAAGCTAAGTCCAAGACATGGCCGGCTCCTTCTTCTTCTCTACCATCCTTCCACTTGTGCTTGAGCTTGGTTGACTTGGTGTTGGAGTTGAACTTGATGTACGATTATTGGAAGATCTACCCATATCTTTGTATTGATCAAATATATAATACAACTTTTGCTTGATGTGATCAACTTTCATGTAGTAATTCACAGGATCAATCAATGAGTAAGAAAACTTGATTGCTTCAAGCTTTGCTCGTGGATCAAAAACGCTTCTAATTGATAAGATCACACTATAGTCACTCCAATACTTGTCAAATTTCTCTTTCATTCTAGTTGCCATATTAGAAATCACAGGATCACGATTGCTAATGGCATCATTCAACAAAATCTCAATTTTTGCTATTTGTCCAAAATACATGTTTGAGGTTGGATAAGATGTGCCAGAAATCAAAGTTGTGATCATTACAAATGGTTGCAAGAAAGAACACATTTCCTCTGCTCTCCTCCACTCTTCATTTGATAAGGAATGCTTAAAATTAGTGTCACGACAAGACAAGCAAACAAAGGCTCTTTTATATCTAATTCCACTTTCAAGCATATCATAAGTGGATTCCATCTAGTAGGCACATCTAATTGCAATCCTATCGACGTGTCAATACCACTAACTTGCTCAACACATTGCCTGAAAATCTTCATCCTGGACTCAGACACCTTAACATACTTAAACTGTCTCGAATTTTATTTTTATTGCAACATTTGTCACCTTCAAACCTTCTTGAACTATCAAGTTCAAGATATGTGCACAACACCTCACATGAAAGAATTCCCCATCACAAATCAAGTTATTTTGCAAAATCAACCTCTTTTTCAAGATCTCAACCATACAATCATTTGCAGATGTATTGTCTAAAGTAACAGTAAAAATCTTCTTTTCAATCCCCCAATCACACAAGCTCTCAAAAATTTTGCTAGCTAATTCATGTCCAGAATGTGGAGGCTCCATTTTACAAAAAGAAAGTATTTTACTGTTAAGCTTTCAATTTTCATCCACAAAATGTGCTGTCAAGCATGTATAACCTTCAGATGTTACAGCAGTCCAACAATCTGAGGTCAAACATATTCTACTAGGACTCTTTGACAAAATCACCTTCAACTTGTCTTTTTGTAGCTCATAAAACCTCCTAATATCTGACACAGCAGTTTTTCTACTTATAATCTTAACATCGGGATTACATTCCTTAAGAACTTGCCTAAAAAGAGGAAATTCAATAAAGGAATATGGCAAATCATGTTCAATAATCAACATCCCCAACAACTCCCGTATACGCGGATTATTGATTTGTCTAGATCTAACATTGCCTTCATTATCCAACATCATCAAGCCAATATTATGAAACTTTGGAAGAGCTACACATTGTTTAATATGACGACTTAGATGTGAAGTGCCATGATTTCCACCACATGCTAATAAAGTGCCACAACTATTACACTTTGCCTTAGTTGCCCCCTCTTCATTAACCACCTTAGAAAAAGACTTCCAAACATCCGAGGTATAACTTTTAGCTTTCTTAGGTGGTTTTTGACTAAATGTAGTAAAATTGGAGGGAGTTAATTCTCTTTTACCATCCCCATCCACTGACTTATCATTAGTTTTGGCACTAGATGATGACATACTGTAGACAACACATGAATACCAGAATTAAAATAAAAAATAAAACAACATAGCAGCAAGTCAGCAACCCAGCAACCACAGTAATATTAACATCAAATTCAAGCAACACATCAAATTGCAGACACATGAATAATAACGCAGCAACACAGCTTTTTAGATGTAAATTTAAGGCTGAAGCAACTTAGGGGTGTCACCTACTTTTCATATGTAAAGCAAAATCAGAGAAAGACAGATAACTAGACGCACCTGAAGGCTGATGAAGAGTCTTGAATCCTAAGTTGTTGGAGTCAGAGTGTGATTGAGTGAGCGCAAAGCTTAGGATGAGCCACCAAAGCTGAATCTGAAGCTTAGGAGAGCAAGAGGACGAGCCACCGAAGCTGAATCTAAAGCTTAGAAGAGCAAGAGGACGAGCCACCGAAGCTGAATCTGAAGCTTAGAAGAGCAAGAAGATGAGCCACCGAAGTTGAATCTAAAGCTTAAGAGAGCAAAAGGACAACTGAACGAGCCACCGAAGCTGATCTGAAGTTTATGAGAGCAAAGAAGAGGATGATTGGCGAGCAGTGACTGGACGATGATGAGCGATCTCACCTCGGCGACCTGAATCTGAAGGTTAGGAGTTATGAGAGCAACGAACAGGACGACTGGGGAGCTGCGACTGGACGAGGACGAGGATAAGCGATCTCGGCGAGACGGTGACTTGAATCTGAAGCTTAGGGTTTTGCAGTGTGAGGACTGACGGCTGATTGTTGATGCTGAGGCACAACTTGTTTCGGTCGTGTGAACAAAGTGATCGCGTGAGTGTTTTGCTGGCTTGCGTGTTGCGTCTTCAGGACTCAGGAGTTGAAGACTTGAAGTCAATCTCACGAGTTAGGAGTCACGAGTCACAACACCGTTTTGATCTGAGACCGGGAGAAGGGGAGAAAAAAAAAGAAACCGAGCCTGGAGGGCCGCCCGAGCCCGAGTTCGTTTTTTCAGGGCTTAAAAGGGTCGGGCTCAGAAGCCCGATTTCCTAAAAAATAGCTAATTTTTCAAGCCCAAATCCTTATAAAAATGGGCTTAAACGGGCGGCCCTTCAAGCCCGACCCTTATTCCCGATTTTAGGAACGACTGCGTGTTCTCTTGAAGGACAGCTTAAATATTTAATATTTGCCCCGAAACTAGTTTTGCTTTTTGTTGGTCAAATATCATTCCCTCGAATAATTCACCTAAATCCGGATATATGTCATGATGTCATCCATATGTTCGAGCATGAGGTCTCTGGTTGCGGACAAATAGGAAGCGTATCATTTAATCAAGGCAGCGAATATGATTTATTAACTGTTTTTTTTTAATCAAAACTGAGTAACTTGAATTATATATGATATGATATTAACCTCGTATATTTAACATACTTTTACCCAATTAAATCAAAGTAAATAGATTTTAATGTATTGGTAATATTAATAACAATAATACAGTATAGAATAAATAATTTATGAATGATAGCTACGTATTAATTTAATTAAGTAGATAAATTTTGTCGGATATAATATTCCACATGGCAAAGGAAACAACTCCGTGACATTCTAATAATGAATTGCCTTTCGTTTTCTCGCAATCCACGATGACACCACAAAACCAAATTATTGTGATAGCATGCCTTGCATTGCATGCAATTGGGAGTTACCAATCTTTAATTTATTTATTTTTGATTTCAATTCTGGAATCAAATCAATCGCATTCAGGATCATTACCAACCAACCGTGTCGAAATATTTGAAATATTGGTGGAATCTCTTGCAAAAGATACTCCTCTAACCCACCAGACTAGAAAGGATCTGTGTCATATCGTCAAGTGAAGTGGAGGAATTTGATTCCTTTTTTCTTTGAAAAAAAAAATGGTAGTTAACATTTACACGGAACGCCGACATTCACATTCAGTGTTAGATGGGAGGTTCTTTTTTCAGAAAGGGAGGCCCACAGGGCCACAGCGAAGTGATTTTGAATATTGATCCGGCATCCAATGAATTTCTCATTAATTATGTTTCTTCACACGTAAACCGCGAGAAGGATCAGCGCTCAAGTTTTTATCGGAATAATAATAATAATAATAATAATTAATTCGTGATGCCCTTAGATGTTGTAATCCTACTCACCAGGGTGATGTGTTAACTCCTCCGCACCTTCACCATCTTTGCTGGGCTTGTATGACTATTTTTAATTCGGATTTTATTTTATTAGAGACAGCTTCTCAAGAAGATTAGAAAAACACATGAATGAAATTTTAATTTGAAACCTCAAGTAAGCTTGTCTGATAAAATTTAAAATATATATGTATGCATTCGAACGTACAAGCGAGTCTGCAATGGATCGATTGAGTATTATAGATAAAGTACTGTACAGTAGTGCACATGAAATGAAATGGAATGAAGCCGTGCCTTTTCTTCGGTGATAAATAAAATAAGGATGGTGCACCTCTGAGAAGTGAGAATGCAAAACGTAATTGTGTTTTTTGAGGTGCAAAATGAGTCACGCAACAGCAACACACTAACATTCTCATTTGCGAGTATTTTTTGAAATTAAACTCGCTAGCGCAGTTCTGACTCTTAATTCTGTGCAGCAATAATCAATGCGAAAGGTTGGTACAAATTAATTTTACGAAAGGCACCGCCTGGTATTCACAAAATTAACGATGTTATTTCTTCCAAAAACCATATCGCTACTGTTCCTTTGCCTTTTCATGCCTTTTTCATGAGGAACGAATGATTGCCTCTTTCATGGATATTTCTAAATTCAATAACATGCGTGGTTCCCAGTTTTCCGTTACCACGTCTTTTGCACGCCCGCCGGTTAAAGTGTATATTTAATTTTTTTAGCTTCATATAAGTTTTTATTTTAATTCTTTATTTTTATAAAGCATTTTTTAATTTTTTAATTCTAATATTATTAATTTCATCACAAAAAATTTGTACATTAAACTATCAAATTTTGATAAAACATTATCAAATATTGATATATTTAATTTAATTTTTTTAAGTGTATAAAAAATAATTATTTAAAACTAACAGTAGTGTTAGGGTTAGAGAACGGAACATATACTTTTTAAAATTAAATGACTAAATTAAAATTTTATATACAGTTAGAAGATTAAAAAATACACTTTAGCTGTCTAGTATAGATAATCTCTCTCTCTTTCTCCCTAGAAAATTGTTGAAAAGGATGTAAACATTGTATTTTATCTGGATTTTTATATGTAAAATTAAAATAAATTAAAAAATATAATAAAATTAAATGAATAAAATGAAAATGAAAGAATGGGTTTTTTTTTATAATAAAACATACTCTTTTTTTCTCAAATTATAAAACACTTTAAAAAAAATTATTATTTTAAAACATAAGACACTTTGATAAAAATAAAGTTTTATTAATGATACTTTTTTAATATTATTTTCTCATATATTTTCTCCCTTCAATAATCTTTCATCAATGAAGTATTAAATAAATGTAATTTTAAAAGTTTGTATTTTTTTAAAAAAAATAAAATTATAAAGTATATTTAATAATCTTTATTAATATGTGATATTTTATTTAAAAGTGTTTTATAATTTGAGACGGAGAAAATAAAAAATATTTTCATAATTCAAATTAAAAAAATATTTTTATTTTTTGTGACCTTCAAATCCCCACAATAATGATTTTATTAAATTAAATTTTTTAATTTAAATTTGAAATAATGAAAGCAAAAGTCAAGTAACAATTATTGAGGTTTTGATTTGACATGATCGGGTAATTGATTAGAAAAAACCCCTAGTAGGGTCCATAAAAGGAATAGTAAGAGGAGGAAAAGAAAAGGGTGGAAAATTTGAGATAGGTCAAACGGGTGGACAAAAAGATTGAGAGAGAAAATTTGAAGGAAGGAAGGGAACGAGATGGTGCTTATTAAGATGAACATCATCTTCTTCTTCTCATCTAATCTTTTCAACCATTAAAGCAACTTAGGAGCAGCCGAAATGGTAAACCTGCACATCTCATAGTCTTTGCAAATATAACTTTACCTTCTCAGCTGAAGAAATGGTAGAGAATACAACTGTCAAAGAAAAAGTACGGTTATTGTTTTTTAAGTAAACCTCGGAACCTAAGGAAATTGTAAATGCCTATTCGACAATCCGAAGCATCAGTCCCCCACTACCCCAAGTACTATAAGACGTCTGTCTGATAACAAGTATAATTCCCATAAGTTAAAGGCGCAAGATAGATGCAATGATTAGAAAGTAGATGTCTCAAAGATAGAAAAGAATAAAAAAGGAAGCCAGTAATTAGAGCAATATTGATTACCAGCTTTAGAGCATAGAACTGCAGTTTTGAAGAGGCCGACATGAATCTTGCAAGATGGAATGTGGAGAGGGAGGGGCAGAGAGTAGCTTTGAAGAGGCCAACTTTGGTGGTCCTGCTGCAAGCCTAGATTCGAGGAGGAGGAGGAAGGAGAGGAAAGAGGTGAGAATAGGGAAGAATAATCAGGTAAGAAGGAGGTGAGGAAGGATGAAGGATGAAAGAGTAAGGAGAGGAAGATGCGTTGCTAGTGGTGTAGAGGTCGTTGTCAAAAATCGCGATGGGCAATGATGAGGAGAGAGGAGAGGATTTGGTTAAGATATTTTGGTCATTTGAAGCTCTGTATTAATGTCAGCGAAGGGTATCAAATTTGAATCTCTCCTCGGTCTTTATGAGCAAACAAATTTTTAGTAGTCTGTTTGGGTAATTTTTTTTTTCTTTTTGGGCCTAAATGCAGTGATGGCTAGCTAGCTAGTTATAATCAATTATACTCAACTAATACTACTAATTAGGATTGTTAATGCAAGAATAGCACGAAATGAACAATTGGGGTGTGATTATTAACAACCTTTTAGAGTGAAAGCTAAGTTTAACTGAACACTAATTAGGTAACAATTAGTTGGCAAAATGAAGGCTGGGCAAGTATAGGAAATATTCTCAACTTGGTACAAAAATAATTAGGCCCTATTTAATATGTAGCATTGGAAGGTAGGGATTGGAATCATGTTAAAGTAATACCACCTTTGATATATTTAGTATGAATAATTCACAAATACTTGAGATTGCTCAGCCTTAGGTGAGAATACTCAAACCTACCACCCCATAGTGCGGTAAAGTTAATCTTGGGGTTGAAACTTTCATGACAAATATACCCTCTTGAAGAATGCTTGGACTTGTCCTCATCTCCTTCACCTCATTTTCTCAAACACGTGGCGACGACTTCCTCCCTTATTGACAAACAAGCAACAAATGACTAAGATCGAGCTTGTAAGTTTCTATAGTTTTATTCTTCTCCTTTTTACATAGTTCCCTTTTTTCTTGTGTCGCTTGAGCATGTTGAAATCTTGTGGAGAATTGATGTAGACAAGAACTTGAAATGAAAGGCCAGCATTCTTGGACGAGATTGACGTCAGTGACCTGGAGCCAATGTTCTTAAATGAGCCAGTGTAGAATTGGGTCCTGTAGCGAGAAGGGTAGATGAATAGGGTGATCACTGGTGAGATTAATGCCATAAGAAAACTTAAATGAGACTAACATTGGTGAGAAGCAAATAAGGAGATGGTTGGGGTAGCTGGCAGGGGGAAGGGAGGGTCGAGGTTCTATCTTGTTAGAGAAAATAGTTTTAGGGTTACAATTTTTTTATTAATTATGAGGGATATTATAATTTTTTCATAATTTATGTTTAGTTGTAAAATAAAATAAAGATAAGTATTCCCTAAAATTATTATTTCACACTAAACATAATTTTAAAGCTTTATTTTCAATACCTATTTCACTTTAAATCCAAATTCTCCTATGTTTAGGCCTACATACCAAACAAGTCTTGTTGTTTTTGAGCTTTACCAAAACTCTTTGTACTGACTTGAGGTGTAGCCCAATTAAATTATTTCATTTTGAATTATTCTACATCAACAAATAATTGCATATTTCAAACAAATCTTTCCGTATTTGCAACTTTATTTTAATAATAAACGATGTATAAAAGTTTATGATTATTTTAGTAATTGTTGTTAAGATTTCAATGGATGATGGTCATCAGTAGCCTAATTCTCAAAGTTTATGAGGAGTAATTACAATTGTTTTTGGCAAGGAGCTACATTTAATTGTATTATTTGGGCATATAGAGAGAGTGTTGAGTTGGCTGTGTTTTGACCCAAAAAAAAAAAACAGAGAGAGAGAGAGAGGGTAGATTTTATGATGCAGGCTCAGGATATGTATGCAGCATAAATTAAAGATTTAAAAGCTTTCAATGCAAGAGAAAAAGGATAGTTTTTAATAGAATTATAATGATGTGATTTATAAATAATATTTTTAAATTTATAGGAATACATTTTATTCAAAATATTTTCTGAATTTTTTTATAATAAAAGATTTCATGTGTCATAGCATATTCCAAATATTAAAAAAGAAGTATGAATTATGAAGTTAGTATACAAAGGATAGTCCTAAAATGGACAACGATGGGGAGGGGTGGGGAAAGATTCAACGAAAGGAGCAGCAGTTGGAGACTTGGAGTTTATCGACGGTGATCACCAATCCCACGCCCCACTTCCACCCACTTTCCCTCGTTCCCCACTCCCCACCCTATGTTTGACTTCAACCCACTCCATGTTCCTCCTATCACTTTCTCTCTCTTGAAAACGACAGTTGATACATGAAAGCAAAGTCAATACTCGACTTGTTATCAATATCCCCTCTCTTTACTTTTATAATTTTCTCAGCTCATGAAGCTCAACAAACATTAAAATGAAAAATAAATTGACAAGAAACCAAGCGAAAAATACATGCGTCCACACTCCACCATGTGTACATTGTCATTACTTTTATATGGAAGAAAATATAACTGTGTCTGCATGCTAACTAAGTTTGCTAAATCCACCCCTCGCAACTTGAAGTGGTGTAACTACGATTAAAGTCGAGATTGCCAGGCTCAGCATATTTATTTATTTATTTATTCACAATACAAAGGATTATTAAAAGGCATCCTTAATTGTAAAGCCACAATCTTTACCCGTACCACTGCCCTGCACTGGTCTCTTCCCTTCTTTCCATCTTTATGCCAAAGCTTTATTATCATCCTCTAACTGTCAAATTCATTCCACCCTTTTTCTCTCTTATTTTCTTCCGTCTGACCTGGGGGTCTAACCCCACCAAACAAAAACAGGAAATATTCTCAATCCAGCACCATTCACTTCGATTCTTCCTAGCGTCCATCCAAAAAGATTCCCCCCTCTTCCTCACAGTATTGATTTCATTCAGTCAAAAACTGCCAAAACAGCATCATGAAATCCTTCAAGCAGTCGCCTCCACGTCACATGGCCACGCCCCTCAATAGGTCCATTCTTGAGGCAGCCTCGTCTCGTTCTGCAAACTTGCTGGCTCCTTCCGTGATTGTCGCTTCTGCAACGAAAACATGCCGTCCTTGTTACTCACCAGAACTTCTGCAAATAACGTGATCCCAAAACCAATTGTTAGTCAAACGGTAGCCACATCTTGAGCGTATTAGTTTCACTCTTTCACTCTTCTGAGACTGCTCCCCAGTTTTTCTAATCTGAGCTGGCTTTTCCCTCAAGGGACTTTCAATGAAGGCCAATATGAGTGGTTAAATAATAAATAACAGATTGTGATGGCAGGTAACAAGTTGGGTACCTTGCAAGGGAGGGAATCCGCCGGCTTTGGGTCCGGCCGTGGCGGCCATTTGGTCAAAGTGGAGTTGTAATGCCTGCACCACTCTGGCCGGTATCAATACAGTGGAGCAACCTGACATGTATGCATCACCTTTTTAGATGCAAATATCCAAACCCCATCTTATATTTCTGCCATAAAATTAAAATCTTTTTCTTTTTTATTTTTCTTCTCTTATGATGCCCAAAGAATCTAACTTTTTGAATCGAGCATGCATGTGCTGCATTTAATAGAATATTCCATCTCCCGCAGACGGTCGGGATTCCAGGTTAAAACGCATCTTTCAAGGGGGAAGAAAACAAATTCGGACCAAAACTCGCGATAAACGGTTAAATTATAATTTAAGACGGTTGATATTCCATTTCAGGGCCAACTACTTCAACGACTACAGAACTAAAGAATGGACAACCAAATCTTGAAGCAACTCAACCAACCAAATTCATATCTTCGTATTACCTGACTTCTTGCGCGATTCAGGCGGAGCAGTGTTCACGCGAGGCAAGAACACGCCGGTCCCACAGGACCCGGTTCTCGAACCCGACCCTCCACGAAAAACTGCTCGCGTGCCCGATCCGGATGCTTGCTGCTGGTTTTGTGGCTCCTGCAGGGGAGCCGCTTGGTTGTTCGAAGTAAACAAAGGTAGCGGGCGATTCCTACGTGCATTACCCAACCCGACGCTGCTGCCTTTACCTTTCTTCTGGACTTGCTGAATCTGTTCGCCGGGTTCAGTTTGGGCCTGGCTTGCCGGATAGTCAGCGAGTGCTCGCTTCATAATCTGCTGTTGATTTAGGCGGGATAACTGCTTCAGGTAAATAAACCATTTGACGAAGGGAGTTATCACTACAACGCTGAGTAATTTTCAATATTCCAAGCAAGAACATAAGGATATGACGGTGTGTTCTTACCTGAACAGCTCGAATTTGTTGGTCAATGAGAGCTTGGTTGAAGCTGCAATTCCCATAACCGTGGAGGTATTTTGAATGCCCTCTTCCGTCGAGGTTCATCTTCTCAAGCATCCCGACGACGTCGTGTGCGGTCTCCCGACAAGAGTCTTTGCCATCACAGGGCGTAGCCGGCGGCGTTGGTTCCAGAGAAGGGCCTTCCGGGCTCCCTTGGTTCGAGCCCAACGGCGACCAGAGAGTAGACTGGGACGAATCAGTGGAATCCCATGACTTGAGAATAAGGAAGGAGACGACAGGACAAAAAAGAAAAAGAATTAAGTGCTACAGATTACGATGAGCTGCCAAAGAAGGAACATAAAAGCAAGAAATAAATTGATATTTTCCTGTTGGATATATGAGCAGAGGGGATGAATTTAAAAACAGTACCATCTCCAAATCGCTAGAGCCAGTGCCAGATAAGTGGGACTGGTCGTCGTCCTGAAACATGAAGTGAGCCATCTCGCGTGTCAACTCGAAGATGAAATCGTCATCCTTGTCGTCGCTGCTCTGCGCGGCGGCAGTAGGAACGGGAGAAGATATATGGAATCCAAACTCGTGGGGGTCGAAAGCAGAGCGTGTGTGGTCGGAGAATGTTGGGTATGCAGAGAGAACATGATGATCCTGGTCAGGAAGAAAGTGAGAAGGAAGCGTCGATTCTCCAGACTGTAGGTCAACAGCCATCATGAAAAGGGAAGCGGGGTTATGGTGGAAGCCAGAGGGGATGGATGATTGGGAATAATGGTTGTCACTGGTCGTAGAAGCTACAATAAGTAGTTGATTTCCGCGAGAGCTGGAAGGGAAGAGGAGGAGGACTGGAAGGATGGTGGCTGGCTCTGGGTGAATTTAGAAAAACGTTGGATTTTGAAGGGAGGCAATTGAGCATAAAGCCGAAAGAGGAGGGACGGGACGGATGAGAGGAGATGGAGTCGGTGATGAAGGGGCGAGGCTAGGGTGGGGCCAGCGGTAATGTCTCTGTGAGAGAGAGAGTGAGTCAGTTGGTTTGAGAGAGGCAGGGATCGGCTTTAGTAGTTGGGCCGTACAGTTCACAGCTGTCCGACTCGCCTCACCTGCCATCTGTTACAAGGCTTGGCATCTGAAGTTGCATCTGAGGCCACCCCCGGCAGAGTAATTCCACTCATATTTCCTCCAGAATACCCTACCAACTAAAATATAGAAACACGAGGCCCAGTTATTCTGATTCTAATCGAAAACACTAGTGCCATAACCGTCCTCGTGGATTTCTCGTGTTTATTTAACTGCATTCATTTCGATGTATGAGCCTATGAGGTAGATGGGAAACAATAATGCGTAGTTGAAATCCAGACGTTTGTTGGCACAGTTCTGTTTTTTTTTTTTTTTTTAATGGGACGAGAAGAAAGGAAGTCCTTTTGCGGATGCTAATGTTCCCAAGTCACGTCTTTTAATCAAGTTAAATAAATTTTTAATTTAAACCAAGTCTTATTTAAAAAAAAAATTGCAAGTCTAGGTCTTCGACAAGAAGTGTCTCGGGATGTAAATATATGTTTTGTAGCCAATGTATGGAAAAATAGGAGTTGTTAAGCACGGAGAGAAAATTCCAAGTGACAAGAAGACATGACAAGGGACATGGGGGGTGTGCACTTATTTGTATAACCAGAAATAGGGTTTCGTCTCTAGTTTTGATGGTTTTAGCTGTTAAATTTGGCGTTCATGCCATGCGTGTGTTCTTCAAAGTCAATAAAGTCAGCTGATTGTTGATTAGGTGCGAGCCACTGAATGCATATTGCCTTCCCACTTTAATCTAATCTAATAATTATTAAAAACAACTGTCCCATAAAACCCAAAGCTGCCCCTGCTTCTTGAATATTCAGAAGCAAAGATGGGAACGGGTATAACTTCGAGTTTTCCACATATCATGGTGGATCTTTGTCAAACCTTCACAACTAATTGCCCACCATCCCCCAAGACCACACCCCGCCAAATCATTCTTAATGCTATATCGAAAGATGACTCGCTACCTATCCGTACTCGCCGGCCACTCCGCAGAAGGGTTAAATTAATATGAAACAAGGACATATTTAAATTTAACAATTGACCACGTACTATAATACGGATAACTTTTAAGTTTCAAGAGTGAGATTCGTGACTTTAGTACATGGTTCAGTAGCTGATAGAGAATGATTCACGCGAGTGGCGACAGACACCCCAGGTACAATGGCAAACAAAAAATGATGGTAGTTCAGATAAGACTGGTGAAGCTCCATCTAACATTCAACCAAATCCCAAGCAACCACAGCTCGCTTAACTTATTCCACTTCTTAACCTTCTTAACATACTAATTTCCGTTTTACAGCTACAACTACAAGTTTGCAGCACTCGCGCGCAGTCTATACATCTACTTCACTTTATTTTTAAATACATCTGTTATGTTTCAATTTCAAGAGAAAGTTATGCAACTTCTCATAGATAAATGCCAGAACCGCCCGACCAAAATCAAAGTCAACGTTAAACCCTCAGAGTGGTGTTGACCGAAGATGGGATCCATAATGGATGGACTGAGTGGATAAAGTTCAAGACTTAAGTTTCAACATTGTTTTGTTTTGGGTTAAAAGCCTAACACACGGATTTAATTTGTGACAAGTCAATATGAAATGACCGCCCCGATAAACTTTGATGGAGAATTTTCAATTTACTCAGCCAATAGTAAATAATTCAGCCTTAAATAAAAAATATACGATTCAAAAATATGTTTGATAAGGCATGTGCATTAATCGGAGACTCACATCTACCAAACTCAAAACTTGAGAAGTTTATTTTTAAATTGTAGGTGGAATTGATTTTGATGGTTGAGTCCAGAACCTGCCTTTGTTGGCAATTTCATGTATCTCTGTTTGGATGCAGAATGGGAAGCTTGATGGTGGAGTTGCCTGTAATCCAGACATGCTTTTAGAGGGGACAATACTTAGTTGAGAATTAAAGTTTAGTCCGTGTAGTAGGTTGGTTATTTTATCTGGGCTTGAGCTATGGGCTGCATTGAGTTATTTTGAGGTTTCACTCTTGTTTTTCTTTTCTTGTTTTAGATATAGGCTATATATGTTGTCTTGAAGCCTGTTTAGGTTAATTGAACCATGTGTGGCTTTTGCCCATATTAGGTGTTTTTCTCTTCAGCCCAAGAGGCTTATTTCAATATAGTGTATTATTCGATTCCTTTTCATCTTCGCACAGTACTGATTGAAGATGTCAATAGTACTCAACTTTGCAACTCATTTGGAAAATAAAGGGAACAGTACAATGTTTGAATAACCAATAGCATTATCTTTGAATTCAGATAAATTCTTTTCCCCAAGCACGTTGTTTCGCATTTTCAACAACTCATTCCTGCGTCAAAATATGGCCTTGTTTCCATTAGCAAACCAACTACAAACCCAAAATAAAAACAAATAGTACAGTATTTTGAAGCCAATTCTTCTAAATTAAGTATTCAATACCTTGATATGTTTCATACAGGGTTTCAGTCTAAAATGAGGCCTTGGCTTCATCTCGAGGATCTTTCAGTGGTAGGGGATTGTTTTTCCATGTCTCATCTACTTTCTCAAGAATGATGATAGACCCCATAATTAGATTCCCAATGTGAATAAGCACAGGTAATTTTTGATGAATTGATTTACACGTTAGTCCTAAGAAGTCAGGAGGAATAAACACCACTTCAGGCATACTTTGCTGCATTCATATCGAGTCCCTTTCAATTCTAGTGCTAGCTCTATTTAGGGTTGCCCGCCCACCAAGAAGCCTCGCCTCTAGTCGGCACTATGGGTTGCAGATGATTAGTCCTGATTGCTGTCTAATTATTAAATTATAAGCTTTTAATACCATGTCGTCGTAGTATAGTGGTGAGTATTCCCGCCTGTCACGCGGGCGACCCGGGTTCGATCCCCGGCAACGGCGTTTTTCTATTATCCTCCACCCCATTCTCACTTTCTATTTTAAATTTCTTTTTAGTTTTTAATTTTATAACCTTCCGCGCGCTTCGAGTTCGTGCAGCTTCCTTGCCGGGCCAAGCAAGTTATTGGATCCTAGATTCTATCTTCCACGCCACCATCAAACTTATTACAAGCAAACACTCTTCAAGACGCAAAATCCCCCTCTGAAAAGCAAAAAAATGTTGATCCTCCTCCTTTTCCTGCCTCCACCTCTTCCTCCACCGGCTCTCAAGAAATGTCCGCCGTGTTACGCCGCAGAATAACCAGGACAAGCATCCACATAATGGCCTTAGATGGCATCGTCAACGTAAACTCACTCTTCACCTTGGCGCTCTTCCTCGGCATCACATCTACCAACATCAATTCCACCCTCGTCGATGCCGACACCACCTGCGCAGCCGGACCCTCCGTTGCCGAAGGCCTTATTACTTACCACGTCTACTCCTTCAGCTGCTTCCTCTTCTCCAGCCTCATCGCCATGGCTCTCAAACAGGCCATCAACATCAGCAAGGGTGTGGAGGAAGCCGATGCTCTGGGCGTTGCTGGTGTGCGCAATGACGCCTTGAGCTTCGTCGTCAAAGTTGACATTTTGGCTCTCAGGACGGGGATCCTCGTTTCGGCCATTGGATCGGTTTTTGGATGTGGGTTCTTGGTCATGGCTCTGGTGAATCTTGTGCAGATCAAGTTGGGAACTCTGGGTTGTGGGAGTCACTACACTTTTGCTGCTGTTGGTCCCCTGCTCTTTCTCGTTCCCATGGCACTTGTCATCTACATCGTTCTCGTGCTCTACGCCTTTTCTCGCTGAGGATTTCCAGAGAAATTCCTTCCGTGTTTATTGCGCCTTTTTGCGATGTTCTGGAGCAAATTTCCAAACTCAAAGGAAAGAACAGGTAGCATCTGATGGTCGATTATGTATATACTAGTATAACTTTCAACTGGTAACTACGATGGTCCGACAGACTGGGTTTAAATTAGTAATGGATTTTGTAGTGGTTCTAAGGCTCAGCATTAATACCCATGGTGAATCTGAATTTTCATATCTCCGCTGCTTCATCTTCCAGTTCATCTCTTTCTTATTGTCCTCAGTCGGTGCCGCTGATGTGTTCAATGCCGATCACTGTTGAAAACAGCAGATCAAAATGAATTCAACCAACCAACCACCTCTTGCATTCAAATAAATTTAGTTGTCTGATATGCCTATAAATACCTTGAAAATCATTACCACCTTAATTTTTTCAAAGGAGCAAACCATGACGTCATATATCCCGTAGCAGGATCAGATCGATGTTGTTCTCCTCCGGAGAGAGGTCTCAAAAAAATCTTGTTTCCCTTATGCTGCTCAAAATAGGATATGGTACATGTCCTTTAAACAAAATTCTGAATGTCAGTTCCTGTGGAGGATCTGGAGAATTCTTCATGCCCGCATATCTGTTCATTGCATCCGGAGGAAGCACTGATGTGGTTCACTCGTTTCCATAATTGCATTACTTCGTCCATAAGTTTAAATCTCTTACCACTGCAATAATCAAGTCTTTGTAACTTGCAAGGTTAGACATGGTGCTCGAACTAATCGTTGTTGTTGCATCGCCTGAAACATCCGGAATGGATTACTTCCTAGCCCTCAAGTTTGCGTTTAGTTTTTGAAACACTCAAGAAATCGAAGCATCATGAAAGAACGTGGCAAAGTGAATCATTTCATTGAAATTATAATTATAGCCGAAAAATAGTGAGGGTGCATATTTTTTTTTCCCTTTAACTTCGCAAACGAACCGCTAATGCAATATGAGTACGCGACAGCAAGGGACAGAAATTGATGTCTGATGTGCCCAATATTAAAATAGAAGACCAGACGAATTCTGTTAACTAGGTGAAAATAGAAAGATGAAAGTAAAATAGTAGTCGTAAAAACAAAGAGACACCAATCCATGAGATACAATGCAACTCAGATTGAAGATCAGGCACACCCGCGCAGGATTGTAAAATAGCTCGAGCCTTGACCCAGAGTCTGTCTCCCGTCCTTCATTTATGCGGTACAGTGTGGTTACAGCAAAGTCATCAATACAAATACATAGAGGCAGTGACTCGCTCAGAAAAATCGTACATAAGATAAATATTAATATTATCAATAAACTAATTTTTATTAAATTATATTAAGTATAAAATTTATTAAAATTAAATGCTATTAAAGAACTATACATAAAATATAAAATTACAATAACATAACAATTATATAGTATCTATTAGAATTCTACCTTTTATTTTAATTAATAAAATTTAACTCTTTTAAGTTTTGACCAATAAGGATGGGTTTGATTTATAAGTATTTAGTTCATAATCTCCTAAAATCTCTCTCATATAAACTAAACTCTTTTAAGTTTTGACTAATGAAGATGGGTGTAATAAAATTTTCAATTTAAACAATTAAAGAAAACTATTTTCTAAACTATCATTTCCTTCTTTTTAAAACTCTTTCTATTTAATGTTAAAATACATAAATGAGATCTTGGTTAAATAAATATTTTAGAAAATTAGTGAAATTTTTTATGGTCACATGAATTTTTTTTTTTAAGGGGTAAGGGTAATTGAAAATTTTGAATGGAGGCAAATGAAATATTTAAAATCACTTCACGCATTTTGTTCTAAGCTTGCATGGGCAATTGCCTCGTTTATGTTACAAATAGGTCCGTCCATGTGTAGAGGGAGGGAGCAAATACAACAGAGTTGTCATACAAATGACGCACATGGCCTTATCTGCTTAATAATTAATAATCGCATGATTGAGTCTCGATTCTAGTCTATTTTATAACAAACTCCCCTGCTAGTGCTCAGGATCGTTGAAAACAGCAATCATTTCCATCTCCAAGAGCAAGGCCAGGGCTTTTTATTTAGTGTTCAAGCTTCTCATGCCCATCTCAACATCTCGTCATCTCTTCAATGTTCAAGCTCATCTCTTCTATCGTGCTGAGCAGGACTGTCTGGTCCGGAGAAGTTTCTGCCAGTCATTGCAAAATTTTGAAAAGCTATTCTGCTGGAGTTGTGCTAAACCGCAATTATTTTTGCACCTTGCCTAGAGGATTGAAGACTTTGGGTTGGGTGTCATATTTAGTTATTTATTGTTTTCATATATTATATAAATAATCAGTACACAATTCATAAGCTGCCAAATTATTGAGAAGGCCGGTAAGAATAATAGAGCTCATTTTCCCAATTTCATGCAAGCATATGACTTCCGATCCGTCCAGTTTTACAATAAAATGGAAGAATGGATGGTGAATAAATGCCACAATAAAGAGCAATTAATAATTGCTGTCATTATCTTTTGACCCAAAAAAACATTTGCCAAAATTCAAAACGTTAAGAAAAACTTAGAAATGTGGAAATGGATCTTTTGTTGATACTAGGGGGTGCTGCTTTCACCATCACCATGTCTGGTTTAGATTTCAGTTTTTTTTTAAAAAAAATATATTTAATTGTCCAATTCTTAAGAACTCACTCACCGTTAAAATGTTTGTTTTTCCCTTCTAATTTTACTGAACACGTTTTTTAAAAACTAAGCAACTAAAATTGCAAAGAAGATGTGCTGGGAAATAGCATTATCCCAATTGACAGTAACGAAAGAAGCTCTCCTTCCAAAGTATAGAAATACGATCGTTTCCCGATATGCATGTCATCCCTCCTCCGTGTCCTAACAGTGATTGAAAAATACGGTAAACTAAAATACTTTCATTCAAATCAATTTCATATGATTTAAATTTATTATAGTAATGAACAAGCTTTAGAATATGTTCCCTAACACCAAAAACTCCGTCATATCGAGTACTGTCAAGAAGTGACAGATAATAATTCTTTTAAGTCTTGTCAAACTTCTTGTATTTGTTACCAATCAAGTACTTACTGCAGTATCATTTTCAGGAATGCTATCCTTAATTTCCTTTTCAATTGTGTACTTGATGATTGCTAGACAGATTCGGTTGGACTCACTCCATTGTTTATGGAAAGCTATTTTAGAAGCATTGAACTTAGAAGAGAGATCCGCAGGCTTGGGCTCTCTTAGAGCTAAATCTTTCTTAAAAATGGTCATATACATATTAAGGGACTCTTTTCAATTATCATAGTTAGTCTCATTGAGAGCCTTCACAAATGATAGTTGTATAAAAGCAGAAACTGAAATCACAAAACAAAAATTGAGAAATATTAATTATGCGTACATAACATAATTATAAAACAAATTTCTCAATAAGCGATTATCAATTATGCAACTATAATCATATATCAAAAAGGCTCATATACCATAAAAATTTAGCTTATACAAAAGTTCATACAAAATAATGCATTAAATATTCAACAAATATCTAACACATTAAAGGAGTGTTATTAGCCTATCCTCAAAACTAACCATAAAAAACACATTAATAATGTCACACCTATGGGGTATGGTCCATTATCAATGTTACAAGATCCTAAATATCATCAATAATTCATAAAGTCACAAATTTTATGACTTTAAGATAAAACAAAATAATTTCAAAGTCCTTGGAATTTTTTGGGAATTAAGGAACAAATTTAGGATTTAAGTGAAATTTTAAAAGGTGATTAGGGGTAAATGAGTAATTCTGTAAGAGATTTAGGTCAAAATTGAAATTTTTGAAAGTTAAGGGACTTATTATAATTCTCAAAAAATTTGTGGGGTCTATAGATAAATTCAAGAAATTATGGGCCATTAGAGGTAATTTAAATTGAGGCTGAAATGCAATTAACTGAAACAATAAATTTTTTTTTTGTACTATACTGGGGGCTAATACGTTTTGGGCCCAGAACTAATTTCCTCAAGTGAACGTGGCCCATTTCCTTTTACACTTTTTTTTGGATGTTGTGCACCAAACAAGTGCTGGGCCTAGAAGGTTTAATGGCCCAGAACATAGGCTTCTTCTTCCTCACTTATTCGGATCCCTAAAACCCGATTCGGGTGAGTGGTGCGACCCGGTTTCCTGGGCAAACGACTCTGCAGACCAGAACATAGCAGCTGGGAGATTCCGGTGACTTGACAGCTATGATCACAGCAACCTCCTATTGCCGCGAACTAGCAACTCCTGGCGATTATATGAGTAGTTCATGACCATGACACCGTGAACTAGCAGTGACTTTCAACGACTGTGATAATGGCGACATCAGCAGCAGCCATATCCAACTGAAGAACATCGGCGATCTCAAGTGTGTGTATATGAATATAATGTTCATCTTGAATATCTTTTCAAGAAAACCAAATGGTAATTTCCCAGCAAGAGACAATTGGTTTTGGACGAAAAAGACTAGATTTATATATATATATATACATATATATTCTCGTTTAAACAAATAAAATTATAAATCACAAGAGTTGCAAATGCCATCATTTACATGAGATATCATATAACCTAAACAAAAAGAAATTGATACACTACAGATCATATAATCCTTAACCAGGCTATGATGCCACGTGTTAAATTTGATATCTCAATTCATATATAATTAAGTAAGGTGATATATGCGTATCTGAAGAATCCATGAGTGCTTGAAAAAGCTCGATTACCTCGAGTATAAACAGGTACACAACTCACAGGTTTCCAAAACCTTAGGAAAGTTTAGAGATAATAAAGTAGAAGAAAATGAGTCGTGTGTTTGCGGTTATCGACTAATCGTCTTATATATATCAGATATGTAACCGCCTTATTAAATAATTAAATAAGTATATTATATATTATCTCTGATTCAGTCAATTAAAAAATAGAAAATAACTGACGGCTACTGAATTGTGGGTTGGGCTTCTGTCTATTGGGCTCACTTGTGTGGTTCACCTATTACGGTCCATACAAGATCATAAAGACTAATTTATTAAACTTATTAATTAATGCTAATTTATAAATAATATTCCAACGAATTAGGCCATTACTGTCAAATTATATTTACCAAAACGAAACCAGTATCAAAAGAACAAAGAAAAGATACAAGCTTTTCATTTTCTCTGCTCAAGAGGGGAAAACTACCTCTAATTTTTCTCAATATTTTGCTCATAGTTTCAACGCACCAAGCCGCCATATCAAAGCATTATTATTAGACTTGGGAAGGAACCACGTCAACGGGGCAGTTGGAAGCCCCCCGAGCTGCAGACCGATGCTTAATAATGTCCATGTAGGCTGATCGAGCTCTAACTTGGGATATGCTCTCCGATAAAGCATCTGCATCTATCTACAGCGTTAACGGATTAATGGTTGTTTTGTTCATTCACTTTGAAATTTGAGCTAACATTCCCCCCCCCCCCCCCACAAAAAAAAAAAAACAAAACAAACGATTGTTCTGACCAGGGCAAAGCTACCAGAAAGGTATGAGATTTGAGTTTGAACTTTTCAAATAAAAACTATAATATTTTAACAATCAATTATGTATAACCATAATTGCTTTACCAACGTTGGCGGAGTCTCCCCGGTCCCAACTGTCTGGAAGACCTGAACAGTGTGATGAAATACGCTCACAAATCAACATGGCAGCTTAGAAGACCCTGTATTGTTCCCAAGGTCATGTAATTAAAAGTACTGGTACATATTTTGTTTGGTAAGTAATTTAAAAAACCATAATTTTTAGTCTATATATTTTCTAATAAATCGCTGTATTTTTTTTGGGTTTTAATTTTTTAATTTTTATTTTTTAATATTTTAAATTTTTAAATGAATAAAGTGTAGGAATCTTGAAAAAATTTAAAATGATAAAAATAAAAATATAAAAATTCAGAATATCAAAATGAAGTGTGAGGATTATGAGTTAAATACATGAATTAAAAATTATATTTTTTTAAAAAAATATATCATGTTTTAATGACTTAACTTAATTACATTGAATAAAAGAAGCAGGGACAGTACGCCACCAGGCTGCGTGCGTGTAACAGTAAGAGCCAGCTCAATGCCTCGCAAGAGGTTGTCCCATTCTCCAACGCGACCCTGTTCTTTGGCAAATAAAATTTATAAAATATTTTTATTTTATTTTGTGTTCCCTAATCATATCTATAAAGCACATTACATAAAATTATTTAATTATATTTATAAATTATGATATAACTTTTTAAATAATATTTTAAAAATGATCTTTCATAAAATAAAATAATAATGTAACATTATTTTTAAAATTTATTATATAATGATATATAAAAATTTTATATATATTTTTTCCTCTCATTTCCGTGCGTATATGTATAACATTGATAAGATTGGTAGCGACAAGGAGTATCTCCTTCCTCTCTCTCTCTCTCTGTCATTGGTATTTCTGTCTTCTTTCATTGGCCCCCTTCTCCTGAAGTCGCCTGCTCTCCTCTGCTGCTCCGTGCGGTTCGTTCGGTGACCCAACCTTTCTCCCAATTTTCTAGTTTATCTTACCCGAAGACTGACAACTCGCCCAAGCACGACATCCATTCTCTCGATCAATCCGCCTCAGGGTAAGTTGTTTCGTCCCAATCGTGTTTCGCTCCTTCTGAATTGATGCTCGATTTGTGTTCGAGATTGATCCGGGTTCGATCTGATGTGTTTGAGACGCCAGGGACGAGAACAGGACTATGGCGCATAGGGTAGACCAAGAGTATGACTATCTCTTCAAGATCGTTTTGATTGGGGACTCTGGCGTGGGCAAATCCAATATTCTTTCCAGGTTTACTCGAAACGAATTTTGCTTGGACTCCAAATCTACGATTGGGGTTGAGTTCGCTACGCGAACTCTTCAGGTGCTTCCTCTATCCCGATTTTCTACTTTGAAGTCTCAAACACTGTAATCCATGGGTTTGGACTCAGATGTATATCTTTTGCTCTTTACTGACAAGGATCTCGTGATGAGTTATTTATGGTGTATGCTTTAGAACAAATAAATCATAGAGTGTGCATGCTTTGTGGTAGATGGCCGATATTTCATCTAATTGAACTCAACGACCAAGGTCTTTATGCTAGTAATCAGGTGACGAGCATCGACTGAAGTGGAAGCAACAATACAAGATCACGTGTCTTGTTTACCTTCGCCTCTTTGTTAATACAGAATAAACAGGAAGAGCTTTGTGACAAATTTACAATTTGTGAAAATAGTAAAAACAGTTTCAATGCAGCCCTATTTTTTCCGTAATTGTTGAGCGTGTTTTCCTCGTTGGTGGGATTTAATGAAAAAGGACTGTGTATCATGTATGGTAATTGGTGAAGTTTCAGGTGAATAATTTCACAGATAAAAAATTTGGATTCTACGCCCAAACACCTTTTTGATGGGTTTGAAATATTATGGAATGTTACGTTATGGGGCGGTAGATCATACTTCTCTTTTCTCTCAGTATATTATTGTGAATATGCAGGGGTAGAAGTGACAACGAGGAAAACCTGTAGGTGTTGTCCAGTAACGACAGATTTGACTTCTGAGTAGTTTGGTGGAGAACTTAGGCTAATTTGTATTTTAAAAAAAAAATTATACATTGCTGAAGAGGGTTAAGAGAAGATAAATTGATCTTAAACTCATGTCAGTGGAAACTGGTAGTCAATTGTTATGTTATATTGAATCATTGATCATTCGAACACCACAATGAGAGTATTTTGGGACAACTTCTTTTGATATACCGATCCTATAGCTTTATTTTACTCAACAGGTGGAAGGAAAGACTGTCAAGGCACAAATCTGGGACACAGCAGGTCAGGAGCGGTACCGTGCCATCACCAGTGCTTACTATAGAGGGGCTGTTGGTGCACTCCTCGTATATGACATAACTAAGCGACAGACATTCGATAATGTTCAAAGGTGGCTCCGTGAATTGAGGGACCATGCAGATTCTAATATAGTAATCATGATGGCTGGAAATAAATCTGATTTAAACAACCTTAGAGCTGTTTCAGAGGATGATGGCCAAGCATTGTCAGAGAAGGAAGGTCTTTCATTTCTGGAGACATCTGCTCTGGATGCAACCAATGTTGAAAAGGCGTTCCAAACCATTTTGACAGAGATCTATCATATTGTGAGCAAAAAGGCACTGGCGGCTCAGGAAGCGGCAGCGAACACCACTCTTCCTGGACAAGGAACCACGATCAATGTTGCAGATGCATCGGGGAGTGCCAAAAGAAGTTGCTGTTCCACCTAATTCGTCATTTAAGGAATGAAAGAAGTTGCTAGTAGATATTTTTTTGGGTTCAATTCTATTTTCACCTCTCCTTTCCCATTTATTTTTCCTTCTAAATAGGCGAGAAACATGGGTGCATTTATTACTATATTGAGTTGTCTTGAGGGAGTCAGTAATTTTTTCCCTTTTTAAAAGTTAGTGTTGCTAGTTTCTTTGAATGTTTACTTCGAGGTTAAGCTAGTTTCCCATGTATTCATCGGAAATGGGAACCAGCTGATATAAATGATATAGTGTGGTCAATGGGAATCGCGACAATGTTAGTTTGGATTTGCTTCTTGGGTTTGGTTGAGTTATTTGTCTTGGTATTCCTGCTTTGAAAGTATTTGAGGTGCCATATGATCACCTCTGTTGCAATGTTCCCAAACCAAGGGGCAACTTCTGGAGGGACCATGAAGCGGCTTAAGGTTGTGTTTGGTACATGAAAATTGAATTGAGGGAAAGGCAAAGGTAAAGGGAAGTTGTTTTCTTTTTTCTTTTTTTCTTTACCTTCAAGTGAGTTATTTTCTAGACTCGGTAAATGACAAAGTGATGTTTTAAATAGAGTTTCTAGTGTTTTTAAGGGAGAGTCATCCCATTACCGTTCTCTTTTTCATTATCATGATGTACCAAATGAATCTTGAATGTAAACATTGGAAGCCTTTTTCGGTTTTTCGTTCTCTTTTTACCATATACTCTTTCCATGAATATTTGTTGAGAAACTTAGATGTTAAAAAATATAAAATATTTTTAATATTTGAATGTGTAATTAGCATGTGTTTTTCAAAAGCATTCATAATAAATAAATTATTTTATATTTATTTTAAAGTAAAATATTTTATTAAATGAAGGTAAATATAAAAAATGTTAATTTAAAAATAAGTAATTATTTTATTAAAAATTCGGTTAAAAATAATTTATATTTTTCAATAAGGGAAGTAATATTTGAAAATTTATTAGAAATTCAAAGCCTTGCATTTCCATCCATTGACTCCTTGATTAGTCAGAGGTGGGGGACTGGAAATTTTAATGAAAATCAATGGTTCTAAAAAATAGATTAATGAAGTTATGAAATTTTAATAAAAAGGATATTTAAATCAAGAGGAAGAAGAATTAAAATCTTTTAATTTCACTTCTCTATTTTTTAATTTAATTTGATTAATTAATATTAAAGTGGTGCTGAAGAAGATGGAGATATAAGTTGAAATGCATGGAATTTTAACTTCCCAATTCATGTCCATTCATTTTTTTTTTCAATAAACTTTTTTCTTCAAAAATTTGATTATAACTTTTAAATTTCATGTTTATAACAAGGCAGTTCATTGCAATATTTGTGAACAGCGTTATTTTTTTTGGAATAAAGTCCATTCATACTATTTTACAAAAAATCGTTCGATTACATCTTTTTTCACTAGTTTAGGTAGAACATTGATCGGATCAAAATATCATTTATTTTTAATAAACCCAAAATTTTCCTATTTTTATCACTGCTTGTTTTCATAGCAGCCTAACAAATATATATCCTACCAAACAACGTTAAACAGCAATAGAAAAAATATTATATACCACGAAAACTTTGCAAAAAGAGGGGAAAAGTGCTTAGGTTTCTTGTGAGGACTGAGGACCAAGAATACAGTAAACGTGACTCTTTATAGAGGTCTAAAACAAATCAAAGGAGAAAAATAAGGGTCTACGACTTTCAGCCTGGTTCTTTTTTTCCCTCCATCAGTTCAAGTTGGTTTAACGTGCACTACTTCTAATGTTATCAAATTGCCTTGCCAATAAGATCTTATTCGATAGAGCAAAACTACAGTGCAAATCAGTTAATCTTGAATGACTTCTTTTTTCCTTTTACTGATCTCATTGAATCAGTATTCAGGTCATACTAACAGGATAATTTGAAGGTATTCAAGAAAAAAGAGGAAAAGAGTTCAAGAAAACACGCAGCTAGATGTCATCTTTCTTATTAACGTTTTCCTTTGTCGTGGCTGAGCTGAAGAAAATAATACGATGCATAGAGCATCCACCCTTTCGTGCCCTAAGTTGTGGAGACGGGTGAAATTGCTCGATTTTGAAAGGCATGTGCTTCTCTTAGCGGGGTGAGAAGCCACAAATAAATGGACTTGCTATTGTCAGAAGTGTAAAGGCTGCCGGTGGGATCGAATCATACAAAATCCATAGTTTAGGGTGTCAGATATCAGCTTTTGAATGAACTTAAGCTTTTGCTAAACAACCACAACCGTAGTAAAGTAGAAAGGGGAGACGCCGCATCCCTACTCAATTTGTACGGTTACATGATGAATTTTGTGTGCTTTTTCACAGTAATGCCTAATCCTGTTGAGTAAATCAGTGGAACCGATCCCAGGCTCAGCAACTACATGACAAGAAAGAACATTTTTCCCAACAGTAATGGCCCAGATGTGCAAGTCGCGGATGTCTTCCACTCCCTTCATACCCTTGAGGTCACTTTCCAGCTTCGTGATATTGATCTCACTTGGTGTCCTCTCCATCAGAATGCTGTAAATGTTACTGAGCGTTGGCACTGTAGTTCCCAGAGATATAACACAGAATATTAGAGTACAAATCAGGTCAACCACTAACCAATCTGGTTTAGCCCATATTACAGCTCCAGCAATCATCACCCCGACAGATTGGATCAGATCAGCCATGACATGCAGATAGGCCCCCTGCAAATTTATGTTCAGTACATTTCTTTTTCTAGGACTACTCGAGACTAGACTAAGCTCCTTTTCATCAGTCATGTTATTATGCAGCTCCTCCTTTCCATGATCATGATTTAAGTCTCCACAGCTATGGTGGTGGTGGTGGTGACTGTGATCATGACCAAGCCATAAAACCATAATTAAGTTAAGAGAAAATCCAAGTGCTGCAATTGAAAGCATGAGCATGCCATTCACCCTGGCCTTTCTGTAAAAAAGTCTCCCCACAGCTTCATACATCAAAAAGCCAGATATTAGCCAGATTAACTGAACAGAAAAAAGAGCACCCAGAACCTCAAGCCGATTGTATCCAAAAGACTGTTGTGGTGTTGCCTCCCAACCTGATGCCCACACCGCAAATAGAGAGATAGAGAATCCAGCAGTATCCGAAAGCAAATGCGCAGCATCACTGATAATAGCAAGGCTGTTGGCTTTCAAGCCACCAACAGCTTCTACAAGCATAACCATAGCATAGAAAACTATGAGTCCACAAAGTTTCTTTGCCGACTTTGATGACTCTTCGGATGCCTGAAGGCTATGTTCTCGTTTGGAAAAAGGGCAAAGAGAACTGCAAGATGACTCAGTTGCTACGGGAAGAAGATCAATTTTTTCAGAGGCAACCGTTATCTCTATCTCCTGCATGGAACTTGCTTCTAGGACAGGATTTTTTTCGTGTTCCATTTGCTTCAACAACCTGGTCATTTACTCCGGAAAACGAATCCAACAGGAGTCATTAGAACCTAGCGCTTATATATCAGCATCATCTGTTTAGTCATTGAGAGCCAATTTTCATACATTAGACTGAGTTTACGCAAAATTAAATCAGTGATGGATGGCGGAATGTGGACAAGTTTGACCACGTCAACTTGGCGACGCGGGGTAAAAATGTTTAAATTAAGGTGGATAGGTTACCGACGGGGTTGACAATTTCAGATAGAACGAACGAGAAGGCAGCTAACAGCAACACAAAAAATTTGTTGTTGAATCATGGCTGTGAAGTTCGAAGCGACATGGTAATCGGCTAAAATCATTTCAGCAGGGAAAAAGAGAAGTAATCAGAACTGACAAAATTAAAAATTATGATATGTTTATCTGGTTTTAGTTGCGTCTGGAAAATATTCGTAGGCCGTACACTGATATAAGAGACCCGCGTGATCAGCCTGATAAGAACTGAAAAGGGTAACTAGAGTTTTGTCCTTATCTAACCAACTAAAAAAGAATGAAAGTTCTAGGATAATAATAAGAAGGGGGGAAAAGGGAATGTGTAGACTAACGAAGACAAAGAAGAAATCCTAACAAAAGGGGGAAAAAAAAGGAAAATTGTTCCGAGGTCCTAACAAGATCAAGAGAGTAATGTGAAGACTAACGAAGACAAAGAAGAAATCGAACAAATTAGTTGGCATGGAAGAAGGTACCTGAAGATGAGAGCAAGAGAAAGAATTAGCTGATGTCACGAGCAGGAAATGGGGGATTAGGGTTTGGGAAAACGGAGTGTCGATCTCGCGAGAGTGAAAGAGCGACGACCCCATAATCGCGGACGTAAATAGCTGAGACATTATCTCGGACTCGAGAAGAGGGACAGGCCGGCAGCGCAGAAAACGTTGCTAAAAATAGCAAATTAAGCAAAAATATAAATAAATATAAAGAAAAAAAGGCTCTCATAGATCTCAGAAAAAATTCACCTGCAGATCATGGAGTGCCTGGAATTCCCTTGGCTAAGGCAATTATTGCGATATATCACTACTTGGTTTATAGATATGTAATGTAATCTTCAACAAATTAGTGAATAATATCGCTGCCAAAAGTATGACCTAAAAGATAAATAAAAAAAAAAGAAAAACCCAAGAAGATCAGGTCTTTTTATGATTATCATGAGTCATAAGAGAGTTATGGTGAGGAGATTAAATTACTTACCAACAATAACAATTCTTATCCACAATAAGTGTTAGTTCCTTTTATCATATCTTGATCTTTTCATGTTATATTAACAATCAATATATCATAAGTGAATGGAATACATATATTCAATATGTCGATGCCTTTTTTTTTTAAAAAAATGTAAGATACTATATATGTATAAATATTTATAGAAATTAATTATTAGATTGATATTATACTCTTTATATTTAAAAAAAAAATCAATCATACAACTGCAATCCAAACAATCCAAAATGTGAGTGTGATTATAAGTTATTTTATTGAGCACCAACAAAAAAAAAAAATACATAACCATATTTTTAACATGATCAATCCCTTATTACTTATTTCTCAGTGTTGGCTAGTAGGAACAGTGATAGACTAGTAGTCTCCTCTCCCGAATGTTCATGTATAAAAAGGAACAACTTTGCCAATAACCATTTAGTTCAATGGTATTAACTCTCTTTTCAAAGTAAGGAACTTTAAATTCTATTCCAAGTGACCCTATATGTGAGGGATTTAAAAAAGAATTTGGTGAAAGTGTATGTGGGTACATGTAGGCATTGCATGCTGCATGTCAAGTATATGAGTGTTGCATGTATGTCCCCTTTCAAACCTATTATGTTTGATTTAGAGAGAGAGAGAGAGAGAGAGAGAGAGAATAGCTCTTATGTTTGATTTATCAAAACATTTGTTTAGCACTCCAAAACATTCAATACCATTAAAAAAAACTAATGCATTTTCTATAATGTCTCACGTTTTAGTAACTCCTTGGTAAAAATTTATAATTATAGTGAAAGGTAATCTGAAAGAGTAAACTATTATAGCAATGAGAATTTAAACATCATAATAATTTTGAATACTGTATTTTATCCAGGCATTTTTTAAATTCAGTCAAAAATATAAAAATACAAAAAATAAGATTTAATTCTTTTTAGGATTATATTTTTAAAATAAAAAATTAATTAATAGGATTTGATTTTATTTTAGCCTAGGTAATCTTCTGTTAACTAAGATTCTATTTTGTTTAATTAGTTAAAACAATTAGTTTAAAAAAATTAAAAATTTTAAAAAATATTTTATCTTAAATTTTATCAATTAAGAAAATTTAGGATTAAGAAAATATTTTTTTTAGATGATCTTTCGTTTTAAAAAAATAAAAGAATAAATCAAAATTTAAAAATGGTAGTTAAAACAAACCTAACAAAATCCTAAAAATTAATTAAATAAAAATTTCCTTTAAATTTTAATGAAAAATTTAGGTTTGAAATAACAGATCCTTCATATTAAATATTCTCATTTTAAATTAAAGTAATATATATATATAGTATTTCATTTTTTTAAAAAAGAAAAGGGTTATAAAAAAAGAAAAAAGGCACCGAAAGATGAAGGTTTTTCAGTTCATGCTGCAAACACACGCACGCCAAAAAGAAATGCAAAGATGCACGCAGAAGAAGAAAAGAAATGCAGAGACGTACGTAGAAGAAGAGCAGAAGCACAGAAGACTAGAGAGAAAGGGAACACACAAGCTTCAGAAGTGTACTTCCCTGCTTCTACTTTTTGGAAAACGGTGAAGTTAAGGAAGAAGAAAAAGACCAGATTCGCACGTTAAAGAAGGGTGGCGTTGCAGAGGAAATCCGGTGCCATGTGAGGAAGGAGAAGCAGAATCGAGTCAGAGTCTACAGATTCACACTACCCAGGTATTTATTTATTTTCCCTTCTGGTCTTAATATAAAGAGGAGACAGAGGTGGGAGTGATTTTGGGGGAGAAGAGCAGAGTTTTGAGAGCTTTGAGAGAGAGAAAACTAAGAGAGCACAGGAGAATTTGAGGCAGAAAGAGTTGAAGGCAAGAGGATGATTGAGAGCTAGAGGAAGGAAGCAGAACATGGCAGAGGGAAAGACCAAACGTTCAATAGGGGAGAAGGAACAATTGAATATGTCCATCTCTGTTAAAAGGTTCGAAGCCAATCTTGAGTCTAATTTAATTAACATTTCAATTTTTAGACTATCTCTATATCTTATTTCATAGAGTTCATGTTGATGTTGAGATGCACAAATGGATCTGTACAGATGTTGCCTAAATATAGAAATCCCTTTGTTCTTTTTCGATCATGAATTTGAATGGATATATGAATTAGGAGGTTGAAAACACATTTCCTTTGATATTTATCAAAGTTGTTTGCTGTGGATTGATGATTGTTAGGTACATATTGCTCTGGATTTTGATGAATTATGTGTACCTGTCATTCTTGAAATTTTAGTTTTTTGGAATCAGCCATTCTTGAAATTGTTATAGCTTAAGATAAAGAGCATTTATGTGGCCATGATTTCTCTAATGAGGTTACTACTGTTATGAGTATGAAAGTCTTTGCCTTGATTCCTAGATTTACTTATCTTCATTTCTTAATTCTATTTCTTGCCTTCATGGATTTTTATGTACTGTTGTAGATATTATTTTGACCTAAAATTTTGTACCCAACCTCTCCTTAAAGTCTGGTTTGAGGCATAAAATTTTCTTGATTTTTAGATCTAGTTTTCCTTGTTAAGTATACTATGTTTTAAAGGCTGGTTGAGAAATTTTCTGTCATCCTAATAGCTCACTTTGTTGATTTTTCTCCAACTATACCTAGGTAATCCTTGCACGAAATTTTGCATAAACATTTATCTTCTTGTTTTGTTTGATGTATAAAATTTTCATGACTTTTGGAGCCCATTTGCAAGGTCAAATATGTTGGTTTTGGAACTGATCATGAAAATTTTTCCTCTATCAGTTTGTTATAGCCTGAGTAATGCGTTTTTATGTGCTGATACAGAGGTGAAATTAGTCCAAAATTTTGTATCCATGACACTCTCTAATTATTGTTTGAGACATAAAATTCTTAAAATTTTTAGATCTCATTTATCTATTCAATTACATTGGTTTCTAAGAGTTTGTCGATTAACCTCATGTTAATTTTACAACTTAATTGGTGAACTTTTTGCTTCTTGTACGAAGGCACTTTTGAGCTAAATTTTTTTTATCTATATTTCTCTACATGTACAATTTAATGTATAAAATTTACAAGATTTTTAGAGTTCCTTTGTAGAATCAAATACAATAAATTTTAGATGATAGGCAGCATAATAAGGATATTCTTGAATAACTAACATCGTAAGAGAAAATTAGAATACCTATAAAATGATCCCCTATCATGTAAATTAATAAAATTTTACAGGTATGAAGATCCAACTTGTATATATTAATACAGGTTTCAAAACCCATCATTAAAATTAACTCTTTATATATATATATATATATATATACATATATATAATTTAAATCAATAAAATATTTAAGTCTAATGAGAGATTTCAAAAATTTTTGTAGATATTTAAATTAAATATATTATCATGTGGGGTAATAAATCCTTGCAGATGATGTGATTATCACTTTGTATATATAGTAAATAAATAAATAATTTTTATAAATAAAATTATAAACGTTTTTAATAAAATTAATTAATCAAATTAAGGTATTCAACCTTTTGGTCATATGAGATTTTTGAATATTCATAGACTTCTAGAACAATCATCTTACCATAAAAGTCAATAAGACTTCGTAAGTATAGCGATTAAAATTTCTATGTTTAAAAATGTAAATTGTATAATTACACATTAAAATATATTTAAAATATATATTCCTTTATTGTGTGAGGATTTTGAATCTCCGCAGATATTTAGGATAATTATATTACCGTAAAAGTCAATAAGGCTTTGCAGGTATGATGATTAAGATTTTTTTTAAAAAAGTATATATGTATGAATGTACTAAAAAATAATGATATTATTAATATTTAAAAATTTAAGTAAATAAACTAAGTTGTTAAATTCTTTTATTGTGTGAGAATTTGGATTCTCCGCAGATATATAGAATAATTGTATTAATGAGCCAATAAAACTCTGCAAGTATAGCAGTTAAATTTTCAATTATAAAATATAAAAAAATAAAATAATAATTTAAACCTTTTACCTTTTTCTTATTCTAAAAATTTAAAAATAGAGAAAATAATTAAAATTAAATCACTTTTTGCAATTTAAAATATACACATCAAAATTTAAAAAATTATTTTATTTACAAAATGGTGAATTATTTTTAATTAATTTCTCTTCAATAAATATTTTCACTAACAATTTTTAAGCCCGAACTACGTGGACTTTGATCCTCATCACAGGGTACGTAGGCCTTAGAGTCAGATTTTGAGTCAAGTTCTCCATCGTAAGTAAATAAATATTTCTCACTTAATTCTTATTATTTTTATATCAAACACATGAATATAAAAAAAAATAATTAAAATAATTTTAAAATTATATTTATATAGCACAGCAAACTTTAGGTAACCGTTCTTATGAACGGGTGTTATAAGATGCCTAACATCTTTCTCACACTCAATCGACTCCCAAACTTATTTTCTGCTTTTGCAGACTACCCTTATCCTCCTTTAAACGGTTTTCCAAGATTTTTCTCCAAATTTTGGCGGCAACCTCCATTTCTTTAGTCTTCTTTCCGAAGGTTGAAACCTCCGCTCTCGCGTCGTCTGCGTCGCATTTTTCGAGTGCGATAATAATCTTTAACAAAATTTAATTTGCAAGAAATGATTTTGAAGAATAATCTTGAAATGTTGTTTGCTAGAAGTATTAGCTACATAATAATTTTTTTAAAAAAAATAAAAGACATATTTTGACATTATTCATATACACATTGAAAAAGTATCAACATATATCAATATTGTATCGGATACCAACATGAATACATCAATCAATTTGAAGTATCAATATTTTATAGTTAATAATCAATTATTTATTTTAAAAATATATAATAACAAGTAAACTTGAAACAAGTTTAAACTTGCAATTTCTTTAGATGTTATATCAATTAAGAAATTCCATTCAATAATGTGAATTTGATTTTAGTCTCTTTCTACTTTAAAAAAGTGGTGAGTTGAGTTGGTAAAATGAGGTTCATTTAGATGTGGGTCTATTATGGCTCGCACTGCATAACCTTAATTCATAATAGGGTAATTTATTAGTTGGCAAGCTAGCCTGCTCATATTTTTTAAATAAACAAAATTATCAGATTGGACTGTTTGATAGAAACACCTTTATCTGTGATTGATATAACAAATCTTCAATCTGAGCAATGAAGAAAACCCCTTGTCACCAAATAAACCTAAAGAAGGAAAACTTTTGGAGCTATTGTTCTCATCACAGTATTTAAAGGTGAGACAAGAGTTCAGTAGACCTTAAATGATGGGTTCGTTAGAAGAAGAAATTGTTCCCTAATTGAATTCAAAACTTCTATCAGCACATTTGGACACAAGTTTCCTTTAATGAAAGTAGCTGATCATTTTCCTTGAACACTAAAGTAGGTATGGGCTTCTAGAATAGTTACTCTTATAGTTGAGTGACATACAAGCAGCCACTAACCAAGTACAGAAAGGAGAAGCCATAGAAGATGCAACATGGAAAAGGAAGAAGCGAAAATAAAATAAAAAAACCTCAAGGGGAGAAAGCTAGCATGAGAGCCTAATTTAAATAGAGAAACGGAAGAACACGAGCTTGAGAGAGTGAGGCAAATGTGAAATGAACATGGATAAAGGCAAAGAAATATAGGTGAGTAAGTGATGGGATCGAGGTAAAAATGTACATTGTTGATGAGTTAGCTAACCAACTCACCTCTTATTTTTTTAGCTCTATCTACCTTGCTTTAAAGACTAATGACAATAATTCCTTTTATTAGTGCTTATGACAATGTTGCTTGTGTATGCTCAAATTTTGTCAAACATCTTTTATTATTATAAATACTACCTAATCTTTTTTACATATAGAAATTTAATTTCATGATCTATGTTATCCTAATTTCTTTCTGGCACTTATCCACTATAACATTCTAAAATTTTCACTGATTTTTAGCATAATCTATATATCATTTTACAATAAACTTTTCAAAACATCTACCATGATAATTAAAAGTTTACCATAATAGAAAATACTTTAGATATCATTTCAAAGACCAATCATGATAGAAAAGATGCCACCATAGTAATTAAGAACCCAAATCATCTTATAAAAATTTACCATGGTAAAAAGAGCTTTGCTTGTTAAAAGAATTTCTCAAGTTGGATTACCATGGTAGAAAAGATTCAACAAAATAAAATAAATCTACCATGATAATTTAAGAAGTAAGTAACATAAATTAGCAATAATAAATGGAAAATTAAGTTAATTAGTTTATACCTAATGAAATCACATTGAAAACCAATAACATAGAATCAATAAAATGATAAAAAAGGTAATTAAAAGTGAATCATGGTTTCCAAGGATTTATTTGTCCAAAAATAATTTAAATAGAGATCATTCTAGCAATTAAAAAAAAGGATGATAGAGGCATTTCTACTAAAGATATGCCATGTGCCGTAACACCTAAAATAAGAAGGAATTCCTTCTTTGTGCCATATGCCATGGCAAATGCACATGCATAGGCGCCCACAACCTTGTGATAGCACATGACATATTTCATAGTAAAATCAAACTTCAAACGTGCATAATTTATAGCATACATATTCGATTTATGTGATTTAAGCATCCACACAAAGCTTATGAAAAGAACTATCTACTAGCTTTAGTTTAGTACATAAATTCTTTCAAATAAAGATTTTATTCACTGATTCTCATGGTGGATCCGAACACACTTTTTCCAAACACTTATACTTCCAAATCTAAAGTCATAAACTAAGTGTAGACAACTTTATAATGTCCAACTTGACATTATCAAGACACTCCGCATAGTGCTATCATGGTAATTAGGATTGAGCAATTCCTTATATTAAGCTACTAGAATTAACTTTAAAGATTAGGAACTTAGAAAAACCCTTTTTGAAAGTGTTTGGGACTTTAGGCTTAAACATAAGTTTAAATTATCATTTAAGAAGTCACAAAAGTATGACAAACAAGAAAGACAACCAAAAGATGTCAACAAGGGCAAATTAGGCATTCTTTCTAAATTACTCCATCTGCCGTAGTGCAAGTGTCACCTGTAACAATAATAACATAGGAGGAAAAAGCCCTTTTGCTATGCTATATGCCGCGACGCACCTTGCTGTCATGACTACATTGAGATGTAATGATAGCTCTTTGGGACTAACTTTCGGAGCACGTTGCCCCATCTGACATTTAATTTGAGCAATTTAAATGTCAACATGTAGTTAATTAAGCCACCTAATTATTGACACTAGTTTCACAACAAAATACATCAATGTTTACAAATTAGACACCTATATGCAATAAGTCACATTTTCTCTTTAAAATAGGCACAAGGGTAGTCAAAACTACTAACTATGTGCCAATAACTTAAGAATCACTTAAACCAACTCATATGGACCATAATGTACCTGATTGAACAAATAAACACTCATACAACCATTTTTAATGCAAAATGGCCATCAAACTCTAAATTAGCATTAAACAAGTGGTAAAAGCATAATTTCATCTTAACAATTGCACTAATATTTCGGTCTCTCACAATAATTTTCATAACATTTGTCATTTTAGGCTAAAATATAAAACATATTTTTGGTATAAATGCATCATTTTAAATATATCCTACTTCACATAAGTTTCTAAAATCACAAATAGACAAATAAGTAAAAGGATTAAATTATTCAATCATCTCGACTTTCTTGTGACAAAAGGGTTACCAATAATAGTTTGTAACAGCCCTCCGCTCACCCCGCCTTCTCGAGGTCTTTTACGGGGCTGGACACTCTCCCTCCAGGCCCTACAACAGGGCGACCCCACCCCTTTCGGTGATCATCAGGAGACAAAGGTTTTCCCACAGTAGTATACGGATTATTTCCCTTTCAGAGAGCCTCCCCAAGTTCGATCCTCCAACCTCTCCTACATAACAAGTTCGCTGGTGCTGGGTTTTAAGGTAAGAGTTTTTAATAAGATATTTAGGGTGTGATTTCAAGCTTTTTAAGATTAAGTATGCGTTCTAAAAATTTTTTTAGTGATCCTTCCTCTTTGGTTTCTGAGTTTGTGGTGGTAAAAAATTTAGGATTTGGAAGAGGGATGAATTTATATTGAATAAATATAATTTTTGAGGTTGTTAGTAGTATAATAAATGTTTTAGAGTATAAATTTATTGATGATATTTGAATTTGTGGCTTATGGATCAAATTCTAAACTAGATTTGAAAATATATGTTGATTTATTGAGATTTAGATGATTATTTGGGATGAGAAATGAATTATTATGGCTATAGGATTATGATTCTAAGCTAGAGACTCAATTTTTAATTTTTGAGTATTTTAGTGCGAATTTATAAAATAAAAAGAAAATTTTGATAATAGAAATTAGTTTAAAATTTGATTTTTAGATTATTAATGTTTATTGGTGAGTAAAAGAGGAGTTAAAAATTTTATTTAATAGTATTAACTCTAAATTTGTATTAAGATTGAGATTAGGAATTATGTTATATTTTTTAATTCTATTATTAGAATTATTTTATTAGTTTCAATAATTGAAACTAATATTTATAAATAATATATTATTTGTAGATTGTGTTATTGGTGAAGATTGTGGTGGGAGAGAAATTATAAGGAATAATTTATTGAAAAAGCCACAAGGTAACCATGCTTTTAATTTGTGATTAGTGTTACTTCATGTTAATTGGGTGATTATTGAAAAATTATGAATTTTGTAATATTATATAATTGTGTGATATTGTTATGAATTTTGTTTGATTATTGTGGGAGATGTTGGGAGATTTGTTATTGTTGTATTTATATGCCACGTGGTACGCCCCTATTGGAGCTCAATAGGTGGCTTGTAAGGACTCGGGCTAATCTACCTTTAACCAGGTAATTTAGCATCGAGTGAGAGTTACGACTCGAGGTTAATGGAGGGATATAAGGATGGTTGTTTGTGTGTATTATAATATTTTTTATATTTTGTTGGAATTGTATTTTTTTGGTTCCCACTTAGTAAGCACACACTTAACTGTTTGTACACACTATTATAAATTGGCTTTGGTTACTGAGACTTTTGAGTCTCATTATGTGGTTAACAATTTTCAGGAGGAGAGCCACGAGTGACACGTGGAGGAGTTCCAGAGGCTTAGTGGCATAGATCCACTGTCTCTTTTGGGTATTTGATTTATGATTTATAATGTGTTATATTGCAAATATTAGGGCTTTTTGTTTATTAACAATTATATGAATATATAAATGTAATCATGCCTTTCAAACTATTTTTATTTTTGTTACAATTTGGATGACTGTAATTTTAATATTTAGTTTACTTTGGATTGTTAAAATGACATGATTATGAGGCCAAATAACTAGCTTGTGTTGAAAATTAACTAAATTGTTTATTTTTCTTATTGGGAGTATAAGGATGGACAAATATGATTTAGCCTAGTGGCATGTGGGAGGTAAAAATTTATCTAAAATGTTATATTGTGTGAGTTGAAGCCAATTATAAAATATTTTATATTAAAATTATTAATATAAAAATGTGTTGGGTGGTTGTAACCCACTATGGTTGAGTTAAATTATTTAAAAAAAAATATTTGGTGTGTTACAATCTTGGTATCAGAGCTACATGTTTCAAGATTTTTATAAATTATGAAGTTGTTATATATTAACCTAGTTTATTGGCAATATACATTATTAAATCATAATGCTTCTCCATTATTTTTCTTGTCTTGAGATTAGTGTTGACTTAATTATGTGACTTCCATCCTTTAGGAGGGAGAGATGGTGTCCAAAACTAGAAGAGGTGGCGAAATTGCCGGTGATTCTATAGAGCCAATAGGAAATGACATACCTTTACTGTCATAACCAGAGCCCACACAATAACAAATGGGGTAGGGCAAGCCCATACAGTCACAACTCAAGCAAGATGAGCCAACCATAAGGCAAATGATGGATCTACTGCAAAATCTTAATGACCGTATGAAAAGGCAAGAAGAAGAGTTGGCCGCTTTAAGACAATATAAGGAAAATGCCAATCGAGAGGGAAATGGCCAACAAGAAGGAAGCCGTACCAAGATATACAATGTGAGCCAATCTGCTGATGAAGGCTCACCTTCCTATTCTCACCATGAGTCTAGCTTGAAGAATGTGAGTCTCCACTCTAAGCAACAGACATCCACGATCACAAAGATCTGGAGTACTTTCGTAAGTTTAATCCTCCTACTTTTGATGGAAATCTTAAGCCAGCGGTGGTTGAAGAATGGATAGATCAATTGGAGATTATTATTTGTATGGTTGTATGCATTTCTAATCAGAAAGTGCAGCTGGCAATATTCCTACTACAGAAGAGTGCTAAGAAATGGTGGGAAACATCAGGACCAAATGATGATTCCTCTCTTACTTGGGAAGATTTTAAAGCCATATTGTTCGAGAATTATTTTCCTACTGCACTAAGAGCAGAAAAGGAGGCCGAGTTTCATGCATTCTGCCAAGGTGATCTAGATGAGGATGAATTTATTGAACAATTCTTAAAATTATCTAAATACTCGATTTACCTTCAGAAACATGAAGATACAGAGTGGATGGCTGAACGATTGCTAGAGAAGGCGAGGCCTGATCTAAGGGAACAGTTAGCCCCTTTTGAGATCAAAACATTTAGTGAAATGTGCAATAAGCTTCGGATAGTCTCCCGGAGGAAGAGAGAAGCTCGATTAGAAGCTGATAGAGAGAAGAGGAAAGAATCTAATGGGAAGCCCCCTATCCACCCTAGACCCATTGGTGGAGTAGGGAAGAGGAGCAGCCAAGTTTTTGGAGGCTTTGAAAATCAAAAGAAGAAGGGCTACTACCATAAGGGCCAGAGCTACAGAGGGAATTAGAGTGGGAGTCAAGGGTCCTACAGGAGCCCAGCAACCTCTACTCCTACTTCCGGTGCTGCTAGTAATCAAGCATGCAGTAAGTGTGGGAAGTTTCATTCTGGTGATTGTTGGGTTTGTTACATCTGTCAGAAGCCTGGTTATATTGCTCGATTCTGCTATCAAAATCAGAATAGGGGTAATGATCAGAGACCTACAGTGCCAGCACGAGTGTATGCCCTCTCTGGGCCAGAGGCTGCTAACAACCCTAATGCTATTCGAGGTATAATCCGAATCCTTGATAATGATGTTTGTGCTTTGTTTGATTTGGGTGCTACACACTCTTTTGTGTCTGATGAATGTATGAAAAGATGTAAATTGCCTGTGTGCACCTTACCTTTTGATGTGAAGATTTCTACTCCTGCTGGTTTGACTGTAAGGACTGCTAGGCATGTTTAAATGTAGAGGTTGAGTAAGAGGGTCAAAAGACCACCATAGACCTCATTTGTTTGTCTTTGTCTGGGATTGATGTTATTGTAGGGATAGATTGGTTATCTGCAAATGGAGCTGTACTTAATTGTCAGAAAAAGAGTGTATCACTCTCAGCTCTTACTGTAACCCCTGTAGAGTCCCAAAGTCCTATGTTGTTGTCTGCAGCTCAAGTAGAACAGTGTATAAGAAAGGGCTATCAAGCTTTTATGATTTTCTTCTCAATCAAGGCAGAGATTGAAGAAGGTGTAGATCAGATTCCAGCAGTGAGAGAATTCCCTGACATCTTTCCTACTGAAGTGATCGGTTTGCCTCCAGAACGAGACGTTGAGTTCTCGATTAAGCTCATACCTGGTACGGGGCCTATTTCTAAGGCACCCTATAAGATGTCTCCATCGGAGTTAGCTGAGCTGAAGAGACAAATTGAAGAGTTGTTAGAGAAGGGGTTTATCAAACCGAGTATATCGCCATGGGGGTCACCGGTACTGTTTGTGAAAAAGAAAGATGGAAGCCTTAGATTGTGTATTGATTATAGACAATTGAATAAGATAACTATCAAGAACAAGTACCCCTTACCTCGAATTGATGATTTGTTAGACCAATTAGTCAATTCAGCGGTGTTTTCTAAGATTGATCTAAGATCAGGGTATCATCAATTGAGGGTTAGAACAGAGAATATCCCTAAAACTGCTTTTAGGACTAGATATGGGCCCTACGAGTTCCTGGTGATGCCGTTTGGGTTAACAAATGCCCCAGCTGTCTTCATGGATTATATGAATCAAATCTTCAGGCCTTATCTCGATGAATTTGTTGTAGTTTTTATTGATGATATACTTATTTATTCTCGGGATGAGGTAGACCATGCTAGACATCTTAAAATTATTTTGAAGATATTAAGAGAGCACAAGCTCTATGCTAAGCTGAGCAAATGTGATTTTTGGCTTAAAGAAGTTAAGTTCTTAGGCCATGTTGTTTCAGAAGAAGGGGTAGCAGTGGACCCCAGTAAGATAGATGCAGTGATGAAATGGGAACAACCTTGAAGTGTGACAGAAATTAGGAGTTTCTTAGGTCTTGCAGGCTACTATCGTCGTTTCATTAAGGGTTTTTCACAAATTGCAATGCCCTTGACTAAGTTGATTAGAAAGATGTTTCATTTATTTGGACGAACGAGTGTGAAGTTTCCTTTTAGGAGCTAAAAAAGAGGTTGACCACTACACTGTGCTCATCTTACCTGTTCCAATTGCTCCTTATACCTTGTATACTGATGCTTCTAAGAAAGGTTTAGGTTGTGTATTAATGTAGGAGGATCGAGTAGTGGCTTATGCCTCTCAATAGTTGAGGCCTCAAGAGGAAAATTATCCTACCCATGACTTGGAGCTTGCTGCTGTGGTGTTTGCCTTGAAGATTTGGAGGCACTATCTTTATGGTTCTTCCTTTGAAGTCTTTAGTGATCATAAAAGTTTAAAATATTTGTTTGATCAAAAGGAACTCAACATGAGACAGCGCAGATGGATTGAGTTTTTGAAGGATTATGACTTTGAGTTGAAGTATCATCCAGGGAAAGCTAACGTAGTCGCCGATACTCTGAGCAGGAAGCTTGTACATATTGCTCACATGATGGTTAGAGAACATGAATTATGGAGTAGTTTTCATGTAGTAAATGTAGAAGTAGTCGAGAATTGTTTGGCTGCTCTACACATTACTGAATTTGAGAATAATTTTTGGGAAGAAATTAGAATTGCGCGGCAGAAGGACGATGATTTGAATAAGATTAGGGTAGAGATTGGGGCTGGAAAGGCTAAACATTTTGATGTGACCGATGATGATGTCGTAAGATATAAAGGTAAAGTGTGTGTGCCTAATGATGCTCGATTGAAAAATATCCTACTTGAGGAGGCTCATCAGAGTAGATATACCATTCACCCAGAAGCAACTAAGATGTATCATGACTTAAGACGTGGTTAGTGGTGGCCAAGGATGAAGAGAGATGTAACTGAACATATAACTCTTTGTTTGACTTGCCAGAAAGTCAAAATTGAGCATCAAAAACCAGCCAGAATGCTACAGTCTCTTAATATTCCAAAGTGAAAATGAGATAACATTTCTATAGACTTCATTACAGGATTGCCTAGAACATCTTCTGGTCATGACACTATATAGGTAATCGTAGATCGACTCACCAAATCAGCTCATTTTCTTGCTACCAATATCACGTATTCTCTTGAAAAATTAACTAAAATCTACATAAGAAAAGTGGTGAGATTGCATGGAGTGTCGACAAATATCGTATCTGATTGTGATCCAAGGTTCACATCAAACTTTTGGAAGTCATTACAGGAAGCCATGGGTATTCGTTTGAATTTGAAGTAGGTGACCATGTATTTTTGCAAATTTCTCCGGTAACTGGTGTTAGAAGAGTTATTAAGGCTAAGAAGTTGACACCAAGGTTTATGGGGCCTTTTGAGATCTTAAAACGAGTTGCACCAGTAGCGTATCAAGTAGCATTACCACCCCAAATTGCTGGTATACATAATGTATTCTATGTATCACAACTGAAGAAGTATCAACCAGATCCTTCCCATATAATTGAACTCGAGGAGATTGAACTCAGGGAGAATTTAACATTCAGAGCTGAACCGAAAGAGATTGTGGATTATAAGGACAAGCAATTAAGAAACAAGACCATTAGATTGGTTAAAGTAATCTGGAAGGGCACAACTTCAGGTGATGCTACGTGGGAGACTGAGGACAGTATGCGACGTGATTATCCTCATCTTTTTGATTAAATAAGTAGTTAATAGTTACTAACTTCAAATTTTGAGGACAAAATTTTTAAAAGGAGGGGAGAATTGTAACATCCCAATTTAAATTTTAATAGTTAGTTTGGGTTAATAGAAATTTTAAAAAAATATTTAGAGGTAAGCAAATTAGTAGGAGATGATTATTAAATCTAACTTAGGATATAATTCTAAATTATTTTTTTTTAAATTTCTATTAACCCAAATTAACTATTAAAATTTAAATTGGGATGTTACACAGTTATCTACTCCCTTAGCTTCCACTAGCTCAAAAATGTCCGCACCATAATTTTTCTGCAAGATTAAATACTAATCATCAAATCACAACTCTTATAAATACACTTTTAAGTTAAGATAGATTGCCTTCACTTTCCAAAATTCATCATTAGGCCAACCAACACTCTAAGAACAATCCATCAACTTTATTTAACATCTATAAGCTTATACAATATTAAATTAATACCCATATTACTTCCTATCCTCCATTTTAAGTCTAGGATTTGTCCAAACCTTAGCTCAAAGCTTCAAATCACCATATAATCATCAAACTTGAATATAGAAGCTTTAATTAACTTCCTATAAATTCAAAGAACTTAGTAGGTTCGAGCATTACTCAAGGGGAGATGGATTCAACACCTAAACTTATCTAAAACCCTAAAAAATTTGAATAGGCCAGAGGGGGAAGAATATGAAACTTACCCAATGGATGCTCTAGTTTAGAATACCTCCAAAGTAGTCAAATACTAAAGCCCTAACAATCAAAGCTCTCTTTTGATCATCCTTCACTCATTTCTTTCTCCTCCTCTCTATTTTCATGCTACACTGGTGATACATTTAATTGAAATTTGTCTTGTCTGTTGAGTGTATGGTCTATAGGTCATGACAGATGGCACAGTGAGGCTAACTCAAAATTTAGTCTTGCTTTTAAGCTCAGTCAGCATAAACTCAATCGTATTCTGCTTGTAAGGTTGTTCAAAGATCCAACAAACCTATTAGTAGTTTGGAAACACCATTAATTCAATAAATGCTTTATTTTACCCCTATGAAATCCTCAAGATTTTAAGTTCTTCAATTTGAGGATGTTATAGTTGACCACTCATAGAACATGTCATACAACACCTTAAACACAAGCATTCATTTACATTGCATGCAATCTTTATAGTTTGATTACAATTATCCAATACGATTAATATGAAAAAACATTATAAATGAGCATAAATAAAGTTATCTACTTCAAATACTTTGTAATTCATTTAATTCTAACCAAATAAGGCCATGAATGTCACAAAAACCCATTTTATGGCATTCAATAAGAGATTAATAAAAAATATAGGAGTTACATGCTCAACTACATGACATATGCCTTAAGGTTGGCAATTACATGGCAACTTAAGGAAATAAAGGCTTACTAGGCCAAGTAGTGTCCATACACACCAACTACTCTCCCGATGCTTCTTCGATTGGACTCTTTTTTATAAAAATATTAATCACAAGGATGAGACACAAAGGTCCCAATAATCAAATTTAATATACGATGATAGATGTGATGCAATTAACTATACGTTTACTAAGTGGGTATATTAAAACATGTTTCCAAACACAAAATATTCAATAATTTAAACAAGATGCTTGACTACACATTATATCACTCCATACATCATGCCTGTAACCAATAAATCTACTTAAAGGTAAGTCAGTTTAAGCTAAGTACCGCTTGTTAGGTTGAATAAGGGCATACCAAGTGGTAAATAACCTTCAAACAAAATCCCTAACACATTTCAAACTTGATGAGTCATGCATATTTAACATATATCTAAACAAGAAAAAACATAATTGAACACTTTTTCATGCTTTTGAACACAAGATTTTATACTGAACAATATATAAATATATGTATGTATATATATATATAGTATCCCAATCAACAATTAATTCTCCAAACACCAAATATGCTTTCCAAACATATCAAAATCACACGTAGCAAATCACAAAACACATAGAATCACACATTAATAGTGGTTACTTTTTCTCCTTGAAAATAGAGCTTCTAGAACAAGTGGTTTTTCATCTCTAACAGTGCCAATATTATGATTTACAAATAATGTGACACTAATTATAATCAATACCATGCTAACAATGGATAATCAAAGTGTTAATATACTAGTCACATCTTGATCCTAAATTTTAATTAGTCTAACTAATCCATAACTGTCCCCAACCATTCAAACCTCCTAAGACACTTATAATCATTATCATTATACCCACTCATAACTTATTTAGCCCTTACATATCTAAATTGTCATTAAAATCACCTAACAATTTCTAGGGTTTCAAATTTAATCATCCTATTACCTTAAACAACCTTAAATATCATCTAAATAACACTTATATATATATATATATATATCCTCAAAACACTCATTTAAGTTGGACCTAAGGGCTGTCATTATCAGAAATGAAAACCCTTACCTCAAGGATCATTTAAACCCTTTTAAAGAAGAGAACAAAAGATGATAGAAGGTTTAGAAATGTTATCTTGAGTGATTTAAGCCTCAAAGATGCACCTTAGGGTTAAGAACTCCAAAACCCTAAAAATCACCCAAAAACACTCAAAATTCTCTCCCTCTAACATTTGTTCAACTAACAAACACTTAATAGAATTTTTGGGTCATGTGTCACAACAAACACATCATATATTGTGACATATAAAACAGAAACATAGTACTTTATTTAAGCCCAATTATTTAGGTCCAGTCCAACCTAATACCTATCTTAGACTTCATTTAGCCCAAATATATCATTCTAGGCCTGTTTTAAGTCATAGTTTGATACCCAAATACATGATTGACCTTAATTACAATTTATTCCCCAAATCAAACCTCAAAATAACATCAACCCTAATTATACATCCTCAATTGAAACCTCAATTTGCACGATTAATTTATAACTTAAAAATTAGGAAGTTACATCTGATCCTTGAAACTTAACATTTTCTACTATACTCTTTTCAATTATTATCAGAAGGCACTTTTTATGAGATAGTCACTTAATGGGGTATTAGTCAAAATTTTCCAATATTACCCTTTTCAAATAAATTATCAATGAAAAATGCTATGCAAATTTATTTTTTTATACAGCTAAAATGAAAATTTTATTTTTTTAAAATTAAGTTATTTTTTTAGTCAATTTATATTAAGTTATTGATTCAATTACCTTTCTTCAATTTCAATTGGTTAGAGATGAAATTATTAATTTTTTGTGCTATAGCTTGAGACATATTGACGAGAAAAGGGAAAAACAATAGCACATTTTTTTAAGTGATAAAATTAATGTTTAAAATAAACTAGTATTGTTCAAAAACATAATTCTAATGTCATTGAGGTTGAGTGAGGAGAAGCTTTGACGATGGAAGAATACACAAGCAGGCGGATTGCAAAATAAGTTGTCTGAGCCCGGGTTCGAACCGGGGACCTCTAGTGTGTGAGACTAGCGTGATAACCAACTACACCACCCAGACAACGACGAAATGTGATCTCAATTATTTATTTTATTATGAAATCATTTTGTTTTTCATCCTTACAAAGAAAACCACCAGGGCTGCTGCGAGAGCCTGGACGAAGATCGAACGACTGAAAATCTGAAATAATGGATGCACGTCATGCGTCCCTGGGTCGACGTACGGTAAATAGTTCATCCTTGTCTTTCTTGATATCCACGCTGCTCTTTTACGCATCGCCTTCGGTATACTGGAAACTGGTCCTGTCTTTTTCAAGTCATCATCAATTTTTATTTTTCACCTTGTCAGATTCAGCGTGGTGATTTCTATATCAATTTATGCTTATTGTTCGCTTTTAATTGAATTGAATGCCAATCCTACAGTTGGAAGAGATTCGTCAAAAAAGGGCAGCTGATAGATTAAGCAAAACTTCTTCGGGACAAGATCTGAGCAAAATCCCGAACCCCGCTGGTCTGTGTTGTTGGGGAAAAGAATCTCTTACGTCTATCTTTCGATGTGCATCTGTTACCATTCAATTGTATATTTTGTGGAATGAAATCGCTTTCCTTTTCCCTTTTGTCCTTAGAAATTGCGGGAATGAAGAAGTCGGAGAGCACAAATAAACTTTCCGATGTAATAAACATTTCTATTCACATGTCTTCATCTCCTCATCTTTCTTTCTTACTCTTTAATAATCTATATTGAACAATTGCTTACAGACGGATATTAGTTCTTTACTATCACAACTAAAAGACCTGCAGAAAAAGAACTTTGATTTGGAGGAAGAAAACAAGAAAATAACTTTAAAGGTAAACTTATTGAATTACAACTATAATTGCACTAAAAGACGAACGTGTTTAGTGATATATTCGTCTCATTTTGCAGCTTCAAACAATGGAAATTGACTACAGTGCAATGCAAAAGCAGCTGAATGACTTAGTAAGTCAAAAGCATTGTATGATTTTTTTATTTGATTTGCATGTATGATACTGCAGATTACCTCCTAAACCCAAACCTACCATGCTGCTTAGTTGGTTTGATTGATTGCATTGCAAGCTCCAGTCTGTAGATTTGGAAAATAGCTAAGCCACATTGGTCGCCCTGCTATTATTATCAGAAACTGTGTTATGCTTTATTTGTGATGTCGCCTCTGTTCTTGGTAGTTTGAATTTTTATGCTGTGTTTTGGTTGTACAGATATTCTGCCATTCACTGATTCTGTATTTTAGTTCTAAAGCCAATTATTTGGTCAACAGGAGCAAAGCACTTTGCCATCTCTAAGGAAAGCTCTCAAGGATGTTGCAATGGAGAAAGATGCTGCAGTTGTTGCACGGGTAATTTTTATGTCTAAATATTTTGTTGCCCCTCCCTCCTTTTTTTTAAATTTTAAATATGTTCCATATGATTCTATATTGCAGGAGGATCTTTCAGCCCAGCTTCGTACACTGAAGAAACACTTAAAGGAAGCCGAAGACGAACAATATCGTGTATGGGAGTCTTACTTTCCTGAAGAACTATGAAATGCTGGACATTTCTTCTTAATATTTTATTGCTTATCTTGTTCTAGGCAGAGGAAGATGCAGCTGCTCTGAGAGCAGAATTAAACTTGATTCAGCAACAAGCAATGACTAGCACGGGTGGTACAATTTCACTACCTGGCATTCCTCCAGAACAAATTCAAAGATTAGAAAATGAGTTGGCAATTTTGAGATCAGAGTGGCAGGTTAATTTATGTTATTGACATCTTCGGTCCTTTTTCTTTAGTTTATTTTTGGTTTTCTAATGGTGTTTCCAATCTTCAGCGAGAATCGCTGTTGAGGCAGCAGGAACAGCAACAACTAGCCATAGAGCAAGCCCGCATTGCAGCACTGATCTCTGAAAAGCAGGAGCTGGAGGAGAAATTTAACTCCATTTCTAGAAAAGCCGCAGGTAACAAAACTGTGGATGCTGTTTCATTAATGTAATTGTTTAGCATGCGGCTGCTCTTGGGTGTTTTGTGCCATTGCTGCATTTTAATTTCCTCAGAAGCTACAGAAGAGATTGATCAAAACACTATGTTCTTTTGCTGATCAATTCTTTGGTACTGCCACTATGTTGTTTTTGTGAAAGAAAAAGTGTGGGCGGGGGTTGGAAATGCTAGTTTGTTGACTTGTTCTTGTCAAGAAATCCAAATATAATACTTGCTTGACTCAATCTCCTCCCCCCCCCCCCCCAACTCTGAATCATGTAGATTCACGTTTTCCTTGTATAAGTTCCATAGATTCTTCATCAGAGTCATGATTGCTAGTTCCTTAAAGAATTCATCACTGTCATCATCTCCTCTTTTTCTCTCTTTAACATTTCTTGTTGAATTGGCATGCCGTGTGATGATGCTGACCCTAGTTTGTTTCGATGCAGAAGTCCCAGAAAAAGTAGGGGAGAAGAAATTTTCCGTGGTTAGTGAACTTCTTAAGTCCTAGGTGGTGACCTTGAATTTATTTTGAGACTTGTTCTTGGGGTGATTACGTATGGTCAATATTTGTATATGTTTTCTTGGAAATCTCATAGCGTTAACCCAAGCAACTTCATCTAAATCTCGTCCTTCTCATAATTATTGTGTACTGCTCATCTAATCTCTTTCTTATATTGATCAAATGATGAGTGAATTGGAAATTTGTATTGTTCCGTTCTTAATCTTTCTTTGTTGGAATATTCTAATTTCAGGAAGACAGGCTGAAACTAGAGAATCAGCTGCATGATATGGCTTTAGCTGTTGAGAGGTTGGAAAGCAGTAGGCAGAAGCTCTTAATGGAGGTATTTTCTATGTGGACATAGATTAGCTACTTTGTCATGTATATCCCATCCAATGAAGTAGTTTTGATTTTATTAATGGGTTAAGGTGTAATTTTATCCCTAAACTATTCTCGGAAGAGTAATGTTGCTTTTAAACTATTCATCATAGTAATGTTGTCCGTAAACTAATTAAATCGGAGCAATATTGTCCTTGCCGTTAAAACGTTTGTTATTATAGCTAGTGGGGCGCACTTTTGATGAGTTAAAGTGTAATTTTACCCCTAAACTAATTTTAGAGGAATAATGTTGCCCTCACAGTTTAAAAATCATAAAAATAAATAAAAATAAAATTATAATAATATTAAACAAAAATAATGTTAAATATATATGTAAAATAAATATAAGAAAAAAATTTATAGTATATTAATAAAATGTCATAAATTAATAATATTATAAATTAGGATTTTATAACTTATCAAATATAAGTGGATCTTGGTTAAATTAGATACGAGTAGACTTAAAAGTATTTGCATTTGTATCAATAATTATCGAGCGAAGTTGTCATTAATGACTCGATTTGGACCGAATTGTCTTCATGATTGAGTTAGATTAGACAAGAGTTAAGCGACTATTAAGTTGAAAACTGAAGTTGAAGTGGGAACCAGAGCGGTTTTTAGAAAACCGAATAGTTTTAAATATAATATTAAAAAAAGCTTAAAAATTAGATCATACTAAAAGCCAATTTTATTTTTCGAACAATTCATACGTATAAAATAGGATTTGAGATTTTTTTTTTTTATAAAGATGTCGATAGTTATAGGTGCAAATGTAAGTACTTTTGAGTTTACTTATTTCTAATTTAATCAAGATCCACTTATATTTGACAAGTTATAAAATTATAATTTATATTTTTTCTTATATTTATTTTATATATACATTTAATATTATTTTTATTTAACATGATTATAATTTTATTTTTATATATACATTTAATATTCTTTTATTCAATATTATTATAATTTTATTTTTATTTAATTTTATGATTTTTAAACCGTGAGGGCAACATTGCTCTTCTAAGAATAATTTAGGGGTAAAATTGTACCTTAGCTCATAAAATGTAGGTCCCACTAGCTACCGTAACGGATGTTTTAACGGCATGGGCAACATTGCTTCAATTTGATTAGTTTAGGGGTAACATTACTATGATGAATAGTTTAAGAGTAACATTATTCCTCTGAGAATTGTTTAAGAGTAAAATTGCACCTTAACCCTTTATTAATAGTCTGATGGGGTAGCTGGTTTGTTATGTTGGCAGATTGACTCACAATCTACTGAAATAGAGAGGCTTTTTGAGGAAAACTCTAACATCTCAAGTTCTTATGAAGAAGCGATTGGTGCCGCAATGAGATGGGAAAATCAGGTAACAATCAATGGCCAGGCATTTGACAAGATATGGTGTGTGGTTACTGGTTTAGGGTATCATCTTTGTTAACCAAGTTTTATTGTAAGTCTTTATTTTCAATAAAATTACGGGCCATAGGCACTGAGCCTGTTCATCTCTTCGCTATCTAAAATTGACGAAAAAACTTGGTTCTGAACCGGAGACCATCACCTTCACATCTTTTCTCTTTTGGAGAGAATTATATAGTTATCAGATAATAATCAGTGATTTCATTCGTGCCAAGTATTTCATTTTGTATGCTGGCATCTGTTCTGTGTTGAGTCCGTGATGACCTGTATTATAAGGCGTTGATGGTGCCAGACTATGAAGTTTTCCGTTTTTTCATTAATGATTGTGTGCTTACGTGCAATCCTTTAGGTGAAGGAGTGTCTTAAGCAAAATGAAGAGCTCCGTGGGATTCTAGATAAATTGAGAATGGAACACGCTAGGGGCTTACCTCACTCATCTAGCGATGGGGCACATGCGGTTGTTTCCTCAGCATCTACAGCAGAAATGGTGTCCTTAAAGGTTGGTAGCTTAAGCGGCGCATGGCGCATTGTTCCTCCACGTTTCATGTTATCTAGCACAACAACGGGAGAAATAAATTATTGAGCTTACGAGAGTAATCTTTTTTCCCCCAAGGGCTATTATTGGATTACAGTTCTCTTCTCTATGCTTTGACGGAATTTTAACCCCCCTCCCCTTCCTTTTTACTTTGAAAGGGCCAACTTGTGAAAGAACAGAGCAGAGCCGAGGCACTATCCGCACAAGTCATGCGGCTTTCTGTGCAACTTGAACAAGTCAAACAAGCATATGATGGTCTTGCACGCTTGTAAGTTCCTCTCTTCCCAGGCAATGACTGAAGCTTACTCTCTGTTGTCCGAGTGTATCTTTTTTAAATATGATCTATGAATATTGCAGCTATAAGCCGGTGCTGCGCCACATTGAAAGTTGTCTTATAAAAATGAAGCAAGATGGTTCTCTAGCTGTGCGATGATGGCCGGGAGCCCCCCTTTTTTGTTAATGATACTCGGGATGAGAACCATTTGTCACGCGGAGTCGCGCGTGAGAACTATCCCTTCTGGAGTCGTAGGCGTGTACTAGTAAAGCGTATGGCATTTTTTCTGCACCATCATTAACGGGTAAAGAACAAGAATCAGAGCATCGAGGTTTATTAAAGATCATAATGACGATAATCTTGTATTAACCACATTGTTGGTCCAAAGACTCATTTTATAATACATTACTCCGGGTATCCAAGCAGAATATCTCGCTATTTACCTAAACGAGAAGGTAAACATTATGAAAATCAACAGTGTCTCAACTCTCAACCTCCCTTTCTCAGCCCCCCCCCCCAAAAAAAAAATCCCTTGTAAAATAAATTATCCAACTTGTATGTGATAACAATATTAATACTACAAGTAATTCCTTTTGAAATGGCATTGAAAAAGCACAATATTTTCACGGCCAAAAAGCAAACTAACTCATTTATAAATAATGTGGGGCAGAAAAAAAAAATTAATGCGGCTTACAATAAAATACGATCTCAAAAAGCACAAATTTTCACGGCTAAATCTAGCCGACACCCTATCAGTGAAAACATAAAACGATAAAAACGAACTGTTACAGACACCATGTCGCCTATCATTAACATCCACCTATTTCTGCCCAATACATAACTCTCCGCCAACGCTCATGCCTTTGATTTATAATTATATGGGCCATTTCAATATTTTGAAAGCATCATTCACAGGGTCTGTGCTCTCTTTATTCTTGGCCGTACCGGTTAAACCTTTCGAAAATTCAAACCAAACTTGCACTTGATTTAAGGCTGGGGAATCACTTTAATACTTTGGACCAACCTCGGAAAGAATCGGTGAAGCTCAAGTTCTGAAACATCTCCCTTAGAGGGGGACGATGGTAAAATTCCATAATTAACGACGAGAATACTTATCAACCAAGCAATGATGCTTAGTGCCCCTAACTTAGAAAGAAAGTAAAGAAGAAAAGGACAGAATAAAACATGATGGGATAGGACCTCGTCAATCATGCCTCTTTTTTCCCCGCCTATGCTAGCTTCACTAACCCTTTATAACAGAGCGCAATCAAGCCCATCAATGTGCGTAGTTCAGCGACCTTTCGAATTTTCAATCATGAAAAGCAAAAACATCTGTTTCTGCATCCAAATCCGGAGCCAAAAGAGTAAGGAAAACGAGCTGGGAGATGCAGAGAAGCTTTCCGAGCAAAAAACATCCGATCATCATCCCAAGTCCCGGAAGAAGGGAAAAAGCAGAGGGCACGCCTCTGCTACTCCGGTTGACGATGCTGATGGTAGCGTTCCCGGAGCCACCACAACCGATGGCACTGCTGGTGCCGGAGTGACTGCTGCTGGAGTGAGTGCAGCACACATGTCAGCAATTAGTGCGGATGAAGGTGGCAGTTCTCATGGTCACGGGGGTGACTATGGTGGTGGTGATGGTGGCGGGTGATCGTGAAATTATGTTATTTTCCTGGTGGTATTCTGCTATTCTATTTCGCGTTGCTATCAAGGGAGGCGTGTTGTCATATGTCTCTGTTAATTAATCCCCTTAATGTGGACAGCCTGGGGTTTCGAGGAATTCACTGACGGCATCCCATTCCCACGGTTTTGTTTGATAAGTGAGGAGCAGAATATCATAAAGCAACAAAGTTTTGCATTCTAATGGTCTTCCTTCTGTTGCTTCTGCTCTGTGATATTATTACATTCAGTAGAGACAGAGTTTGTGTGTGTGTGTGTGTGTGGTGTTTGTTTGTTTGTTCGTTCATTGTATATTCATAATCTGTTGTGGTGCTGTTATTGTCGCCTCTCTTCTCACTGAATCCTATTTGGTTATCTTTCCTTCCAATTTGGAACGGACAGGATAAAAAATCAGAGGAAAACAGAATTTTGAACTTGCAGGAACGGGGCCCAAGGATCTTACCGAATCAGAGTTTCCATTAGAAGCTTTTCTTCGATATGTTATCGACTGCTTGCTTGCTGCATCCAAAATAATGTTCTTGATATTGAGCTGCAGACAATCTCATCCACGAAAGGTGTAACCCTATCAACTCTGCATCTGAGAAACCAGTCCCGTGACACCTAATCAAGTTACGAATTAAATTTGCCGATTGCCATGCATGCCACTCTCCATGGCAATGACTGCGATGCCTTTCGATGTTGACCTGGCACTGCTGGCTGGACGGGTGTAGAAACGAAGGGCGAAGACTTTTTTGAATTCTATGGACTTGAAGACATGTGCTGATTTTGCAAGCCACACACTAGCGAAATAAAAAATAAAAAATAAAAATACAAGCTTACATAATAAAACTATACCACAATAAAAAATTAAAATTCAATAATTCATTTAAGTTCGTGTCATAACGTGCAAATAATTTAAAATAATTAACTACATTACATAAATAAAATTTATTTACTCTACAAGAGAAATTATATTATGATTTTTTAAAAAATTGAATTTATTTACTTTTTTTAAAAAAAGAAAAACTCATGGCATGAAACCTTCCGGGCTAACCTCTATCTGGCCCGATCTATGGCTTTGGGTTAAGCCCAAAATGTTATACATCACGTGGCATGCCCTAGGAATACGTTCCGCATCACAGCTCATATGAATTGAACGGCCTCGATCAACACAACAGCATCGGTGATTTTTCCCACCTGGAGGATCTAGACGCATTGTGATTTTCAATTTCCAAGCCCTAGCACCCATCGCTCCCGTTTCTGTTCTGTTGGAGGTTCATGGCGTTCCCGAAAACGGTAGGTCCCGTCCAGGCGGCCCAAAATCCTTCTCAACCGGCGAAACTACGGTGGGGCGAACTAGATGAGGACGACGGCGAGGATCTTGATTTCTTGCTGCCGCCGCGACAGGTGATAGGCCCCGACGAGAACGGCATAAAGAAGGTGATCGAGTACAAATTCAACGAAGATGGGAATAAGGTGAAGATCACTACTACCACTCGTACTCGTAAGCTTGCTAACGCTCGCCTCAGTAAGCGGGCCGTTGAGAGGCGATCCTGGGCTAAGTTCGGCGATGCCGTTCACGAGGATGTTGGCAGCAGGCTCACTATGGTGTCCACCGAAGAGATTCTCCTCGAGCGACCTAGGGCTCCGGGTTTGTTTCTGCTTTCATATGCTTGGTTGTTTAGTGATTAAATTTATTTCCTTTCCTCTTTCCTTTCTCCTTTTTTGCGTCAAATTCTGTTTGATGAGGATTAAGGTGGGACACTGCATCAGTTTCATTTTGTTTTGTAAGGCATTTATTACGCTTGTGTGCCCATGCGTTGGCTTCTAATTACATATTGAGACATGAAATAGCGATACTCTGAGATCGAGAGAATGGAATGTAAAGTGCTTGACACATCGTAAGCTCATCTTATAATACATTACTAAGCATATTTTCTCTCCTGCTGAACATAATATTTTTACAGAGAATCATGATTGATTGTGAGTTTTAAGTTGGTTATGTCCTCCCCCTTTTTCAAAGTCCCTTTTCTAATCAACATTAGATGAATTTCGCTGGACAATAAGAAAATATATTGCTGATTCTGAGTCTTCTTGTCATATAGAATATACTTGTAAAACTTTAAGCGTACAAGTTTTTACATCCTTTATTTTGAGTTTCTTTTGATTGGTAAATAATGGATTGGAGAAAGAGCATACAAAAACATTTCCAATCAAAGTAGCTTCCCTCATTCAGGTATCCTTGGGAAAAATTGAAGAAAATTAGAGAGTATGTTCTCCTTGCAATGGTGTTTTCTCTAATCTTGTAGTCTAAAAAATTGTGTACATTGTATTAATTGGTAGCTTGGTCAATCCTTCACCATCCATCCCTTATTTGATTGCTATGAAGTTGGACATTTGATCTTTTGAGTGGTAAACTAATGACTATACGTAAGTTGCGTGTGTTGTTCAGCATGCCAATCTCTAGCTTGGATCATTTGATGTATTTTTCCCTAGCTTGTGTTGGGGTTTCGGAGGTTTGTGGGGAGATTGCTAAATACAGGTGCGTCAACAGCTTTACTTTATCCCATAACTTGGGAACTGCTCAGATGGCACTTCCTTTAACTTTATCCCATAACTCGGGAACTTCTCAGAGGACTCTTCCTTCTATTTAAATGGCTTGTGTGCTTGATTCAGTTCACAGTTCAATATCAAGCAAATTTGGGAATCCCTTTGAATTCCCAATGTCACTTGTGATCTCCTATTGTCATTAGCTTCTGCCTTTCTTGGCATTGATATTTTTTTAAAGTGCATACAAAATGTATCTGTGAGCATATAACCTGATATGTAAAGCCATGGGGACCCTAGAAATTTTGATGCACCTGCAAGTACAAGTGACCATACGTGACATGGGCTTTACATTCTTTTGGTTCAAAGAAAAGGATGCAATTCTATATGTGTGAACTTTATTAGTCTTGAATTTATGCTTCTGATATATTGATTTTGTGTGAATTTGATCCGTTTGAGAAGTGGTGTTACATTGAAATCTGTGTGGTTATTGCATATTGTTTGTATTGTTATCCTGCCTTGATAGAGCTGTGATCCATCAACTCTAACAATACCATTGTTAACAGGTAGCAAACCAGAAGAACCAAAGGTTGCTGGAGACCCGTTGGCTCAATTCCAAAAGGGTGCTGTTCTCATGGTTTGTAGAACTTGTGGGAAGAAGGGTGACCATTGGACTTCAAGGTGTCCATACAAGGATCTTGCCCAGCCAATAGAATCTTTTATTGATAAGCCTGCTGCTTCAGAAGCTGCGACTGCTGCTTCTGGTCCAACCAAGGGAGCATATGTTCCTCCTGGTCTAAGAGCAGGTGCAGAGAGAACTGGATCAGATATGCGACGAAGGAATGATGAAAATTCTGTACGGGTCACCAATCTCTCTGAAGATACGAGAGAGCCTGACTTGCTTGAACTTTTCCGCCCTTTTGGTGCTGTAAGCAGGGTCTATGTTGCTGTTGATCAAAAGACAGGCATTAGCAGAGGATTTGGCTTTGTCAACTTTGTGAACAGGGAAGACGCCCAGCGAGCGATTAGCAAACTGAATGGATACGGTTATGACAACCTGATCCTTAGAGTTGAATGGGCCACGCCGAGGACGAACTAAATTTTGTGTAGCCCTTCGCTTCAAAACTATACTTTGAATGGCCTATGTAGTTTTGCTACCGGCATTGTATTTTCTTCAAATTTTGAGACTGTTATAATTATTTAAGTAATTGTTGCTAAGTTTGTGTGACTAATTACTAGGGAAAATTGCCATAAAAGACTTAACTATCAAATTAATTGCGGAAAATGAGTTGGGAGAGATTTAGAATTGAGGTTCTTGGTTGGCAATAATTGTTGAGGATAAAATGACAAAAATGCCTTTATTGATGAGAAGTGGAAGTAAAAGTTGAGCAAGATTTTTAGTTGTCAGTATTTCAAAAAAGATTTTTCGCTTCAATATATTATAAATTTTTTATTATTAATAATTTTATGTCAACGTTTAATATAAAATTTTTGTGTGTTAATATATCAATTTAAAATAATAAAAAAATTATATACACTTAAACTTCATTTATATATAAAAAATTTTATTTATTTAAATAATAATTTTTAATATTATAAAAATTATTAACTTAAAACATTTTAAAATATTAAAAGTTAGAATTTTTAGTCATATATAGCGATTCTTTTACTATATATATTTAAATTTTAATTACGTGTAAGGAAACTTTTATTTATCTAGATAATATTTTTTAATATTTTAAAATTTTTAAACTTATTTGAATATCACAATTCACAAATGAATATTTTGATTTTTTTTTTATGAAAATGTCAGAATATTTTAAAAATGTCAATGATTATTTTAAAAATTTACTTATTTTTTATAAAAATATCTATGAATATTTTAAAAATACATATGGATATTTTGAAAATGTAAATAATTATTTTTAAAATTTACTAATTTTTTATGAAAACAAGTATGGATATTTTAAAAATGTAAATGATTATTTTAATTTTTTTTATTTTTCATGAAAATATCTATGAATATTCTAAAAATACAAATGTTTATTGTGAAAATATACTCATTTTTCATAAAAAATATCAAAGGATATTCTTATGGTCACTATTGTTATATGTAAAGCTTAATCACACCATCTTAAAGTATGAAAAACAACAATTGAATACCAATAAATTCATTTATCATCAAATAATAACATGTTTTCATATCCTTTAACAACATAAATTATATTTCATTACAATAAGATAATAAAAGAATCTAGATACTATTTGCCAAACACCTTTAAGTGTAAATGCAACATTTTCATGGTAGAAGTAAAAAAGTCTAATGTCATTTTCTTTCCCATTTTCTTGAATTACTTTTGGAACTATTTTTTTTTTTAAAATCTCATTCCAACAAAGTGATCAAATATCTTGGAATTTGATGGGCTTAGAGATGAGCTTGCTTCTCCATTCTAGTCATAGTTGTTACCCTCTAATCCAAAAATCATCTCCATTTATCTTTAGTCCCTTAACAACAGTTTTCATTATGTTGATCCTTAATTTGTACAAGAAAAAAAACAACAATAAAAAGTGAGTAGAACATAAATTCTTCAATGACAATGAACATTAGAGGTGCTTAATCAATACCTACAAAAGAATTAAGGTAAAAGCATGCAAAACTCACATGACAATAAATCAATATACACAAATTCTATGTTATATATGCATATCAAGATCAATTTCTGAATTATTAGTTACTCAAATGTGTAGCTGAAGAAAACAATGAATTTTGCAACAATTTCAAATTTAATATTTAATTGAGTTCAGTTGCAGATTGAACCCTCAGCATCAGGCAAAGCAATTTTAGCTTGCAAAGCAAAAGCTGGAAATGAAAAAACAGATAATAGGGGACATATATCGAAGAGGAAACGATCTAACTAAATTGACGTGTTGCACTTTTGCTGTTAAGTGAGACCTCATTTTTGAACTCTTCAAGGCCTTAAGTTGAAGTTTTAGAGAGCCTTTTTACTGCGTTTTCCTATCCCTTCCTTAATTTACCCTATCAAAATCAAAGCAGTAATCCCTGAGTACTTTCTATTTGAAGTAGACCATGAGACGCCTATAATAAGGCTTAAGATATTAGTTCCAGCAAGAATCTAGTTTCTCACACTTCTACATGATTGCATTCTCACTTTGTGGTGTGGCTATCAATCTGCTTCATTAAGAGGGGGATTGAAAATACCTTAGATATTTAAGGTCCATTAACATCAAGAAGATGAAAATTAATTTTGAGATGTAGAATAACTAAAAACTTTGTCAATCATGATTGATCCAGAGAGAAGCAGATATAGAGGGATGTAACCAAATGGACTAGCAAGATAATAATGTTCCCATTCACACATTATTGGTTGGTAAAAGAGATCTTTGTTCTATCGTATATTGATTTTGCTTATTAATGAGCAGAATGCCCTCACCCGAAGTGGGTCTATTGAGTATTGACGGACCACAAGAAGATGAAAGCCACAGAGAAATCCACTGCCTTCGAGTACGAGCCCCTAGTATGATACCAGCAGAGCGAAAACCTTAGAACGCAAGATGTAAAATTTGCCTAATTTACCACAAGACTTAACCATAAAAACCACTAAATTACTATGGTAATTAGGAAAATAATCATCCTAATCACCTTATCATAGTAAAAAAAAAAAAAACGATAGTAGTTAAGTAAAACTAGCTATAGTAGGAAAAAAAAGACCCGGGTTCAAAGTCTACTATGATTATTTAAAACAAATATAAAATTTAAAATCAAACAATGCAAATGCAAATTATTAGGATCCCAAGATGTCAATTTAATTAATACATGACAAAACACCTGCACAAATATAAATCAGAGTTGAAAGCTTTTAGAAACATCAGATACTAATATGTTCAAAAACATAAGTTTAAAAGAGAAATTAAAATGACAATTTTCAATCATAGGAGCTCCTACCGCGGCTTACATGTATCCTGTCATGCCATGGCCTCCTCTGTGTAGTGTGTAAAACCTCTACTTAAACACATAATTAGCACCCATTTGACCTAAGGTAGAATTACAATGGTAATTACAATCAATTTAATTAATAATAGAAGATATCATGGAAGGAAAAAAGGTCAACTTTAGCTATATAAAAACTCAAAAGGCTAAGTAAGAAAACCCTACAGAGATAGGATCCCATAAATTATTTAATCTCAAAATGGAGTTTTAGAAGTCATTTAACCACAACAAATCAAAGTAAAAGTATTTGGAAGGCATGAAAATTAATTACAGTTGAAAATAAGTCAAAATGAGAAAAAATTAGTCATTTTTTCTTAATAGGGGTACTTGACTGTGGCTAGAGAACATTAAGTCACAACCAATTCTTTCAATAAAGATTTGGCTATGGCCAAATGGTCTCAAAAACTCCTTTGGCTATAGCCAATAATCTATAAGCCGCGGCCAAAGCTATCATATCAGCTACCAACTACGAACTTTTGGTGTGCATAACTTTTAATTTGGATCTTCGATGGAGGTGATTGAAGCACCACACATCAATAGTTTTATAATCTAGCTAATGATTTTGATCTCATGTTAGTCTAACATCAAACAAAGAATTTGGATACTCGAGGCCATAATTTTACATTTTTGTCTCTAAAATAATCAATCAAGTGTCCAAATCTTACATCATAAGCCATTAGCCCACACAAGGGCTTGAACTAGACTCAATAAGTCTTAATATACTTGTCTAAACAATCACATACATCAAACAAATCATAATTCAAGATTTAACCACCTAATCACCATAACGCACATAAAGAGGGGGTGAAAATGCAACTCTTTGCGTTCAAGTTAAATAATCATCCAAATCATACAAAAATCATTTAACTTGTCAAAATATACTTATTCAAACTATTTTAACACACTATCACAGTTAGATTAGGGGTTTAGACCTTATCATGGCCAAAACAACAACAAAAATGCCTAAATTTGATGTTTAAAACTACAAATGCAAGTGGACTTCAAATAAACATAAGTCAATATGAAAGACCCTTAGTTGAAAAATATTATATTTAAATTACACATAAATGATGAAACTAGAGACATTACAATTAACTACTCAATTTCTAGCTTCAACGACCTCTCCTTTTCTATTAGCTTGACCCTCGCTTGTAATTACAGGAGTGAGATAAGTAATTCAGAGTAACCAAATAATTTAATCAAGTATATTAAAGTATGACATTCACAACAGTTAAGCATCAAATATCACATAAGGAAAACCAACATGATTCACAATGCATAATTATAATGTACTTTGCATGATCAAATGCAACCGCCTAATACCACTCCTTATATCATTTGACTAGATCATTGGGCTATTATCTCATATAAGTCTAGCCCATGTGACTGGACTAGCCTCACTCTCCAATTATAAGGGGTCATCTGATCAAAGGCTCCCACACTCACTTTTGGAACATGAATTCCCCCTACTCGAATTTTAGGGTGTTATAAGTTTCAGACCCATACCGTCCAATCTAGGATCAATGATACTGAGCATTGTGCCTGACCCTGCCGTACTCATTAGTTGTTTATAATACTAAACACATATAGTAATGAAATATACCAACCACTATGTACAAACTCAATGGAGGCCATACCATATAGATTGCCCATCGTAATTCCTCTACTATACTAGGATGAACTCCCACCTATTATGATCATGCAAGTTCAATGAACAAATGAGAATCTAAACTAATGCATACTGTAGTAATTCGTCATTATCATAATTTCTAGAAATTACGTGGTTATCACAGTTCACACATCATAGTTTATAATGGCTCGTCATATAATCAACCCATAGCTAATTCAGGCTCATAATTTATATTTCAAATACCACATAACATCTACATAAACATAGTCATCAGGCATTTTATCACAAATATACATGCTTATCATAAACTCTTCAAACATCATCAATTATGATTACTTATCATTGTCGTACCCGAAAATGAGACGCAGACGGCACTTGAGCGGAGGAGGTTTCAACCTTCGGAGAGAAAATCGGCACAACAAGAGTCGTTACCAAAATTTTAAAGAAAATCATAAGCAACAAATTAAAGGAAGTAACGATGGTCTATGAAATTAAAGAATAGGTTCGGGAGTTGATTAAATATTAGAAAAGTGTTAGGCATCTTACAACACCCATTTGTAAGAATGGTTACATAAAGTTTGTTATGCTAAATTAATATAGTTTTAAATTTATTTTAATTATCCCTTCCTTATTCATGTGTTTGACATAAAAATGATAATAATTAAATGAAAAATATTTATTTACTTACAAGGGAGGATTTGACTTAGAATCAGATTCTGAGGCCTACGTACTCTATGACGGGGATCAAAGTCCACGTAGTTCGGGATTTAAAGTTTGTTGGTGAAATTTTTTTAAGAGAAATTAATTAAAAATAATTTATCATTTTACAAATAAAATAATTTTTTGAAGTTTTGATATGTGCATTTTAAATTACAAAAAATAATTTAATTTTAATTATTTTTTCTATTTTTTGAATTTTGAGATAAGAAAAAGGAAAAGAGTTCAAAATATTTTTTATATTTTTGTTATTAAAAATTTAACTACTATATCTGCAAAGCCTTATTGGCTTATATGATAATACAATTATTCTAAATATTTATGAATATTCTGAAATCTCACATGATAAAAGATTTTAATAACTTAATTTATTTATTTATATTCTTATGTATTAATAATAATTTCTTTAAGCGTGTATATACATATTGATCATCATACCTGCACAGCTTTACTGATTTATACGATAATATGATTATCTTAAATATCTATAAAGATTCAAAGTCTCACACAATAAAAGGATTAAATAGTATTCATTTAATTATATTTTTAGTTTAATTGATTTGTTATATATGTATACATAATGTATATTTTTTATATGAAATCCTAATCATTATACCTACGGAGTTTTATTAACTTACGTGATTACGTGATAATATGATTATTTTAGATGTCTATAGAGATTCAAAATTCTCACGTGACCAAAAGATCTCATTAGTAAATGTGATTATAATTTAAATTTATTAATTTAATTAATTAATATTATTAAAAAAGTTTACTATTTTATTTACAAAATAATTTATTTATTTATTATATAAATTGAGAATCATGATATCTATGAGAATTTATTATCCCACATGATAATGCACTTGATTTAATTATTTAAGAAGATTCTTGAAATCTCATGAGATTTAAATATTTTATTGATTTAAATTATAAAAAGAGAGTTAATTTTAATGATGGGCCATTGAAACTCATGCTTAATGTATACAAAATTGATCCTCACACTTGTAAAATCTTATTAATTTACACAATATAAAATCATCCTAAATGCCTGCGGAGATTTTTAAAACCTTACACAACAAATAAAACACAAATATTTCCTCTCTTGTCATTATTATTAAAATCCCACACGGTATGAGATCATCATCATCATCATATATTTTGGATTCAATCCATGATTTGGAGTGTATTTGAAAAGCAACATTATTCCCAAATGCAATCCTTTATCTCTTGTTATCTTTCTTCATGCTTATACAATTGCTAATCACTAAAACCACTCAACCACAATATTTAATTCAATACCTTTACCATTTTATTTTTCTGGCCACTACTAGCATTTTGCTTTGCAATTTAAATAGTTGATCTTGGACTCTTTTAAAATAATTTCAAAATTGAAGTTTTTTTTAATATAAATTATTCTCTCCTCACCTCTTGGTCTAATATAGACCTGTTCAACTTCAATTTTTTTTGTGAATTTCCCATATCATATAAATATCATGATTTCGTCAAAAGATGTTAAGCTCTTACTATTATTTATAACTAAAGGTATAATTAATATAATTTAACCTGTTTGAGGCTTAAGAAGAACAAGTCCTTCCTGTACTAAATTTCTCCATGAATGCAAATAATAATAACAAAGACAAAACCTTTCTATCCAACTAGATAAATAACCAAAATATCATGCATGATAATAAATAAAGAGAAAGAAGAAATACCATTAGGGGTCTAACTGCAAGACCAGCGAGCTACAGAGAGCATGGAAGTGAGCAATGCCGAAGCAGTGGCAGTGTGATACCGAAGCATCGACTCCACGCAGTTGCTCAACTCCACAGGTGACTTCTTGCAGCAATGAAAACAACCTTTCATTTTACGCCTAGCATTCTCATCTTTTCCTTCTTTTATTCGTCATCTTCGAAGTCAAACTTGGTCAAACATCCTTCATATAATATATGGTAGAAGTGCCCCACTCCCACTTGCCCCGCGGAGTCATGGAGGAGAGAAGGTCATGTTTAGATAAGCGAGACTTGTGAAGTTGCCTTCCCAAGAGTCTCTCACTTGGCAGTCAACTCTCGTTGTGACGGAACGTTGTCTGCTGGTCTTAGGTACACTGTCTTGTTCAATGCTCGAGGATCATCAATTGTTTTGATCATGTACGTCGCCACATCATCTTCATCCACATACACAACTTTAACGTTGCCATCTCCGAAGAGAGTAACCTTGTCAATGGGAGGGAGGAGGGTGCACATCTGAGAGAGGTTTCCGGCGAAGTAACCGACGAAGCAGTTGGCGGAGACGTAGGTGAAAGGGATGTTGGCTTCCTCTATGGCTCTTCTCACTTCCATCTTCTCATCAAACGTCACTCTTCCAGGTTCCAGTGCATTCCCCATACGAGCTGGTTCCATCCTAAATTCTGAAAGCAAAAATCTCTTTAGGGGTCTAACTGCAAGATAGACGAGATACAGAGAGCATGGAAGTGAGCAATGCAGAAGCAGTGGCAGTGTGATACGAAAGCATCAACTCCACACAGCTGCTTAACTCCACATGCAACTTCTTGCAGCGATGAAAACAACCTTTCATTTTACGCCTAGCCTTCTCATCTTTTCTTTCTTTTCTTTGTCGTCTCCTCCTACAAGCAAATACCCGATCTTCCTCTCTCCTTTATTTTCGGTCCTTGTTCAGACTCCCTTTCTTTTTTCAATCCTCCTCCTTCTTCACTCGGTCCCCTCTCAAAAGCAGAAGCAGGGAAGAATTTATTAGAGCTTGCGTGTGAGATGGAAAGCTCTTTACGTGCTTCACTCCTCTTGCTGCGTTCAGAGATGTTCTGCGTGTGTGCGTGCTCTGCTCGCTATCTTCGTTTTCATCCAGGGGATGGCTTTTTGCTTCTGCGTTTGGTCCGAGTCTGCTCCCTCTCTGCTTTTCTGGTCGTGCGTCTCTACTGTATGGCCGAAAGGCTTGCTCTCTGCGTCTGCATGTGCGTCTCTGGTTCTGTTTCCTTTCTTCTACTGGCCAAAAGTGTTTTGCATGACTGGCATTTCTGCTATGCTCTTCTCCTTCGTACGCCAGTCTGCTCTTCTTCTGCGTGTGGCCAAATGTTCAGGTTTACTGTCTGCTTTACTCTCGGTTTCTTTTCTTTGTGCCTTTCGTGTATGTGTGTGCGTGTTCTGGTCTCTCTTTTCTCTTCTTCCTTTCTGCATTTCGTGACTGGCATTCTCTGCTCTCCGCGGTCGTGTGTGCAAGCCAAAAGGACATAAGGGTCAAAGCTCATGTGTTCTAACTAAAAGCAGGATTGAGGATAGGAAATGATCCTTCGGTTTATATATATATATATATATATATTAAAAACCACAACTCTTGTTTTCTTTTTTGTTTTGCTTGTTAATTATGTCCATTGCCTTCAGAAATTAGATTAAGAGAAAAAAATAATTTTGAATTAAATAAGGATATTTTTTTTAATGGAAAACAATAAGTTAAGGAGAGAAAATTAAAAAAAATTGACTCTCAAAAAGTTGATTTCTAATATCTTGAATTGTTGAGATAATTTGAAAGAGACTTTGCAAGATTTAATCCAAAAAAAATTATTTTCAAAATTAATTTTGAGGACCAATTAAATTTATTTATCTTCTGTATATTATTATTATTATTATTATTTTGAAAATATAATCCTGAAAAGGTTAAATTTTATTTTTATATTTTTATATTTTTTGGTTATTTTAATGAATAGAAACAATAAGATCCTAACCAACAAAAGATTATTTAGGTTAAAATAAAATTAAAATCTATTAATTAAAGATTTATTTTATTTTATTTTATCTATATTAATAAAATTTTATTATTTTTTTGGTTGATTCTATTATCATTTTTATTAAAAATACCCAGACAAAATATAATGTTTATAATCATACTAACACATTCATCTCATAGCCAATCCAAGCTTAACATTTCATATTCCAATATCACATAGCATCTATATACATATAATCACTAAGCACTTTATCACAATGAGTTATGTTTTATATTTAGATAATAGTTCAAAATTAATATATTCATCAACAAGCTCATTTTGCTCATTTTAAGCTATCCATAATAATGCTTAAAGTGCAAATGCAGACAACAATGATATACAATAATTAAATTTTTTATTACCTCAACTCTTGATTTACCAATCAAGAGTACCCTTGAATATTAAATGGAGCTTCTAATAAGCTTAATAGCACCAACAATGTTCAATCTACAATTAAACACATCAATAGTCATCAATGACTAATTATCCTTAATTAACTCTAATCAAAGCCTAAACCCAAACTTATTATGGTCATTTATCCACAACCAAATCCATTTTTAGGTTTTATTAATTCACTCATTAGTCTAATCAACACTACTAATAACTCATAACTTTCTCAACTCAACTAATTAGTTATATAGTTTACTCCAAACCTCACTTTAAAATTCTAAAACATCAATAGCATCATAACCTAAAGGTTAAATACTTAAATAAACACCTATTAATCCCATTGAAGTTAGAACTTTAAGCAAGGTCACCACCCATTTTTGAATTCTCAAAGAAATACCCAAAAACAGTGATAAAAATGCACAAGAGAGGAGGATAAGAGATTGTAGACACTTACCTTAGTAATTAGAAGATCCAAATAGACTTAATTGATTATGCACAACAAATTCTAGCAAAGCTCTTATCACTTCCTTTTGGACTCCCACTCAACTCTTTTATTTTTTATGCTGAAATACAAATTTAGAGGCTTAAAAATAGAGTTTTGGCTATAGCTAAGAAACTTTTGGCTATGGTCAAAGACCAAAAATTAAGGTTCTGAATATAGTCTATATAATCAAGCTCAAATGTGGCTTAATACCATCTAAGGTCAAATTATAAGCCCTAATTAGGGTTCGATAGACCTATTAGCCATCGATACATTATCTTTTGATTTGGGCTAACTCTTAATTGTTTAATTTGCCCTTAATTACCTAATTAACCTTAAGTTAAATTTTTTAGAATGTTACATGATGTGTTTTAGAGCAAGCATCTTATCCGGTAGTACATTACACAGTCATCAAGATAACATGATGCTATCACCAAAACAACTCTAAGGAGTGAATATCCATCATACCCCAAACTAAATTTGACATCTAAAGTCCAAATAAATATAAAGAACTCCAATAATAAAATAGATATTAGCATCGATCCTACTTTACAATATAATAGTTCACCAAAGTTGACACTCAATCACACAATTATATCATTTTCATAATTAAATCACTAGAGAGTTTATACCAACTAAGTGCCAATAACAAAGACCACAACCTAAAACCAACCAAAAGATCCAAGAAGACTTGTAACTCTTCAACACAATAATAGCATAGTTCACAATTTTAAATCTCAACCCTTTAATTATAAAACAAATAGAGGGGGAGATATCCAATAGATTTATTTCCAGCACAGAAAATTACAATTAATAAATTAACCATCAACATACTTACACTAATATTTAAGCCCTTAATAAATAATTCATAGCTCATATAGCAAGCTCAAGGTAATAAATACAACTAGTCAGTCAATGTAACATCTTGAAAAACTAATCAAGATTTAGTTAAGCTTAATGAGGGTAATTAAGTTTATTGATGTGGTGTATGGCCAGAGGGGTGTAAAAAATGTGTTTAATTGTGATTTCAGCCCTAAATATGAGTTCAAAGTGAAGTTAGGCTATGTGGGCATCAAAAGGTTAAAAAGAACTGAAGAAGGGTCCTCTATGACAAATGCCACAGCGTGAAAGACATCTACCACAGTGCATAGAGGTGATTAATGAAAGATAGGCTTCTCTGTACCATGTGCTGTGGTGTGGGTTATATGCACTATGATGCATGGCCAATTTCTTGCTTAAACCAATTCATGTTTTGTTTGAAAATTAGAAGAGAGGAGAAAGGAAAAACGAGAGCACACCACTACCTCTACTAGGGCACGAATTTAAGAATCATTGGAGATGTTTTGGAGCTTCCTAACAGTCAAAGTAAGAGCATTATGCTTTCTTCTCTTATTTCCTTCCATTTTCATAAAGATTAAAGTTATGGTTTGGATTGAGAAAGTAATTTTTTTATCTATATGAGCTATAGGTTCAAATCTAATGGCTAAAACATGAATAATGAGAGTGAGTTAGAGTATTTAAACCCTACATTTATGGTTTTGTAAGTTGTTGGTTGTTAAGGGCCATTAATATTTGAAAATGGCAATAAATATGGTCATTGGGTTTGTATTGAAGCCATTAATAGTGGTTTGATGGTTCATTTATATCAATGTGGGTCATTAAAACTTAGGTAACATAATAGGTATGATGTAAAGTAAAGATTGTGCTATTGTATGAGTTGAAGTAATGGGCTAATGTTGGAAATTATTCGAATTAGAGTATTAATAGATACCCTTGTAAATTAATTGTAGACTAACTATTTTGGCACCATTCAAACTAGTTGGAAAGCTTTGGAAGTTGTTTTTTAAGGGGTAAACTTTTAATCTATCAAAAGTTAGAGGTAATTAGGGGAAAAATTTATTTTGTGTAGTTATTTATTTATTAATTATTTTTTGAATTTAATTGGTTGAAACTTATGTGGTGTTTCGAAAACCTGTTGATGCAAATGTGGCACTATTTGAAGTTGTATTGAATTGTTAAAAGCAAAATGTATAATTGTATATGTGTGATAAATAATAGTAATGGAGAGTGTATTGTTGTGTGATATTGGTATGTAGAGTATGGTGGAGAAAGATAATTATGAAAACATGTTATGATGTGGTTTATGTGTGTTGCATGGCATACAACTTGTTATTATTACATAGCATGATCGTTAGCGACAATTTCGCCTAAGGGGAAGAGTAGATCAATAAATTCATGTGGTAACGGCATCTTATCATTGGAATCAAAAGCTTGCCCTAGCATTAATCATTAGAATTAGGAGGTAGCCAATGTCCCATGATTGATTTGAGACTATCCCACCTGTTCTATAAGGGACTCGAACCTAACTAATCTCCACCAATTTATGAAGAGGCTAGATTAGGGGTACGACACCCCATAGTTGTTAATATTAGAAGAAATTATGGTAAACAAGTGAGTGAATTAACCTTATCCTGATAGCTCCTCATAAGTAGAAGGTTAGGTTAGTCCAAGTTATGGACGAAGTCACCGATTTCATGTCAAAGGTAACAGGAGGGTATAAAGCTGACATTGATCATGCATTTATAGTTCCAGCCACATGTTTATATTATTGTGGTTCGACGTGTTTTAGGAGGTGCATGGTTATTATTATTGCAACCTCATTATGTGCATTCTTTGAATATATGAGATGATATAGGTTGCACACCCAGTCATATAGTGGTTATTTTGTGGTCGAAGCTATATTTGATACATGTGTATGTGATGTTTGAGTTTATTTTTATTTACATCTACAATTAATTGATATGCAACTATATAGGTTAGATTGATCTTATTTATTGAGTGGTTGTACTCACCCTTTATTCTTCAATATTTTTAGAGCCCAGGTCATCAAATTAAGATTGGAAAAAATGACTAAGAGGTATAGGATTTTGAGTAAATCCTACTTATAGGCCTCTCCATTTTAAATTATGTTTATTAAACATTGTTAATTTACCAACTAAAACTTTATTCCATGGTTTTGTTTACTTGCATTATAGTTGAGAATACCTTATATGTTTTATGCCTTCAGCTAGGGAGTTATGGTTGTAAAGCTTATACAAGGCTGAAATACTAATGCAAGTAGGGTAAACTATATTTTGGTGGTCAATGGTTAACTATTAATGATTTTATGCAAAATTACCTCCCCTTTTTATTTTTGTGAATCTAGGATAACAAGTGGTGAATTTTTGATATATACATGTTGATTTAGTTGTAGTGTGTTGTATGAGTCCAAAATGATCTATTAAGTGTAGTCTAAGGATTGGTATAGGCTTTTGGCACCTTTGTTGTGATATGGGCACCTTAGTTGTGAGTAATTGTGAAAAAAAAGTGAGTTTTGTAAAGGTTGTCTAACTTTTGATTAAAAAAATAATTTGACTGTGAAACATATGTCATTAGCTAGAGCTAGAAAAAGGCTCTCTATAGACAACTATATCACTTCAATCAGATATTGCATGAAAAAATAGGACGCGTTAGAAGTTCATCGTAGGTGTTGTTAGATGACAGCAAAATTTGCTGTTAAACTTAAGCAATGCACCATGGTGCATGACACAGAGGCAAACACGTCGTAGCACACTTACAGCAAGTCATGGTGTATGTGGTACTTTTTACACAATTTACTATTTAAAAGTTTTACAAATGTTTTAAAGTCGTGATGCATGTGCTAAATTCATGAATCATAGTTTAAAACTTATGTGAAAGCATGGAAATCAAGGAAAGAACATTTGCTAAACTTTAAATTGTGAAAACTTAGGACTCCCATTGTGAAATTCTACAGTTTTGGGTAATTATCTTGATTTTGGGAGATTAGGGGTGGATTAGTAAGGATAATATTACTTGTCTATCCTGGAGATTTAATAGTTAACAACAAAATGCAGTGGTGCAAATATTACAAAATGAATATCTTAAGTTGGTAAATAAGCCTCAGACGCTTTTCCCTTTTCTTTGACAAAGTTAGTGCTTGTAAAAAGTTAAATAGGAATGAGTATAAATAACCAATAACCAAGAAAAGCTCTAAATCATGCACAACAAGCTAAATCAAGAAGGCATATAAGACAGCATCTTAAAATACAGCAAGATAAATAGTGTAACATCATAATATACTAGTATCACATCTCATGATGCTAATAAATGCATGATCTTAAACTTCTTATTTCTTCATTATACTACTGACTAAATTTATGGACTAAAAATTCAATAGAACTAGATTTATGTGACTGAACTAGTTCAAGCTCTCCAATTATGGGGAAACACCTAACCAAAGATGCCTCACTCAAGCTCGAACTATGGATTCCTCAAATTCTCAAACCCATTAGGATATCGCAATTGCCCAACATCACATCCAGTCTAAGGTGATATAAAAGGGTAATGGTTCAAGGCACATATACTTAAACTTAGTCCAAGGTAAGATTCAAGGAAACTTGACTTGATTACTACACCCAAGCCAAGGTGAGTTTATATAGTTCCACATGAAAAGAAAACTGCTCTTCCTAGGGCATCCTCCCACCCATATATAATCATGCAGATATACGTCAATCATAAATATGCATTTCCATATCTCATGGCATAATAAAATTAACCAACATGTATAAAATGATATAATTAAATTACCACAAATATGCAGTTATTTTTCCACCATTTCATAATAAAATCTATCCAAGAGTATACAATTCCAATATGTTATGCTATAACAAAAATTTTAAGGAAAAATCCCACTTGCAATTATTTATCTAAAACCATAAACAAGTTTATATTTAAATAAATTAAACTTTATCATATTCACAAAACAACTCAAATTAATCTAACAAGCAATAACATGAGTTAGAGATCCCTCGGTTACCTCAAACCTTTAAGAAATTAAAGGTTATCCTTATATTAATGACTTCTCAAGCAATAAATGAGCTCACACAACTCACCACAAGATTAATATACAATCCATAACAATAAGTATCATTAAATAACTATTAAACATAACATTTCCAACTCTCAATTATCCACGTTAAAATACCAATAATTCTAACCACTAGTATAACTTTAATTTCAATGAGTTTATTAGCTCTCATTAGCTTCATTAAACTTACCATAAATTAAACAACAATAGTTATAACAGCATAAGCTCAAATTCTTTCGTAAAGAGCCTAGGGTTTGACAAAAATTGAGAAATTTTGACCTTTAGTTTAATCCATCCAAAAAGTGTTCTAAGAGCTAAACCAAAATCTAATAACCTCATTTAACTCTAATAATTTGTCCAGCAACATCCTATAGTCCAAAAATCATCATAGGGTCTAAATTTAAGGAAAAACATCAAAACCTTAATTCAAAAATTACGCTAAATGGAAGATAATTAACGTAGAAACATACCTTAAGTGATTGCTAGCAAAAAAAAAAGATCCCAAATCTACTAGAAATTACTGCCCTAGAAAAGCCTCTGTCACCTCTCCATTTCTCCCTCTTTTCCTCTATGTTTTTCTATAACTTCTGGCCACTCATAATTGAAATTTTGGGATTCATTCACATGCGAACAAAGAAAAAAATGAAGCTTTACAATTTGAGGGCTCTTTTGTGCATGGATAGAACATGTAAAACTTCATCCATGAGCAATTGAAGCATAGACTCCCCCATTTCCTTCATTTTGGGCCTACGGGGCCTATTTGGCTTTTGGAACTGATCCTAAGGCTATAATCAATAATAATTAAGTCTGATAGTCCATTCTAACTATTCCCAAACTTATGAACTCCTATCTTAATATTAATCACTTTTAATTAATTTTTTAAATTAGGGAAATAAAATTCAGGATATTACACAAGATTTTACTTGAATTATAAAGAAAGCTTGAGTTGAAGTTTTTCTAGAACTAACCTTAATCTTTATTAGATTCTAGGAGTAAAAAAACCCCTAAGGTTTACCAAGATAGAAGCCCACCATTCTTTACTTGCTCTCCAATTGTCTTCAAAACTAAGACCTCAATACTCGTTGCCACCGCCATTGCTGCTGGACTCATAACCACTTGTTGCCTTTATTAAAATCATGAATTGCTGCCCATAACAATGTCAATGTCACCACTAAAAATTATAGGGGAACGAGAGAGGAGGGAGAGTATTTGGTGAGGGTAATCTTGTCATTTTCACTTCCCAATTAATGACACTTAAGGACCTTATTTGAGAAACTTTTTCAAGTCCTTCTAAATAAATAAATATCTGGTGGAGTCTTTTTTTAACAATTTTCCCCAATTATTAGTATGTGAGTAGATTTTACAGCTAATAAGTGCTATTTAGGCTAGTATTGCTATGATTCATCATCACCCGTAAACTATGATAGAAGGCTTCCAAATGTTTGGTCTAAAGGTCGTCGTCTTCTAGTTGTTCCCCTACCTATGAAGTTTATAGTTTCAATTTTAACAGAATGAAGGCATAGAATGGAAGAAAATAAAATTTCTTCTCCACACATGATCTTTGTTATAGCATGAGGATGAGATTGGAAGGTTTACATATACTTCATCTGTTTAAAAATGTAAGGCATTTTTAACTAAATCTCATCTCCAATAAAGTAGTTACCTACTTTCAAACTAACCTTATCTTTTTATATTTATCTCTATTAAATACCTTATAATAAATATAAAGTTATTATCAATAAGGGTACTTTTGAAAAAAATAATGATTACACCTCAAAAGACTAAAAATGCCTTACATTTTTAAATATTCAACTCTTTAAAAAATGCCTTATATTTTTTAATGAAAAGAGTAATATTTTACAAATTTCCCCTATCTTTTTAACATAGTTCTGGCTATTATAAGGTGTGATGAGGCTTCTTGTTGTATTTATTTGTTGTTTATTACAATTCAATATTTCAATTATTGCCTTATAAAGTATTAAATTTTGATTGTTTAAATTTTACCTAGGTAAGAGAGAAAAGTTATTGAAAAAATTCATTTATAAAAATAATTAATACATCATTTTCTTTTCTTTTTGATGCAAAAATTAATACATCATTTTCTGCTATAAGCTATCTCTAGCTTACTTATAAAATTAGATTTAAGGTTTGACCAAAATTAGAAAAAATAAATAGTTTTTAACTTTGCTCCTATTATATATATATATATATATATATAAATCATATATTTTTTCTTTCCAACATTTAATGAGAGTAAAGAAAAAATTTATAATAAAAATTTAATAATATGATTTATAAATAAGATTCAAAACTATTTCTATCTATTTTATAAATAAGCTGGGAGGAAATACAGAAAAATCTCATATTCCATCTTGATATTCAAGGGGAGGCATGAAGAACATGAGGTTTGCATGATATATATATATATATATATATCACGCATGCATTTTTTGTGAAGATATGTTACACTGATTATCATTAATGCCCATGGCTTTCGAAAAAGGTCTACTATTTTCTTTGACAATAATATAGTAATCTTTTTTGTTTTTGTTTTGCTAAGATTAGAAAGACTTTTTGTCATGACTTTCGTCATTGACTAGTCTTAAATCAAAAAATGATTAAACTAAATATTAAAACTAAGAATCAACCTTAATTAAAGTTATTTTAACAATTGACTTTAAAATTATTAAGAACAATGACATCCCAAAATTATTTGAAAGTGAGCATAAAATATACACATTTGAAAATATGTAAAAATAGTAGAAAAGATTGTGAAAATATGGAAATAGGTTCAACATTTAAAGAATGTTTAAACAGGGGAAAAATAAATATTTTTGCAAAATTGTGCTTATCTATTGTGACTTAGCAATCCTTTGCCGCGGCCAACCACACTAGAGTAGTTTTAGCACAAATATGATAACTCATAAAATTCAACTTTTGAAGCACCTAATTAACCACACAAACATGCAATTAAGGCAATCCAAGCATCTACACACAGGTAATTAAAAGATCCATCAAATGGCTCTGGATTTATCCCATTCCGGTGCCAAATGAGGATTCAGAAACACTTGGTGCCAAAACAAGCATATATGTTAAAAGCACCAAAATCAAGTGTTTCCCTTCTCAAGCTATTATCATTCATACCTCACATGCAAAAAAATACAATCATGTATACATCACACTATGTGTATGTGTGGGGCTTATAATAATCATCAAAACAACTTCATACAATAGGCCTTCCTCTAAAAACATGAAGGCCATACTACAAAATGTCTAAGTCTAACAATAAGGGCCACATGCAAATGACAAATAGTTAACATATTACAATCAATTCTTAAGTTAGAAAAATATGCATTCAATTACACTACAAGAAGACTAGAAGCTTTACAATAACAAAAGATCTAGTCATAATTTTTCTAAGGCTTCCCTTTTTCATTTTGCCTTGACGTCCCTTGGAAATATGTTAACTGATAAAAGTAAGATTATATAATCTCAATAACTAAGGCATATAAATTTAAGTACATAAAAGTGTGGCAAATACAAGCACATAAGTAAGAAATCATGACTAACAATCATGTATCATAAGATTATTAATCATTAATCACATGACATGTAATGCAATAATGATAATTATGCATTATCATATGAATTCAATCCTTATTCATTTCCTTATATCTTCTAACTAAATTCATGGGCTATCAAATCATATAGGATCAACTTGTGTGACTGGATTAAACTAGCTCTCTAATTATAGGGATTTACACTGCCAAGATACCTACTCCCCATTCTTGGACCATGGATTCTCCCTTCTTGAATACTAAGGTATCATAGTTGCCATGACTCACACCATCCCTTGTAGGAAACCGGTGGTCCTAGACAAGCATGCTTACATATGCCATCCTTGAGAGAAAATGGACATAAATACATTGTAATGCCTATTTGGATATGTCATTAGAATTGATTATCAGTATGGAAACCACTTTTTTATCAAAATTATCTGAACATTCCCATTTTTTCACAATTGATTATCTCTTCTCAGACTGTGTTTGGCCTTAAGCTAATATACCAAGCTTTTGAATATCAATTATGCCTATTCAAACATTCATTATTTGCCAGAATTTCAAAACTACCAACTATACCCCTTACATTTCAAGACTCATGATTTATGGTATCGTGCCATTTGTGGTGTCTTCCTCACATCTAAATATATACCTCTAGCATTCATTTTGTTAAATAATTTTATATATGTGTGCTTTGAACATTTATTATATTTTTATTAAATAATTTTATAAGTATTAAATGTATCACTATTATATTTTTTAAATAGATCAAAACAAATTTAATAATATGAGAAAATTAACCACTTGGTTTTTATAGTTTTGATCTAGTTATAAATCAATTTCTAAACTTTAATAATTTGTAAATTAGTCCTTATAGTTTTGATCTTATCATAACTTATGTCGTTAGTGCCTACCCCTTTAATTAAAAAAAATTAAATTGAGCACAAGGAAGATTATCACATTCAATGTGATAATCCATAGCATATTCGTTAGATATGGTTGGCTTTCATGTTGTCATTAAGAATCAACTTGTATATTATATCAACCAAATCTTTAGTTATTGCAAAACTAATGTTCGGTATTTAAGAATTATTTCTTTACATTTTATTAAATTTATTTGAAGTTAGATTTATTGACTTAGTTTTTACATACATTAAATTATTAATGTTAATATAATTTAAATTATATAATTAATCAAGTATATAAGTTAAACAAATTTAATAATATTAAATATAGCCTTATCAATATTTTTAATTTTTAAAAAAAATGTCCTTTATAGTAATTTTCATGTCTAAAAATGATTCTAACTAAATCATCCAAATATCTTCAATTTTATCAAAATTAATTTGAGTAAAACAATATCCAAACATGGTCACATTATAACATAATTAATTATAATCAAAATTATTTATATTAATTAATTTTTTTATAATCAATTATACCTAACTAAAATTCAAACGAGACTATATTCTATGCCAACCACCATACATAATGTAAATTTTCTATAACGCCCTTACTCTCTCAAGTGAACTCTTATCCATCAGTGATCATGCAACATGCTCATGTTACTCAATAACATGTCATAATTCAAACTTGATTAACTTATCTTATAATCAAGTACATATTATCAAACCAAGAATGAATAACCAACATTTAAATTTGATACCAATATCTTAAGCTCATGCTCATTAACATATCATCAAAATATAATTTAACAACTTTGTTCATGCACAATATCACCCTATCAAATCATGTATTCATGCTTTTGTTCAAAAAAAAATCATGTATTCATGCTTAATTCTTAGCATTATGCTATAAGCATTCAATTACTTAATCACATCTCCACATCCTCATACACATGCCATAATCAATACTCATTAAGATTTCAATAGTCGCAATGTCATCATCACATTATACTTCATAACCACATAACCCAAACCAAATTGATCATTCTATTTTATCATCAACAAACCCATAACTGCATATCACATAATGCTCAATAATCATTAACAACATGCTTGCATATCCACATCATCGTTTTCATCCTAATCAATAACATACAACTAATAATTGCAAACAACAATTATAGATGAGAATACAACTCCATTTACTTCTACCCTTGGGCTACTACCCTAAGAGTATAATTTAGATTCTAAAGGAGCCTTCCAATAAGCCCAATAAGCTCTGAAGTAGTCAATATATAATTAATAATTAATAGATAGTATTAATGACTAATCATCCTTAATTAACTTTAATTATAGTTAAGGCCTTAAACCCTTATTAAGCATGATTAAGCAAAAACAACCCTAAAACTCACTTTCAATAACTTATTTAACATTCATTAAACTTAATAAACAATGTTAGCTAACCTCATTAGCTTAAACTAAGTTATTTAGTATTAAGGTTAACTCTAAACCACTATCATTAGCTTAATCTAACCCAAAACAACTCTAGAGTTTTAGATTTAAGCACCCCTTTATGATAAATATTATCAAAACAATTTAAATAGCACTTATTTAATTTCAAACAACTTATAAAGTTCAAACCCCATGATTGGAGTTACTTCAAATTCAAACCTTAACCTTAAATCACTACACAAACTTGCTTAAGGATGAGATTAGAGTATAAGAAATGGATTAGAAGTGTTACCTTGAATGATTATGAGTTAGAATCTTTGCCCTAGTGATTGAGAAGTTGAAACCCTTGCAAAGTAGAAGAAAATCACCCAAAACTCACCAAAAGCTTTATCTCCCATGTTTGTTTCACAAATAGACCTTCAAGTCTGATTTTTTATTGTTCAGCATGACAAATACCACTTTCACCCCAATAAATGCCTCATTCGCCATAACAAACTACATAGTTAGCAAATTTTCACTTAAGTCCAATATTTTAGGCTCAGTTTCGGCCCAAAACCTAGTTTAGATCCCAAATAACTCCTATATGCGATCATAGACTCAATTTTAATCATAATTAAGTGCCTAAACAATTGATTAACCTCAATCATACATGATTTCTCAATTAACACTCAAATTCACAAAAATTCTAAATTAAATCATCAACACACATATCTCCTTAATTAAGTCATTAAACTCAATTAACTACTTAACTACTCTTATTTCCTTAATTAATTCCTAACTAAGACTTTGTGTTGAAATTAATAAATTTAAATAATTAAATACGTCAATATTTAATTAAAAATTTTAAGATTTTGTGTTGAAATTAATAAATTTTTAAATAAATAAATATAAATTATATTAATTAATTTATTATATAAAAATTATTATTATTATTTTTACTGAGTGTTCGGAATATTATTTTAGGCAATTTTTGCATTTAAATTTTAGAAAATGTTACTAATAACTAAAAACATTAAAATATAAATAAAAAAAGTAAAAAATATGCATTAAGTTTTTTTTGGGTAATTTGAATTATTTTTAAACAATATTTATATTTAAAAAATATATATTTGAGTTCAATATATATGATTTAACAATCAATTAACGATTCAATATATAAAAATAAAATTTTAAAAATAGAGAGAATGTTTGTGTTTTGTAACTATTAATATTACTAGAGGTTCATATAAGTTTTAAAAGGAGAAATGATGTATCTATAACTAAGATAAAATAGAATGGAAGTCAAGGTATTTTACTTATCTTCATTCAACCTATAGAAAATGAGAAATATCATCTCTGCCATTTTAGTTTACTCTTCAAGACTCTTCATATATATATATATATATATATATGGGTTTGTCCATAACTTTCATACTATCAAAATAAAATTATATTGATTATAAAAAATGAAATTATATTCAGCTTAATCTAATTATTAATAAGATTAGACAAAGGATAAATCTATTTCAAATACAGTTGAGATAAAAAATCATGGTGTTGCAATGGAGAATTTCAATTAAATTTTCATACAAACAAACTAGATTTGAGAGATAACTAGATATGAATAGACGAAGGTAAAAGAATGAATCATATTGTTGGTGATATTTTATAAATTTTTTTATGATAAATAGTCGGGAGTTGAGTGAAAATTTAAATTAAGCAAACAAGAGAAGGACTGGAATGTTGATGGAAAAGTTCATAAATAGTCAACCAAGCGAATCCAATTCATGAGCGTGAAGTACAAAAGGTTGATTTTAGTTGCTGAGAAGAAATTGAACATATTAATATAAAATGAGATTAATTAAAATAAAGTTATAAATTAACAGAGACATAGGGATTAATATAGAGAATGGAGAGTCTTGGAGTGATGGATGTGTAAGAATAAGAATGGATGGCATTGTTTGTGAATAAAGCTATTGAACAAGGCGATAAGAGTGGTCAGATAAGACACCAAAGAGAATCGAGATGGACAGGGGCAGCTCCAAAGCACATAGTGAACGTGGAGGTGACATGCACTAACTAATAAAAAATTTAGTGGGTCATGCATGCAAGCTCATTACATAGCAAATGGACAAGTGATGAGATATCCACACCTATCTTGCAAGGACTTGTTCGTGGCCGCATATGTGCCAACCCGCTCAATCCCTATTCCCCTAGCCTCCGCCCCGGGTTTTAACCTGCACCGGGTACGGTGCAGCCTCCTATTATTATTTCTCTAAACCCCCCCCCCTTCTCTCTCTAGGCTTCGTCATCCAAGCCACCCGTGAAATTATTCTCACCATTATTTTTTTTACTATATATTTTTTTATTCTGTCTATTTGTATAATCTGTATATATTGTTTTTAAAAATAAATTGATCTTTCATTAAAAAAAAAAGTTCATCGCATCTATTGATAATATTAGAGGTTAAAATCAAAATCATAAATAGTGTATAATGAATTTTATGACAAACAACAAAATGCTTTATTTACAAATTACAAACCATGCAATTTATTCCTTATATTTTATATAATATATGGGGAAACATATAGTGTCATTATGAAATACAGATACTACAAGATTTGAACAACAAACATCTTGCGATTTTCAAGTTCTTTATTTATTTATTTTTTTAAATGTTTTCAGTCTTCTTTTACATATTTTTTTATAGAACCAAGAATATGATTGACCGATGGTAAAACCTAATTTCTCGTGAATTTGAAATATGGAGGGCAAAGGTCCTCGCATGTGCACATTAGATGAGGTAAGATATCTATCTATAGTAAATTGTATTATTTACCATTTATGAATAATTTTGGTAAAAAGCAAATTTGAAAAAAAAGAAAAATGAGCGAGAATTTCCTTCCTTTCACCATCTTGAGCAATATTTTTAAAACCAGATCGGGTATTGAACCGAAAAGGTTAGCATTTCACGGTTCTCATGGTTCAACCCATCAAATTGATGACATAATAATTAAATTAAAAAATTATATATGTATATAATAATTTAAATATAAGAAATAAATATGAAACTATTACTTAACTTAAAAAAATTAAATATTTTAAGTTTATCATGACTTAATAAATCACATAATGTAATATAATATCAAATGATTAAAAAAATTGATCATTTTTAAAAAAAATTGACAAAAAAATAAAAAAAAAAAGTATTTTTTGAACAATTTGATTTTTAAAAACAGAAACCGATTCTCAATTTAATTCTAGTTCTCAATTCAACCATTGATTTAAAATTTCTCAACTTCCTAAATAACTTTTTTAATTTGATCGAGTCATTAACTTGACTGGTTAATAATTTAATTGGTCCGACTGTTTGATGTGGTTTGGTTTTAAAATCACTAATATGAAGTGTGAGAGAGAGAGGGGGGGGGGGAGGCCCAAGAAGAGCCCAGATTCCCCTTGTTACAGTCTGTAGTGATGAGAGATCGGGGTTGGCCCTTGCTTTGGCTTTTTCTCTGTATGCTTCCCTTTGCTCCCTCCCTGTCGTCTCACTTTCACATTTCTCATCCTCTCAAACTTCTTTGTGGCGGAGACATCCTCCAGCTATGGCTTCTCTCTTCGAATCTGGTTGGCAGGTTCTCTCCTTCTTCCTCCTTCTGCTTGCTTCTTTCCTTGCGCTCTCTTGCTCATTTCCTCCTAATTCCTTTGTTTCTAATAATCCGTTCGGCATTGCGATACGTAACACTTCTTTGTCATAAGCTGTCTCGCATTCCTATACTCTTCTGTTCTACTTGCCTTCAAGAAATGAAATCTTGAATTCTAATTATTGTTTTCGAGTTTGTTTTCTTCTATCGTCTTGGGAATTTTCACGAGCATCCTAATTCCTCACTGTGAAAGTTTGCCAGTATGATGTTCATATTCGATTTATGCTCGCATTGTAGAACTAGCAGATTTCAATGTTGCCAGCCGATGATAGCTAGCTTTCTTTGTTTTTCTTGACTGGAGCCAACGCTTTGATTTTGCTTTCGAGAAAAATGTAGTATTTGCTATTATGTATATTCATTGTCACTGGTGGACTGAGAGAACGGGAACGGCACGCAAATGCTGGATCATAGACCTAAGACCATTTGAAAGTTGACTTGCTTTAACCAATAAACTTCATTGCTTTGGATCCATGTCAGGCAAACATTTTGAACCAAATATGGCGCTTCTTTACTTTTCCGCTTTCTTCCTTCCTAAAGTGATGTAATATTTTGGAGTATGAGCTCTGTTGGCGACTTGAATTACAAAGTATTGAACGACTTATCAGTGAAAAAATAATAATAATAAATGCTGAACATAGACCAACCTAGGCACATTGCGCCAAATTTGAGGAATGAGGTGCACTGTTCATAACTTATGAATAACATGGTCACCATAGGTTTTTTTGTATTATCGAAATGTTTCATATATTGAATATTGATTCTGAACGGGCTTGGTTTTCAATTTGGCAAGTCGCGAGATATTTGTTTTAATTCTTGAGGGGGATTATCATAATTCATCCCTTATAAGGACAACACAATTGAGTTCGCATGAAGCCTGGTTTACTTCGTTGGAATGATAAAACCTTATCTTTTGACGTGTAAAATATTGCTGGTTGGCAAGTTTTGGCTCTGCATTTATTATATTTTCAATTGCTAAACTATAATTTAACAAAATTATAATTGATGTTCTGAATTTGAGTCTTTAAGTAGTTTGACAAATACAAGAGATAAAATTATTATCCTTTTTTGATGATGCAGTATTTGATCACACATTTCAGCGACTTTCAACTGGCATGTCTGGGAAGTTTCTTTCTTCATGAGAGTGTTTTCTTCTTATCTGGGCTTCCTTTCATATGGCTTGAGAGGGCGGGATGGCTGAGCAAGTACAAGATTCAGGTTGTCCTTTTTTTTTTTTTAGCTTCGTTTGTTTTCTTAAAATTTACTTCCTTCTTTTGTTTTCCTACCTCGGAATGAACTGTTTTTCTTTTCCTGTTTTCACCTTCCTAGGCTATTTTATTAGTCATATTTACTTAATTAAATGAAGTTTTCTTTAATATGATGGGCATACATATTTCCTTGGATGGCAAATGTATAGACATCTACTTTTCCTTTCTCATCTTTCATAGTCCTAAAACCATTTTTTCCTGGTATTCAGAATTGAAAGTTACCGCAGATTTTCATTTGCTAACTTTTATGTCCTTTTTTTTTTTTACCTGCTAGTCTTGCATGGCTAGCAGCATACAACTTTCAGGTAATGCCCAATGGATTTGTTGTTCAACCTTGTAGTGGGGCATTCCTCAAAAAAAAAAAAAAAAAATGACCCCACCCCCCAAAAAAAAAATAAGAAAGAAAAGAGAAAATGAATTTACATTGGATTAATTTCATTTTTGCAACACCTGCATGCAAATAGTCGGATCATACATATGAGAAACCTTTCACTGCCTGTCGCACTGATAAATGTTGGACATTTTCGCTTCTAAACATATAATCTACCTAAAGGAGGAGAAAATTTAACCTTGTTTTCTGCAGTTATGTAATCTAGTTACTTGCACGGTATGACACCTGCATTTTGCTTATCATTTTTCTCTCTATATATCCTTTCTCCCCCTTCTTGGAAGCTTCTATTTTGCTTATTTTGCTCAGTCAATGCTTGCTTCTGTTTAGGCAAAAATTAACAGCCCTTCAGCTCAGGAAAAATGTATTAGTCGCTTATTGCTGTATCATCTTGGCGTCAATCTTCCAGTTATGATATTTTCATACCCTGTCTTCAAATACATGGGCATGCAAAGTAGCCTTCCCCTGCCGCCCTGGTACTTTCAGGTTTTTTAAGAGTGCTGTCATTAGTCTGGACATATAAGCTCCATGATTAGAGATTTTCCTTTAGACACTTCAATATTTCTTCCTATTACTCTTACCGGGCAAAATGATTTTTTCCCCAGGAAAATAGTTTTCTCTCAAATAATCTTCTACTTCATTTTGGAGGATTTTGTATTCTACTGGGGTCACAGGATGTTGCACACAAAATGGCTGTACAAGCATGTGCACAGTGTTCATCATGAGTAAGCGTTACTTAATGTGTGTTGTTGGGTTTTGGTTTTGGGGCAGTATCATATGGTTATCTATAAAGCGCTCAAGAGTTAAAAGCTCATGATGTGTTTTACTATGTATTTTAGGTATGCCACACCGTTTGGACTTACCTCAGAATATGCTCATCCTGCTGAGATACTTTTCCTTGGTTTTGCTACCATTATTGGTCCTGCCATCACAGGTCCCCACTTGATGACGCTGTGGTTGTGGATGGTTCTGAGAGTCCTGGAAACAGTTGAGGCGCATTGTGGGTACCATTTTCCCTGGAGTCCCTCCAACTTCTTACCGTTATATGGGGGGTGAGTATTGAGTTCCTCCTCCTTTACAACAGACATGTGGTTTATTCTGCTCTTTTTTGTTCCTAAACCTCATATCCTGATTTCCAGAGCTGATTTTCATGACTATCATCACCGTTTGCTGTATACCAAGTCTGGAAATTACTCGTCAACCTTTACTTACATGGACTGGTAGGCATTGGATATATTCTGCTAACAACTTAAACGTTTTTATTCATGGTTAAATCTAGGATCTAACTCACATATTACGTAGGTTTCCCTCGGAGAACAATAACCTTTTCTTTATGGTTTTGGTACTTATTCCATGTGCCCAGTTCTCCCCTAATGGTTAATACTGACATTGGTGCGATTCTTTTGTTGCCTATCATATTAGGATATTCGGAACTGATGATGGTTACAGAAAGTTGAAGGCATTGAAGAACGCAGTAGTTGAAGACAATATCGAGCAAAAGAAACAATGATAGAGAATTTGATTGGGGGAATATCCAGAAGTTCAGAAATAGTTTCTCATATAAGGGCATATTGGAAAACATGCGTCCCATCGTTGCCTTGTGTGATTTTGTGTTTGGTAGCTTTTCTTGTTCTACAGCATGCAGAAGGCTTTATCTGGACAACTATGCCCTGTTATTCAGACAAAAGAAGTAGAAGTGTTTTACTAGGATGATTTCAACCGTTTCTCATCTAATAGACCAGCTCTTCCTCCCTCCCCATCTATTAGTATTTAGCATTATCGAGTTTCAAGCGTTGTCTGGTTCAAATAAAAGTAACTCGTTTAATGTGATCCCTTGCTAATAATCCACATGTTTTTCTAACTTGATGCGTACAAAAATCAAATGGACACAGCAAGTATGGGAGTCCTAATTGTAGCTAATAACAAATCAATATCGATCCCATAAAGAATTAAACACAATGGTAAATAGATATCAAATTTTTAATTTCACACAAGTCAAGTGAATCACAAATGAAAGTTTATAAATGAGAAAAGTTAGCAATTAAGGTTCAAAAGTAAATAATTTCACCAAACAACAATTTCATAAAAGAAATGATCTAAGGTCCTACTCCCTTGTTTACTTTTGAAAATTTATTTCCTCCAAATTATCCAAGATTAATTTTGATTGGTTAATTTAAAGTCTAATTAGTTGAAATTGTCTTTCAACTCAATTACAATTATCTCTTAAATAATAATGCAAATGTTAACACAATTATTTAAGAGGCCTTAAAAATTTAATAACACTCCAATATGATTATATGAGTCCAAGAGATATATTCTTATCCTTATGGCCAATTAGAATAAATTTTAATTCCATATTACCTAATCTCAAGGCCTATTTAAGATTTTCTTTTTCAAGACAAATCCTAAACTTCTAAATCTCAACTCAATGGTGGCCGATCATCAATTAAGTCACAATAAATGAGATTAAGTTACTCAAAATTAATATTAATCATAGAATAATTGGATAAAATAGCATCCAATATATAAACAAGTTCATAATTGCTTAGGTCATGAAAAAAATCTAGCCATACATCAGTAAACTCAATCCCACAGTAGCAAAATGAAACGAAACTAGAAACATTGGAGAACGAGAAGAAAAACAAGACTAAACTAAATGAAATCAAAAAATTATGGATGCATCCTCTTCTTTCATGCTCCTAGGTCAATGCCTAACTTTCAAAAGTGGCTCTTCTAGTCAAGAGAACTTCCCAAAAGTTAAACTACTTGAAACCCTTGTGCTTTCTCGCTTTGCTATCTGAAAAAACTAATGTTATGCATTTCTTGTGCAAAATCCGCAACAATGCCCATTGTAGCGAGTTCTATTTCTAGTTCAGGATTTTTTTTATAATATTGACCCGTTGTAGCAGGTAACCAAAAAAATTTAATTTCTTCATTAAATTTATTATATTTTCCTTCTCTACCTCTTCCAAGCTTTTGCTAGGGTTCCTAAAATAAAAAATGATTCTAATTAATAAAAGAAATTACTCTAAAACAAAATTAAAATATAATATTTACAAGACAAGCTAACTAATACCAAAATAAACACTGAACATAAGATAATTAAACAAAAATAACTATATGAGTTTCTAATTAACTAATACAACTCTTGAAAATATATAAAAATATAGAGAGTCATCGTAACTCCAAGCACACACTACCTTATTTTAAGGGGTATTAGATTTAAACTCAACTACCATTCGTAATATACCAACTTTTTTTTGTTTATGTGCTAAACTGTATTATGTTGCTAGATTTCACCCCCACACGACTTTGAATGGAACCTTGGTGGCTGTTGATATATGATTAATATTGATATAAATAAGTGATATATTTAGTAAAAAAAATATCTAGTTATATATATAGATTTTGACCATTCCCCATAGAAAGGGTTGAATGATTGTTTCTTATAAATCGATTCAGACACTAAGCTAATACTTAAGCTCATCATGTAAATGCAAATAATATTCATCAATGTAGCTTTTCATGTCTTCAATCCATTTGAATAATTTTTACTTGCATTAAACATATTCATCATGTTTTCATGTCAGTAGAAAATATATTTTTAGATTGTGTACCTTCAATTTTTTTTATTTATATTACGCACCTTCATTTACAATCAATATTGGATGTTATTTTTGTTTTGACAAATTATTGGAAGGCAGTTCCTTCAAAAAAATGTATAATTCTTTTGACTTGAGGTGATAAGAAATTGGCAGCTGATATATATATATATAACTTGAATGGCCGGAGCATCTTCAAGTATTTATGTTTGACAGTGATCGATTGCCCTGGGAAGAAATTTTTGCCCCCATATATTAATCAATCTGTACCAAAGAAAAAAAAAATCAACCAATCGTTTTTAATTGCAGTTTTTCTTTCTTTCTTTTCTTTTTGTGCATGATTGTAGTGTTCCCAGCAAGTGCATATTGTGAATAATTAACTTCCAAACGAGGGCAAAGTAAAATATTTTAATAGCAATCATTTCTTCATTCCCAGGTGATGAAATATGCTTGCTGCCAAAGCCAATTTCAGCTTGCCTTCCACGAAGTGGCCCAGCAATATATAACTTTAAAAGACAATAGTTTTATTTTGTCAGGAAATTTATCACAACTCAAGTTTAGAATCGTTATTCAAACTATAGTTGCTATAGTTAGAACAAGAGTCATTGAGTGATCACTGGGATATGTAATCTAAGCAGGGATTTGGATTTACTCGTTTCCAAGAGTGCCCAACGCCAGAACTCACAAAACAAGCACCTTAAATCCTCCGACGATGGAAATGAATTGTCCTGTTATATGTATGAGGCTGTTGGTAAGCAGGGAAGCCTCCGGGGAAGACACCTCGTTTGGCTGCCCAATCCATAGCAAAGGGATTCCTTTGATGAAATTCTCACGAACCTTTTCATCTTTGATAAACTACGATTAAGAATCATCACATGATTCTTAACGACAACAGCAATGCAATTGGCCGTTACATTGTCTTCGCCCGCTCGCATGCAAGGTTTTTTGTGAGTTGGTTCATTGCTACTGCATTTTGCATTCTTTTCATGAAATTTCCCTCCCATGCATCTCATCTTTTTGTCCCTCTTTTTCACCATAAATCAAATAAAGATATTAATTACCTTTCGCTGCACTATATATTAGTATTCCATTTATAGCGGACATATGAAAACAATGCTTGCAACTTTAGAAGCTTTTAGAAGAGGGCGTGCAAGTTGGCTTATATGATATGCTGATTCCAAATTTGTATTAACTAGAATTGAGAAATCTTCTGCCGTATAATCTAGAGTTGCTTTTGTTATGTTTGTTCACACATTGTTCACCTAATTCACAGCATGATGAATATCCCACGTTAGTTTACTAGAAAAAGGATAATATCAGCACCCAACATATTTTGAACTTAATTTACAAAAAGGATAGATCGATAAACTAAATTAATAATAAAACATAAGTATGGATCTTTTTTTAAAATGAAGTTTGTATCAGTCATGTTGCATGTTTTATGGTACATAATTCGGTCTATGATGGTCATCAAGTCTAAACTTTTTTCAAGTTAGTTATTAACAATATTGAGTTTGCCATGAAAAATACAGAGGACTTTAGTTGATCATTTCTTTTTGCAGTTGACACCATATCGCAAACAGAATCAGTGACTTGAAATCCCTTAACATTCCATCCTCGTAAGCATTCATTCAACTCAGATTCATTCCTTGAGCAAGTGTGTACGACAGCTCTTCCACAATATATAGCATACCTAATAATAAAATAGGACACCGTGATGATAAATAAAAGTTTAATAATTAAACAGATCACATGACCTTGAAAACTCTCCGGCAAGCTAAGAGAACTTCCTGAAGAAATCAAAAGGAATAACGTGCGTGCCTGTGAGCTACATAGAGAGAGAGAGAGAGAGAGAGAGAGAGAGAGAGAGACCCAATTCCTTTGGTTCCAACTGCAACAAGAGCCGTCATCAGGCCCTGAAGAGACCACCTGTTGCTACAGCTAGTTTTTGCCTCCTCCATGTCTGCTTTTCTTTCTCTCAACTTTAGACTAATACTATCTGCAATAATTTACCCTGCTTAGTTTATATATATAATGATCCCTGAGGGACTGGAATAAGAATTGCATCCTGAGGCCCCAATGACCTTCATGTTCACAAGAGATTTTGATTGCCATATCCGTTGGTTGCATTGGATGGCTCAAAACTTGTCACTGTTCATTATACCTAATCTTTGGAGTCATTAATGGTGATTTTAGGAAGGCAAATATCCCGACCCGATAAAAGTTACCTGGATGCAAGCATAAGAATTAATGCAGGACAACAGAAAAATCAAAAGTTACTTGCGTGTTGGAAAAATTATATTCGAAAATGTGAGTGTTGAGCTGTGACAAGTTTGATTGATTATATCTGAAATGATGTTGACGGCAGAAAAGACCATTTTGCTTTCTTCACGCTCTCTCCTCTTGTCTTATTTAGTCATTACTGTCAGAGATGCTGATAATATTTCCACCACTCATTACTTGGTCCTCTCCGCTAAGCCACATAATGTATCTAAAATTTTGTATGACAGCCGAGTCAACTGATATATTATATTTCTGACTTATATGGAGGGTCGATGTAGTTATCATTTTTATTCAAGCAGATTGAAAGGGATTTGCGCCTGGACGGTGTCGTGTGACTTGTTTCGGATAACAGAGAGCTTCAGCGGACACTCGCTGCGATTCCCCCTTCAAAAAGGTGATTGCCATATTCCCCTGCAGGCACGTGCGATGGTCCATCATATCATATATATGATTTCAAATTGCTTCTAATAATCTTGAGACTTCGCCATTCCTTCTGTACCAGTGGCTTCCACATGTATTATTGTTGGTGTTACGTATACACACACACACACACACACACACACACACACTTCCTTTTCCAGCTGCAAACGATCATTTGCTCCTTCTTGACAGTATACAATAATTATTTACCCAGTCAACTCTTAGTACGTACGTTTTTGAGGACGGCTTCACACGATTATTTTGTGTTTCCTTCATGAGATCAAGAAGAAATAGCCCCGCTAATTTTCTCCTTTCTTTTTTAAACAGAGATGTATGGCTAGGAACTTCAAAAAAAAAAAAACCACCATCTTAAATGCAGAAGGCGCAGGACTCAAATTTCAGTCTTGATTTAGTAATCAAGACATCGTTCAAATAATTTCGTGTAGTTATAAACTAAGGAAGACTGCCGTCTTATTTTAAACTAACCTTTAGCTTCATTTTATAGTCATTGGCAGCGATATCCCCGTAAATATAACTTTTAATTTTGGGACCCATTAGAAATTTCTTTTTTAAAAAAAATAAAATTTGTGGCTATTTAATATATTTTCTTCCATGGGTTATTTTCAATTTTTCATGGAGGCCAAATGAGTCGTCCAAAGAATTTCGTGACTCAGAAGATGACCTTTTCCATCTTCGTGCGAACCAATCGATCTGATTGTCCGACAAATAGATCATTTCTTCTTTAAATTTTTTATTTTAATTCCACGCTACATCGGGGTTTCCATTGGTGACTTGGTCTCGACAAGGATCAACTTTTGAGTCTTCTATCTGTCTCCTCCCTAGCTATATACGGAGACAGCACGTCCCAAGACAACTCTTGATGATAGTGAGGTGTGATCAGATCTGATGATTAGACAAGAGGAGAGAGGGCTAAACGACGACGAGCTGTGTAGATAAACGGGCTATTACCACAGACAAACTGAATGATGAACAAGGTCAAAGCATAACATTGGTAATTGATATTAAATTAATCAATACTTCAAAAGCTTGACTAGCGAGGCTTTTTACTATTTGTCGTTGGATACAACTGAAGCTAACGTCCTGTGCAAGTTACATGCCAGACGGAGGAGGAGGCAGGCCTTGCACCCCCATTGTATTTCGTATATAATGACATCCACTACCTGCCAGTTGACCATCTCTCTCTTGTCTAAGAGCTTGAGATTAATGGAGTCTGAAGATCTGCAGGCAACATCATCAGAAACAAAGGCAAGCGATGAGCAAGGAGGAAGTCAGGCAACAGGGTCGTACGAGTGCACCTTCTGTAAAAGGGGATTCTCTAATGCACAAGCATTGGGAGGCCACATGAACATACACAGGAAAGACAAAGCCAAGCTGAAGCAATCTTCCAAGCAAGCTCCTCGTCGTCATCGGCCTAGCTGGATTACGGAAGATTCCTCTTCCAGAGATGTAGCCTCAGAACCTCGCTTGAAGCAGCTTCCACTATTCGCAGAAACGCCACAAAAGGCAGAAGAATTAGGTCATATTCATGATGGCGGAACTGCTGAAGAAATCAAGGGTTCGCCATCGGATTTAGACCTTGAACTCAGACTAGGGCCCGACCCACCCTCTCCCACTGTTGGTACCCCAAAATTCTTTTGATTCGAACGCAATCTATATTTCATCAATTCTTCCCTTAAATTTTTTCGTCATCAGTAAGTGTGTCCCCCTTTTGCTTAAACTTGATGATTGATTATTCTGCATTGCAAAATATTTGCATACCTTTTCTTGGACAATATAACACAATCTTACTATCAACAATCATTTAGTATTAACTACACGGTAAGCCTTTGTATTGGTCGGACTTCGAGCAATAAATCATATTATTCACAACTTATGAATAATACAATTTAATGTAAATTTTATATAATTTACCCCTTTGTTTAAATTTTCATCATATTTGTCTTGTATGTACTTTGTATAACAATACGCATGTTAATCGGAAAATTTTCTCATTGGTTGTACCATCAAATTGAATATATAATTTCTACATGTGCATGCATGCATTCCGCATTTCAAATGAGATGCTCGTGTTAATGTAAATTGAAAAATTTTTGAACTATTTTCGAGAGAGAAAGAGAGACTCGAACAATTTAAGTTCCATTGAAAGAACTGATTAGAGGGATTCTGATCGGTGTCAACTGTCAAATAAATTAAAAGTAGATCCAAGGCCCTGAGGATGTATAAAGGATAGCATGCATGTAATTGAATGGTCGATGAAACAGAGGAAGGAATTAGAGCATGACTACTTTCGTCGTTAAGAGCTAGAGCATCTTCTCGATGAGGGCTATGAAATTAAATATATATATATATATATATATACAGCCATGGCAACAACGTGACAAAGTAACTTGCCCTTTGCCTCTTTCTTTCATGACACTTGTAGAAGAATTTTTACGACAGCCATTCATATTTCATTCGACGACAACTTCTAATCACCGAACCATCTAGCTTTTAGCTCGATCTGATGTGCAGGATATCGTCAAACAGTAAGGAATTACGTGCAGTAGCTTGAATCGTATTTGCATCTCCCGATTCCTATTAAACAAAGCAAGTTCTAAGAGATTATATCCTCCTAAAAGGTATATCATGCAATCAGACAAAAAAGAAAAAGAGTTGATCGTGTTTATCTGCTGGGCCCATATTAGCTGTTCGTGATGACGTAGAAATCCTTGCATGATCAGTTGGGAGGCAAACTGGCAAAGTAACAACCTACGTAGCCCCTTAGCATACAAAGGGACTTCAGAGAATGAGATTGAGTGATAGTGAAAAGTTGGGACTATTGATGTGGCAGGTGGATAATATAGCTGCGTGTTCTTTGATGTAAATCTATATGTTAATTTGAAGGGTTGAGTAATTTATTTATTAAATATATTCTTAAAAAAACTCATTAATTTATAAGGTGAAAATCTAAAAATGTTTTTATTTTTAATATATAACCTCATGAAAAATGTTTAATATTTTTTAACTGAACGAGAAATAGTTATTCCAACACATTCCAACTTCCTGCCGATCAACAACCCTTCATAAACTCCTGTATTTACATACGTCTCCAGCTCTTATCACTTCACAGTTTTTATATCGATTTTAGTCAACTTTTCGTGCCCCAATATCAACCATTAACTATATTAGATGAATTTAGATATCCTCATCCCAAAAACCAATGTCATTGTTAACAGACAAGATTTTGGCACATTATGGGTATAGAAAATTATGTATCATTTTTATCTACAGTAATATTTATGTGTAATATAAATTCGTAACACGTTGTGTTATTTGTAATATCTTTTTGAAATTTCTTTTTGATATTTAGGACTTTACAAGGATGTACTGAAGATAACATGATAAACATGTTGCAAAAATGCCTTTCTAACATTGGTTTCTCCACTCGCTTTTCTTTACTACCAAACTTACATGCGAAATGTGAAAGTAGACTATGAAAAAATTTTCAAATTGTACTATATTTAAACATGTAACGAAAATGGGTGAAATTTAAAATAATAATAATAACAATGAAAGATTGCACCACATACTCCATTATGTCCCTATCTATTATAAGGGTGTTTTCAACTAGTTTATAGGAATTAAAAAAATACAATTAACTCATTAAACTTGTCTTAAGATAAAAAAAAAATTACCCAACTTTATTCCTATTAAAAATAAGAAGAGAAAGATACACACTATATGATAAATCATAAAATGAAACTAATAATAAAAGTTAAAATTGAAAAATAACAATAACTCCTATGTAGCTTACATTAAAAACTTAAAAAAAAAACTATCTAAAGATACCCTATAATAAAAATTAGGGAGTAATTTATAGCTACCTACTTACACCGCAGTTTTACAAATTTTCTATTTTATTTAACATTGATGTTTCTTGTTTGAAGTTGGTGGCCTAACTATGCAAGAGGATTTTCAATTTCAGCCAATCATCAACTAGGGCAGTCACTTGTCACGAGCTGAGAGTCTGGCGCAGCACACGGCGCCCGTGCGGCGTCCTGGAGGACCCCATAATCCTCAGGACAAGCCTTACCACATACGGATCGCACTGGTTTCGCCCTGTCATGGGCTCATCAGGGAGGCGGCACTAGCCCCCGACCAGTTGTGCACTCAGTCCGAAGACTGAGGCAGAATACCCCCAATGCTAATGTCACCCCCTTTACCCATATTATGCGAGGCTAACCAGCGGATCGTTCATTATCTTAGTCTCTACACGGTCACGGAGATATCATCCGTGACATTCTCCCACACCCAATCTAGCACGCCCTCGTGCTAGGGGAGAACGACTCCGCCCAAGGATCGTACGTACAGTACTACCACAAACACATCAGCTTACTGCTGAGTGGCCACCCGAGTCTTGCACTCTTCGGACCCACTCGCACCTGCGAGCCAACAGGAGTGGAGTCGACAATGGTCAACCATCCCGCTCGAGTCCCCACTTTTGGACCCACCTGCTCGGAGGCCTTTTTGGAGCAGTGCTGAGGTCGACCAGTCCCAACATGGGACCCCACGCGCACACGACAGTAAAGTACGTCCTGCTCTGATACCACGCTGTCACGGGCTGAGAGTCTAGCGCAGCACACGGCGCCCGTGCGGCATCCTGGAGGACCCCATAATCCTCAGGACAAGCCTTACCACATACGGATCGCACTGGTTTTGCTCTGCTATGAGCTCATCAGGGAGGCGGCACTAACCCCCGACCAGTTGTGCACTCAGTCCGAAGACTGAGGCAGAACACCCCTAATGTTAATGTCACCCCCTTTACCCATATTGTGCGAGGCTAACCAGCGGATCGTTCATTATCTTAGTCTCTACATGGTCACGGAGATATCATCCGTGATACACTGCTCTACTTGTGCATGTAGGCTCTCCAGCCATCATTGGGAAAATGTTGCCTTAAGCAAATTCATTTCAGATATTAACACAAAAAACATATACTCTGTACATCTCTATATATAAAATATTTTTTACAAACTTATTCCATCTCTAAATATAAATATTATAATATTTTTTAATAATTAGACAATTTTGTTCTTACTTTAAAAAATAGAAAAGTTATTAATTGTATGTGTTTTACTTCCTCCCCATGATATTAATTATTTTTTTCATCCCAAATTATAAAACACTTTTAAAAAAAATTGTCATCCCAAAATATAAGATATTTTAAAAATATTAAAGTTTTATTGAATAAATTTATTTTAATATTATTCTTTCTCTTTCTATATTTAATACTAATTAAAAGTGGATTTATGGTTGTTATGTGTATTTAATAAAATTTATTAGTATGTAAAATTTTATCTAAAAATATTTTATAATTTGGGATCTAGTATAATATTTTTAGGGGTAAAACCCAAAAATCATTGTAATTTTAACTAAATAACAAATTTTTATTGATATGAGCTATTTGATCTTATATATAAGGATGAAGAAAGAGCAAATACATCGAAAATAAAAGGAGAAAATGACAAGTAAGGACTTTGTAAAAACATTGATGCCTTAGTATTAAAACATGATAGAAGAAATATTAAAATTTAAGAATGTCAATGTTAAAAAATTATAATTTGATATTAGCATTTTTACGAGTAACTTATTTGACATTCTCACAAACAAAAGCCACCGCTGACTGTTATCACGACTCACGACATCCTTGGATGAATTAGGTTATCATGCCACCCCAGAAATCACATTACAAATGCAAGATGCTGAAGCCGCTTTTGCGTTTTACGCTAAATGTAAACGGCCTACCATGTACTCTTCAAATTTTTCCAGCTAAACCACGAATATACATTTCCGAATATACATTTCCTTCGAGAGGATGGAATGGAATGGAAAGTAAGTTCACTCCATCATAGGAAGCATGTAAGTTGAACCATTTCGCACCAAATGAGCTTTTAAAAAACGGCAAGAGGATTGGTTTTGAAAGTATGTTCCCAATTTCACATATTAATGTTCATTCATTTAAAAAAAAAGGAGAATTTCAAAAACGATCCCTCAATTGTATTTATTTAAATTCAAAACCCTTAAATTTTTAAAATTACACTACAATTTAAGAGTAATAATTTAATATTAAATTTTTGAAAAAAAAATAATAAAATTACCCCTCATTCAAATTAATATCAAATCTTCCTACTCCACTTGCTCATTATCATACTTCACTTGTTAATTTACTTATAGAATGTTATTAATTACCCTACATGACTTGTTTTCATTTTAAATGTCGAAATCATCTTAAACTAATTTGTTAATTTTTATACTACATGTTAGTCATTTACTTACGGACTGTTATGCATTATCTTACATCACTTAATTTCATTCTAAAAAAATGAATTGGCAAAATAGGACAATCAATTACATTATATTAATAAATAAACAAGCGAAGTAAAATAATCTGATATTAATTTAAATAAAGGACAATTTTATCATTTTACTCATAAATTTAATATCAAATCAATACCCTTAAACTAAAGTAAAATTTCAAAAATTTAAAAACTTCAAACTTAAATAAGTGGTTAAAAGATCTTTATTGAAATTCTCCCTTTAAAAAGGGTTACCACGCAACCTTCATATAGATGGAGAAAAAGAGAAGACACAAAAATAATAATAATAATAATAATAATAATAATAATAAAACACATTAAAGACTAGTTTAGGATACAGAAGAACACATACCAAATTCACTTGTTTGCATTCTTAAAAATGGTAGATATTATAAAGTATGGCAACTGAAGAGAGCTGCACTGTTCAGTAAACATACCTATGCATTGGACCCACTAGTTATTTTATCAAAGTGATCTCCAGTAGAAATGATCAGTAAACTCCACTTACTAGTATGAAAAGAGCTGAATGGACTTAACGGACAGAACATATGGAAGCAAGAGACTGAACAAAAAACAAGAGAATAAAGGGAGGAGGAGAGTAAGGTATTTGCGTTGGGACCAGGCGGGGAAGTCAAAACAAGTAGTTATCAAGAAGCAAAAAGAACACCCAAAATGCTACAATGATGTAAACATATTTACATAAACAAAAATAAGTATATGCATGACAACACATCTAGGTAAATCTTACAAATACATCAACCCCAGAATGGGTCCAAGAATCATAGCACCATGTAGAATTCCAGGAAACAGTCCAGGACACTGTCAACCTCACATGGAGCTTTGAACACTATACAGGGAGAAAGGACTGCCTATACAAATACAACAGATTACTGATCTGAAGAATTCCATTTAAAACAGCCTGTAAAAGTTGTAAAAGAACGAAGCACTTCACCTGAATGGAAGTTCAAAATGTAAATCTGCACATGATCTGCTCACCAAATCATCTAGAGTTGACATTAAATTCATCTACCAATTGACCAGAAAGCCAATTCAGTCTCAATCTTGTTAATAATATTCACAAGACCTTAGAATGTATTGTTTCAATAACAAAATCAATCAACACCACTAACACGTAGTAAATATAAAATACAAAACAAAAATCAGCCGGAAGCAACCAGAAACCCCTAAATAGACTACCCGAGAAAATAATACATAAAATTCCCAACTATGGGAAAACATTACCAGTAAAAATTGGGCAATATCGCACTCAACAGATTTGCTCAGAAATCCTCATTTATCCATTTCCGCTGCCAGCAGTAAAGGTAGACTACATCAAACAATTACCAATTAATAAGAGAACAGATACATTTGAAAAGCCACAAGGTTCCTAAAGAAGATGACAGAAAATTGGCCACAAGGTCTTAAAGGATATAACTTCTTCAAAATCAAAAGCAACATATTTAGTGATTCAAGCCCTTCTTTGCTTTAAGTGATTCGAGAGCCTTATTTCGCAATTCAATCTCAAGCTTCTTCTGGTCAGATGGTGTCTCTTCATTATCACTTCGATGAAAATCCATTCTTTCAGCTTCCTCATCATCTGAAGTATAGTCCTCTGCTTTACTTTTCATTTTCAGCTTCTCTGCACGCCGCTCTTCCTTTCTACGTCTTCTCTCTTCACGTCTTCGACGCCTCTCCTCCTTCCGCAGTTTCCTCTCCTCCTTTTTCCTTCTCTTAGCCTCTTTCCTGTTCTCTAACTCAGAATCATAGCTGGATTCTTCATCTGAAGCAACCTTTCGTTCAGATCTCTTGTGCTTTCTCTTATCCTTTCCTTCTCTTCTATGCCTACTGCTTTCCTCAGAACCAGAATCACATGAAGCACTCTGTTTAGCCTGAGCAACTTCCAATTTGCCATGCTGATCACTGCCCTTGGCAAAACTTGAATGTGAGTGATTCTTCTCACCAGACTTCTTGCTATCCGCATCATATGATTCAATAAGCTTCTCACCAGAAAAAGATTCCTTATACATTGATGACTTACGTTGAGTAGGAGTTCCAGCACCCCTTCCAGAAGATTTATCACTGCCAAGAAAGTTTTTACACTATAAGACAGATTTGTGCAAGGTAGACAGATTGCTAAGAATAACTGTTATGCCAACCAAACTACCTCTTTATTTCCTGGCCTTTCTTGCTCAAATCAATATTATCATTACGTCCCCGAGATTCAGAACCCAGATGCCCAGCTGTCCTTTCAGGAGATAATATATCCTCAGTATGAGTCTTTGCAGATGAAACTTTCCGCTTACTGTCAGGGGACAAATATTTCATTTTCCTTTGTGAAGACCTCGTTTTGTGATCCCTGCTCTCTCTACCAAATGCAGAGAAAAGAATAAAATAAGTAACAACAGTAAGAAGGCTATTGAACAAAGGAATTCAAATACTATAGATGTACAAAACCAAGCAGAAGATATCCAATTAATGCTAAAACCTAGAAAAGTATGTTTCTTCTGCTCCTTCACTTGTTTCTGGGCTGTCATGCCTAGACTTCAGGATTCTTGATTTCTGAGGAGGGCTCAAACTTTTCTTTTGGGTCAACATCACCCCTCTTTGCTTCCAAGGGCTCTCATGTGGACTAAATGACCATAACAAAGTACAGATGAACATAACAATTTTACAAATGGTTGAATTGATTAGAACATTGGTTGAGGAGACAAGAAATTACCTACTGTCTTCACTGACAATCTTATTCCTTGCTTGCGGAGACACTGACCTGGTTGGAGACTTCTCAGGCGTAGATAATGACCCTTGTGATTTATAATGTAATAAGTTGTGATCCTTATCTCTCTGAACATTCCTAACAGGACTTGAGGAGCGACGAGCAACTGGCAACAATCTGTCTTGTGTTCTGTAAGACAGGTGTGTTTTTGGTCAAGTATACTAGTTAAATATATAAATAATTATATGATATTCCAACTTAACAGTTTTACTCGTTAGATAATATCATGCATATCCTAGACAAAACAAAATAATCCAAGCATCCTGCTAGGCATCATTATACCTGACTCTTCCTTCAGAAGACTGCACAGGACTTCTTGCTTGTCTTGGAGCATTTCTCCTCACTGGTGATGGAGATACATTTCGTGTAGGAGACTTGGAACTCCATTCACCTGAAGAAAGAGACCTCCTCGGGGAAGGACTTGGAGACCATTTACGATCAGAAACAGATCTACGCATCACAGGAGATGGAGACCTGCGTTGTGGGGTTCTACTTCTATACCTTTTTCGTACAGGAGAGGGGGATGGGATGGGAGAGGGTCTTCGATGTACAGGTCTTGGTGACATTTTGCGTATAGGAGAAGGTGACCTTCGTCGTTGTATGGGTGATGGTGATCTGCGATGACGCAGTGGAGAGGGAGATCTGCGTCTTCTCACAGGAGAAGGTGATCTGCGCCTTCTCACAGGAGAAGGAGATCTGCGCCTTCTTACAGGAGAGGGTGATCTGCGCCTTCTTACAGGAGAGGGTGATCTCAAAGGAGAGGGTGATCTACGTCTTCTCACAGGAGAGGGTGATCTGCGTCTTCTTGTAGGAGAGGGTGATCTGCGTCTTCTTGTAGGAGAGGGTGACCTACGCCGAAATGGAGAACGCACTCTGTGTCGCAAAGATGGTGATCTGTAATGTGAGCGAGATCTAGATCTCCGCCTAGAATAAGATGACCTTCTATGAGGAGATCGCCATGGTGAATGCCTCCGAGGAGGAGAGATAGATGGTCTTCGTGGTGAATGACGAATCCTTTCAGAAGAAATGGAGCGTCCACGTGCTTCTGGCAACCTGGATGTACTTCTTGACCTTTGTCTGTCACTGAATAATAAACTCATTAACACAATTTGAACCCAAAGGTAGACGAAAAGGTAGTCCTGTTTTTGGAACCAAAACAATGCACTTGTTAATGTGGTTGAGGACTGTCTACATGTAGGGAATAGGCAGGGAATGAAATAAATGCCCACCAGCTGGTCAAATTGTATACCATAATAGGACTTCTAACTACTAAAAGTAACATTTACAAATCAAGTCTAAGCAAGCAAATTTAAAAGCATACCCTGAATAGCTTCGGGAATTTGAAAATGATCTACTCATTGACCTAGAAGGTGAGTCTCTGCCAACATGTAACATTAATTTATGAGCTTCAAAGATGGAACACAAATAAAATATAAAATTTCGTAAAAGCATTACCGGTTAGGTGACACGGAGATTGCTGGTGAGTGGGGAGATCTAGAATACCTATTACAATGTAACAGCTAATTAGTAATCCAAAACTCAATAAGAAGCTTCGATATGCTGAGTCAAATTCAACAGGATTCTCCACACCAAAAGCAAGACACTCATTTTTTTCAGTTAAGGACAATCCTGATACTCAACAAAATTCAAGCCTGACGAATTCAGATATCAATGCATATAGTTTCAATCAAGAAACTCCAATGAATATGCCCTACGTATGAGAAATGACTTCACCTGACAACTTGATACTGACACAATTCAACCTGAGTAAGATCAAAACCCATCCCAGTGCATACTTTGAAATTTGACTGACTATCAGCATAATAGTGCTCATAAACAACAAATCATCCGATTTACCTGCTCCTTGATCTCACACCATTTCTTTTGTCAGTTTCTTTTCCATCTTGAACATGATCTACTGAATCCCTGGGCTTCAAGACTTGGTCTGATGCAGTATCAGTATCCTTGGCATCAAATCCACCGTCCTACAGTAGTTTGAGGTAATAGACATGAACCCAAATAATTGCAGAAGCTAGCTGAATACCATGAAAACATAAACAGAAGTTAAAACCAAAAATGCAGCTCCATGAAGTGCAACTCCAGCATGAATAAAGTAGTATTACCATCTTCTTCACCCTCTCTTGAAAGAACTCTCTACCTTCTTTATCTCTTTTCTTATGAAGTTCACTTGCTATTTTATCATTTTCAACCTAAACCATTCATGGGAAGAAACTTCGTCAGAGGAAAAAATTGTGGAGAGCCAGTAGGCACCAAGACGGCTAAGTGCTTAGCAAGACCAAAATGCACCTTCTTCTTCCTGAGTTCTTCTTCTTTGGCATCCAAGAACTGCTGTGGAACCCCACTGGTATTTTTCTGTGCACTGAGAAGAAGTGACCAAAGCTCTTTCATAAACTTTCCAGTGTTCTTCTCCATAAATCCAGTAATTTGTATTTGAACCTCCTTCCCATTAACTTCCTACATCACAACAATAGACGTAACCAAAAACATTAGTAACTGTACATATTTCCCAACATCATTGAATATCAACAGTAAAGGGAAAGGGCAACAGGTGAATGCTCATTGATAACGGCCAATTTTAATTAAAGGACAACAGTAATCTGATGCAAACCCAATAAGCAAAGCATTATACCTTCGCATCCAGAAGACTGTGAATGAAGTTGATGAGCACCTCATCCTCGAACCCAAGAAGTTCAGTCACCCTGATCGTGATCCACGGCTTTATTACGTCCATATTCACCTTAGTCATATCGACCTTAAACCAGATTTTTCAAGCCAAATTCAACAAATGATAAAGTAAGAAAGCAACAACGCATATCATAGTTTATCAAGATCTTGCAAATCTCAATTCATTTTCTTACAGATTTCAGGGCAGTTTGCAATTGCAAAACTTTGAACTATAAATACAAACAGCGTAGTCAAAGGAACGACGTACCAGGTGGTCCAGTTCAGGTGCGAACTTCTGAGATTTCAGCAGTTTCGCCTGCTTGTTAGAAAACCGAGTGTCTTGGTCCGCAGACGTACCCTGAATACGGAATTCAGCAGATGTAATTCGTAAATAAAGTGTTCAGCACACATGACACATCCTTGCAGAGTAAATTCAAAAGAAGGCTTGAAGTTGATGTTTTCAATAGCAAAAATCCGGGTGCCCTTTAGGTAAATTATCCCAATCCCAAGTATAAATATTTAGAGGTTCAAACATTGGATACAAACTCACTCGGAAGAACCCGCCCGACATTTTCTGATATCTAGAACTTCTGAACGGAGAGAACAGCTGAGATTATGAATACAAATCAATATGCGAAGAAAGTGGAAATCCGAAGCAGCAAGGGATAAATAATAGAAGAAATAGACGGTGAAACGCTGAAACCAACTTCTGTAGGGCGAGAGCAAGGGAGTGCTGCCACGCGGGGCCGTACTTGGGGTTCAGTCTTCGGGTTCTGCTGTTCTGCACTACGCGAACTCGCGAAGAATGCCCTAATTCGGCAGATTCATCCTTAGCAGATTCAAGTTCCACTTTTGCCCATGGAAGCAAATAGCACTCTTTTGGGTTGCCTTCGTATCGCATCTCGGCATCAAAATTTAAGAGAAAATATAACTTTTAATTTCTATACGTTACATGTAATTTTTTATTAATCCTTATATTTTATTTTTTATATTCTAAATTTTTACAATTTTTTTTTACCTACATTTTAGATTCCTATATTTTCAGAGAGGTGCTCACAAACATTAATAATGTTAATTATACTGATGTGAAAAATAATATCATTAATTATATGATGATTAGTGATGTGTCAATTAGTGACTTATATGTATTTTTTCTGAGAAAATGAAAGGAAAGAAAAACTTATGTGTACTCCCTCTTACCCTTATTATAACATAATTTCAACTATTTCACATATTTTAAAAAAATTAGTTTTTTTCTTGATACATGAAATGATATATACTTTTATTTTTACCTTTAGTTTTAAATAATAATACAACTACATTAAATATCTTTATATTAATTAAGAAAGGGTAAAATTTAAAAAGTAATTTAACTATTACAAAGTATCTTATATTTTGAACCAAATTTTTTTTCTAGAATATGTCCTGTAAATAGGACTTGAGAGAGTATTTTTTTTAATAATCAAAAAGTGAAAAAATTATGTCCTAACTCCATACCTGAATAATATATTTTGTATATATTAAAAAATAATAAACCATCTCGAACTTAACTCCAAACTTGATTGTGAAGCACAGAATTGCAAGAAAGACACCCTGATACAAAATTATAGCACACCTAAAAATGGACACTTGACATTTTCTCATAACCCTAAACCCTACTTTATTTATATAATAATTATTAAAAAAATACATTAGCTTTTCTTTCTTTTTTTTCCCAAAAATAAATACACATTAGCCACTAAATGGCATACCACTATATAATTAATGGTATTATTATCCACATCAGCATAATTAATATTGTTAATGCCACGTCAACACTCATTTAAAAGTGTAAAGTACTAGAGTGCAGACGGAAACAACTGTAAGAACTTAAAATATTAAAAATAAAGTGTAGGAATTAATAATAAATCACATACAAAGTGTAGGGATTAAAAATTATATTCTCTCAAATTCATATAATTGTGGATGTTAGTGTTGATGTGTCATAATTATATCAATGTAAAATATAATAAATGCAAGGGGAATTTTTAAATAAGAGTTAAGGATGTAACATAATTATTAATGAATCCTAAATAATTCTAAAATCTCAATTCAGACTAAGGGAATAAAAGTAAAAATAATTTTAATTATAAAATATCAAAATATCCTTCACTTATTATGTAGAATCACTGATTGTTAATCTTTTTATTTCATTTATTAATTTAATAATATGAGTTATAAATTACACAAGTTGACATGTCAATAATTATATAAAATTTAACATCAGTTGTTCAATCATAAGCATTAAAATGTTAGTAAATTACGAGACCTGTCAGTAATCTATAGCCATTGTCTATAAATTAATAAGTAAATTTAGTAAATTGACAACTTATATTACTGCTTGGATGAAAAATGGATGTAATTTTTAATTGATAGTAGTAAATTAATAAGTGAAATAAAAAATTAATAACTATTAATTATGCATGACAAGTAAATAGTACTTTGATCTTTTTGTAATTGAAATTATTTTTACTTTTATCCCCTAAACTGAACTGAAATTTTAAAATTTTTTAAGACTCATTAATAATTATTTCACATTCCTATAAAATGTCTCAAAAACCCCCACTATGTGAAAATAATGAACAGTATGATTAATTTTTATTTTATATAAATAACTGTTATGGATTTCATGTATTGTTCTATATTGTAAAATACATCTTATCACTATAAATTTTCATGGGATGAAATATAATTTACTTTTCTGTTTCGTGACGATCCGCAATAATAAAATATTTATAATGAAAAAATAATAGCAAGTGTAAAACCCATAATAAAAATAACAGGGATGAAATTCTATCATTTGATGCTTATGTATTTTATATGCAAGATAGTAATATAAAAAGTGTTCGTCCTCCACGAATCTACAAAGGGATGAACAGTGTTTTATATTATTTTTTTAAAGTTTCTAGATTTTAAAAGATCGCGCGGCGCTTGCAATAAAAATTGGTGTAAAACTTCCCACCTTTTTTTTTTTTTTGGGTGTAAGGCTTTTCACCAAAAAAATAAGTGCAAGACTGAACCTAAAATTGACATGAATATAAAATTTATAGTAAAAATGATATGTGTTGGACCTATAATTTGCCGTTTATATTTTTTATATGAACCCAATAATAAATCGTAAAATAAAATACATAGATAAATAAAAATGATAATTTTTTAAAATTTCAATTTCAATTCATGTGGGAATACATGAAATAGCAATTTCTAAATAAAATAATTTGCTATTTTTTTCATATGTATAAGATAATAAATTATAAAATGATTAATGAGCAAAATGGACCTTGAAGTATTTCTCAAAAAGCACCATGAACCTTGAACCTTTAAAATGTGTAAAATAAACTCTAAATTTTTAAATTCATAATAAATTAAACCCTACTGTTGTCTTTTTATTAATGTTGTTATTATTCACCGTTACTGTTAACGATGGGCCCTAATCAAATGATGATGTGATAGTCTCTTACTAATGTGTCATTCATTAATTAACATCTCATATCCTAAAATATTACGCAAGTAGCGTCTTAAACCTTACGTTTTGAAATTTTGAGCAAAATACCCACACTATTTGTGTATAGAACATTGACTATTATGTAAACAAAATTAGTCTTAGCACGGTTTGCCATGATGAATGCATTATTGGCCATGACGAATGACCCATAATTCTAGAAAATAACATTTTTGCCATTTCGTTTGCAAAGTTTTCCAAATAATTGGTATCCCATCCTTTCACATACTTGATAACTCTGATTTATTATCATTTTGAATAATATTTTTTTATTCAATGGTGACAACTTGAAATTTCACTGGAAAAGAAGTTTAAATATCAAAAGGTTTTAATTAACTGATTAATTTGAGTTTTAAATTCATTAATAAAATCATCAACTTTTGCATCCATTGTTTGCAAAATATCAACGTGATCTTAAGTTTTTACTATTAAATATATAAACATTATTTAAAATAAGACTAGATTAAAGTTATAGAGTATACAAAAGTATGGGATATCAACTGTTTTGAAAACATTACAAAAGGGGGCAAAAAATACCATTTCACAAAATTATGGATCATTTGCCACGGCTAACAATGCGTTCACTACGATAGATCATGTTGAAGTTAATTTAATCTACATAATAGTCAATATTCTGTACATAAATGATGAGGATAATTTGCTTAAAATTTTAAAGTTTAGGGTCCAATATGCTATTCGCTTGAAAGTTTAGGGTCTATGGTGTTAATTAACAAATGACACATTAGCAAGAAACTGTCACATCACCATTTAACTGGAGCTTATAGTGAACAATAACGGTGTTAACAAAAAGATAATAATAGGGTTTAATTTCTAACAAATTTAAAAGTTTAGAATCTATTTTACACATTTTAAGAATTCAAGGTCCAAGACACTTTTCAAAAAATATTTCAAAGTTTATTTTGCTCATTAACCCATTATAAAATATAATTCTTTATTGTTTAAATTTAAATTTATGCATATATAATACATTATAGGATAAAATAATTTTTTATAGTTTTAGTGCATATATATATAGAGTAAGGAATTTTTTATACATAAATTTTTAAGATTCACGAAGTATATATGTTATTTATGTTTTCAATATATACAGAGAAAATTTATAAAATAAAATAAATTCTTTTTTAAATTTTACTTTATCGAGAACAATATAGCTAGGGATGAAAAATTATTATTTATATTTATTACCTGTACGAGGTAAGATTGTAAAATAAGTTGATGTTCAGAACAAATTATAGCGTGTGTGTGTTTTAAATTTTAGCTATAATTAAGCTATAATTATGATTTATATTATGACATAAATTGTAGTATGTGGTTTATTATGGTACTTTTTTTTATTTGTCCTAGGGTGATGATTGAGATAAAAAAGGGACTGAGCTAATTTTATTTTAATTTGAAAGAAGCAAAGGGAGAAATGATAATAAATTTTTTTTAAAATATATAAATAATAATTTAATCTCTTAAAATATAATAATATAACAACGAACTACAACTTGTATGTTAAATTCTTAATTTGTTATTGTTTTGTCGTGAATATAAGAAAAAAAGTTGTGATTATTTAAATAAAACTTGTGAATCATTTTATTTTTAAAAAGGGTAATCTAATTATTTATATAAATTTATTAATAATAAATAAGTCTTTAGAGACTTACTAAAATTATGATATTTTGAGGGATTAAATTATAAGTTATATACTTTAAAGATATTTCATTATCATTTTTGCTATTTTTTATTATACATAAGAGTAACGCATAACAAATGAGAAGTTTTTATTTAAAATTTAATTTGTAAGAGTAACAAGTAACAGAGCTAATAATATTTGTTGGGGGGTAAATTATATTCTCCAATTAATTATACTGGGAGTGGTAAAATAATTACTTATATGGAACAAAACCTAATGGTAAAATTATTTTTAATTTAATTTAAACATTTTTTTCATATTGATCAAAAGAAGAGCACAAGCATGAAAGATTTGCATATTTATCCTCAGGACAATGCATTTAAGATAAAATAAGTTATTGTTTATATTTTTAATATGTATATGCAACATAAAATTTAAAATAAAATAAGTTACAATTATTTAGATTTAATTTAAATAAATAACAAACTCTAATTCTAAGTAGACTCAAATAAATTATTTTTATTTTCATATTTATATTTTATTTTTACCTTTTAAATTAAATAAAATATCCCGTGCATGTGCACAGGGAGTAAAGCCAATTGAGTCTCAACATTAATTGTATTATTTACTACTTATTAAAATATGCATGGTTGGGGTTTTTAATTTTTGTTATGTCATAGATAGCTACAGATATATAAAAACATGTTTTTTTTTAAAAAAATGATAATAAAATTTCACAAAATATATAAATAATAATTAGGTCTCTCAAAATATTATAATTTCTCTTAAATTCTTTAGAACCTTTTTGACATTGATGACTTTAGGTTAAATGACCCATTATTTAAAATAAAAATAATGAGTTTGGCTTCATTTTTTCAATCACAAACTTTATTTTATGAATTTAAAAATTGAAAAAAAAATTTCATGTAAAATTTCTTTTATGGTTGATAAATGGGCTTTGAAAATAACTAATTATAGTTATAACTTTTGTTTAAACAATCAAAACTTTAATTCTATAAATCACAAAATTTAAATGAGAAATCACCACTTTCCACACAAATTTTTTTGGTTAAAGTTTAAATTTTAAAAATAACTAGTAACAACTTTTGTTTAAATAATAATAATTTTTATTCCGTGAATCGTAAGAATTAAATAATAAATTACAATTTCATACATAAAATTTTTTTTGTTATTGAAGTTCAAGTTATGATTTTTTTCAAACAATTATAACTTTTAGTTTATGAATTTTAAGAATTGAACAATAAATTACAACTTTCCTCATGAACTCGTTACTTTTTTAAATTTTAAACAAGAGGCAATCTAATTATTCAACCTAAAATCATTAATGTTATTTAGGTATCAAAGGAGTTTAGAGAAATTACGATATCTCAAAAAATTTCATTGTTATTTGTATATTTCGGTGGGATTTTATTGTTACTTCTTGTCAAAAAGCAGTACGAATTATTTGTGTTTTGAATGGGAAAAATTTGAAAGGAAAAAAGATGAGAGAAAAAGAAAGAAAATTGAAAATAAAATGTTATCACCTTTTGAGCTTGGATGGACAAGAAAAAATTAAAAAATAAAAATAGTAACACAATGATCACAATACCCTTATATCAAAAAATATCAGGGTTTCATGTAATTGATTTTATAAAAATAAACTAAAAGCAGAAATTATATTAAAATTAACGTTATCAAAATTATTTATGTCCAAGTTAGCTGTTAAAAAATATTTTTTTCATGTTGTTGTATTTTAAAATCGAATAATTTAATAATAATATATTACTTTTATGTTTAACCAGTCTTGACATCTCTAACAAATAAATTAACTTGTACAAGGGTATAATAATTGTTATTGACTAATGCTGAGGGAATGGGTTGTCTAGGAAAATGATGAACTTCGTGTTTTTATATTTAACATGGAAAAATGAAAACCAATCTGATAGCTTCTATTATAATCTTGTATGGATTTCTCTGTCTTTGGAAAATCAGCACGCTAACTTGCTTGGATTCCTTCTTCGCAATCCACTAAAAAAAAAAAGAATGTAAACAAGTAAGGGAGAGAGAAGGAGGGTAGAAGTTCGAACAAAAATTTTACTCCAAAAATCTTTGAGTGAAAATTTGGGGAGAAATGTGATGTGTCTTGTAGCTTATTTTTTCTCATATTTTTCTTTTTCTTTTTCTACTTTTCATTCCTCATCAAAATAAAAAAAAATAATTTTCTCTCGTATTTTCTTTTTTATCATGTTTCCTTTCAATCAGAATTGAGCAGAAAATTTATTAAAATACAAAAAGAACATGTATATGAATTTCAAGCAAAGTTTAATAAACAACCCACATCATTTATTATTTTTAAATTTTAATTACACATTAATTGATGATTGATTGATATTTTGTTATTGATTTTAGACATATTTACTTGTATCTTAATAACGATATCGTTATTGTTGAAGTAGTGACATTTTAAATTTGTGATTATTTTAATGAACGGTTTTATGTATAGTGTCAATTCTTTTGATAATGCATCAACTTCATGACTGATCCTTTGGTTAAGTTTTGTCGTTAACGTTTGATTAAAAATTTTCTTTCTTTTTTGGATGTAAAAGTTTTCTCTTTTATTGTCAAGAGCAAGTATGTTTGCTCTTTCAATTTTCACGTTTATTCTTATTATTACAAGATAAATTTTTGACAGCCGTTAAAAAAATTAATTTACACTAATTAAAAAATTAGTGTTATATGGAAAATGTTGAAATCAACACCAATTTTGCAATTGTCTTTATAAATAACTTTCTACATCGGGTCCAAACCCGATGTTGAAAGCTATCCATTGATTTAAAAAATAATATATATATATATATATATATTCTCTTATAATGGGTAGGAGATATACATGTTATGGAAAGTTACATTTTCAATACCATTTATAGACATCATCAATGTTGAAAGTATGCCTTTTAACATTGATTGTGACCATAACATGTGTTCAAAGATAAAGTTTTTATAGTTGTTATAGTCACGACTGTGGTAAAAATCTTTATTTTGTAATGTTATATTTATTTCTACTTATTTCCCCATCTTGTAACATCAAAATCGAAACCCAACCAACCAAAATAGTTCAAAAAATACATGCTACATAACTCTTGTAAAATCCATTGCAAATCAAGTGTTTTCATATTTTTGCTACACCCAGTCTCCTTTTGTTTAAACAATTCACGCAGGGACAATAGAGCATCTCACTATTCCACAACATTGCTTTTCGCAAATTCGTTGACCCCATTATTTTACTTGTCACTCATTCGTCTAGCATTTATCTAATCATGGTCCATATTTCACTACCTAAAGAATAATAGAATTCTTAGATTATCACTACAAAACTATATTAAAAAACTATTAATGGGCTTAAAATTTTAAGCATAAGAAGAGAAAGGGAGAGAATAAAATTTACAATTTTTGTGGCAAAATTTTCTCTAAAATTGGGGCTTTCCCAACTTAATTTACAATGAAAATAAGATTACAACAAACTCAAGAAGGTATTTCAAGGAATTTGTATAAATTTTGGCTAAGTCTCCTATAAAATTAAGGCTTTTCAACTCAATTTATAATGAAAATAAGGTCACAACAAATTTTAAAAAGTATCTTAACAAGTTTGTATAAATTTCGATAGAGTTCCTCTGAAATTGGGGCCTCCTAAAAAAATTTCAATCTGAAATTTCAACAACAATAACAATTTATATTGACAACAATGCATATGGGCCACGGTATTCAAACTCAAAGCAATTCATAAAATTTTGATAAAGTCTCATAAGCTCAAGACAACAATTCATATCAGCAACAATCTATATGGGTCACAACACTCAAACTCAAGGCAATTCATAAAATTTTGGTGAGTCTCCTAAGGCTCAAAACAACTAAATCATTCTTCCAACTCCTTAGTCAAAATTTGGGCAAAGTTTCTTGTATAAATTTTGATATCTCTAAAATTAGAAACTTAAAAAAATAAATTTTTTATCGCTCAAAGCAGTCCAATTTAAAGTTATAGCATACAAATTAGAGACAATATAATTTTAAATTTTTACACTTTATTCAAGTTTTGTTATAAGTTTCTGTGCTTTATTCAGTGTTTTAGGTCCCTATACTTTTATTTTTCGGTGTTCTGAATCTAGAACACTAAAAAATAAAACTATAGATACCTAAAACATCGCATTAGGGATCTATTTGTTTTATCTTATTTCATGAAAATATCACTTATTTTTTGAAAAAATTATATTTTGTGAGCTTTTATTGTGTTTATTTAAACTTTTAAAAAAAATAAGAATTTGAAAAAAATATATTTTTAATTATTTTCAGAAGTTGTTTTAAGTAGTTTTTGAAAATAATCTAATACGGTAGATGAGAGAGTGTGTTTTAAAGAGGTGAAATGCACAAAGATTATAAAATTTTAAAATAATATAATAATAAATTATTTTTATAAAACAAAAATCAATGAAGATATCATAAAATTTAAAAATAACTAACTAATAATAATTTTATTATTATTTGTTACCAAACCTAAAATAATGTCTGTTTTTTTATAAAATATCCATAAAATAAGTATTTTTTTATAAAATCTCTAAATTATCTAAAAATTACTTATTTTTTAATTTTAAATAAACATGCCCCCTGCTTAAAGTAACTTTTTAAAATAATTAAAAACTTATTTTTTATTCAGATTATTTTTAAAAGTTTAAATGAAAATAATAAAAGCTCACAATATTTTTTTTTTCAAAAATAGATGATTTTTCATAAAATCAGTTTTATTTGTATGTTGTTTGGTCATAATGGCAAAAGTATACCGCGTTTTACAAGATTGCTAGCTGCATGTGAGAAAGAGAGAACAGTCGCAATGCAAAGGTTCTATCACTGAGCCAGTAGAAAGTTGGAACATGTTTCAACATGAAATGAGCATATTATCCCGTATGGAGAATATGGTATATATGCACCTGCGGGACATCATCCATGCCATATATTACTATGTATCAAGATTTTCCAAGAACAAAACATCCAAAAGCCCTAGGAGACGTCCTCCGACGGAGGCTGCCAGGACTTTCTAGAAGACGTGCTTAGAGGGACCACCTTTTGTTTTTGTTAACGTCCACTTAAGTGTCAGTTTAATTCTCTCATCGATCATTAGCATCACGTGTATACTTGAAATTAACAATTAAGGACATGTTTGAATTTTAGTTGAGTATAATTAATTATAAAAATAATTAATTAAATGGTTGATTTTAATCATAAATGATTATATTATAACATAATTTATTTGGATACTATTTTTTTAAAATTAATTTTAATAGAATTAAAGATATTTGAATAATTTATTTAGAATCAATTTTAGTTGTATAAATTATCATAAAGAACATTGCTTTTTAAAATTAAATTATTGATAGATTTTTATAGGAAAAATTAATTTTTTATCCTTCAACTTTTAACTCACTTATAACTCAGTCCCTCAACTATGACTTGCTGCGACTCAATCCTTCAATTATAACTCGCTACAACTCAGTCCCTCAACTTTTGATTTACCTATAACTCGGTCCTTATTTTTTAATTTTTTAAATTTTTTATCAAATAAGAGGGGTAAAAAATGCTCATATATTATTTTAAAATACCTCTTCTTATTCATTAATGTGAGATAGAAGTTAACATGAAAAAAATTAACAAAAATTAAGGGACTAATTGTAAGTGATTCAAAAGTTGAGGGACTGAGTCATAGGCGAGTTATAGTTGAGGGACTGAGTCACAGCAAGTCATAATTGAGGGATTGAGTTACAAGTGACTTAAAAGTTGGAGGACTAAAAGATTAATTTTTTCATTTTTATATAATATTATTAAATTTGTTAAAAAGTAAAATATATTATTTAAATTATATATCTTATTAATTATAAAAATTTAAATTATTTAATATTAACAATTTTAATTTACATAAATAAATAATTCAATATATCTTAGTTTAAATAAATTTAAGGAAAGAGAAAAATTTAATTCTTAAATATCAAACATCAATTTAAATTAGTCACATCTAACGAAAATGTTAAGCATTGCCTACAAATTTTGACAATATAAAAATGTAACAATGTAACAAATGATACAAAATCCCTCTCTCTCTCTTTCTCTGCGGACCTATGCAACAATTTTTGTAATAACTTTTAATTTTAAATTAAATTGAATTAATTTTTCTCTACAAATTAATATTTTATTTAAATTAATTTTATAGCAAGTGCTAAATAAAAGGAGGTGATTGACAGAAATTTATGCTAGTAATTATTTTTAGGATACAAAATTTGAATTTTACTAAGAAAAAAATAAAAAAAAGAGTTTAATTTTATTTTGATTAAATTTTGTGTCTTTCTTATAATTTTGTTTCCAGGCCTTTCTTATAATTTTCCCACATGTTCCTTGTAAAATGCGAATGCAGAAGCTGACTCTCGTGGCTTTATAAAATCGATTGCCCAATTTATTAGCCGTTTGGATAATTTTTTTAAATAATCTAGTGTTAGCCCCAAAAATTGATTAATGAGGCAATCGAAACATGCACTAACAACGTGACAGGAAAAAATGCGTTAACGGTTCTAAAGAAGCCAAATTTAAAAAATTTGAAGCACAAAACAGGACCAGAGGTTTCAAAGACGAAATTAACTTTTTGACTTTTAGTTCATTACTTTCATAGCTGGAGGTTTTTTTTTTTTAATAAAGGATTACGCTTGAGTTTTTAGATAGATTTTACATTTATGTTATTAAAGTCACTGTCATGAAGTTAAGTTGTATTATGCTAAATATAAATGATAAGTCATACTCATTCTTGTCTCAAATTATAAAATATTTTTAAAAAATTTTTAACTTTCAAAAGTATAAAATACTTTGATCAAAATAAGATTTTATTAATTATACTTTTTTAAAATTATCCTTCCCATATATTCTCTTTCTTCAATATTATTTCATTAATAAAGTATTAAATGAAGGATATTTTTTAAAGTTTATATTTTTATTTTAAAAAGATAAAGCTATAAAGTGTATTTAATAAATTTTATTGGTATGTGAAATTTTATCAAGTGTCTTATAAGTTGGTACGAAGGGAGTATTAGTTAGGATTAAAGTATATTAATGTCTTTTAAATATTTCATGAGAAATAATTAGTGTATTTATCTTATTTTATTTATAAGTCACTTTTAATATGTTTAATTATAATTAAAAAAAATTTCAAAGCCCCGTTACCTCTATCTAAAAATTTAATTAATTGTCAACTTTTTTTCCATGAGGTACACATGCTTTGTTTTTTTTTTTAATAGGAAGGAAAATTCAATCACTCAAATAAGGCACAGTACAAAGTAACAAGAAATAAGATCAGCTAACCTAAAGACACAAAAAAAATCCCAAATTAGCTAAAAAGGGGGTTACTAAATAGATTAAAGTCATTTGGCAAGTTACGAGCCGATTTGGACATATAGTCAGCTATCATATTATCTTCTCTATACACATAATTAAAATGAACATGTTAGTGTCTACATAAAAATTGTCTCATAGAACTAACTATTTCACAATAAACAATTAGTGTATTTCTAATTTTATTTGTAAGTCACTTTTAATATATTTTATTAGAATTAGAAAAAATCTTAAAACTTGTCAAATTTGTCTAAAAATTTAATCAATTGTCAATTTTATTCCTATTAGGCGCACATACTTTAATAACATGATTTCTCTAATCAACATTTAATAGAGAAAAAATGAGAAATTTTTGATAAAAAAATTAATAACGTGATTTATAAATATAATAAAAAAAATTTTTCTCTTTACCTCGTAAATAGGACTTAAAAGAGTATTCAAATACACAAAAGACTGAGGGAGAATTTCAGTTAAGGATTAAGAAGAGATTTAATTTCAAATGAGTCCGAAAACATTTTGAAAATTCAGTTCAGTCTATGGAATAAAAGTCAAAATCATTTCAACTATAAAAAAACTAAAATGCCCTTAATCTATTATTATGTAGAATCATTAGTTGTTAATTTTGTTGCTTTACTTATTAATTTATGAATATAAGTTGCAAATTTCATGAGTTGACATATCAACAATTTTATAAGACTTAACATTAGTTTTTCAATCATAAGCAGCAACATCAATTATTAATTTGCTAACTTTACTTGTTGCTTTACTAACATTAATTGAAAATTACTAATAGGTTTTATAATTTACAGACGATGTTGATAAATTAACAAGTAAAACTAACAATTAACAATTAATGTTATTAATTGTCTGACAAACAGATATAATTTACAAGTGATATTGACAGATTAATAAGTACAGTAAGAAAATTAATAACTAATAATTCTGCATAATACGTAAAGGATATTTTAGTCTTTTGACCGTCGAAATTCTTTTGACTTTTTTCTTACGGACTAAACTGAAATTTTAAAATATTTTTTAATCCACTTGAAATTAAATTTCCCCCTAACTCTCAACGGAAATTCTCCCGAAGAGTAATGTCTCTTCCAATATTTTAAAAAGGATATAACATATGGCCTAAATTTGACGGATATTTACATGGCATTAAACGCATACATTGTGATTTCAAAATAGTAACGTGTTATGGCTTTGGCCTTTTGGGAAGAGGTTGTTGGATTAAAGGACAATTTTACATTTGAAATATCTACGGAAAAGTACCTGACAATCTAAAATTTATTGTTAAATCCAAATCATGTATTAAAATACAGTTCTACTACAGTGCCAAATATGAGATGCAATAATTTAGAGTGTGTGAGTTGCAGAGAAACATACTACATATCTGGTAGCTATTATGATTAGGAGCTCTATATGGATGAGTAAAGTTGCACGGACCTGGTTCTTAGTTTGTGACAGATACACAGGATAAAAAAGATGACAGGGAGAAGTTTTTCACTCTTTAAAAATTCAGAGAGAGGGTGTCTGGTTTCTTGCACGCCACATGCTTTTTAACTTTCATGCGTATAAAAAGTCCGAGCGTGCATGGTGCATATCTGTTCCCTCCCATGATTCAAAATTAAGAGGTGGAATATTACAATCAAAACCCTTGCTTGATTGCACATAGAGACCTAAACTTTCTCAAGATTCTGATAAGATCCCACTTCACAATGTGAACTTATCTAATATATACACATGATCTGACCCACCGAAACCAGATAAACCAACAAAGTGATTAAAGGTTGAGGCGGTCCATAATTGAATTAGACTAACAAAGCTAGCTCAACTGTTCCACTTACGACAAAAAAAAAAGGTACTTGTTAATTTTCATGCTAAACAAAATGACATGGGCTATCAATTAAAGCTGACTTAAATAATAGAGGCACTCATCATTTGAGCAAGTTATTTGAGTTTGAACTCTAATTTTCATTGATATAGTAATTTAGTTGAGAAAAATCTATCAATTGTTTTCAATGCCTCGAGAAACATATTCTTTATCATGAGTGGAGTACACTCCTTATAAAAAATGACACAGGTCAATCCATGCTATCATCCAAGGGAAATGATTCAATAAAACCTTGATTTTTTACTAACATTTAAAAAAAAGACCGCCTTGAAAAATGCATTTGTATACATTTGCTTTTGAGCATTTTCAACCTCCGCACCAAGTCTCTCTCCATATATATTACTCTTTGTTTAAAAATATAAAATATTTTTAATTTTTAAAATGTAATCATTATTTTTTAAAAAAAGTATCCTTATTAATAAATGACTTTAAATTTATTGTAGGGTGTTTATTAAGGATAAATATAAAAAAATAGAATTAGTTTGAAAGTATGTAACTATTTTATTGAGAAGTGATATTTAATTAAAAAAATATTACATTTTTTAACGGAGAGAATATATAATATATTATTTTTTCGCCTTAGCTCCTAGCATATTTAAAGTTGGAAAAAATATTAAAAAAAAGCTTACATGAAAGTCACCACAAATAAGGTTGGCCCGAAAAAAGAGTCGCACCTAGAACTTGCAAGGCTTTCAACTTAACTTTTCTGGAATTGTCAATTGAAGTTTTTATGATTTCTAACTTACATACAGGAGAATTTTTATTAATTACCCTTTTAATAGTAAATAATTTCAATAGTTAATTAGTATTTTAAAATTTCTGGCGTAATTAAACCTCATCCGTATTCATTATACCCTCATTCCTGTTATTTTTATTCCGCGACATGACATGATCGCACATTCCTTTTTTTTTTTTTTTGGGGGGGGATTGGATCACCTGCTCGGCCTCACTCACATGTCGAGGACTTGACGGGGTTAGGCCAATCTTCATGGAGCCAGCTTTGTGCGATCCCTCATCCCCAATAAGAGAGGGTGGCGTCAGGGGGAGCGGGGCAAGGCCCATAGGATCCATTGGCCGGTAACGAACGGCAGAGAGCCAGAGACATAGGAAGAGGGCGTATCACGGGTATAGGCGGTGACCCGGTAGCATAGCAATGGAATCCATTTGCAGTCTTTTTGTCTAGAACATGCTTGGGGCGGGAGATCATCGGCGTTGTGGTCAAGCCAATTCAGAAAGATCAGGACACAGCAGATTTCGACACGTGGACCCGTTCTTATAATCGGATGCAAACCTATTTATATTCCACTCTTTATTCTGTGTTTCTGGTCCGCCTCTTACCCTCCCCCACCCCCTCCCCCTCTCTCTGTCTCTCTACCCCCGCCGTTTTCCTCAGCTCTCACTGCACACCCTCCCAAACCCTAGACGCCTTCTCCGCAACGTCCCAATTTCCCATGTTCCCTCTGGATCTCGCTCACTGAAGTATCGCTTTTCTTCTACTCCAGAAACCTTTTCATTCGGTGTTCCAGGAGGATACTTGGGGAAACGCGGCGGTCCGGAATTGTCGGCGATGGCCGCTTCCACCACCAGCCAGGTCTATATTCAGGTAATCGAGGATGTCATGAACAAGGTTCGGGATGAGTTCATCAACAATGGCGGTCCTGGGGAGGAAGTTCTCAAGGAGCTTCAAGCTGTAATATTTCCTAATTTCTCTTCGCTCCCCAATTTAATTCATTTCCTCTTGCTGTTCTTCATGTTTTGATCGATTGGTAGTATTTTTCTTAATAGATATACGATGAAATCTGCGTGGATTTGTTTGGGAATATATTTTCCCTATCGGCTGATTGACTTAGGGCTTGGATCTGATCTGATTGGATTTATATTTTTACCAAAGCTCCATGGTTTTATGCTCACGCTCTTTCGTTTTGTCTTTGTTGATCATTTAGACGTGGGAAACAAAAATGATCCAGGCTGGTGTTGTTCTCGGGCCCATAGAAAGGTCCACTGCAGCTAAGCCTACGCCCGGTGGTCCGATAACTCCGGTTCACGATCTAAACGTCCCATATGAGGGTACCGAGGAATATGAAACTCCCACCGCCGAAATGCTTTTCCCTCCTGTGAGATATATCCCATTTTTGAAAATTTGGTTTTAATGGTTCTCTCTGATTCATTTATTACGTTTTTACTTTCAGTTATGGTATTGTTTGTTGATACGGGATTTTGCTTGTACAGACGCCTTTGCAAACTCCAATTCAGACACCTTTACCAGGAACTGTAGATAGCTCCATGTATAACATTCCTACTGGGCCTAGTGACTACTCAACTCCTGGAAATGATTCTGGCGGAACTACTGAGGTGAAAGGTGGAAGACCTGGCCCATACATGGTAAGCTCATTTGATGCTGATTCATCACTGAATTATGCTACTGAAGGATCGCTGGTTCATGTTTTATTCTTCCTGCGCATCAAATATGTGTCTGCCATCGATTTATGCTGTGAAATGGTGGCCTGCATTCTTGAAATGGGTTATGTCCGTTGCTATTCTATATCACAGCTGCGGGAACATTTTCCTTTGAATGTGACCAACGATCTAATTCTTATAATCTTCTTGTAGCAACCTTCTTCTCCTTGGATGACCCAGAGGCCTTCACTTGATGTCAATGTTGGTGAGTCTCTGCTTATTTTGAAACGTGTCTAGTAAAAATGACTTTGCATTGATATTAATAATGGTCTATATTGCTGTAGCTTATGTTGAAGGGCGGGAGGAAGCAGACAGAGGAACTTCTAATCAACCTCTGACACAGGTAAGCAAGTCTGCGAGGTATTTTAGAAGAATGTCTGTTGCATGAGTAGAAAGTGTCTTATGATGTTCTTGTTATGAATAATTTTATAACCAACCATTGATAATTAGTTAAACATATATTTTTTGTATGTTAATATAATAACTATAACAAGTGAACATTAATAATTAATTTTAAATTAAATATTTTACATCTGATTAAGCATGAAAACAAAGGAAACCGTGACGTGATATACAACAACAACACCAACAACAATCCTTATCATACTAGATGGAATCGACTATGTGGATTGCACTACGTCATTGTCATTATGCTCTATCATTTATCAAGATTTTAAGAATGTTATTAACAAATAAGAATGAAACTGTGACATGATATCTAATTTTGAAATTCAAACAATTAAGCCACTTGTAATTATAACCATTGAGTATTCTTTCATCAAAGTAAGAGAATGCTAAGGTTATATATGAGAATTGATTGTTAATTTTTATATAAAAAGCCATTTAATGGATAAGAAAAATTAATTGGTCTAAGTTAATAATGCTTCATAGATGCACACTGCAGGATAGGCAATGTAGGGTTGTTGCACTAAGTTTATAAGCATAATCATGTCTACTAATGAATGAAAAAGAACACATTGTAGTTGTTTAGATGAGAAACTGGACACATGTTGAAGCCCCTAAGCTTGAATTGCACATTACCAATTTCCAAATTTTGAAGCTCAGAGGAAAAGTTTCAGTGGGGACCACTCCAGTCTTGAACCAGCACATGTTTTCATAAAAACTGCACAGTTCAACCCTTTTTTCTATCAAGTTTGATTGGTTCTGTGACACAGTAATTTGCAGGCTCTTCTCGACCAGACAAGAGGCTGGTGTCCCAGTTGAACTGGCTGGTCTAGTTCGGCTCAATTAGCATTGCTTGTTATTAAGTCATCAAACAGATTTCCTTTGTTGTTTCCTAGAACATTTTGTAGATGCTTTTGCCTGGAACATGCACTCCCATCTAATAAAATGAGTAACATGGGAATGCCAGCACATTTAGAATTTTACTTGTTATTGATGTATGAGTACCATCCAGGACTTCTTCACGGTGTCTTCAGGAAAGCGAAAACGTGATGATTTTCCTTCACAATATAACTCTGGTGGATATATACCTCAGCAAGATGGGGCTGGAGATGCTACAGCTGGAGTTTTTCAAATTGAGGTATAATTTTTTATCCAATCAACCAATATCAAATGGATATCAAATTATTTGGCGTTCACGTGAATTTGCAACTCAGGTGTTATCACATTAAATGTTCACTGTTGTTATTGTTATCATTTATGTCATCATTATTGTAAAGTGGCTTGTCATGTATGAGTTGATGTGATCATTGATTAAAAGTTCAGCTGCAGAACGCCTAGTGGTATTTATCGTATGCCCTGTAATTCTTCCTTCAAGGCACCACTGCCTTTACTTCTCTTCCTCTCTTATAACCTTGACCTCTCTATGATAGCAGGTTATTGCTATTGATGAACATTAGTGTAAACACACTAGTTTCTGTCAACAAAACCGAGCTTTCCAATGGACTAATAGACTACTACTTGTGGTGTAATATAAATCAAATGAAGTAATAACTCCGTTGGACATTGTCAAGACCCATAAATGTATAGTATTAGCCAACTGTTCATGAATTCTTGCTGCCATGCCATGTAAAGTTAGAGACATCTCATTGTCATATACAAGTTTCCTTTTTTCCTTTTGTTGCTACTATGGGCTTAGGAAGTTTAGAAAGGGAAATTTGTTAAAAAACTAGCTATAGTTAATCATCTTATCTATACAAGTAGCAAACCTTGTAGATGTAAATGAATGCATGCAGATTGGATTGGCATTTTTATGATAAGACCAGATTTACTCGTTTATGTTTTTTTACCTGTTCATTTAATATTTTCAAGTTGTCTATTGTTGGTTGAGTAATGGCAAGACCAACTCTGAATTTCGTCTTGGTTTCGTGGATTAAAGCAGTTGAATTCTTTTGGGCATGCTGTAAAGCAGTTTAGTGTAAATTGCAGTTGCAGATTCTGCCTTCATTTCTTGGGTTAGCATTTTGGGTGAGGAAAAAAAAAATTACGTATTGAACTTATTTTAATTTCTTTTAATTTCCGTGAAATTAGTTGCCTAGAGCCTTATCAAATAAGTTTAGAAATTTTGATGCCGGAGAACTTGGTTTGTGCCAGTCCTTCCTTTTCAAGGTATCTTGTTAGCAGAGGAGGATTGGATCTTATTTTTCTTGTTGGGATTTCTCTACAAGTTCATAATATCTTTTTACCATAAAAAAGTATGCTACTAAGATTTTGTTGAATGTATTTACTTAATGAAGAACATCTGAGCTTTTAGCCCTTTCCAAATTAGTTCTGGGCCCTAGTCTGGATATTAATATTATGTTGTCTTGCTACAATTCCAGTCTCTTCTCGTGTTTCTGGGGTGGGGTGGGACAAGACAGGGGCTGGTGTAGTCTTGGTGTCTGTACCCACAATGCATTAAACAATCCTTTGAAAGTAAGATTGGGTGTTAGAGAATTCTTGAGCAAACTTGGATAATGATTTCTTCCTTGAACTGTTTTGTCAAGCCACTCTGCATCTTTTGATCTACAGTTGGTTTAATACAGTTGTTCTGGGGCATATGAGTAGATTTTATAACATTTACCTTGTGGCTATCTTTTCGTTACATGAGATTAATCGTATGCCACTACTGTAAATCTATTCAACTGTAGTAAGAATGGCTTTATTTTACAATGGGTCAATACAATTGTGCATCTCAACAAATGGAAGCCAGATCTCAATTATCTGCATCGTGAATATAACGAACATTATAGAATGCAATGCAACCTTCAGCTTCAATCTTTTAAGTTGCACTTTCGGTTTTTACAGTACATAAGATACATGCATTCCTGTCTGTTGGCCCACTGGCTTAAATTGACAGAAAGGTTTATTAGCTATGAAACTGTTTATAACATTATTGTTTTTAGGTATATGGAGGGAGCATCTCTAATGATGCATTTCACAGTCCTTCTGAAGGAAAATCAGCGGCATGTTTGGAGAGGCCAGCTTCAAGGATTCCCCAACTTGATGGACCAATTCCTTATGATGATGATGTGCTTTCTACTCCAAATGTGAGTAGTGATACTGGCACTTTTATTTTCCCTTCTCATATTAAAGCATGTGGTGCTTACCTTTATATTTGTTATTCCCTCTGCATAGAATATTCATTCATTTGCATTTTTCTAATTAATTGTAATTTTTGTTTTCCTTCCATATTTCTTATCAACTATCTGATGTTTGTATTAGAGGGGGCCTATGATATAGTGTGCAGATTTTTCATCGATTTGTTCATATTATTAGCTTTGTTTGTTGGCATTTCATTTGTAATTTGAATTATTTCTTGTTGCTTAGTTTAAAGGAAAAGGACCTTTAGATGTGTGTAGATCATTTTGGTAATTGGTCCTAAATTCATAGATTTATGTGCTCACGTGGTCATAGGTATCTGTTAAATTCCATGTTGGTTCATGTCTAAACTAGCGTTGTCACTTTTTTTATGATTTGGTACGTGAACTGGTTTTATATTTAATAATGGTGGGTTTGATATATCTTGATTTGCTCATGATATGCTCAATTATTTTATTCTTGCTAATCATTGAGGGTTTAGAAGTTGGGAGGGAAAAAGAAGGGAAGGGATTGGAATAAAGAGAGACAAGGAGATGGAAGATAATAATGATTTAAGCAACGACTTTCCTTGGGAAATTTAACCAGGAAAATGAAATGGGATGTTGCATGGAAAAATGGATGAGATGGAAGATAATAATGATTTAAGCAATGACTTTCCTTGGGAAATTTAACCAGGAAAATGAAATGGGATGTTGCATGGAAAAATGGATGAGATGGAAGATAATAATGATTTAAGCAATGACTTTCCTTGGGAAATTTAACCAGGAAAATGAAATGGGATGTTGCATGGAAAAATGGATTATTTATGTTTACTGATTTTGTTGTTAAAGTAATATATAATATTTGCTTATATTCTAAACATAAATTTCATAAGCAAGGTTTGATTGTAAAATTTTCAATTCACTCTCTTAACTCCATGTCTTCATTCTGAAAGAAATTTAACTGGAATGGTGCCTTTTTGGACTCTAGAAGTATCATATTTCTGACTGATCCCCCCTTCCCGAAAAAGGGAACATAACAGTCTTCTCACGTCTTGCATTCCGCCATCTTCCTGGTTTTATTTTTCAGATATACAATTATGGAGGAGTGTTCAGTGAAGACTACAACATTGCAAATACACCAGCTCCTCCTGGTAAATAATAAGCACGGTGTTACTATATTTCGGTGATATTTATTGCTCATTATATGCGCATCTATCTCTAATGTTAACGATGGATAATTTCTTTTCGCAATTTTCAGAAGTACCAGTAAGTACTCCTGCTCTTGTTGCTCAAAATGAGGCTGTAGATGATGATGATGATGAACCCCCATTGAATGAAAATGATGATGATGAGTTAGATGATGTGGATCAAGGAGAGGATCAAAATACCCAGCATCTTGTTCTGGCCCAGTTTGACAAGGTAACAACCGGAACTTTCCACTCTCTGAAACGAGATGGAGTGCACTGTAGTGCGATATGGTATATGGTTGCATTCTGAATATCTCACTTTTTGAGATCTAATGGTTTGTCTTGCTACTAATGTAGGTTACGCGTACCAAGAGCAAGTGGAAATGCATATTAAAGGATGGGATCATGCACATAAACAACAAGGACATTCTCTTCAATAAGGTGCGTTGCTCACAATCAAGAAGACTGATCTGACCTCATTCAGTTATCAGTCTATCATATTTATTTGATTTGATGGTTATTATGCACATTTTTTGCAGGCGACAGGAGAATTTGACTTCTGACTTTTGTCATTTATCGCAATTTGGTGGATGTATGTGAAGCATAAGGCAGGGTTGTCATGGAGTGTTTCAACTCTTTTCTTTGATTATAAAAATATTAAGTGAAAGCTTAAAGGAAGAGAGATATCCTTAATACTTTGACCTTCGAGACTGTGATTGATGTTGGGCCTTTACATGAATAGGTGGCATTCTAAGGCATCTCCTGAAGTTTACCATTTGTCGATGTACTTAGTTCTATTAGCGCTGTATCCTCGGACATTTTGGTTAATTGAGAATCGGTTCGTATGGTAACGATATTATTTATCTCATCTCGGTCATCTTTAATGTAGTTCTGCGTAATAATGTTGATTAATCTTTGAATTTGAGCTTTGAATAGAGCAGGAATGGAATCTCTGAAGTGAGAATTTACAAATGGGGCTATCATAAAGACATCATCGTACTCTTGGGAGCGGATGGAGAGGAAGGGAGAGGAAGGGAGATGAAGGGGGGGGGGGGGAGATTTTGGAGGGGAGGGTCCCCCTCCTTTCAACTTTCAACTAAATAGGCCCTTAGGGCTCATGAGAGCGACCGTGAGTAGTTGGATTGTAAAACCATGGACACCACGACGTGTGTTGACGAAGAATTGTAGTACGCGCTAGGTGTAGGGGAAACAGCTTTAAAATGTAACCTTTTAATCCAAATGAAAATGGGCTCTTAACATCCTTTCTTACCATTTGCCCATATGTCAAGTTGAGATGCTAGTAAGTAAAATAGTTTTTTAAGAAAGGTGTATTGCATTCAATGGATGAATATGCGCGGGCTGATGTAGGGTTACAAGAAATGTAAATAGGTGAAATGTGAATGAGGCAATAGCTAAAAACCTAAATAATTGTTTGGAACATGTAAAGGAGGCTGAAGCTAAACATAGACTAGGGTTATGGAAGAAACAAAGTGTTAGACGCTAGACCTAAATGTTGTGTTGAGTGGTAATTCATGGTTGATCATTAATGGCTGATGATAATTTAGAGGGAGGAGGCCCCCTATACTTATAGACAAACGTGACTTGGTATTCAAGTTGTGCAACTTGCTCCCCAAACTTAATGATGTCCATTTTTATTATTTTTAGGAAGCAACTTTTCTACTCTACAAACTTTTCTCACTTTCACATTTTGAGCATTATGAGATGAGACTTGAGTATGGGGGTGACTTGGTCTTCTTTGACCTAATATTATTTGAAAAAATGATAATTAAAGATCTCATAAGATCATTAATGATAATTACAAACTTTGAATTATTGAAATTTTAATAACACACTATAATCCTTACTTATAATTAAAACAATACAAATAGTCAATTGAGAAATTTACAAAATACATTTATAATTATTTGTAACTTTGGTTGGAAATTTATGAAAGTTAGTTATGAATTTTGATTTTTTTTGTAAATGTATCGATAAATCAAGTAAATACACTTGAAATTATTTGCAACATTAGTTCAAAATTTACAAGAGTTGGTTGTGAATTGCAAGCCAATCATTTATTATTATTTTGGTTGTCCAACATACATATAAAGCTCTTGGAAAATCTATTGAATATACTTGAAATTATTTATAATGTCACTTAAAAATGTACTAAAGTCCATTGTGAATCTCAAGCTGATCAAAAGATAATTTATTTCAAGTAAGAACCATAGCCTGTTATTGAAATTTCAATAGTTCACGATCTATAGCTATCATTAATGTTTTTACGTGGTCCCTAAATGTCATTTTCCCATCTTCTTTCTAGAATATCCTTTATAATTAATTGTAATATTTTTAAGGCCTTTAATTTAGGATGAGTGTTGTGTGGGGCCTCAAAAACTACAAATTATCTAATGTAATGGAATGCAGTGGTAATTATAATGTACAATGTTAGCAATGTTAAGGATGAAGGTAATAAAATACTCCATCCATTTAGAATATAAGTAACTTTTTAAAGGTTAGATGATATTTTTAATCTTTTAAGGTATAATTAATATGATTTTTTAAGTGTCTTTAATAAATAACTTACTTTATATTTATTTTTACTTGAAACCCCCTATTAAATAAAGGTAAGCATGTTAGTTTAAAAATAATTAATTATTTTATTGGGAGATAAAATTTTGATTAAAAATCCATACATTTTTTAATCTAAGGGTGTATTTTTGATACTTAGGTAATTTCAAGTAAAAAAGAAAAATAAAAAAGAACCTTAACTCCCTCAGCTGGGGGGGCATTTCTTGCTCACCGATTCCCCACACGAAATTAGAAATCTTCAAGGAAATCAAAGAAACAATAGCAAGCAAGATTTGTAAGTCCAATCATAAAGTAAACATACATCTAGTTGTGTCGATCTGGGTTGAGGGGTTCCATTTTTAGAGGTGCAGGAAGGTGGGCGATGACGGAGGTTGAGGATGGAAGGGTGAGGAGGCTTGAGGAAAAGGGAGGGCATTATAGGGAACTGATAGATTACAACATTCATGGGATATCATATTCTTGTTCCCCTTTCTTTGTTCACCTTACATGTTGGTTGGCTACTAATGCCTAATGATTGGAGGATTTGTTAAGTCATTTCATAAACAATGGCAATAATATACTAAAATGACCTTAGAAAAAGCAAACATGAAAAATAAAATCCACAGGTACATTTTATATCTATCTCTCATATCTCAATTGTTGGCCCTTGTAATTTAAAAAAAGCTATAATGTTCTTTTAGTATCCTTGGTCTTAGATTTTGAGAGTAGTATTAATATAGAACTTTATTTAGGAGAGGCAATTTGGTCTCCCAAACCTTAAACACAATTTGCGTCCACGTTGCCATTGAAATTGAAAGGATGGCAATTGATATGTAAAGTGATCCTAAGGAAGATAGTTATAATTTCACAAAGAAAAAGGAAATAGAAGGACAGGGGAAAGAGCCATCCCTCCAATCCAACCTAGTTACAACAGGTAAGAAAAATTATATAAACCATGAGGTAGAGCCAGAGATGAGAGAGACAACAAAAGCAAGAGGCGATTTTGACATCACTGGGCTTGGTTGACAATCACACATTGTTTTTGGAAAATACTAAACAAAGGTGAGGGCTTTAGAAATAGAGCGATGATGAAGCCACCACACTACCTTAGACATAAGTATTTGTCAATAATGGGTGTGGAGAGAGGATAAGTGGGGATAGTAATGGGATAGCATCGGAAGATTCATTAGAAGCTCTGAAAGGGAAGGCGCTGGTGATGCCATAGAGCTCGAGTAATGCGAGAGCACACTTCTGTAACTTGGTGAAATCTGGGCCTTCTTTAGATTTGCCTTTATTCTCTTCCATTTTTCCTAATCAAATCCAATACTAGGATTTTGCAGGAGCCTTATATGGACTATCACTTTTTTATACTCTTCTGCTCTAACATCATACGTTTGGTTAGTTGATAGGGTTTGTAAGAGGTCTTGTCAGTTAATGACAATGTCATGTTTTATTGCAACTCTTTAATATGATTGCCTTTTGTTTTCATCCACTTGTTCCTACTATAACAGAAAAGTAAGTTTCCCCCCCTCTCTCTCTCATACACACACACACATATTTACATCACGTTTAAACTTTATAGTATTGTGTTCTTAAGATGTATCTTTATAACTAAATATGTAAATAACAAAAATGAAATTCAAAACATGAAAATTAAAAAACAATGGTTGCTCTGTTATTGGCTATAGCAATCAACTTATAATATCTTATGCTAAATTATAGCTTTTTTAAATTACAAGGGCCAACAACCATTTTGTGTAACATCCAAAAAATCTAAACTCAATTAATTAAGTTAATCAATAATTAGTGAATTAATGAGGTGTGTGGCCAGAATGGTCTAATTGGTATATTTAATTGTGATTTCAGCCTAAGATGTGGGTTCAAAGTGAAGTTGGGCCATTCAGGCAAGGGAAGAAGAGAAAAATTTGAAGAAAAGTCCTTTATGCCACATGCTGTGATGTCTGGATGATTTATTGCAGTGCATAGAGGCATTTAGCACAAAACTAGACCTCTTTGTGCCTTGCATTGGAACAAAAGGCTGTGCACGCTGCAGCATACGGTAAAAAATTTGATTTAATCTGTTCGTGTTTGCGTGCAAAATAAAAAAAAAGGAGGGAAGGAGAAAATGAAGAATACAAAATTTCTCTATCAAGGCACACATATTGGGACCTTTAAGGATAGTTAAAAGCTTACCAACACCTAAGGTAAGTATAATAAACTTCCCTTGTTCCTTTTACTTTTATTTTTTAGAAGAGTTAAGTTAGTATTTGAGTGTTAATGGTAATTCTTAGTCCATATGAGTTATGGGTCCAAGCCCATTAGTTAAAATGGATATAATGGAAATTGTTTAGGGTATCTAAACCTAACATTAATGGTTTATGAGTGATTAGTGATTGGGAGTCATTAATATATGAAATTAGTAATAAATGAGGTGGTTAGGAGTTTTTGATGTCATTAATGGTGGTTTATGGACTCATTAATGAAAATGTGGCTAATGGAACTTAGTAAATCCAATAAGTATGATTGGGTTTGATTTTATGATTTTGATGAGAAAGGAATAGGGGGAGTTTAATGTTAATAAATTCCTTAGAGTGAGATAATGATTATACCTTTGTGAAATGATTGTAGTGTGATTCTTTTGGCACCATTCGAGCATGAAAGAAGCCTTAGAAGTTGGTATTGTGAGGGGTAAACTTTTGACCTCTTAAAAGTTAAAGGTAACTGGGGGAATCCTAATCTGGATAGTTGTATGTTAATTAATTAATTATTGAAATTTGTGATTTAAACTTGTTTGTTGTTTGGAAAGTTATTGATGCAATTGTTGACAATGTGTTGTATGATTCATGACAATACTTTAAAAAATGAAGAATTTTATGTATGAGGAATATTTGTGTTTAATGATGATAATTGACAACGTGGTATCATGAAAATATGCTATATATGATATGTATGATGTGGAGAGCATTGAGAGTAACTAATAATTGTGAATTTTATAACAAATGCATAATATGTGTCAAAATATGCATAACATAATCATTGGTGAGAATTCGCATAAGGAGAGGAGTCTATTGGTAAACTCATGTGGTATTGGAGACAATCATTGAAATCGAGAGCTTGCCTTAGCACCGATCGTTGGAATTGGGAGGTAGCTCTTATCCCATATTTGATTTAGGATTATCTCACTTATTTTATGAAAAATTAAAATCTAACTAGTCTTTATCGGTTCATGAGGAGATTAAATTAGGGGTAAAACACCCCGTAGTTGTTAGTATTAGGGAAAAATGAATTACACAAGTAAGTAAGTTGATCTTGACTTGATAGCTCCTTACAAGTGAAAGGTTGGGTTAGTCCGTAAAGGACGTAGCCATCGAATAACCATCGGTTTCATGTCGGAGGTAACAAGAGGGTATAAGATTGACATTAATTATACATTTAGTCCTGACCATATGGTTGTTAGTATTGTGGTCCGGTATAGTTTAAGAGCGTATGGTTGGTATTATTGTGACCCCATGTTGTGCATTATTGATGTATATATATGATTGAATTTGAAGCCCTGTCACACGGTTGTTATTGTTGTGGCCGAGGTTATATGTTTTCATATGTGTATTCTATGTGTGTTTATTGCCAATTACATTTGTTGTAATTGATATGTAACTGTATAGAGTATGTAAAATTTGGTTACTAAATGGTTACACTCACCCCTCAATTCTCAATATTTTTAGGGTCTAGGTCATTAGATCAAGATCAAGGAAAATATGTCCAGGCATAGGATTATAGAGTAATTATTTTTGTATGCCTCACTGTGTTTGTTTTATGTGTATTATCTATGTTAATTTATCAACCAAGATTCACATGATTATTCTAAATTACTTGCATTAACATAGTATACAACTTGTGTATTTTGCACTTTGGATTTGTGAGTTTTGGTTATAAATCCTTGTTTAGGACTAAATACTTGTACAAGTAGGAAAATGTATATTTTAACTGGTTTAAAATGAAAACGATTGCTTTGTGCAAGAAATTCCTCCCTCTTGTGTTTTATAAAATTTGGGATTAAGTGGTAAAAATTTGGTATACGTACATTTGTATGAGTGTAGTATATTACACGAGTCTTTTAAGGTCCATTAAGTGTGGTTGAGTGGCCAGTGTAGGCTTTTAACACTTGTATAAGAGTTTGAACACCATTGTTGTGAGTTTTTATTAAAAAGTGATAAAAATATTTTTTGATGTTCAACTCTTTATAGAAAAAGAATTTGAGTACGAAACTTATGACATTAACTAGAGTTATAAGAAAGTTCCATATAAATACCAAAATTACCTCAATTAGACATCAAATAGAGATTTAGGATGTGTCAGAAGTTTGCTCCTAGTACTATTATATGATAGCAGCCATTTGTTGTCATATTTTGTGCAATACGCTGCGACACAAGGCACAAAGCGAGGGACACCGTGATGCATGTGCACTTAGCCACGACGCATATCCCATCTTTTGCATAAATTACATATTTGAGTTTTAAAACAAGTGTTTTAGGCCTTATTTGATTTCTTAGCTTCTGCAATATTTTGAAAACCCTGTTTTAAGCTTAATGAAAATGTTTAGAAGAGTTTTAAATATTGAAATCTTGGGATCCCTTGACAAATGGTTTGAAACTTGTTTCCCATTCATAAAATGTGAAAATTTGGTAATCCTTGTAAGCTTAGTCCCATGATTACTTATATTTTAAAGTTTATGGTGATTGCATGGTGTAATGATTACATGATGTAAATCTGTTTGGGCTAAAATTGAAACGTCACTTGTAAGGGTCGTAACATAAAATGGGCTGAGTAATTGAAGATTTAGGCCCAATAATTGATCTACAATAGGGCCAATTCAGATCAAAATAGAATAGCCTAATTAGATAAGCACGGATCCTTGAATCCCTTAAGTCTCGGAGCCATTGTTTAGACCATTGCAATATATAAAACCATAACCTCAACGGTCCCCGAATCTCGCAAAGACATGGCCATTATTCATGAGAATCTCAAAGACACGAGCTAGCGGTCAATAATAGAAAGCTTGATAAGTAGAAGGACCGTGCCATAAATCTCATAGATCATGTGTATTGAATCCTTGATATTTCGCAAATGAGTTTTAGATTTCTTAAGAACAATTGTCTCAGCCAAACCTCTACAAAAAGAGGAGAAGGTCACAGCTAAAAAGGGGCAACAACGCATATCTAAACATTGAAATCTTTCATATTCATATCTTTTAGATTTATCAAATAGCTTTTTACTTGTAACTGTTATTTTTGTTTTCAGCCTTGTAATCTTTATCATTTTTGTAATTCTTTAGCATTAATCAAACATTTGTTATTCCAACTTTTGTATATCTTTTACATCTAGGCAAAATATGGTAAGGGAGCTTCGGGGACCTTTTGTTATCAATTAAGATTCATTATTTTTGACACGCTTGGTAATTTTATTGTCTTCGATAAATAAAATCTAACTTGTTATCTAATCTCGTATTTGAGTAATGGATCATCTTTATATATATATATATATATATATATCCTATGTGACCAAACCATTTTGTGTGGGCCTTTTTTTTTTTAAATATTGATCAATTCTTTAAGTTGATATGTAATGATGATAGATGCCATCTTGCAATGTAGGATTATTAATTAAGCCTCAAGTAAAAATTTAAAGATTAATTGATTTTTTGGGAGAATGATAGATAAATTCCTTTAAAATAAAAAAAATAGTTTGGCCTTAAGAAATGTAATAATCATAGTAAGGTTTTAAGGGATTTCTTTGAAATTAAATTCTTCTGTGAAATTACTTTAGTATCTCTTTGTAATTTAAAAAGTTGTAATTTTTTGAATCATTTTTAATTATTAGTAGAATCAAACTTGCAAATATTACCAAACTTATAAATGATATAAAATTAGTTAGACTTTACTAATAGAAAGTTGTGATTTGTTAAATTGTTTTAGTTGTTGTTAAAATTAAACTTGTGAATACCTATACCAAACTTATAAATAATATAAAATTAGTTATACTTTACTAATATAAAGTTGTGATTTGCTAAATCATTTTAGTTATTAGTAGAATCAAATTTGTAAATATTTATATAAAGCTTGTGAATAATATAAAATTAATTACAAAAGGGTACTAAAGTAATTTCATACAAAAATTTGATATCAAATAAGTCCCTTGAAACCTTATTGTGATTATTACATTTTACAAAATTAAATTTTTATTTTTTTAGTTTAGAGAGGTTTGTCTATTATTCTCTATAATTTTTTTTTGATGTGAGATTAATTAATAGTTATATGAATAAAAATGAAATCTTAAAAATAAAAAGAAGTTATATATTATGTAATTTTTTAATTTGATGGATTTTTGTATAAATTTTAAAATTAAAATTAGAATGGAGTTGCCTATACTTAAAAAAATCAATATATTTTACTCTTTTATTTATTATTCTGTTGAGATTAAAATATGAGATATTAATAAATAATTCATGATTCTAAAAAAAAATTAGTTAAAACTTTAATTTTTTTAAAATTTATATCTTTTTAATTAGACCCTAATTAATTATCTTATATAAATATTTTGATAATAATGATTAAAATTTTAACGTATCATTTAAAAAAATAATAAATAAAGTAAGGATATAGTTAAAAAAATAATTATAAAAATTATCTAATACTTTATATTTTGAATTAAGTAAATTTTTTTTAAAATATTTTACATTATGATGGAAAGGGTAAATGTGAAATCCAACAAAATTTTTTATTTATTACATATTTATAAATACTTCTCTAATTTTATTTATAAGTTATTTTTAACATGTTTTATCAATATTAAAAAAAATTTAAAATTTATTAACTCTATTTTGAAATTGAATAAATTTTAAATTTTATTTTTATTAAATATATATATTTTAATAATATATTTTCTCTCTCCAATATTTAATGAGAGGTAAAAAAATTTATAATAAAAATTTAATTACGTAATTCATAGATAAAATTAATTTTTTTATTTTATAAATAAGGTCAAAAAAATATATTAATTTATTTTAAAAATCATTGAAATATATCGACAAATATTCATCCGGTGCAGACAAAGAGATAATAGAAAGTACAAAACCAGAGCTCTCAAGCAAGTAATTCCACTCACCGTCACTGATTCTTGTCTTTGGTGATCTCATGGCCTGCTCGGCCTTCACCCCTCACCTCAACTTCCTCAACCTCTCTCCCCATCACCGGACAACAAAGGGATCGAAGGCTCCGCTTTCCTACACTTCCATTAATCCTCGTCTGGCTTCGTCATATAATGATCATTTCGCGCCCCGCTGCGTCCATTACCCGATTCCTCCTTCTTACTCTCGTCGAAGGCTCAGATTCTATGTGAGAACCCTAAGCCGAGAATCTTATCAAAGTTTCATGTTTTTTTTTAATATAATTTTGCACTTTTGTCTTCTGGGTAGGTTGGAGCTCAAATGGACTTTTCTTCGGGGGAAGCACCCCAGTCGCTTGCATCTGATGCAACACCCCAAGAAGAATTTTCTTGGTCTTCTGTAATTTTCCCGTACGTCTCTGTGATTCTTGCTTCATTTGGTGGTTGCATTCGGTAGGAGCGATGGGGAAGGAATAAAAATTGTCTGTATAGTGAAGAGCGAATTAGGTCTACTCACATGCCCAATCTTTACTGAACTGGGAGTAGCTCTAACTTGCCTTTTGAAGTTGTCAAGTAACACTTGATGGGGAACTTCACGTCACTCTCGTGTTAAACCCAGACAAATAGTGCGAAGCCTTTTCCACAGCTACTTCACTGACACTGAAAAAACTGATTTCCCTTGTGCATTGCTACTTTAGAACTACTAAAACTTTGCTTATAAAGCAAAACGCACTAATTTGTCCGAAATTATGCCTCTATTATTAAACAACAGCAGCACTTTCCTGTCAAAAAACGTTAATCCTGTGAGAATCCTAAGTTTCCCACTCCCAAATCCTAAGTTTTGTGCTTCCTTTGTAGTTGAAAGATAAAAAAAATGTCAATTCTAGTTCAAAATGATCGAACGTGGCAAATTTTGTAACGTATAAGTTCCTTATCATTTTGATTTCAATTAACTAGTGCCTCCTTTCCAAATTTTAGTTTTTTGTTCCCTGCATTGGGTGGCTTATTATTTGGGTATGATATTGGAGCCACCTCTGGTGCTACGATTTCACTGCAGGTGAATTTTTTAATGACTGTATTTTTGTTTCATTTGGTTGTATCTTTTTGTGTAAAGTAAGTAATCTATTATTATTGTCTTGTTGCTTGAATTTGCAGTCACCTGAGCTTAGCGGGATAACATGGTTCAACCTCTCTGCCATTCAGCTTGGGCTTGTGGTATAATTCATTGTCATGGTTTGAAAACTTCTTGTATGATCCTGAAAAACCTATTCTTTTCCATACTGATTACAATCTTACCTCTGACATTTACCATAGGTTAGTGGTTCTCTGTATGGAGCTCTTCTAGGCTCCCTTCTTGCATTCGCTGTTGCTGATTTCCTTGGTAAGTTCTTTGCTCATTCATTTTATACTGAAATTGAATATATATATATATATATATATATTCGTATTCATCCTGTTGAAGTGGCTGCCATTAGGGAGGAAGCGAGAACTCATGGCTGCAGCCTTTTCATATGTTCTTGGTGGTTCAATCACTGCCTATGCGCCAGAACTTGGCGTCCTCTTATTAGGAAGGCTGCTTTATGGCCTAGGCATAGGTTTGGTGAGCTCCTTCCCTGTTCATATTTTCTGTAATATACCTGATAACTTCATAATCTTACAAATAGATTGCATTACAGGCCATGCATGGGGCTCCTTTGTACATTGCTGAAACTTGCCCATCACAAATCCGTGGAACTCTAGTATCGTTAAAAGAACTCTTCATTGTCCTGGGGATTCTGGTATCACATGATTATCTTATCTTTATTTTATCCACTATGGACTTGACTTACTTGGTGGCTGAACTTCTCTGCAGCTGGGTTATTTTGTGGGAAGCTTTCAGATTAACACAGTTGGGGGATGGCGGTTCATGTATGGAATAAGTGCTCCAGTTGCTGTGCTCATGGGGCTTGGGATGTGGCTTCTTCCTTCATCTCCACGGTGGTTGCTTCTCAGGGCAGTTCAAGGGAAAGGTTCATTTCAAGAGTTGAAGGAAAAAGCAATAGTTTCCCTCAGCAGATTAAGGGGCCGGCTGCCAGGTGATAAAGTTTCTGAGAGGCAAGTAGAGGAGACCCTTGTCTCATTGAAGTCTGCCTATGAAGAAGAGAAATCAGAGGAGGGGAGTTTCTTGGAGGTGTTTCAGGGGCCCAATCTTAAAGCCTTCATAATTGGTGGGGGTCTAGTCTTATTCCAACAGGTAGTTCAACTTTAGTGCACATGAGTATATTACATTATTCTTTGATGGCATGTAGCATCTCCATTTTAGTCGTGAGATATTTAAAGGAAAGTGGAGAAATCTTTTTGTGGTTTGGCTGATTAGATTATTAAAACAGATAACAGGCCAACCAAGTGTTCTATATTATGCAGGTCCAATTCTTCAGGTACTTTTATCCCTAACTTCATTTCCCTTGTCGTGTGAAATTCAATTTGTTAATTTCCATCTCGTTCGCTTTGAATTATCTTCTGTTATTAATATATAGAATGCTGGATTTTCGGCTGCATCTGATGCCACAAAGGTTTCAGTTGTTATTGGCTTATTCAAGGTATACCATTTTGGTTTTCATTTAAAATTGGAAATAGTGCTTGCTATGCGATACTGATCATTTTTTCTTATTTATCACCACCTGTAGTTACTGATGACTTGGGTTGCTGTCTTGAAAGTCGATGATCTGGGGAGAAGACCTCTCCTGATTGGAGGTGTCAGTGGCATTGTATGCATCCTATTTTAACATTTAAGATAACAGATTCTCAGAATTAAAGAGAAAAAAAAAATTCTTGCATTATTTTTGGCAGAAACTTGTCCAGTGCAATTTTTATTCAACTTTTCCTTGGCTTTGTAGGCCCTTTCGTTGGTTCTTCTTTCAGCATATTACAGATTTCTGGGGGGATTCCCAGTTGTTGCTGTAGCTGCTTTACTTCTCTACGTTGGTTGCTACCAGGTAGCCTCCTTGCCATTAGACCTGCTGCTATCCTCGTATAAAACAGAGCAAATAGAAGAAAGAATCTTCTCATTACTAACAATTGTATGCGTGTTGTGCAGATATCATTTGGGCCAATAAGCTGGCTTATGGTTTCAGAAATTTTCCCACTTCGGACAAGAGGAAGGGGGATTAGTCTTGCAGTTCTGGCCAACTTTGCTTCGAATGCTATTGTGACCTTTGCATTCTCTCCATTAAAGGTTTTTTAATTCTTTATTTTGGTATTTATTTCGTAATTCTTATTTACTTATCTGTTGATCATGTTTAATATTGTCCCGGCTACCATTGGGATTTAGCTTATCATTATATCGTATTGCCTTGTGTTAATTATGTAGGAGATTCTCGGAGCAGAGAACCTTTTTCTCCTTTTTGGTGCTATAGCTTTATTATCACTCCTGTTCGTTGTGTATTCTGTCCCTGAGACAAAAGGTCTGAGCCTGGAAGATATAGAATCCAAAATCTTGAAGTGACGGCTTAAACTAGCACCGGATGATTCACAACGCAGAATCATTTGGTGAGTGTCACGTTGCGTTCTGGACAGCGTAGCATGTGAAGATACTCGAGTTGCACGAAGACGTTGACTCGTTTCATTATTTATGATAATCAGGAGTTGCCATGTTTATCAAGGGCTTTACCTTCAAAAAGGGACGTACTAATCCTTTATAGGCTCCTCACAGATAGTACAAGAAACACTGTATAGATTTATTCTGATAGCAGTGATGAATAATAATCGAGTTTTGGCAACTAATTGATGCGGTGTTATTTCTGTTTATTAGTATACTGGGCCCATTGCCAGGGTGTCTAGTTTTAGGTTTAACTTAATCCATAGTGGTGAAATGCACAGATAATATTCCACACTATCCACTGTATGTAAAAATAGAAACTTGATAAATGATATTTAGGATCTAAGTATTAGATGCATATTCAAAAATGCCAATAAAAAATACTGAATGGATACACACAAATGCAGAAAAGAAATCTTATGGGAACCTTCAATTGGCCTGAAGAATTCTGCCCGGGCATGCCTGCTGACCAACTGCAATGGTGCGATAAAATAAAATATCATGGATATTGTAAGAAAACATTGTATACATGTCGAAGGACTTTTAAGGTAGGAATTAAAGAAGAGTGGAGAGTCACAGGAACAGGTCCGATACCTTCATAAGCATTGGTAGAGACTGGGATTTCAGCTGAAGTTTGCGTGACAGGAGTTTGGACTGCATGTTGTGAGGGTTCATCATTTCGGAGCAAAGAAGTGACGGCATCTCTGACCTTCTCCATCACACCTTTATCTTCAGGGTTTCTTTTAGGACTCATTGCTTCAGATATCACCTGAGACAGAGCTCTGTCATCTTCCCCCGGTTCCAACTTGTTCATCAAATACTCTTTCACCGAAACACCCTTATCCCATATTTGGTCACTGTAGCCGTTACGCGCAGAAGCTTGTGGAGTCGCGGGAGCAGATGAAGCATGTGGAAGCACTGAGGCGTCGAAAAAAGCTTTAGAGGCGGCGGTCTTGTCTCTGGGAGTTTTCGGAGAAGACATAGCCGAAGAAACTTTCCGAGAAGTTGTCGGGGCCGATGAAGTTTCTCGCTCCGGGGGTTCAACTGAAAGGCCCAGAAACTTGGAGGGGAAGGAATGGGTTGCTGTGTAAACAGGTTTAGCCTTGCTCGGACCGGGAGTTTGGGCTGGTATTCTCTTGGACTTGGAAGGACTGAGAGGCGTCTCTCTCTCTCCTTCAGCTCCAGATTTGACGGAACCCAGCATTACGTGCTTCTCGGTGATTGCATTTGCCCTTGGATGCTGCATCGCTTTTTCCTTGTATTGTTCAGGGGCCAGCTCCGATTCATACACTGAAAGGGCTAGGAAATGCGCGTAAGATTGCCGAAGACGGTCAATTAGAAAGCAGTGTTTGTCAAATGTCGCGTTGAAAGGCATAGTATATATGTTAGAAAGTAAAAGAAAGAATCTCTGTGAAATATGACATTACTGGGAGCTCCGAGGTATTCCGTATCTTCAGCATCCTCATCTTCTACTAGCGAGGGAATGGCGTTATCGTCGTGCTTCTTCTTGCTGAGACTGTGGCGCAATTTCTTGGCCTTCTCTTTGACTTTAGTGAGAACTGATTTCTTCTGATGGTGGCTGTGATCTTCCTGGGGGTCCCAGTGCTTGGACCTGTCGGAGGATGAGGAGGACGGCGACCCCCTGGAGGGTTCTCCTCCTATGTAACATCACATGAAGCCGTCACAAGTGATGCGGAGAATAAGATGAAATGCGTGCGTATGTAGTACATGATACAATAGAATATTACCTCGGAGAAGTTGCTCGACGGTAGGAGCAGGAGATTTGGAAGCATCAGCAGGAGCATATGATCTGTGGAGTTGAGCCATCTTTGCAATGAGAATCACAAGTGAGAACCATTGGTGATATGTAATAAAATTGTTAACATGGAAGGTGATGAAGCAAGCGGATCCGGAGTTATTGCAGGGTTGAGTGATGAACAGATCAACAGGTGGGTGGGAGAACCGTCTTGGCTCCCCATTTTGTTTCCTTCCTGCTGAACCTCACGATTACGGGTTTCATGAAATAGTAATTTGACCTGGTCTCCCCTCCCCTCCCGCTTCCAATTTTTTATGTCCTGATATTCACCATAGTAAACGTCTTTTCTTTTTCTTTTATAACGAAAAAAGTCTTTTCTTCTTCTTTTTGATTTGGTTACTATCTGTGCAAAATAAACTTGAAATGTAATTGGGTAGTGGACTTGAAGATAATATATTTTTTTTTGTCATTTATTAAATTGATCAGTAATGCATGTTAATTGATTATGGATTTCAATTTTTTAAAACTGTGTATGTGAAGAACAAAATTATAAGAGGATCAACATTGATTTGATTTGATTTGATTTGATTTTTTTTTTGGGGTAATTTTAAAAGTAAAAGATGAGGTGAGAATATTTGGTCAGTGGCCGGGACAGAATCCAGATTACATTCTGTGACTGTCTGTGGAATTGGCTGAATTTCTGTTATACCCTTAGGCATGGATGTGTTGGTATTCAACAGAAAGAGATTGCCACAAGCCTTTACAAGTAAATCCACCGCAGGTCAGGAGTGGATCCGTCGGATCAGATCGTCTCATGATAGAGAGAGTGTACATTGGAGATAAGGTGTTTAAATTAAATATGAGCAATGAATCGGCCACAATGTTGGAATGTGTTGGGAACTGGGGATTTAGCTGCGTCAAGTAGAAGCCGACACCAAAACGGTGGTGGATGCTGTAGAACCCACAAATGTACTCACTGGCTGGCCTCTGTCTTGTGACTGCCGCTCGCCTGTATACAGTCACTGACTTGATTTCTCTCCGTTTATCTTTTGTATCATCTCCGATTATACATCAGTTATTGTGATTCTACATCCATATCTTATTCTAGTGCCCGGAGATTTCATAGATCCCACCACACTATGCACAGTATATGGGCAACCTGATTTTTTTCTTGCAATTTAAACTGTTCACGTCTTATCCAAATTAAATATATATTTTACACATCTCATCTGATGCCTTATTTCCTACTTGCATATTTTAAATGACCCCGTGCTATTAATTAATCAGCATCCTCTAAGGATTGGTTGTTTGGCTGCATATATTTCCATGAAGACAAAGCTACCGATGGTCTACTTTTAATAAACTATCACTGAGGGGCCAATCTTCTTTTATCACTAATATATCATTATTATAATATAAGGATTTCTTCGTTTTTCACCATTTTTTTAGGCATTTGTGGTCCAGTCACTATATTCAATAATTTATTGCTGGACCTAGAAGTTTCCCCCCATATTTTAACCCGAAAACCTAATCCCCTTGTTATAATAATACCTGCGATTTGCTTGCACCTTATCCCCAAACCCTCCGTCATTTTTTAAAAAATAAAATAAAATAGAACACTGCCCTTGAGCGCTTTTCTTTCTCTTCCGTCCCTCTTGCTTTGAATTTGAATCTTTCTGCTACTTCATATCATCACGGCTAATGTTAAGACTAATACATCAGAATTTGAGAAGGTTGATGAATATAACTCTTTAGGATACATGACAGTTTGCAGTTATCGGTAGGGGGATCATCTCTCTTGTTTTGACCTAAAATAAAATATCAATTGTTTAAAGCCCAAAATAATAAAATAAGTATAAATAAGAAATGTTTAAGACTCAAAGTGATTGAGCATTAAAGGCAGTTAAGATAATAATTTATCAATTAAGATAATGCCCGGTCTACTTTTAAATGAGGTTCCATGTTGAGCACTTGCTTTAGCAAGTGGCGTGACCTTTAAAACTCAGAGTGAGTGATTGAGCATTAAAGGCAATTAAGAAAATATGAGACCACTATTTGATATGCCCAAATCTTGTAAGACCGTGCCTCATAATAGCAGATATTTCACACGTGACCTCTTGATTTATTGGGCACAATGGTCTCAAATGCACAAGTATAAAAAAGGGTCTAGCTGACAAAAATCAAGGAAGAAAAGCAATCCACACACACACAACAAACTCATTGGCCAATTTTCAATTTAAATTCACTCTACAGTCTGCACTTAGTTATTTCAATTTTGTAGTTGTAATCATTGAAACTTTAATTTAATTATCACGTTTGCATCATTGTTTACATCATTATCTTTGCATCTTCATATTCAAGTGAATTAAAATAAGAGAACTCGAGTGAGACTTCACGTTTCTAACACACTTGGTATTTGTTCAAATCCACGAACACATCTCATATACAAACCCACAGACAACAAAGTGCACTGCGAACATAAGATTTAATGATATCACCGGACTGAATTATCCCAACAGCAAATGGAACACATATTTCGAATGGAATAATAACGAGAAGCTACAAGTTAAGGTTGCTAACTTTTGCTCAGTCCCTCTCTTATTCAATTTTGCATTGGTGCTGTAAAAGAGAGTTAACAAAATCAGGAAACACAAAATATAGTAGCGCAAATGAATCGGAGAACCAGTTAAGATTTAAGAATGTACTCCCGAAGCTGCAATAATTTAGGCAGACCAGAAGCACCATGCCAGATATCTCCTCCTACAATTATGTGATAAGTTTGTCAAGAAAAGTTTCGTGAATTTGCCGAAACAGTACATAATAACCCAGACTCCATTTGGCTCAAGAGCCTGCAATTACTTCTTTAATAGTGCATGTAAATGAAATCCAGGGCCACCAATAGAGTTGCATCCCATGCTTCCAAGTGATGACCATTGGTTAAACTCTTGAATCTACAAAATAGTAAGAAGCAGAAGATGCATCATTTTTTCTGTGGACATAAAATCCGGAACTCTGACTGCTTAATCAATTTATTCACTGGAAACACAGATAACATGCAAAATCAGGGAAGTGTTGGCGTAAATTCAGATGAAGATATCCATACCCTTATCCGTAACAAAAAATAAATAAATGTGGCACATGGATGGAGCTCCATAGAGCCATATGTTCTATACATCGGACAGCAAATGATCCCATCGTTCATCATAAGAATAGTCAATCACAGAAAGGAAGTCATGGAACTGATATCATCTAATTAGTTCATCATTCATCATTTCAGAGAGGTCAATTAATTGATTTAAGTAGGAAAAAAATCGGTGAAAAAAGACACGAGGTCGCTAATAATTTCCTTTGAGTTTGTCACTTAATCGTGCACTCCCTCACCAGATTGTAATCAACAATAAATACCTGCTCATTGCACATCCTAATCCTACTCTATAATTATAAGCTGGCTATGTCGATGTACAAATGAGAAACAGGGTATATTTATTACACGCCCTGCTTCCATATATACAGAGTCTCGCATAGTCATCAGTTCAGTTTAAGATGAGACTTGAGTTGTTGTAACCGTAGTGCACCTGAAAGGAGCATCACTTTAGGCCATATGACCAATGATGACCTTTATCTCTACGTCATTCACTGTTCTCAATATTTGTTGTGGAAGCCATATTTCTTACAAGCCACCTCAATTAATCACATGTAAATTCTGTTAAACTAATATGCCACTTGAGGAGAGATAAGCTGAACATATGATCAGATTTAGATTGAATGTTACCAACTCCATTATTATTCCAAGTCAGACAGTAGTTATGAAATTCCTGATCAGTTCCATTTATACCGTATCATACCACAAGGACACAAGGTCGGATAGATGGACAAGATTAATGAGAAATGATGAAGACAATTCAACACTGCTCACCGTTTCCCAGTTGTTGACAAATTTCTGAATGAAAGCTCATTTATCATTAGTAGTAACGTGAGGATTCGATACAACCGAAGCAAATTTATTGCCAGACCAATCCCTTCGCTGCAACATATTATACGGATGTGATTCGAACCCATGATTGGCCACTGGCATTCCCATGTGAGCATGCGGATGACCCTGACCATGGGGCATTCCAAGAACCGGCATGGGCATCATTGGCGGTGGATATAGCATCGGAATGGGGACCGGAAGATGCCCGTTTCCATGAGAGTGCCCACTCCCACCAGAATCGTGTAAGCTTTGCGGCACCGGAGTGGAAGCGAAGAGCTGGTCTGACGATGAAGGGCCCTCGTTGGATAAACCCTGCATTCTCTTCAAGTAAAGCCGATATTTCTGAAGATGGCTGGCGACGTTTTCTCGGGTCAATCCTTCGACGTTCATCAATTGCATAATCGTCTTTGGCACCGCGTTCTTGATTCCCAGGTGAGCCACCACATCCACGAACCGCTTGTGTAACTGAGGAGTCCATACGAGCCGAGGCCGCTTTAAGGTCCGAGCAGACGGATCGTCCGTCGAATTCTCAGTCCGCAGAGCCGAATCAGCCTCTTCAGTGCAGTCGATCTTCCTGAGTTTCCGAGAATCGGACCCAGACCCATCTCGATCGGCCTCTTCATCGGCCTCCACGACGATGGGGTCCCGACACCCGTCATCATTGAGCGGCTTGAAATTATTGGAGGAAAAGGCCTGAGAGCCGCCGCCGCGAAGATTCGACAGAGTATTCTGCGAGGCACGATTAACGTCGAGGAGAGTCCGGCTGGGCTCCGGCGAGATGCTGAAGGCGGAGGCGAGCTCCGGCGGGATCAGGGGCTGAGAGAGAGGAGTGAGATCGTCGGCAGCAGGGAGGCCCAGCTCCCATTCGAGGACCCTCTCATCATCATCGGCGGCAGCGCAGTCGTAATCGGTCATCTTGACCTCCTCCCCCATTTATGGAAAGAGAAGTCGGGGGGGGGGGGAATCAAGAGAGGGTGTACGGAATACGGATTGGTGAGGACGAAATCATATCATACGGAGAAGAGGGAAATATTTGGGATATGGGATCGAGAGCGGCGGTAGGAGGGAGCAGAAGGGAGAGAAATGGAGCGGAGCGGAGATATTTGTGAAACGGGAAAGGAAGGGGAGGGGCGGCGAGGAGACTGTAATACAAGGTTGGCACTTTTACACTTTTTTGATCAGAAAGGGAGAAGCCGAGAAAAGGTGAAATATCCTAATGTTAATGGTTGCCGAGGTGGAGGGCCTGGCCAGATATTTTAGATCCTCTAAATATCTATTTCAGTCCTCTTCATTTGTTTATTTGTTCCTGGGTCTCTCCACATGTCTGATTCGCGTCCGTGCCAACTGAACCCTCCAATCAACTCGTCCCGTGTCGCCCCACATCAAATGAGCCAGCCCGCATTCGGCTCCATCGGCTGCCTTCTCTTTCTTTTGGTTTCGAGTCCTTTGATTTTCTCTTCAATGGTTTATTCTTTATCCTGATTTCGTTTCAATTTTCCTAATATATATATATATATATAGAATAAAAATATATTAATATCATATTATATTCCTTTTAAAATATAGGCATACAGGGGAAACACAGTTTAAGCATCAAAGGCGTGTGAATTGTGTGATCACGCCGACTTTGAGGCTCGAAACGAAGGAGCCCCCCGCTCACCGAACCCCAGATGCAGGGGCCGGGCAAGCGACATAAGGGAATGGCTTCCATTATTTTTATATATATATATATATATATATGTATGTATATATGTATGTATGTATGTATAATGGTTTTCTCTAGAATTGGTAAATGAGCAGGCCTAACTCATATGGGCTCAGCCCTTATGAGCCTGGCCTTTAGCCTGGGTCTTAAAATTCGGTTATTCCAATTTTATTTTAAAATTGAAGCCCGGCTCTCATTCAAAGGGCTCAGAGTTGGGCCTGTAAGCCCAAATAAGAATAAAATAAAATAAAATTTAACATTAAAATTTATTTAAAATATTTTAAAATTTAACATATATCAAACCAAAGTCTCACATGATTTAAAAAATGAATAAAAAAATTTAAAAATTTAAATAAGATGAAGGCAAACATTATCATCAATCCTAATCAAGATCTCCCTCATTATCATCCATAAATAAAATATTAAAACCCTCAAATGTAGGTCCACTTGTGAAAGATGGAGGCGAAGGCTTAATATAAATTATTTTTGCAGCTTCTTCATCATCACCTACAATAATTATTAATTAAATTATTTTATTATCAAATATATATTTATACATATATCACAAGATAAAATATAATAATTACCATGAATTGGCACAAAACAATGCAACCAATTGCGGGTACAAATCAATGTTTACACATTATCTGAAAAGAGACGAAAATAATAATTTGTAAATAGTAAAACGGGTTTCACGGGCCACCCAGGCTCGAGCTTATTTTTTGAGGGCTTAAAAGGGTCGGGCTTCGAAGCCCGGTTACCTTCAAAAAATACTAAATTTTTAAACTCGAACCCTTATTAAAACAGGCTTAAATGGGCGGCCCGTCAAGTCTGACCCTTATTCTCGACTCTAATTTTCTCCTAGGTAACATTCAGTTTATGATGTCACTTCAATATGTTGTCATACTCAATAATATTATATTTTTTCTTAAAAAAAAAACTGTGCGTAATTTTATCATGCCTTCTCAATCATAATATGCTAGCAAGTATTGCATTTTCAATAATACATGATAAAATATAGTTTTTGAGCATTTTTTAAACATTTATCATATTATTGATTATTGATTCTGTGCAGGGCGCAAGAATTAAAGAATAAGCCATATTATATATAGTGTTTATTGATTTTATAACAATTCTCGTAATAAAATTTATTAGTAAAAAATAGCATTCTTTAGAATTTACAATCAATACATATAATTTTTAAATGTCATAAAATATGCAAGAAAATGCGTCTATTCTTGCAGTGATACTAAATTAATAGCTAAGATTGTTTATAAAATGTGAAAAAGAGAAGCAAGTAGAGGGAATAGAGCGAGTTTTTTTTTTTTTTTGGATAAAGTATAGAGCGAGTTTTGTATGAGAAGGGACGGACTGGGGAGGTTGTGGGTTTCGAGAATGGAGCATAGAAGGCCCAATCCATAATGGAAGAGAAAGCCCACAGAAGGTGTCCCATAGGGAAAGGGTTGCCACTTGGGAGGAGCAGATGCTGATGAGAGCCATGGTTCCCACATTCGCATCCTTCTCTCCCCCAATTCCCACCTCTCTCCCTTCCTTCCCTCTCTCTGCAACTCTCCCCGCTCTCCCCTCCTGCGCTCCCATCTTTCTCAACCACCCTTTTCATCTTCCCGTTTGTCATCCCAACTCCAAACTCCGCCGAATTCGTGCCGCTCCTTACGAATCTACCGTCGTTCAAGCTGCTCAGGAAATTGTCTCCGCCTCTGACTCTGACGATGGCGTCTCCTACGTCATCTCCGCTCTTCTCTTCGTCGCCTTCTTCGGCCTCTCCATTCTCACTCTCGGGGTACTGACTTCATTCTCGTCTTTCCTTTCCATCGCCTCCTTCTGATTCTGGATGGCCTTTTTTGTGCAGGTGATCTATTTAGGAGTCACGGATTTCCTGCAGAAGAGGGAGAAGGACAAGTTTGAGAAGCAAGAGGCGGCTAATAGTGGCAAGCAGAAGAAGAAGAAGAAGATCAGAGCCAGGGCTGGCCCTAAAGGATTTGGCCAAAAGATCATCGACGACAACGATGAGTAACTCGTGTCATCGCCTCTCAAAATCTTCCGATGAATTATAACTCTATTTTCCTTAGCATTCCGTTTTACCTTCATTGCCCGATTGCTTGTCTTAACGTTACATCGCAAGGAGATTCGTTCGCGATGATTGTGAGTGATGAAAGTCCTTTATTGAGGTCGGGGCACAAATTGTATTCCAGCCAAATTCCCATGGTAAATTCATTTTTAACTTCTACTGTTCGGTTGAAGTAAATTTTATAATTCTTTTCTCGATAAAGCGGGATATAAATTTTATTATAAAGAATATGAAAAAAGAAACGAATTGTGCGCTTACAGTCGCATCTCAGATTTGTCCAAAATAAATAAAATACTTGGCATATAAAAAAGCACTGCATCTTTGGTAGGTCGCCTTATATTTGATTTTCAGTAAAATGCCCAACAATGCACCGAATTACCTGCGCAGTTTTCCACAATCACTCCTCTTAACTCTTATCATCGCTTTCTTGTTTATAATGAGAAGTAACTATGACATAATGCAGTTAAAGAAACTCAGCAGAGTAACGGTTTCATGGGATAAAGTAAAACATAAACTTTGAACAATAAGAGAAGGTACTTCTCTGTTATAAAAAAGAGAAATGGTACTTCCCAAAGGATTTAAAAAGAAAAAAGAAAAGGAAAGAAAAGGAAAATAAAAAAAAATCATTAAACAGATGATAAAGAAAATCGCTGTCCTGGTCTAAACAAGAACGGCTCTCCCCAGCCACATGGCAGCATTTTGTATGACTCAGCATTTTATGATCTTTACAAAATTAAAGTTGGCACGGTCATTTAATTTTTCCTGCTGAAGGCATCAGATGCATTCAATTTCTAAATGAGCAGCGGGATCACGCCACAAAATCCATTAAAAGACCATTCGAGAAAAAGAAAACAGATTTATGTATTCATCGATTCAACAATTAAATGTAGCTCTGCAGAGCAATTTCTGATACCAGATACACCTGTTTCTATCGCTTTTAATGAATTGTTGTAACAGAGAAGAAGGAAAGCTTGGTGACGGAGGAGCCAAAGTCTTTAATAATCTTGTGGAACGGCAAACAATAATGGGCCCTGATTTCTAATGCAAGAAATTTGGAGATTGCGATGATGAGGAGGGAAGTCAACAATCTCAAATCTGATTTCAGAAGCTCAACTGTCCGAATTCTTACTCAGCATCTCAAGAGACAATGCACAAATCTCAGAGATAATAGAGGACCATATTTTCCTCTCTGCTGGTTTTTGTCTTTGCATGTCAAGCATAGAAAGGACGTGTTTTAATTTTGGATTTCAGGCTGTATTTTTGTTTGAGGTGCAAAGACTGTATTTGTGTTTTGACATGAACAAATAGTGTGAACGCATGATACCAAACTTTTTTTGTTAAGAAGAAAAAAGTAATTTTTATTGACTTTTGGCAGCCGCTGGTTTGACAATAATGCAGGCGCATAAATACGTTTATTTAGTATTTTGCAAGTGCACACACGTATCGCCGTAACTCACTTGAACAGAAAGTCAGGCGAGGGAAGGAAGAGTTTGTTCTGTGGACGCCTAAACTATGGCTTCAGTAGATTGGGCATCATAGTCATGCTACATTCTTTGTTACGTTTGTTTGTTTGTTATTTATTCAGCAATATTTTAATTTAAATTTGACGCCAAATTGCATTATTCTAATGGCAGAGGATGATGATCTCGAACAACACTGGTTTGAAATCATCAAAACGTGTACATTCTCCTATTAAGTTCCAATTGTCCTGCTCCTTGCCAAAAAATTGTGATTTTGTAGAAATCAAGCGTCTCTGTTTCCCCTCCCCATGCTCTCTAATTGTGTTTCTGCCTTTAATTTTTCTCACGGATACTTTTATACTTACGGGGGGGGGGGGGGGGGGAGAGAGAGGGAGGGAGGGAGCAGGATGGTCGTAAATGGAATCAGCGGGGATAGAATATTACCCCGATGTCCGAGTTAAAATGAAAAAAAGCAGCGAGATAAAGAAAAGTTATTGGGTGCTGGGACCTAGAAGGAATTTTAGAAGAATAATGTACAAGAATTATAAAAATTTCCATTTTTATTTAAATACAAAAAAAAAATTGTCGCCAAAGCATTTCATTTTCAAACATAAAGCATAGAAATATACTCATTCAATCTTATTTATAAAACACATTTTAAAAAATTTATTCAGTCTCATTTATAAATTATAGTATGACTTTTTAAGTAATATTTAAAAAAATATTTTTAAAATCATTCTTCATATAAAGAAATAATATAATATTATTTTTTAAATTTATTATATATTTATAATTTCACACACTTTTATTTTTTATATTTTTTATTAATATTGACGAAGTTAATAGAAATAATTTATAAAAAAATAAAGAAGTAATTGTTAAAGAATAGTTTAATTTTAAAATATTTCAAAAAAAATTAAAATTGTAAACAAGGCTACGTCGATTTAAATAATTAATAAAGGGCAAGGTGATGAGGGTGGCGCCCACGCACAGCACAAGCACAAGGGAACAACTGGCTGCGTGGAGAAAATCATCCCTCCCGCATCTGTGTGCACGTCCTGTCACCAAAAATTCATTAATTACTACTCGTATTATTTTGTTAATTTGTTGACTAGACTTTTATTTTATCTTTGCTAATTTTAAGTTTTGAATCATATTAATTGCGGAACTAAATTAATTAAATGCCAATCTTTTCATAAAGCATTGATATATTTCTTACTTTTAAGCTGCGGACTAAAACACAAGAATGGATTGAATTAGATGAGTTAGTTTATTTAAATTACAGCACTAAAAGGAAAAATTCCCAATTTACTTGATTCTTAATTTCAACCTTTCATATTATCATCAACCACGAGCCATTTAATTAATTTAACTTGTTTTTGACAGCTATAACATTAGCATGATTTGTATGCTGTCATCAGGGAAAAAATGAAAAGGAAGATATTTTGGCGGGCGATGGCCTGATGCCTCGTTTAAGGAATCTTCTCTCTCGGGGGACTATTTGAATTTCAAACTCGGCGTCTCTCCATTGAATCCACGCGGACGCGGTCAATATCCTCTTTCCTATTCTTCTTCTCTCCGCTTCTTCTTGTCCCTTTTAATTTCACTAATAACTTTTCAGTCATGGTCTCCCTGAATTAAGAATTACGCCTAGAACTGTGAATTAGTGTTAGCCTGATTTTAAAAGACTGGCTAGAGTTTAAAGGAGCTGGTCATGTTAAACATCAATGTATTCCAGGGATTTATTTTAAAAGGCTCAATTCTTAACTTTTAAGGTTGAAGAGTCAACCTTTTAAGTTTCAGACATATTTTTTTCAATTTAAAATTTTAAAAATATATTTATAATTTTAAAAAAAGTTATTACATATAAAATTAAATTTAAGAAAGTAAATTCAAGTCAATTTACACCACAATAAATATATAAAATTTAAATATTTAAATCAAATATCAAGTAATGACATTAAAATTAACATCAATAAAAAATAAATGATGGTAGTATAGTTAGCTAAATATTTTCAATTACGAGGTTTAAGTGTTGGTTCATCAAGATAACTCTCTAATTCAAACTTGTCTTAGAAAAAACATCCATACTCATAAAGGTAAAGGAGAGGGTAAGGGCAAGGCAAAGAAGGAAGCGACTGTGGCCAACTCTCAACTTTGCTTGAGGAGTTGAAGTTGATGGATGAGGGAGGGAGGTTTAGATTTTTCATTTCTTTCAATTAATGTTTTATTTTTTTATATACAAAAATAATAAATAATTTAAAAAGGTCAGCTTTTTTATTTAAGTCTAAATTATCATTCATTATCATAAAATAACCCATACGGAATGAAGGAGAAGAACAGGTTCTTAAGTCTTAATCTGATCTTTTAATTGTGCAATTAATTATCTAATCACTTAATCCGAGGAGCCAAACTCACCAATGCCGTCACCCCCAGCCCATTACACTAATCTAATTTCCGATGGCCAGGAATTTCCAGGCACTTTCCATTATAAACGCGTGGGCCATACGCAAACGTTCCTTTCTTCTATAGTTCAATTCGCCTTTCACGTTCCTCTGTCCCTTAAAGCCACGCTCTCCCCAGCGGCTGCTCTTAGCAGATTCATCATTCTCTCTCTTCGTCTACCCCCCAACCTCCCCAGTCAGCTCTGGATCTTTACCATCATCATCGATGATGAACTCCGATGCAGCTTCCCCTCCGACCTCCTACTGGTGCTACAGCTGCACCCGCTTTGTTCGCCTCTTGGATCGGGACGATGTCGCTTGCCCTCACTGCCAAAGCGGCTTCGTTGAAGAGATCCACAACCACCCTTCCTCCGATCATCATCACCTCAGCCCCTTTCCTCCTTCTACCTTCCCCGATTCAGCTCCTACTTCCTACGATTTCAGCAGACAAGGGTTCCGTCGAAGGCGACGCAACGCCGGCAACAGATCTCCCTTTAACCCTGTAATTGTCCTCCGTGGACCCGTCGACGGAACCGCTGGCCACAACGGTGTCGGTAGTGACCAGGAAGAGAGCAGCTTCGAGTTGTACTACGATGACGGAGATGGCTCCGGCCTCCGACCGTTGCCGCCGGCCATGTCTGAGTTCCTGTTAGGGTCAGGGTTTGAACGGCTTCTGGAGCAGTTTTCCCAGATCGAACTGAATGGGTTCGGGCGTCCAGAGAACCCGCCCGCTTCCAAAGCAGCCATAGAGTCGATGCCTGCGATTGTTATTGAGGAGACCCATGTGGGTTCCGATGCGCACTGTGCCGTGTGCAAGGAAGCGTTCGAACTCGGTACGGAGGCGCGTGAAATGCCCTGCAAGCATATATACCATTCAGATTGCATCCTTCCGTGGCTTTCAATGCGCAATTCATGCCCTGTGTGCCGCCACGAGCTGCCGTCGGATCGAAACACGTTAGACAGTAGAGTGTCGGGTCAAATCGATGACGAAACAGTAGGATTGACGATTTGGCGGCTGCCTGGTGGGGGCTTCGCGGTTGGAAGGTTTTCCGGCAGTCGGAGAGCCGGCGAGAGTCATTTCCCTGTCGTGTACACGGAAATGGACGGTGCACTGAATACAAATGGAGCCCCGAGAACAGTTTCCCGAACAGCGAGAAGCACCAGAGTCAGAGAAAGTCGCGGCTTTGGAAGAATTGTTCGCAATTTCTTGTCAATCTTCGGGGGGCGTCGGTCAAGGTCAAGTCCATCTTCATCTCCTGGTTCCGAGCGCGAGCCTCCGAGCATGAGTCGGAGCCATTCGATCTCATTATTCGGGAGAAACTCGAGGAGGCGCAGTAGAACTTGGGTTTTGGAAGATTGAATTCGGAAATAGCAATTTTGGGAAGAAAATCATTAATTTGGGCCTGCATTTTGAGGGGAAAAGAGATTCATTCTGTATATAGCATAGAACTATCAAGCATAAAATTTTAATTTTATGAAGTCAGTCCGGCGAGTTGATTCGATTTTGCATATCTGGGGTCAAGAGGCGCGCTACTTTACATTGCTTGCTGGCAGTGATGGTAGACGAGTGAAGCGACCGAGCATAGATTTATAGATTCAAAGGGAAGGGAAATCTAAATTATGGAGTCAACCATGCCGAGTTTTTGTTGTTGCATAGTCATTGTAATCATTCTTGGAAAATAATGTTGAAGATCTTGTTAATTAGAGCCCGTGCCAGTTTGCGAAGAATGAAACGAGTGGGAATGTTGAATTGTATGGTGTGGGATTGGGTTGGGGCCTCGGGCCAGCAACTTGCAGAGCTCCAACCCTCGGCATGGGCGAGAGGAAGTAGATGAAGCGTATATTTCAGGACGGGTGTAGTTTCGTTTCAGGGTTGGGTTGACCGGATGGATGGATTAATGGTTAAATGAGTGTGCTTTTGGAATATGGCATTGGCGGACAGAAACGCTCAACGCGGCAGCTGCTGCGCCCTCCACTTCACGCTTCACAGTTTACGCCGTCCTTCCTTTTTGCTGTTTCTGGTACATTACCGACGTTGCTGCTGCCGCCTTCTTCACCACTTCCATTCCTTCTATTCTTTTTCTTTTTAACATTATTCCTTTCCATTCATTTCACATGGACGTCCACTTTCTTCCCCACCTTTCTTTTATCTCTCGCACGCTCTTTCCCATCGTTCATTCTGATTTCCAGCCTCTTTACCCGATCGTTTTGAAAAAAATAATGTATATTTTCCCGAATTTATGCCACACATTGAAAAATGTCTTCAATTTTTTTTTTTTCCAAAGACAAAACAATTTGTCTAATTTCACTCGAGTTCCAGTTTGATCAATCCTGCTTGTTTTATGAGTGATACAAAAAATTCAACTTTTTTTTTTTTTTGTATCTTATAGATATAGATATTAAAATTTCTATAGATCGCATGCATATTACACTGTCTGTCCTCAATTATAAGACCCAACTTTAAGGATTGTGGCGGCCCTAATCATTAATTGAAGTAGTGTAATTGAAATATTTTTCTTAAAATCCCCCTTATAGTAAATGATTAATATACATGTCACTCTCGTTTAAAAAAGGTGCATTTAATTGAAGATGAAAAAAATGATGGCACTTAATTGGGGACAATACTAAAAAGAATAAATGCTCCAATCACCACAATATAAATTATTTTTTAAAAATTTTGTTTGGTCAAAAATACAAGACGTTAAGTAGATGATATATATATATATATATATATATATGTATTATACTTTTATTTTATTGAGCAATTAATGTAAATGTTTTAAATAAATTAAATATTATATTTATTATATTTAAGAGCATGATTGAAAATATAAAATTTTTTTAAAAAAATTAAAATTCTAACTAATAATTTTTTTAGAAACATAAATTAATTATAATGATTTATATTGTGATAGAGAGGGAATGAATTTTAAATATTAATTAAATTTAATTTTGTTTGGTATTTATGTTTAGATAAATTAGGCAGGGAGCATTGGACATTTCAAGAAAATATTGTTTGCTTCTCCTTTTTTAATACTAAACCAAACTTAGTTTCAAAAACTAAATAAAAACTTGTAAAGTCAATAATTCAGACAAATCAAGTATATTAGGATCAGTTTTATTTATTAAATTTGGCCCAAACATCTTCTGATTTATTCATGCTAGTTCAAATTATCAATTTTATCATTTGTTAATTTTAATTTATTTTTTAGTTTTTACATTAAAATTAATTATTTTTAGTCTATAAAAAATATAAAATATTTTTTTTGGAATACTTAAAACATGTAAGAGACTCAACTTTTTTTTTAAAAAAATGTGGCTCTTAAAATTTTAAAATCAATATCAAAATGCATTTCAAGTATTATTTTGGGATATTTAAAGATTGAAAATAATAAGAAAATGACAATATAAATATTTTTTATTTTTTAACAAAATATCTATAATAATATATTCAAATTTATAGTATTTTAGTATAGAATAACCTAAAAATTTAGAAATTAATTAAGATTTATAATATTTTATATTTTTTTAAAAATGTACCTTTTTATTTGGGTATTCAAGCAAGCCTGAACATGGTTAGACTTGGCTTGAATTTTTTCAATATGTTGGAACCAGCCTAAATGGGTTCGAACATACAAAAATACATAATTTTTCTAAACATAGCCCCAATTTTTTGGGAGAATTATATATTCCTTCCGTTTAAAAATATAAAGTATTTTTGATTAAATCTCTTTTTCTAATAAAGTAGTTACCTACTTTTAAACTAATCTTATCTTTTTATCTTTTCATATTTACCTTAAATACTCTACGATAAATATAAAGTCATTTATTAAGAGCGGCACTTTTGAAAAAAAGCAATAATTACATCTCAAAAAATTAAAAATGCCTTATATTTTTAAACATCTAACTCCTTAGAAAATACTTTATACTTTTTAAACGAGGGAGTAAGTAATTAATTAGTAAACTAAGGCCATTGACGAAATGGTCTTAGTTTAGTTATTAATAGATTTTATAATAATTAATTTTTTTGTATAAGATTTTAAAGTAATTCTTCCTAAATTTTACAAGTTTATTTGAATTAGCCCAAATTATTAACTCTAAAAACTTGAGAAAATTTTCAGCAATCAAACGTATAATTATATAGTGCATTTTAATTGAGAAAAATGTAAATTTTAATTGAATGATGTATTATATGGGCATTAAAAAAATTAAAAAGATGCACCATGAAAAAAATAGTCAAGCAAAACTAAAGTGATTAAAGACCTACTTGACAACATGTTTTAAAAATATTTTTTTATTTTTCACAATAGAAAAATAAAAAAATTTGTTTAAGGACATGTTTTCAAAAAATGTTTCAAAGAATAAAAAATAAAATATTATTTAAAGAATATAAAAATAGAAACAATTTTTAGGGGTTTTAGAATTGTTGTTTTGAAAAATAAAGAAAAAAATACCTATTTTTATTATTTTTTTTCAAAATATATTTTATAAAATATTAACTTTTAGGATAATAAAATAAAAATAATTTCAAGCAAGGTTAATGCTTTCCTGATGATATTATATTAAAAAAATATATTCTTTGAATTGAAAAACGGTTACCGATAGCCTGTGAAATACCAAACTCGAGTATTGGCATTGGTAGCACCATGTCATGGCCTTGGAACTTTTCCTTTCCTTAAACTGTGCCGGCCTTAGCTTTGATCAACCTCTTGATCATGACTAAGTTAGCCAAACCCTCAAAGTAGGCAAAGAGACTTAAGAGGACTAGCACAAGTAGAGAGTAGATAGCTTGAATGAATGAACTTGAGAGCTTTATTACTTTGCTTGAGTGGTTACAAATGAGGGGTGAGGGGGTATTTATAGGCTTCTCTCTTTCTCTAGAAAATTCCCACCTCCTCAATGGATGGTTGGGATTTATTTAATCCAATAGTGTACATTCTATCTTTAAAAACATCTACAAGAAATATCTTGATATTTACAAGGAGAATTATAGAATGTACAAGAGAAGGATATCTCTAAAATAATCTATATACCTCAGGTGCTCTCTACACTATTCTAAAAATATTTAAGTCTTTTGAGGCTATACCAACATATTTCAGAAGACTCTAGTATCTTCTTGATTGTCCTAAATCATTTTAAAAATTTTTAAAATATTTTAATCTCATAAAGATTTTGACTTCATCACAACCAGCAGTGTGGGGACTAGCAAGTAGCAACTCATGTAAAAGCCAACGTGCAATCCAATCCATAAAGTTACTGTGAAAACACGGGCGCTGTGCTTAATGTTACGAAATGAAGTGATTTGACCCGACTAATAGCAAAACATAGATTTCAAAACCGTCATTTAGTATTATAATTTAGTTCAATTTTTTACCCTTCCAATCCGAGCTTGTGACGGTATACAACAGACACTGGATTTATATTATTTCCTAGATGGGGTATTATAACAAAATTGTTAATGTTAGATACGGATTTACAGATGATGCAAGACTTCAATATAGAAGCGCACACTAGCCCCAAGCGACTTCGTCGCTCTAATTTTGGATTTTGATGGATGTTGCCTTAAAAAGGGGATTGAGAGCCATTGAGGATACTAAAACTGGAAAACGACGTCACCCGCCGCGGAACAACAGGCATCAGGCGGGGCGGGGAGCTTCACCACGTTATTGCATGCCAAGAGGGCGTGGCAGCGGTTCCATGGAGAACCCATCTCAATGTGTCAGCTCCTCGAGTCTAGAGATTTCTCCTGTATTTATTATCGCCGCAAGCTATATCCAAAATCAATTCTCCCCAATATTTCTTCTTTTTAAATAAATAATAAATAGGACAATAGGTGAACAAGTAATTGCATCTATAGAGTAAGCAATAGTTGGCAAGAGAAGTAGCACATCACCGCCAGCAACACTGAAAGGAACGGAACAGCCTTCCGGTTGAAGATCTACTCACTTCTCCCTGCACCACGCTCCTCCTGACCACCATCGCCATTTAATTTGTAAGCTTTGTTTGTTTGTTTAAATATCTTTTCTTTCCAAAATTATTTTCTGCAGTGAAATCTCGTTGGTTCCCGATAATGAATCACCAGAAAAGCAATCCCATGCTTTTCACATTAAACGGAATCTCACAGAGCATTCTGGATAATCCTGTAATCATCCATATCATTTAATTCTCTCTCCTTCACAATTATAAACCGGGGTCTTTTTCCTATTGATCGTTCGTGATTAATCCTACGCTTGCTTAAATTCCGCCAGTCCTCTTAGTTTTCTCGGAAAAGAGAGAATAGGTATTGTTGATTTTCAGGTGATCGCATTTCTAGCCTGTCATCCCTCAGAATGTGACGGTATTGTTTCACTTGGTTTCAGTGAATGCGCTGTCATGTCAGTTTTATATATCACTGTTTGCGCTATATTCACCTGGTTTTCCCCGATGTTGCATTAGTTTCTGGACATCAAGGGGAGATTGTCATGATTCTAGCCTTAAACTCTATTTTTATTTGTAGTTAAATTGGTGATCCTCATAAGCAATTTATGAGTGTGATTGTTAATTATGTCTCTCGCTTTGATCTCTGTCTATGTGCTCTTGCTGATGCTTGATTGCAGAATTACTTATAACGTAGCCATTCTTCACAGTCAGTTCAAAGACACGGGATTGGCATTATATATTTGGCTTGTCAATTACTGAAAGCAGGTGCATTCAGATATTTAACTTTCTCTTGTGATGTGTGCTGGCAGACATATTGTCTTTGAGACCTGTTGGTTGAAAGAGAAGCAATCATGAGTTTCGTCTTCCGAGGGAGTAGAGGAGACATGGAAAGTGGATTTTCAGAATATGTTCCCGAAAGAACCACGATGGTATATATTGTTCCCTTGAACATCATTCAGTCTTCGTGACAATTTTCTTCCAACAAGCTCAGATTTTATTAATAGATTATTTGACCATAGCTCTTCTCCTTCTTCCCGTCAGCGTGTTCACCCGGCCCGGCCAGTAAATAGCAATACTCTAGCTTTTCTTATAACAGGTAATATAGTAACTTCTATGTATGATGCTTTCCCACTCCTTGAGAACGTTTCGTTAGTTCATAGCTGACGTGATTATTCTGCAGTTATCTTGCTATTTATGATATTGAACTCTCCCCAAATGTCACATTTTTTGGTAAGAAATCGCGAAGCATTTTATGCGACAATTTTAACTTTTGAGAAGCTTATATCATTTACAATTCGATAACCATGGATGCAATTGATCGTAGATGTGGCTCATGCTGGTTGTGTTTGTGATGGCCACAAGCCTGAGGATGTATGCAACTTGGCAACAACTTCAAGCTCAAGCAAGGGCTCATGCTGCAGCAGCTGAATTACAACTTCATGTGCCACAATCAATAGCAATTGCAACTAGAGGACGCTTGCAAGGACTGAGACTTCAGCTTGCACTTCTTGACCGTGAATTTGATGAGCTTGGTATCCTGCTTCAGATTTTTACTTTAACTTTTATGTGATTTAGTGTTCTTTTTAAGATCAAGGTGCCTCCAAAGTTCACGTGCTAGCAGATGAAGGTTCATGTAATTCTTTTTGTTCTTCCTTCATACTAAAGCAGACTATGAAACATTGAGGGCTCTGGACTCTGACACCGGTTCTAGTGCTACTTCAATGACTGATGAAGAGATAAATGCCTTACCTGTTCACAAATATAAAGTTCCTGTCCCAACAAAGTAAGTTTGTGGTAGTCTTTTCAAGAAAAATAATTGAATTAGGCAGAGGAAGGCCTCCCTTCTTGCTTGTGTTTGTGTAGTCTTCTGGGTTCTGTATAGGTTGGCGACTATCAACCTATCCTAATACATTGCTCTTTTAGGGTATGTTTGTATTCAGAAAACTGGACGGGTAGGGCAGGTTTTATTTAGATTTAAATCAATGGGAAGGTCTAAATAAAAGCCTTAATTTCCCTTTTACTGGAGAAGTTTGTTGGTTCAAGGAAGCGATGGACAGGTATTTATTCTTCTGGCAAAGACAGACATGCCTCAGTGAAGCTATAAAATTTGGCTTTGCCTGCGATTTTGAACTGATGCCCCCAATTGCCAATGTTGTTGAGAGAAAAGTGAGATCTGGTGTTAATCCTTGGTTAATTATTGTTTTAAATTAAATAATATGCAAAAGCAACATAATTGGTAGGTGTTAAGTTGCTCTTGAAGGACTGGCTGATCGGCTTACTTGAGGACGGTCAGAAAAGAAGTAGCAATTAGAAGGTTCTGAAAATAATACGTTCATAAGCATTAAGAAATCAGGATAATACGTTCGGATTCTCATTGTAAGTTGCTATAATAATTTTCGTTCATCGCCTGCCATGTTCCTATATGAAATACTAACTCATGAAAATGATGTGACCCAAAATTTGTGTCTGTGAACACTCAACAGGGATGGCTCAGCTGGGTTGGCATCCTCTTCATGTTCAACTGAGGTAAACAACTCTATCACCTCTGTATTTTGTTTAGCTTCGTGATTCTTTCCATTTTATGGTGCTACGAAGGCGATTGCTAGCAATGATGATGCAAATGCTCACTTCTACTCCTGTTTGGAAGCTTTATTCTCTCCGTGGTGATGCTATTGCTTTAATAGAATTTTGAGTAAAACCGGAAAAACACTTAACCATTCTATGCAAGTCTCAAAACCGGACCTGTGACATTTTTCAATTACAATTTCATATGTGTAACTGCAATACTAGCTAGTCTTGATATAATTTTTTTGTTGTTCTATTCTGTTTTAGATATTTACAGATTATGCTTGTGGGTATTGTAGAGTAGAACCTTGGCCGAGATCTGTTAGGAAAAATTGTAGCCTCAAACATCTATTTGATAAGGAAAATGGTAGAAATATGTGTGTGTTGCTTATGTTTAGTTGTTAGGCCTATTATAAGATAAGATCGAACCAAACGTGATGAAATAAAAGGATAATACTGAAACAGGACGGGTTCTCGCTTAATATTGACATATGCTCTTTAATATCTAATTCTAATGATGTTAAAGCAAGCAGGATAATGGAGGAACAGAGGGAAATGTGAATGGCTCAGAAGATGAACTAACATGTACTATATGTTTGGAACAAGTTAAGGGAGGGGAACTAGTTCGTAGCTTGCCATGCTTGCATCAGGTTCGGCCCCTGGCTACTGTATCTGAAGTTTTCATGCTTGATCAAATTGACATGCTCTTTTTTCCCCCCTTAATTCTGAATTTGTTTTGCTTCTCTTCTTGCTGCATGACTCGTTTGATTTGAAAGAGGATCTCAGAGCCCTTTCAAATGGTGATTATAAATATGTGTGTGACTTGCGTTTAAGTTATTTATTATTCACATTGCTCTGTATGTTTGCGTTGACTCAGTTTCATATGAACTGCATCGATCCGTGGCTGCGACATCAAGCAAAATGCCCTGTGTGTAAATTTAGGATGGGGTCGGGATCTCAGGGAAACAGGGGGCAGAGTGGGTCTGAAGGCTTAGATATTGTGTAGCATTCTTCAAATGCGTGGTATAAACTTGTGGATGTGTACGTACCATTGTATTTCGTGTTTAGATGAAGAATGAAATGTGTGTATCCCTTCGTAATTCGCATGATAAGAAGGTATTTGATTGATGTTTCTCTCTCCCTTGTAGTTTTGCGCGTTACATTGCAATAGCACGAGTATTGCTGTTTCAAAATTCCACGGACAACAGACAAAAGTTGTATGTTTTTCAGAAATACATGAGAAAGGCCAAAGCAAAGCAAACCTAAAACTAAAATGATATTGAGAGTGACTAAATCTATTTGTCGATGTAAGTAATTTGTTAATAGATTTTTATAAACATTTTTTGACTTAAAGACAAGTTCAAGCCGTGAGCTTTGAGACTTAATTTGTCTAAATTTTTTCAAATAAAAAACAATATTCAGGGCATGATCTTCACGTAAATCTTGACGTAAAAGCGCCTTCCAATGGGTAAAGGACTTGGTGAAAAGCTTATACTCACTTTTTTTTTTTTTAAAGATAATCAACGGGGCAAAAAGACCAAATTGTTGTTTCTATCATGTCTCCGTCAATGCTCCTTTAACAATTTCTATTCTTGTTTTACTTTTTTTTAACGAAGAAAAATAAATAAATCTTGATGAAAAATGACAAAAGAGATTTATAAAATAAAATAACTATTTTAAAGTCTCTATGAATTTATTTGATATTAATTTTTTTGACAAACTGATAATAATAATTCAAAAGTAAATTGTAATTTCAAAATAATAAATAGCTACACTAAAATAGTATAGAAAATGACTATTATTTTTAAATTTTATTTAACAAGTTGATCTTTTTTATGATTTTTCATTTCATATGTAAAATAGTTTAAATATATGATAGTTGCCTTTTTTATTATTTTTATCATGTTAAATAGAATATTAGATGTCTTTCCTAATTACAATTTCTAGGAAATTTAACCGACCAAAATAATACTATTCTAATTCCGTAACAAAATATTTTTAACTCTTTAATCATTGTTTTTAACATTTTATTAGCTATATGTCAATATTTATCTAATAATACCGTTCAAATTAAGCTTGGAAATAATTATTGATTGAATATTAAGAATAAAAAAAATGGTAAAAGTTAAAGGTCAAAATCCCTAAGAAAAAAGTTGTAATATAAATCCTGAACTACTAATATTTTACTCTTATCAATCCTTATCATCAGTTAGTGTTGTCTATTTAGTAAACTGAGCGAACAGTCTTGCCATATTATTATCATCATTAAATTTCGGTTATAACATTGTTATAAGAAAAAAAAAATCGGTTAAACAGGCCCACGTGGTGTAGTACAAGCGATCCAATGCTTAACCCAGAAAAGTCAAATTGCAGTACAATCTAAATAGCACCAAAACGAAACCAAAAATGTGATATTATACAAAGCACGTTAGCCACTCAGGTGTACGACATTCGTAGGCTCCCATGGCTGCCCAAAGGTCAACGCTTCTGTTCCTTTACCTCATTGGCTGGCACTTAAATCCGATCAAAGCTCACGGAGGCGATGACCATGGCATCGACGGAGAGACGGCAAACTTGCGTTCAAGGGGTCTGGTCTTAGTGAAAGTATGGTGTTTGATCATTTTACTATCGAGCACCTTCGCCAGTGGCATGTCGCCGTACTTTTTCCGGTGGAACGAGACATTTCTTCTTCTGGGAACTCAATTCGCTGGTGGGGTTTTCTTGGGAACCTCTATGATACATTTCTTGAGCGATGCCAATGAGACCTTTGGCGATCTCACCACCAAAACATACCCTTTCGCTTTCATGCTGGCTTGTGCGGGCTATCTCCTGACCATGCTTGGCGATTGTGTAGTGATTTATGTGACTGGTAATCAGGATAGGGAAGCCAAAGTGTTGGAACTGGAAGGGGGAAGTACCCCACAAGAACAAGCCCAAGAAGTTGCATTGGCGGATAACCCCATTTTTTTCAAGACTTCTAATGTGGGAGACACCATTCTTCTCATCCTTGCCTTGTGTTTTCATTCGGTTTTTGAGGGTATTGCAGTCGGAGTTTCAGGTATTTCGACACACACACACACACACACTTGTCTTTTAATTTATGGAAATTTCTTGTTGATTTCCTCCAGGGAACTTGTCATACCAATGCTCTCCCTTCCCTATCTCAGCAAAGTATCAATTACATGGGGGTGTGCAAGATGAGTGATTTAAAAAAAAAAAAAAATGAAAACCTAACACACGCATCATACTACTTTTACTACAACATCACTCATATCTTTGACAATTTTCAATTTCCTGAATATGAGCATCTTGGGTAATTAAGTTTGCTGCCTTCGACAGCATTTGGTCTTTCACTAGCGGCGAACGGACAAGTACTCTAGCAATATAGAGGAGGGAGCAATCAATGTTGTGAGGGAGCCATGGAGGACACCGATTTGAGCTTCAAAGAGATGAAAACAGTGTAGAAAAGAGAAGAATATCCTTAAAATATGTAACACATGAATCATCATCAGTTAGTGGTTTTTAAGGAGACTCCCTCGACAGCGTACGTAGTTCACTAGTTTGATAAGTTCAGTCATTTGATTCGACTAGGCCCAGTATAGCAGGAGCACGACGTAGTAGCCTAGGACATAATTAAACCTGAATGCATGTCTTGTATATAGATCTAACAAGGTAATAAATGAAATCTATACGAGATAAAGGTGCACCAAAAACACGGTAAGGTTAGTTAATGAGAACTCATAGCCCTTAGCTTTATGTACTTGGAATATAGATGGTTAACTAATTTCTAAACAAAAATAATAAAATAGGGAGCAAGGGGGAAGCATGGAGGAACTTATGGACCATATCGTTGCACAAGATATTTGCAGCGATAGGGATGGGAATCGCTCTGCTGAGGATGCTGCCAAAGAGACCGCTTCTGACAACTGTGGCGTATTCCTTTGCATTCGCAGTCTCAAGCCCTATTGGTGTGGGAATAGGAATCGCCATCGAGGCCACGGCAGAGGGACGCACCGCAGATTGGGTGTACGCAATCTCGATGGGCCTTGCTTGTGGGGTTTTCATATATGTCGCTATCAATCACTTGATATCCAAAGGCTTCAAACCCAGCAAAAAGAGCAGTTTCGGCACTCCTTGGTTCAAGTTTCTTGCTGTGCTTTCTGGGGTCGCTGTTATAGCCATTGTCATGATATGGGACTGATAAATGAATATATGTTATTGGGATGATCTGTGGGTCCATGTTCTGTATATGTGATGCTTCTTTGTTCATCAGATGTGTTTAAGCTCATTTCTTGGGGATTCTAAATCGTAATGTTATGTATAAAGATCATGTACGTTAACTTATCTACGTTTGGAAGGAAAATCGTAACGATCTCCTCATTTTTATTGTCGTTGCGCTCGTGATTGTGCATATATTCTGCATCACTTTGCTTCAATCATTCCACAGGTTAGACAGTATGGGATGTGCTGATCATGTGGAGAGGGATGAATATATATATATATATATAACGTGGGAATAAACTTCTGTAGTTCGATCGCCAGAATATTTCCAAAACTTTAGCTCATACAGTTTGCCGTTACGGTCTTAATTACAAGGGGTTTGAGAAACATCTCTCTCTCTCTCTCTCTCTCTAAGATTCTCATATCGACAATAGAATTTGATCTCAAATTTACAAACATTTCTTTGCTTGTGTGATCTAATATAATCAAGGACACCCAGTTTATACATTATATTCAGGTATTATACATGCATTATTCGTTTTCAATAAAAAATTTGTTAGTTTGTTCAAGCCATCAAAAAACCAAAAAGGTCAAGATAAATCAATAAAAACTTTTATTATGGGTCTATTTTTTACTTATATAATTATATAAATTCAAGTCTAATATAATCAAGGACACCTATGGCTTATATACATTATATTAATATTCGTTTTATCAAAAAATTTGTTAGTTTGTTCAAGCCACCAAAAAACCAAAAAGTTCAAGATAAATTAATGTAAACTTTTATTGTGGGTCTATTTTTTTTACTTATATAATTATATACTCCCTGAAATGTTTCTTTTGACATTATCAGGATAATATTCACACAATGTTGTGATAATTAGAATTAAATAAAATCTTTTAAAAAAGTTACCACAACTCAAGGGTTTGATGATAATTAATTTAAAACATTGAAATTTAAAAAAAACCTTTTTTAAAATATAATTTGAGCTCAAACCATGGTAAAAAATTAATCAATAGTAAACACAGAAATATGAAAAACAAACCATGTCAAAATTAGGCTGAAACGCTAATCTTCTACAATTCTGGTCCGTCCACCACGGCATAAGGCATGCTCACCGTGGCGGATGGCACAAAAGGACAAGTCCCTTGAAGGCCTCTTGCTATCTAAAATATAATTTGAGCTCAAACCATGGTCAACAACCACGTGCTGTAGCGCTCACCCACTGTCATAACGATAAATTGCTATCATGACAGCCCTCCGAACTTCTGAAGGGCACCATTTCGCCATTTGATGTCTGATTTGAACAGTTCAAGCGTCCACACGAAGCTCTTTGAACTCTCTATTTAATGGCACTAGTTTCACACTCAAATAATCATCCATTTAAAAGATAGATAACTGACTCCAAAATGATTCGTTTTCATCTTAAAACATACATCAAGGGTGTCCAACTCACAATACCAAATGCCATTAGCCCTCGAGGCACTTTGACCACCTCAAATAGATCACACATAACATGACAATTCAATCGTAACAAACAATTAAGTATTCATATTCAAAATGACCATTAAAACTCCAATTCACAACAATATAAAGGCGTGGATAAATTCTAACACACATGTCACTTGATCATTTTGGTACATAAATCTCTTCAAATTCTTCACTTGTAATGGTAACTTGGCCAAGCACACAAATTTAATCCACAACATCAATTTTGAACTAAGATATGCACACTTATCATAAATTCATACAAGTGATATCCAAAATAATATTATGTTCCTAAGTTGGCAATATATAATGGCAATATTCATTACAAACCCAAAAGAGAAAGGGGAAGAGCTATATTACAACACTCTTCACTCTTCAATTGCCCCTTCCTTCCCTTTGTCCTTACCGAAATCATCACTTATAAAAATATAACCACAGGGTGAGATAAACATTTCAGTAACAGAATAATTCACTATTATTAATTAACATATACAACCATAAGGGAGTAAAACTATGGAACTTCAAAATATACATTTAGCATATCACCACATACTCTTTTCATCAATATAAATCTTTTACCTCTAGCATGATCATTCTACTATCCGAGCCTTTATATCATCCCTACTATAACCATAGGCTTTTGGACCAAGTGCACATTTATAATAATCTGAGCTCACCTTCAGTGGTAGGATTACTCGGCCAAAGGTGTCCTATCTCACTTTTAGACTATAATTTCTCCTTATTGCACATGAATCGAGGTGTTGTTACTCCAACACCGCATTATTGATGCTAAGGAGTGTTACTCTCTAACACCGTATCTCATATGGATACTAAAGAGAAAATATCCAATATCGTGTCTCACTAGATATTAAGGAAATACATGTTATATGGACTTTCACTACTCCTTCCTACGAGTGAACTCCTACCCCCTAATATGATTATGCCCACACTCAACATATATATCACATTTCAAATTTCTCAACTCATTCATATATAACTTTCATCATACCTATCATTTGCAAATAGATTTTCATGCGCAAAATTACATTTCACAATATGCAAGGTTATCAAATCTCAAGTTCAAATCCACATATATACTCATAAATAGTTAAGTAATATAATCAATTAGTGTAAATTATTCCATTACCTTAATCTTTTGTCACATACAAAAGGATTGTTGTGGTTCAATATTAGCTCCACACATTCTATAAATACGATATAGCTCAAGTAATGCTCAATCTACACAATCAAGTGACAATCATCAATTATCACTCTGGATAATTTCAAATTCTCTAGGTTATTAGTGTCTAAAATATTCAAATTTCTTTTCTGACAACACCAATCATTCCCAAACACTCTAGCCATCTTATTAAACATCTTAACACACCAAATTCACTGATCAATATCCCACATTATCTTCAAATCCTTAAATTATATTCAAGGTTCGTCCAAACCCTTACAAAAAATTCCTAATCACCACAAAACTCATAAAATTAAGATTGGAGGCTTGATTTAAATCTCCAAGACATTAAATAAATCAATGTGTTTGATCTAAAAAATTAAAATCAAAGCTCCCATTGCCCCACTAAATCCAGATTTTTGCATAAAAAAGGAAGAGAGAGAAGAAAGGAAGGCTTACCCAATATATATGAAGCTTGAACGATTTCCAAAATCATGTTGGAAGCAAGCCCTAATAAGCATAAGTCTCTCTTCATCGCTGCTCTTGAATTCCTATTTTCTCTCTTTTGTTTTTCAAGTCTAATTCACGATTTGATAAGTGCAGATTTTGCATGTGTATCGCAGCGCATGGCACAGAAAATTTCATAAAATTTTAAACTCCCTTCCGTGTCATGGCCTGCTTGAACATCAACCTAGTTTTTTTTCTAAGGTTGTCCAAGAATTTAAAAACCATATTAGTCTCCCATAGACCTCGCTAAATCAAAAATTTATTTAAATTGATCAAATTACCCTTGAAAATATTGATAATTTCTAATGGAAAACTTAGGATATTACACTCTCTCCTTTCAAAAATATAAGGCATTTTAAGGAGTTGGATATTAAAAAATATAAGGCATTTTTAATCTGTTGAGGTGTAATTATTGCCTTTTTCCTAAAAGTACCCTTAATAATGATGACTTTATATTTATTATAAGATATTTAATAAGAATAAATATGAAAAGATAGGATTAGTTGAAAAGTAGCTAATTCTTTATGGGGGATGAGATTTGATTAAAAATGTTTTATATTTTTAAACTAAAGGAGTAGTTTGGAAGTCTAATGTAATCAATGACATCTGGCTTATACATCTTACTATTCATTTTCAATAAAAAATATTTGTTAATTTGTTCAAGCTATCAAAAAACCAAAAGGCTCAATATAAATTAATATAAACTTACTTTTTACTTATATAATTATTGATAGCTTGAACAAACTAACAAATATTTTTTATTGAAAATGAATAGTAATATGTATAAGCTAGATGTCCTTGATTATATTAGACTTCCAAACTACTCCTTCCGTTTAAAAATATAAAGCATTTTTAATTGAATTTCATCCCCAATAAAGTAATTACTTATTTTCACACTAACCTTATCTTTTCATATTGACCCCTATTAAATACTCTATAATACATATAAAGTCATTGTTAGTAAGTATACTTTTAGAAAAAAGACAATGATTACACCTTGAAAGATTAAAAATGTCTTACATTTTTTAACATTCAATTCCTTAAAAAATGTCTTACATTTTTAAATGGATGGAGTATTATTTTTTCAATTGTGAATTGAAATTAAAACTTATGTATATGTAATTTAATTTATTCTTATCCATATATGAAAAGTAAAATACAATGTAATTTTTTAAAAATTGTATTACATAATTTCAGATATCTATTTTTTTCATAAATTAATTTTTTATGTAATTTTTAATATATAATAATTAATAAGATAAAAAACGTAAACATTTTATGGAAAAAGAAAAGATAACATGTATAAAAACTTCAAGACTCCTGACACAATATTTTAGTTACTTCCATCTAATATTATTTTTTTTTTCAGCTGAGACGTGAAATTTATGTGCAATCTCAGGGGTTGATTCAAAATTCAAATTGTTTGTCACTTTTGGAGTATTTATAATTTTTCAAAATATTTCTGTTTTTAGGATTTCAATAAATCATTAATTTTTTATTTTATCTTTTTAGGATATATATTCTTGGAAAGATACTATTACATTAATTTTACTATAATGTAGGTTATCTAATCATTTTTTTTGCGCGTTCGAAAGAGGATGAAGTGACAAATATTTTATTATGGAAGAGTACTATTTTGCTGTAACACCATGGCACATTGGTACGTACTGTTATGATATTTAAATTAGATTTAAGGTTATTTATAAGTTTCATGTCAACTTACTATTACATTTCTTAAGGATGCTGTTTCTGCCAATTTCACGTTACTTGTGTTTGCAAAAAAAAAAAAAAAAGGAGAATGATATTAAGCATCTCATGAAAGAATTGATGTCAAATGAGAATTTAATCAAATTTTAGATTTTCATATTCAGTACTCATCCTCCTATACAGTGGCAGAGCCACGTTGGGGTAAGTGAGTGCAAATGTATCCTCTCACTCTGAAAAAAATTATAAATGAAACATGTAAAATTTATAACTTTATACCTCTTATTTTAATATTTTACTCTCTTTGAACTAAATAAAAAAATATTTAGATTTAAAAATCTATTAAATATATAATAATTTAATAATTTAAATAAGATATAAAGAACTTATTTATAATAAAATTTTATATCAACTTATTCAATATAATTTTTTAAAATAAAAAATGATAATAAATTTATTTATATTATTATAATTTTAATCTTAGCATAATTATTATTATTTTTTAAAAAATACTAATTTTTCATTAAATTACTATGCACCTCCTGTCTTAGGATCCTGTCTCCGCCACTGTTCCTATATATTAATGTGTTAGCACTGGAAATCTTTACCAAATTATAATCTAGTAGATTAACTTTTTGAAAAATTTCTTTAGTTGTCATTATTTAAAAAAGAAGAAGAAGCGCGGAATCGGTTTAAGTATTTTCTATGAGAAAACTAATATAATTAACGCCCCTTCAGTAACGAGAACATTCAATATTATTAGTGAAAACAATTTCAGTCACAACCCAAGGATCATGTATAATTCTCTATGATATATAGTATATATATACTGTAGCACTATACTATTCTAGACTAATCGCATTAAATAAAAAATTCTGGCAGTCAATTGATTATTGATATGGAAAGAATATTTAGAAGCCAACTAATGAAAAAAGAGAGAGAGAGAGAGAATTTTGTAAAGGTGAAGAACCGTACTATCTTTCAAATTTAAATATAAATAATAAGGACATGAAATGAATTCAAGGATAACCCAACAAAGAGAAAAAGAAAGAAATGAGATATGAAGAGAGCCAGATAGGATCCACTGCGGTGGGTCCACCTCATATTCAATTTTTTCCCACTGGGGATTTCTCAGTGAATCGGGACCGACATAAATCACCAATAGGCAGGATTTTTGGACAATAAATGAGCATTAATTGCTATGCTCCCAGGGTGGCTTACTTTTTGTGATAATTAATGTGGGAGGCAGCAGACACACCCTAAACTAGGAAGGATTAATTTCCAAGAAATAAATAAAAAGCAGTGAGCCCAATTCCATTGACTCATCTATCATATTGGGCGATTCTATGTAATCCTCCAATCTCTTTCACACCCTGAATTGAGAGAATCAGAGCACTCAACTTCAAATTAAATACTGTGTCAATAAGAAATTGGCCGCTGGGTTCCTTAAATTGCACAATTAGTCACAAATCTCCCCTTCGCCAGCACAAAGCTCGTTGAATCTTAACTCACAAGTCGCCATCGCTACGTACGGGCAGGTATATCCGTATATGTATGTGGTCATTAATATAAATTCAATTGGTTAACTATTAAGGTTAACATCACAGTCCATGGATTGCTGTCGACGGTTCTTCAATTAATTGATGTTGTTGAGGCTAATCCTATCCTAGACATTAATTAGGAGCAACGATATAGTGAAAGTTAATTGAGGGGAATGGCAAAGACTTGGAGAAGAGCTTTGTCACCTGAAGATCGAAGAGGTGGGTAAAGTGTCATTCTATGTCCTTTCTTATATCTCTGACCCGAATTAATCACTTCCTAAAGGCACTGTTTGGTTGAGAATGGTGCAATCACCCACCAGTCTCACGTCCAATTTCAGTCCTTTTTTTTAACGACATGTCATTAATTCCTGACTCTAGCTCAGCCTCAAATCGTCTCTCAAACAGTATGCCTGCCTGCCTGCCTGCCTGCCTGCCTGCCTTGCTTAACAAGTCTAAATGGCTTGATTTTGAAATTCCCTGTTTTTTCCCCACTCTTCTTCGTTCTTGTTTTAAAATCCCCCTCAGCAAGGAATTGAAGTATAGATAGATGTAGATGACGGATTCTATTCACTAGCTATCTCTCAACAAAAGTCACGAAAATTACCAAAATGCCTCTCCGTCTGCATTCAATAGCTCTCCATATCGATCGGGATTATTTATTTATTTATTTTTTTAAACTAACTAAAGTCTAGTTTGATTTATGTTTCATACTTGCAACTCTTTGCTAGAAAATAAAACCACAGCTGATGCTCCGCAAACTCTTGATCTTTTTCTTTCTAGTTTTTTTTTTTTTTTTTGTAAGCAAGCTCACCATCGAAAACGATGATAAAGATGTCATTTGTAAACATAAAAATTCATAAAATAGCTATTTATTATGTTAGCATATTTAAAGAGACATCGTCGTCAATCACAAAATGGATCAAGCTTAATTAATTAGTCCAAAGCAGGGTACTCAAACTAATTTAGCCTTCCACTTTTCAAGCAAATCCTTCAAAAATTACTCTATTATATATCGTATTCTCGAAACCCTAAAACAAATATATACTTGTTGGGGGTTTCTTTGTATAATGCATGTGTAGAAGAATTCAGCCATAGCTGATAATAGTTAAGCTTCTAGCTAGTACCGTCAATTTTATAGCTCGAACCGCATCATCTATCTTCTTATATCAGCTACTTTCAAACACCTCCTTCTGATCATATCGTTCAATCCATATAAATTTCTTTTACTGGCTCGAGTTAGATTTATGGATACCAAGTGGTAGCATCCTTCCCAAATTAAACGTAAAGTTTTGGCTGAAATTCATGGTATAATAAGGGCTTGCTTGCCTTAAAAAATGTCAGATTTTACATTATGGGGGCAAACAAGGAAAAGCTGCACTTTGATGCTTGCTCTGCCTAAAAAAATGTCTGTTGTAAATTTCATTAGTTCTGATATGGATGGTATAACCGTTATTGTAAAAACGTGTCAATGACTTGAGTTTCAGTTTTCACATTAAAATATAATCTATTCTGGAAAAGTAAAATTCAAAGGGTATTGAAAACGATGACAAGAATGAAGTATCAAAAGGAAAAAAAAATAAAAATAAAAATAACGACACTCCAGAACTAGAAGATACGTATAGAGGACGACCAATAAGCAGCGTATATTAGCTAGGTAAAAATCTTTTCGAGGAGTTTTGGAGTCCCGATCTTTCGGAATGCTTGGTTCCTAAACCAGGAAATTTATGAGATACCTAACCGATCACCAAACGCTACTCGATAATTCAGTTGTATATAACCCAAGTCTCTTATAACTTTCTCGCAACTAATATCACATAATTATCATCTCCGCTTGTAGTCAGAGGCAGAAGCATCTGACTCTTCAAAAAAAAAAAAAAAAGAAAAGAATGATCCCTACCTCACTTCATTCAATGCCAAGTTTCTCCGTGGCATTGCTCTTCGCCACCTGCTGCTTCCTTTGGACGTTCTCTAACGTTGCTCTCGCCACTTCAAGCCATGCAGGCATCACAAGGCACTACAATTTCCATGTACGAATCTCTCTACATATATGCTAGAAATGAACAAGGTTGATTCTCTCATGTTGAATATGATCCCTTTCTTTTTGGCTGCAGGTAAAGTTGAAAAACGTTACCAGGCTATGCCACACAAAGAGCATGGTAACGGTGAATGGAATGTTTCCAGGGCCTGGTGTTGTTGCCAGAGAAGGGGACAGGTTATTGGTCAAGGTGGTCAATCATGTTGCAAACAATATCACCATCCACTGGTAATGTAATATCGAACATGAGCTTCAATATTCTCCTGTTAAGTAACGTAATGGGTAGATAAAAGAATGTAGTAGAATGGTGAATGTCGATGAGGGAGTTGATATGAGGCATATTGATTAAAGAATAATGGGTAAAACAATTACAGGCACGGAGTGAGACAGCTGAGGAGTGGATGGTCGGATGGGCCGTCGTACATAACTCAATGTCCAATTCAGACGGGGGAGAGCTATGTGTATAACTTCAGCATTGTCGGCCAAAGAGGAACCTTGTTCTGGCATGCTCACATCTCCTGGTTAAGGGCATCCCTCTATGGTCCTCTCATCATTCTCCCTCGCCGTCACGAATCCTATCCTTTTCCCAAACCCTACAAGGAACTCACCATCCTCTTCGGTACTTGTCCTACCTACTCGCTGCATATCATCTTCATGCTTTCATTGAATTTCTTGGTTTCTGATTATTGCTATTGTAATGTGTAGGAGAGTGGTGGAATGCGGATCCAGAGACTGTTATATCACAAGCTCTTCAGACAGGTGCGGGCCCCAATGTCTCCGATGCCTACACCTTTAACGGCCTCCCTGGGCCCCTCTACAATTGCCCTGCTAATGGTATTCTCCCTCATCCCTCAAACCACAACAGAATTCTCAATATCCTCCTTTTCTTATTTTTCTGGAAAATTTTTATAAAGGATTTGATGTTGATGATGATGGGCAGACACGTTGAGGATAAAAGTGAAAGCAGGAAAGACGTACCTGCTCCGACTGATCAACGCTGCGATCAACGACGAGCTCTTCTTCCGAATAGCCGACCACAGCCTTACTGTGGTGGAAGCCGATGCAACTTACGTCAAGCCCTTCACTTCCGACACCATCCTCGTAGCACCCGGCCAGACCACAAACGTCCTTGTTCCCACAAAACCTTTCCACCCCAACGCCACTTTCTTCATCCTAGCCAGGCCCTACTTCACTGGAACGGGCACTTTCGACAATTCCACTGTCGCTGGCATTCTTGAATATCAACACCAAAACCCATCCAACACCAACAATCTTCATCTTCCCCTCTGGAAAACCGCCCTTCCTGCTATCAACGACACTTCTTTCGTGGCCAATCTCAGCACCAACTTTCGGAGCTTGAACAGTCCGAAGTACCCAGCCCACGTTCCCCAGAAGGTGGACAGGCACTTTCTCTTCACCGTGGGCCTTGGGAGTAGCCCGTGTCCGAGAAACCAAACCTGTCAGGGGCCCACTAACACAACCAAATTTCAGGCTTCCGTGAATAACATATCCTTCACCCTGCCTTCCGTGGCCATCCTGCAGCAGCACTTCTTCGGGCTGGCCAAAAATTACACCCCTGATTTCCCGGCTTTCCCGCTCACTCCGTTTAACTATACGGGCACTCCTCCTAAGAACACTGCCGTGAGCTACGGAACGAAGCTCCTGGTCATAGCTTTTAATACAAGCGTGGAGGTGGTATTGCAGGACACTAGCATTTTAGGAGCCGAGAGCCATCCCTTGCATCTTCATGGGTACAATTTTTACGTCGTGGGTCAAGGTTTTGGGAACTTCAACCCCGAGACAGATCCACGAAAGTTTAATCTTATGGACCCTGTTGAGAGGAACACTGTTAGTGTGCCTTCTGGGGGTTGGGTCGCAATACGCTTCTTGGCGGACAACCCGGGTGGGTATTATATATTCTTCTATCCCTGTCCACCATGAATGAAATTTTGTCATTGCCAAGTCAATAATTGATGTCTAGAATTTGACGTTATGGGATGAGTATTATTTGATTTGATGCTCGGGGAATGAATGAAACAGGGGTGTGGTTGATGCACTGCCACTTCGACGCGCACCTGAGTTGGGGATTGAGGATGGCTTGGATTGTGGAAGATGGGAAGCTCCCTGATCAGAAGATGCTTCCTCCGCCGCCCGATCTTCCCAAGTGCTGATTTCTATGGTTTCTTTATATATCCCCTGACAAACTTTCTTCATCTCTTGCACTTCTTTTCTCTCCCTTTTTTGGTTTAGGTTATGGGATTTTGCCATGGCTTCTTTTATCTTCCCCCCCTTTCCCGAGCTGTTCAATAAGATTGAAGAAATGACGAGAATTGGTGTTCAACTTGTGTTTTTACGTGTTATCAGTTGGATGTTCCGTCCTCGCACCTGACTCTTGAAGGAAATTTCGTGTACGTATTAGATGGTGTCTCCAAGAATGTGTCTATTTTTCAACAACAACCAAAACAAAAAAAAAAACAAAAACAAAAACGAAACAACTGATGAATATGACATTAGTTGATACTTATATAGTATGTTCCTAGAAAAAGAATGCCTTATTTTATTTAAAGACGACCTTAATTTTAAGGAGCAATTTTTGTGGATGACGAGTATGGAGTTAGTGGCCTTGACTTGATCTCTGACTTGTTGCTTTTATAAAATAAATATAATTTTTTCAAATCATTTTAATTCAAGTTGGGCTGGAGTCTCAAATAAAAATTACAATTCCCGTACAAATATTGAGTTAGCTTTTCGACTTTTGACCATTATAAATCCAATTCCGATTCTAATAAATACAGTAAAATACTCAAGCCTTCTGTATCTGCATCTGCATCTGTGACCCAAAAAAGAGAGATACTCGAGCCGCGAGGTATCCGTTCAGCAGGTTGGTCTTCCTTGACTCTTCCATCGAAATAAGCACTCTTGACATGTTATCATCTCGCTGACTCCCCAACCCCATTGTATAGGGGAAGAGTTTCATATATTCTTTCATCATGATTCAATTTATTTCCATGTAAACCGTAAACGTGAGCGATGAAGGGACAGCTGCTTCACAAATATAAACATGAAGGAGACCTATTAAGTATTAATATGGAAGAAAATGTAAAGAATATATAAAAATAAAGCTTCTGTAAAAAAAACAAAAAGAAAAAGAAAAAACTGACGGGTCGTCAGATATTATTAGCGTTAATCTTGAAATCTAAAGCGAAGTCGATGCTTCGGGTCAATTCTCACCATTCGCTTTCTCTTCATTCCTTCTTTCTCTGTCATGGAGCTTCTATGTGACCAAAAGATCAACTTAATCAGTGAATTTGCATTTTTTTCAGCTGGGTCTTGCTATAGTTAAATTGTAACGCCTGATCAAAGCGATTTCGCGAGAAAAGCATGGACCAGTTAGTAAGAAGAGAAAAGGAAATCTTGATTTCCAATCGATGATCATATTCCCACGAACTTCAAAAATGAATGGCTATGAGGTGATGTTGCTTCAAATTGCAAAACCCCCCTTGAGGGTATCGTAGAAGGCAGGGGAAAGAACGAAAGTATGAACGAAGTCATGTAAGTAAGTCGACGTGGTGACTTTTTGGACCCAACGCGTCGTTCCGATGTGTGGGAAAAGCAAGGAATGTGGCTTGCATTTCCTAGGCAGATCTGAATACTATTTTATTATATTTGGCGTGTCCAAAATCCTCCAGAAGTTGAAGAGAATCTACCTCTCCTCCGCCAAAAAGAAAGACCTCGCCTTCTGAACCAAAACATAGAGAGAGACTGAGAGAAAGTGGGGGCAAAACACAGAATCACAGAGTCAGACACGGGATATTGACACATGATGAGAAAGGAGAGGTATGGCAATAAATCAATGTGCAGTGTAAGTAAAACCTTCAACTCAACTCAGCCGTCATTACAATGGAATCTATATTGAAAATGAGAAAGAAAAAAGGGTGGATCTATATGAGTTAAAGCCACAAAATGTGAGGATGTCCCGTTCTGATATATACTCGCTTCAAGAATTAATCTCTATGCTTGTGCCAGCAGACTAACATGGCAACACAGCGCCTAATGATGTAAAACCTGGCTTTGTGTTCCTTGGCTAGATCGGTGCATTTTTTGCCTATAGAGGAGGAGTTCTTTTGGGAGAAGCTCCTGGGGAGACTGGACTTGGAGTTTGAGGAGGACGAAGGAGTCTTGTGAGAGAGGCTTCTGAGCAGGGGAGAGTTAGAGGTGGAGGCACTCCTCGCGAATAATGGGTTGCCCTCATTACAGTTCCACGCTTGGCTGCTTGAACTCTGACCTCTCTCCTTCTTTGACACCTTCCACTTGTCGTCCATCACCCAACCCACTCACACCCACTTATAACAGCAACGCCTATGGCTATCACCCACTTTGTGCCTCGCCCTTTGTTTCTGTGGCCTATATATTCTTTTTTTTCCTTTTTAAGAAAACAGGAAAAACTCGTACTGCACTGGTGAATTTAAAGAAGCAATTTGTTTGGAGGGGTTGCGATGGTTAATTAGAATGAGGAGGTGATGCTTGAGTGACTCGACAAGCTTCAAGCGCTGTGTTCGGTCAAGATGCCTGTTCCAGGAGCAGAAAATGCGCACATGGATGAATGAGCCCCTGACATCACCCTGCTTCCTTGATAGTCAAAAAGAGCGCATCAATTAACATAATTAATCATCAATCATGGTCATGAATCCTGAATCCCTCACGTATTCCTAGGAACATGACTCTTGTTTGTCAATTCGCGCTTTAAATAATCAGGCTTTGCCCATCCCCTTATTTCACAGATTTTAAAATCAAATAAAATATGGCATGTGTTGCTTTAATAATCTCCCAGAAAGCATTATTCGGGTGAAACAGAGGAGGAGTGGTAGATACGGTCAATCTCGTGATCACTCCAGCAATATTCCACCTTCACGCCTGCTTCACATATATGCATCGAGTCGGTGCTGTTTGTTGGGTTCTTCATCTGCACTTGCTTCGCCTATAAATCTAGAGTCCACTCCTGTGCATATTATAAATTTATTGGCAACGCTATATATATATACATATTACCATTGCTACTGTTTCCTCGTTGATTAATCTATTGAGGCCGGATTCACTTGCACATGGCACTTGTGTGAGCAGAGCAGTGGTTAGAAACCTGCCCTAAGTACTGAAGCCGCGCATTCGGATTTGAATATTCACAACCAAGTGCGCTGCTGGCTGCTGCTGAACTTGGCATGTGAAGGATTTGATCTCGAGTGTTTTTTCTTTTAAGACTTAAATATGGATGCATGTTGAGGGAAGCCTTCGTCTTGACTGCCCAAAAATTTTCCCGAGCATGCGAGTGTTATATTGGTTAATTTCATTGGGTGATCAAAAGCAGAATAAAACAGAGAGAGGTTTTGGAGGGGGGTGTGACTGATGGAGCCCACGATGCCTTTTTGTGAGGAGGCTGTTTCAATAAGAACGGCAGGCAGGCATCCACAAAGGTCGTAGAATTATGTGGCGCCCACAACAATAAAAAGTAAAAACGGTGCAAAATATGAAGTTGATATAAAAGGTGAGAAACAGTCAATAGAACGCGAGAATGAGATGGTCAAAATGTAGTCACGTGGTATGTTGCGGTTGGTGCAAAATCCTCAACATTTTTCAGAATTTTTTGCTTGTCCAGGGGGAAGAGGGCACGTGGAGGCATGTGAGGTGCACTTGGGACGGTCAGGGTGGGGCCCGACTCTAAATGGTAAATGAGAGATGGCCCTTGGACTCTCCAAATTAAACCCACACACACATGGAACCGAAGTCCACTAGGCGCGTTTCGCATCAAATCTGTTTGTGATCGATATGATGGCAGCGTTACCAGCTACTTTTTGAAATCCTATGACATCAACTTTTATTTAGAAGGGACCGGTTATTCTACTGCGATGCTATTTCACTCCTGTAGTCTCGTCAAGTCTGTTTGTGTTCTTATTCTTAACTCTGCATTTTAACTGTAATATTATTGGAAGGGTTACTGCGTACGACTTTTTGAAATCTTGCAACTTACAGGGTACAGATTCTGCTGCACAGTAACATAACGTGAGCCTCTTCATGTCTTGGCCCCCTTGTTCTTTTCTTGTCTTTTCTTTTCTTTTTTTGGCCCAGAAAATAAGATGGTCGCCGTAAACAATCAAGATCTCACATGTCCACAAACAAAACAAAATAACCCAGAGAAATTGAAACAAGAAACCCTCAAACGTCAGAATTAGAGTACAAGATAGGAAACCAAAAGGAGCCAGGCGGGAATGTGGGACCTCATCAGCGTTTCAGGCACTGTTCCTTGTGAATAAAAACTCAATAGCCTAGCTATTGTGGTGCATTCATTTTCAAATCACAACAAATTGATCACTCTAAAGTAACAGCCATCAAACAGAAACATCCTCTTTCATCACATTTCAACTCTTGGTATTTTATTGTGGTCGTGTCAACCATGTTCGTACTATCGTCCACGCTTAAAGCAAAACAGAGACGGAAAAGGAAATTAAACATTATGGAAGAAAGTTTTCAAATGCTATTAATAGTTTCTCATCCGATCCGTACGTATACAGCCATGAAGAGTATTCTGAACCAAATACATCCCCATCCACGGCAGATTACTGCACTCACCATAAAAGTCACACCACGCGTTGGAGTGACTGTTCACTGATTCACTCATTCCCACACAAAATCCATGCATGTGAAAATAGGTCGTAAGCAGTCGAACTCCAATCTAAACAGCAACAACAATTTTTTTGAGAGAAAGGGAGAGTTTCATGAAAGACTGAAATTACGAGCAATAATAATAAAACAAACCTAGGGTCTGAAAGTTTCTCGCCATCAGCAAGGCAGTCCACAAATCTTCAACATGGTGATATCTGTCAATGACTCGGCTTCATCAAATCTCGGACGATCATTTAGGACAGGAAGTCCCATACTCCCATTTTTTTGGAAATTAATTAAAATATACAAATACGGTTATTATTCTTCCTTGTGTTCCATTATCAATCTAAAATATTCTAAATGTGGGCACCGTGCATGGCCCTTAGCTATGGAGGAGAGCCTCGCCTTTATATAAACATTTGATTCTCGTAACATTAATATGTACTATACTCCATTGAGACATAACTAGATATAACTGCATGGGTTAAAATTAAAGAATTTAAAATAAATATCATTAATACTGTTGATATTGACACATTTTAAATTTCTTTTATTTCTTTTTTATTTATGAATGATAGTTGATGAGAGTTGATTGATAGAGTACAATAAATTAGAAAAATACATGAAAGATGAAAAAAAATTAAATTTCATTGATCAGAAAAATTAAAAATACATGAGAAAGTATATATATCGAATGCAGAATGATAGCTGGATAGAGTTAATACTAACGATAAAAAAATTTAAAAATGGGACTACTCTTGAATCAAAGCTCCCATAAAAGTAGATTGAAAATACATAAAAAAATATAAAATAAAATTAAATCTCATTAATGAATTAAGAGAAATTATCATATTAACATTAACCTAAAATCTATTAACCAATGAGAGTCAAATTTTTTTTGGCTAATCAGATTGAAGCTACAAGATTTGTGTGTGTATGTGTATTGATATTGATATAGTAAATTATAATTAATTAATTCACATTTTACAAAAACTATTAGTTAGAATCTTAAATTCTCAAAAATATTTATATCTTTTTATTTATACTTTCATTAAATATCATATATAAGAGTCTTGATAATAATAACTAAAATTTCAATGCATGATTTTTTTAAAAAAAAAAGAGTAATAAATAAAGTGGCGGTATAGTTGAAAAAATAAATATCAAGTTATCCAATATCTTGCATTTTAGACCAAGAGAAAAAAAATTTTATTTATACCTTACATTGTGGCATGAATGGAGTATGTAGGAAGCCATATTATTTATAAGTCTATGTGACTTACCTCATCATACTTCATTAGGTCTTTCCTATAAAATTTTTTGGCAAATAAGTTAGGAGTTTTAGTTATAAATAAAATATTTAAATTTTAAATGTTTCAGTCAATTTGCATTTAGGAATTTTTATTTAGAATTTTCTGAATTCATAACTCATTTTTTTAAAAAATTTTGTCAACGACTTACCCATCACTACTACAGAAAGGTGTATAATTGACGTCTTATAATTGATGTTTATTTGAAAAAAATGACAAATAAAAGAACGACAAATTTTGGGTGACGTTAGCCCCAGCGGAAAAGATAGCTGTAATCCCTTCAGACAAAATACTTGAGGTAATGCATTTTCTCTTTTAAATTTGCTCAACTAATTTTTTATCTAAACAACTAACGTTCTTCATTTATTTAGGGCGAGAATGACTGTAACTATTTAGCACATGATCCGTCACGCAAAGTAGTTGCAACAGGACACGTGTATAACATTGCTGGGGACATAATTCATAACCTTCCCCTCCCGCCCGATTGCATTAGGGTTTCCTTGCTTGTTGCAATCGACCCCAAGTATCCATTACCTTATCCTACCGATGAGATGCAGACGGTAGGAGATGCGTTGGGGAGCTTCGTTGTATGACCCAGCCACCTTATTGTGGTTGGTACACCAAAGCCGACAAAGGACCCAAAGCCACCAAAGGACCCCTTGCCACCAAAGAAAAAGGTATATATGATTTATATAATTATTTAAAATCTTTTATATATATATATATATATGTCTAACTTTTTCATTGTATAGCCAAGGGGGAAAAGCAAATTGAAGGGTAAGGTGTCGGGCCATACTAAAGAGTCAGTCACAGTTTCGCAACATGCAGTGCCCATGCTTGTTGTAGAAAATAAATTTCGTGACTCTCTTAAGACTTATGCTTCGGCTACGAGGATGATTCGTCAAGAGCCGATAGGGGATATCATTAATTTTGACGACGGGCTATTTGGTAGAGCATCATTTGAAGTCGTTCGGGATGAAATTTTGAATGAAATCCTCAAGCACGATATGGCGAGCACTAGTTTGATGACTTTCTACATGAGGTAATTCTTCAACATTTATTAGTTAATTTCTTGAATTATTTATGTGTGTGAGTATACAAGCATATTAACTTGTATATTGTTTCACCCAAGTCACTTTTATACCTCATTCGTGATTCCTGGTGGCCTCGAGTCAAAGATCAAGCTGGTTAATCCTCATGATGTCTCTCCCCACAATAATATTACAAAGGAAGCCCTTGAAAATCAAGCAAAAATGCTTTCGGATCAATTTCGAGAAAGGGGAGCAGTGAAGGATACTTTTTTTCTCACTCCTTACTGCCACGGGTGAGTTGTTAATATTTGTTACGAGTAAATATTTTTTTATATTTATTTGTTTGGTAACATATGCTGTTTCTTGTTAGGAGACACTGGATGCTTATTGTGGTTAATCCCGTTGCTCCAAAAATATGGTATCTCGATCCCCTTAATGGAGAGCCAAGCAACAGGGAAGATATGGTGGTACTTTTTAATGAGTAAGTTAAATTTTTTTACTTGTTATTTCTTTTTAATTTTAGTTTTCATTCATATATATTTCTCACACTCATTCCATAATTCCTTCTTAGAACTGTGGTGTTGTATCGCACTGCAATCGACATGACTGTGTCCCCTAAGATGAGGGCATTCAAATCTTCAGAGAAATGGGTCACTGTTAAGGTATTCGTTTAATTGGTCAAGTTTTTAATCAAGAAATTGTCTCATTATATTTTATAATTTCATTGATATGTGTTTTTTTATAGTGTCCATTTCAGCCAGATCAGAGCAATGACTGTGGTTATTACTTGATAAAGTTCATGAAGGACATTATCACTCATGCCCCTACCACATTATCTAACAAGGTATATATATATAAAATTTAATTACACTTCAATTATAAATTTTAAACAATTTTAATTAGCTACCTATTAACTTGAAATTGTTATAACTATTTGCTTACAGTCCTTCGAGGATGTCTATTGTGTTCGTTATACGACTGTACATGTAGAAGAGGTCCTTGAAGAGGTGGCCCAATGTGTTTTCAATATGTGGGTAGCAACAGTAGTTAGGCCAGTACAATAGTTAGTTACATTTATATACACATTTTTGGGCCAATTTTTATGGGATAGGCCACTTAATTTTGAAACATTAGTTTGCAAATAAGTTTAGATTTTAAAGTTAAATGTATAGGAATTTTTATGTTAATTAGATAGGAAATATTATTACAAACATTCATTATATTGCATTATTTTCATTCTGGCTGGCTGTTTTTTATCTTTATTTATATCTTTATGCAGGTGGCTGCTTTAAAAACAGCCACCATATTTAAAAAAATTATGTCATTAATACTTGACAGTTATTTCAAAATAACCGTCAAGTATCAATATAGCTGACGCTTGTTTCAAAACAAACGTCAAGTATTTGTAAATACTTGACGGTTATAAGAAAACAAGCATCAAGTATTTATGGCTAAAAGAACTGGCAGGTTTTGGTCATAAATACTTGACGCTTGTTTCAAATACTTGACGCTTGTTTTAAAACAAGCGTTAAGTATTTATTTTAAAAAGTGCATATTTACTTCATATACTTGACGGTTTTTTCAAATAAACGTCAAGTATAAAATTAATACTTGACGGTTTTTAACCATCAAGTATTATTTCTTTAATATATATCGCACCCTTACTTGACAATTAAAAACTGTCAAGTATTGTAAAAAATAAGCTTCAAGTATGAGTATCTTCTGTGGTAGTGTATTAATAGTTTTTTTTTTAGAACTTTACTGTCATTCTTTGAAATATAAAAATTATACTAGAATTGAACAAAACGGATCATAGGTTTTTTTTTTTTTTCCTGATCGGCCATATAGAAATCTTCCAAAAAGAGTTCATGGAATTGGGAACAAGTATTTAATTTTTATTGAAAAGAAAAATCGTTTCTCTAACCTGTCAGGATGTACCAATTTGAAAACCACAATCAGGAACCCAACGCCTTCGTCACTGTATCTGGATATCAACAAAAGCATTAGCTGGCATCATACATATAAATCAAATAAATACCGAGGCAATTAATTAACCCTTAACATTCACGCAATATATTTACTAACATAAAGTGCTTCTATTTTTATTCTAACAAAAAATTTTGTCAAACATGGATCTACTTCTTAGCTCCTCCTTTGACACCCTCAAAAATTATAAAATACCCATTATCCATATCATCGACACAAAACCACCTTTTTTTATGTTCTCGACCCACAACTTTTCTAAATGCTCTTCATAGCTCCTCCTTTGATGAATTAATTAACAAAGATACGGTGCGACGTACGAAAAAAATGGAAGGGTGTTCCTACAGTTTTTATATGTGTCTGTGTGTGCGTGCAGAATCTATCATCTTTGATAATACTGACTTTGGATTATAGTAAGGCATCTCGGTTAGGAGTTAAAGCCCATTATCAGAGGCAGCTTTTTTTCTCCGATAAACTATCTTGGTGATTCCTGTGTAGAGATTTTCAAAATTCAAAATATATATTTGAGCATTTGCATATATACATGAATAATCTTGTACTTATTACATCCAGCTAGATGAACATTTCTTTTATAAAACACGTACTTTCGTTAGAATCCCACCACAAAGGGGTCAGTGATCTCGTGAGACAAACTATTATATATAAAAACCGAAGGCATAAATAAACAGTAAAGATAATGCTTTTTAAATCTCTGAAATCTTGATATAACATGGGCTTGATGTATACAAACCTTGCGCGTTCTTCATGTACTTGATCCTATACGTATACGTTGTCGAAATTTTTACTTTTCAGGCCTCCTGCAGCAAGCTAACAAACAAAAAGATGATAGAGAAACATGCACAACCACTGTGTGTGCCTGTGATTGTATAGACACCAATGCTTACCTTAATTGTATTTCACATGAAATTAAGAATTCCGATTGAGATTGGTTGGATCCAAAGTACAGCGGGAAGCAAATATAGTCATAGATTTGCTGGTGCAGCATCATCAATATTCCCACTACAATAAAAACTGCCATATATTGGAGCAGCGTGAATCTTAATGACGCCGCACAGGCAGATCAGACCGTCGTCTTGTGAGTCCTCTTCTTCATCGTGATCAACTGATGATGCCAAGGTTTATATGTGTGTGTGTGTAGATTATAAATTACTACAAGTTAATAAGGAAATTAAAGAAAGGTATAGCATAGATAATTAATGAATACAAGTAATACAGGTAAATTAATGAACCTAACCTGATAGATAGAGATCACAAAGATGAGAGATCTCTCATCTCTCATCCCGGGTGTCAAGGCTTTTCTGAATTAGTGGCACCGAAAGTTGATTAAGTGAAGCTAAGATTTCTGAAAATCTGAGATTGGATTTGCGGGGTGAGAATCAGATAAAAAAAAAAGGGTTTTGTATGAGGGAAATATAGCAGCAAGAATCAAGTCAATGATAGTTCTAATTAAATCCGGCCTGGTGTGGGCGATCGTATTCGTATCAATTCCCTGTAGAAGAAAACACATGAGGCGCTCAAATAAGTATATACCTGACTTCAGGGAAACATAGGAGCCATATAAAATGCTGCTGTAGTGTTATATAGAAACCCAATCACAGAGGCCTGGCGAGTTTTGTGTTCTTGATAGACTTCAGATGACGGATGCACCCTCATATGCCAGCGATCTCAAGTTCGCTCTTTAATATATTTATATGTGTGTGTGTGTGCGTGTGTTCTTCTACAAAGGCATAATTCTACAGCCCTTCTGATCTGATGAAATCGCTTACTAAATATTTGGTGGCGACACATGTCAGGAAAGAACAAGAATGTGTTAGGCTGTACCATTGCTAGCAAGGTTTATAAGATGGTAGATACCGGTTAATATTTCTTTCTGTATATTAAAAATAATTGAGTAATTAGCAGGATATAATTAGTGGAGGAATCTTGAATAATTTTCTTTCGTTAAAAAATTGCTGCCCGGGATATGCAAGTCTTTTCTAATTAGATCTGATTTCTAGTCAGCTACTGGCATATGCTCATGAATGCAAACAATTAACGTCTATTTTCAAAGAACCGACCTATACTCCTACATATGGATCATTAATTTCCTTTTATTTCATATTAGTTATTAAATTTACCTTTATTTGATGCATGTGTGACTTCTTATCTTCCTGCATCAACTCAAATTCATTCATATTTGAACCACCTAACGATTTCTCTCTCAAATTTGAATTTATTACAAGCTGTCCTCTATTAAATATGCCACTAACACCAAGTCTCCCCTCCTGCAATCAAAGTCGGTCTAATTTTTAGGCTTTAAACAGACTCATGCAAGTCTCTTCTATAACAAGGGACCAATCACATTTTAGGTTTCAAATATACGTACAATATATAGCTTGTTTTCAGGTCAATATCATTTTTTTCTTTCTCCGTTTTCAGACGTTCACTCTCAATTTCTAACAATCGTCAATAAAATTGAGGTAATGAGATTTGAACAGTGAAAAATAACTTAATTAATTAGCTATGTCCTTCATAACATCAAAGAGTTTAACTGACAGACATGGTGAATTCTAGTGTCTACTTGTTGAACTATGTGCCCTAATTGCTTATTAATTAACAGTGCTATGATTCAAATTTATAATTCGAATTAAAGAATAGTTGCATTTAAAAACAATAGTGGCATCGGAATTTCAGTCATCAAATATGCGCGCGCGCGTGTGAAATGATGGACAGGTCTTTATATCATATTGCTCCAGCGGGCATTTTCAGCGATACATGAATTTAATTGTGGTTTTTTATTTAATTTAGGGACATTCGTCTGGTTTACAGATTTTGAGCGATGATGAGCAGAGTAGAAAAGGGGCAAATCCATTATGTTCAACTGAAACCAGCTCACCGTTAAATAGTTTGTGAGGTCATTATTTGTTTATTTATTTATTTTGCGCCTTCCCACTTAAAATTTATGGTCTTGATTTGTTCTTTCTACTCTCCTCTCATCTTCTTTACCTTTGAATTTCATATTTAATGGCTAAGATTCAATAAGTGAATAAATAAATCAATTTGAATTGGTGGAAAAAAATTTTAAAAAAATGCACTTTATAAAATACTTGTCCACTACACAGTTCTGATTAAATCTTGAGCCTTGTTATTTAATTTTAATAAAAAATTTAGGGACCTGATTAAAATAAAATAAACTATAGGGACATGATTCAAGCTTGAGGAAAAAGTAGAAGTGACTTGCAAATAAATTTTCTCAATTTTTTATTGGCAGAATATCAATTAGGATCCTCCAAGGGAGATTAATCACATGTAAGATCTAATAGATTATGAAATTTTTGTATGAAGGCCCAAGGATTTTAATTGCAATTAATTTTTTGGTCCAATTACTCGAATACCCCTAGTTTATGTATATTTAAAAAAAAGAAAAGAAGTCCCCACCATCATTGGAGTTGCGTTGCCAACAAACAAACCTGTCACACAGGAGGCCGAACCTCCATCGTCAGTCGCCGATAGTGGCCAATGGTTGGTCGATTCAAGAAAAAAGCTAGTAGGGGTTTAAACCCTTGACCCTTGGATTCTCCAAAAAGTTAAGGACTATTGAAGCAACAAGCACTTCAATTTATAGAGTGCAAAAATATATATATATGTACATTATAACTTAAACAAGTTGTTGTTCATTTATAAAAAGTCACTTGTAAATATTCAAGCACAACTTGTTAACATCTTAGAAAAAGTTATTAGTTTCCAAAGACTAACTTGTTCCTTAAATATTAATAAGTGATCAATATTATGTTGAACAAAAAACACATGTTATAAATTTCATTGGCACAGGCTTTTCCTGATTCTGGCCAAGTTGTTATTTATTTTTAAATAGTCATTTATAAATATTTAAGCGTAACTTATTAATGTTAAAAAAAAGGTTGATAATTTTTGAAGATCAACTTGTTGGATTTCTTACAACTTGTTCATCTAATATTGACAAGTGGTTAATATTATACTAAATAAAAACAATGTTATAAGTTTATTTTCTAGACATTTTCATGGGTTTTTGTTGTTTTTAGACAAGTTGTTGTTAAAATTCAAACAATCATTGGTTAATATTCGAGTATGACTTGTTTATGTTAAATAACAAGTTTTTAATTTTCAAAGACCAACTTGTTTGATGTTTTATAGCTTGTTCTCTCAATGTTAACACGTAATCAATATTATATTAAATAAAAAATATATGTTATAAATTTACTTTTCAAGCATTTTCAAGAGCTTCTGTTAATAGATGAGTTGTTGTTTAAATTCTAATAATCACTTATAAACATTGAGAAAACAAGTTGTAAAAAATCGAACAAATTGATCTTCAAAAATTGACTATTTTTAAAAATATTAATAAATCATGTTGGAATATTTATAAATAATTATTCAAATATTAACAACGACTTGTCTAAGCATAGCTGATGTAAATCCTCAGAAATGATAGTTATAGTGTGTGTGTATTTCTGTACTATATAAATTGAAGTGTTTGTTGGTGCAATAGACTTCCAACATTTTGGGTTATCAAGGGATTAAGGGTTCAAACGTGCCTAAATCACTTGTCGGATCTCTGGTGGCTCACAACGGAGGCACAGCCTTAGCAAGCACTTAGTAATCGGGCTAATAAATTTAATTGCAATTAAGGTTCTCGGAACCTTTGAAACTTAGAAGAGTTTTAGAATCTATTAAGCCTTGTTGGTGATTACTCTCATTGGGAGGGCCCTAATCGATATTCTTCCTTTTTAATTTTTAAGAATTTCTTTAATCATGCCATTTGTATAGATCAATGAGGGTCGAGTGATTGGGTTTCACTGGAAAACTCGTATTTAGTTACTAAACAATGTTTCTTGCTTCTCGTGACAAGGCACGTGACAGGCTTGCCTTGAAAAAAATCTCTCTCCATGTAATAGGACAAGTGCACAGGCATTATAATTTATAAGTAATCCTTTTTAAATTTGTACATGCTAGTCGTGGTTAAAGAAAAAAGTATACCGACAAGTCTTTTTTTTTTTTTCTTTGGATCAAGGAGAACATGTCAATTTTGAAACTGAGGAGAAAAAAAAAACTGAATTTTATTAGCAGGCGTGAAAATAGTTGCAAGTATTCTACGTATATTAAATGAACCCGCTGCAATATATATTCTTTTTATTTAAAAACATAAGACATTTTTAATTTGTTAAGGTGTGATCATTACTTTTATTTTAAAATATTTTTATTGAATAAATTACTTTATATTTATTATATAATATTTAATAAAAATAAATATAAAAAATAGAATTAATTTAAAAATAAATAATTATTTTATTGAGAGATAAAGTTTAATTAAAAATATTTTATATTTTTTTAATGGAAGAAGTAATTAGATATAATCATAAAGTATTCAAATGTCGTGATAAACCCGTTGTAGATTAGGTACTGTTTCAAAGCCGCAAAGTATTGAGATTTATTGCAGGTTTCGGATCCACGCGATGCAACTTTGAAGCCAATACTCTACCGGATATAATAAAGTGAAATATAAAATAAACTAGAATGAATAATGAAAAAATAATAATGAAATTTCTTTAAGTTATTGTTTATGGTGAATAACAAATATCAGGTGTGTCAGAAATGCTGAGTTTTAATTGATAGCAAAAGACTTCCGAATTCCCTTACCATAGTTCACTCGAATGTAAAAAGATATAAGGTTTTAATAAAATAAGTGTTTGATTTTATTGAAATACGAGAAATTATATGTTTGAATTGAAAGTAAAACTAATTGATAAAACTAAGGCTACAAAATGCAAAAGTGTAAGTTTTTGATTGAGTGTTAACTATTTTTCTTCTGTATCTTCATCTTCTATTTATAGTGTCAGAGTAGTGGTAGCATCTCCCTTAATACTTAGCACGTTTTGCCAAAGAATCAAAGATCTTGTGAAACTTATGACACAGTCTTTATTTAGAGTTTTTCATTTTTGGATAATTAGCCCGTCTCACCGAGATACTTAGGCACGATGTTCGTGGATTTAAGAATTACTGGAGACTGTGTCCTTTTGTACCAAAGGTCTAACGCTTGTAACTGATAGAATTTCAACATGTTTATTTTATCGTGGCCTTTATTGAGCTTCAAAGCTAGCTTTTTTGTTTATATTGGGCCTGACTCTTCAGTTACTCAACCTAACTAGCCTTGTGACCTATCTGAGCGACATTTCATATTTTAGTCCAAACAATTATATAAATGATATTTTGATCATTTGAAATGTCATAATTTTTTAGAGATTTTTTTGTCATTAAGGAATTAATGTGAATGATCAAATTGTCTTTAATTTACATATCAATTGCCGTTTACAAATATTGATCAAAGATTCACAATTTTTTTTTAAATCATAAGAATTCCATAGTAATTTATAAGTTTGTATTTAAAATCATAATATTTTTTAAGTGTTGTAAATATCAATTACCATTCATAATTTTTGTTATAAGATTCACAAATTTTTTTTTAAATAATAAAAATTGAACAATAATTCACAAATTTAAATTAAAAATAATTTAATTATTTATATTAATTTTATAATGATAAAAAAGTTTTTAAGAACTTCAAAAAATATATAACATTTTAAGATATCAAAATATCATTTATATAATTTAAAAGAGTTTTATTATTATTTTTTCAAGAATAATTGACGAAGGATAAGTGTCTCCCAATATTCTTGATTTCAAGAACTAATAAAAATAATAAAATCGTAGTTATTAGTTATATTCAGTGAGGAGCCCAACAAGGGAAAACAGCATGAGTTATTGACTGTGGACCCGTGGGAGAAAAAAGCGGGGTCCAATTTTCGACGCCTAGGCCCATTTTGGTATAATTTGTCCATGGGTCCTAAAGGTTAAGAGGAACCAAAGACTGAAATGCGGAGAAAGATGTGGCGGAGGTAAGGTGTTAATGGAAGGAAGGACGAAGCCGTGGAAGCAGAAATGGAAAGCTGGGATATACTTGTAGGGGAGAGGCTCTCCTGTGGCGATCTTCCGATGAACACCACATAACTAAGGATTGGGCGAGATGAGCGAGGAGCCAAAAGAGAGATACCGGAAGGAGAGGAGAGGAGCGAGAGTCTGGAAGATGGAAGAAGGTGCTGCGAACTCGTGGACACGTGGGCGGCGTCATGACACCTGTGGTTTCCCTCTATTCCCCACGCCCTTCACAGTTCACGCCCTTTCTCTCTGTCGCTGATCACAAAATGAACATGCAGCCCCGCTCTAAGCTCTGCTGTTGAGAGTTGAGACCCTCAGCAGCCGCCTACCATGCTTACACGTGTCGTCTCCACGAGCATTCAATCCATCGCCGCTTTACCCCCGCCTCACCTCCGCTCCATCCCCATCCCATTTCTATTTGCTACTGCATGCGCCTTTTATGTTGTTTCCCTGGATTTCATTATTTGTACATACTCCCTTCTTTTTTAAAATTTATACTCCCTCCCTTCAAAATATATAAAACATTTTTAATTAAATTATACCCTTTAAATAAAATAATTATCTACTTTTAAATTAATTCTATCTTTTCACATTTATTTTTATTTAATAAAATATTTTATTTTAAAATAAATATAATACAATTTATTTATTAACAATGCTTTTTAAAAATAAAAAAAAATTATAATTATACTTTAAAATATTAAAAATACCTCCCATTTTTTTAATATTAATCTTTTAAACAATGTTTTGCATTTGTGAGAGGACGAGGTAATTCTTGGATATACGAGTTTCACAAATATAGTCTCATTATATTTTTTTTAAAATTTAATCAATAATAGTATTATCTTAAAATTTTATAAATGATAGATAAATAGCAGCAATAATTCTTTTAAAGAATGAAAATTTTAATAAAAAAATTGACAGAGTAATTAGCCATTTGTAAATATCATATTAAAATTTTTCCGAACTTGGTGTCCTAGTTGTTTTAAATAATTTCGTGCAAATGCGCTTGGTAGTTTGAAAACTCCACCCCTCTCATTGTGTTATTAATTCCCTCGAATAGATTCGATCCGTTGGCATGTATACCTTCAATCTCAATCGTGTAAGCTTTTAAGCTGTTTCAACATTCAACTCGCGTTTTGTACTCGGAAACAGGAAAATCAAAGGGTGTGTTTGGATTTCAATTAAAAAAAATTGATTATAGAAAAAATTAATTATTAAAACGTGATAATGTTTGGATAAATTTTTAGAAATTAATTTTGATAAATTAAATATGTTTGGATGATTTCTTGAGAATCAATTTTAAATGTGCAAATAAATAATATAAAGAAAAGAAGTCAAATGAAGTTTTGTAAATGAAAGAAATTTCAGCTTTTTTAAAATGAAGTTTCTCAAATCAAATAAAATTTTATAAAATGAGAGTGTTTGGATAAACTTTTACAAAATTATAATTTTAATTTCAGAATTGATTATCAATGTATATCCAAACAAGCCTAAAGAAGCACGGAGAAACGGAATTGAGAACGAGAAAGCTTGCCTTCCGAGAAAAGAAAAACAACAACAGGGCTAAGGAATCCAGGCATTAGTGAATGCATTTTCGGAGCGTACGTTTTGATTATACACTGCGTTGTTGTTGTTGTTTTTTTTTTTTTGGTAACTAGAGGGCGATTTTTTTTTTTGGAGAATTACTTTGAAATCTCCACAACATATTTAAATAATTTATTGGCAACTAAGAAAAAAAATGACAATTTTACTAAGTTGTCAATGGTTAATTGACCCCATAATACTTGCATGTAATAATTATTATTATTATTTAAGCTAGAGGGCGATTGTATGTAGATTGTAGAAGCAAACGTTCTCGTAACACAACAATGATGGTGACGACAGAGCCGAATGCGGCGTGGAGGGGAGCCTGTAAGGGCACTGGAGCTCTATAAAATAAGAACCCAACACCCTCCCTTCTCCGCACCGCCCTCTTCCTATTCGTCAACACTCGACCATGCAGCTCTCCGCACCACGCTTCTTCTCTTCCCTCCTCCTTCCCTCCTTCTTCCTCCTCTTCTTTTCCTCCTTCCTTCTTCGACTCTTCGTCCAATGGCGTCGCTCCCAACACAAACGCTTGCCCCCCGGTTCCGTTGGCTGGCCCTACATCGGCGAGACTCTCAAGCTCTACACCGAGAACCCAAATTACTTCTTTTCCAACCGCCAAAAACGGTAACCATTCTGCTGGGGCTTGATTTGCTTTATATGCCAGTATATGTATTATATGTGTGTTGTACTTGATTATTTTATCAGGTACGGTGACATGTTCAAGACACATATATTGGGGTGTCCGTGCGTCATGATATCGAGCCCCAAAGCGGCCAGGACCGTGCTCGTCACTCATGCGCATCTGTTCAAACCCACCTTCCCTCCCAGCAAAGAGAAATTGATAGGCCCCGAGGCCGTCTTCTTTCAGCAGGGTGCTTATCACTCCGTCCTCAAGAAGCTGGTTCAGGCCTCTTTTTTACCCTCTGCTCTCAAGAACTCTGTCTCTGAGATTGAGCAAATTGTTCTCAAATTGCTCCCCTCTTGGAACCACGGCACCATCAACACCCTCCAGGAAATGAAAAAGGTACGTCCCTTCACGTTTATGTTACCCACAGTATGTGCATTAATTAGGGGTCTCAGCGGATTCCCTTGTTCTGTGGTTTGTTCAGTATGCTTTCGAGGTAGCGGTTATTTCGGCATTCGGTGAAACCCAGGAACTTGAAATGGAAGAAATCAAAGGCTTGTATCGGTGCTTGGAGAAAGGCTACAATTCCTTGCCTTTGGATCTTCCCGGAACTTCCTATAGAAAAGCAATGAAGGTTAGCTGACATATCGAGTTTTTGACTAGCGCCCTGTTTCATTCCCCCCTCTTACTGTCTCACCCCCACTGCATTGCACATTCGTCTGGTGGAGCTTCTGGAAGACATGTCAAGTATTTGAACTATTTCTGTTTTGTATTATTATATAAAGGCGAGGAAGCTTCTGAACGAGAGTATAAGGAGGCTAATACGTAGGAGGAAGGAAACTGAGAAGCATGAACGAGGATTATTGGAAGATCTATTGCGAGCGAGGAATCAAAACATGTATCAACTCACTGATTCTCAGATTGCTGATAATCTCATAGGCGTCATATTTGCGGCCCACGATACCACTGCTAGTGCTATAACATGGGTTCTCAAGTATCTGCACGATAACGCCAGTATTCTGGAATCTGTCACGGTATAACTTCTTAAACCTCCTTGAAATTAATTTCACCATTTTTCTTAAATATGGTTTGTATTCACTTGTTAGCATGCTTTCAAATGTTTTAGAAAGAACAGGAAGAGATTAGAAGCAAACTTGTTGAAGAAAATCGGGGGCTTACGTGGGATGATACCAGGCGCATGCCATTCACTAGCCGGGTAATTTTATTAATAAATTGAAACATGTGAGCAAGATCGTGATGTGGTTGGCTCTTGGCTGAAATAAGAATGGAATTCTCAGGTAATTCAAGAAACGCTGAGAAGTGCAAGCATATTGTCATTCACATTCAGAGAAGCTGTACGAGATGTTGAGCTGGAAGGGTATTTAATTCCCAGGGGTTGGAAAGTGCTTCCCCTCTTCAGAAGCATTCATCACTCTGCTGATTTCTTCCCTCAACCAGACAAATTCGACCCTTCCAGATTTGAGGTAATTCACATGAACGTCACATGCACCACAATAAGAGTGATGATGATAATAATTTCAAATATAAACCCAAAACCTTGTTTCTACATATACCGAGTGGGAATGGCCAAAGGTATTTGTGACCAGGAGTTATAAAGCAGGGGATCAGGGGATTGTTATGTGTTATCTGGTTGTGTGAAAAACATAAGGTTATCAATGGTTAGATTATCTTGTGGTCAGGTCCTTTTCACGTCCTCTATGAATCTTCTCCGGTTCTCCCCTATTTGGGTGATTCTTTTGTTGAAATCTTTCTGGTTTCAGAGCACGTGATCTAGTTTTGTAGGCTAGTACAAATAATTTTTACAACGGCTTTCCTGTTCATTTAATTTACGTGAGTAGCTGGCTGGTACAGCAGTAAGAAATTGAGTACACAGAAGAGAAATGGGTTTAACCTTTATGTGATGATGAAGGTGCCACCGAGACCAAACACGTACATGCCATTCGGAAATGGAGTCCACTCTTGTCCAGGCAGTGACCTGGCTAAGCTCGAGATTCTCGTCCTCCTCCACCACCTCACCATTTCCTACAGGTATTTTTCCTCACTCTCTTCTGATCCCACATTGATTTCACCAGCCATACACGACGATGCCTTGTGAAACCACCAAGTACACGTATCTCTGATCCCTCTGCTTAGGGTGATTGATGATATCATATGACTGTAACCCCAGCGATAACATCAGTTGTAAATTTAGATGGATCCATAGTCCATTGCTAAAAAATGGATCTTCTACCAGCCTTTACAAAAGTAGTTTGTCTGCCACCCTATATCTTAGTTGACTATGTCATGGTGAGTGTTAATGGTGGTCCTGGTAATGGTGTTCCTTGGGCTGTGGAAGTGGTCCTTCGCCTTAAAGTGTAATGAACAATGTAGGTTTCCATTGCAATTGAACACCACCACCAACTCCACCATTTTACCAGCGAAAGGTCGCTCAAGACTTTAACGTTTCTGTATTCAATACGTATACGTGGCTGACATGCAGAATATTGTAGCTAAACTTAGAACATCTACAAATTTTATATAACTGGGCAAGTTGCCATCTCCATAGAAAGTATTGTAAGTAGGCGGGTCAATCATTACCAGAGAGATTCACTTATTTACATGTCTATAAATAATTAATTTAATACATCAACATTATGCGGCCTTAGCAAGAGGCTTAAAAGAGAACGAGACATGTCACTGTGTATGCCACTTGATCAACGTGTGGCATTTAACGATATATGAATTTCTATCCTGGTGAATCAAAATATTGTCCTTAAAATTTACGAACAATTTTGGTAAAGTATCTGTATCGCTAAAACAAAAATAAAAACTTTCGAATGGAGCAGAAATAACAGTAAAATGAGTCCACGCAAATTGCCAGCTGCCAAGTCTTGATCAAATGACAGAAACACGTGTTGAGAGCCAGCTGTGAAAACCAAGACAAAGTCCCATGTTGTTAGCAGTCAAATTGAAACAACCAAGTTTTACTTGACACCACACGTACCTCTGCACAATCACGCACCACATCATTTTTTTCACATACTGTCATCTGGCTCAGAAATTCATTCTGAAACGTGACCCCAGTCGCCCATTTTTCCATTTTAATTTCCTTCAAAGGGTCCTGGATCGTTAACTTCAAATAAGTATACCTGGTGCCTGCATTAGTCTCAAATTGACGAGACACACTTGTTTTTCTGGTGTCCTGATAATCAAGTGATGTAGGAAAGAAACAAGGAGTTTGGATATTTTAACAATTTAATTTGCCAAAAATATCAAATTTTCCCGAGACAGATTCGGTCAATTTTGTACTGATGCTCTTTTGATGGGTGCTTTAGGTGGCAAGTTGTGGGAAATGAAGATGGTATACAGTATGGTCCTTTTCCAGTGCCCAAACATGGATTACCAACAAGGATAACCCCGAGGAACAAGACACTTACCTGAGATGTTGCCCATTTCATTTCAGGCTTGGGAATTAAGACCATGACTCAACAAAAACGTCCAAACCAGTGGGTCCAATCCAAAGTATCCCACCCCAATCAAGAGCTATCTTCTTCCTTTTTTTTTTTTTTTAACTTTTCTTTTGTCCTCCCAACATGAAAGCCTCTTGGGATGGATTTAGCACTGATTACAGTGCATGCCCATCTATGTAAAACTGTGTTTCTGCAGAAATGTATATATACATATATATATATATAATTTTTTAGAAAAAAGTTACCAAATGGAAATATGCATATGTGAATATGGAATGAAGTTCGTGAATCTCAAGGATCAATGTGAATGTGTCGTTTTAATGTAGAGACAATGGAGCATTCTAATCCGTACGTATATCCCTCGACCGCCTCGCTTGTGTGTAAGAACGTTTTTACTGAGGCAAGGTACCGCTGGAAGATTCCCCCCCCCCCCTCATTTTTAACGTTAAGTTAACTGGTGGATCAAGTCCTAAGAAAGGAATAATATAATATGGTGTACACATAATTCAGTGAGACCCAAGTTCAATTTATCCATATATATCTTCTGTCACAGTGAGCTTAATCCATAGCTTCTTATTGTGGATTCAATAAGTTAGAAATGACTCAATTGAGACACGGACATAGACGCACAATGTTGACAACCAGAAAACCCGTTGCATTGCACGTGGCATGAGTGGGTTGTTGATGATAAATCTCCACGTGGACAGTGTTTCAGCACCCAAATGAAGCCTACGTGGCTAACTGACCATGTTGTATTGGATTTGTTGCAAGCATAGGTCGAAGACAAAAACATATTCTGTCAATCCTTCAAAAATAAAAGACAAAACCTGGACTCTCCATATATTATCAGTCGAAGGTGGTAAAAGTCAATATTTCTCAACTAAAATCAATTCCCCACAAACATATTGTATGGTCCCAATTCACTGTCCAATTATTTTTCTGATAAGACGGAGTGCTGTGTCTCATGCTAGCATTCATGATAAGCAATGAAAGATACATGCCTTTCACACAAGTTCGTTTCTTTTCCTCAATACTCATTTTCTGATCACTATATCCGATACTTAAAATTTATATTTTGTTCTTACATCGAGAACCATGCCCAAATTTTACAATCCCCCAAGGTGGAGGCCATCAATGGAGTGCGCGATCTTCTCGTTGTTTGTTAGTCCCCATTTGTTTTTCACAAATGACTAATCCTGCCTTTAATCCAGATAAGTTTTGTGAGAAAATGTATTGTATTACAGTAGGCACACCTATATGTAAACACAACCCTAGAGTATATGTGGAACTGTCATATACTCATATGTAAAGAATAACAAATGAATAAATAATACATACACATATCAGATGAACTATAACTTGGTGGACTGAACGACCTTAGACTTATTGGACTTAAATGAAGCACCTTTGGGCTTAGTTGGGCCTTAGTCTTAACATTTCTCCTCAAACGAGGGTTGAGAGAATGCACTAAACCGAGTTTGTCTCTGAAAGCTCAATATTTGGAGTGAGTCAATGCCTTTGTGAAGACATCTGCGACTTGATCAAAAGATGGGACATATTGGACTGACAGTTGGCAACTGATGACTTGATCCCAGACATAATGTACATTGAACTTAATATGTTTCGATTGAGCAAGGAGAATAGGATTAGAGGCGAGAGTAAAGGTGCTAACATTATCACACCATACAATGGAAGGTTGCCTTAATCAGAGTCCAATCTCACCGAAGAATGATGAACGCCATGCGAGGTCAACTGAGAAATTAGAAAGAGCGCTATATTTTTCAGGAGACCACTCGTTGCTTTTTTGGCAAACCAAGATACCAAAGAGTTTCCCAAAAACACACAATAGCCTCCAATAGATCTCTTGTCATCAAGACAAATAACCTAGTTAGCGTTTGAGAAGCCCTGTAGTTAGAGAAAATAACTAGGTTTGATGTGTAGAGCCAGGTTTGAGGTGCCTCTAAGGTAACGAAAAATTCATTTTAGGGCCTGCCAATGAACATCAATAGGAGCACTTAGGAATTGATTTAATTTGTTTACAATAAAAATGATATCTGGTCTTGTTGTAAGTATTGAAGAGAGTCAATATCTTGCTTGTAGATTGTGGGATTTCTCATACTAGTTCCATCTTCTTTTGAGAAATAACAACTAACAACCATTGGGGTAGGTATACTAGCACACTGGTCCATGCCAAATCTTCTCAACTAATTCTCAATATATCATTCTTGCCTGAGGTGGAGACATGTTGGATCCCTGTATGCTTCAATTCTCAAAAAATAGTTATGCCCTGGATCTTTCAAGGCAAAGATAGAGTTCAAATTCTCTACAAACAATTTTAGCATGCTAGGAGAATTTCCAGTGATTGTATGTCGCCTACATAGATTAGAACAAACATTACTCTATTCTTTGGCTTGAGAAAGAATAGAGATGTGCTACATTTTGAATGCACAAAACTCCAGTCAAAAGAGTGTAGATTTTAGTTTTTCAAACCAAGCTCTTGGAGCTTGTTTCAAGCCATAATTGCTTTCTTCAAAGAACACACATGATTAGGAAATTTAGAACTTAAAAAGCCTTCAGGTGTTGTCTCATGAATACTTCTTCTTGCAAAGTGCCATTAAAGAAAGCATTGTTGATGTCCATCTGCCTTATTTGCCAATGGTGAAACATTAGTCATCTGTGAGGAGACTTCCAATGACATAGTATTGAGCAACAATGCGGGCAGTGGTGAGAAAAGGCAAACTTTGGTGCCATTGATGAAGTATTTGAGCTTAAAGCTTTTGATAATAGGAAGGACATGCATCTGACATACAGTGACATTTGTTTTGTCCAGCTTGATAGAGCAAGTTTGACTCAGTGAGCCAATGGCATTGTTCAGCTTGGGAAGATTAGAAGCAACGAGCAATGAAGCAGTGTCAAGTCAGATGCTAAGGAGGAGCCAACATTTGATGGAGACGAGGCCATGGTGGCTCTAATGCCAAGATAAGTTTTGTGAGAAAATGTATTATTGCAGGTGCAAGTATCCAGGTGCAAACATTGCCTCATATAGTCAGGGCACACAAACCTAGAGTAATGTGGAGCTGCCATGTGTAAAGAATAACCAATAAATGAATATTACATATACACGTCAGATGGACTATAACTTAGTGGACTGGACCTTAGACCTATTGGACTTAAATGAAGCACGTTTGGGCTTTAGCTGGGCCTTAGTCTTAACAAATCTAGACTGGGGATGAAATGATATAGTTAATTCTTCCATCTTTGATGGCTTATCGCTATAATTTTCTTCTGTTCTTTAAGATATACTGAGAAATCCTTTAATTGTTAGGTGTGGTTATAATTTCAGTATGGGGCAATAAATATGAGACACAAAAGGAAAATAAAAGAAAGAGTGGCATGCTGCAGGTTAAGCTCTACGCCATACGGGGCGAACAGACAGATGAGTGTGTCCCAGAAATCATGTCTATGATCCATTATTGCTGCAGGTTCAGCTTCAACTGAGACACAAAATATAGTGATAACTTATTATGGAACCTTGCATTAGAATATAAGAATTTAGGGGAATTTTAAGAAGCATGTTCAAGAAATTGGTTGACAACCTTCCGGCTTCTGTTTTCCTGCCAAAAAGATCAGATAATGCTTATTTCTCAGTTTCTTTAATTTCTTTCTTTCTTATTTTGTTTTTTTTTAATAGCTGTTTCTCAGGTTCTTTGTAATCTAAAGGTCGAACAAAATCTACTTTGTCTGTCTGAATTATATTGGTTGCAGGAGAGGAGATTGTTCGGTTTCAACCAGAACGTAACACTTGTTATAAGCTAAGCAACCGTTATATTGTGACCCGTTGTTAAACATGTGTAACGATATTCCTTAGTGAATTCTCTAAGCTGCAAGCGATGGAGGGAGAGAAAATATTGACTGACACGCACAATATGAGAATTGAGAAGCATATATTGTCAGAGGAGCCAAGTTACTATGACTGAAACATGCTAACATGGCTTTAGGATTGAAGATATCCGGCCAAGAGTGAGGCTGCAGTTTCACAAATTTTCCCTTGAAAAGGCTGACATGTTTCACACTCACAATGTCTCCTTATAAAAATATAAAGAAGATCCAAATAGTAGCACAACACAACTACGCAGAAAATGGATTACCAGGATTCTTTTGGGATATGATATCCTCAATGAGACTTGACATACAAAATTAAGTATTATATTCCTGTAGATCTGCTTATCAGTGCAAATGAAGTTGTCAATAAAATTGATGAGGCAAGGGAGTGACCATTCATCAAGACCCTAATTTCTATTTAACAATTTGACTAAGAAGTTTTTCAAGCCATCATAGTGATCAAAGGTGCATATTTGTTTCGGGTATTTCACATTTTTTAATTTTTAATTTTAATTAAAATTATATATCATTATTTTTAAGTTACTGACACTTAAAATTGAGTTTTTTATGTTTTATTTTTTCGAATAAAAGAGTTGAATAAAAAAAATAACTCGAATGACACAATTTGAAAATTTTGATGAATTTCATGCAGTTGAGATTAGAGATGATAATTTAGAATATTCATTAACCTGCTTGCATTGAATAAGTTAAGATTTGATTAGGATTTTAACTTAATGGTGATTCAAAATATTTAATTTGTAGAAAACCTTTATTGGAATGAGAATAGAGATGATGTTTGATAGAATGAGATAAGTATCTTTGATGTATATCCCATACGTACTAATGTGAAATAGAGTTAACGATCTCAAGCCCTTTTGTGCTGTTAGGCTTAATTAGTCCATGATGGTTGGGACAATATTTTCTCCAGCGGAATGGATGGAGATAATATAAAAATATAAAATTAAAAGTGTTCAAAAATATAAAAAATATAAGAAGGTACATTTAAATGATTATAATACCCTTAAAGAAAAATATATTAAATAATATTAACTTTAAAAGTGTTCAAAAACCTTTTTTTCATAAATTTAATAAAAATACAAAATATTATTTTTTTAAAAATTTGCATAAGTTTTTTTTTTAATCATCAATATCAAGAATATAGTGATATGAAGCGATGCGAAACGGCAAGTTTCAGACTTAGAGCTCGGGAAAGAACTGGATTTCTACTAATCAAGTTTTAACTGCTACATTTTATGGTTGCCTTCCGGTGAATTCACGATTCGAAAGAAAGAGCTGCTACCTTTATGGGCTTCAAAAATAAACTTGGGCAAATACCCGACCCCCGATCCGACGTGGGAACATAATGGTCTTTAAGGAAATTTGGAGAATTGAGTCATGGCCCGCTCTGATGAGCTAAACAAAAAGGAAAAACGATTTTTTTTTTTTAAATTCCTCCGAGAAACCCTAATTTCTACCCCAGAACAAAGGAATGCTGGTTCCAGCTGAGAAGATATAATTTCGAGTAGAGGTCAGGCTTCGATCTTAGTCTTTCTGGTGGAAGCTTGGAAATCATAATGGCAAAACGAGAGCTTTCCAGCACGCTCAAGAACTTGAAGGTTAGAAATTAGGAATTTAAGGCGTTCCCTTTGTTTTTTTTTTTTCAATCTATAACGGTTCATATTAGATTTGGATGAATTCTAAATGTTTCTACGGTTGCGCTTCATTATATCTTTGGTTCAAGATTTCATATTTATATTCTTTTTATGACTTAATACGGGTATTGTATTTCTGTTTCGACAGTTCATGCAAAGGGCGGCTCTGCGAGAGGAGAAATCCAAAAAAGAGGATGAAGTAAAACCTAATGGCGATATTTTTGGAATTGCCGCAATAGGTAGAAAATGGTAATTTCAATTTTCTTTCATCCTGATGCTAATTTAAACTTCAGTCTTGCAAAAGTCGTGTAGAGTGTGCTGACATGGTACTGAAATTTTCTTAATCAATTTTCACCTGGAATTTTTATGTCGAATTCTAATTAGCGTTATGGCTACTGGATTGATGGTCAGGTGGGGTTTGTTATGTATACATCAAATTAGGACTCCTCATTTCTTAATATAGTTCCATATGTCTTGAATCTGCTCCTTTCTTAACAATAAATATCAGTCTTGTCGAGAGATGCGGCTAGTACATCTGACCATGTGACTCAATAATCCAAACTGATCAAGGGTTGACTGTGAATATAATAGGTTTTACAAACTGCTGAACTGATTCTAGTCTCATGTTGCTAATTTGTCCAAGTCTTATCTATGGCTGTCTGCAATAGGCTATTTTTTCCTCTGTTTTTCTGTTACCAACCGTGAGAAATCTTTTTCACTTTATCATGTCTTGTCATGTTTGGCTAATGGGTAACTTTAAAAAATTCTTTCTGAAATTTGAGATCCTGTTGAGTTATCATTGGTGAAATACGCCCCTGATGCCATTTTACTTATAGCTCTTTGTATCCGTAGTTCATTTTTGCAACCGGGCCTCCGATCTGTTACTAACTTCTGCACTTTTTTTTTTTACCAGCAACTTCTGCATTTGCTGAATTTTTTTTTTTTTTGTGTTTCTTAACTTGCCATTTCTCTCTAAAAATATATGCAGTATCGTCATAATGGAAGGTGATCCCCATCCAGAAGCAGTTAAAGGTCGGATGTCATTTCGAAGCTTTAATCCACGCATTGATGTGAGTAGGAAGATCAAGAATTTTGAAGCTTTTCGTTCATTTTGATTTCTAATAGCAAATTCTTGCCTATGTAGAGATTGAATGAAGAAGAAGCAAGGCTCCGTCAGCCAGCAGCTGAAACATCTATTTCTAGGAATCGAAGTGTAAATATTTCTACTAGGTGGGTTCTCTTATCCTATAATTCTAAGTGGATATATGATCTTTTATTGTAGTTAACTTGCGTCGGTTTGCTCATCCCCGTTCCTGGGGAAAATAAGGATTAGATGGTTCTCCATCAATGGTTTTAATTTAATTCCCAAATCTGATAAACGTTACATCTCTGGATTTGGACTCTGGTTAACTGACAAATCCCTTCACGTTTGATTTAGAGAAAATGGAGCCACAGTAGATGGTCCAGATTGTGCAAACCCTGCAAGTAATGATGTTAGTGGTGACCTCAAAAGGAAACAGCCTGAAGTAATGTCTGAAGCACAATATCCAAATAAATCGCCCGAGAATGATAAAGGCGATTGTCATGCGTCCCCAAAAAACAGTTTGGGGTCTTTCAAAAAATCGAAGGGGGATAAGTTAAACTGGAATGTTCTTAGGCCGCCCAAGTGTTAAAACCAAAATGAGTTTATTGATTGTTAGGTCTCTGTAATCATGCTAAACTGAGTTCTCTTTAGTTTATGATATTGGATTTTGCACCGCTAAATATCATTTTCAGAGTGTAATTTAATTCATAAGCTTCTTGTAGTTGCAAACTAGATCTTACAACGCACGGGCAGTTCATGTTTTTGGAGGTAAATGTATGTGTGATGAAATGGGTTTGAGTAATGTTATTAGTGTACTTGTAAAATCAATTTGGAAATGAGGAGTGAATTTGTTTTGTAGTGATGATGAGATTGTATTGAGAATCTTTAATTTAAAATAAATTAGCATGGGAGTTTATGAATGACCAGGATAGTATGGAAAGGAAAATTGTCAGTTGAATGGGACATCAGAAATGTATAATTGAGCCTATTATTAAAATCTCATGGGAGCTTTTAGAAAAGAACAATGAGGTCGTTATTTTTACTTTCCATTGTATAGAATATGGTAAAGTTAATTATAAAAATTGTGGTTGAATGATATGTTAGTAAAGTTAATTATAAAAATTTTTAATACAAGTGATGTGCAGTTATAGTCACTAGCTAGGTGTCATGGAGACAACATCTGAAGTTTTGGAACTTGGTAAACTTTCCATAAAAATTGGTCTTGTTCTCTATTGTTGAGCAAATAGGTGTAATTGATTTCTTTTCTTTTCTTTCTTTTTTTTTTTTGTTGAAATAAACCCTAGCAATGTTCTAGCAAAAAAAAAAAAAAAAAAACTCTAGCAATGGTCTGAGTGTATGGGATCATACTTTCCATATTACAACAAGAGTTGAGCAACACAAGAAGATTGTATTAATAATGACCTAGTCATAGATATTGAAAATATAAGTTATGCATAGTTATTGTGAACTAGCATGAAGACAACGTTCATAATTTATAAATTTTGTAAATTGTTGGTCAATGATAAGGTAATTTGTCGTAATATTGTTCTTTTTTCTTAATGCCACTAATTTGGCAATTGAAAAGGGCAGATGTCAAAATTTTCAATATGGATTGCACTTGAAAAAGGGGGCGCGCGCACATATATGAAAAAATCATTGAAATATACAATACAAGTTATATAAAGATAAAGGTTAAAAGATAGGATTTTGTCTTTTATTAATGGTAAATCAAATCCTTGTAATGTGCCTCCCCCCACCCCTCCCCCCCTTTGCAGTTAGTATAGCAATTGAAAAATATTGGAATCCAAGAAGAGGATAAATGAAAGTGCACTTCAGCTGCAAGCTTTCTTTCTTTTTCTTTTTTTTTTATGATACTGGGTGAGCTATACTAATAATAATTGTAAAAATTTATATTACGAATTATACATAGTTACAGTCAATTGAAACGAATAAAACGTTAAAAAGTCTAGAAATTTTGTGAATTAATGGATGATAAATTAATTTTCAATAACATGCTTTTTTCTATTTGTGCTGCTAATCTAGCCATTAGAAAATAAAGATTTGGAAATTTTTAACTGTATAATATGAGCTGCAAATGAAAAAAAGCATCATTTAAATCTCAAAAGAGGTTTTAGGAAAGTACAATGAAGTTGCAATTGATATAACCCACAGTACCATATGTGTTGAGCTATACTTGGATGATATATTAACAATGAATTAACCATCAACAGAAGCTAGGTTTAGTAAAAGGAGTTAATCTCTCAAAATGCAGTGAATTAAGATTTAAATCTTCACTAAAAAAGGTGTCCACATTAAGTTATTGACTGTGTCTTAAACAGGATTGCTTTCAATAAGAGAATACATCTGATCGATTAAAAAAATAATGAATTAACTGTAAAAATTTATAATACAAGTTATGCATAGTTACATTCAACTAATTTAAAAATTATGTTAAAAATCAGGGTATTATGTAAATTGATTGATGTTAAATTAATTTAAAGAAATGTGCTTGCTTTTTTCTTGAAAGGATTCATATCTATGCAATGGAGGAGGACTACAAGGCCCATGTTTGATCCAATCAAAGTGATTGCTTTCCAAAAATGCTTTCCAACAAATGTGGTATGTAATTTTGTGCCATTTACTAGTCATGATGTTTGATCTATATTCCATGCAAGCATGACCAGTGTTCCAATGTTGAATGTTAACTTGTGACAAAGAGTTTTGCTTTAATGTTACAAGTCATGTCTTTCTTAATTAAATTGGGATTGGCAAATGTGAATGATTCATATTGAAAGGCAATAATTTTGCTGCAATGTCACTTGATGCAATTATTAGAACAATATCACATCTAGTACTGATGCAAAAGTTACTTCACACCTTTATTCTGATGCTAGTAGCCAAACATCTTACAAGAATTTAATGTTGATAGAGATACATTGCAAGAGGAAGCCAATAAAATTAACCATTTCATTGATAGATGAGTGCAAGATTATCTTTGATTTAATACTGACTCCAACCTTATCATTAACATGAGGCTTCTACTACATGTATAGATATTGTGGTATATGAAAAACTTTTTTGAAAAAAAAATGCATTGACTTTTTGTTTTAGTACAAGGTCACGGTGAAAACCATGCAAAAAGATGAAAATCTAGTCATATCAGAAGCCATGAGGCTTATACAATCGGTAGGCGGGTTGATAAAGATAAAGGTATCAAAATCTTCATAAGGAGTCTTATGAGCCAGGAGGTTAGTGCAATTATTTGCTTTCCTGTAGACGTGGTCAAATGTAACAATCCAATCTCTCATAGAGAGATCTATAATATTTTTAACAATTCTAGAGAGGGGGTGGGAGTCACAGCATCCGTTGTCCCTACTGATTGTATAAGGCTTATGGCTTCTGATATGACTAGATTTTAGTTTTTTTGCACAGTTTTCACCGTGGTCTTGTACTAAAAAAAAGTCAATGCATTTTTTTTTCAAAAAAGTTTTTCATATACCACAATATCTATACATAGAGTAGAAGCCTCATGTTAATGATAAGGTTGGAGTCAATATTGAATCAAAGATAATCTTGCACTCATCTATCAATGAAATGGTTAATTTTATTGGCTTCCTCTTGCAATGTATCTCTATCAACATTAAGTTCTTGTAAGATGTTTGGCTGCTAGCATCAAAATAAAGGTGTGAAGTAAGATGTTTATTTCATATAGTGTTGACTCTTTACAAGAAAATACCATCTAGATCTTGAATTATAAGTAAATATTAATTCATAAAAGTATATATAAATAATGGTAGTATAATTGTACATAGTTCAAAGTATACCATCAAATAATTAACCTCATTGCATTTCTAAGATTCAAATTTACAATCTCTTGTTAAGCCAGTGCAATTCCTACCAATTGAACCCAATATTTGGTAGTTTTGTATAAAGAAGTTGAGATTGAGAAAAAGCAGCATACTTTTCATCAAATTGATATGTAAGAATTGTACATGTAACAATAAAAGAGAATTTCTAAAAGATGGTTAAATTTAATTTGTATTGAGAAATATTTAATTGAACAAGAAATGGAATCTAGGAAAAAAAAGGTTAAAAGTTTTAAAGATATTGAGATTCATTTAATTTAATAGGGATGGAACCAAGCTACATATCCTTCGTCAGATTGATTTTAATCCTTGTGTTGCATACATAGAGAAGTTTTTTCCCCCTTACCATAAATGATGACAAGTAATTGAAAACATATAAACATGAATAATTTATTATAAACTTGCTCTATTATTATTAAGCAATTACTCTCGTACAAAATACATGTTTTAACCTGTAACATACTTTATTATATGGCAATTTAGGATTCCAAAATCAAATAATTAGTCTAAAAAATAACATTAATGAGTATAAATAAAAAAATATAGAATAGTATAAAGATCTATAATTAATAACTAGCAATATCAACTTTCAGAATCATTGTGCATGTGCTACTTTATTATACCTAATGTGCTTCTTCCAACGAGAGGATTGGATTTCTTTAGAATTATAACATCTGATTGGTTTAAGAAGTATTTGAAGTGAAATCAAGTGCCCATTTAGTTCATTGAATCCCAATAACTACTCAAATAAGCTTCAACTCTTGACATTTCTCATATCTATAGGTCTGTGTATATTCTGGGTTTGAAAGAATCATAGAAAGTTGCATAAAAGGAAAGCCAGTTAAAATCATGTCTTGAAACTCTCTTGTTCTTGATCCAGTAATTTTGGAACAATATTTACCAAAACAATATGCCAAAGCTAATAAAATCAGTTATAAAGCTTGGTACTTTCTTGGATCCAACAATATTTAAGATAAGTTAGAGCAATTGGGAGATATTAAAGACAAGTGCTTTATGTAAGCTTACCATGACTTGCAAGACAAGATCCATAAATCATCAAAAGGCTTATCTTAAATCCTCTGATTCATTATATATCATGAAAGCAAGGTGTAGGCTACTGTTTATGTAGGAGCTCATAACCCTATAATAGACTTTCAAGTACCAAATACCCTTAACTTTCATCTAATATAAAAAAAAGGCAATGAAACAACTTATCTCTTCACGATACAAAATTCTATCATAAATAAAATACAATATTAGTAATATTAATTACCATTAAATTGGTTGTCAGTGCAATACAATATTCCTGATGTGGAACCAAAATTAGGTTTTTTGCTTAGTTGAACCCCATTCACATGAAGGCAAATAATTAAGCATTTCTGATTAGCTTGCCAATGCTTGCTTTTGCTATTTCTTCTTAGTTGCATCATGAATCAAGTGAATACATATGAGGACATTTATTTATTGTGCCTATAATTTGTCAAAAAGACAAAGCTAGAAATATAAGATATTTTCTTAAAGGTTAATAACTTAAGGTGGCATAATAATTCATTCCATGCTCTTGAAAAATAGCATATAATTAGTAAATCAAAATAGAAATTCATTGATGAGGAAAATAGGTGAGTATAAATTTACCTATTAGGAAAAAAATTAAATTCTCTTAACCTTTAGGTCCTCTAGAATTGAACCAACTTTTTGAAGATAATTTACTGGGGATAAGACCAACTCCTACTAAGGCTTTAATTAAAATTGAGGGAAAAAATTAAAATTTTGTCTATAGAAAACTTATTTTATTGTAGGAATAAAGATCAATAATCTTTTACCTTGAATGGCTGCAAAATCTAGGTCTTCATCCTTGATATAATCAAAACTAGTAACCAATAACCTAAAGAGTGTAAGTAATGATGCGTTTTGGATTCATGAAAGACAAAGAAATCCATTTATAAAAGATCATAAAAAAAAAGTTTTAGCTCTAAAAGAAAAGTTCGTGCTTTTGGTTAGACACTAACCATTTTAGAAAATAATTTAATTTAATCAATCATCTTGCAAATCGATAAAGCTCATAATTTTTCTAATGCCTATAAGAGGAAATCAAGGAAGGCAATGAGCGTAGAAGATAACATTATTATTGATTCAGATGTTTGCCCTTTGGATCCTGGATATAAGGAAAAGTAATTGATGGCCTAGTAATATGTTAGAGTCTGCCTAATGATGTGTTAAGAGTTTCTAGAGGTATGGGTTATGTTAGAGTCACTTTTTAGGTCTTGAAATCTTCCTCTTTGCCTAGAGAGAGGGAGGGGAGTATTTTGAATATTAAAAGTGGTGAGGAAAATTCTGGCCTCTCAAAAGTCTATTGAGGAAGTCATCTTTCTTCTTCATTTTATCTGCTTAGGGTATGTTTATGAGTGATTTATATTGTGTTGTTGTTTGGTGGAGTGTATTTGGTGCTGTTCAATGTACTTTTAGTTCCTTATTTTTATTGTGATCTAACTCTGTTATTCAACAATATATTTTTCTAGTTCCATTTGGAGTGTATTTTTTAGTTTTACTTGTTTTTTAAGTTTAATATAGTAGAGGGTTACATCATTTAGTATAAGAACAAGTTGATCTTTAAGAGTATGGCAAACTTATATGAAAAAATGGCAATAATAGCAACCATGATGTCAAAAATGTTGTCAAGCATTGTAACAATCCTCACCCCATTTCACTGGGAGTCTTTTAGACTAGGCCAACATATATCACTACAGCGAAAGCCAACTTTCCTCAAGATAGTACTTGAGCTATTCCTCACCCCACCAAAGAGGTCTTTTGGAACCTTCTCAGGGATCGAGCCCCTAACCTCTACAAGTATTTATAATATAATTCATCAATATCCTTATTTGAGCTAATTTTTACTATTAACTTAACACTTTTTTATGCTCAAAATTCATTCTATACTTATATAAAAATGCGCACAAAGTTTTTTAGCTTTCTTTAACCCTCATTAACATCGTTAAGCTCTTAAATGGCTATTAATGGAACCACAATGTTCCCAACCAATAAATTTATTGTGAAATTTGCATATTAAATGCTCTCCAACTATCAATCATCATAAATTCATAAAAACCAAGTTTCATTAGCTTAATCCACTCTCATTAACTCTATTTAAGTCAAAAGGTTCAGAGTCATAACCTATATGGATCGAAAATTATAATTATCAACCAAACCCTAACTTTTACCATTAAAAAAATGAAAGAAGAGAGAAGGATTTAGATGTAAGAAGCTTATCTTTGATGTTTATGAGCTCCAAAATATTTCAAATACTTAGATTCTGTAAGTCTTAACAGAGCATTTTTGTCCCTCCTTCGTATATCTCTGTTTTCTCCTTCTTCTGTTACATCAGTTCACGATCTTATTTTGGAAAAAAGTGTTCATGTGCCACGATAGACGCATAATGCATCGCGGTACATGGCACAGAGAGCATCCCTCCAGGCGTGTCGAGACATACATGCCGCACAGAACTTTCCTTTTTAGATTTCTTCCTCTATTCATTCTTGGGTGACTCGATTCTCTTTTAACTTCTAGGGCTGGAATTCAAATCAAACACGCCCATTAGGCCTCTCTAATACACTTAATTAATCTAATTTAGGCTTAATTAATCCAATTTAAAATAAAAATGTTACAATCCAAGTGTCTACGAAAAGATCATTTAGTGAACTAACTAATGGCACAGGTCTCATTTATAAATTTTATCATGTAAAAAGTTAGACATTTGAAATCAAAACTCAAAACAACTACTTTCTCACATTTTTTAACTTTCAAAGTGTCCAAAACCCAACCAAAATGCCATTAGCTCACACAATTCATTTTGACTTTAAAACTCAAATTTATACTTGCATTAGTATTTTGACCTTATTCATATATTTCTACTAAAAAGATACCGCACACATTAAGGCTCAAAATACACCTTTCAATACTCAATATTTAATTGTGTAGGTAACAATAAAATATGAACATCCTAGTTGGCAATATTAATTAATTACGCATATGCATATACAATTATGAGAGGCCCACAGTAGGAAATTGAGTTCCTAAGCCTCTGATGCTTTCCCTTTATCTTGCTCGGAACTTGTGCCTATAAAAGTTTAAATAAAGGGATAAGTACAACAACTTAGTAACCAATATTAATTTAGCCTGTACAAATGCATGTTAATTAATCATATTGATGCAAATGACATATTCACATATTAAACTTTGCAATTCATATAGTTACAAAACTAATGAACATGTGACATTAGATTACTTAGCATGCAAGGGTTACAACAATAGCAACTATATACCCTTTGTACAACACAAAAGATCACAAAAATAATAACCATGTAGTCATATAATAATATGCATAAAAACACATAAGGAGTCACGATACTAACAACTATGTGCCCCTATAAAATTATGCTAAACCACAATAATAACAATCACATGATGGGGATATGATATACATAATCAAAGCCAGCCTTTCACTTATGAGAAGCTGCTTGACCAAGGTTACTACACTTACTTATAGGACACGATCTCTCTAAATACTAACAACCATACAGTGTCGTACTCCCAATCTAACCTCCTCATAAACCAATAGAGGCTAGTTAGGTTCGAGTTCCTCAAAAAATAAGTAAGACAATGACTACCTATCAATTTCAATGGTTAACAATTTAGCTAACTTTTGATTCCAATAGTAAGTTACCAACGCCACGTGAATTTACAACATCTACTCCTTTCCCTATAGGCAAGCACCCGCCTCATTTAATTATGTCGTGCACAAATGTTTAACACATAGCAAGCATATTCATACGTATCAATAGCATGCAACTTTTATTGATATCAATATCATCATATCATGCTTATCAATATCACAAATACAATCATGCTCAACACAAGTCTCAATTCATAATTTTTCTTTTTCATAGGCACCATTATACACTTTAATATCTACTCACAACAACAATTATATATAAGATATATTTTTCACAAATTCTATTCATATCAATTTCATCACATCATATAAACTTATTCATATTGCCACAACTTGCATCAAATATAGTTTTACAATACGTCATTGTTTTCAAATAAGTCTTTTCATCTATATTCAATTAATCAAGAAAATGTACAAGCTAAATTTCCCTCGATTATTTTAAACCTTTAAGAGATCAAAGGCTTACCCTTCATTATCACTTGTTTTCGAGCTAAATTTAAGCTCTCCGGTGCTTTATGAAGTTAGTTTATAATTAACATTAACACCCATCACTAATAATCATCAAAATCACCACTTTCAACATCTAATTTCATACTTTAATAACCAAATTTCTCAACTATAAGATCAATCTCACATCCAATGAGTTTATTAACTTCACTTAGTTCTCAACAATTTAAATAATCACTAATATATCATCCAACAATCCAAAATCATCATTAATGTCACAAATTACTCACTTTAAACTTTCAAATTTTAATACTTTAATCACCCAAGACTCTCAACTCTTGAATTTAATCACTACATCAGGTTTATTAACTCTCATTAGCTCCAAATAACTTTATTAACCCATCTACCACCATTAATGACTTCCAACAATCCCAAGATTCATCATTAATGGCATTTTAATGGACAAATTCATCTATAATTGAGAGCCTACTCTCATAGACATATAAAATCACTATATTTAGGCTTAAATAACTCCTATTAGTCTTATTTAGACCAATGAATTCAAACCCATAGCCCTTGGTTCGAAAATCCTCATCCCTCAACCTCAAATATTACTTTCAAAACATGTAGAGAGGAGAAGAAGAGATAAAGAAGACATATCTAGATAAAATCAAGCTCTAATCACCTTTAAAATGTCCAAAAGTTGATACCTTGACAGAGCAACTACTCTCTCCATCACCCTCCCTTTGTTTCAAGCTCCTTTCTCCTTGTTTTGGATGTTTTCAAATTTAAAAGAACAATTGGTTTTGAAAATCATCATGCAATGTAAATTTTTATGCTACAACATAAAGCACTGAAGACCACAATCCAATTTTTCTTTACAATTTAAGCTCGAGTAACCCAATTCACTTTCAAATGCAATCCAAAGGCTAAAATCAAATTCAATAGCCAACTCTAACTATCTTCAAATCCATTTATACTTAAATTCACATATTTATCTTTCTTTAGCTTAATTAGTCAAGGGGATAATGTTTAAGATATTACACAACACGTCGAGGTGGGGTGTCATAATAATTTTGGCACCCCCTGCATTAGCATTCATGATAATATTCCATACAAAATTATGAGTTTATGGATTGAAAATTACCCTTTAAATATTTTATATGATGATTTGTGGCTTTAGGGAAGGCTTGGGTTATTTTATGGATCTCAACCAAAAAAAGCAACATAGGGAAGGGAAATGAAACTTAACTTTGATACCAAATTAATGTAAAATAGGAAAGTGAAGAGGGGGAAGAGAGAGACAAGAAAGGAGGAGGAGAGAAAAAAAAGAGGAGGAGGAAGGCTGAAACTCTAAAAAATTTTATTTAATATTATTTAAAATTAAATGCAAATAGAAAACCTAACTCTATTTATAGAGCTCTAAAAGAACAATAAAAATGATAAATCTAAATCTAGATCCTAAATCTAATTTAAAAAGATAATGATAGGATAATCAAATAATAAATATAATACTAATAGATAAAATTTTATTCAAATATCCCTAATGGATAATCCTAGTATTTTAAATAAATTTTAATCATCCTAATTAACTATTATCCTATATTCCATTACCTTGTTGATTAAGATGTTTGCCTTTCGGATCCTTGTTTTAAAGAAAAGTAATTGATAACCTAGTGATGTGTTAAGAATTTTCAAGGGTATGAGCTATGTTAGAGGGAGGGGAGTAGTTTGAATATTGAAAGGGGTGAGGAGAGTTTTGGCCTCTCAAAAGTCTAGTGTCTTGGGGTAAAAAAGTCATATTTCTTCATCATTTTATCTGTTTAATGTGTGTTTGTGAGTAATTTATATTTTGTGTTGTTTGGTGAAGAGTATTTAGTGTTGTTCCATATACTTTCAGTTCTTTATTTTGCTTGTAATCCAACTTTATTATTCAATAATATATTTTTCTAGTTTCATTTGGAGTGTATTTTCTGGTTTTGCTTGTTTTTTAAGCTTAATAAAGTAGATGGTTACATCACAAATTCCCTTTTGGTACACAATTCATGAGCCTTTACGCGGTCATCTTCAATTATCTAAACAAATAAAATAAAACCGGAAAACTCTTGCTAAGAAGGCAAGCCCTTTCAATATATATATATATATATATACATATATATATCAGAATATCATGTAGTTTCGCAGCTAATTACTGGAAGTTGGAACGATAAAAATAAAAAAAGCAAGAAGACATAAACGACAAGCTGATATTCCAGGCAGAAAGCAAAAATTCACGAAAATTCTATCTTTATGAGAAATCAAAAGTGATACAGTACTTTGGAATCTAACGTATTTTTTTTTTTTATGGAAAATGATCTATATATTCACAAAAAATAACAATAATTAATGCCTAATCTTCCCCATTCCAAATGAGCAGAGGGAGTCGATGGTAAAAGGCACTAGAAGAACTAGTGCAAAAAGAGTCTAATCTTTTTTCCGTTGTATCCACACACAAAAAAGAGTCTAATTTAATAATCTCTTTCATAGGATTAGAAAAAACATTACAAGAGAACAAAAGCTCCTCATTCCAATCCTGGACGATGAGTTTCCTGGCTTCATTGAGCAGTGTCTGCAGGGTTTGACCGGAGAGAGACAGTTCCCTAGTTAGGAGATTGTAAATGTAAGGACAACTAATGGATACCACAACTTTCTTGAAACCTTTCGTCCAGCAATGATTGAGAGCATGACAGAGCACTTGGATCTCCGCCATTTCCTTGGATTTATCAAGGTTTTTCTCGGAAATTCCAAGCTCCCAACCATGATCGTGGCGTCTGATAACAGCAGCACCTACTGGTTCATGCATGAACAGAATTGCCAGCAGTGCCCACTTTAATTTTGACAAAAGTAAGATTACTACTGTGGTTAGCAGCAGCATCTCCTCTACCTCGCCCAAGCCCAAGCAAAGTTGAGCAGAGGAGTGATCTTTGATCCTGAATCTCCTTATTCTTCATATTCTTTTTGAGCAAAAATTGAATTCTTCATAGTCTATATAAACACTAAAAACTAATCATGTAATTGTATATACCATCAAAACAATTTAGGGGGATACTGCTAGCGACAAAAGCATTCTTTATCAATAGCCATTAATGCTTAACATGAAATGGACCAATAAAATTTTATGGCTAAATCCTGGCATATACATACCTAGACCTCTATAAAGACCATAAACTCCCCCTTCCATGTAGGCACTTGTAAGCACACTTTTAATTCCATTATGTGCTGGTTGAGAAAGAACGTCTTTCATGCCGTCTCTTATACTTCCTATCGCGTCTATCACCCATAATATTTTGACAAAGACTTTGATTGCAAGACACAAACAATTCCATCCTTAAAAGACAACCTCTACTTACTAAAGCACTATCAAATGGATATAATACCACTCACAGAATAAAATTATGAAAGAAATGGTACAGGTTCAACTAATATCAAGGCAGAAATAAGTTGTTGCACACGACACAAGAAGTAAAACCAAAATCTAAAGTTGATGCATGTCCGTATTTTAAGTGACTTACAAACGTTCTTTGTAGAAACTCGATCCACATATCAACAGTTCGTTGAAAAAGTATTATAGAAAACACCTAAGCCACTTTATTTATGTATATGTCTGAGGGTTAGAAGAGAATTAAAGAGAACAGGACACATCCCATTCAAGAAGCTTAAGGTGAAACAAGACTACTAATAAACTGTCCAAAATATGAATGAATCTTTATACCAACATTTTTTAACGTGTTACTGAATGCATTGCTACTCATAGTTGACTGTGTCACCTTTTATGAGATGAACCAAAGGCCTTACATAAATATCATTCGTGTTCTTTCTGATCTATTTCTTATCAAGCTAAATTTTACCAAAGTCTATCCAGGCATGCTTTAAATGTTCTACAAACACCTAACACCAGGATAAGTTCTTTTCTGGTCAACTTTGGAAGTTAACACAAATGTCTTTCTTTCTCACATCGTCTTTTCTTCTTTTCCTTTGGATATATAGATTTGCAAGAGAGTAGACATCTAGTTCAAATATTTTCAGATGGGTCAAAATGTTTAGTGGAGATCCCTGCCTTATAAGCAAGTTTTGCACGAGCAAGATCTAGAGGATCTGTACATAGAACTGAACTGCCTCCAGCTGCGGATCCAACTAAAAAATCAATAATAGGACTTGATCCTAACATTGGACAATTCTGCCAGATCCAACACTTGTACCCAAGGCGGCAAAATGAATAATCCAAATAACAGTTACTCCATTTCCACCGAAACCACCAAAAATAAGCATGCGTAAACTATAACTACAGAGTACCTGTGGACTACAGAAACATAGAAGAAGGGTGTAGACAATAAGAGGTTCAATCTTACTTGCATAATCCTGGCAAACCTTCATAATTCACCAACTTAGGTCCCATTTACTTACTAAAAAAAGGAATGGAATGTATTAAAAAACTAAAGGTAAAAATAAGATAATTAAAGAAGATAAGTGAACATATTCATAAAAAATAGAGATAATTTAGTTCATAAAATTAAAAATCATTATTTATTAAATTTTTGAAAAGTATGATAATTTTTACATTTGTAATATATATTAATGAGTTTTATCATACTTATTATGAAAGAAATGGTGATTTAGTTCATTTTCATTTTATTTTTTTCAATTCATTACATTCTAATAATCAAACAGGACTTTAGAGATTGATAAACACCAAGAGAGTGAAATCCTTGTGTCCTTGTTCTGTGGGTAAAATTAGAGAAAAAAATGAGCTAAAGCGAGACATACTCCCACCAATGAATATGTAAATCATAAGCGAAGAAGTTACAATTAAAGGAGCAACAACAAAACATCCAATGATGCGCATGCCAATGCACTGTCTCATGTGTAAATATGTAACACCTTATATGCCGAGTGTTTGGGATTCCTTTAATCATTATAATCGTGGGACTACTATTGGCCCTTTCAAAATTTGCTATGTTCTCGGCAGTAGGATGGGTGGTTTTGGTCAGTTCATTATTGTACTAAATAGCAGGCAACCAGATGCTCGAGAGACAGTAGAGGTATAAGAGCAACAAAGCACATACCACACGTGATGTACAAACTAGGCTATTTTTTTACAGAGATCGTATTTGTGATAACAGCGCGTCTGAATAATATTACTTTTTACATCGGTAATACTCCATCAGGAAAGTCAATGACAGATGTATGTTTGCTAAGCTTCCCGACAAATCGTTGCACGCTAAGAGAATGCTTACACTAGCTAGGGACCAATAAAACACTATCTACTACAAGCTTCAATGGACGGAGGAAAAACCGGTCAAGAGCGTATTGCGATTCTCTTTGGCGACTGCCTTAAGCAGGTTTCCAGATAGAAAGAGCATGAATGATACGCCCTTTCCATCCCTGTAAAACCCACCTGCTATCCTCATCCACGGCAAAGTCCTTGTGATATTCCGTCTTTACCATTTCTTGAGCTTTATTAAAGATTTGTGCGTCCATACGGAGTTGCTTGAACCCAGCTCTACGATTCCTAATCTGCCACTGCTTGTAAGTCTCTGGCCGCTCAACCCTTTCTGCCCCCTCGCACGCGATAACATTCATGGCGTCCCTTCCAAAGATCCCCTTCTCAAACCACAACCTCTCTGGATCTTCCCGGGGCACATTCGCCTCGAACATGTCAAACAAAGATGAGAAGTGGAACAGAGCCTCCCTGAACCGAGTCACGAAAAATGGGGCATTGTAGGTGCCATTGACAACCCCATGTATGAACATATTCGGGTTTATCTTCCTTATCAGCTTCAAAACAGCATCTCTTGGACTGTTTGCGGACACAGTTTCATCAGGCAGGTTCTTCAATCTGTACAAACAGTTAACCACAGTTATCTCGGTCCTGTCGATCTTGAGATCCTCCAGTCGGATGGTTTCCCATTTTTGTGCCAAGCATTTGTATTCGAAAGGGACGTTGAACCTCCTGCAGTAGTTTGCTAACCTTCGTCCTGTCTCCTCAATCCTCTCTGCTGGCCGAAACCCTGATTGAGGGAACTCAATCCCAGTCATACGAAGCTTGGGAGGGCCGCCTTGTCTTTCCGAAAGACGCTGGATAAGGCAGGGCCATTGAAAACCATAGCAGATGCCAAAATCAATGATGTGAAGGTTATTTTCACCTTCTACCAGATTCAGAATTGTTCTGTTAGCCAAGAAATTTGAAATCCTGAGGAAAGGAGATGTTGTGATGTATAGCTTGTAAGCTTTCAACATCTCAGCAGCAGTTGCTCCATCGCAATCAAGGGGGTTATATGATGGTGTCCCAGCAGCCAAACGCGTCTCAAGACCATTGGCAAAGTAATGAGCTAAGCGTTCGATCCCATCGCCAAAAGGGGAACAGTGCAGCCTGATCTGCTTGAGAAGCTCGTTGGCATTCCTTTGGTCAAAGCTTGCAACAGCTTGGGCACATTGGGTTAGTAGAGTCCACAAATCTACTGCTGTCCCTTTGTTAGACCCTTTCTTTGAACGCGTCGCCTTCCCGTTTGATCCTCCAGAGTCGACATTCAGGTGGAATGTGCCATTTTGAGATGATCCAGGGCCACATGACGAGGACTGGGTAGTTCTGAGATTACAAAGAAGTACTTCATCAAACATTTCCGTCGGCTCTGAATCATCCGAACTGACAGCAGAAAGTTTGCTGCCTCTGCCCTCTTCTTCGTTTATAGAATCACCCACCCAAAGGGTTCTCTTTTCCCTTGTTCCTCTGGATCCTGAGTTGCGCAGGGAATCCCCTAGATTCATCTGCAGATTACTCTGATCAAGGATCCCCCCATATAGATCGGGAGGCACATCTGAAATATCGAGGACGTTTTCTGAGGAATTAACGACACCGTTCACCCATTCGGAGTCAGATGTATTATCAGTGGTATAGCTGCCGCTGCTCTCGAAACTATGGGTAGGGAAGAAGTTTTGATCATCTGGGCTATCAGTGTTTTCACCATGGAAGCAATTAGAGATTTGATGAGGAGAAGTGGGGTAACTACGACCGAGGGCATCGTAGAAAGATTTTTCAGCAGCCTGGAGAGCTAAGCAGTCTTGTAACATGCAGGGCTTGCGCTCCAGGTCGTCTTCTTCATCCAAGAGGATTTCACTGATGAATCTGAGAGCTGGATTGGAATATTTGTTACTGTCCGCCGATTCTTCGTTCGTGCTCGTGCTAGAAGAATGACCCGACTCACCATGAAATTCTGAATTGGTTTGAATGAAGGACGAAAAGTCGGCTTTATCATCATATGTAAACCCGTTTATGGGATTCTGAATTGGAAATTCTGAAATATGACCATTTTCAAATCTGAATCCATTTACGGCACCGGGAAAATTCTCCAGAAGAGCATCCATAGATACCAGTTGAACGAGAACCAGAGAACAAGTTTGACTTTTAAAAAATCAAGACTGAAAATTGTATATGAAGAAGAATGAATATTAAATTTGGAACTTAAAACTTAATCAGCCAAGGGAACTAAAGATTCACCGAGACGGAGCAGATGAACAACATATACACAGAACAAACAGCGAAATCAAAATCGCAATAAGATGCGAATAGTTGAGAAAACTAAATACCGAGACTAATCAATTAGATGAGATAAATCAAAAGGAAACGAAGAAAGAAGAGGAATCAGGAAGATAAATGAATAGGTAAGGGCTAAAGTAGACAAAAAATGGAAACAATACCTAGAAGATAAGGTGGAGAGTGAGGAGTAATCGGCAGATAGTCGTCGACGCGGAGATGTGATTCTTATAGAACTAATTAAAAGAGCCATCTTCGCAGTAAAGAACTTTCTAGGAAGGTGCTTAGCTTAGACAAGACAAAGACAGCCGCCATATTATCATAATAGTAAACGAACTTTTTTTTTTTTTTCTTTTTTTCGGCAGGCGTTTAGTAAACGAATTTTACAAAGTAATTAATTAGTAGTTTCATACGTGATTATTGGATTGTAAACGCTCCATACTCCGTTGAATAGCGAGAGGGCACGAGTGGAGCATTAATCATATCATCTTTTCTAATGAGCGTGAGCCACGGCAGGGGCAGGGTCCCTGTCCACTCGCACAAGGAGTTATAACTAATAATAATATTTTGGTTATAAAAAATATTCTTTTCAACTTTATGTGGCATATTTTAGAAAATTTAGAGAATATTATTTCGATTGGAAAATTTATCTTTCTGCATTTAAGATATTGGCAAATTTTAAAAAAAAACTTTGCCATGTACTTTTTTCCTTAATATAAGGAATTTTTGGAATAAAATTAACGTTTCACCAACTTCAACTGACCCATATTTTAGACTATAAAAATCTTCTAAAAGATAAGATAACTTAGATGGAAAAAAAATCAGATAAAGTATAAAACAGTAGTTAATAATATCTTAGGGGATATAATTTTAGAAATGAGGTCATGGAGGAGTCAAGGAAGATGTATGGTAGTCAAAGATTACACGTGTCAGAATTCAAGAGGGAGCAGAAACTTGACCATCAAGATTCAAGATATTGGCCCCATTTAAAAGAGATAAGGCATTATACCCGTGTAAATTTGAATGAGGTGGTTTTTTGTTTTTTTTTTTGTTATGTTATGAATATTAAGATGGATGTTCATCTCTCTCACCTTTTCATTTTTTCTCATAAAATTTCCACCATTTTCATAAGTGTTGATTAGTCTTTATTTTTCATTATCACTTATGTAATTTTTGATGTAAGATCATGTTTATAAATAGTGCATGCTATTTGTATTGTAAAGAATGAAAAAGAATACAAAAGAGGCTATCCTCATTTTTATTGCCTCTATTCTTCCTCCTCCTCCTCATCTTTTCATTTTCATTCTCTCTATATTTTGTTTATAACACATTATCAGCACAAGTCTTGAATGAATTTGCATAAGACATGGACTTCAAAGGTTTTTTACTGATTACTGAAGGTTCTTATTTATCATATGAAAGTATGATAATTTGATTCTATTATTAATTTCTATTATTGTTGTATTTCATGTCGTCTCATTTAAATATTCAAGATTTATTCATCTATAATACGATTGTGATTGTCGATTTGATAATTATTTATTACTGTGATGGAAAGATATTGAATATGTGATGACTGACAAAGCCATATTATATTTATTTCAAGATTAAGTGACAAGAAGCCATGTAGATTTTCACTTTGGAGAAGTTCATTATGGGGTTTATTGGCAATTTATCTATTTATATAGCTATAAATAATATAGCCCTGAAGGCTAATAATTTAAATATTTCATACCATTAGAAGCTTTGATAGATTTAAAAAATATTTTTATTGGTCTTAACAACTAGTATTTGATAAAATTGATATAATATTAACAAATGTGAAAAATTGACAAATTTAGCTTGCTTATGAGCAATAACCATATATGTTGTGTACAAATTGACTATTGAAAGTCAATAATAATTAATGATATATATTGAAATTGGAAAAGGTGGATTGTCATTGTTATTAAGATGATACTTTTACTTAATCATTGAAATAAAACTTATGACTAAATATTACAAATATATTGTTACAAATACCATGGTCTTGAAAACTAAAGGTCTACATCAATTTTTTATAGTAATTTTATTGTGAAAGACCATTTTATAGTTTCAATAGATGGCATGACAAGGAAAAATTCAAGGCATTTTGATGATATGAGCACGGTTAAAAGTATTATAGCCTTGAAAGTTAATTATTCAAGCATCAAAGTATATGAAAGAGTTGTGTAAATTTGAATTGCCATAATCTTGAAGACTAATATTTAAAAAAATTGATGATGTGCTATTGAAGGCATGGACAAATCTCTATGAGAGATGATGATTATGAAACATGGCGTTATAAAAATTAACTAGCTGGCAATTTTTTGTCCAAGCTCCTAAAAAGATATTTTCTTGCCATAATTGTTGAAAAATAATGTTTTCATGGGCATTGAAATAAAATTATGAGGAGATGTTAGATAGAAGCCATGCAAACAAATATGCATGAGCAATTCATTAAAAATAAATATTCAAATTGATTGTGAAGTCAAAAGGGCAATGAGATAGTGATGAATGTAGAAAGTAATTATAAAATTATCAAAGCCAAATATTGTGATCTAAGAAATTGCATGGACAAGTTTCTGTTGGGAAAAGAAAAAATAATGACAAGCTTAGAATGTTATATGATGTTTAAATTTAACATGATATATGGTGTTCAAGCCTAGAAAACTATGCCAGAAAACTTATATGGTGTTCAATTGTTATTAATGTTTACATTTATTACTATTAATTTCTCAAGTAATTATTATAAATATTTGATATTGATTTAATCTTAATGTAATATTAAAGAAAATATCAAGAATCATTGCAATATGTGTAATCCTGTATTTATACTTCTAATTTACTACATTGAACATGGTATAACCTATAAATAATTTTTTGTTGAAATATGTCAGTTTTTGAATAAATTAGTTCTTGTAGAACTAAAATGTATGTCTCTCATTATGTGGTTGGAAATGAATAAGTGATGAGAGATATAGCCATAGATATCAAAGACTAATTTGTTAAGGACTTGAATATAATAGTTTAATCAAATTAACACCCATAGTTTTTTGTGAGTAGAGAAGCACTTGAGTTTTCTAATAAAAAGCAGGCTATTGGTCTGCTATTTACAAGTCATTATCTACAAAATGTAATAATAGAAAAATTATATTCATGTAACTCCTACTTCAAGGGGAGATTGTAGGGGCACAAGTGAGATAATACGTGACCGAGCACTACTCACATACCTAATCTTAAAGTTCATTGGGTCCTAAATGCATATTGATATTATAAATCAATTGCATGTTATGAAAAATGAAAAGTTTACATTGGATTTTTGTTATAGTAAACTAAAAGTTTATTTATCCATTATATATTGTTAGCATAACTTGTTTGATCATTTCAATACATATATAATACAAATGATTACAAAGGATGTGTATTGACGTTATTGAAGAACTAGAAGATTCTTCATAAATAGAAAATATATTATAAAATTTAATATTTTATATGTGCTACTTGTTCTCAAGAAAAATATGATGTGCTCACTTGTTATGATTGAGAATGGATCTATTCATTCCTAGAAATATAACAAATTCAACTATAAGGGCCTAATAGATAACATATGAATAGTGGTAACATTAAATAGATTTGATATATGCATTTATAAGATAATTTTGCAACCTGAAATTTGACAAGATTATATGCATAAATCATTATATAAAAGCATACAATTTTCAAACTGTGTGATATTAATAATTTTAATTGGGAATGCTAGTGAATTTATACTTCACACTTTGAAAAATCTTACTTAAAAGGTGATTGGCCAAAATCATTCATTAAAAGCTAGATCGATGCTTATGAGAACAAAATTTTCATTTGATTTTACAAACTACAGCATAATACACATTAAATCAATAAGGTATTGTAAATTTTCTTTTTTAAAATTGGCTTTTGGTCAGGAGCCAAGTATATACCATCTTAGAATTTTTGACTATGCAATACTTATTATCATTGTTTCACCACGTTGCACATAGATGGTTATATTGCATATAGCTCGTTATTCATGGAAAGTTAGGATAAATGTTGGATAAGAAACTCCTCCTTCTTGCTTGTCTCTAAATGAAACAAAGAAATGTTTCTAAAGGAAGCAGATGGTTTTAGGAAACTTATACTGCACAATTAGCTAGTGATTATCATTTGATAAAGTTTTCTCAATATGAGGGGGAGAAAATGAGTAGCTGAAAAAGAAAATATATGAAATATATATCACTCTATCTTATTTAGATCCTTACATATAAAAATATGAACCAGGAGTTCATCAAATGCTATATTTTTGAAATATCACAAAAGTATCTAACTGATTCAATCATTAACTCGTATGAGAATTATTAAATTTCTTGTTCCAGCTGAAAAAACTTCAATTAGAGTAAATAAAAATGAGATATGCCTGAAGCATGAGAAATTAACCAGTTCCTAATACAAAATCTTGTTAAAAGAGGAGCATTTAATTAAGATGATCATATTAAGGAGGCATACACTTTAGAAGAGGGTTAAGACATAACTGATTCTAAAAGCCCCAAAAGAGGTTCAGGTACCTAAAAGTAATAAAGAGATATCTCAATAAGTTATGTCACATTTAGAAAAATGGATCCAAAAAGATAAAATTGTCGACAATAATTTTGATGATCATCTCACGTGATTAAATGAAAATCTTGTATACAAATTTCTCATGAAAAGAAGACAAACAATGATTGGCTAAATAAAAAAGGGTAAAGGAAAAGACCCAATATGAGTAGAATTGTATTAATTTTCAATATGTGAAAATTATGGACATGCAGTCCAAATACTTGAAATGTAAATGTTATTACGGGATAAATGAACATCTATGTGAAAATAAAGATTTTCACAAAGGTCTGATGATGATCAATTATATTATCTTATGATAGATTTTTGTATACATTATTAGTCTGACAGTATATGAAATTGAATTATGGTGCATTTATTGAATATTATTATAGCACTTTACATGATAACCTTTAAAGGAGTTAAAATGCTAGAAGCATGAACAATTCCCAAGAAAATCTCTCTCCCTCTGTGTGCGTGTGTGTGAGATAGGTTTTGATCAAAAGAATTTGAGAATAAAATTTTGATATTGACTTTACATTCAACTTGTTGATTTAGTATTTAATACCAATGGTTATAAAATTACTATACCATCTTTATTTTGTCTATGAGACCATACTAAATTGATTGGTCCTGAAGTATCATATATTTATTACTTCCTCTGTCTCAAATTATATGTCACTTTTGAAGGAGTTTTTTCATCTCAAAAGATAAGACACTTTGAGTAGATTAAGATTTCATTAAATGTACCAATTTTAATATTACCCTTTCTCTCTCTATAATTAATTTTCATCTCTTCTCTTTTCAATATATTAAATGATAAGTATCTTTGAAAGTTTATATTTTTTGTTTTGAAAAGATAAGATTATTAAGTGTATTTAATAAGGTTTATTGGTATGAGAGATTTTGTCTAAAAATGTCTTATAATTTGAGACGAATGGAGTAATATTTATACATTTGGCTAATGTTGTATATAATACAATTTTGTTTTCAAATTTAAGTTCCTGGTGAACTAATAGATATTAAAAAAAAGATATGGTAATATGAGAAAAGCATTGTATCTTGAAGATATATTTTCAAGATATGACAATGCATCTAATATGGTTTTACCAGTAGTAAGATTTACTTGGAAAAATATTGACAAAAGTTACGTTTGAGAAATTAACATATTATCTTGAAGTACGATAATTTAAAAGTGGTATTATCACAAGGGGGAGTAAATAAGTGCTATACTTGTTTTTTCTTAACTAAGGTTTTGTCCCATTGAGTTTTCCAGGTAAGGTTTTTAATGAGGCAGCATTAGATAACATATAAATAAATGATATTTTATTAAGTTTTAGTCCCACAAGATTTTTCTTAGTTGAATTTTTAATAAGGCATATTCTTATATAATGAACATTTAAGGAGAGTCTTATGAATATCAAGTTGACTCAATAGTACCAGACTTAATCTTAACTTTCTTAAGGTAATAGAAGTTGAAGGTTTGAGTCTGAGAAGGTTTTAAAAGACCTCTTTAATAGGGTAAAGAATAAATCAAGTGCCACCTTGAAAAAAACTGGCTTCTACTATAGTAATGTGGGTTGACCTAATCCAAAAGACCCCCGATAGGGTAGGGTAAGAACTGTTATAGGGACAGTCCCTCATCAAATAAGTGAGATGATAAATGTAATAAATTCAGGCAAACCATTGAGTTCCAATGATAGCTTTACCATATAGATTTAAATTCTCTACTTCTCTTTCTAGAGGAACTCATGCCTCTTATAATTATGCAATGCATAAAGATGTAACTTCTCATAACATGCAAGTAATCATCACACAAGCATACTTAAAATTTCATCATACTCATATCGTACATGTTCATCATCCATACACATAATAACACATCATCAAATTCCATAACATGTCACACCATTAAACTCTATTTACAAACATTCATGGAACTTCATATCTTACACAATCATTGAACTCACCATTGCATGCATTTCATTAAACTCTACTAACACATTACATCATTGAACTCCACTTACAAATAATCATAGAACTCCACATAAACTATGTCATTGAACTCTACTAACACTATATCATATAACTTCACATGAATTAGGTCATTGAACTCCACAAAATCATAATACTTGATTTTCTAGTATTTTATGTCACACTTACATTTCAAATAATTTTACACATTTCAATTATAATGTTTAAATTAAATCAATTAACACACAAAAATACAAGAAAGATTTTCCTTCGGTCATTTCAAACCTTTAAAAGGTCAAAGGTTTACTACTCAGATACACACTTTCAAAACTTTCACAAAGCTTGAATGGTGCTAAATATTATCATTTCACATTTAATTACAATATTAATCATTAACATCTCTTTTAGGATAATTTTTAATATCTATTTCTACACTTCAACGCTCTCACAATTCAATCTCCTCATATATAAAGGTACCTATAAGGTTTATTAGTTTTTTCTAACTCACATTAACCTCATCGAACTCTTAACTAGCCATTAATGGCACCACATTGCCCCAACCAGCTCATTTATGGTGAAATTTAGGATATTCATTATCCTACAACCACTAAAACTCACAATGACATAAGTGTTAGGTTTAAATAGCTTAAAAAACCCATATTAACTCTATTTAAATCAGTAAACTTAGACCCATAGCCTCTATAGATTGAAAACCATCTTTTCTAACAAACCCTAATTTCCATATTCAATAAAAATGGAAGAAGAAGAAAGATAAATGTTTAAAAGACTTACCTCTAGTATTTAGAAATTTCAAAATACTCTTAAAGCTTCCAAATCTTAAGCCCTAGCAGAGATCTTAGCATTTCCTTATCTTACTCTTTTGGTTTCTTTTTGCTTCTTGTATTTGTCATAGCTGTATTTCTACAAAATCTTAGCCGTGTGCCGCAACGCAGCATGTGGTACAAATAAGCCTTCCTCTCTTTTTGGTGGATTATTCACTGTAGCATGTGGTATAGAGTCATTTGTCCTTGTTTTTCTTCAATTTCAAGGCAAGGTGGCTCAACTTCATTTTAGACTCAATCTTAGGGTTGAAACTACAATCCAAAACATCTATTAGCTCTTTGTAATCACACACCACATAAATCTATTTAATTATCCTCATTTACTCAACTACTTTGGGGTTAAATTTTCCTAAATGTTATAGGCTACTCCCTACCCTAATTGAAAGTTTAGCAAGAATTTATAGAGTCAAAATTACAATCCTGTATAAAAAAAATTAAAAAAAATCTAAAGAAAAAGAGAAGAAAGAAAGCTCTCAACTCGAGAGACTCTTTCAAACTCCGTAGTATGCCTTCTAACCTTCATATGTGAGATTGGCTGTGTTGAGAGACTTTTGAAAATTGTATTTATAATAAATTCAACCTCTATAAGCTTAAAATCTATCCAAATCACACCTTATCTCATTATATATGATGATATCTTATTTAAAATAATTTAAAAAATATTAATTTTCGTTTTGTGTCCTTCCTTTGTGTGAGATCATGCTTATTTTGGCCATGTTTGTAAGCAGATGAGTGTCAGCTCACAATCTCTACTGTGAGTTATGTCAACGTGCTTTACAAGCTTGTCCACGAGCGAATATGACTTTTTCTCTTAATTCCTTGGCCCTTGACTCTGAACTTCACGTTTTAAGGTCCTTTTCATTCTACTTTGCCTCCTTTTCTTGAAAATATGCCAAAATTTTTAGGTGAAATATTTTATTAATCTTATTTTAAATTCACGCATTAAATAGTAAGTATAAGAGCAAAAATAATATATAAATATGCATAAAATATTCCCCTTTCAAGATGTTACCTTTTGGTTGGAAGAGAAACAAACTGAAAGAGTAGAAAAGGAAAATTGGAGGACTAAAGAGAAACAAATCGAAGGGTAAGAACAAGGAAATCATATCCGAGGATGGAACATGGCCGAAAGGGAGAGGGATCGTAACACTGTGCGCAAGCCAATTTGCTTTGCTTCATTTGTTAAAGGGTAGAGAAATTGCAATGGGAAAGAGAATTAGGAATCTGTGTTTTCCGTGTTCTTTGTATTCAGGTCTTTCTTCTTTTTTCTTTTGATTGACTTTGAAAGTTTTCATCCAAACTAAGTGTGATGCTGACTCGGATTCCGTTAGACACATCATCTTAATTTTAACGCCCTTATGCCATGATGGAGCCTATTTAAAGCATAAGGAATGGCAATACGGGAGGAATTGCTGAAAAAATTTAGCCAAGCACGTCAAAGAAAATTGAAAATTGAAAATTGAACAGTGGACAATAAAAAAAATTAAAAGATATGGCAAGGAAATAAAGAAGGGACTGTTTTATTGCCATGTTGATGAATCATATATACCACCCGGTAATGTGGCAAGCACTTTAGAGATTTTTCATTCATCGTCCAATATGAAAAGGAACATTTTCAGGCAACAAACCATAACATGTGGGATGAATACACGTTACAGGCTGAGCGTGCACGAACCTGCCCACTGAAACAAATTTAATTAAAAAAAAATGGTCACTTACTCAGGAGTGGTAACGCTAAGGCTAGAGCTGTCAAATTGAGCCTAATCCGTTTAAGTTCTAAAATAACTGAAGTCAAGTTGTTAAATTAAAGGGTATAGATAAATTTTGAACCTAAAATCATCAGTCCTAATAAACCTTAAAAATGAAAGAGTCAATCTTTTTAAGCCTGATTATCTTTTAAAAAAATTCAAGTAAAAATTAAAAAAAAATAAAGTGCCTATCATACTTTAAGTCTCTCATCAACAACAATAATCACCTTTGATGATGCATTTTATGTATATTTTAAGTGCTTTGTCAATTAAATTTGTATTTTCTAATCTTATTTTGTTTTATTAGTATTTAAATGATATTTCTTTAATCCTTTACAACTTATAATGTAGGATTATCAAGATAATTATATTAGTATGTATGATTTTTTTTTATAGACAAGTTTGAACTAGAGAATTATTTTGATAAACAAATACTAAGTCTCATTATTTGAAAGAATTAGATATTGAACTAGTGAAAGAACAATTAACATTGATTTTCAATTCTTTTAAGGAGGACTATTGATATTTTTAGTATTTTAATCACTGCTATAACTTGTGAATTAGTTTTTAATATTAATTCACATGTTTTGACAAAATTTAGAAGTTTGCTTCTTTCAAATAATGTTAAATCTATTATTTACACTTTATATTTATAATTGCTCGCACAATTTTAATAATATTTTAATAATATTAAATTTATTGTTCATATTTTACACTCGTAATTGGTCGTACAATTTTAATAACATTGTTATCATATTAAATTTAAAAGTTTGCATTTTATAGATTTGTTATGGATTTATTTATATTTATTCTTTAAACTTAATTTTATATGTAATATCTTTTTTAAAATTATAAATATATTTATTAAACTTTTAAATTTTAAAAAATGTTAAGTGCGGGTTTTAAAATTAAGAGCTCTAAAATAATTTCAGATCATGATCCTTCAAAGGTCGATCCTGATAGGTGAAAGCGGAACATGTCAAGTCAACGGGGCGCTCATTGAGTGTTACATCACCCTCCAAAAAACACCGTCATAAATTCTGGGGTGATCTGTTCTTCGAATTGATATGCCCTTCGTATGAACCTGTGATGAATAGTGAGTCAAAGGCGGGATGGGATGAGGAGAAGACAGAGGAGATGGCGGCTAGGGAATGGGGGGGGACCCACAACCGAAAGATGCGAAGGAGATTCGGAGTACTAATGAGCAACAAGTCCAATGGGTCCCTCCACCTCCAACAAAAGGCAGCTTGGGCCGCACGCCAACATGCACATGCTTCTGCCTCTGTTGACCCTCCCTCTAACTTCTATTGCCTGCCTCTTTGACTCCCCCACCATCTCCACTCCCCCTTTCTACCAACCTCTCCTCCCTCCCTCATTTTCTCTGTTTCTATCATCATCCAAAACCTTCTTGTTCATTCTTTTTACCTATTAAATAATACTCCCTTTATTTATAAATATAAAATATTTTTAATTAAATCTCACCTCTTAATAAAATAATTACTTACTTTTTAATTAATTATATCTTTTTATATTTATTCCTTTTAAATATCTTATAATAAATATAAAATTATTATTAATAAAAATAATTTTTAAAAAAAACAATAATTAAATAGATTAAAATTGTTTTATATTTTTGAACATTTAAATTTTTAAAAAATACTTTATATTTTTAAATAGAGGGAGTACATCTTTTCAAAAACAAATATTGAATATCAAAATTGTTTAAAAAAAAACGAAACAAAGCCTATGTGGTGCATGATAAAAAATACTATAAAACTCTTTCTCCAAATATCTTATGAATATGATTAGAACCATATAAATTAAGTTAACTAAGAATATGTAGATATTAGGATAACATTCCTATTTTTGACTATAATTCACTTAATTTGTTTTTATCAATTCAATGTATTTAAGAATCTAATAATTAAAACGTTGAAATTTATTATTTAAAAATCAGATAAGTAGATACTAGTTATCTAATTGGGTATATATGAATCAATGGCTCGTTTTAAAAAACCTCCAAGTTCACGGTCCAAATTTTGCCTGATTTAACGGTGATGATCAAGCTATACATAGATATGAAAGCAGACGATGGATTATTCTATTGTATCTCCTGCGTGGTTTGCAAAGGACTTTTCAGTAAGAGAATGATTTTGTTTCTGGCCTTTTGTTTTAGTTGCAATAGTGATTGATTTAGATCCAAGGAAATTATCATGGAGAATTTCATTTAAGTCTTTTGCGTGTGACATAATTTTAATCGGATTTCAAAAAATTTTAAAATTTTACTATAAGTCAGGAACACTAAAATAAAATAAATTTTCTTACTTGAGTAATCAAAATATCTTTTAATTATAATTAATATTATTAAAATAACATATCAAATTATAATTTTTTACAAGTAACGTTATTAGAATAATAAGTTAAATTTCAATTTTTACAAATAATATTATTATAATAACAAGTCAATTTATTGTTTTTATAATTAATATTAATAAAATAATAAGACAGATTATAATTTTTGCAAATAACATTGTTATAATAATAAATCAAGTTATGATTTTTATAAGTAATATTATTAGAATAACAAGTCAAAATACAGTTTTAACAAGTAATATTATGACATTAACAAGAAGTTACATTTATTTTATTAATGTTACTAATAAAATATATAACTTGACTTGTTATTCTGTTAATATTATTTGTAAAAATTATAACTTGACATGTTATTCCAGTTTGAAATGAAATTGAGTCACCCAAACTTCAAATGAGAGTAAGCATTGAGCAATCAATTAGCATTTGGTTCTTTTAATTGATTTTAATCAATGTCTTAGATACTGCGGTTGGCGTCCTGTTGCCTATTACGCTGCCACCTTTCCCACCATTGAGCAACGTGTGCATGGAATTGTCGGGGTAGAAAAGCTGTTGCAACGCATGTATGCATCTCTTTTGAGAACCAATAAAAACAACCACTATTTTCGTTAAATTCTACGAGGTTGAACCGCTGTGGAGTTTTCTTTTTTTATATATGATTGGCATTATTTTAACTGCATTAATCATGATGCTATGGGCAATCTTGTTCATTGATTAGCTTTTTTTCCATGTTCCATACAATAAATGAAAAAGAAGAAACAAGAATAAGAGACATAAACGAACATAAGGATACTGTGAATTCTGCTTGTGCCACTTCCTCTGCCTTCGTAGCACCGACGAGTCACCATATTGGAAAATTTGTTTGGTCTTTCAGGTATAAAAGTCGAAAGCCCTCTTTAAAAGGATATAAGAATACAGGTTAATGCAATATGTACTGTCTTATCATGTTACCTTGTGAGCATGGCTGCTTATAGTGTTTGGCAAATGTACGGCATGACACTTGATAGTAGTGGAAACATTACCTATCAAATTGGAGAACTTTGTTTTTTTAGTAATATTTTCTTAAAGTTCATAATAACATTCACATATTAAGAATAGTTTGTGAGCTTTGAAGTCTGATACTGAATTTAAATTCCTCATTAAAAAAAATTAAATAATTGCTATTGTTTTCCTTGATAATGGGACCACAACATCCCTGAAGAATTTAGTGAATCAAATCAGGCAACTACGCTTGATTTTTTTAAAAAAATGCAAATCTCGATGGACCCATGTTCCGAAGGTAAATAGTAGTATTTTAATTTGTTTCTCTGTTTACAGTTTTTGTTGATTCTCTAGAAGCTCAGTTTTGAACCTTAGTTGCCATATCCATGTTTTCTTTCTGGACTTCTATTATTGCTTCTCTTTCATTACAGAGCATGTAGAAATAATTTGTTTTGATATCTACATTTATGATTTTTTAATCAGCCATGTTTTGAATTTCTAACCTCTTTTAGTCTGTTTAGTCATGGCCTGGCAAACATGAGATATGCAAATTGATGGTCCCTTTTTCCCACAAGTTTGCCCCGGATTTGTTAAAGAAGTTGAGCACCTATTGCCTTGTCATGCAGAAATCATCATGTGAGTAGTACATTGCTGTCAATGACTTTCGAGTAGAATAATCATTGACATTGAATGTGACAAATTGCAGTGTGACCTAGCATTTATAAATTGTTCTTATTGTTTTCATTTATCACTGATATATTGGCTGAAAGAACAAAAGACTCATCCGCCATATCTGGAGTGTAATTTGTTTGATATTTTTTTGACTAATAATTTGTTTGATATTGGTGTTGACAGTATGGCATATCCATATAAAGGCTTCTGAATAAGAAAAATTATTTGTTTTTTTTTTTTTTGAGATTTTGACTACTTGCACGGATGAAGATGATAAGGTATCATGAGGAGCCGTTAGTTAAAAGAAGTTGTTTTATAAATATATTTTCACAATCACACTTCTTGTCAACCTTTATTCTGAATGAAATGTAGTAACACCATTTGCTTCGGTATTAGCTATGGTATCCATGGTGCACTCACGGAAGTACCCAGTGGGAGGAAAATAGAATCCCTCATATACAATCAAATTTTGTGAGAGGAAGCAACGAGACCAAATCCCCTTGTTAATTTCCTGGACATCATTGAAAATACTTGTGCGCGCATTTATTGATAGGCTTTCGTGACTAGTTTTTTTAGCTGTGATTTTATTATTATTATAAAATAATGTTGGATTATGAAATTTGTTCAATGTATACAAATGTTGTATGCTTTTGTACTTATATTGTTAGATTTATTGCTAGAATATATTTTTGTATTGTATAGTGTTTTAGCAGAGCTTATTTTTTTTTTTTAAAAAGACTCAAATATATAGTAATTATTTAAAAATAATGGATTAAAAGTCTAATTTTAACCTTGTACTTATTTTTAGAAGTGCTAAGCACCTTATATTTTTAAGTGAGTCAATTTTATCTCTGAATTATTTTTGAAGAGCAAAAAACCCTTTTTATTAATTAACTATTAATTTTGCCATTTTTTGTTGAAGTGATAAGTATGTGGGGCCCACGCACAATGACATACAAAAATTTGACTATGTCCTTTAGCACTAATTTACTTTTGAACTCTTTTTTTATGAGTACTGAACACCTTAAAATCTCTTTTTAGGAGCACTAGACATCCTGAAGTATTGTTAAAATAAAATATTATTATTTAAAAATACTACACCAATCAATTTAATATTTCAATATTTTTGATATTTTGCAAATTTGATTAAAAATGAATGGAATGGACCTTCAAATTAATGAAGAAATTTTTTTCTTCTCATATCTCCATTTTTCTCTTGTTAAGTAACTTTTTTGTAACACATTAATAGAATAAGTGGTATCTTTTAAATAAATATTTTTGTTGGCTTATTGTTGATCCTGATTTGTTATATTTTTTATTTTACTCCTAATACTGCAATATATAAAAAGTATTAAATTTAGGTAGCGTAATATTTTAGAAAAATATCGTTAGTTGAACAAAAAAAGTACAAAAAAGACCTAAAAATTTAATAAAATTAATCAACATTAAAAATATAAGCAAGTTCTGATAGGCATAACCATTTGGGCATTATCTTTGAGAGAAGATCGAATATCGATATATAAAAAATAAGAAGTCATTTATAAATTTATAAAATGTTAGTTTGAGTTGTTAATATTTAAAAATTGATTTATAAATTTTGAATAAATATTTATAAATAATAATATTTAAATTATTAAATATGAAAATATTTAATATTTTATAATATTTATTAAATTTTATTTTAATACGACTTCAAGATACCCAATGCTCCTAAAAAAAGATTTTAAAGTGTCTAGGATTCTTGAAAAAAGAGTTTAAGAGTAAACTAATATAAAAGGATATGGTTAGAATTTTATCTATTATAATGTACATAACACATCAATAGAAAACGGCAAAGTTAATAGCCTCTTAACATAATAGCATTTTTGAACCTCGAAAAAATACTTTAAGAAAAAAATTGCGTCACTTAAGAGTATAGAGAATCTAACACTTCTAAAAAATAAATATAAAAATAAAATTAAACTTTAACTCTAAAAATAATCATTATATAATTAGAATTATATAACAGTTACCTCAAAAACCATTATATAGTTTGATCTGTATAGCAATTATTTTTAAATAATTATTATATAATTCAGTCTGTAAGCCACATAGCATTTATTTCAAAACGATTGCCATACATACCCTCAATGTATAATGGTTATTTTAAAATAATTGTTGTATATACATTCAATATATAACGTTTACAAATAATTATATAATTGTTTGAAGAATATATGGTATTAAAATATATAATGATTAAAAATCATTACAAAAATAACCTTTATACATACATGTACTTTTTTTTTTTTTTTGAAGCAGTGACTGCCATGGACGAGAACAGTTCAAATGTGTCATCAAACACTACAATGGATGATGAACGAAACCCTAATAAATTGGAGGAAAGCGACAAAATTGAACAAGGAGAGGCATAAATGCCGGTAATCATACTAAATTACAAAAGGTTAAAAAGTGGATCATGCAAGTGATAACCACGACCCCCACGGGCCCCACCCACCCTAATAATTATGCTTTTGTTTTACCCTCTCCAGTCTCCACAATAGACTTTAGCTTCTCCACCAGAGCACAATTAACCTATCCGCTTAACTTTCTAATTTTCCAAGTAATCCTCCTCCCCATACGCTACCCCTTTCTTTCCGCCTCGCCATGTCCACTACACTTCCCCACTTCCTTTTGATTGATGATCATATCGCACGTGTCAGTCAGAAAGAGCGGAGACCTCAAAGACGATTTCACATGCCCTCCGGTTTGCTTCACCCTCCAAAGTTTCCGTCTCACCAGAAAAGCTTCCACCACAAGGCGGCTTTTATAAATTGTGCAATAATTGGCAAAACGTGCAATAATGGCAAAACTTCAGCAGGATATTTAGCAAATGAACCGAAGTTGATCAGAAGTTGGCAAGAGTGAGCTCACTGCTACTGTAGGATAAGTAAATCGGGAACAGTCGAGTTATCATGACCTGAAATCGTGAGAAGTGCAACACAAGTCTCTCCTTTACATCATCCATGCTGGATTAACAGAAACAGCCGCCAAGCACAAGCAAGATTATCGATAGAGGCAAATAAGCAGCTATATCAGAACAGGAAACACCATAGATTTGTAAATAATCCTTGGGAACATACCTAAAAATCCAGAATGAAAGTCTAGAATTCATCAACACCTCATTATGATGGGACCCAACATGTGGAAGCATACATGATGCGGCCCTTCCAGCCCTGAAGCATCCAGTTGTTGTCTTCATCAATTACAAAATCCCTGTGATACCATGCCTTCAACTTTTCGCTGAATTTGACCATTATCTCTTTTGGCATTGGGAGCTGCCTGAAACCAGCCCTTGTACTCCTGACTTGCCAGTGTTTGTATGCCTCGGGCCTCTCAACCCTCTCGATCCCTTCACACGCAACCACATTCATGACCTCCCGACCCAAAAACTCTCTCTCAAGCATCAACCTCCATTCATTTTCACGTGGTATGACAGTGTCAAACATGTCATACATGGCAGAAAAATGGAACAGTGCCTCTTTGAACCGTGTGGCAAAGAAAGGAGCGTTGTAGGATCCATTGACAATGGATTGAACAAAAATATCAGGATTCATCTTTCTGATCAAATTCAAAACTGCATCTCTAGGACTTTTTACCTCCATCGTCTCATCCAGTAAATTTTTAAATCTCATCAGACAGTTCACAGCAAGCAGCTCGTTTCTCTCAATCTTGAAGTCCTTCAATGGGATGGTTTCCCAGTTTTGTGATGCTATGGCTGTATATTCAAACGGGACATTAAAACGTTCGCAATAATTAGATAGACGTCGACCGGTCTCCTCAATTAATTCTGCTGGACGAAACCCTGCTCGGGGCAATTCTATCCCTGTGATGCGTAGCTTCGGAGGTCCGCCAGCTCTTTGAGAGAGAAACTTGATAAGTATTGGCCACTGGAAACCATATTGAATGCCAAAATCGACAATATGAAGAGTTTCTGCCTTTTCAGCTGCTTTCATAATCATCTTATTTGCAAAAAAATATGCAAACTTCCTGAAGGGGCAGACAGATATTAGAACTGAGTAAGCTCTCAAAATATTAGCAGCAGAAATCCTCTTGGAGCTTAGGGAGTTGTAGAATATTTGGGTTCCAGTACCACAGCCAGACAAGCGTGCCTCAAGGCCATTGGCAAAGTAATGAGCCAACCTCTGTGATGCATCGCCAAGTGGAGAACAATGCTGCCTGATCTGCTTTAGTAGTTCATTGGCAGTTCTACGGTCATTTGCAGACACAGCTTGCGCACATAGAGCCATAAGAGTCCTCAAATCCACGGTCTCCTTCTTCTTGCCTCGTCTCCTGCCGCGGGTCTTCCCCCCAGTAAATGACTTTGGCTGTTCACTTGGCTCTTTGGCGAAGTCTGTCCCATTCTGCAACCATTTGTGGTGTTCCTCGCATAATGGAACATTCTCAACGCTAAGCAACACCTTATCAAACATTTCTGATATATCACTCTCGTCCACATATACTGCCGACTGCTTGTTACTTCTCCCATCTTCTGCATCACTAGCTTCACGTTCATGATTCTTCCTACCCTTTAATCCATGTGAGTTCTCCATGATATTTCCTCCTGTCTTTTTAGCCTCTCCCTTTGACTCTGGAAGAGCATTGTTGCTCTCCAGACCAGTGACAAGTTGAAATCCTCTAGGAAGAAATTTGCTAGCTTCTTCCAACCCCCTTTTAAATTGCGAGACAGATTCTGCATCAGTAAAGATATTTTGAGCCAATATCTTAGTAAAAGAGGAATTCACATCTGACGATCCGTCGCTGATACAAGTATAAGCACTCGGAGGTTGAGAGGATTTCTCAGAGATGGGTTGGAAATTTAACTGGGACGCATAATAACCTGAAGATGGAGCATCGGGGGAAGAGGGCTTATTAGCGCCCTGAAACTTGCTGGTGCTGCTACTGTCATTGACACAATCAATACTACTACCACAACAGTAGTTATCATCTGTGCTATCAAGATTCTGATGAATGTCCAGGGGATGCTGATTAGGGGAATGAGGATGATCCTTTTGGAGAGCATCATAGAATGATTTCTCCGTGACTTGTAGGCTCAAAGGATCATAAAACATGCTTGGCTTCTGTTCAAAGTTCTCTTCCATAAGAATTTGGCTTATGTACCTCATAGTTTCTGAAAAGTCAGCGTCTTCCAGCGAAGGATCTGGTGGCGAAATCGTGGACGCAGCTGCCACATCTGACATGCCTCCTATAGGTTCCATGGTCGAGGAGGGAACTAACCACTCTGATCCTTCATATTTCACGCCAGTATGCAGAGCAAAACTAACGGGAGTCGCATAAGGTTGATACAAAGGATCCGTTTTGAAGTTAAGAAATTTCCAATAGTTTTCATCGATTTCCCACTCTTTCGCTGGATATGGCAAATAGTTGGAATCGGAGCTGACGGCGGCATCATCAAGTCTATAACCGTTTATTAAACCATGGCTTCCATCCAATTGAGGATCCATATTCAAGAGCCAGCAGAAAACTAACCCAGAAACACTGAAGATCTAAATCTTATGAATGAAAGAGTTGAAATATGAATAAAAACTAAGAAAGATGGTATGGACCAGAATGAGACGAAAGATCGATCACAGCAAAAAAAGGAAGAAAATGAATTCAAATTAAAGAGACAGCAACAGATGAGACGAACCAGAAAAGACTGATCGTGGAGATATGTCGCAGTGAATTTCAGTAGAAGTTATGGGTAGGATGAAAATCCAGAAAGATGCAGAGAAAGAGAGAGAAGAAAGGACGGACCATGTAGAGGAAGGAAAGCGGAAACTCAAGGCGTGAGCACGATAATTTAAAAATTGGATTTTTTTTTTTTGGTCAAAAGCAATTTTTTAAATGTATACACCCAGTGTATTCAATAGTTTCCATCACTTTTATTATTCAACTGTGACTCTTGAATCGGAAATCAGAGCTTTTTGCTGATTTTCGATTTGATAAGTCAATCTAATTCATTTCGTAGCACGAGCAACATTTCTTTAGATTCAGATGTTGCCGCTGGTCAAAGTGATTCAGATGTTGTCAATCTTAAATGTTTCCATCCTTATTTTTTTCATTCAAAAAGTGGGGATAATTTCCTAATAATATAGTTTAAACGTAATTAATAAAGATTGTTTGCAAATTTGACCCTATAAAAAGATATCGTGGGGAAGAGTAATAGCTTGAGCCTTGAGGTATAATAATGAAATTGGATTTGTCTTCATCCCAGCGTGTAATTAGTAAAATAATAATAATAAAGTAATTAATGAGTCTCGTTTAACTTTTAAAACTATGACAAGTGTAAATGCATCATTCATCCAAAAATGAAAAATAAATCAGCAGTAGATATTTGACCCCATAAAAGGTAAATTCTGGAAGAGTCATCTCTTGTGGTACACTGAGGATGGTACACTGAGGAGAGATGAGAATTGTATTCATCTCAATCATACGGTTGGTAAAATAATTACTTTAATTGGTCGGTCTCGTCGATTTTTTTAAATTTTTTTCTCCCCAGATTGTTTTTTTCAAGCGTAAATGCATCGTGTATCAAATCAGTCAAATGTTGAGATTTGACAAGTTTGTTGAGGCAGAGCCATAAGCTGGGGCATGACAATGTGATAACAATTATATTTATGCAAAATTGAATTAGTTGAAGTGATTTGTATTAATGCAAAACATGGAATTGTATTTATACAATTAATCGTGATTTGACGATTTGCAGGCAAGGGTTGAAGATAATCACCCACTTGTTGGGTATTGCTTGATTGGCAAGCCTGATAGTAATTTTCTTCTTGAGGAACAAGCATGTGGCCATGGTGGCACCCCAACAATAAAATAACCCAAAACCAACGGAGCACCCCTTTCCATGTTCATCGAGCATTGTATAAGGATTTCTTTGGGGGGAAACAATTACTATTAAGCATTAACTTAAAAAAATGACTAATACAATTACTATTAAGCATTAACTTAAAAAAATGACTAATATATATATATATATCAAGATGCTATCCATTAAAAAGAATTTAGCAAGTTGCAGCCATACAGGGTTCGGTGACACTTGCGCCAAATCACCTTCCACGTCTTCGTCGCTTATTGGAGCCGACAATTCAATAGAAACCCTCTAACCTTCTTTAGTACATGGGCCTTAATTTAAAAGAATTATGATTGAAATTGAGATTGAGAGTGGGAGTGAAAAATTATGTTTGATATGTAATAATAATTGTAAGGAATACTTTTCTTCATTTTATTCTATAATTAAGCATATATTATAAAAAAGACTAGAATATTTCTTATAATTAACAAAAAAATTTCCTAAAACCCACTTGCTCTTTGCCATAGACTCACAATCGAACCCAACCCCCCTCCCTTTGCTGTTGATCACCCTGTTCGACAACTTGGAATTGGGAGCAAGCAAATCAATGGAGCTTGTTCATGATGGATTTAAGAGCAAGATCACGATGATGGATCTAATTATGATTCCTCATTCTATCATACAATAGTTTAGAATCTCTCAAATTGGAGAGGATGATGGTTCTAGGAGCAAAAGCAATGACAAAGCTTGTCTAATGACTTAAAACTAGATCTAGACTCTCTTGAACTAAAGGCGAGCAAGTTTGAAGGTAAGTAGACGTAAGGAGATGTGAGCAACTTCATTGGCGAGATATAGGCAGGGGAAGAAGAACTTGAACTAATGGTGGAGGAAGGCAAGAGATAGATAGAGGGAGAATGGAGGAAGATAGATAGAGAAGACTCAAATTAGTGGTGGAAGACAACAAGAGGTAGATGGAGGGAGAAGAACTCAAACTCAAACTCATCAATGGTGGAGGATAGCACTGATAATAAGGACAATCATGATAGACTTTACTAAGTGAGAGAATAGTAAGGGTTGGGGTAGGAGAGATATACAAGAAAGAGGGTGTGAGAATGGGGGTAATTTGGTTTGAAAAAAATCAATCTCAAGATTGATTTCCCAATACCAAGGGAAAATAGTATAGGGTAATTTCATGTAGATAGGATTAAGATTGAGATTAAATATCCTAATGCTCCATGCTAAACATAAAAAATTGGTATTAGCTAGTGCCAATTGCAATCTCACCCCTCCAATCCTTCCCATTGAGTGAGACTTATGGTTTTTATTAATTTTCATCTTAGGGATTCCAAAGCTACAGTAGTAGAGGTCAATTTCAAATTTGATGAATGCTCTCACTTATACTCCATGTTTATAATTTATAGTTTGTATAACAATATTTATTGGATAGAAGAGTAAATTAACCTTTAAATGATAGGTCTATGAGTGTTTGAGATTTTACGTTCATTTTTTTATAATGTTTCCCTTTCACTTTTGAAAATAGTATAATTGAATCTCTACAGTTAACAAAAGTTAAATTTAATTATTAGCTGACTAGAAAATGGCCTTAAAAATTACAAAAAAGGATCATAAAATTATAATAAAAGATTTAAAAATTACAGACACAAGCCCAAAAAATTATAAAAAAGGATCAAGAAAATTTAATTGGTCATTTTTTATGATTTTTGAGATTTTTTCTATCATTTTTTAGTTAAATAACAATTAGCTTTTTTTTAATGATAAGGACTATATTACACGCTTTTCAAATGTTTAAGAAAAAACATCATAGCAAAATTGAGTTTAAGATCTCAAATATTCATTGACGTATAATTTAGGGGTTAATTTGCTCTTTTTACCCTTTATATATTGTAAAGAGAGTATGGCAATAACTAGTTATTGATGATGAAATTTTTGGTCTCTCATGTTTGCCTTGGCTATTAATTCATCCTTAAATTTTATGTTTTTAATTAATTTGGTTATTTAAGTTTGCCTCAATTATCGATTTGATTCTCATTATTTAAAGAGAGTTTGACATTATTAAATTCCACTAACATATTCTCTTTGTTTTTATTTATAAGTAATTTCCAGCTTTTTTCACCTAACCCAAAAAAAACTTTAAAACTTTATTAACTCTATCTAAAAATTCAATAAGTTTTTAACTTTACTCCCATTAAATATACCAATTTTAAAAATAAAATAATCTAGCATCTAATAACCTTCTCAACATTTAATAGGGACAAAATGGTAACAATGGACACAATAATCATTGATGTATCTTATAAATATGGTCAAAACAAATGCACTTTCTCTATCTTATAAGTAAAACTAGAGGATTATAATAGAATATTGATGGTAGCTATATAAATTAATTGAAAAAAAATGTAATTATTTAGTTAAAGTAAAAACAAACCCAGGTTCATAAAACAAAAGAACAAAATTAAGTAAAATTTTCATTATCATAAATAATTAATGTACAAAGATATCTATCATCCTCAGGCATAGTGCTTAGTTTTTTTGTAAATATATAGAAAATGGGTTCCTCTAATTTTCATCTCCAATGCAAGTTTACCATTAGATTTTATGGTCACAAATGGGGCAAGTCGAGCCCATATTGGCCTGATTCTTATATGCTTACTTCATATGGACTCAAGTTTATAAGTTCGATTACCTCAAAATCAATCATTTTCAAAAGCTTGTAAGCTAGTTTTTATTATTTATTACTTTTTTGAATTTTTAAAATTTAAATTTTTTAATTATAATATTTCAAAATATAAATTTTCAAAATATGAATTATAATGTTAAAAAATTAAAAGTAAATAGCAGTGAATTCTTAGTTGCTTCTGCATACATATCTACTCAGGAACCTTTGTGGAATGATGAACATTAAGTACGGACTTGGATATGGAAGTGGCCTTGTCGTACCTGAAAAATGTGACACAGATGATGTGCAAGCGGAGGTTTCGACCTTCGGGCCAGGAACTGGATGGAATGGGAGTTGACATCAAAATTTTAAGAAAAATCTTGAAAAACTGATTAAAGGAGGATAAAGATGGTCTGTGAAAATAGAAAATAGATTCGGGAGTCGATTGAGTGTGGGAAAGGTGTTGGACACCCCACAACACCCGTTCGTGAGAACAGTTACCTGAAGTTTATTGTACTATATGAATATGATTTTAAAATTATTTTAATTATTCCTTTTATATTAATATGTTTGATATAAAAATGATCAAAATTAAGTGAGAAATATTTATTTATTTATGAGGGAGGACTTGACTCAGAATCTGACTTTGAGGCCTACGTACCTTATGTTGAGAATCAAAGTTCACGTAGTTTGGACTTAAAAATTATTGGTGAAAATATTTTTTAAAGAGAAATTTAATTAAAAATAATTCATCATTTTGCAAATAAAATAATTTCTAAAATTTTGATATGTGTGTTTTAAATTATAAAAAGTAATTTAATTTTAATTATTTTCTTAATTTTTGAATTTTTGGAATAAGGAAAGAAAAGAGTTTAACATTATTGTTATTTTTTATATTTTATGATTAAAAATTTAACTGCTATACCTGTAAAGCCTTATTGACTCATATGATAATACAATCGTTCTAAATATCCACAAAAATTTTAAAATCTCACATGATAAAAAAATTTAACAACTTAATTTATTTATATTTTTGAGTGTTAGTAATAATTTATTTAAGCATGTATATATATTTTTTTAAAGAATCTTAATCATCATACCTGCAAAGCATTATTGGCTTATACGATAATATAATTATCTTAAATATCTGTGAAGATTTCAAAATCTCACATGACAAAAGAATTAAATTTATTTAAATATATTTTTAATTTAATTAATTTAATATATAATTTATATATTTCTTTGAAAATTTGATCGTTATATCTGCAGAGTCTTATTGACTTATACGATAATATGATGATCTTAAAAGTCTATGAAGATTCAAAAATCTCATGTGACTAAAATATATAATCGGTAAATGTGATTGTAGTTTAAATGCATTAATTTGGTTAATTAATTTTTTAAATTATGTATTATATGATTATTTATAAAAATTATTTATTTATTATAGAAATTGAGAATCGCTACATTTGTGAAGACTTATTATCCCACAAGATGATGTAATAGTTTAAGTCTCTATAAAGATTCTTGAAATCTCACATGAGATTTAAATAAATTATTAATTTGGATTATAAAAAGCAAGTTAATTTTAATGATGGGTCTTTAAAACCTATATTAACATATAAGTTTTACTCTTATATCTGTGAAACCTTATTGATTTACATGATATAAGATTATCCTAAATATCTGCAGAGATTTAAAGTCTCACACGATAAAAGGATTAAATAATATTCACTTTAAATATATTTTAATACGTAATTATACAACGTATACTTTTAAAATTGTTATAACTGTGAAGCTTTATTAACTCACATGGTAGTACGATTATTTTGAAGGTCTATGGAGTTTCAAAAATATCGCATGACCAAAAAAATATAATTATAAAATGTGATTACAATTTAAATTTATTAATTTACTTAATTAAAATTATAAAAATATTTTTTACTTTATTTACAAAATTCATTCATTTATTTACCATATAAATTGTGAATTATGATATCTGTGAGGATTTATTATCCTACATGATAAGGCTATTAATTTAATTCTCTACGAAGGTTCTTAAAATCTCATGTGAGACTTAAATATTTATTATAAAAAAAATTAATTTTAATAATGGGCCTTTGAAACCCATATAAATATCTGTAAAATTGATCCCCGTACCTGCAAAATCTTATTGATTTTTGTGGTATGAAATCATTCTAAATGCCAATGAAGATTCTTAAAATCTCACATGATAAATAGATAATTAAAATATTTACATTTGTAGTTAGTGCATAATATTATGGTTGGCTAAACGATTCATGCAATAAAGGCAATGGAAAGAATAGAGAAATAAACTATTATGACAATCCATTATTCTTTTGACTTGGGAATATATTCTAAAAAATCCAGATTTGGCATAAACTTTTAGCAAGATCATAATTATGATATATACGACTTCAAACCACAATCACTCCATAAATTATCAATGCTATTCTTATAGGCTTTTTTCTTATTTTATCAATCACCTCTCAGATATGTTTTAAATTCTGCATAAAAACATTTGATTCTTGAATTTTTTTTAATACCTAAACATATATCTGGATCAGTCCACACTATTAACATCTATCAATATGTATGTGTTCATCAATGAATCTAAATTAAGGGAGATGACATGATTTAAATATTACCTAATTTAAGCTATGGTTCGTTCTTTTTCTACTCTAGGCTAGCTTGAACTATTCTGAAAGCTTCCTATACATAATGCTCGGCCACACTCTTCTGTCTCGCCTTATCTCTATTTGGATCTCGCTCAAATGCTGTCCAACTCTCTCTTTTTCCATTTTTCTCTCATCCATTTTTCCCCTTTCGGACTCCCTCCAGTTCTCTCATTTTTCTTCCTTCTTTTTTGGTCTGGCTGTCTTTCTCTTTGTCAATGTCTTCGCCCAACTCTTCCTCATCTTGACTCCTTCCACGTGGCCGTTCTTGGATTTCTTCCACCTAATAAAGTGGAACAGGTGCCCTATCTGCTTTCGCCACCTAAGCAGCTCACATGATTTCCTATGCCCTATCATCCTCTTCTTGGAGTCCTTGTTGGTAATCATTGAGCCGAGATAGTTCCAGGACACATTGAAATTATTCAAAGTCACCTTAGACACTGTGTCCTTCTCCCACGATGTTACCCTGTTCCCTTCAAACTTGATTGATATGAATATCTCTTCGGGACTGGAAGAGGAATGGCAATAGTGGTTGTGAGAGTGAGGACGAGAGAAAAGAGAATGAAAAGGGAAGAGGCTTTAGATGGAAGAAGAGGAGTCTGGCTTGGTGTGAAAGGAAGAAAAGTGGCCTTGTTTTTCTGCTAGCATAAGGAGTTTGTCGTTCAAACATAAGGGACACACCCCCACAACCCTCTATTTTGGGTGGAAATAGCAGTAGCAGCTTTCCTCTCTCGGTCTCATGCTCTCTCCTTCTTGGTCTCTTTCTCCCTCGGTGTTCCACTTCTCTTTTCTTCATCTCCGGCTCTCTCTCTCTCTCTTTTGTGCTCTGTTTCTCATCCAGTTTCCCTTCCTCAGTTTTTCTCTCCTTCTTTTCACTGCTATGTTTGTGCCTATGATCTCCTTCTCCTTTTTTTTTCTCATCCTCCTTCACCGTTTTCATCTGGTTTTCATGCCCTTTATCGATGAAGCTCTCCTTTCTCAGTTTTTCTCTCCTACTCTCGATCGCTCTCTCTTGGTTTTTCTCGTCTTAATGCTTTACTTTTACTTTCAGTTTTCTCGTCATCTTCCTCTTCTCTTCGTCTCGGTTTTCTCTCTTCTTTTTCATCTAGTTTTTTCTTTGTGCTCTTTCACTCTTCAGTTTGGATCCCTCTCTTCTTCTCAAGTTCTCTTCTCTCTTCTGCGTCTTTAGCTTTATTCTCACGTCCTCCTTGCATGGCTGTGTTTCTACTTTTCCTTCACTGGTCTTTTTTTTGTCTCCTTCTCTCTCTCATTTCTGGCTCTCTCTTTTTTTTAGTTTTAGATCAGTGCCATTTTTTTTTCATTTTCTCATCCAGCTATGTCCTGCTCCCCCCTTGTATCCATCTCTTTTCTCTGCCTTATCTTGCCTGGCGTTCTTCTACACTTTTTGGTGTGGCTGAAACTTTTTGCGCTTACGTCTTTGTCTCTCTGCTCTCTCTACACACGCCTCTGGTCTTCTTCCTTGTGTGTTCTATCCTCCCTTTTTTCTTCTGCCCTGTGTTTGCTCTCGTGTGTGTCTAATCAAGAATGCTTTTCCCTTCATGTTTTCGACTGGTGGCAGCATCTAGTTCTACTTTTCTCTTAGTGTTGTAACATTCATTACACGAACAAAGAACTAGACTTAATTCATATATTTTAATCTTAATAACTCCTTTTTTTAATGATGTTTATTAATTTCTGGAATTGGATTAAAGGGCTTAGAAATCTAATTTTAGATTAAACAAATATTTTTTAAAAATATAATCCTAAAAGGGATTAAATTTATTTTTGTATTTTTATATTTTTTTTGTTTATTTTAATGAACTAAAAGAAATAAAATTCTAACCAAAAAAGATTATCTTAAATAAAATTAAGCCCTATCAATTAAATTAATTTTTTTTGTTTTGAAAATATAATCCTAAAAAGGATTAATTGACCATGTCTTGCACATATGTCCCTAAGCTAGGCTTTGCTGGTTCGTGGTTATCTTGCAACATGCCATTGCTACCTTCTTTAGTAAACCACTTGAAGAATGGCTCTGCTTGAATTTCAATCCATAAACTAGGGGTGTTCATGGGACGAGATGGGACCAAGACACTCCTTGAACTATTACTTAACAGAAAATAAAAGCTTTGGTTTTGACTCATTGGGATAGAGATAGGAAAAAAAAGGATTTTCGTTGTTTGTGGATTAGTTGAATAAATGTAGTAATTCACAAGAATCAAGAAAAAGTATACTATAGTTATAGTAGTTTGATGTATAATTTGTACAAGAGGCAGTTGCTTCTTAATCGTAAAATACTTTCACAAATAGCTATATTAAATAAGAATTGTCTTTATATGATTTCCAATGAGATCATAAAATAAAAATTCCTCAGAGACTGAACTCCGGGAAGGTAGAGTAGGGATTTGTGTGGTAAATAAGAATTGTCTTGTATCCCATCCTATCCCATTCTGTTAAGAATCAGGACAGGATTAGGATGAAATCAGGATATCCTACCATCCTGCTAAGGTGGATTATATGATAGAAAAGCCTAAATAATAACATTCATAAATTAAAATTTTAAGTCACATGACTTATAAAGTTTAAAACTAAAATAACATGAGTATATAAATCATAACAATTATTAAATTATATTAATCACAATTATAAATGTACAACTTGAAGTCAAGTGTACATGAGACATAGCACACCATAATAGCAATTTAAGTGATCTCTAAATTATAAGAGTAATAACAATAGATAAGCCCCGCACAATATTAAGTCATTATTCTTTAGCTTTAGTTGAGATATGTAAGCTAGCGACTCTTCCTAAAATAAAGCAAGAAATACGATATAAACAAAAGTTATTTAATAAGTAGATATAAAAATAAATTATATTAATATAATTAATATATTGTAAAGAAAGATATTAACATGTACTGCTTACGTTATATCATTAAAAATTTCAATATAAAAAAATTTAGTTTTAAATAAAAATAGAAAGTATTAAAATTATAATTAATATAAGTATAAATTATATTAATATAATCATTATATTTAATGTATATTTTTAAATAAAAAATAATATATATCTATATAATATTCAAGACGGGATGTCCTGAGAGTAATCTTGTGTCCCATCTTATCACGAAAACCTTTTTCATTTCAAAAAGTCCCATCTCAATTATTTTTGAGTCAGGATCAGACATATCCCGATATGAATGAGATGAAACTGGGCCAATCGATATAAGTTCAAGTTGAACGCCCCTACCATGAACCATTAGCATTCATTAGAGACTTCTCTTCAGCATCATGGGATGGAAACTTTGGATTAATAGGAATAACAGGATTTTCAATGATGAGCCTCATACACCTTAAGATATTGTTAGATCAACTTGTGATTTAGTTTTTTTTATTATTAAGGTCCATGTCCTGATTAATTTATTGGATTATGAAGCCTAATATGTTGACTATTACCTTATTGTACTTGTAAATATTTGTTAATATCATTCCTCTTTCACTAAAAAAAAATTAAAAGTAAATAATAAAAATTTTAATTTTAAAGCAAAAACATATATTCTAACATTTAAATTCAATTTAAAAATTAAAAATATTTTATTTTTAGAGGTAAAACAAAACAGATTTAAATAGATTGTCCGAGCCTGAGCCCTTTTTTTAAGGTTGAGCTTTAAAGCTTGATTTTTCTCAAAAATATAATTTTTTAAGCTCAAACTATATAAATAGGTGGCTAAGCCAAGGTCTTATTCTTGGCTATATTTATAAATATAACATGCACTTATAAAATGTACTTTCCTTCTCAAATTATAGCATACTTTTGGAAAAAATTACCAAAAAACTTCATTAAACATACTTAATAACTTTATTTTTCTAAAAAAATATAAATTTTTTAAAATATATTTCATTTAATATATTAAAAATAGAGAATGAAAAAAATTAAACACAGATAAAGAGTAACATTGAAATAAATATTTTTAATAAAACATTGATATTCTCTGAGTGCTTTATATGCTGGGGCTCCAAATCTCTCTAAAAAATTTCTTATAATTATATGTTAAATAAGTTTATTAACATTGAATTCAATAAAATATCATATTGAAACTTAGGGTTAGCGGCCTTTATGTCCCGTTTGGTATGTTGAAAATGACTTTGATAAAAATGAAAATGAGTTTAGATGTGGCAATGAAAATAGACATGAAATTTAAAAATATGTTTGATATATTTATGAAATTGAGAGATTTTTTTTGTTTAATATTAATATTAATATTTAAAATATGAAAAGACTACAACGCCCTCGTGCCTAACAAATTTCGTTCAATCCAAAACCACCCTCCACGACCATTGTCTTGCCACTCAGATCACTGATGAAGAACCACTGTCCACCTCCAGACCAAAAATTGAAATTGAAATGGTGGAGCCATAAAAGACTTCGGATTCAACTAGCTATTAGAAATGGCAAAACTCAAAGAGAGATCTGTAGAGCTAATCAATCACCATAGAGAAAGTGCTATTGCTGAAACTAGCAGAGCCTGATTTGCATTCACCCTATCTTCAAATGAAAACATTACCATTGGGTACCTAGTCAACGCATTTTGGAACAAATCTCATAGGGGTCGTAAGTAGAGTTGGGAATACGGGCGGGCCCGGCCCTTAAGGGCCTGGCCCTTATGGACTCGGCCCTTTAGGGCCTGAGCCTTAAAGCCCGATTTTTCATTTTGACCCCCATTTCTCAAGCCCAGCCCTTCTACTCAGGGCTCAGGGCCAGGCCCGTAAGCCCTTTTTTAAAAAATAAAAAAATTAAAATAAAATTAAACATTATAAATAAATTAAAATATTTTAAAATTAAAAAAATTAAAATCATCATAATTTTTTAGAAATTAAATAACATACATTAGAAGTCTAGTAATAAAATTTAAATCTTCATTTAAAAAATAGTTCATTTTTTTTATAAATATACAAACATAATAATTATAGAAAAATAAAAAATATCATAAATTTTATACTATACACTGATATTTATTAAATTATATTAAATTAATTTTAGAATCAATTAAAATTAATAATAATATAATGTGTGTAGGATCAAATGAGCAGGTCATTGATTTCAAACACGTGTTTTACTAAAAAAAATAATAAAAATAATATAACAGGGCTTGAAGGGCAGCCCAGGCCCGAGCCCTATTTTACAGGGCTTATCAGGGCCAAGCTCTCAAGCCCGATTACTTTAAAAAAAATTATTTTCAAAGTCCGAACCCTTATTAAAATAGGGCTTTCAAGTCCGGCCCTTCAGGCCCGACCCTTATTCCCGGCTCTAGTCGTAAGCTGCCAAAGGTAGCTACTTCATAATAATGCCAAAGTCAGATAGAGAGACTAGCACTGACAAGGGCGATCTCAATGACGTGGAGGGTGTATCGGGAGGAGCTTTAGAGACAAAAAAGAGTAGCCTCCATGACTTCTTTCTGCAAATCTATGACAGAAGGAAGGTGGTGGAAGACTGGAAGTGGAGTCGGTGAGGGAGGAGCTCAATGTTGGTGAAAGGCGCTATATATTGAGAAGTTCATCGACGAGAATCCAATTAGTTAATGGAAGGTGGTGTGAGATGGGAGAGGGAAGTCTAAAAAATGGAGAGTGGAGCATGAAATTTGAAATCTTAACCTTTATTGTGGAAATTAATTCCACCTATTTTGGTAGAATTAGACTTGAGAAATTTTCGAATTTTATCTTACCAAACAAATAATGTTTTCAATTTCAAATCAATTTCCAAATCCACACCCATTTCCACCATAACAAAGGGACTCTTAATTTTGTATGGATTTAGCATTATGATGCAATTCATTGAATGTATATTATCTTAAAAAATATATTTTTATTTGAAGTATCTGGCTTAAATTGTCAATATAAGGAGCAAAAAAAAAAAAAAAAGCCGATCGGCCAAAAAATAATGTTGTCAAGTTTTAAAATATTTTAAATCTCCATCAGTGGCAAAGAAAAATACGTAAAATTAAATTTCGATCGAAAATTAACAATATAATACAAATTATAAAAATAATTGGTGGAGTCTAAAGAAAATTGCATTGCATTGCATGTAACACAATATCTTTCTGGCCTGGAAAATTTGTGCAGTATATAATATAACAACGCCGATTTCTACAAAATGGTCAAATACTTATACTTATATATATATATATATATATATATTCGAATTCGAATGCTAATTGAAAAGCCAAAACAAGAGATCCCTGAATCCCATCATTTGCGGTTCGCTAGCCGAACCATCCTATTTTTCTAATAAATATTATAAGATTACATTCGTAATTGTTATTATTTGGCTGAAAGGAGTTATCGTCCTTGTACGTTTGCGGGTGAGTCTAGTGTTGCTGCTCCGAGCGTGGGAGAGTAGGTAGACGGCAGTTCGGCGACCAGATTGAAGCGCGCCAACGATTCAGATCTGATTCCAGATCTCTGCGATTTTATATTACTCAATCTTCACTGTCTCCTCCATATTTGTTTAATCTATATTTTCAATCTAAACACTTTCCCTAAACCCTAACCTGCTTTTCCTCTCCAGTATCGCTCCTGCTTCGTCAATTAACAACCTTATCGTTTTGATTTTCAATCGCCAATAAAAAATCGAAGCCTTTTGTAATTTCCCCCCTTCTCCCTTTGGCGAAATTACTGGTCTCTCACAATGAAAGAAGGAAAATCGATTAAAGTCAATCATCATCAGCAGCACCAGAATGGTCACCTCTCCTCTTCCAAATTCGCTAAATTGCTTGATCCTGAAGCTTCATGGGATAAGGTTCGCACTTTAATTTATCCACTGAGGGTTTCTTTTATTTGTGCCTGTCTCTTTCGATCTACTCCCTGTTCAATTTTGGTCAATTTGAACAAATTAAGTATCGCATTAGTATGTCCTCAGGCTCCTCAGAAGTGTAAGTTTAGAAACACATATTATATACCTGCAATTTTAGCTATTACTTACTCGTCTCCTTTTAGTTATTAGTATTTCCATTCTGTTCTGTGCAATTGACTTGACGCTAACAACCATTTATGTCTTTGCACCTTAAAATAGGATCAATTGGGAGATGTTTTACACTGGATTCGACAAGCCCTGGGCCTTGTGTTTGGATTATTATGGGGTGCCGTACCTTTCGTTGGGGGAATATGGTTTATCTTGTAAGTATGTTCACCTTGTAATTTAAACACGTTTATGTTGAAGTTGTTTTATTAGGATGACAGATGATATTGCCAAATCTCAGCATTTATCCAAACTCGCTCATTCGCTGATATTGACTGCCTTGTGACTGTAATTTGTGGTGCAATGCATAGATTGGAAACATGTTCCCGCTGCCCTTCTCTTTCCTGTTAGTTGGATCCAGACTCATGCTGTCTGTGTAGTGGGAGTCTGGAAGATGACTGTTTTTACCAACGATTGTGTGGAGACAAGGCTGGAAAAGAAGTGATACTAATGAAATGCAAGTATATGAACTGGATGTAGAGCATCTAAATTTCTCCTTGAGAATAAGAAATCCAAATTATATGGTTGATGATTTATCTCATCTGATTATAATCAGATTTTAGATGTCTAGCTTTGAGATCTGACATGAATCAAGTAAAAATATTAGATACTTACGCATAATATAAAATGCTGCTCTAGATTTGAAATTTAGGAGATTGCCTATATTCACACCCATGTCTGTCTGTCTTGTATCATGCTGCATATGTCCCATAAATACTTGAGGTGGCCTATTAGGCACTAGCACATCTTTTGAAGTCCTTGTTACATTTTTTTCCCCATCAATCCAATGCATTCTTATTTGCGAAGTGTTTAGATTTTTTATGTCCATTTTGAGAAAAACTCTGATAATTCTTGGAATTCTATTCTTATCATTGAGTTGAAGGTACACGCTTGAGAGATCTGTTGACCTTGTGATGCAGAAATCGGTCATTTTGGTAGCACCATGTTCAGTAAAAAGATTAAGTGAATTCATTTGTTATGTATCACCATTGGCATGAACATTTTCAGGCTTGAATCACTGATCTCATATGGCACGCTTGCTTCTGTAACTCAAGGAAAATGATTTGCCTATATTAAAAGCCCCTGATTTCAACATGCTCTTATGTGGTGCTATTTTATAAGGCCTGATTAAGAACTTAAATTGGCATTGTGCTTGTATTTTAAACCTGCAGCGTGACATGACCTGCACATTTTTTTCATATGAATTTATTATTTTTTTCATTTTGCAATTTTTTTGTTCTTTGTTGCAGATTTTTGGCAATATCCTCTGGGATCATATATGGTTATTATGCAATGATATTAAAGGTTGACGAGGAAGAGTTTGGCGGTCATGGTGCACTCCTTCAAGAGGGTCTCTTTGCTTCCATAACTCTCTTCCTGGTAATTTGTTGTTGTGATGTGGTCCTTATTCCCCTTCTGTTCCCCTCCTAGAGAGGCTCTTGTGCACGAACGATGCTGAGGGAGGGTCTCTTACATTTTTATCAAAAAATCTGACTCCTTTTGTTTTTGTCTTCAATATGTGTGCAGCTTTCGTGGATTCTAGTTTACAGTTTGGCGCACTTCTGATTGGCAGGGCATTGGAGGTTTTGTAAATATCTCCAACTGTCAGTGGATTCACCAGATGTTACTTGACTCTATGAGAATTGTCCTGAAAACTGTGAGAAGGATCATTGGAATTGAAAATATTTGTTTTACTTCCTTGATTGTAAAACGTTTTGGTTTTGCGGAGCATGAACAAATCAGCTTCTGGTTTCCGTGGTAAATACTGTATTCTCCATGCATTGGAAATGACACCACGTGTTGTAGCAAATTATGGAGTGCAGAAATCATGGCAATCAACATTCTGTTTTTGTTGATCACTGAAATAAAGGTTGCTTGCAGGCATGATTCTGATGGACCTTTTTGACGGCATTCACGTTTCCTCCTGCACTGTGCTTTGACTTTTTTCCCCGATACTGTTGTGCCCTGATATTTTCTAGCCATATACGTACAGCCTTTTCGCACGGTTTTACACATCTCTCTCATCATTAAATTTATGTTCCAGAAGGGGGTGAACACGGGAAAGAAATTTCAAGGAAGCTCTTGGCTTGCAACGCAAGCTAAGCTTCCATCTATTCAGAACTTCTCAAGCGGTTTACTGGTTCTGTTTAGAAATGGGTGATCAGAATAAGGGGGAAGGGGCTGTTTGTTTGTTTTTGTTTTTTTTTTTTTTTGTGTCCCATTAGAAAGTAAAATTTTACTTTTTGAATGTTAAGTTATTGGGGTAAAATATTTTATAAAAAAACACATTTTAAAAGAACATTTAAACAATGGTTAAGAGTGGATTTGAAAAATATAATTATTTGAAATTTTTAAAAAATGAATTTAAAAAGAAGAATGCTATTTGCTCATATTATTTTAAGTTTAATTTCTTACCCCTTCCTATAAAAATTGTAAGGTATTTTTTGAAGAATTAAATGTTAAAAAATGTGAGGTGTTTTTAGTATTTGGAGATATAATCATTATTTTTTTCTTCAAAAAGTGTTCTATTGATGAATGACTTTATGTTTATTATCGGATATTTAATAGGAGTAAATATAAAAAGATAGAATTAATTTAAAAGTAGGTAATTATTTCATTGAGGGTGAGATTTGATTAAAAATATTTTATATTTTTTTAATGGAGGGGGTATTCTTTTATTTAAAAAATAATTAATTCATTAAAAATATAATTATCATTTCAATAATAATAATTAAATATCAAATTTTTTAACATTATAAATTGAATAATTAATCATATTAATTTTTAACATTAATATATAATAAAAATTATAAATTTGTATCACATTTTCTAAAATTGTAAATTAAAAAAATAAAAAATAATTAGATATTAAATTTTTAACATTATAAATTAAATTTTATATTATTTGAAATCTTTATCACATTTTTAAAATATTTTAAATATATTATATTCGTTTAATAAAAATTATAAATCATGATAAATTAATATTTTTTAATTGTATATTTAAAAACATATTTCACTCAATTTAAACAATTTTTCATGTACCAAACTAACTTTTTAAAAAAATATATTCAAACAAATTTTATTACAACAATTAATTTTTACTTAATTAATTTTTGTCACATAAACTTTTGACAGACTGAAAATTAAACACACAAGAAATGTAATAAATCTTTTGATATCACTGGTTGGCAAGGTGTGTATATAAAAATGGACTTTTCCAGCAACTATTACTCCCCTCACGAGAAATAAAGTAATTATCATAAAAATGTTATGTCAACATGTTTTTCGCAAGAAAGAATATTAGCAAGGTTGCGCATAAGAAAACTTGCACACTGCTCACAGGAAGGGAATTCGTGCATCCATTCTCGAAAAATGACAGTACACTGAGAATTAGGACACGTTGGCTTTAATCAAACTTGTTAGCATAATAACAACTGTGAAGCGTGAACAGTGCAGAGACTAGCAGTTTTTCCTATCCTTGCTATACATAATTGGAGTAACATCTAACCACAAAATGCCGGAAGGGGGGATTACAAGTTTACAACCGTCTTTGGCGCCGGGATCTGCCTGTGAGTGAAACGAGGTAAATACGCCCGTAAACCCATTTTCTTCCCAGTCTTGAAACCGATTGCTGCACAATGAAAGCGCCACTTTATACCAAATGCTTAATATAATACCAGGCCTCTTTCAATAACCCCCCTCCCCCAATCATGCAGATAAATTAATATTTTAATTTTAATTTTTTGTTTAAAATTCATAAAATTTTTAATACATTTAATCACCAATTTGAACACTTTTTAACATAAATGGTCCAAATTTAATATTATAAATTTTTATGAATTTTATAAACTCACTATTTAGATATATTTTGAACAGTATAGATTTACTATTAAAATTTTTATAAATTTTTAATTTTAAATTCATACCATTCACGTTTAACCTAAATTGTCTAGCCTGGTACTTAAATTTATTTATTTTTTATAAATTTAGATCATTAATATTAAACTTGAACGGTCGAGACTGTCTAGTAAATTTATTAAAAAAAATTATAAACATGGACCGGTTATATTAAAAATGAATTGTTCAGAAAGGTGATCATATTTATTAAAATTTTTATAAATTTCTTATTTTAATAAAATTAAAATTAAAATTAAAATTAAAATATTAAATCTGAACCATCCAGATTTTATCTGGACAGTCCAATTTTCTGTATTTTTGTCAAAATGCAGTGGAGCTGCCCGCAGCAGAGCCAAGTCCCCGGAGAAAGAGGGGAGGGGTCATTTAGGATTGTCACATTCAAATTGCTCTTCTTCATGAAAACACGTCACCAACCTAATTTAACGACACTTCAGCCTTTACGCAACTCAGATGAAAAAAAGAGAAAGAAAAGGAAAAGCCTTTACGCAAAAGTTCAAATGCAATTACCTCGACTTGGGTGTGAAATTCTAATAAGCATCCACACACGTGACAATCTGCTCTGTGGGGGGAATCACGAGCCTTGTCCATCCTCACGAATGCGAATACCTGAGGGAAAATGAAAATCTGAGTCTCCTACTGGACAAGTTGGAAGAAAGTTTGAGGCACGGACATTGAACAGAAATCGAAGTAATGCAATAGATCAAGCAAGTATGCATATTATTCACTGACCTCTTCCCCACAATTTGGACATGTACCTTTTAGTGCCACCAAGTCATTCCTCCACAGGCCTTGAAGCACCTTAACTGAAGAAATGGGCAGTTGAGTTACTGACAGAGTTCGTGACTACGTCATGAACAAGTATATGACTACTTACGATACGGGAAGTTTTGCTGAGGATTCAGCCCTAGGAATTGAAAAATTCAAGACTTCAGGTGAATATGCAAAATGAAGAGTATCAACTAAAAATTTTCACCTGAAGATGATGCAATTGGATAGCCAATGACACAGCCCAATGTCATAAACACAATGCTATACACCGTGGCCAGGAATCCTAATCCTGACGCTTGGTTGACATAGGATAATCCAGAATTGAATGCAGTATGATAAACCAAGCTGACGGTGTACAATACAGGCCCGACGCATATTGAGCTGCCAAATACAAGGAAGGTGACCCATGTGCTGGCTAATGCAAGAATCATAGACAGATCTGTCTGCCCTACAACCACACCATTCAATATTCAAGTGGAGGACAAAGACTCAAGGGACTAGAAAACTGAGCATTCTAGGCATATAAATATGTTGACACATCACTAAACATGCATCGGATACAGATATTCAATAGCATTGGATCATATAACAAACATCACTTCCTCAGGCAATAACAGGATGTGGAAGTCATGTGTCACTCACTCAATCACCAATTTCGGCATCATTCAAATCATATAGGGTACCTTGCAACCCAAGCATACGAACTCACTGATCATAAGCATTTCGACGAGTTTGGATAATAGCAGAAAACAAGGGCGCACACAGAGTTATTCTGAATTTCAGGGGAGAATTACCTCAGCATCAGCATATGTTGATTGCCTCCTGATACTGCAACGAGGATATTTAACTACAGATTTCGAACCATACCATCGCAGCTTTAACTGTTTCAATAATTGATCTTACATTAATAGGCTTTCTACAAGAACTATCAAGATGAATGCTGAGTGAAAAAGGTAGGCAGCGAATACCTCTACTCTATCAAACATGTCATCAACTATCAAAGGTTTACCACTATAATACGCATCCCGCGCCTATTCAAGAAAAACAAAAATAAAAAATAAATAGTCAGCATGAGAAAATTCTCATTATTGCTATACAAAAAATGGGAATTAACGCAAAAAAGAAGGGAAAATATACAAAAGAGTTGATAAATGTACAAATTAAATTAAAAAAAGTCCTTCAGAATGCCAATTTCACATTTCGCCCTGTTCTTCCCCATACTTTACGCCCCTATAATCTCAAGTTGCGAGTGATTACTCCGACAAAGGCACTTCAAGGATATAATAAAACATCAGTTCTGATAACTTCATCATCAAACACTATGGAGCACCAGTTTGTTCTAATATGGAGCCCTAAGGTGTCACGCGTGCAAAATGACAGAATATTCTGAGTACAAGTAGGTTTTAAGTTGAGCCAAAATAATATACAGGAGCAAGATAGGGAATTCAAGAAGAGAGTTACTTGGAGATAAAGAGCTTCAAGGGTTTCTTGGCGAGCCGACTCGATGGGGCCAACGTAGATGCAGTGAGGTCCCTGGGCGAGGTCGTCGCAGGTGTGGGAGAAAGAGGCTCCATTAGTCTTAGCGGAGAAACGAACGGAGAAGGAAGGAAGAGAGCGATTGCTTCTGGGAAATTCTAGAAGAGTGGATCGGTGAGGGGGGGAGGAGGGGCTCGTGGCCGCCATGAAACACCGAGGCAGACCGCTTTGGTTCGGCAACGATTTGAGATACAAGGCACGATAATATGACATGCGGGCCCGACGGCTGCGTTTTGGGAAAGAGTAGAGTGGGAATTCACCATAAGCAAAGGCAAGCTCGGCGAATGGACGAGATTACCCCTCTTCGCCTTCTGAGTGGCTGGTATTCGGTGCCCTGGGCCGATATTTCTGTTAACGCGTTTGGTCCATATTTTGCAATGACAGGAATTGATGATTGGAAGACAGTGACATCCCCTTCCCTTGCCACGGACAACAAACCGCCCCACATCCAGAAATTTGATCTTTATACATTTCTTTCAAGGCCAAAAACAAAAGAGGACACGAAGAAGACGAAAAAGGGTATTTCATCTTGGCTTATGCCATCTTTGATTCATAGATGCGTTTGCCACGTGTCGAACCGAGGTCTACTGCTTGGAAAGCAATTATTCTGACCGTTGAACTACAAATGCAAGGACGCGAGAACTTCGCTACTTCTAGAATTAAGTACGTTGTTTCCATTGATTTCAAGATATAACAGCCGATGGGGAGGAAGCAAATCTGCAAATGTTCCCACGGAGGACCTTGTATTTCTATATTTTTTCAGCTTAGAACCGGAGAAGTAGCAAATGTTCAACTTTGAACTTGGAGGTCAATGATATTATTGAGTCCTACAGGTACAGGAGTAGAAGGGGATGCAAACATGAGCTTTATGAGCCTTGGTTATTTGGGTTTGTGATTGTGGTCTAGTAGTTGATGAAGAGGCTCATAGAAAAGACCTGCTCCCGCGCTGGTGACTCTTCTCTTGTGCCTGGTAACATAGCAAGCATTCTTGGATTTGGCATGAATATGGTACCAAGCCTCGTAATGGTTCCGTGTCCGAAATGCATGGGGCACATGGCATTTGTTAACTGTTCAACTCTGGGACTGTCTTTCAATGCTTCAATGAAGACAACAGAGACGGCAATGGGCCTTAGTGGAAACATTGGGATGTTGGGACGATGATTGGATACAGAAGAGCCCAACAACTTGGCGCGGCAATTAGCAAAGGATTTCAAGAATGAACTTCATTATCCATTTGCATAACTTACGCCATCACTTAAACGGTGAGTGTTTTGAATTTAAATATTTTTAAAATTATTTTCATTTTTGTTTTAAAAATAAAAAATAAAAAAATCTTAAAGTTGTTTTTTAAAAAAAACACATTACTTTTGATTATTGTAAACTACAGTTGACTATGATAAATCATGAGCATAAGCCATTGTTATTAACTAGTAACAATAATTGTTATCGGTCAATTTTTTAACTCTAAAATTATTTTCAAAATAAAATAGTCAAATAGAATTATTTTTATTTTGTTTTAGCAAGCTATTTCTAAAAAATGGTCTAGAAAATAGTTTTTAAAATAAAAAAGAAAACAAAATCAAGCATATTGCCATTAGCCCTAAATTCAGCAGCATGATTTTTACCATCTGAATGAAACGTCCTTAAACAAAGTTAACATGGTAGGCTAGGAATACTTAATCAATGCATGATGGAAGGGTGCCCAGTTTGTTGATGAATAAGAACAGAGAAGCTGTATTACAGCTTTCCCTTTGTCCTCTTCGTGGAAACATAAATAACATGCATTAGTAGTTCACCGCTCCTGTCAACATAATCGCAGAAGGGGACTGAGTTAAATGCCCTTACTTAGGTATGAATTGAGGTGGTTCCCTAACTATTTCAGGAATCTCATTCCACTACCCTGCCCTCTTGATTTTGCTGCATGCAAGTCTAGATGCAGGGACCCCACTCTGGCAGTTAATTCGGTTGCTGCAGTTGTTGGCACTCATATATATGCTTGAGTATAGCCATAGGAATACTTAAAGAAGGAAAATGCTCTGCTTTAGAATCCGGGGCCAGGAAGACAAATGAACAAAAAGGCAGAGGCACAGTGATGGGACTCTATCGCATCAGGACAGGGTAGCTTTGGATATATGCACGATGCTTCCTGGTGAAACTTTGCTTCTCCATGAAGAAGCATTTTTTGTAGGCAATAGGCATTCAGAATCCCACTGATTTCGGATCCAAGATGAAAGCATAAATGATTGCATTTGCATGCATGCCCACTGCAGCCCACGCCATCATCATAGTTGATGAATCTGGAGCCTTTGAAGCTTGAATTTAGCAATGTGAAGTTCAAATGGTAAGCAAATTTAGCATTTACTTGTAGGTTTAAATAAAAGGGTCTTGGGATATATATATATATATATATATTTTACGTGTTGGAGGTACAGAGACACCTCTTCTACCTCTAATCATTAGCCCACCCTTTCAGTTATACGACATATATAAAAGCATGTATGATGGATCTCAACCAACAATGCTTGTGACTAGACATTATGATTGGCTGCAAACAATTCTCAACCAATAATCCTTTCTTTTCCTATCAACATAGCGAGTAATAATGAATTAACCCAGCATGAATTCTTTCGTTTTTCAGTTGCAGGTCTATGGTTTGTGGAAAACAAAGTCCTTTTTTGTAGCTGAAAGCTCGAACAATCCCCATGACATGGTTTCGTGATGATATTAACTATCTTGTACGACGAGCCGTTTCTTTGCGCGCGCGCGCGCGCGCGAGTGAGTGAGTGTGTGTGTGTGTGTTTCCCCCTTTGTATAAATCATGTGACGGAGTAAGCTTATTCTTCAGTTAGAAGTATGAGGCGTTGATTGGCTTGAGTTGATGGTCAAGCATGATGAGAAAAGTGAGGAAATCAATTGAAAGGATATTTAAGAGGGAAGTATGGTTTGGTTGGGGGGCAAAGAATAATGTTTGAGGCAAAGTCAGTGATGACTGCCTCTCTTTCTAGACAAGCATGTGACATGTTGCCAAGCACACATATATATGACTTGAAATCTGACGAGTTACACGCTCCGTGTGTAAGATTAATGCAGCTATCTTCAATCAAGCCAGGATTGGTGGAACGCATTCAAACACACACTCACCAAACTCCATAGTATTCAACATAACGTATTCAATAGTCAGCAAAAGAGACAAGTACCATGTAAACGCTACCTAATAGATCGCCTTTAGTTAAAACTTCTCCAATCATGTTCAACTAATCTCGTTAACTTATCAATTGAGTCAATGCTTTATTATTAAATTATATGTCATTTCCCAATTCCAATATTACCTCGGAGCTCCCCCATGCACTCTTCATATATGTCTATCACTATATCACATTCAAGTTGACGTCCGTACTCTTGTTCTTATGCATATGTTGGTTTGTACATGGCTATTAGTTCAGACAGATCCAAACACAAGCTTAAGGCTCTGGTTGTACAAAATTCTTCAGTTGCATAGCATCCAATTGGAAACATTCCAAGGATATAGCCACGTCAAACAGTTTCCGAGGCTATTAGTTTAACTTTAAGACGGGATCGTTTCTTTGCTGATCCAATAATTAAAATGAATTTAAAAGAGAGCGAATGGACCCAAAGGAAAAATTAGAAGTTTCGATGGAAGGAGGGAAAGTAAATATGAAGCAATAATTTGAAGGGCAGCCCAGTTTGACAGCACGCTAAGCTCCGCATCGGCATGCCAACCACTTCCAACAAATCCTTGCCAGAATCAACGCTTACATGTCTAGATATATATATATATATATATATATATCAATATGAGCAATTGTAATGAAAAAATATAAATGCTATCGATCGATAAAATGTGCCTAGAGAAATAATGATTATCTTTTCGGCAAAAGAAAAAAAAAATTGTAGACGGGCACATGCAAGGCCAAGATTAATTTTGACCCTGGGGAAGCATGAGCGAGTAGGCTAGCAAAGATGAACGAACATGTCCTGGGGTCGTTGGTTAATTGACGGGAAAGGTGAGCCACTGAGATGGGTGGTGTAACTAATAATTTAATTTTTTTTTCTGTGTATGGTTACTTGCATATCATTTGTTCTATAATTTTAAAATAACAATTAAAAAAAAAAGTATGAACGACCCTGTTCTGACGGCGTACTGCGACTGGCCATATCAGACAAAGAAGGGGACGTGGATTGATATCATTGGACCACGCATACCATACACGTTTTTGAGGGATTGGAAGCACATGATATATATATTCCTTTTTGGAGGCACGGGCAAATGAGATTCTTGGATGTGGCTCCACAAATCTCAGTATCAAAATTTTATTTGCATGCATAAAAGCAGTATCATTAATTTTTTTAAAAAAATAATGTCAAGGTGTAAATGTGCAATCAAAATATCACCCTTAAGATATTATTTACCCATGCGCAGCATAAAATCCTGACAAGTCAATTCTGCGGAGGTATAAGAATAAAATAACATGAATGAAATGTAAATAATTTCAGCGTTAACGGGTTATAAATAATGTAATTATAACGGTTCCAATCCAATTTATTCGGTAATGATCTGTGGGAACAGTGGCAGTGGCGCCACACACAGTCTCTCCCTCGCACCCGCATGACAACTTCTCAATTGGTAATCATCATTTTTCCGAATGACTGAACCTAATTATTACAATTAAACAAATTGGGTTTGTGCCGGGGGCATGTTGTCCCTCCATTTGTTTTTGAATACGAATAATGACACCAAGATCCTCCCTCAGTCCTTTGTTGGGCTTGCTGGGTTTTCATTCCTCTCTGTTTCTCAATGCATGTTAACGCTGACCTAACACGGGAGAGTTTGCAACCCTCACTAATGCTGTGGACGTGAGCTGTACTTACTTGGCATTGCACGTTTGGTTTTCTTGATTGTGGGGAGAATTCACAATTTCCCTCCTTTTTACGAAGTGTTGACTGAATGACAAAGTTCCAAAAAATCAAGAGAGAGGGAGGGAGAGAGTAATGCATTCATCATAATCTTGAAGATGTTTGGGGTATCCAATGTGGCTAACTTATTGATTACTTTTGCAGTGTTGAATGCGTTGGATAGCATCAGTAGAAGAGCACCGGGCTGCGAGGTGCGTAGGCCATGGAAGAGGTTTGTGTTTGAAGCATTTGACATCGAGAGCGGGCTCCAAGGACCGATGATCACGGGGACTGAATGGGACCCACCATCTCCCTCGAAGATTCAACAAAAGCTCCCTTGTATAGTTGTATTGTATCCCCTTCGCGCCCCATCCAAGCCCTAGCGGACCCACCCCTCTCCCCCTGCCGCTGATCACGCCCTGCGCTGTGTGCCCCGCTTTTACCCCTACTCTTTGTTTTATTTTAATGATAAAATATATTTTTATTTAATTCTTTTAATTTTTTAACTCAAAACAATCTGATCCTTGTAACTTATAATTCATTGATTTGTTACATTTCAATCTTTATAACTTTTTAATTCAATAAATTACAGGAATTAAATTATATTGATTTAAAATTTAACACCAAATCAATGATTCAATAATTTTAAAAAATCAATAATTAAAAATTATTTTATCCTATCTTTCTTCATATGCCACTCTGGACCCGCATCCTCTCAGACTCTCACTCCCTCAGCAACGGGATAATTTAAATCCTTCAATCCACGTTCAATGCCTCATATCTTTTCATATTAAAATAATTTAATTTGTTTACAAAAATTTTTTTCTACGTCTTATTTCACTACATTATATATATATATTAGGATAGAGATTCAAATTGATTTTTTTATTTTCAAAACTTGTCCAAAAAAATTATTCTACAAATTTTTTTAAAATAAATTTTTGTAAAATAGATCCGGTTAGATTTTGAATAAGCTAAACTGTAAATCCTCGCAGGCCTACTTTATAAAAATTTTTGAAAAGCATAAATATAAGTTAGCTTGCTTGAACTTATAGTCTGGTCTATTTAAACTTTGACATCACTTATTTAACAAAAATATATTTAAAAAATTTTTACATTGATTTTTAATGACAAGTTTTGAAAATAAAAATAAAAAAATAGTTTAAATCATTATCCTAATGTATATAAAATAGTGAAATAAAGTGTAACTTTTTTTAAATTAAATTATTTTAATATGGGATGACGAGGCAATATATGAGGCATTAGTATAAATTGAAAATTTCCCCACCACAAAAGGGTGGGAATATGAGAGGTTCCAGTTCCATTCTCCTCCTACCCTGGCTCTTGAAAAAATAACAATAGAGGACATTCATATATAATTTATATCAATTAAAAATTAATTATTATCAAAATATGAGTGAAAAATAAATTTAAATAAGTTGTTGTTAATTTAGAATGAGTTATTATTAAAATTTAAATTTATACTTATTAAAAAAATTAATTTAAATAAATAAATATTCATTTAAATTTTAATAATAATTAATACTTGATTGTTATAAATTTTATACAGGAATCTTTAATTACTATTTTTTTCTTTTGAATCTTTGTCTGTTTCTAAAAGCATCTTCCCACTTTTGACCCTTCCCTTTTCCGTATTCCCAAAATTCCCAGGTTCTCGTTTTGCCCTTCATGTAAATTGTTACATACACTAGATTTGGTTGACTTATTTGTCTCTTGACTAAATATTTCATGAAGTTAACAAGCCCCCCTTTCCTTTCTTTCTTTCTTTCTTTGTTTTTTTTTTTTTTTCACGAGTGGCTGGCTCTTTTACTCTTCGGACATTAGAGCGTACAAAGTAGTAGTACAACCAGTCTCCCACAAATCAAGCGTTTACAGTTTACAACTAAGATGGCATTGAATTGAATAATGATAACTAAAGTTTAGGAAAATTTCAGATGTTGCCACTCTCCCTCAATCCTCCATAAGTACCCCCACCCACTGCCGCAACCCTCCTCACCTTCTCCCTCTTGCCTTCTTCCCTAGCTTTAGAGATATACTCATACGCTGCTCATCATGGCTCTCCCCATTCTACTCTGCATTGCTTCCCTCATCTCATTCCTCTGCCAAATCGAAGCCAGAATTCCCGGCGTTTACACTGGCGGTGCTTGGCAATCTGCTCATGCTACTTTCTACGGAGGATCCGATGCTTCCGGCACCATGGGTTTGTACTCTCTAGCCCCATTCCACATATCGTGACTTCTAATTACATTACTCGCAGGGCATCTAAACAACCCCTATTTCTCCTGCTCTTACTCCCTTCAAAACAGATCTACACTCTGTTCTTCCACTTTTTCTGGTCACACAGCGTGATGCGAACTTTAGTGTATCTCATTTTCAGTTGTTTTAGGCGTACTGACACAGCACATTACTTATTTTCACTACAATGAGCCCCAAACCCACCTTCCCGGGCAATTTCTCTGCTCGTAGCAGAGCAGCACTGTGGTTTTTTTTTTTTCTGTTTCCGGTAAGATGGCCGGCAAGGAACTTGATGTAACGGCTGTTTACTGAGCAGGTGGAGCGTGTGGGTATGGTAATCTGTACAGCCAAGGGTACGGGGTGAACACGGCGGCATTGAGCACCGCACTGTTCAACAGTGGCTTCAGCTGCGGTGCGTGCTTCGAGATCAAGTGCGCAAACGACAGGCAATGGTGCCACTCAGGCAGCCCATCCATCTTCATCACGGCCACTAACTTCTGCCCACCAAACTACGCTCTTCCAAACGACAATGGCGGCTGGTGCAACCCTCCCCGCCCCCACTTCGACCTCGCCATGCCCATGTTCCTCAAGATCGCCGAGTACCGCGCCGGCATTGTCCCCGTCGCCTACCGCCGGTAACCCCACTTCCCACTTTTACGCTTTTACCTATAAAGCTCCGACCTTTGACACGAATGTTTTCAGACAGTCAGTAACTTGTGTACGCGTGTATGTGCAGCGTGCCATGCAGGAAGCGAGGAGGGATAAGGTTCACGATCAACGGGTTCAGATACTTCAATTTGGTGCTGATCAGCAATGTCGCGGGTGCAGGAGATATATTGAGGACTTATGTGAAGGGGGCGAAGACAGGGTGGATGCCGATGAGCAGGAACTGGGGACAGAATTGGCAGTCAAACGCGGTGTTGGTGGGTCAAGCGCTGTCGTTTAGAGTGACCAGCAGTGACAGGCGCACTTCCACCTCATGGAACATCGCTCCTCCTCACTGGCAATTTGGTCAAACCTTCACCGGAAAGAATTTCCGGGTCTAATGAAAACCCGCCCCGTTAATATATTATTTTAAAGAAAAGCCCACATTTTTATGTGTTACTATTTCTCCAGTTTGACTGCCAATTTTCATAGGGAATCGTTTTTTTGACTGGATGTTTTGGAAGACTGTGGAGGAATTTTAAAAAAAAGGAAAAGTAAAGGAGTGAGAAAGTGATTCACGACTTGTTGACTTTTATATTATGGTGGGTAGGTGCGTGGGGCTCTACTTTGTACGGTGAGAGTAACTATACATGAAAGGGGAAATTGTAGGGAATGCTGAAGCGGCTAATTAAGCAAAGTGGCAGCCCGCAGCTAATTAAGATGATCATATATATATATATATATATAGCTTTATATATGTGGAATGTAAGCATGTGCCCTGTGGTTAGTTAAGTTACAGTTCAATGGGAATGGTCAATCATATGGTTTGTTTGATTCACTGTCATGCATTCGTTATCTTCTCTTTTATTTTTTATTTTTGGTAGAATTGTTCTCTTCTCTTGTAATGCTGATTTCCCTTTTATGTGCGTCACTGGAACGGACAGACTTGTCCTTCACCATCAAGATCCCAACTAATTCGCCAGAGAAACAGATGGAATATTTAAAACTGAACAATGAGGATTCAGTGCAAAGATTATTAAAATATTCATCCCATCTACATCAAAATGGTTACTTGATTCAAAGGGAACCTCGGGACATTAATAACAGACCAACTGAGCAGAGTGAGGCTAAGCTTTTGTGAACAGAGCGGGAGAAAGCAGCGCACGTTCTGCGTATTAGAGAGGAAATAATACCAGGATCATCACTGCGAGGTTGGCATGACTTTTGAAACTGTGAAAGCTGTGAGCATATATTTGTCGACTGTCGTCTTGCTATTATGTGCATTATTGGGAAGTAGAAAGAGAACAACATTATCATGAAAGAGAGAGCGAGGGCAGGCAGTGAAAAAGAATCAGGAAACAGTAAGGATATGGAAGAAAGCAGAAAAGGAGGACATGACTGTAGCAGAAGGTGTCGGAGAGAAAAGCATATAAGATGATGGTGCTCCCGTGAGTGCAAATAAAAGAGACATCAAGGAAGCACATGGGGGGTGTCAAGTGTGATGAAGGAGAATAGTATTGTTGCTAATGCATTCCAACCAGCAGGAGCGAGTCAGAGGTTGGTGTTGTTGCATGCTACCACCGCCCTTTGCTTCAAAGGGTGGATATGGGGCATCCCAGTTACTAGCACACCTACCTACCTGCCTCTACAAAAGCAAAAGCCAAACATAGTTTCGATATCTTACTCTCTTTTCATTTCATAAGCAATATCCACTTCACTCCTTCTGGCAAATCTTTTCTCCTCCTGCGATTTGGACTTCATCAACATTTCAGATTGATGAGTATGATATATATATGTATATATATATAAATAAAAAATTCGCTTATTGAAAATATTTCAAGTCCATGTTATAAACCTTCTTAATTGATTTTTTCATGAGTTTTGTTTTCTTTAGCAATCCATTTATTATTGGGTCCATTTAGATCCCAATTGACGAGAAGCTCAGCATCGTCTTTTTTTCCCACTGTAATATTTGAACTCAAGATTTTACTATCACTGAAGTACAGTTGTGGTTTGAGTTTTGAAGACAGTGAACTGCCTCAATAATTTTCATGTTTGGTTAGCGGATTTGCCCTTTGCCGAACGGGTCTGAAAATCTCAAAATTCTAACATTATTGGAGGGTTGGGTTAGGAACTTAGGATATTTAGCACATCCCTTTCCTACCCTTTTCCCCATTTAAACCCTGACCGGTTCTTGTTTTGAATTGATCCAGGGTCTAAGAATTCTATTATTTTAAAGTGTTAAAGGGTCATTTTTATTATTGAACTAACTATATATGAAAGGTCATAAATGTCTTTAAATTTAACTATGAGTGAATTCCGTCCTTTAATTTTAAGATTCATTTCATCATCACTTTAATGTTAAAAACACTTAACATTCTATAGTTATCAATAAGTTTTACTATTTTTTTGATATTTTTTATCAAGTTAATAGTTATTTTTACCCCCTTAACTTCTATTCGAAGAGTCATTTTTGCCTCTTAAATCAAATATTTTATAATAAAAAAATTATTAAAAAAATAATGTAAGGCTTACTAACAATCAACTGCAAGAAAATGATAAGGTAATGAAAAAAAAAATTTAAAATTGAAAGATAAAATTGATCTATAATTAAATTTAGAGGCATTTATGATTTTTTGTGTTAATTCAAGGATAAAAATAATCTTAACCCAAGTTTAAATCTTGTTTAGCTCAAGCCCCCCCTATCTAAACCCATGGCCTATGTTGCTCGTGCTACCAGTTTACAAACTTAATTTCCTATAAACAAATTCAAAACGTATGTTTTGCGTTAATATTTCATTTTACAGAAGTTAGTTTTTACTCATTCAAACAAGTAAATAATAAATTGAGTTTGTAGACAGTCAGTTTAGCTCTCGAAACAGCCAGCCAAACACACGTGTTCTCTCAAAGGTTTGTTCCTTTTATGCCGATTTCATTGTCATCCCCAAATCAAATGTGTGCGAGAGATAGAGGTGGCGTTTTTTTTTTTGGGGGGGGGGGGGGATAAAGAACCTAGATGAGGCATAGAAGTTGAAAAGCATTTCATCTGAGGAGAATTTCAATAAAGCACTTGAAACATATTTATTTAAATTTAAAATCCTTAAATTTTTAAAATTTTACTGTAATTTAAAGGTATTAATTTAATATTAAATTTATAAAAGAAATAATAAAATTACCTCTTATTTAAATTAATATAAGAACTTTTATATTTCACTTGTTCATTCACTTACGGAATGTTGTTAATTGTTTTACTTCATTTGTTCATTTTTCTGAAATAAAATCAAGTGAAAGTCTGACAATAAATAATAGTTTGTAAGTAAATGAATAGCATACAGTATAGGAAATAATAAATTGTTTTAAAATGATTTAAACACCTAAAATAAAAACAAGTTAAGTAGAATAATGAACAACATTCCATAAGTAAATTAATAAGTGAAATAGGACAATGACTAAGTGAAGTAAGAAAGTTTTGATATTAATTTAAATGAAGAGTAATTTTTTTATTTTTCTTAAAAATTTAATATCAAATCAACATCTCTGAATTGCAATAAAATTTCATAAATTTAGAGGCATTAAATTTAAATAAATATGGTTTAAGAGTATTTATTAAAATTCTCCTTTTCATTTTTCAAGTTCAAAATCAACTACTTAACTTAATATAGATTTTGAGATTGATCTGAACACCAGTTGAGATTGCAATCATAAAAGTGTATTGTGTCACGCTTTGTGAATTTATAAGAGATTAGGATGATTTGAAATGTTCCAAAATCCTCTAAAAAACTCTTGAATAACCTTGAGAAAGCTAGAGTATACAAGACAACTTTAGAGAAACTTAAATAACTTTTGCTTAATTGTCTTGAATAGATTCTAGAACTTTCACTATAAATATCTAAATATTTATTGCAAAATATCTTGTAAAGAGTTCTAGAGGGAGACAAATAACCATAAGATCCAATTAATCTTCACCATCCATTGAAAATGTGAGAACATGCTATATAATAAAAGTTTATAAATACATTCACCCTTCTCATTTATAAACATCCTTAAATTCTTAAAATAATATAACTTTCACATACCCCAAACTCTATCATTCATCCTTTACTCTGAAGAATTTTGTCTCCCAGCTTTGCCAAGCATGTTTCTCTCAACAAATTAAGTTTATTTAACATCTTCCAACAAGGAAGGTTAAATGCCATGGGAGTGGAAAAACTGGCCCCATGTTATTTGACTAATGAAAAAATAGATAATACCTATAAAGGTTAGGCTTAATTTGTTGGGTCAAAATGATCTCGAAGTCATTTTCAGTTCTCGAATACTTGTTGGCTCACGAAATGTGGAGCCCTTAACCTCCAATTACTCATTTGCTGGAAAAATCCCAGCTGATAGAATGCATATATGGCAGTGAAAAGTAGTGGATACCAAAACTGATATCAAAGTTTGGCATGAGAGAGTTGCTGTTCAGTATGTCATTCTTTTAGGTTTCAGCATCCCAAGCATGGGCCTCGTTAAATTACGAACCAACTCTAGTTCTGTACAGTACGAATTACAAATCTGCAAATCATGAATTGGTTCAAAGAAAGAATTGAGACCTCTTCCGCTTGAGATTTTGTTTCTTATTCTTCCATTGGGTAAGTAAATACCTAATGCCCTCCTTCAACGAGGCCTTCCGCCCTTCCTTCGAATTCCAGAGTTCGCGTACTGCGTACCTACCACTAGGATTGTACTCATTCAACTCCATCAGGGCATTAGTAACCGCTTCGAATGCCTCATCCCCAAGCTCATGCTTAAAAAATTTCAGTTTATCATCTTCATCATCAATAATTTCCTGCAAAATACATCCAATGTGAATTAGATACGTTACATGCAAATAAACTTCAGGACGATGCGTCAGCAACCAGTAGCTAGCACCAAGACATATTAACCAATACATACCGACTTTCATGGTTGGCTTCTATAAATTAAATATCATACCACTAAAATACAAAGCTTACTTTTTCGTCTGCAATATCATCCTGAATGCTCTTGAAAGCAGTTATGGTAAACATTTATTTAATGAAATATCTGGAACAGATTCCTCAGCCCTGTTGCAAATGGTTTGAAAGGTATAAGCAAAACAAGCGCAAAATTGCTGGAATGGGTCTCTCGTTCTGAGTTCACAAGTCTAATATCTTCCAACTCTAAAAAAGCACGAAGAAGATTAAAAGCATGGATCAGAGTTCATGGTGGTGGTGACATAGGTCTTATCCATTACGATGAGGACCTCCAGGGTACCTCAAGACTACGTTATTATAGCAAAACACTCCAAAGTCAGTCTTCAGATGATGATAAGATTAATCTAAGCCAAGAGATGATGGCATTGATCATGAAGGCCTCTAGGAGGATGAATCTGTAATGGTTTAGATGGGGTTCTATACACGCTGGTAAAAAAAAAAAAAAAAAAAAAGATGAGGGTCTGTGCACAGAGGAAGCGGTTATTGTGGAGCACTCGAGTAAAACTAGGTATCCCAGAGTTTATACTAAACTGGATGCTTTTGGGCAAACAATTTCCCGTCAGGGAATGGAGTCCGGACATGAATCCATGTCTCATGATAGCATCAACTGAAGAATTCCTCGTTTGGGTCCATCTGCCAAGATTTACTACTAGTATGCTACGATAAATGGACACTACATAGCATAAATAACATATCGTTAGAACTATCAACGTAGGTCTAGCAACTTCACACCAAACCGGAGAAGGTTACATGCAAAAGAATAGGAATCCTGTGATTGACCATGAGTGATTTCACATGCTCTACTTTCATTGTGGGCGTTTTGGACATATCACTGTCCTGAACTACTGTCATCGACCATGCAAAGCCTCTATTCGGTGATCCAGCCAGCAACAGCGTCAATGAAGAATGCAACCATGGTATTCCTGAGTTCATTTCTTAGCTAAAATAGAGTGGGAATTTTCCTTTCCCGTGTTAGTTTTCATGCTTCTTCTTTGAGATCAGTGTCCCTTTGTGTCAACCCAAAAACAAAAACGAAAATCAATCCTTAACAAAAATAATATACTGAAGGATGTTAGATATGAATACAGTTTTAAAATGACAAGAACATTTGGGTAGCAAAGATAAGGATGTTGAGATGGACATGTGAGCATACAAGATAAGATTCATAATGAAAACATATGAGAGTTGGTATAGCTTTTATTGAGGAGAAAATGGTAGAAAATTATTTAAGGTGATCCAGACACATAAAAGAAGGCCATTGGAGGTGTTGTTGAGGAGGGTGGATTAGAGAAGGATAAAAAAGAACACTCAATGAAATTATTGAACAAAACTTTTTGATTAACAATATATTTAAAGACTTAGTTGTTAATAGAACACAATAGTCTCGCACAATTCACATGCCCAACCCCATCGAATGGTATAACTCTTGTTATGTTGTTGTTGATGTTAGATATGAATACAATCTAAATTCTCGTTTCTAGGTATCAATGTTCTCAAGACTAATTTCAGTGAATATGGCATGATAAACTTAAAAAGAAATTCCATTTCACAACAAACATTATTTTGACAGTTAGGCTCATTGTACCTTCAGATTCCCACGTTGATCCTCTACTTTTTTAATGGGATGCCAGCTCGGATCTCTTAGATCTACCTCCCATTGCGAACACAACTGTAGAGCTAACACCTCATCATCTGGACCTTTTCCCTTGGCTGCAGTTAAAAATGGCTTATGGTCCAGCTCTCCCATTTTTTTCACAATAATATTACTATTACCAGGGCGAGTACTCAAATGTTCTATCCCCTGTGAACAAGGAAGTTAGATAACTTCAACCAAATTACAAAAGAAAAAGACATGGCAACAACAACATTTAGTTGTTAATGGAAGAGAATTGTAAGACATGTTTTTCCAGACTAACAGAAAACTCATTTAAAAGAAGAAGAATGACAAAACAAGAGGATCAAAATCCTCCTCACTGGAAAACCACACGCATACACACAAAAAGAGATATGGATGGTCTTTGTTAGCACCCTACCCCAGATGTTATACTTCATTACAGATGAAATGATTTCATCAAAACAAGTTTCAAGTTGAAAATTCAAAAGTGTATTGTTCTGAGATTGTCTTAATATTCCACACAAATTTAGTCCTTTGTTGTTTGCCAGGCAAATAATTAGTTAAAATGGAATTTCCATGTTGAGCATCAGCACGTTTGATGGGAGTAGAAGGCCAAAAAATGTAATAACACCAGCTAGGCCATTCACACTTCCTTGTGCGAGAAAAATTATACGTACATTTATTAACTCCTTGCGAGCATCCTGCAATTCGTCATTGGTTTTACGCTCCTTGACTATGAGGGTTTGTTGCAGTTCTTCCACTGCTTCCAACTCCTCCTCTTTGTCCTTCAGATCCTCTTTAATTTTATCCATTTCTTTCTTCACCTTAATGTCCTCATCCTCACCCATGTGATTCATTTCTTGCAGAACATCCAGAGCTCCTCTCATATGTTCGATGTTCAATTCCAGCTCTTGTTTGTCATCGAGTTTTCTTTGCAGATCAAGAATTCTTTTATGCAGTTCTTCCTTTTCTTTCTGCAATGTAAGACCATTGAATTTGAAATTGATGGATTGGCAGAAACCATAAGCAAAACAAAACTGAAACACTTATCTGTAATTGAACCCAAAAAAAAAAAAACAGAGAGAGAACCCAATCACATTCAAAGGAATGGATAGATAGAAAAAAGTGGAATGCATGCCTTTTGTTTGTCAGCCAAACGCATCACTCTCTGATCAGCCAACTTTTGCTCCTTCGTTGCCCTCTCATTCTGCAGAAGAGAGATGGAAAATGAAGTTCATCATACCTTGAATTATTAATGTAAGGCAGCAGGTAGGATCACAGCATCAATACGAAACCAGCTTATCCACAAATTTAAATGGAAAAGTATACCATTTTCTTCTGGCGAAGTAGTTTTTGTCTCTCGGTTTCATTTTGTGCTTGTCGGAGTCGCAAATCCTTCTCAAGGTTCTCCAATTCTTTCCTCTGAGCTTCTAAACGCAGTCTATCTTCCTCATGATCCCTAAGGATCTTCTCAGCATGATCACGGGCCATCTTCTGCATGTTTGTTATCTCTGAATGGGGAAAGTAAAATATAAGGAAAACTACCATCAAAGAATTAATCATAAAAACTAAAAAAATAAGTTTCAAAGTTTCAACACACCATTATTAAAATATTTAATCAGGTCCTCCTTTTCACCCATCAGTTTACTCAGGGAATCATTAGTCTCATTGTATTTGCTTTGGACCTCCTTCAATTGCATAGTCTTCTTCTCCAAAGTTTGATTCAAACCTTGGACAAGCTTGGATTCCTTCCTCTCGTCCTCTACTTGTTTATCAGTAACAGATTTTAGATCCCCATTTCTACGAAGGTGATCACCAATTATACTCTTCGCATGGTAGTCATCATCACGAGCCACCCATCCATACAATCTGTCCCCTCGGTTTCTTGTCTTGATATAATCTGTCTTACCACATTGATCCACTTCAAGGCTCCTTTCAAAATCCATAGCATTATTGAAACCATCAAATTCCTTGCCGAACTCTACAATAGCAAAACCTGAGTGACCCAAACGATTCCACAATGGATGAACTCTCACTGGATTGAATCCTTTTCTGGAAAAGTCTTCCCTCAATTTGGTACCACTTTCAGCAACATGCCGTCCATCTTTCAATTGAGTTTTAATGTTAGCCACAATCCCCATCCAAGGCCAGACAAATAGTTGGTCATTGTCAGGCTTAGGACAATCAATTTTGGGAACAGGTTTAAGATGTCTCTCGATGTACTTCTCAAGAGCCGAGTGCCGTGCTTTTACTCTTAAACTCGAGCTCTTTGATTTGCAGCAAACTCTCGACGCATGTTCCAAAAGCTCCTTCAGGTGGTAATCGTTCTTTCCGCTCGAATGGCAGAAGGGGCACCTATATTTTGAATCGGAGACTTTGAGTCGAAACTCACCAGCCTTCAATCCTTTATAGTATTTATACTCATAATCCTTCAACTCAGATCGACTCATATGGTCTGACATACTGGACATTTGCAATTGAAATGAATAAAAACGACCCAGGCACGCGATATTAAATTAATGAAAGAAGAAATGCAATAGGAAAAATAAGAATAACATCTTTATTTAGCTTAAATACTAGATCAATAGAACCCCCAGTTATTAATTACTACCAACGCTAGCGACAACAATACGTTGTCTGGAGAATGGATACTGGATTTTCAAGGGAAACTAGGATCACTTAAAATTGTGGCAGCGGAACTCTGGGCTATCAAAACTGGCCTAGTGTTATGCAAAAATCTTGACTACTCTAAAGGGCAGGTCTACGCGGATTCCTTGGGTGCACTTAATTTGGTTTTCCGTGCTGGCCACCCCCTTAAGCCAGAGATTGATGCTATCAGAGGTAAGAAAAAATTGAAGAAAAGCAAAAGAAAGGCCCGCTAACACAGAAACGCCGGGGCACACTTCAACCCAAGAATGCCAGGCAAAACTTGTATGATAAGAAAAGGCCGAAGAATGGGAAAGGCAAGCTAAGTGAAGAAATAGAAAAGTTGAACATAATATATCTGACGGTGTGTAACTGTGAGCTTGGAAAATCTCCTCGATGGTAAAAAGCGTTCCGGAGCTGTTCAAAATAAAAGACGACGATTGGAAAAAGGATTCATTAGGTGACGAAAGACAAAAGAAAGTAACATTATGAAGCGGGAAGCAAGGCCGAAGATCCAGGTATGGTAATCGGATTTTTTTTTTTTAAAAAAAAAGGCATTGAAAAATCAAAACCAAAACTCTAGACATTGCAGAATCAAATTTGCATACGTGAAACGTCTTGACGAGCGGCAAGAGAATGAGAGGGAAGGCTGAGGTGTGAAGGGCTTCAAACAGACAACAGTGAAATCAAAAGAGCGTGAAGAGACTAGAGAGAGAATTTTGGTTCAACCTTGCAGAGGAAGGTACAGGGAGCCGTCTCGTCTCCCCGGTGCGGATACGTTGCCATCCATGTGCGTGTGGCCAGGCCCTTCATGTAAGGATTAGCAAAACCGACCTAAATTCAAAAATCGAATTCAATCGAATTTTTATTATTTAACTTATTTTATTTAATATTTTTTGGTTTGTTTAAAAAATGCTATTTGAATTAATAAATAAGATTTAAAATTACATCGAGTAAATTAATCAAGAATTATAATTTATATATATTTTATTAATTATTAATTTATAAATTATATCTAGTTTATTAATTATTTTATTTTTTAAATTTTATACTTAAATAAAATATATATATAATCTGTTGAGTTAAAATCCTAACCTTTCATTAGAATAGATCACTATCACTTTACAAGATCAATTTGTTTTTGGGATAAACAAGAAAAACAAAACAAAGCTGGAAAAAAAAAAAAAAACTAGGTACACTAGCTCAAGGAAGGTCAAAGAATATGTCACTAAAAATCTCCTCGGGTTGGAGAAAATGAAGTCCAGGGGCAGAGACGCAGAGTTCAATGCCATCTTAGCACACCAATCAGCATCAAGATTACCATCTCTTAGAATAAATTGAACTATGGCATTCCAGTCCCTTTGCGATGGCTCGAGCCTCCAAAACCAAATTATGATGTCCATGTAGATCGAATATTTCCTATAGTGAGATAGCAGAGATTGCTTCAACAGTATCACACAGCAACATGCACTCTCTTAAGCCTTTATCCCAAGCACATTCAGCCGATAGAGCATCACCATTTGTCAGTCTGAGGATAAAACCCCCTTCCAAATTTCCATGCTAATCTCAAAAGACCCCTCCGCAGCCCACAACTCCAGAGATTCTGGATAGATCAATTTTATATATATACCTTGCTTATTTTAATTAAAAAAAATAATAATAAAATTGGCCTAAATCTTAACATCCCAACATAAAGCCTAGAATTAAATTATCAAATTTTAGTTCAGTTCTTATTCAATTTGATTCATATTTTTAACATTGTTTAATCAATCAGTTTTACACATTTTAAGATTGAACTAATCAATGCTCACCCTTACCTAATATCTTCGCTCCAATGCCTATTGCCCACCCTTTTACTATTTATTTTTAAATTCATAGCTCATAGATAAAAAAAAAATTCGCCGCTGAATTGTCCAGATTAAAGTTTTTTTATATTTATTATAAAAAATTATAAAATTTTAATAAATAAATCTTATTATTAACCTATATAATACATATTTAAGTTAGATGATTCAATTTATTATTATATTTTTTTATAATTTTTATAAGTTGAATGTCTAGATGAATTCTAGACAATCTGGATTTAATATTAATTTTTTATAGATTTTTATTATAATAAATATAATATCAAAAAATAAAAATAACGATAACATTCAAACTAAAATTTAAAAAAAATTGAAATTTAAAAATTTTAAATTTAAATTGACCTGAATATATCTGAATATTTAATTTATAAAAATATTTAATATTAAATTAAATTATTTAAATTGTATGCATATATCTAATGTTTAGATTAATAATAAAATATATTTATTAATATTCATTTGCTTAAGTCCTATTTATAAGACACATTTTAAAATATTTATTTAATTTTATTTATAAGTTAATATTTAAAATATATTTTTAGAATTATCCTTAATGAAAGAAAAAAAATAATATAATATTATTTTTTAAATTTATTATATAAAAATATATTTAAAATTTTATATTTTTTTATTTTTTTATATTAATATTGATCATATTGATAGAAATAATTTATAAAAAAATGAGGGAGATATAACTTTTATTTTCATAAATATAAAATAAAATTTTTGAATCTGAACCGGCAAGAGCGTTGATCATCATAAGGACGTAAACTAGGCTCGAGAGTGGAGATACCCATAGCCAGGGGCGCTGAGTGCGAGGGCCGAGAGGGATGTTCTCTAGTTTCACGTGGTTGCGTGTCCTTCACGCTTTTTGCTTCTTTAGGCAGTTTTCTTCGTCTCTGCCTCCATCGCCATTGACCATGGAAAGATTTTCCTGTTCAAAAAGATAAAACATTTTTTAGGTTGATGTTTAAAAATATAGACCATCTAGGGTTTTTTAATATTCAATTAATGGATTTTTTTAAAAAAATCCTTAATATAGAGGTACAATTAATAATATTTTTTTAATTAGAATATTTTATTGAATAAGAATAAATATAAAAAAGTGCATTATTTAAAAATAATTAACTAATTAATTAAGAATGTAATTTAATTAAAAGTGTTTTATATTTAACTTGTTTCGATATTCTATAATAATCAATTATGGGTCCATGCATTCAAGCCAAAAAAAAAAAACAATACTATTGGATGTTGATGATTTACATGGAATTAAATACATATGAAATTAAAATGTTATCGTGTTATTAATTTAATAATTCCAAAACAAACTATCAGTCATTGCTCTAGTTGGTAGAAAAAGTTGTTGATTCAATCTCTTATGAAATCGTGGATTCCAATATTCTTATAATTATAAGAATCTTACTGAGGGACAAATGGACTATCTTGAAGTAACTCAATAGGCGAGAAATTGAAACATTCCATAATTGTGATTAAAAGAAGTCAAGATATTTAATTAATGATAAATCTATATATCTATATGTCATATGAAAATTTTTATATATCTTTAAGTTAGAAATAAGGTTTATTGTTGAAATTGTGATTCAAATCTTCTTTTATCATTCGTGGCTACTTTTATATATTATCTTGATTTAAAATTTATCATATTTTTATTATATTTATAGTTAAGTTTTCATTTTCATAAATAAAATAATTCTTATAATTCTTATTTTTTATAATAAAATTTTTTGCTTGTTGGGCGTGGATTTGTTATTCTTCACATTAGAAGTTATTTTTCAACTCTCTATCACGTCATATTAAAAAAAGACATACCAATTTACATGCCATTTCATATAAACTAATCTATGACATGAGATCATGAAGTGGAAGAGTCCTGCCACTTGCGCAGACACCTCATTTCTTCAATTTTAACTCCCACAACACTATCATCCACGGAACTCGAATGAACACCGTGGTGCTCAACACCAAAATACCACCGTTTGATAGTTTTTTTTTTTAAACCATAAATTTATTATAATAATAAATAATTATTATAAAATTATTATTTTAATATTTAATAAACTAATAAACATTAAGATATTAAAATTGAACCTGAATAGTTTGAATAAAAATTTTAGTTTGAGCATTGAGAACTGTACTGAAAAAATAAAAAATGATCTAAACAATTTAAAATAGGAGTTGAATCTAGCAAAATGAGCTAGTTTCTTATACTGTAATAAATCAATGTTTGAATTCCTATTAAGATAAGTACCTATATTTAATATTTGAGTATGCTTTGAATGATATTATCTCATATAGATAAACAACTGTGCAAAATTAATAAAATAAAAAAATATTTTTATTTTCAATTTTAATATTTTCAACACAGTTCTGAATTGTTTAGATCAAAATTTACATATGAACTGTTCAAGTCATATTTTAATGAGTTAATTTGTTCATATTTAATTTTAACATCTTAATATTTATTTGTTTATTAAATATTAAAATAATAATTTTATAATATTTTTTTATTATTATAATAAATTTATAGTTTAAAAAAGAAAAAAAAAACACTACCAAACTGGCAGTGTTTGGGTGCTGAGCACCGAAACCGATTCTATCATCCACCATGATTCATAACAGAACCCACAACATTTTCAAGGGACAAGGACAGGTACAAATTCATGAATTATCACAAGCTACTTTTTTTCTCCTTCCCCCGAATCACATGTCACGAATGCTGAGTCAGGATCCTACATGGCTGACAAGTGACAACGTGAATGCTGAGATGAAGGATAGAAGAGGCTGGACAAGCCGAGGCCAGACACGAGGTTAGAGTCAAGATTGATGACCTTATTTAAATAAAAATTTGGATTTTAAAAATTAAATTTTTTTAACATAATCGAGCTCAAGAGCATGACCCTAATAAGCTCTGTGAAAAAAGATTGTGGGCGGCCCTTCAAGCCCTGATAAATTGAATTATGTTATATATAAACAGTTAAACACACACACACATACATATATTTCACTAATAATGACACAATTTGATTAATATTTATTGCAGGTAATGAATAAAAAGTTGCAGAAATAATTGACATTAAATCTCTACCTCCACCTTCAATAAGTGGACCTACATATGAAGGATCTAATATTTTATTTGTAAATGATGACGAGGAGGATTTAAATTTATATTAATGAAGATTTTAATATTTATCTTAAATTTAAAATTTTAAATCTTTGTTGAATTTTATGTTAAATTTTATGTGAGACTTTAATTTATTTTATGTTAAATTTTAGAATATTCTGTTTAAATTAAAATGTTAAATTTTTTTAAAAAAGAGGGCATAAGAGCTCGACCCTAAGACTTATAAATAAGAATTGGGCTTTAAAATTGAGTCAATTTTTGAATAATTAAACTTTAGAACTCTAGCCCTTAAAAGTCAGCCTATAAGGATTGGACCCGTCTTGATTCCCAGTCTATGCTTTTGAGACTACATGGGTAGGTGTGAAACCATGGAATGCTCCAGATGAGTTATTGGGGGTAGTGGGGAAGGCCTACCTGTGCTCCGAAACCATTACTGAAGGCTAGAGACAATATCGTTAAATGAATGGGAATTGTAATGGGATTGGGTAGAGAATTTTGTGGATTATCACATTTTCAATGAGGAGCAAGGGCAAGGCAAAGGTGTATTTATTTTTCAGTGGGCGTGAGATTAGATGCTTGGAAGTAACAGAGAAATCAAATTAACCTAATTCCATGGGAAAGGGATATACATATCAGGGGTACGGTGATTGAAAACACTGTAATGGAAGATCAAACTGTAGGTGTTTCAATTATTAGTCGTTTTCAGGACGGCTGGTTCTGGTTATGTAGCAGGAAAAGCTCAAACATAAACCAAACACGAGTACAAAGTCTATCACTCAAACTGATTTCAGAACAAGTCATGACAAACAAAAGCCTTGGTGGCTTCGACTGGATGGGAATAATATTGAACATGGGACAACATCACATTCTTGACTTGCGTTGTTTGGCTACTGCCTGCTTGTCCAATCTTAAGCGGGATCGCTTATCGTTCATTGGTTTTCAAGATTTCAATATTACCCCTCATTAGAGCTAAAAAAATAGGTTGAACTCGCGAACTAATCTGTTTAACATGCTAAATTTAACAAGTTGAACAAATTAGCCTGTTCTTTAAAATGGGCTGGGCTAACTCAGTCTGCAAACTAATTGATTAAAACAGGTTGGCTCATGGGCTAGTATATTTTTTAAATTTTTTTTATTTTTAATCATATTATATCATTTTTATAAATCTATAATAATGACAATATTTTTTAAATATATAATTTGTGACTTCCAAATATGTTATTTATATTTGAAAGATAATGCAAATCTTTCTTACAATTTGGAAATAAAATTTTTATTATAATTTGTAAATCAATAATTTATTAGCTTTTATAGAAATATTTTAAAAATATATTATTTATTAATCTCATAAGATTTATTTATTGAAATCATAAATATAAATTTATTGAAAAAAATAATATGAATTTATATTTAAATTTTATTTTTTAATAAGAAAGATAACACTTTTAGGCGAGAAGATGATTAATAGTAAAATTCTTATAAAATGAACTTGTTTGATTGAATTTCATGCTCATTTATTTATTTACAAGTTCTTTAATTGTTAATTTATCTTAAAATATAAAATATATATATATATATATATATTATAAATTTTAAATTATTAAAAAAAATTGATAAATTTTTGTGAACTAACCCAATAGAAAATAAATTATGTTAAATTTTTCAACTCATTTTATTCAATCAACTCTTAAAAATGTGACTGACACATAACCTTATTTACCCACTGCTCCCTCCTGTCCAGATCCAGTCCCCACCAATGCTTCCTAATAAATTCATTCCTCGTTTTGGGGAATTTGCACCCCACAATTATCTATTTCATGTCTACACTTGATGTCATTTCGTCTCTTGTTGTCTTAAAATACTATAATTAAGATTTCTTGTTTCTGAAAAGGATAGAAGAAGCACCCCCCCTCCTCCCTCTCTCTCTATATTTTAAATACAAAACTTCTACAGAAGTTGTCCATCAAGACGGGGATAGAAAAATCACACATCCTTTTTTCAAAGTATGAATGCATCCTGCAGGGGAACCTATCACGAAAATGGTATATTAATTCGGATTCAGCAAATTCCAGTACACTGCCCACAACAGGGAGGAAAAGGCAGCAAAAAGCAAAAAACAAAACAAAACATAAAAAAACAAAGCCAACTATACTCTATGGTCATGCAAAACCACTTGCATCCCATCCTGCTTTCACAACTATATCTATTTTCTACAAGCACTTTACAAACAAAACAGAGAATACATATGTCACCCATATTAACTGACATAAGATATTAGATGTGTACAATCTGGATAGCTATGGATTTGCAGCATTGAGCTTTATCGAGTTTCAAGCATAGAGTGGGGACGCAGAGGGACGGGGATAAACCGTGGGGGTCGTCCCATTCTTAGCATCGCCTTCACTTCTTCTACCACTGGATTTATTAACAGCGGGCTTTTGTTTGCCTCCATTTCCACTGGGAACTTGAAGCTGCTCCAACTCAGAAACAATCTCGTCCATGCTTGGCCTGAACTTGGATTCCGTTGAAATGCATCGCAATGCCAGTGTAGCTGTCTTGTACGCCTCGTCTATTGTATACTGGCCTTCAAGACGGTTATCAAGCACACGAAAAAGTTTGCGTTTGTTTGCCAGGTATGGCTTAGCCCACTGCACCATGTTGCGCTGTCCTGATGGTCGACTCCTGTCCATTGCTCGCCGACCTGATAACATTTCCACCAGCACTACTCCAAAACTATAGACGTCACTCTTTGAAGTCAGGTGACCTGCCATGACTAAACAAGAATTAACATATTCGGGAGTGATATGAATTAACATAACCTGATCGGTAACATGACTAAACAATACCGGTGGCTACATATTCAGGAGCTGTATATCCATAGGTTCCTAATACTCTAGTGGAGACATGACTTTCGTCCCCTGCTGGTCCATCCCTGGCCAACCCAAAATCAGAAAGTTTTGGATTGTAGTTCTGTGACCAAATCACAGAAGGTTTTGTTTACAGACACGCCATTAATATAGTTCTTTGAGAGAGGGAAATGGTTGAAATGGCACATACTGAATCAAGCAAGATATTTGAGGTCTTGAAGTCCCTATATATCACTTTTGTTTCAGCACCGTGAAGGAATGCAAGCCCTCTAGCAGCACCTAGAGCGACCTTCAAACGGAGGCTCCAAGAGAGAGGTTGAAAGTAAGAGCCCCCTGTTACGACAGTATTATGAATGGTAAACACGACCCTCTAGTTAAACCAATTGAAAAAGTGGTAAGGCATGAAGAACTCACTCCTGAATAAATGATTCTCCAGGCTGCCTCGAGGCATAAATTCATACGCCAGAAGGCGGTGTTCGTCTTCAAGGCAATACCCAATCAACTTTACAAGATGGGGATGAGAAAATCGTCCTAGGCAATTCACTTCAGCCTAGAAGAGAAAAGGAAAAACAGGGCAAACCAACTCCACTCAGTTTACCTTACAAGAGTAACAAAATTAATTAAGTCTACTTGATTCTTGAATTATTAATCATGTCTTACCTGTCAAGTAAAAACATAACTATCACACATGACCTGAGCATATATCAAACTCCCTACCAGGGGCAAAGAAAAGATTCACACTTACCAACCACTCACTGTGACCTTGCATACTATCTTGTTTAAGTCTTTTCACAGCAATAACAATGCCAGTGCCAGGCTTGGCAGCAGTTAAGGACTTCTCATCAATCCACCCTTTGAAAACTGATCCAAAACCACCTTCTCCTAAAACATTATCTGGCCGGAAATTTCGCGTGGCCGCCTTCAGTTCTGCATAAGTAAAGCTCTTCAAATTGGCTGAGTGCAAGATCTCACCCATACTCAGACTAGTATTAGTCGCCGAGGCCTTTGAAACCTCGCTACCCGTGATGCGCAGATCACTTCCATCTGTGCTCACGTGTTTTGAAGTCGACCCTGTAGAAATTAACAACATTACTACATTAGCACAATCAAACACATTCATAACACAAAAGTCGAATCTCCCCCCACATATATGGACGAGATAAGTTAGCATCAAACGACGGTAAAATGAGTAATTAAAGACAAAAAGTTGAGTTGTCAGAACTACTCAAGTAACTCAATTTAATCTCATGAGCAGAAACAGGGATAAGTTTACAAATTAGAGGCGTTATATAAGCAGGAAGAAGAAGTGGAAGAAAGAGTAGAGCCAGGCAAAGCGAAAGAGAGAGGAAGAGAAAAATATACATCTGAGAAGTCGATCACAAAAGGAACTGATCAACATACCTACAAGGATATGAATCGAGAAATCAATAGCATGGTCACCCGACAACAGGGTTGCACCAAAGAGCAAGCAAAACCAGAAATACCTGAGTTACACTGGCTCTCAGCTTTAATTTGGGTGCCCAAACAACTTCCCATGTTAGAAATAAACTAAAACCTGCGAACACATTTACCCATAAGTTCTAGAAATCACGATGAATGAATTGAATAGAGGGATAAAGAAAGCTCAGAGGTCGACAACAAAATAACAGGAATCAAGAATTCAGGAAACGCACCTGTTTGGAGTGAGGTTGAAAGAAGAGGCCGGGCTCATGGGAAGGATAGTAGAGAGAAGGAAGAAGGGGACCGGGTGCGGAGGAGAAAGTGAAGGGTTTAACGCTTGTCGTGGTGCGAGTAACAGGCTATGGCAAGACTATCCAAAATTTTAAGCAAGTTGAACAATCAAACCAGAAAAGTTTTGGCTGAACTGTATAGTAAAGACAGAGGGAAAGCGATGAGCGAGGAAGGTGGGGATTGTCAGATTTGAAGGGCCCACCCTCTCTCGTCCAATGTACGAAGCTCAAACCTTTACGAATGGTACCGTGGGAGGGGAAGAACGATTAGCCAGCAGAGTTCCCCACGCTGCGAGCCGTTGGATCTCATGGATCTGGCGGCTGGCTTGAGTTGCCCGCCATTTCTTGTCTGTTATGACAAGACTGAGCTTTCTAGCTTCGGCCACTTGGATGGGCCTTGGACCCTACTGTTGACCGCTGGGGAGAACTTATCAGAAATGGATTTTTTATTTTCTTCCTTTTCGACAAACGATATTTTCTTCTTCTAAATGCCCACACCTTCAATTACAGATATCATACTCGTATTAGGAGTAATATATCAGAGAACAAAGTCATGCGCACTTGTTATTTTATTTATTGCAGTTTTTATATAACGACGATGGAGGAAATGATGCCTTAATGCTTTTAAATGTGTCAAATAAGATGTCATGTTAATCTAAATGTGTTATTTTTGCATACTTGGTGAGTTTTGACGATGAAATGACGGTGTAGTGACCAACTTGGATGAAAATTGGGCCCAAAACACGGAACTTTTAAAGTGAAGGTTTATCCGGCTACGAATAAAATTGTCCTTGCAATGGACCGATGCATCAAGCCACGAATAAAAAGAGCTTCCATCGGTAAGGACACCAAAAATTTATCTGCAGCGAATATCAAACATTTGGAGAGGGTTGCAATGGAAGAAAGCATACATATTGGACATGTTCAAGGTCGGATGCAAAATTTGCTATTTCTCATTTAACTTTCCACTCAGTTATTCTTCATTCTTTTATTTTATATCAATATTGATTGAAATTGTAAAATTTCTGCATTTATGTGGATTTGACGCCAATAATATTTTGGGTTATTTTGATCACTACGACTGATTTTAACAGTACATACTATTTAGATTTATATACAAACTAGTAATGGCACCAGTACTATGCATGCCGGCTAATGGATGAATTGTATACATGGAAAAAAGACACCAAGGCAGTCAACTTTGTCCAAGCAAGACTTGTTCGAGGATATGGGACTTGAATATGTGAATGAATTGAAGGGATAGTAATTAAAATCTAGCACGATTGATCATTTTAGGAAATGAAGAAGCTAAGGGGTAAAGCGGGGAAGCAACTGGAGTGGGAAAAAGGAAAAATTTTATTGACGACCCTTGGAGCAAACATAATAATAATTAAAAAAACCTTGAATTTTTAAAACCTCACTATGAGTTTGGGGTACTTAATTGAAATTAAAATTTATTGAAAAATGACAAGAGTGTCCTTGCCTCTCTGCACTTTGAAGGATGCTCTAAAATTAAATGCATGGTCGATAATCTTAAATGACAAGGCTTCAAACATTTCTTAGCCAACAATAAGATTCAAGAGAAAGTGAAAACTAAAATTTGAGATGTACAACTAGTAATTGCAATATAAAAGGATGTTTTTCAACTTATATTCAACTTAAGATTATCATGAATAATTGGTTTTTGAAGTTGAAGGACACACGTAGTGAAGCTTCCCAAACTACTTTCTAATACTTGAACTAGGATATTTGAATATCAATGACATCTCTATCACCAGAGTTCTTATCCAAGAATCTTCCTTGACTGAGTTTTAAAAGGAATTTAGTTTTGGTTATTAAACATGAAACCTTATTGATATGAGTATGTTCTATCGATATGAAATGAATACTTGAAATTCTTTCAAGTCAAAGTTGTAATGAACAAGTGCAATATGAAAATTAACAATTGTTGTAGAATAATGAACCACGCATACTAGGATGATGAATAAGTCATTCAAACATGGAATCCTACTAGTATAAGTATGTTCTATTGGTATGCCAATACTTGAAATTCTTTCAAGTTAGTATGATAATGAATAAATGCGGCAGGGAAATTAACAACTAGCCTAGGGTAATGAACCACATACACTAGGATGACAAACAAGTCATTCAAACATATTGTTATCTATTTGCTTCTAAATTGTTGTTCATTTTCCTACTAAATGTTATTTATTTACCTATTGGACTTGTTTGTAACACTGCTTTAAGAAAATGTAGCCTTTAATTGTAAATCTTTCTTGAGCTTCTACTTTATAACATAGTTAATATAATGCAACGATTCCATTCTAAAGAAATGAACAATGAACAAAACTTAGTAAGGACATAAACAAATATATCTACAGTCCAATGAAATTCTAGTTCATTTTTTATTCCCTTGTTCTTTATCATCTTCCTCAAAATCCTCCATTGTAGACTGAAATAAAAGAGAAATGATTGGAAAAGCATAGTGATGAGGTGGTCACACTTGTTCTCTTGGATCTTGTTCTTGCTTTTCAACTAGGAGCTTTGTTGTCGGATTGGTGAATTGCACAACTTGTCTGAAGTAAGGGTAGTGTTGTCACTCAAGTTGGCGACTCTCCAAGGAGAGAGAATGCTCTATTTCAACTGAATTACTTATAAAGAGATGAGGACAATCTTATCATTTCCTACTATATTTCAATTCAATTCAACACACTAGACTTGCAGTGAGGTTTTAAAAATTTAGGGGCTTTCTTATTATGTCAAGTGAAAGGGTTCTGGATGAAATTTTCCTTGAGAAAAACAAAGAAAGAGACAAAAGGGAAGAATAATATATGCAATGGAGAGTTAGAGTGTGCATTACCAAAAATAATTGTGCAACCAACCTAAAACCCATGCCTTCCCCCTTTGGCCCCTCTCTATCTATTGGATTGAATGCCAACTCATATCTTTGATGACACTGCATGTGTGTTTACCAACACCAAATAGTAATAATTAAAAAAAACAAGCTATCCAACAATGGCGATGACAAGGTGGGAAGGTGGAGTGTTCTATCTTTGACACTAGTTTTTTTTTTAAAGTGATATTTAAGGCCCTCTTAAATGAATTTATCACAACAAGAATCCATCAATTTTGTATTAAATATTGTTTTGCAAAAGGACGTATTTGTTATTGTAAAAAACTAAACCTTAACTTAAATTTTTTGTTAAGGTTTCTTTAGAAATTTAACGAGTCAAGGTTTTTAACTTTTAAAACTGAATATTTATTATTGATAATTGAAAGCACAAGTCTAATAAAATAAGTATATAAGCAATAAGTTATTCAGGTTTTGACAATTAATGCATTTGAAATTAATAATAATCTATTTGGGTGGATATGATAAGCTTAATTGCACAAGTGTTGTTTCTTCATCAATAAGTGTCCATTTGAATCTTGACAATAACTCATTTTAAATTAACAATAATTCATTTGAGTTTTAATAAGTTAGAAAAACTAATATGATGGACTTAATTGTACAAGTATTGATCATTTATATTTATTAATAAATATTCATTCAAATTTTGATAATGACCCCTTTGTGATTAACATCAATACAATCAAACCTCAACAAGTACAATGTATAAAGTTTAAGAACTCCTAATTTATAATTGACCATGTCATTAGTAAAATAACATGTGTTGTTTTAGAATTAACAACACATTATTTTATTATAATATGAAAGTAATTTACATGCTTGGATTATTACATATAATTTTTTGCCATATATAATTAAATAAGTTTAGTAGCTTGGCCATAAAACTTTTTAAGTGAATAAAAGGTCATGAGATAAAACCTCCCTTATTATCTTTATCAACTATCCTTTAATAAAAGTGTCACCGCCAATGGTGGCCACATATATGTGAGGGAGGCAAATGCACCTCATCACATAAGGAAAATTACATATGAAATATGTAAAATTTACAATCTTGCACATCTAGTTTTAAAATTTTGAACCTTTTATAATATTTAAGTTTCAAAACTTTTAAATATATGATATTCTAACCCATTGCATAAATTCAAATCAAAAAATTTAAACTGATTAGACATATTATTACGAAAAATGGATCAAGAGAGCTATTTATTTTATAATAAAATCCAACCACTCATTAATAAGTCATCTTTTTGGTAATAATTTTCTTTTCTTTCAAACCTAAGCTCTATATCAACCTTTTCAACATATTTTTACCATAATAAATTCTCAATATATTTTTCTTAAATAAAAATGTGCATGATTTTAATTATGTTATTATATTTTGTGCATAATGTAATTATTTTTACAATTATTATATTATTTTTAAAACTATTAATTTTTAAATTTTGTTATCTCACACCCCCCGATCTCAAGTATTGGCTTTACCACTAGTCACCAGCATTGAAGTTTTAGTAAGTGGCCAACAGCGACAAGAGCTTTGACAAATTTGCCACCATCGGCAATTCGAGATGCCGGTAACAATAGGGTGGCCTTTTTAATTATTTTAAACTTTAAGAGCAATTTAATAATTTTATGTAAAAAAATAAATTTCAATTATGAACTAATAAAGTACAATAAAATTTTAGAATGTTACTCTCCTTGATTAATACTTTTTTTAAATTTTTATCAATCTCTTCAATACCAATACAATAAAAATATAAGAAATAAAAGTAAGTAAAATTTTAAATATAACTTTAAAATATTTAATATAGTTATTTTTAATTAAATCAAGATATGTATATCTTTTATAAATTATTTATTCTATAATAAATTTTTATTAATTTAGTTAAAATTTTAAGATCTATTTGTCATAATTTAATTAAATATAAGTATATTAAGTATATGAGGCTAGATATATAAGTCATACCCTTATAAAATAACCCCTAACAACATGTTGGATCAGGGAAGCCACTTATACAAAGGGCTTGAATTTCCTCTTTTTTTTTAATGGAAGTGAAATATCACCAAACAAATATTTACAAATTACATGCGGAAAAAGTAAAAAGACTAGACCACATGATCAATGATATCAATCAGATCACGCATTTTAATAGTGGCATAAGCTAAATTACAAACAAAAAATGACTAGAGTATAGGGAGTCTCATTTTCATTCACAAAGATCCTTTTGTTCGTATTGGCTTAGAGCTTCTAGCAGAGCATGCCAAATCCAAGTCTCCGATGGACACCCATAAGTCATGGGTTTAGATTTTCAAGCATCCACTCCTTGAAGGGCTTGGTATAGATTGATGAGGCTATAGTTTCAGAGGCAAGACCAGCCCCTAACAAGCACCAGCAATAGAGCATTGGCGGATGATGTGGTTAATGTCTTCAATGTCAACATCACAATCCAAGCAAGTTGCATCATTAGTCATCCCATGATGTTACGCCAATTTGATAATTTGTTTTGGGAATAATGTTCTATTTTCCAAAACAAAAAAACAAAAAAATATGTTTCATTATATGTTTTCAAAAATATTTTGGAGAACAAAAAAATAAAATATTATTTAATAGAAAAATGAAAATATTAAGTGTTTTATGATTATTATTCTAGAAAATAAAAGAGAATGAGAAAAAACCACATATTATTTTTTTGTTCTTAGAACATATTTTACAAAATACTAATTCTCAAAATAATAAAATAAAAACAATTTCAAGTAGGCCTATTGTCTCTCTAAATTTGCGAGGAGAAGGTTTTTCATTAAAAGCCAAAGGAATGTTCAAATTTGTTGCAAGCCAGACCATTACCATACCCACTTTTAGTAGTGTTCAGGTTTGTTCCAGTTAAACTCCTATATGGCTGTATATGCAAAAGTAACCGAGTGTTCAGGGATTGCACAGCTTGTGAGGAGAGTTGTTGTAGCAAGTTTAAGACCAATATTAGGTGGGAGGAATCCTCAAAGAAGTGACCATTTCTAACTCCTATAATCGTTCATGTAGTCGCTTATAGGCCTTTAAAGGTTAGCCTCGAGAATGTTAGCATGTGCAAGAAATTTGAGGGGACCTATATCGCCAATCCAGTTATCTTGCTAGAAATGGACACTATTACCATTACGCAGATGCCAAGTCAAGTTAAGTTTTGTGTCCGGCTAGACTTTGGTTATCTCGTGTTAGAAGTAAGAAGCAAATTGGGTATGGAAGATATACTTATTCCTTTTTGACCAGTTATACTTGGCACGAAGAACTTGAACCCAAAGCTTGTTTGGTTGACTTAGGAAGTTGAAAGTAGCTTTAAAGAGGAAGGCATGATTTTGTGTTTCTATGAGTTTGATCTTACAGCCACTATTGGCTAGAGGTTGGCACATTTTACTCCATTAGAGCATGGATATTCGACAAATCATCACTCAAAATGATGGCATGCAATTTCTTCGCTAGTCTCTACACTGATACTTAACATTAGTGAAACCCTATGGTTCATGAGGTATGTCCCCTCCCTTATTCAATGCTTCTCTTACCATTTTAAATGTTGATGTGTCACTTAACGAGGTTGAGATTTCTCTGTTTGATATGAAGCCTTTCCAAGCATCTGACCCTGATGGACTTCATGCCCTATTCTACCAAAGTGAGTGGGATATTGTGGGTCAATTTTTATTCAAAGTGGTGCACAATGTATTCAATGGAGAACCTATAGATCCTAGACTCAATAACACTCTTATATCCCTAATTCCTAACCTAACAAACATCAAAGAATTCTAACCTATAAGCTTATGCTTTGAAGCTTACAAAGTCATTACTAGAGTCCTGGCCAACCATCTTAAATTAGTAATGTCAAACCTCATCCTCCCCTACCAATTAAGTTTTATGAAAGGTGAAACATCATAATCACACAAGAAGTAATCCACTCCATGAGGAGCAAACAATGCAAAAAGAAATGGTATGCTATCAAAGTAGAATTGGAGAAAGCCTTCGATGAGCTCAACTGGAATGTCATTCAAGATATACTCATAGATGCTAGCTTCCTTATCAAATTCATTTGAGTTGTAATGCAAGCATTAGGAATGAGAGCCATTCTAAAGCACCGGCAAGGTCGGGGGTACCGTATAACCTTACATCCTCATGCTTTATATAGAAATATCATCTTAAGCCATCCATAAATAAGTCTAATAAGGCAACTGGAATATCATTAAGATGGGTAGAAAAGGACCACCATTATCACACCTCTTCTTCGCAGACATGCTCTTCTTTAGAAAAGTCTCCATAAGGCAAATTCTTCTGATGTGAAAATTTATGAAAGACTTTTATGGTGCATCAGGTCAAAGGGTTAGCCAAAGTAAAGCACGTATCCACTTCTCAAGAAATGTTTCAAGAAGGAACCAAAGTCAGGTTTGCAATATATTGAAACTCAAATGTACAAAATGTCTTGGTCATTACCTAATGGTACTTGTGCTTCACAATAGAGTTGCTAAAGACACATATGGGTATATCTTAGAGACAATTCAACAGAAGCTTACAAGTTGGAAAGCTACCTCCCTTTCTCTTGTAAGTCACATAACTCTTGCCAAAGCTACACTAAGTTCAATCCTTTATTATGCAATACAAACAACCATGCTATTGATATCTTGCTCTAAGTTAATAGAAAAAATCATTAGGAACTTCCTCTAGGGTACTAATGTTCAATCTTAGAAAGTCAATTTATTCCTTCCTCCTTTTTAGCACCCATGAGAGAGGTATAGATATAAATTGTTCAAATTTAATTTAAACTTAAATTTAATATTTTTATTTTTAAAAATAAAAAAATTATATAAATGGTAAAAGAAAACTAATAAACCTATTCTCTAATCTATATAGTTTAGATTAACATATGAATGGTCTTGTAAATTTTTATTTCAATAAATTTAAAATAAAAATAAAAAACATTAAATTTGTATCGTTTATATTATTTAGTCTAGACGATCCAAATCTATGTCTAAGAGAGCTAAAATTAATCGAAATCATCAAAATGTAATCTGATTAGAGGTGGAGAGGAAGGCTTCTCTCAATGGATGAAATTCCAAGGGCCAATAACCCTCTAAATGCTTGGGGACCACCCTACCCACTTCAACACACCAAGGGATCAGATACCTTTTTCATCTCTAATGTTAATTATTGCCTTATTTTTTCTTCTGGGGGCTAAATCCTAACTTGACTTCTTTCAAATTTTTTCAAAAAATAAAATATACGCAAAGCCAATTGGGAATATGACATTAAAATTTCTTTAAACTATCTAAATGACATTTGATCTTTTAAAATGTCATAATTTTTTTTAAATCCTTACGGACTTTTCTATCATTAAGAAATAAATATAAAAGACCAAATTTTTCTTGATTAAAATACAAATCCCAAATCTCAAAATAGATACTTACAAACTTGAAAATTGTTATTGAATTTTTGTAATTTAAAAAAAATTGTGAATATTAAAAAAACTTATAAATAACAATTAATATTTAAAATTAATTTTAAATGTGAATTTATGAATTGCTTCTTGTGAATTTAAAAAAAAAATTATAAATCTTAAAACAAAACTTGAAAAAATCAATTGATATTTGCAACACTTAAAAAATATCAAAATTTCAAATATAAACTTGCAACTTGCAATTGAATTCTTGCAAATTAAAAAAAATTATAGATATTAAACCAAAACTTGCAAATCAAGGACATAAAATATCTGTTCTGAAACTTGAAATTTTTATTTCAATCCACAACAATTTAATTTTTTATATTAATTCTTTAATAATATAAAAGCTTCTAAGACTCCAAAATAAAAAATTGTGGAGGCAAGAGTAATTGGCTGTACCCACAATTTCGTTGTCCTTGTATTTTACAGACGTCCGATGTACTATACCCTTGTAAAATGCTACATTCTATGCACTAATTATGTTTTTAATTGAACCAGAATATCTTCTGAAATTAGAATGTTTAGAAAGACAACCTCAACGTAAGATTCATTCCGTCCACCTTCTTCCGAACGAAGTACGGAATGGAGCCCACATCAAACCGCAGTTTCAAACGACACTAATAGGCGATGTTCCCATTTATGCTAAAACTAGGGAGGTTCCGCATTATTTGCCCGCCAAATGTCTGGGTGATTACACCATTTTTAGACACAAATTTAACCATTAACCAAAATCCATGAGATCGCCCTACTCATGAGATCCAAGAAAACATTATTTATTCAGCATTCGTGCTGCCTACACACAAGCTCCGAGTATAGACCACCAACCGCACATTACGGCGCTCTTGCCATAAAGCTTCTTCACTATATATTTCAATTCTTCTTCACGGTAGCAGAGTTGATGATGTCCACGAACTCCGGCTAATTACAAAACAATCTAACTTAGAAGCCACTTAAAAAAAAAAAAAAGTAAAGCAAGAAACAATCACAAAAAATAACAAAAGGCCTTGACAATTAATAATCACCTTCAAAGAAGCACCACCGACCAAAAATCCATCAACATCTGGCTGACCCGCCAATTCGTTGCAGTTTGCTCCATTTACCGAACCTGCGTTCAGTAAGTTCAGCTATTAAAGCCTCATTTTTTATTTTTTCTCCATTGAAAAAGAGAGAGGAATGAAAATGAAAAGCTCAGAACAATCTCCAATGGAAGACGAACATGATTATTCTTTAACATCTCCCTGATTGCACAAAACAAAACGGACATGAGGTGAAGTTTAATAAGAGGGGGTACCTCCATAGATAATTCGGACAGATGTTGCAACTTCAGCACTAACATTGCCATGGATCCATTTCCTCAATTCAGCATGGACCTTATAGCCCAACCATCCAACACATTGTAAGAACTAGTATTCAACATATGCTTTTACAGAAAATGAGATACCAGACAAGTACATGGCTGGAAAGGAGACACGTCAACATCCTAATTGTGATAGGAACAATTAAATAAATAAATAAACAAAAGGTTTCAGACAAAGCTAATAACAAACCAAAAAATATCAAGAACAACAAAAGCGATCAAGCAAAATTGTTTTCTTTTTCATGTATGACTAAAAATTTCACTTCTATCATTAATTGAGTTCCTGACACCAAACATTTCATTAAAATGGGAATTTCGGTATCAACAACTACGTTGGTGGTGAATTAGAGGAAGGCCTACCTCTTGTGCTTGAGCAGGAGTCGCAACCTTCCCTGTCCCAATGGCCCAAACTGGCTCATATGCCAAAACAACATTATCCCAATTTGTTACTTTAGCTGCACACAGAATTGAAATCAGTCAAATAAGATATACAGTATTGAATTAACCTATCTTTGGTAGAAAAGAAGTTCAGGTAAAACATATTAAGAATATTCCATCATTGAGAATGTTACAAATACAGGCACCTGCAATAGCTTTAGTTTGTTCAGCAACCACAGCCATTGTCGAACCAGCTTCACGCTGTTCAAGAGTCTCCCCAATGCAAGCAATAACTTTCAGACCTTGAGAAAGTGCGTATGCAACTTTATCTCCCACAAACTGAAGTAAGTAGGAAATATAACTTTGAGCAATATTACACTTGGTTAGCACAATAAGGGGGAAAATCCTAACAAAAAAGAAACACTTACACACGATACACAAAAGAAGTTGAACACTGTACCTCATTTGATTCATTTAAAAGCTGCCTCCTTTCGGAGTGACCAAGAATGACCCAATTGATTCCCAAGTTAACAAGCATTTCAGCACTGACACATCACAAACACCGAAGCTATATTAAATCCCAAAAGATTAAAGTGAAAGATTTTTTTTTTTTGTTTTATTGAATTGCTCCAAGACCAACAATGTTATATGATAATGAATATTTGACTTTAAAGGGTCAAGAACATAATGGCGTGCATGATCCATTTAACTAACCCTACTTCGTGGAATAAAAATACTTCTTGTTTGGTGGCAGGGAGCAACACAAGCCTATCACTAACCAACACACAGAAAAAAGTGCAATAGACATATACTTAAAAGACAAAATGTCATGAGTCCTACGTTGGGAGGCTACATTCGTGGAATGTGGTTTATAAGTAAGATGGGCACTCTCCCCTTACAAGACATCCTTTTGGGGGTAAGTTCTACCCCAAGAGCTTGTGATCGTGACATTGGTGCTCTCATTGAGAGCCTCCGTCTGCAGAAAGAGTTGCCCACAGAGAGGCTAACTGGCCGCAGGCCGAGTGAAGCGCCGTGGAGCATGAGCCGTCACAGACGCTGGCTCTTGAGAGGTGGGCTATGTCATGAGTCCCACATTGGGAGACCACATTGGTGAAGTGTGGTTTATAAGTAAGCTAGACACCCTCCCCCTATAAGGTGCCTTTTGAGGGTGAGTTCCACCCAGAGGGCTTGTAGTTGTGACACAGAAACTCCCAATAATTAACAACACACAATGCTTTACTACTAGAAAAGGGAAAAATAAGATGGGCACTCTTAGGTCGTCTAATGGGGAAGAGAAAATGAGCAATAAATCATATCAGGTTTTTCCAACATTGATAGAAAATCAATTGACATTATATGAAAAGCATTGATGTGAGAACAGGGAAGAATTAACTCATTGCATACCTAACCTCTCCGGTAAAAGCACCACCTTTCCGAACCCAACAGTTTTGTGCCGAAACATGAAAGTCAGACCGCAATAAGCTCTTGACAAGAGGAAGAAAAACGAAGGGAGGACTGACAACAACTTCTGCACAAGAGAAAAAAATGAAATTAATTTCAAATATGCCCGAATATCTAAGAGAGGTTTTCTATTCCTAATTATTTTACGAGATAGTTATAGCAGGAGATCACTTATAAAATTTGAATATCATTATAGCAACTAGAAGAGAAATGTTGTTATCTAGGATTCCAGATAAGCAACTGAAAATGGAAATAATCGTTACTTTTTGGAACTGTATATCTACACGACTAGAGTTCTCAGACCAAACTACAACCACATAAGAGAGCGGAAGTTCCTAAGCCGCCTGGGCAAATGCCAAGTATCATTTAGATTGAGATGTGCATAAACCTTGCTTGACGCAAAAATAAAGAAGCCCAAGAAAACCTGGCTAAAACTCACCAACAACATCTTCCCCAGGTACTTGAGCTTCATTCAAAGTGGTAACAATCTTCTTCACCTCTTCACTGGTCCCATTCTGCAATATTGACAACTCTATACATCAGCTACTTAAGAACAGGCGTTGATTTGATTGCATTGCATCCATAGTACAATAAAAACACGTTCATTAAACAAGAAATTTGACGCAATCAATCAATCCCGTAATCTCAGACAAAAGCGCACTAAAGTTTAACACTAACGGAGCTGTGCTTGTGCTTGATATCATCACAATAAGGTCAATCAACAATTTTCATAGAGCATATCTCGATCCCAAGGGTGTAACTGCTAAGTAGTAATTCGATCGGGGAAAGGATATCTGAGATTCAGAGATCACGTGATCCCGATTCAAATGAATTCAGAAACGAGAAATGAACCCCAAGCTCACTATCAATCCTCCGATCTGATTGCCGGTGACCCGAAGACAACACTTATAGAATGATCGCCACTGATAGTGACGAACTCCCACCTTTCACCAATTTTAATTATAAATATAAAAAAGATTTTCAAAAAAATTAGAAATGCAGATACAGATGTAGAGATAGTGAAGAGACGATAGACTTAGAAACATACGCATTTCCAGTTGCCACCGACAAAAAACTTCCTGCCCATCGTTCTTTTAGCTTCGAATCCACCGATGAACTCAATTCCTTCCGCCGATGTTCTCGTGATACAAGTGACAGGCGTGAAAGGGGTAAGAAGCCTTTTATAGTGCAAATTACTGAATAAGTTTAGGGTTAGGAGTTAGGACTTGTGTTTCCTCCAGAGTCCAAATCCAAGGCTTTCTCGTCTACTTTTCTTTTATTTCCCTTTTTTTTATGTGGTCAAAACAACCCGTTGTTTTCAGAAGTACGTTAATGAAAAAAGAAATGCAGCCAATTTTCTTTTCGTGAATAATAAAAGATATTTTGCATACTGATGTAAATATTAAAATAGGCGAGGCTAAAAGATGGAATAGAAATGCATTGAGGATAAACCAATTTCCACTTGAGGCTGAAAACGACGGGTAGATATTACATGAGAGCAAGGCATGGAATAGAAATGCATTGAAGAAAGACTTGTTTCTAAAAAGGGAGAACCAGTGATTTAAAAAACTAAATTGAACAAAAAGATTAAACTGTTGATTGATCAGGCTAACAGTTTGGTTAAGAAAAAAAAAACAATTTAAAAAGTTGGATCGAATTAGGTCATTTTGAACTGACGATCAGATCGGGAACTAAAATCAAGCTAAAAATTGGTTTTGGTTTTCAAAAACTAAAACTATTCAAAAAATGTCTCTTTTTATTTTTTTTGTCAAATTTTTTTAAAAAATGATCAATTTTTTTAATTATTTGATATTATATTATATCATGTGATTTATTAAGTCATGATAAATTTAAAATACTTAATTTTATTTTTAAATTAAGTAATAATTTCATATTTATTTATTATATTTAAATTATTATATATATATATAATTTTTAAATTTAACTATTATATTATTAATTTAATCATTAATCTAACTTAATGAGGCATGCAAACCGTGAACCGTTACATTGGGAAAAACACTTGGCTGCAATCCTAGATGCCCATGGTCCATACCATCCACAACTTATATGCAACAAAGTAATCGTGTGGCAACATTTAAACCAATTTTTTTGGCCAAAAAAATATTTAAACCAATTTTCAAAAAAGTTATCTAATTAACCGGCAATATCCAATGACCACAACCAAACGTGAAGACATCTTATTCATCGAACCACTTGTTCCATGTATATCTTAACCTCTTAAATGTCAATAGTTTCCACCACAATATCCAAAACATCGATCGCCAAAACACTTCTCATTTGCGTGAAAGTAGAAGCGCCACTGAGATTACAGGACAATATTTCTTTTCCTTCCTTTTTTCTCCCTTTCCAGAAAAACCTCTAAATCATGTGATAGAAGCAGTGACAGACGTTGTAGGATAACGGGTCATTTGTTTGAAAATGTTCGGATATATGGTCTGAACAGGTCTAGCATCTACATCAATGCCTGGAGTAATATTCGCTAATCTAGCCCTTCTCTTCACAAATTTCAGGTTTGACCCATTGAATCACGAGATCTCAACTACCAGCAGCCGGAAGAGCGAAGACTACGATCACAAGATCTGGCTAGCCACAAGCCTCTACTATTGAATAAGTTTCCCTGAGTTCCGACTTTGATGATGACGTTACACCCAAATATTATCGAATCACTGAGTTAGGTTCCGTCTTCTGATGATCAACGTCATAAACTGTGCAAGCTGATCTTTGAGTCCCAAGCAAGCAATGACGAAAATAGAACAGTGGGTGCACGTAAAATCGCTTCATTCTTCGCACGTAATCATCGAGTTGTGTCTGAGATGGAAGGAGGGGCTAACAAAGACCTGCGCGGATGAGTGCCGAAATTTATTTATTTATTATTATTATTATTATTATTTTTAATAAAATTAAAACTCAAAATATTGAAAATTGAATCGATCATTAAACCTGTCGAAATAACGGTTCAAGAGTTAGTGGTTTAATTAGGGGTCTGACTGATTATAATTAAAATAATAAAATTTAATTAAAACATGCAAACATATATTTATTGACTATGAAAAAAATACTTAAATAAATAAAAACCACTTATTCTAAAAATATTCTTTAAAACTGATACTTTGTAATAATAATATTTTAAATGTTCATTTTTGAAAAGCTTGTGACTAACACTAATTTTTTTATTTTTTAATTTTGAAAGATGTGACTAACACTAATTATTAATGTCAAAATTGAAAAGTCAAAAAAGGTAACAAGTCCAAAAAAGGTAAAAAATGCATGTATCAATGAATTTTACATCTTCATTTTTTAGACAATAATTGATTGGAAGAAAGGAAAAGGAAGGAGGGGAGAGGTTTTGGAGGGGTTTCCCTCCCCTTCACCTTACTAAACAAAGGGAGGGGAGCGTATTTTCCTTCTCTTTCCCTCTAACCAAACATAGGCATATTTAGTTTCCTCTCAAGTCTCAAGTGATCCGATTTTCTTGCTCTCTCTTTCTTAGGTGCCCTGTCTTGAATTGGTGGGGCTTAGAAAATTTCTCCACACCAACAAGTCGGAGATGCAAGTCACTTTCATCTGCTCTCTCTCGTCTTTCCTTCATCATTTTTTATATGTTATCATCTTTTTCTTTTTCTGTTTTTTTTATCCCTTTCCTTCAATCCATCCAAATTCCATATGGTTTATCTCTTTAAAAACCAAGAGAGCAACGGCCGATGAGAAGAGTTTGAACTAGGAGAGTGATGATAGTAGAGAGGACAGCAATGATGGTAGATGATTGGGGATCAACCAAGCAAGGCCAAAGAGAGCAATGATTAACTTGAGCTAGGGCTAAGGCTAGAGCTAGAGATGACTGGTGGGATTTTGAAATTGAACGTGAGTGTTCAACTTTGAGACAAAAATTGATCACAAGTTCATTTTTTGTATTTTTCAGTTTTTTTAAGTAACCTGGTCAACCCATGTAACCTGTCAAGTTATCCAGATTATACCAGGTCACATCCTGAATGGGTTACATGGAAAACCGGACTGGTGTAGAGGCTGATTCATGGGTTCAACCGGGCGGTTTTCCATGCAACGCTAAAACCTTCACACCAACAAGAAGAAAACAGTACCAAAATTTATTCATTACGAATTTTTAGTCAAACAGGCAACAGCCACAATATAATTGGACAAGCAAAATATTAGATAATCTTCCGGAAAAGATGCTTTACAAAAGAGCTTATCACAGACAACGTTGAGTTTCTAACTCTTTTGAATTTTAAAGGGGCCTGTGGTCGATGTCTGACAAAATCCTAAATACAGTGTAGCTGAAACCCGACTTGGTCTAATTGCAGTTCTCAATCTTGTGTGGCCGCTCCTTGATTGAGCTCTGCGAACCTCATGCCAACACGCATGGAGTGCTTCAAAAACTTCTCTGCACATCTTCGAACACAGCTTTCCTCTTGCTTTTGCAGGGATTTATGCTTGAAGGTGTCAACACAATCATTAAAGCATCTCTCCACCAGTGAATTGTACATTCTTAGACTGCAACCAAGTTATTACAATTAGACTCACACCTGACACCTCACACCAAGCAATGCTTCAACAAGAAGAGCAAACAAGACATTGAAAGAGCCACATCGTAATGGCAGCATAAAAATAATCGAAGCATATTTATACCATCGCCCTACCTTTCTTTGTGGACACTAATTTTTTATAAATTTGACTAATTGCATTTCTCATAGAGGGCAGTCGAATCAAACTACATGGAAATGAACAAACAAAAAAGTGCTACACATAGAACCGTATAGAATTTTATACTTAAACCGAAACCATGGCCTGCACTGACAGAAATGTGGTAAACTAAATATCACATATTCAATCTTCCTTTGATCAGTCACCAGAGGTGCTGTAAAAGATACAAGGCATGACCCAGACAGTACATTATACGGATCAAAACAGGGCACATCCTGCGCACCGAAAAGGCGACTTCTAGGTACATTGGATCAGAATTTATTTCAAGGACAACTGCTAGCAAAGACTGGTTAATAACATCTAAGATCAGTAAAAGAAAAGGAAAACCCCTAACAAATTGTTGTTCCCAAAACGTCCAGGTGCAACATGAACATGTTGATCTGGTTTTAAGGAGAACTTCGCTCTGGCTTCACAGGAAGAGCACCACAAGGATTAAAAGATGTCTGGTACTCATGAATTACAAAGTAATACGAAGCCCCAGAATCGGAATGTAAGTCCAAATCTGACGGTCTATACCGCCAAACTGACAAAGACTTAACTTTAGGCTATTCCATCTTCGCAGAATATCAGAGCCCCGAACTCGTTTCACAAGATGGACTTGCATACACGAAATACATGAAATCGTAAGGTGCAATCACACGGAAAATATTTGTGCGAGAGTAGAGGAACCTGTCTCGGATTTGGAGCTGATCGATCATGGCGGACATTCTGAGCTTATCTTCCTCTGGAAGGGCTTCCAGATCTCCTAGCATGCTCTTGTCCATGTTTGATCCACCGACGAATCGCACTGACAGAACGATTTTCTTCGTGTACTACCCTGTTCCCTCGATTTTGTTATGCGCGCGTGGTCACCCAACCTTCTCCGCTGGCTTTACGGCCAACAAACAAAACCCTAGCCTTGCTGGGCTTGGCGTTAATCTTCTTTGGGTGCATTAAGAGTTAATCTTAATCTCAGTTCCAAACGGTGTCGTTATGGCAGCAAATGTTGAACTGACCGAAGGGAGAGTCAATCAAGTTTTGTAGCCTTGTAATTCTTCATAGGCCCAATATTTTTTGGGCTTTGCGTTTATCAACCCTCGGCTACTACTATCCTCATTCACTTTGTTGTATAGGACCAGCATTCATTCTGGTTTGGGAACCCAGGTAGTGGGCTAGGCCCATGAATAAAAAGGCGAAAATAAGCGACTTTATCAAAAAAAGGGGGGGCAAAACAGAAGCATTAAAGATAGCAAAACAAATTGAGAAAGATGTGTCAATTATTTATGTATTTGAAATTTTTATAGGCTGTTGATTTTTTTCATACTACAAAATCGATATTCAGAAAATGATTGATCAGATAACAAAACAAGTCAATTCAAAGACATTTTTCTAAATGGATGAAAGGGAAGGGAATTTGATATTAACCTCCAGGTGTCGCACGATGCAATCGTTGAGGAAGTCATTGTTCAACTAGGCGGAGCTTTCAATCTGTGCAACTGAAATGATTATTTATGATTTATGATTCATGACTTATGACCCTATAACTATGAAATTAATAATCTACTGCTCCACGTTGATCCCATGACGCTTTGTGCCTCAAGTTTCTGTCCAAATTCTCAACTTTAAGAGCCTGTTTGGTTGGAGGGAGAGGAGGGGAGGGGCTCCGGAGAGGAGGGGTTATTTTTAAAATTTCTCCTCCCCTCCTCTCCAAAGCCTCCCCTTCAAATTGGAGGGGAGCTTCCCTCCCCTCCCCCTCTTCCCCCTCTCCTTCCCTTCCTTTCACTCTCCTCTTTTTTTTTTTTTTCGAACCAAACATGCTTTAAATTTTATCAGAGCTTTGCTTACAATCAAGATTTCCAAAACTTCTATCTTTTCATCAATGGCCTGTTTGGGCTCCCACTTGTAGAGCAAAACTCCTTCTGTAAAAAAGGCAATTAACGCGCCTCACAATTCAACCCCGGTGCCCCCACTCATTACTTGAGTTAGATATGTTGACCTTAAACGTCCTAGAGTTTTCATGGATTTACTGTTTCAAACACTGAAAAATATTAATAACAATAAAATAAAACAAATAGCATTTGGACAAAACATCATTTGAAAATAAATATTCTACATAATTCCTCTTTGACTTCTTCTCCTCCCATACATCATCAACTCCCGTTTTCTATTTTCTTTTCTTTATTTTTTTTTTAATAATTGATGAAGCCCCACTTCATTTGATTCATAAAACTTGGATGCGGCATCAAGTTTGGAAATGTCCACCCTGTTGACAAATTAACAGCAACAGCAAAATGGGCACACCCATGCTTCATGAATTCAAGAAACAAGCTTCTTTCTTCCTCAAGGAGAAAATCAAGACTGCCAGATTAGCTCTCACGGATGTTACCCCTGCTCAACTGTATGATTATTTCTTCTTCTTCTTCTTCTTCCAATTAATTTTCTATTATCGATCACTTCTTAGTCCCCTCCATAATCAAAGATGGCTCTAGTTCTGGCTATAGATCTCTGGTTTTCTTCCTGTTTGATGTTTTTTTATTCGCAGGATGACAGAAGAGGCTACAAATGGGAATCCGTGGGCCCCAGATTCCCCAACACTCAGATCAATTTCGAAGGCTGCTTTTGAAGTCGATGATTATTGGAGGATTGTGGAGATTCTGCACAAAAGGTTTATCGCCCTTTCCTCCTTTCTTTCTTTCTATTCCCTGGGCCTCTGATCAGTGACTTGTAATCTCTTCAAGTTTTGCAGTTTGCCTTTCTTACCCAAAAAACAAAACAAAACAAAAGTGATAATGGATGATTGAATGGTATGATTTTGAAACAGGCTGGTTAAATTTGAAAAGAAGAACTGGAGGGCCTCTTATAATTCTCTGATCGTGATTGAGCACCTGTTGACTCATGGACCTGAAAGTTTTGCACAAGAACTCCAGGATGACAAAGATGTCATCTGTCAGATGATCGGCTTTCAGTACGTTGATGAAACGGGGTGCGTTTTTTGTAATCTTTTGGTCTGCTTCATTAGTATCCCCAAAGCATAAAAATACAGGGACGTCTTGTCAACTAATAAAAATGTTATGCCAAAAGTTCTCTATGAAATCTTCCTAAAAATTTAATTTTTTTCCGGGAAGCGAAAGAGAGCTCGTGAATTGTATTGTTCTTGACACTCGTGGCACCAATTTGTGAGCTCACTTGGAGTATTGTGCAGATTCAATTGGGGTTTAAACGTCAGAAAGAAAGCAGATAGAATATTGAAACTGCTAGAAGAAGGGCATGTTCTTAAAGAAGAGAGAGATCGAGCTCGCAGGCTTTCCAAAGGCATCCAAGGGTTTGGAAGTTTCAGCCAACGCTCATCTGCACAAACCAGTTTACGACAAGCACCACCGTCATCAGCATCATTTGGCACATTTAACTCTGATGTCAGCAGCCATGAAAACCACAACTCTGACTCAACCAGAGGCCAGAACGATGTGGCTAAAAATCAGATGCTTCAGAAGTCTGAAACAAGAATAAAAGAAAACGTGGCTCCTGACAGGGAGGAGCTGCGCCAATGGAACTTGAAAGGGGAATCAAATTCACTTCTGGATCGTAGCAACCAAGACTCCAGTCTTGGTAACTTCAAAGAGGAAGGTGATCACCCCTTTAATTCAACAGAGAAGCATGCCTCTGTTTCTCTGCTTTCTGCCAGAGGAGGAATACTACAGGGCTGTTGAAGCAATGTAAACATTTGTATGGAGCCACAAAAAGCTCTGCAATTTTGCTCGTTCCCAGTAGAAAACCAGCCGAAGGTCTGCGATGCTATTCATGCATGTGGGCATGCCGTATGCTTAATTACTTTTTGGTTACTTCAGCCATCATTCACTGAGCAATTACTGTGGTCATGTATCTACTTTTTAATCGAAGTTCGCCTTCACTGGCCAGTGGCCACTGGACAGTTTAAGGCATCTCAAATAGTCTGTTGACAGGCATGTCCAGCAACGTTAGTGAAGCATAATAAAAAGGATCCTGCTCTTTTGGCGAGGCCTATTTATTTCTTGGTTCAGATAACGGCAGCTTATTTACGAAGTCCCTAAAATTGAGAGACTTGATTAAAGCAATATGCTCAAGGTAGTAGTAACGTCAATCCAGTTCGCTAAATAGTTCTATAAACTAGAGAATCTTTCATGGCAACTCTGTATGTACAATATGTCAGATTGATGGATCTGGGATGCAGTAAAGCAAAGGAATGCAAAACTAACATTTACAGATATTTGCAAAATATATAAATAAGTCAATACGAACTTCAGGATTTGCAAAGCCAGTCTTGGATCGCAAGACGAAGTGCATGATTGGGCGTGAGATGGAGGTGACTCAATTTTAAATTAGTCATGGGAGAAGTCTCATGACCGTTTTCCAGCCATTCACGAATGGCTTCCCCTTCGTAAGTGAATCCGTCTGCCGCAACTTGGGGATCGTGCATTATTTCCTGAAAAAGTAATTCAAAGAATTTGAACCATGTTAAATGCTGAAAATAGCTGCATATTGTTCGATAAACTAAATCAGGTTCTACAATTAAGCTTAGCTTTGGAATACCCAAGCCTAGCATCGCAAGTCATCTTGCACTTTATTTGAAGAATTTAGTAATTCTAATTCACAATAATGGCAAAGTTACATAGATCTAATAGCCCAAGTTGACATCTCAATTTGATTTAATATTATCTTTTGGAAGAATGACATTTGGTTAAAACTATCCACACTTTGATATCTTCAACACATCTATTTACAAGTACCCTTTTGAGATTTAGAACCACGTCGTACAATATTAATAACTGCCCTTTTGAAATGGTTACCTAAGTATTTCCTTGCAAAGTAACCAAATGCCATTCTCCCTCATTTAACTTCTTTTTTGGTGTGCCCTATATAGCACTTGCCCATGTACGTGTGTTGGTATACGTAAATATAAAAGCATCAATCACCTGAAGGATAGGACACAAGAAAAATGATGGCACTGGTCGATCTTCTGAAACATGCAATTGCTCCAATTCCCTCACTAAAGTAGGTGTTAGCTCTGGTCTATCTCTGCCATTTTGCTGACAGCATTGCAGTCCTAGTTCAACCAATTGTGTTGCCACAGCTGGAGGCCATTCTCCAGCTGAAGAATCCAAAATTGAAGACAATTTTCCACATGAGACTGCCTTGCGCACTTCACCAGCTAACCCAACTGGAATAGTCCTGCCAGTGAGGAGTTGCAAAATGATAAGTCCAAAGGAATAGATATCAGACTTCGGTGTTAGTATTCCAGTCCTCTCAAGCTCTGGATCTGTGTATGCTGAAGTACCCTTTGGCTCAGTGCTGAATCTGAAACTGGGACGATAGAGTGACTCCTCTGTCAACAGTCTGCAGAACCCAAATCCACATATCTTGCAACGAAGTGCAGAGTCAAGAAGTATCGTTTCAGGCTTTAGATTACCATGGACAATAGTTTTAGGTTTGGAAGTGTGTAAAAAGCAAAGAGCACTAGCAATTTCAGCAATCATACGTGCTCGGCTATTCCATGTCGAAGAGGGATTGTTATTTTTCCGGAATAGGTCTTGAAGACTTCCATTGGGTAAGTACTCATACACCAGAGACCAGGCTTCAGGGCAAACACCAAGCAAAGTCAATAGATGAGGGTGCTGAAGACTACCAAGAACTTGAACCTGGAACACAACGGTAAACATCAGTTGGACAAAAGAAGCGAAACATCTGCTAAACATCCAAGGAAATGGGAAGAAAGAGCTCAACATCTCAAACTAAAAACACCAGCAAGTGATAAAAGACACATTATCACATATTTTAGGAAGAGGACACGCGGTAGGAAGTTGGGAGTTGGGGAGAGTCCTGTGGCCCCAGGGGGAAAAAAAAGAACATGGAAGAATCTATTACAGAGAATTACAGAGAATGGGAGAAGAGGATTGGAAATTGCAGTAACACATGGCCAACACGGGGAAGAATTTGGTAGAGATGATGGATTGGCAACTGGTAGCAGCACCTAACCCATGAAGCAGGACAGGAAAGCATCACATCTTAGCTCTTGTGATTTCTGTTTTAATTTATTGTTAATTGTAGTTTATAAATAGCAATTACTCTCATATGAGTGTAGGTAGACCTATGTATTCAAGCATTACAGAGATTCTCACTTTCCTCTGCTGTTCCTACTTCTATCAGCAAGTTTGCAGTTTGAACTTTGAAGGCGATTATAGGCTGGAATGAGATACAAAGCAAAAATTAACACCAGTTCTGTTAATTGTAGTGAATATCTGAAGGACTCATTCATCCTTCAGTGTTTTGAGACATTATAAAAACCATCCTCGAAACAATTTAAGGCTTTAAGGTCTAAAATATGAGAAGCATCCAACGTTACTCTAAGGACATGCATTTGTAAATTGCATCTACCGACTACCAGTGCTTATAAGCACTTTTAAGACAAGCTAACATGGTCTCTCGCCTGATCAGCTTCAAAAGGTTGTGTAGGTGTTGAGTAGCAGTTGTCCCTCATATGTAAACAATTTATGGACAATAGTAAAAGCTTCAAGATCTCTTCGTTTCTGCCTCTGGTCCTTTCTAGGATACAAGCATTCAGTATAAATAATTTCAGAATCAGAAAAACTGCTACGGACAACTGACCTCTTGATGAAACTCAGCTGGTCCTTGGATGTTATGTGGATGGAACTTCCTTATAGCAACTGTTCTACCCAGCATTTCCCCCTTATAAATACAACCATATCCTCCCTGTGCAATTTTGAAGCTCTCAGAAAAATTGCACGTAGCATTTTGAAGATCTGACAGTGAAAATTCTGCTAACTCTGGTAATTCATCAGCAAATCCAATGAACCCATGGCAGTGTGCAACTCCAAATTGTCCCCGACTTTTCCATCGGTCAAGCCAGCGGTGGGCTTCCATTTTTTGTCGCCTAATCTGCTGCTTTTCATGCCACAGGGTTGAGATGGATGCTTGAATTAGTAATAACTCATCTGCAGCTTCATCATGCCTGCAGTTTGCCTCCTGTACACGACTGTCCAGAAGGGCAATATTTCTCATGGTCCTCTGTAGCACACTAGCAACTTCTTCACTCTCATCCAAGAGCCTTTGTTGCTCCTGTAATGTGGCTCTCAGTTCATTCTCTGCCTCCTTTCTTAGCTTTACTTCATATGCACGAGCAGATTCAAACATATTGACCTGGATGATAGAAAGTGTCAAAGACAAATTCAACTCAAAAGTTTAAATTGCTGTGAAGACTCATATATTTTTATTATAATATCTAATAGAGAAGAATACTTTGAAAAGCCTTGGAAAAGTAAGGAGTCGGGATTGCCTATATTAGAGCTCTATAAAATATGTATGAAAGGGCAATAACTAGTATTAAAAACGTCTGGTGGTAAAATAAAAGACTTTCCTATAAAGATTAGTTACATCAGGGATCATCTTTGATCCTTTATTTGTTTGGTTTGGTCCTAGATGCTTTGACTGAGCATGTTCAAGAAAAAATCTTCAAATGCATGCTTTTTGTGGATAATATAATTCTTATTATGAAAATAAAAGGAGAGATTAACTGTAAACTTGAGTTATGGAGGAGAATATTTAAGTCAAAAAGTTTTGCCTAAATAGGAGTAAGAAAAAATATTTGTATTGTAATTTTGATAAGAGATCAATTAGTAGTCATTTGGAAGTGAAATTGAAAAATTAGATGATATCTTAAGTGAAAAAATTTAAATATTTAGGAACTATTCATCATGATGGGAAAATTAACGAAGATGTTGCACATAAGATACAAGCTAGGTGGTTTAACTGAAAAAAGACAAAAAGAGTTATTCATGATCGAAATGTACCTAATAAACTTAAAGGAAAATTATATCAAACTATTATAAGATTAGCAATGTTATATGATAATTTATGTTGGGCTTTAACAGGACAGCAAGATTATAAAGTTGGAGTAACAGAGATATGAATGTTGAGATGAATGTGCAGGTATACACATCTAGATAACATCCTAAATGAGTATATACGAAAAAAAGTGGTTGTAGCATCTATCAAAGGAAAAATAGTAGAAAATCGTTTGAAATGATTTGGATATGTACAAAAAAGACTGCGCGGGAAGCACCAATGAGGAGAGTGAAATGGATAATTTTGAATCATGTTAAGAAGGTCAGAGGAAGGCTAAAAAGAATGCTTATGAAAATTGTTGATTGAAAACGCTTAATTAACAATATTTCTAAAAATTTGATAAATGATAGAGTACAATAACGTCGTACAATCCATGTTGTCGTTGTATCTTATTGAAAAAATTTACTAGGTTGGAACAAAAGTCATAGGGCTCAGAATATAATCATGCAGAACAATTAATATTGTCATTTATCACTAATCATACATTGTTTTCCAGGTCTGTTCTATTATTTACACCTGAACAAGTTTAGGAAACAGCCCGAATGAGCCAAGTATCCTGTTGACAATTTCCCTCTTTTCATTGAATTTGTCAAAGCTTCTTTAAAACATAATGAAAATGGTTATATTTGATATCTCCTAGTAAGGCAACAATCCAACTGTCCAGTTTCCCTTTGGTAAACAGAAAGAGCATAGGCTTCTTTGCTAATAGGTTATGCTTACCTTCTTTATGGCCTCTATAGCTTCTGCTTCAAATCTTTTGCATTTCAAAAGCTCTGCAAAACCCTTATCTCTCGCAGCCTCAACTTCTATTTTGGCTTCAGTAAGTTGACTACAAAGTATATCTTCTTCAACGTCCAAAGAAGTCTCCAAATAACCCCCGGTAGAATTTTGGGGAGAACAGTGACTGACACAAGTGGATGATTTTGATGAAGAAGTTGGATCTGTTTCCAAGATTTCGCCCTGAGACCAACTATCAATTCCTGTGCAGATTGTAGTTCTTGCAGAATTTGATCTATTGAGTAATTCACTCTTACCGTATTGAAATGACCTACTTAACAAGCTGCCTGAGGCAGCAATCTCAGGTTGAGATTGTGAAGAGAAGGAACAAGGATTTTCAGAAGCTTCTCTTGTCCATATGTGTTTACCTTTGTGAACAAACCATATCTCACAGAATGGGGGAGCATTCTTGGCAGCATAATTTGCTTTCTTGGAATTCCTTCTCACCTTCATGCGACTGCATTTTATCCAATCATTTTTTATGGCAATCAGAAGTCTCGTTTGATTTTTGAATACTAAATTAGAAATGCGATTTTCAGCGAAGAACCGGTCTACAATCAAAACATTACTTACTTGTCGGGCACTGCTCCTATAACAAGCTTCCTAACACCATGCTTGATGATTAAATCAATGATTCCTTTCTGCGCTTGCTCTGCTTCACCTATCACACTTGTTGCCTCAACCTGAAAGAAGTAACTTTTAAAGAAATTCATTAATAACAGATTCATTATACGAATTGCACTTTCTCTAATAGCGAAATATAAATAAAATTTAAAATACATTACTGTGCATATTTCGAAGCACAAGGCATTAAAACAAAGTGACTAGTTGATAAAGAACTAGATTTAAAATGTCTAGCAAAATGCAAGGTCGGGTACTTTTCCTTTACAAAACAAGATTTCAAGCGTGGTTGGGCATGCATTTAGTGCTCTTCCCAAGAATCAAATTTGCTCCCTCCAAACTGCTCTCAGCTACATCAGAAAATATAATTTTTTTTTTAATGAACTGTCAATTTGATTGCATCTGATTCCCTAATACTCACTTAGTATATAAGAATAGGATTTGGATCCTGTCAATTGAGCTCCCTCAATTGAGGAATATTAACCATTAAATTGCGATCTAATGATGTTGAGGTAAAGACCTTTGTTTTTCTTTTAAGAAAATAAATTTGAAACTCACCCTTCAACGTCAGTAGATCATGATTTGATGATTAATATCCTCAATTGAGGGAATCCAAATCCAACAAGAATAAAAGAGTGTATTTGACGAACGGTACGTGGAATTCTTTTACTTGAAAGATTTACCAACTTTCCTAGATAAAAAAGCATACACACAAATTTTTTTGGTACAGAAACGGAACCATGAGTGAATTTTCGCGATGTGCAAGCAGCTTAGCTAGCACTATGTCATACACATAAACAAAAGGAGCTTACTTCGCGGAGCATCTCATTATTTTACACCAAAAAAGATCTGGGGTACTAAGGAGTAAGGAGAGACAATTCGGCAATTCCAACCCAAAATAGTAAAAAAATTATAAACCAACCAAGAAAGCTGACATGCCAATATCTGGAAAAAATCAAGGAGGGAAAAAAAAAATAACGTTCTTAACCAGTGAATACAGATAGGAGAAGATATGGATACCTTAGCTACACGGCAAATGCTCAGGTAATTTTCCAAAAGCCTCGTGGTTTGATCTCTTTCCTCTCTTCTAAAAGCAGATACAACTTCAGGATTTGCTTGGGTTGCTGGCAATTTTCCTACTGCTCAACAAATCGAAGTTAATTTACAGTGTAGGATTGAAATTTGGCGAGAACGAAAAATTAAACCAAAGAATTCCAAAGCAGAAATAAGCTAAATTGATATAGATAAGACTTGACAGTTCCCAAATTAGAGGATACGAGTCGAGAAACTTCCAAACGGAGACGAAAGTACACAGAAGGATGGATGGTCAGACTCACAAAGAGTGGGGATCATAGAGGAAGGCTGATGAACATGAAGAATGCAAATTGGTGAGTTGCTAAAGCGGCCGAAAGTCCATCGAAGCAAATGGACGGTTTTGTCCACCGACTTTCCGACGGCAACGTAAACGGATTCAGTGCATTCTGCCATGGGGTAGGTTAGTTGAGAGGTGGCGGCTTCCTGGAAGGCGAAGGGCAGAGTCAGAGTGAGAGGGGGCGAGTAGCCATGGAAGGGGTCTCTGGCGGCCACATACTGCTGATGCTGAGGAGGATGAGAAGGGTTCAAGACCTCCATGAAAAGCGGTAGAAGGAGAGAAGTGATGTTATGAAGGGGGGAGAGAGCATTGTGGAAGATGCTTTGGTTGCTTTTCTTCCAAACTGGAAGGCTTGACCTTTGCGCTGACTCCAACGGGTAGCCGTGTGCCGGTGTCCCCTTGCGACGCGGCGGAATTAGAATTCACCTCATTTCGCTTCCACCTACCGACGGTAAATCAAGTCTAGTGTATATCAATGTCTTGTTTCTTACTTTTCAGATCTCATTTATAAATCAATTTATCTATATCAAAAAACAATTTTAAATTTATTAATTTTACTTTAAAATTAAATATTATTTTAATTTTATTCTTATTAAATATAAATTTTTAATAATATATTTTTTTGTTTTAACATTTAATAAAAAAAATTTGAGTAAAAATTTAATGATGTGATTTATAAATAAAATTAAAATTTTTTTCTTTTTTTATATTATAAATAAAATTAAAAGAGTACATTTATTTTTTTTTTACAATTTTTATTAAAAAAAAATCCTTTAAAAAAGTTGTATCGGTCTATCCCCTATCAATCATCAATCAACGTGATTAATAAAAAATCATTGTATTCCGGAATCCTTACTCAAATAATTACATTAATATTATTAATTATTAATTGTGATAAAAATATATTTATATGTAAACATGTGTAGTTTATTTGGTTTTTCCTTACAAAGGTCCTTCTCGAGCATTTCCTTTTTTACAATAGCCCACCCCTAACGCGTCCCATCACCCCGCGGAACAAGTGATTGAGTTTGAAAATTGGAGCTGCCGTCAAAGCCGTGAAAATCGTAGCCCAACTATCTTGACTGAGAGCATATGGCCCAATTTTTATAATAATATGCACGATGGGCCTGGCCCGCACACAATCCTCCCGAAACCAAAGTCGAGGGTAATAAGGTACTTTTGCCACCCTTCCTCACTAATTTCTACCTCCTCTAATTTTATTTATAAGTTATATTTTAAAAAATTTATTTAATTTTATTTATAAATTATAGTGTAACTTTTCAAGTAATATTTAAAATATATTTTTAAAATTATTCTTTATGAAAAAAATAATATGACATTATTTTTTAAATTTATTTTATAGGAATATATTTATAATCTTACACACTTTTATTTTTTATAAATTTTTTATATTGAAATTGATAAGATTAATAAAAATGATTTATAAAGAAAATTAAAAAAATATTTCTAATTGTACCACCAACTTGTATAAGACGTGGCAAGAATGTTTTTATCATTCTATAGTTATTTTTTGGTTTTAAATCATATTTATTTTCAATGTTATTTTAAATTATATGATTTTCTCTTAATTTTAATTTTACTTTGTATTCCATTTTTAAAATATATTTTTTATTTTTCATTAATTTCCATAAAACATTGAACAAACTGAAAAACAAATGAGGAAAATAAAATTTGAATGAAATTAAATAAAAAATAAAATTGAAAAGGACAAAACATTCACTTCACCCTAACACTAACATAATAAAAATTCCAAAGTTGTTGAAGAAGGAGTGAAGCGCATGTTATCGAGATGATGAGATCGATAGTGATTGTAACTACTGTTGATATCCTGGACTTGGTCGCCGCCAAGTGTTAAATTCAATGAGTAACCGGGAAAAACAAAGGCAACAAAAAGAATCCCCCGCCCGGGGGGAAAGGCTGGCATCGACTCAGTATTGAATATCAACTTCAACTGTTCAATAAATTGCAATGGTGAAAAAAAGGAGAAAAAAAAACAAGAAGGAAAGAATTTACTCCGCCCTCAAACAAACTCCACTTTCCCTTGAATAAACACGGTAAAAAGAAGAAAATTGAAGAGAAACTGCCAATCCTTGAAAGGCGCACTTGCATCAATTGCCAAAAATGAAGGCCATATTTCCACCAAGCTAGTAGTAGGCCAGCTCCACTTAAAAGCATTTCCTGTGCACGATTGAAGGTCCAGACTCATCGTACTCTGCCTTTGCAATCCACATCTACATTTCAAACACAAGTTCCCAATCATTATCATCCTACATCGAGGTTGTGCTTCAATGCCTCAGGACCATTATAATTCCTAGAGCCTTTTGAAATTGAGCCACAATCCTTGTGATGGGAGCTTCGAGCAAGGATACTCGCCGACCAGAAAATAATACCATTCTGAATCTCTCCGGCAAGCAATTGCCATCAAGTGCAAAATGCATTATAACATACTACAGTTAAGGACATAAGTAGAAGAACACGCACCTGTTGGAAAGTGCTGAGAGAAGCCAAGATGGAGCCACCAATCCAGACACTGTACTTTCTCTCTGGTGGAGCAACCACCTTGATCTTCATGCTGCTTGGGGCCAAAGCAGTGATTTCCTTGCTCATTCTGTCAGCAATTCCCGGGAACATGGTAGATCCTCCACTAAGGACGATGTTTCCGTACAAGTCTTTCCTGATATCAACATCGCATTTCATAATTGAATTGTATGTGGTCTCATGAATGCCCGCAGCTTCCATTCCAATCATGGATGGTTGGAAGAGCACTTCGGGACATCGGAAACGCTCGGCCCCAATGGTGATGACTTGTCCGTCAGGTAACTCATAGCTCTTCTCAACAGCAGAGCTTGTCTTTGCAGTTTCAAGCTCTTGTTCATAGTCGAGGGCAATATAAGCCAGCTTTTCCTTCACATCCCTCACAATTTCACGCTCAGCTGTGGTGGTGAAGGAATAACCACGCTCGGTGAGAATCTTCATTAAGGCATCAGTGAGGTCACGCCCTGCCAGGTCAAGACGCAGAATGGCATGTGGTAGGGCATACCCTTCATATATCGGGACAGTGTGGCTGACACCATCTCCAGAGTCCAGAACAATACCTTCACAAGTCAATCAAAAGGAAAACGGGCCGTGTTAGATCATTCAAAGACTTGACTGAATGTTAAATATTATGAAATTTTCAATCAAAGCATAAAATTTGTCATAAAGAAGTAAGACTAGCCGATGTCAGATCGATCTCAAGCCTTAAAATACCCTTTTACCTTTTCACCTTGCACTGTTGCAAGCATTGCTAGAGTTGGCTAAGAACGAGTATTCCATAAGAAAATTAAAGCCTAAGAAGCACTGTCAGGCGCAGTTCAACATTATTAAAATGTAGCATACTTGCTCCTGGAAAAAAAAAAAAAAAACTAACCAGTTGTACGGCCACTGGCATACAAGGACAGAACGGCCTGGATGGCAACATACATGGCAGGGGTGTTGAAGGTCTCGAACATGATTTGTGTCATTTTCTCACGGTTAGCCTTAGGGTTGAGGGGTGCTTCAGTGAGTAAAACTGGGTGCTCCTCTGGGGCAACACGGAGTTCGTTGTAGAAGGTGTGGTGCCAGATCTTCTCCATGTCATCCCAGTTACTCACAATACCATGCTCGATGGGATATTTCAGAGTTAATATACCACGCTTGGACTGAGCTTCGTCTCCAACATATGCATCTTTTTGGCCCATGCCAACCATTACACCTGTGTGACGTGGACGACCAACAATGCTAGGGAACACGGCCCTTGGAGCATCATCTCCAGCGAATCCAGCCTAACGGTTGCAACATGCAATAGAGTGACAGTTACAGTTCGTCAGTAGAAATCGAATCAGATCATTAACATTATTTGTGCAGAAGTTAGTTGAAATAGAATAACATATTGCACTGATATAGTAACTAATAGCGAAATTCAGAAATTAAACTATGTCAGTATTGTACCTTAACCATTCCCGTCCCATTATCACAGACGAGTGGCTGAATATCCTCAGCGTCCGCCATTTAATATCTCCTGATGGACCAATTATATAATTTCAATCAGAAAATTGTGGCCAACGACATCAGGAAATATAATATCTAAAATGGTTGGACAGTCGAAACCGGATTAGCCTGTTATGAGCATGAATTATTCCATTTCCAGGGACCCTATAGCTGTGTATACGTGTGATAAGTTTGACAATAGAAAATTAGAAACTTGTAACATCCAACCCAATATCTCTAGGTGCATTCTGGAATGCACAGCTTAGTAACCTTGTGCTATTGTATCTTTCTTAATTGTATTCAATGGGCAGCAATCCCAAACACTCCTACGCATTAAAAAATTGAAAATAAAAAAGATTTACTTGAGAGGAAGAAACAACAGTTGATTGGCTCTTGCCAAACAGCAAAACCCATGCAAATGGCAACGCCCACCAAAATATAACTGTGGCAAGAATCTTGAAGAATATATACTTTATTAATACCTTTCATCAAGTTTTTAACCGGAAAAAGAAAGAAAGAAATCATCACGTGCAATTAAGACAAATGCTAAAATAAGGAATAATTATTCTGATTCCAACCCTCTTAAAGGTTAAGTAACAATAGATTTCCGTGAATAAGCAGGTTTCGGCATATGTAATCAATCAAACAAATTATTCAACTTCACTGCATATGCCCCAGGCACAGATCAACCAACCCCATATACTACACTTTAATTAATCTAAATCAAACTTCGCATTTGCATTTAATAATCTTTTTCAGGACTGTGATGCAGCAACATAATGCAAGGAAATGATATTGAAAGCAGACGTTGAGATTTGGGTTTCAGAAGGGCAAAACATAATTGGAAAGCAAAACCTGAATTAAGAAATAGGGGGAAAGCAAAGGATGAACGTTGCGGAAGAGAAATTCAGCGGAAGATCCCGTAGAATTGGTGTGATCCAAGCTGGGTTGAAAAACTTGCAGAGGAGACGGAAAGCATGCATGCCCAAATGAAAGCTAGCGTTCGACGTGTTTGGGTTTATAAATCTCAGAGTCGGAGCATTCACGTCCACGACATTGTTGAATTGTATCAGTGAGGCCCGATAATTGAAACGAGATCGATGTTCCTCCCGACGCGTGTCGTTTCCATATGGGGCTCTTTTCCATGGTGCGGTCAAACTTCAATGTCTCAACTCGACCTTTCCTACTATTTACTATGCATCGTCCACTCTTTCCCCCCAAACTAGCGTCTCCATTTTGTTTTATATTTATTAATAGTAATAGTAATAACAACGCTTTAATCTAGCTCAAGCTTTTAATAAAATACTAAAAGTGTTAAAAGAAATCTCGAAAAGAAAACACAGGCTTGAGTGAGTGACCGTTTGATGGATGAAGTTTATTTTTCTTCTAATTTTGGACTAAGAAGAACAATTACCAAATTTAAGTTTGAATTTTCCTGAAAGAGCACAATTAGGGCGTGGCTCCTAGAAGTGGCGGATCTATAGAAACAGAGCAGGACACAAAATTAAAAACCACAGAAAATATGGGGAATAAAAATACTGTCCACATTTTTAATTTACAGACAAAATTTAAAAAAATTTACGGAGTTGTAATTTCCTTTTAGCAACGAAGAGAGGAGAGTGCACGCAGGAGCGCATATATAGATAGAGAGATAATTCATAATTGGCAGTATCCAACTGAGTTAGTGGAAGGACCCCAAAAACTTGGGACTTGGGATCATAAAGCCTTCGTGGGGTTGAGCTGAGCAGTAATCTGTCCACAGATGCGAATGAAAATGAAATGAGGAAGGAGAAGAGAGATGATGGAGATGATGGAGGGGACATGATGATGAGAGAGGGGAGGAAGCAGAATGATGAGGCATGAGCATGCATTGTGGGGGGCAATTATTTCCCGTGGGAGCCAGTGTTTGTGTTCTCTTCTCTTTTCACTTTTTACTGCGCTATTTTATCCCTCCTCCCCTCTTTCCCTCTTTTTTATTCACTTGCTTCTGTGTTGTCCATTTATATGTATGTGCGTGTATAAATATCCCATTTATATCATTATTAAATCTTCCCAATGCAAATACGTACCACCCAGTTATATATTCTCTATTATTTCACTCCATTAGATTACTGTATCTGCATCTACTCCTTCAAAGAATTGTTGCCTCAGTTATCATATACCTTCAAGTAATAATATAATTATACATGTTCACCTCAATTTTATTTTGTATTTATTCTCTGCGATACTTAATATGATTGAGTACCGATTTCCTATTATTCAGTGATGCATATTATAGGTGTTGCAGCCCAAAATGAGGTGACATTTCGTTAAAGCCCAGAATAACAAGAAGCAAGGTGTTAGGCCTAGCCAAATAAATGGTGAGACATAATAAGTCATCAAATGAAGTACAACTCGATCTACTTAAAAGAAACCTCCTTAATTAAATAAGTGTTGAGTCATGAAAATAATATGACCTATAAGACTTAAAATAACTTAAGAAGATCATTATAAAATAAAAATATAGAACCATTACTTGATGTGTTCCAAATTTCACGAGCCCATACCAAGTGGGAGTGGATATTTTGGCACAAGCATTTGGGCTCCTTGTACATAACAACATCGAAGGTGCATTATAAATAGGATTTAGCTAAAGAAAAGACAGATAATGGACATAAACACTAAAAGCTTTGTCACACTATTTATCTTTTATATTACTTTGCACACAGAATTTTAGTTTCTTTTTTTTTTTTGCTTTCTTATACATATGCAGCTTAGTGAAAACTTGTGCCATTGATTAGATTATCCTTACCTATATTGATACCCTGTGTCCTGTTACTTCTGCTTATATTTGTCACAACCTCATTTGGCTACTGTTCTCTGCTCCAAATTACCATGATATCTATCTTTGGCAGAAAAATGATACAAGCCATTGCATCAATCATGACTTCACCTCTTACATCATGAAGCAGCATCATCTAAATCTTAACTAATTCAATTGTTTGTTTGGTTTTTCACAGGTGCGATGATAAGGAGGCAAGCACAAAAAAAAAACAAAAAGAAAAAAAGAAAATTAAAGGATTGAGCAACGAAAAGGAGGACGGAGCTAGCAAACGGGAGAAGCAGAAAATTAACGTGGTCCTAAAAATAAAGTTAAACTTTTTGCGGTGAAAGCCAAGAAATCTCGAGATCGTTTCACTTTCCGCGCACTCAACCTGTCACTTTCACATATATCTCAGGATGTGCCGTCAAATCATCATTATTCCTAAACTGGAAATGAGCCACGGTGGATCCCAAGTAACAAAACTTACCCAATCTCTTGACCTCCTCGCCTCCTGATTTATAACTGCTTCAATTCCAACCTGTGAATCCTAAGTTCAAACAATGCCCCGAAGTTAGTTTGTTAAGTTAGCAAGAAATAAAAAATAAAAAATCTTTAACGCCTCATCCGTTTCTAGTATAACGATCCACGTTTTGCTCATGCTTTATTTATAGTTACTCCATTTAAAAATATAAAATATTTTTAATTAAATTTTATTTTTTAATAAAATAATTATTTATTTTAAAATTAATTTTATCTTTTTATATTTATTCTTATTAAACACTCTATAATAAATATAAAATCATTCATCAATATGAGAACTTTAAAAAAAAATATAATAATTACACTTTAAAAGATTCAAAATGTCCTGTATGTTTTGACATCCAACTTTTTAAAAAATGTATTACTCCCTTTGTTAAAAAATATAATACATTTTTTGAAGAATTGAATATTAAAAAATATAAGGTATTTTTAATTTTTGAGGCATAATCATTACTTTTTTTTAAAAGTGTCCCTATTAATAATGACTTTATATTTATTGTAGGATGTTTAATAAGAATAAATATAGAAAGATAGGATTAGTTGAAAAGTGAGTAACTACTTTATTAAATGATGAGATTTAATTAAAAATATTTTATATTTTTTAATAAAGGGAGTATACACATGCCATGTATAAATTCAATAATGATGCATCCACAGAAATGAATTAGCCGGCACTAAGATATGTGGTATTCAAAATTCAAATAAACCATAACGCTCTATTCCAGAGAACGGCTTCCACTTTCGTGACACTTCACCGTTTCTTTTCGTTATTATAGTCAACCACAAAATATATACTATACAATATAATAAAAAAGATTTTTTTACAGTGATAAAAAATACTGTTTATATTAATTCAAAAAGTGACGTAGTTTTACGGAATAGAAAAAGATCATAAAGTTTCTATATCAGTTTTATCTATAAGTCATGTAAAAAGTATTTAAAAAAATAGGGGTGCTTTTTTGAATTAGAGGATTGACAACCCAGAAAAATACCCCTAAACAAATAAAAAATGTAAAAAAAAAATTCAATAGTTATAAAATAAAAAAGAGATATTTGGTTTATTTAAATATATGATAATTTATATCTAACTTTTATTTATTCAGGTCATAACAAAAGAATTGGAATGACAAATAAATAATATAAATAGAATTTTTGTATATTAAAAAAATTCCTCAAAAGAATAGAAGTGTACAAAAGAAGACCAGAGCAAGGGGATCAAGGGGATCAAGTTCTTGATGGCAACGTCTCCATTTCTTATATGAGCAAATTGAACACACATACCACAAGTGGATACTCTTCATTCCCAAAATTTGGTATAAGGTCTTAGCTTTTTTGTCCCATATATGCCATACCTTGAAGAAAATGAAACTACCACTAACAACTTAAAACATTATTATAAGTACTTACTTGTGTTTCATAGGAATTACATTACTATATTCATTAAGCTTGACAAAAGTGCTAAAGATAATATCATCCAAAATTATATTTAAAAAAAGTGCCAAGGATACATAATGCATGAATTAATATTTATCTTTTAAGGGTTGGCCACATATATCACATATTGTTAGTAACTGCCTAGAAAATAAGCAATTGGTATGGCAAACTTTGTTGCTTCAGGGATTCCCTTGACATATAACAATATATAGGGTTACTTAAATTCATAAAATTTAACAGATTTAGACATTTTTAGTATCATTTGCAACAGCAGTACAAGAATCATGTATGTGTAGCCAAGTGAAAAACTTCGAACCAAAAAGAAAACTAGTTATGATGTAAAGGAGCTGCAATTCCTCTATCCCCTTCCCTTTCTTTAGCCTCCTGTCTCCATATAATTTCTTTTGAGATTTTCTTTTTTCTCTTCATTTTCATAATTGCGGTAAAATATAGTTGCCTCAATTCCTTGTGTCAAATCTAGTGACCAACAATATTTTTTTATTCTTACTTGAAGTTAAATTTAAGAATTGGATATATAGATTTGGAAAGAGGATTAAATATGTTTACTAAAAAAAATGGTGTGGATGGCCTCATAAACATTGGTCAACAGCTTTAAGAAAGTAACAATACCATCCAAGTGCGCTAAATTGGAAATATTGGAGGGTAAGGTCTCCAATTTTAACTTTTCAAACTCAACTGACTCTATATTATAATTTTTTATTTGGCTCATCGATTATGGGTGTTGCAATACCCTTTGCTGTCTTGCAAATAACATAATCAAGCAAAACAACACTACACTGAAAACATGATTACAATAGGATTACTTAATAAAATTACCATTCTAGCATCATCCGTAACCAAGTTGAATATTAATATTCATATCCAAACCTGTAGTTTTGCTAACATATAGCTAAAAACCTAAGGCATACATTCTAAAATTTAAAGTATCAAAATCACATTGGAAACTACGCTTTTAAAGAGTAACCAAAAACTTGTAAGAGTCTTATGCATATTAATAGGAGAATATAGCAATAGAAGCATAAAGGATGGGTGTGTTTTATACATCATCAAGCACAACCTTATCCTGGGAACATTAATAGGAGAAGGGAAAAATAGAAGCATTTATAAACATAGAAATCTGACTGCTTTCTAAATTGAAATCTAAAACAAAATGAAACTAGAAACCAAAAAATAATTAAAGAACCTATAAGAACTTTATTTCAATATGATATTGATGTAATTGAAACACACTATTGTAACTTTTCAAAGTATCATTCTCTACAAGTTACTATAGTATTTCCTGGCTAGCATTCCGCAGGATGAAGATGCATTTTTTTAGAGATCTTGCTGAATCACATAAGACACTTTGAATAATGCAACAACTTTTCTAAGTATTTGAATAGGCAATAAAAACCAACCAATACTCATAGAAAGCAAAATTTGAATATTAAGATAAAATCAAATATTTGATTGAATATTAAAATATAATTTTTAAAAGCTGGGTGAAATCTAAAGTCTCCATAGTGGGAACACAATCAAACATTTGATCCAGTGAATAATCATGCAAGAACTACCTTTGAAGGCATTTAGGACCTTATAGTAAAAGATCTTGCACTTGATGTTGTCGAGGTTGGTTTGTAGAGAGACATTTGATTATTGGTTTGTTGCCATGAAAATGTGAAAAATCTAACACAAGCAGAAGGCATACACATAATGGCACACAAGGACTCAACAACTATCTGTTAGACCAGCAAAAGGGCACCAGCCAACTGCAAGACTAAGAAGGATGGAGGAGGAAAGCTTACAAATATAATATACCGTAAAGAACAAGACCTTATGTCTGAGATAGAATCTAACAAGATTAACACCGATAAGATGCAAAATGAGAGGAAGACCGTGAGAGGAGGAGGAGGAGGATGGTGGAACTAGCACATGATGCAAGCTAGAGGAGAGAGCGAGACTGTGTAGTTGAGAAGCTAAACAGAGTAGATGCCAACACCATACCTTGACTGAGAGGAAGGAAGGAAGACCACGGAGCTTTAAAGTTAAGGGCATCGTTGCATGATGACTCCCTATTGTTGGTTATAATTATGGTATTTTTTGTTACATTTTTGGGAGTCATAAAAGAAAATAAGGAGTATTTCCATGCTAAATTGAAGACTTGTTAATTATGTTACTGTAATGTTTTCAAGAAAAATGATTTAAGATTGTTTAAATTTAAGTAAGCAAGTGATTCACTTATAAAAATTGATTTGAATAGGTGAACACTAAAGGCTTAAGTACGGAAGAGGAGAAGTTATAGAAGAAGAGAGCATGGAGAAGGAGGCTCATTGATGCTATAGCATGAAAGTTTCTATGCCAAAGCACTAATATTGAAAGAACAAAGTCAAGAGTGTTGTGTCTCTTATGCTATGGCACAACAATTATGGTGCCATGGCACGGTGGAATTACATTGGATACCTCTCTGATGCCACAACACTTCAAAAAGAGGGCCATGACGCTTGTCAAAAATCTAAAGATGCATAGTTTCTTTTTTTGTCTAGAAAAAACCTATAAGACCCAAATGGTTGAGCCAAAACAGACATTTTTGAACCCTTGGAGTTGGAGGCAACCTTAGAAGAGTAGGCTTTGGAGTTTTGAAGCTTTGGGTTAAAGAAAAAGTTAAGAAAACACATTTACAATAGTGATTAATCAATTTTTCTTCTTCTTCCTTGTGCTTATGAATTTCAAAGCTTTTGTTGATGTCATTGTTTTCATATATGCTCTATGTAGTTAAATACTTATTATTCTAGATGGCTATGAATTTATTTGTGTAAATGACCTTTGATTTACTGTTTAATTGTTGAAAAATAATGAAGTTTTAATAACTTATTCTTGAGCTATCTTGTTCTTATTTAGTGTTTGGCCACCATTAGATGAGATTCAAGCATTTGGACAAAACTTTAGAAGATGAAAGTCAAATTAAACTTTGAGAACTAGTAGTTTAGAATTAATTTAGCTAATTTTTCCATTAGAACATGAATGTACCTAATAGACCTAGGTAATCCTCATGGATTAGGGTCTTTAATGTAATTAATTAATTAAAGTGATATTTTGCTTTAATTGGATTAATTAGATTCCTTAGTAATCGGAAGATACTTTAGATTAATTTATATTCCTAAATTATCAAAACTAAATTTCAATAATGAGAGGATTATGAAGCAAATAAGAGATTAGGACCCTAAAGCACTCTTCTTTTAGTTGACTTTAACTTGTTTGTAAATTGAAAGTTATTTCAATTGTGAACTTTGATATTTTGATTTGAATTCTTCTAAAACCACTCTCAAATTTTAGTAACTTAACGTGAATGAATTTAAAAATTTAATACTTAATTATTATTTTAATTAATTCTCTATAGGATTGATTTTGATTTATTACTAGTTATAATTACAATCCCTATAGTTGCAGTGTTTTATTGGTTTCTGTGGGCATCAAATGAGAGAAGAGGATGCGGGGCTAGAGGGGTCAATGATTTGGGCAGTGATGATCTAGGGTTTATGATAGGTGCCTGACAATTGAGAGAAGAGGACGCAAGGACAAAAATGAACACAACTAAAGCTTTTGCGTAGGACTCTACCATCTACATCAATTGATTAAAGAGGAGATGTAAAACTCTTTTTTTATGCTAGTTAAATTAAGAACAGACTTAAAAAGTCTAACTACACTGTCAATTAATTACAAAAATGCCACCACTTCTGTTTCTTTTACATCGTTTTCTTTCTACCTGCTTTAAGAATAAGGCCATTTTTTCTACTAGTGATAGTAAGGGATCAAAGACTTGACGCTGTTTTAATTATCATATGCATGGTGGATTTATATATATACTATCCATGCTTGATGTCAACTTGTTGAACAAGTCTTGGAGGTTTCCATCTGTCCAAATACCACACATATGACATGGACATGCGTGTGTCTTCAGACAAAATGCAATATATTCTTTCTTAAAAAAAAAGAAATAAATAAAACAAAATGCCTGCAATATGTTGTTACTATTGAAGTCCTTTGTGCCTGTATATTCCTCGACACAAGTTAGACCACTTAAACAAATGATCTATATTTACATAGAGAGATAATTATCAATCAGGGGGGAAAATTAAAGAATGATCATCCTCCAAAACACAATGAAATCTATTTGAATAAATGCGTCATCATATTGTTAGAAAAGGGGGCATGTTTTTGCTTTTGAGAGTGCCGGGGTTAAAGTAACCACACCGGCATTAATTTAAATATGGATATTGAGGCAAGTGAAGTCCATGTGAATATAAAGGGGAACATTTAAGGAAAGTGTGGACGCTTTTTAAAGACCGATCATTCAGGTTTCAGGAGGCAGCATCGGCAAAGCAATTTTGCCGAGTGAAAGGGAAAAGGAATCCATCGACCTATATTATTTATTTATTTATTACTATTTTATTTGTTTGTTAAGTTATCATATTCACCCCTTAATTAGTTACAGAGTCGGGGCAATTCTGAAAGGATCATCTTCTAATAATGAAGATAGTATATCAAAATCCAAATCTCCATGAGCTGTAGTGAGAGCCGCTTTACACAAACCTGAAGGTATCAAAAACATTTGAAAAGTTCAATCTTATCTAATTCAGCATTTAAAGACTGTTTGGTTGCTAGAAAGAAAAAGAATGAAATGAATTTAAAGAACAAAAAGATAAAAATAAAATGATTAAGACATGGAGATAAATCAACCATGTTCTTGAGCAGAAAATGATAATTTAATTCATTAAGTTGAGAGTTTTGATTCATAAGATTTATAAAAAATATTGTGATTCTCTTTTATATATATATATATATATATATAAATAATATGATATTAAGTTTTAAGATGCTTGTTATTAAGGTAAGATATTTTAGTTCATTTTTATCCTTATTTCTTTAGTCTATTTATTCCCGCATCATTTCCAGTAACCAAACAATGATTCTTAATTTATTAACACCTTGGCTGGAAAAAATAAGGGAAGTTACCGAAGATCTGCGCCATTTATGCTATCGTTCAGTCTGATGTCATTTCAATAATAACTATACATATATAAACTTTATGATTTAGGATACGAATTTAAGATACAGATAAGAATGAGAACATATTTTAAATTTAAGACCAAATTAATTTAAATTTTTAGCACATAGCTAAAACAAGAGGCGATGTTTGACTTCTTACTACTTATGTCCTTTTTTTTTATTTTTGAAAAACTCAAATTTTTCACATATTGTATGTTTTAGTTTGTTGTTTCGTATTAGGAATCTCTTACTGTTCTCTCACGCACTCCATGCTAATTACTTTGACAATACATAGAAAAAATATGCGTTAGAGGGGACTTTGTGAAATTGGAAAGACAGAAAAATAATGCTTGGGTTTTAAGAAATCAATTTAATTAAAAGCTAGTCTTGAAAAATTTGATAAATGATAAGATGTAAATATTAATTAAAAAGGTTTGACCAAAAAACTTTAAAAAGTTATAATTATATAGAGAGTGTCTTAATGAGAGAATGACATATAAATCTTTCTAAAATAGAAAAATAACATTTTGGTCTTGCAAAATGTAAGATCTCAAGGGACTTCTTTAAGATTAAATCTCCATTAAAATTACTCTAATACCCCTCTATAATTTAAAAATTTATGATTTTTTTAAATTATTTTATCATTGATGAAATCAAACTTGCAAATACTTATATCAAACTTTACAAGCTATATAAAAGTAGTTAGATTTTGCTAATAAAAAGTTGTAATTTTTTAAATTATTTTAGATATTGGTATAATCAAACTTGTAAATACTTATACCAAAGTTGTAAATAATATAAAATTAGTTGGACTTTGCTTATTGAAAAAAATTACTGATAGAAAATTTTGACTTCCTAAATCGCTTTAGTTATTGGTAAAACTAAACTTACGAATACTTATACTAAACCTGTGAACCATATAAAATTAGTTGTTGATTAGTGTTAAAGTAATTTCACACAAAAATTTAATCTCAAAGAAGTCCTTTAGGACCTAATTATGATTATCACATCTTGCGGGATCAATTTACCCTCTTAATTTTCCTGATCTTTGTCAATTTACTATTGATACAATGTCTTAAATTTATCAATTTGCCCTTATATACAAGACTTATATACTTGCCCTTATATATATCACATTTCACAAAATCCGGTGGCTGAAGCTCTAGCAGGTGACAATACTTTTCTTAGAATTCCAATCGGCAGGTGAAGGGTTACCAAAAAAAATCAACACCCCTTGATTACATGTAATTATCAAGGATTACATGTAAACTCAACAATTAAAGAGTGGAAGGATTTTGACTTAAGATTCAAGAGTTCTGACTTAGATGCAAGGCTTTTGGCTTAAGGTGGAAGGGTTATGACTTGAGTGCAAGACTGCTGGCTTAAGATGCAAAGGGTCTGGCTTGCGTGTAAGGGGTCTGGCTTAGGGTGCAAGGCTTTTGGTTTGAGTATAAGAGATCTAGCTTAGGGTGCAATGGATCTGGCTTAGGATGCACGTATTTTAACTTAGGTGTAAAGCTTATGGCTTGGACAATTACATGTAATATCTTGTGAATTACATGTAAATCAAATACACAGAGAACACCTACTGTCAATGATCTTGTAATTAATTGAAAATGACAAATAATTACATGTAAATCAATATAGAAAAAAATTCGCAAGCATTCCTGAGGAATAATTTATATGTAATCTCTAGTAAATTACATGCAAATCAAACACATAAGCACACCCTTGTTAATCCCCTAGAATTACATAAAAATGAATATGGATTACATGTAAATCAATATGGAAAAAAATTGTGAGCATGCTTGAGGATCTAGTGGATTACATGTAAATTAAACACATGAAGAGCACACCATTGCCAATCTCTCAGAATTATATAAAAATGACTATAAATTACGTGTAAATCAATATGTGATAAAACTCATGAGTATAACTAATGAATGATTTACATGTAATCACTAGTGGATTACATGTAAGTCAAACACACAGAGAGCACACCCTATCAATACTCCTTAATTGCATGAAAATAATTACGGATTATATGTAAATCAATATATGAAGAAATTCATGAGCATGCGTGAGAAATAATTTACGTGTAAATTAAACACAGAGAGCACACTATTGTCAGTACCCCTGAATTATATAAAAATGACTATGAATTACATGAAAATGACTAAACTAGGAGTTTTACACCTTAAACCACTTAAACCAGATCTCTTGCATCCAAGCCATACCCCTTACACTCTAAGCCATAAACTTTGCATCTAAGTCATACCTCTTGTACCTAAACCAGAACATTCACATCCAACCCAGAATCCTAACACTCTAAGCCAAAATCTTGCACCCTCTAGATCCAGTACCCCAAATCAAAGAATATATTATAGGGAGTAAGAACAACATCATACCCATGTTAAATTACATCCTACCTTATACAAAAAATAAATAAGGAAACACTCACAATAAGTTATCTTTTTTTAATTATTATACATTATATAGCAAGCTATGTTAAAATGTAACATGGAGGACAACTGAATTCTCAAAAAAACAAATAAATGTAAAGATTGAGAATGAACAACAATAATTTCAATAAAAGAACATTAATTCCATTAGGTTTAGTTTATCTTTCTGTTAAGTATAATTAAAATGATAAATAAAGATCATAAGTCATCCTATATTAAAAAATATACCATGAGGGGTCAAGAACAATGATATACCCATGTTAAACTATATCCTACCCTATACAAAAATAAATAAATAAATAAGGGGGTAGTCATAAGTACACTTTAAAGTACAATCACAATTTGATTCAATATTCCAAGGGAATCCCCTAATCAGTAATTCCTTGTAGCTCACTTAATTTATGATATACATATAAGAGCTTCTTAGCTTGAACTTATTTTTTTCTCCTTCACAATCAAAACCTTATGCTTTGGTGCGTCAAAAACATTATGCCTGAAATGAAAATTAATATCCATCACAAGTAAGCCATTCAAGCATTAATATACAATGTCCACAAAATTACTGAACATGAAACATACTTAAACATCCATGTGGCACTTAAAGTTGAAAAGAAATGGAAATTTGAGGGGAAATCAAAGGACATCAAACACATATTTAAAATTAATTTCAAGCTCAGTTTCATGTCTATCAAAAAAGAAAATGAGCACATAATAAATAGACAATGGCACTTTCACATAGATATGCACACACTTCCACATTTTAGATTTTTCTTTTGCTTTTAATCTCCGAGAGTGACATGCACCAAAACCAATAAGTATAAGTACTTTTTTAAAGTATGTGCATAAGATTGTGATGTTAGTCCTAAGACAATCACAATTAGCCCCTCATTTTAGGCAAAAGCTAATAATGGAAGAAAAATCATCTATACATATGGTGAGATTTTCATGCTGATATGAAGTGTAAAATAGAATTACTTAGAAGTAAGAAAATCAAATGAAATAAAAACTGATAAAATTTATATTGCAATTTCAGATATGTTACATTGTTTTTTTTATTTGGGATGAAATATCATGTGTTTTAATATCCAATTATTTATCAAGTTTGTGATTAAAAGCACGGAAAAACATAAATTTTAAGGTATAAAACATCAACTATACTTCTACTAGAATAGTCAACACCATAATTATTTTCAAGTTTTAAATATTGTTAAGTATTTTCTCAAAATAATTCACTTTAAGTGCCTTCTACTGAGGTAGTAGGCTATGCAAATAGATCATGTTGTAGATTTTGGTTCCATTAAGCAACACTTTCATGTTTGGCAGCTAAGTGAACAAAATATGATAAAATTTTAAATAACAAACTTCAATTCAAATATCACAACCTCTTAAAAGGACTACACTAGCTATGTTCTTCCTTTTTACAACACGTAGCATTCATAGGATGTGAAACTAGAATCTTAATTATTTCTTTGGACAACTCATTAACATCAACTACAATATGGCTTGCTTCTTTAAAATCATCTAAAGCTTCTACTTTTAAAAGTAAGTGGTTCCTGATATGTTTCCACTCAACTTTGGTCCTTTGACAACCACACCACATTTATGTTCTATTGCATACCTATGAGAAATATACCCCCTAAAATAAAAAAATAAAATAAGTTATTACTTTTATTGAACAACTCTACATTAACTTTTGAATTTTAATGTTTCAGTCACTCATTAATCAACCTAAGGGTTAAGAGAAAATAAAATATTAAACAAAATCCTTAAACTAGATAAAAAAAGAATAAAAACCAACCACATAAGACTCCCCACTCCAAAACAAAATTGAGTTTATTAATACATAGAACTATGTTGTTATTAGAAGATATGTTTGAAGAGGAAGATATGGAAAAGGATGCATCTGTCTATATAAAGTAATTGCATTCCATGAGAATTAAATGTAAAAAATAGCAATTCTAGGTATCACCATCAACAACAAATCAAAAGGATCGATTTTGGGCAGCGATTGTGGTAGGATAAAGCATTAGTTAGCAGTAGCAAAATTTAAATGTCAAGCATAAGTAGATCTAGCATTCAAACAGCAAAATGATAAGTATATATGTGAATGATGGATGACATGAGAAAGAGTAGCGATGGTGGAAGAAGGAGTAACAAGGCGGAAGGCAAGGAAGACAAGGGACAACTTCAAGAGAAGGATTGACAATGGAAGGTGGACCGGTCAAGAGCGAGAATGGATTTCTAATGCCATGCGTTAACGTGATAAAGAGTGAGGAAATATCCAGGCTAAAGGTACTAGGGCATTGCATTCATTTAAACTAATTGCTTTATAGATAAAATATTTAGCTTGGTTCTTAAATTTAATTTTGTCCTTGAGCATAATTTCTAGTCTAATCAGGTCTTTTTATCAATTTTCTCAAAAAATATTTCTTCTGTTAAAATATGAAAGACATTTTTAAGCAAATTTTATCTCAATAAAATAGTTACTTACTTTTAAACTTACACTATTTTTATATTTTTATTTTTATTTAATAGTGTGTTTTAGTGATTTATTTATTAAGAAATTTTTTTAAAAATAACGTCTTATATTTTTAAGGTGTTAGTTACTTTGAAAAGAAAAATACTTTATCAAATAATTTAAAGCGGTCGGTGGTTCTCAAAAATGTACCATTACCCTTTAATAAAATGTTAGTTTAAGGGCTGACCGGCGGAGTGAAGTCCCATGGATGATGGACCCATGCCCTTTCTCACTCTTCCTAACTCCAATTCTACAGAGAGAGGGAGAGAGAGACGACTCCCCGTGCGAGTGCGAGGGTTTGTTTGCATCCGATCCTTCGCCGAATTGGGGTTTCAAATCAAAAGCCCCTCCCTCTCTCTCTTTGTCGTATGTCGCAAGTCATGAGGTCATATACACATGAAATTGGGTTGCGTCTTTGCTAAAATCCAAACGCCGTTGGGAATCTAATAATCTCTCTCTCTTCAAAATGCGCCATTCCTCGTTTCTTTATGTCCTCCCTCTATCCGCCATGCATCTCTTTCTCTTCCTTCTTTTCTTTCCCCTCCCTGCTCCTTCCCTCTCTGTTATTTCCTCTTGATTCATGTTCTCCTTTCTTCTTTTCCATCGCTTCATGATCGTCCCCAATTCCCAAGTTTTTCTCTCCCACAAACATCTCTGCGACATGGAACGCTTCGACGTCTTGCTAAGATCTTCCCCTGATGAGACCGTGCCGGGCCCATCAGAAGACGCTGACCCTCATCAGAACCGCAACGACAAACGTCGACGTCCTTCCCTTCCTCTGAGGATCAAAATTCCCACGACATCGTCGTTCGAGGAAGAAGGCCGTGATGAGGGCTTCAAGACTCCGACGTCTGCCATTCACAAGATATCGGAGATCCCGCAGTGTCCGCCTGCACCGAGAAAGCCGAAATCATTTCCATCCAGGAAACGAAGAGCTTCGCGTCCGGTGATCCTGCTCGATCTGTCCAGAGAGATCGATTCTTTGTTCCCCGGATCCGTTGTGTTTGATTTTGGCGGTCAGATAAAGAAGGTCAAGAGCTGAATGTAATGAAATTTCCTAGACTATATACTACACGGGTGGTAGTATTCCCTGGATGGATTTGTAGAAAGTCCCATTTTTTATTAGATCTCCATGTATATCCTGTGGAATGCATCAGCCTGGTTATGGTTATGTACTTAATATATATATATATATATATATTGCCTATTTACTGATGCAGTTCCCATTTAGGGGCGAGTGAATGGAACAGAGTGAGATGTGGAATATCATGAGCATGAATCTGAGATTTTGAGGAGGGAAGGGAAAGTACAATGATGTGATGTATAGAGGTGAGTGAAGAAGTGGGATGCATAGGATTCGGGGTTCGAAGGGGTGGCGTTGATGCATTGACTTTGAGGAGAGAAATGAAAGTGAGCATCATTTTGACTTTGCAGGAGGGGCAGGGAACTAATCGGGTCTTAATTAGCATCGTTTTCTGGCCGGGCAGATGCAGGTGCGAACTGCAAAAACCCAGGCCGTGAGATATTCCTTTTGGATGACTGACACTCACTACAAACAGTACTGTCATCTTAAGATATTCCAATATCACTCACTTCGAGGCTGTCATATTTACCACGCTCTTATTCCTTTTTTTTTTTTCCCCATTCTCCCATCAAAATTATCAACATTTAACATGATATGGAAATAGTTTGCAGTAATAATTTAAAATCTCATGGTGTATTATCTTATAGAAAAATATTGATTGAAATTTTCTTATAATTAAAAAAAATTAATTCATAAATCAATCACGTCTTAAAAATATAAATGGTTTATTTCTTTAAATAAATTTTTAAAAACTTAAATGACACAATCCTAATTGATTTAATATTTCAAATTGATGGATCATATTTTTAATGGGTATATTTTATTCTTATTTAAAATTAAGCAAGATAAACTAATTTTTTAAAATTTAAATTTAATTTTAAAATAAAATAAACTAATTTCTTAAACTTAAAAAAGAATATTAATTAAACTAGTTGAACTTATGAGCCTAAGTAGCTCAGGTTAAGTCTAATATATTAATAGTCTTTTTTAGATCTTTTAAAACTTCATTTGCCTTTAGAACGCCTTAATCGTATAACATATTTTTAATTAATGAATTCAAGGTTTCTTTCATTCTTTTAACTTTAAATCTAATCATTAGTCCTTTAATGCCTTGTAATGTATTGAAGGGTACTAAATGTTAGATTCTAACTCATCCCTTAATTTTCATAACAACATTACCATATTTGCACATAGCACTCCACGTCTCCACGTTCCTCCATCTTCCAGACAATATTTTCTAAATAATTTGGACCCATTGTGGCTTGGTTTTTTTTTTTTTTGGGTGTAGAGTTAACATCCATACAGGTTTTAATTTTTGTAGAGATTAATTACTGTATCGTGTGCATATCTAATGTTTGAGAACGAAGTAATCAAACCATGGGAATTATGTATTTTTATAAATATAAAATTACACTGCTTAAACCAGTTACTTTATGAAGGGAAAAGGAACCACCGGATCTCAGCTTTCTAATGAAATAAAAATCCAGTGGCTGAACGTTGAATCAAGAGCTCGACGCTGCAAGATATCTCCAAAAGGTTTCGGCCCAGGTATGCCATGGTCTGGTCAAAGTGGTCAGTCCAATTGGTGTGTTCTACCATTAGGGCACTCAATAAAGCACCTATGTTAAGATCACCCTTTTCAATCAATATAATAACACAAAACACAAATAAATTTCTCAAGAAAATTACATGTATTAGTCTCTACTAATGAAATGAAGCACATCTCTGGAAAGTCAAAGTTGTATAACAGGGAAATTAACAAGAAGAAGAGATATCGCAGAAGAGGAAGAAATATTCAGGAAGAAGGGAAGGAGACTTGGAGGAAACAAGCTTCAACAAAATTGTTTGATGCCTATCCGCGGGTTTTCTCCATCCTTTTACTGCCAGATTCATGCCCTAACTTCCACTATCTTCAAGCCCATTGAAATAAGTTTTGGGCCCAATATATCTATTGGACCCATCCATAACAAAATCAAATCAATTATGAGCAGAAGTAAGATGGCCCATTTTTTTTTTTTTTTGAGAGAAACTTTTCTCTTACGAGTTTGAAGGGTAAGTGCACTTGGTGCACTACCTCAGTGACAAAGTGATCCCCTTGTATAGAGGAGATGGCAGGTTAAATTCTCCATAGGGCTAGTAGGTAAATGCTTTTTACCTTGCAAAGCACAACCTTGGACAGGGGACCGAAGTGGCTGTTGATGGTGTGAGCATCAGAGACATTTGGGGCCAAACCCTGACTTCATGGTTTCATTAATAATAGCTTGTGTATCTAATTTCCACCACTCTATGATTTCATTAATAAGAGCTTATGTATCTAATTTGCACCATTCACCTGACGCAAATTAAGGTAAAATGAGATTTATGAGTTGTGATTTCCGTCCGTTTGACCATTGAGCAGGGAAAAAAGGAAAAGGTGGTAGAACTAACCCAATCAGATAATTTGTTGTTCCATGCGGGGTTTTGGAAAAGGGTAAGGAACCCCAAGCTTAGTTTTTTTTTAATAGCCCTAAGCTTAGTTAGGCATGGTGTCTGTGGCTCCATTGACAGTGGCCCTGAGCCAGAGGATGTGTGCATGCCCAAATAGTGCACCTCTCTGGCCGGTGAGGGTAAAGTGGTACACATAAACTTGGCCTGGTTGATTTAGGCACTGGGTTACTTATGCTGGCCCATCAGCCCAGCCCGTCCTCAACAATCTGACACTATGCCTAAAACCAAAATTTTTTTAAAATCTTGAAAATTCTTAATTTCTGAAGTTAGTTTGATTTATAAAAAAACTATAATCCAAATCAATCATGAAGATGTTGATAAGATCTGTGACTAATATGTTTGCATATAGAGAGAATTACTTTCGGTTGTCATTTTCTTCTCTTGAGATCAGTTATCAATGAATCTAAAAGTAATTAATTATCGTTAGTAGAGTTTATGTGTAATTCTCCCTTTCATATATCTACTTTTATTAGTTTTCGTGTGAAAAAATTCTGTAGATAGGATAATCTAATTTTTTTGATTAGAAAATTTAATAAAAATATTAAAATATTGATTTTTTTTACTTTGACTAGCAAAAGATTGATGTTGAATCAGTAATTCAAGTAGCCCTATCTGACCACCTTAACCAGAACAGCACCACCTTCCTTAGCATAGATGGCAAGACCAGGTTACTGTCCGTTGAACTGTTGAAGAATACTATGGGCCTGGTTCAATCAAACGAACATGTCATGTAGACATTTACTAATGTGCTTTGCTACCGTTCATGCCTTGGAAATAAGGCAGGACTAGCAAATGTGGCTTACAGAGATAAACGTGGACAAATAGTTTATGATAATAAATAACAAAATACAGCTAAAATTATGAAATAGGTGTAGGTACAAGACCCACAAATGATAAATGTGAAAACAAATCTCACAAAAATTAAACTAATTAGTCATTAATCATAATACTATGGACTAATAAAATATTATTAGCAATCAGTGTTATGCATATAGTTTTCTTTTAAAATTAACTTTTAAACATACATAAAAATTTTCATAACTAACATTTTATAATTTCATTAACAAATTCCATGCATGACTTTATCATTCATTTGAACTTGTGTAAATACTTTATTGATTCAACATAATATACTTCATCTGGTCCTATTTATAGGGCGGAGAGAGAGAAATTTTTTGGTCCTATTTATAAGTCATGTCATTAAATTTTATCATAAATTTTTTTTACCCTCCATTAAATGTTAGAGAGAAAAAATATATTATTGAAATGTGTTTATTTAATAGGGACAAAGTTGAAAACTTATTAATTTTTAAGATAAAGTTAATAAATTTTAATGTTTTCCTTGATACTAGTGAAATATATTGAAAGTGGCTTATAAATAGGATCAGGGGAGTAATTCCACATGACAAATTGATCAATTAAATCAAAATTATCCAATAAAGGAAACATTCCTCGCTAAATTTGGTTTACTAACAACAAAACAATAAAAAATGGCATTAATAAATTTTTATAAAGAAAATTTTTTTGGTAAATTAATCGAGACGCTACTCACTTATCTAAGCTTAAAATAATAATTTGTTTATTCTAAAGTATATCTCTCTCAATCTCCCCTAGCTACTCTATTACCTAGACCAAAAAAAAAAAAAACCAAACAAACAACTTCTTTAATGTTGACTACTTCATACAGCTCCAATAAACATTCATTTCCTCCACAATTCTTTCCAATACACAAAGTTATAATATTCCACTAAAACATACTTTAAATAAATAATACATTTATTTACATATGCACTAATCTCTTCCCAACATCTAATAACTTGAATCCATAGCATTTATTTTAATATATTTGAAGGTTTAAATAAATACAATAAGCTACAGGTCAAAAAGAAATAATTAAATAAACAATCTTCATAAATCTTATATCACCTTCCAACACTTACATCCCAACTTGCAATGGAAAAATTGAATAACTTCTATACTAAAATGTAAATGACTCATTACCTATACTTAGTTGTTCAATTAAATCAAAATGTAATTTCTCCTCCAACATTTCATCAAACACTTTATGTGCATTCTAAAATCAAATCTTACACAAATACCAAAATTTATAAATCGTCAACCATACAACTTTCAAGCATCAACATGCTCTTAAAAAAATTTTTTGGATTCAATTTCATAACAATATTCAACTTGGTATGAGAGCAAAACATAGTTTTGATTGCAAATTTTAGTCTTTAATACATTGAATATATTTAACTACTCCATTTCAACCCTTCTACATATTTTAACAAACATCTTGTGGGCACCAATGTTTAAACAAATACCTAACTTCTTCATCTTCAAAATTCCAACCAATGTTTCCCTTATTGAAACTTGAATTTTTCAAGTTTCCTAAATCTCCTCTCTTCAACACAAGCCAAATTCCCATCAAACAAGTAAGCTTAAAGAAAAATTCAAACACAACATCTACGTCTTATTTTCATAGGCTAAAATTTTTAGCTTGATTTAAAGGCCCCTTTTCTGTCAAACACCCATAGCAACATCATCAACAATAAAAAAAATAAAAATACAACACAGCATCTACCTCTTATTCTCATAGGCTAAAAATTTTAGCTTGATTTAAAGGCCCCTTCTCTCTCTCTCTCTCTCTCACACACACACACAATTTCAAGCCTCCCTTAAACTAGAACAATGTTATGAGTAGGGAAGAGGAAAAAAGAGTGAGTTCCACACACCAACACCTAAACGGTGTAACATTCTAGAAATTTAAACCTTAATTAACTAAGTTTAATTAGAATAATTAAGTTTATTAATATGGTGTGTGGTCAGAGGATTCTAAAATGTGCACTTGATTATAATTTTAACTCTAAATTCAGGTCTGATGAAGTCAGGCTACCTGTGCATCAAAAGGTGAGAAAAGCTAAAGTGGGAGCCTCTGTGCACATGATATGGCATGTAGCATGTTCGCTATGGTGAACAAAGGGTAAGCAACAGAGGATAGACTTTTTTGTGTCATGTGTCATAACGTGTGGTGCTTTCATCGCGGTGCATGGCCAATTTTTTTGATAAATGACTATATCAGAACTCAAAAAATTAGAAAGAAGAGGAAGGAGAAAATAAAAGATTTGAGGGTTCTTTACTAGGGCTTAAGGACTTGGATTTTTGGGAGCATTGTGGAGCTTTTAATCACCCAAGGTATGGTTTCAAAACCCTTTTCCTTCCTTTTTCTTCCATTTTAATGAAGATTGATGTTGAGGTTTGAGATGGAATGATGATTTTTAGTCTATATGAACTATGGGTTTGAACCCATTGACTTTAATAGAGTCAATATGAGTTGTTTGTATAATTTAAATCTAGTATTAATGGTGTTATGAGTCATTGGTTGGTAGAGACCATTAATATCTAAAAATTTACATTTATAAAGGTTGTTGGAAGTGTTCAATGGCTATTAACAGTGAATGTTGACTCATTAATGATAAGGTGGGTTATTAAAATTCGGTAAACCCATTGTGTATAATTGAGAATGAGTTTATAATTTTGAAAAAAATATGGAGTTTGAATATTGAAAATTACCTAAATATGGGGTAATGATGTTATTCTTGTGAATTAATTGTAGATTAACTAATTTATTAACATTCAAGCTTGAGAAGAAGCTTTGAAAATTTATGTTTTAAAGAGTAAACCTTTAACCTCTTAAAGGTTTGAGGTAATCAGGAAAAAATCTAGTTTGTATAGTTATATGTTAATTAATTATTTTGTTGACTAAAATTATTTGGAACTTGTTGGTTGTTTGTGGTATCAATGATGTAAATTTTGATAATGTGTTGTAATATATGTGTAATATTTCGTGGATGATTGTTAATGATATGCATGTTTACACTTATGTGACCAATAAGAATGAGTGAGAGCATGTTATTATGAAAATGATGAATATGTGATTTTTTTCCTGTAAAGTATAGTGGAAAAAGAAAATTATATGAACATGATATAATGTGATTAATATTATTGAATGGCATACAACTTGTTAGTATATGCATAACATGATCATTAAGGTAGGAGTTCGCCCATAGGGAGAGGAGTAAATTGGTAAATTTATATGGTAATGGTGGCTTACCATTAAAATAAAAAACTAGCCTTGGCATTGACCATTAGAATCGAGAGGTGGCCATTGTCTTATGATTGTTTTAGAACTGTCTCACTTGTTCTTCAAGGAACTCGAACCTAACTAGTCTCCACCGATTCATAAGAAGGCTAGATTAGGGATACGACACTTTATGTTTGTTAGTATTGAAAAAAACCATGGATCATGGGTAGGTGGGTTTGCCCTAGCCTAATAGCTCTTCATGAGTGAAAGGTTAAGTTAATTCAAATGAGGATGTAGCCATGGGATAGCCATTAATTTCATATTGGAGGGATCAGGAGGGTATAAGATTAGCATTGATCATGCATAGTCCATTTCTGACTACATGGTTATTATTATTATGGTTTGATATGTTTTAATTAAGGAAACATGGTTGTTATTTTTACGACCTCGTGTTGTGCATAATGGAGATATATCTGATGATATGTGTTGCATATGGTTGTTCTTTTTTCTAGTTGAGGCTATATTTGACATATGTGCATATGATTATTGAGTTTATTACCATTTACATTCATAATTAATTGATATATAGGCAAGATTAACCTTAGTTATTGAGTGATTGTACTCACTCCTCATTCTTTAATAATCGAACAAGGAACGAGAAAAATGTTTGAAAGCCTAGGATTATGTGTTAATCTTATTGGCAGGCCTCTTTGCTCAATTATGTGTATTTTAATTGTTATTGCCAACTAGGACTTCATATGCTTGTTTTTAAACCACTTGCACCACTAGTTGATGTATCTTGTGTATTTTGTGCTTTGAGTTATTTCTATATAATTGTAAAACTTACATTGGGCTAAAATATTAGTGCAAGTAGGACATTGTGTAATTAGTTTGATATGGATAGATGTTTGATGGTTATATGCAAAATTGACTCCCCCTTGTATTTTTGTGAATTAAGGCGTTGAATGTTGAGTTTATCCATTGAATGTGGTCCAAAAGTTAGTATAGACTTTTGGTACATGTGTTGTGATTTAGGCACTCTAGTTGTGTGTTATTGTAAAAAATGAGTAAGTATTGAAAAGAATGTTTAGCTTCTGATAGAAAAATAATTTGATTGTAAAACTTGTGCTACTAACTAGAACTAAAAGAAAGTTCTCAGTAGACTTAGACAAAGATTTAAGATGCATTGAAAATTTATCCCAAGTATTGTCAGTTTGACATCAAAATACTATCAAACTCGTGTAGACCCTTCACCATAGTGCATGGCACAGAGACTAATGAGTCATGGTGCATTTGCAATGAGTTGCGATGCATCATACTGTTTTGAAAATTAATATTTTCTTACTTCTTTTGTAAATGCAACCTTATTTTGAAATCCATGTTTTCACATGTGTTTGAGACTCTGATTTGGGAATGATAGAAGTATGTAGTAGTATTTGATAATAAAAACTTGCAATCCTCATTTGTGATATTTTACAAACTTGATAATTACCATAGATTTGGGAGATTGGGGTAGATTAGTGAGGGTAACTTTACTAGTCTATCTCGGTCGTTACAAATGGCATCAGTTAAAAATAGGAAAAACTTACAGCATTGAGAAATTGAAGAGAGGAAGAGGAGAAGGAACCGACAGTGAAGCATAATAGGGAGGACAATGGATTGTACCTTGATCAAACCTATGTGATGATGAGCTCACAACTCCACTCCTACATCAGCGACTAACTGTGAAAAAGAAGGAAGGAGAAGACAGAGATGGTAGAGGTCTTGAGTGAGAAGCTTCTCTCAATTTCTAAATGAGTTGAAGAAATAAGGATAAAGAATGAAAAAAAAAATCATATGCGTGTGCTTTGATTTGATCTCTCACATTTCTTCTTCTTTTAAAAGAAAGGTTTTATAGTAATTTCACTAGAATGAAGTAAAAATAAAATTTCTCTTTATGCTCTCAAAGGATTCAAACTTAGGATATGTGTATACACTTTCACTACCAGTTAACTCTTGTTGAAACTATCCCAAGATAAAAATATATATATATGCACTTAAGTTATCAACTCATAATTATTTATTTATTTATATTTTTGAGTCATTACACATTTGTCAATTTTGGCTACATTGAGGCATAGCTAGAATGAGACAATAAAATATTACTTGAAACAATGCTATTGCATGTCCAAACAGTTGGGGCATTCCATATATAGAGGAAGTAACCAAGCGATGGCTAGCAAAGTTTAGTTGGATGAGAAAATTTTGACTATGCCTTAACTAACATATTTCTATGTTGTAAAGAATAGAGAGTTTTAAAGTAGGCCTCATCTTCAAGTGTTTGGGCATGCGATAGTGTTATTTCAAGTAGTTATTGTTAACAAATGATCTATAAAATGATCTATAATTAAGATTGAAAATCCATGAGTATGAAAGCAATTGAGAGTCCTTTTTCTATTGATATTACATCTTGATAACAACATTCTGTAGTCCTTATAAATTACAAGCGACATGCAATAACTCAAAAATTTAAATAAATAAATATTTATAAGTTGATAACTTAAGCTTAGTTGGAGACAAAGTCTGAGCTTTGGGTTGGTGAAGTAAAGTTATGGAAAGATTCTCAGGTAGGTTTAATCATCCATTTATGAGAAATGAGATTTTTCAGATAGAGACGCCGTTTTATATTATACAAATATTCCTAGCATTATGGTTTCTCCATTTTCCATGGCAATTAAATTTCACATTTAACATATCATATTTATTTTTTTTATTGAATTAAAGTGAAATCCTTATATTTTAAGGACAATAATATACTATATCATTATATCAATTTCAATATATTGTAAAAAAGTAGAAGGTTCATAAGGAATAGTTAAGGTCTATTTTGTGGCAAACAAGTTGAGGTGGATTTTGCTACTTCCTCCATTTTTTATTTATAGAACAATCTTACTTTATACTTTTTTAAAAACTAAATAATTTAATTTATTTCTTTAAAATTGCTTTTAATTAAATACTATGCCTCTTACACACTTTCTTTGTTAATTAAATCAAATTTAAAACTAATGACTTCTCTTTTTTTTATATGATCAGTGTCTTTTTAAATTTTAGTAACAAAATATGTGAATATATCATTATATTGTAAAAAATTTAGAAAACTAATATGAATAGTTAAGCTCAATAATAGCCCATGCTTAGATTGGATTGGGGTTCCACTTCCCCATACTTAAATTAAAATGTGGCTTTAAGTTTTCAGGTGAAACTGATGAATTTGGATCTTTTAAATGTTGGTATCTGATAGAAGCTCAACTCAATTTTCATTTTTGAGACTTTTCTTTGGATACTCTATAGACATGTATACTTTAGTTTAGATATTTCTTCTCCAAGTATTAACTCATTTTTTGTAAAAATAATTATAATAATGTCTAACATATCGATGAAATATGAGTGTAATTTAATTAATTTTATTTATAATTATTTCATTAGAATTGTTTGAATAAGAATATTGAATATCCATTACATTATTTAGGAATGAAATTATTTTATTAGAATTATTTGAATAAAAATATTGAATATCCATTACATTATTTAGGGTTTGTTAGATTTAATTTAGTATCTAGGGTTTTATATTATCTTATTTAGTATTTATAATTTATTTAATAAAATAAAATATTTAGACTAGTCTGATATCATATTGTCATCTTTTAGATTATGATTTAATTTAAGTTTAAAATTATTATTATTATTTCTATGACTATATAAATAATCATATAGTTTTGAGTATTGAAAAATAAAAACTTATTTTTTTCCGACCTCATTTCTCCCTTATCCTTTCTCTTTCTCTCCTTTCCACTCTTCCCTTTCCTGTTCTACAGGACATATCCTCAACTTAGTTCAATCTTTCTTTGCGTGAAGAAATGACATGCTTGAGGTGCATAACCGGCCTTCAAAATTTAGTCACAATTAACTTGCAATGTTGACTTATGAAAGTTAAAGCCCATTTGTAGTACAGTCGGGAATATGATTATAGGTTTTTCCTGACCTGAATCAGATAACCCGTGAATTATATAGGCTAACTCTGATGAGTTAGGGTTGGCCCATTTAACCCACATTATTTTTCAAGAAAATAAAAAATAAAGGAAAAAAAGATAATATGGTAGATTTGTGATGTTTAATAAATTGATGGCATGGCTTGACTAGTTCAATTCATATATTTTATACAAATTAAAAAAAATAATGAAGTAGTATTGTATTGGAACTCATCATCATTTTCATTTGGGTGTATTTTTTAAAATTTATAAAAATAAATTAAAAATAAAATAAAATGGGTTGACAAATTAGCCCATTTAACCCCTTTAGTCCTCAAAGGTTGGGTTGAAATTTTTTTAATCCATATGAAAATGAGTTGAATCCAACTTAATCCATATTTTTCTTAATACACATAGGCCAATCTATATGATTTGGATTAGCCCATGTTTCCATCTCCAATGCACATCTTGTAGGAGTTAAGAGAGTCAAAGATAAGCAGTTCCTCATATCCAACTACTGCGGCAGAAATCCTTGTTATCAAGACAGGATTAGAAAGTTGGTGAACTCCATAACTTTAGAAAATTCCAACTGTTTTCTGATTCTCTAGAAGCCTTAAACTGTTTATTTTGAGAATATAGCCCTGATCATCCTTTAAGGATTGAGATTACTAAAACCAGAGAATTTTTCTTTCTTAATTGGGAAATCGAGATCTTCCATGCTACTTGAGAGGCTCTACAAAGTGCAAATGTGCTTGCGAAGGAGGCACACAATGGTCCCTTTGAAACAATAGTTTTACCCATAATTCTTACTAGTTGTGTGGGTTTCGTTCATGATGATATGCAGCAGTTTGTGCTCGTCTCTACCTTTAGGGCCTAACTCTTCTAGTTTTTTTTTTCTCTCTCTAATCATTTGTAATTTTCAAGCCTTGACTTGCCATCTTATTCCAAAAAAAAAAAAGGTAAGCAATTCCTGGTACCAAGACAGCACACATACATAGTAACAAGCCAGGGAGATATATTTTTGTAGAAATTATATTTAGGAAGACTCTTACTTAAAGTTCCAAGAACAAAATTTTACATTTAGAACTCAACATAATCTAAAAGCTCTTTGTAAGCCCAAGGGCATTAAATGAAAATATGTTTTAACAATAAAAAATTTACCCACCTTCTCTTTCTCCATGTATGCACAACACAATATTCATAAATTCTCAATACAATATCTTCTAATATATAATTGGTCTAGCATAAATGGTTTAATTTGAAATGTACAAGTTATGCAGGATAAAAGAACAACAGATGTTCATAAATGCACAACACAATGCCTATAAAATTTCAACACAATGTATTGCAATTGACAATCAAATGGCTAAGGGCAAATATGATTTGTTTATCAAAATATATTTTTACTTAAGACCCTTGGCTTGTATGGAGTTTTCAAATTGTATTAAGCTATAATTGTAAAATTTTGTAATATAGAGATGGTAAGTGAGCTTTTTCCTTAAATTTAAGAAGAGAGTGAACAGTGAAGAGATGGAAGCTCCATTCACCGCCCATGCCAATGATCCATCAAACTGTATTGTCTGTGCGAAGAAATGACCCTTCCTTGAGTGGTATCTGACACATGAGGCGCCCGTCTGCTCACAAAATTTCAACCACTGCATCGCCATCACTGCCCTCCCTGTTCTTTGGATTTTTACTCATCGGTGGGTCTCTCCCAATTACTCTCTCTGCGTGGGTCTTCTTTTAATCACTTCTTTGTTATTTCCTCTCATCCTTTTCCTCTCCTCTCTGTCTTCTAGGACCTTGGATCCTTCTCAACTGCGTGAACCGTCTTTCCCTGCTATTGATTTGACGATAGGCTTAAGGCCAGCCTTTGGTATTTTTACAGTTTACTCCCACTGAATTCTATGATTGGGTTAGCTAAAGACCCCAATAATTGGCAGGTCAACGTCATCCAACACTTCACTTGCACTGCTTCTCCACCGTCTTCCACGACATCATCGTCGTCAGATACAGACTGATCAGAAGTCCGTAAATATATAGTAACAACAGGACAGGCATTTGAGGTAAAAATAATTCCCCCCTCTGGGTCTGAAAATTCCTGTACCCGCGTCCAAGGACGCAATAATTTGCCTGTTGTTGTTGGCCGTGAAGCAATTTAATTTGCAAATACTGAGAAAGGTCATGTGATATTCTGATCCGAGTCCACTGCAGAATATACCTCCAATTTCGTCTGTCGGAAGTTGTCTTTTATAGCTAATGCAGATGGTTCTTTTGCATCGGCATTTAATAATATTTGCTTCAGTTCCAAAACACCGTTCAATTTTCCAAGATGCATGGTTTGGTGTCCAAGGCGGGGCAGCGAGCAGAAATTTTATAATGAAATTACTGGGTGGTGCGTGGAAGAGCCTGAAGATGAAGGCTCGAAGAGAAGCAGAAATATGGTGCAGCTAATTAATAAATTAAGAAAGCTGCTAAATTAAACATAACAGAAGGGACCCAATTTATTAATTATGGAAAGTCTTGCTTGCTGTAGTGTTGATGGGCCTTGGCATTGGCATATGAGTGAGACTCAATTATCTGTCAAGGGCTCCATCGGCCATCAGTGCATATCAGAAAAAGAGAAGAGGGGACTTGAAGTTGCAGAGCCTATATACATGCATGTGTTATGTTTTTGTATGTAATATTCGTAACCAAGTATCCTTAGAATCTCACTTTCACAATGCAGATGCCATATCACTTATCACTTTCACAACCTACTTTTCCTTTTCTTATTACCATCAAAACCTAGACACTCTCCCAAGCGCCTCTATTATTTAATTCATAAAGTTGATCAAAGACCGTACCCTTTCACTATTTTGTAATATACTCTCTCCATTTAAAAATATAAAATATCTTAAATTAAATCTCACTTTTCAATTGAATAGTAGTTACTTATTTTCAAACTAACTTATCTTTACATATTTATCCATATTAAATATCCTATAATAAATATAAAGTCACTATTAATGGGGACACTTTTAGAAAAAAAGATAATGATTACATCTTAAAAAATTAAAAATGCTTTACATTTTTTAACATTTAATTTTTTAAAAAATATTTTACATTTTTGAACGAAGAGAATCATCTATATTCTTTATTATTATTATTTAACAATTCAAGACTTTTAAACTAGTTTATCAATAGGTTATTAGTTCAACAAAAGATATGTTTAACCTGTCATCCGAGACAACAAACGGGGCTTTTTCCTTTTGTTCCATTTTTTTACATGAACATGACAAATCAAAGAGCAAATAACAGAAAAAATTTTATATGGATTTGAAGAAGAAGAAAGCAAATCAAGAATAATAAGAAATCCATTTCAACTGTGAAGATGGTTTTAATACTCATCATGTGAGGAGCACCTAATCTAGACTGTTTAGATTTTTAATTTGAACAGTTTAAATTTTTTAATTTTATTTTATATTTAATAAAATAAAAATTATAAATTTTAATAAATTTATTCTCTCATTAATCTAAATAATATAGATTTAATTTAAATAATAAATTTAATATTAAATATTTTATAATTTTAATAAATTAACTATCCAGATGTATTCTGCATAATTTAGATTAAAAATTTTTAAATTATAAATTTTTAGAAATTCAGTTTGAAGATTATCTTTATCTTTATTTTTTTAATATTATATTTACTAAAATAAAAATTTAAAAAGTAATTTAATTTTAAATTTAACTGTTCCAAAATATATCTGAATAGTTAATTTACAAAAATTATAAAAATATTTAACACACATTTAGAAGTCTAATAATAAAATTTAAATCTTAGTTAAACATAATTCATTTTTTATAAATACACAAATATAATAATAATAGAAAAATAAAAAATATCAGGAATTTTATTATATACACTGATATTTATTAAATTATATTAAATTAATTTTAGAATAAATTAACATTAATAATAATATAATGTGTGTAGGATCAGATGAACAGATCATTGACTTCAAACATGTGTTCCACCAAAGAAAATAATAATACTAATAATATAATAGGGCTTGAAGGGCTACCTAAGCCAGAGTCTTTTTTTACAGGGTTTATCAGGATCAAGTCTTCAAGTCCGATTACTTTAAAAAAAATTATTTTTAAAGCTCAAATTTTTATTTAAACAGGGCCTCCAAGCTTGGCCCTTATTTTCGGCTTTAGAGATTGATGATAAATTAGATTTATTAAAATTTAAAATTTTTATTTTATTAAATATAAAATAAAATATAAAAACAACATATGAAAATCTCAACGGTCCAAGTTAAAATTCTGAAGGGCTGAGAGAGGGCAAATTTTTTCAAGGGACACCATAGACACATAGCTGGAGCTTTTCAGACGGTTTTTCGAAATTAACGTCCGATCACAAAACTTTCGAGACATGTCTTTGAAAAAGAAAAAGAAAAAAAGGGAGAAAAAATCGGGAAGGGAGAAAAAAGCGGGGAATAGTGGGTTTTGCTTTGTGGCTATGTAAGTATGCATTGGAGAGGGAGATGTAATTAAGGTGATTGTTCCCCGAATCAGAGGTGACATGATTCCATTTTTTGTCCACAAAGAAACTGACACTCACCTGATGGATTAGTTCATGCTGTCCGCTTGCGAAATTGGAAATGATGCCAATAAATAGGAAATATGTTACCTGTGGCCGTTAAAAAATGTGTATGTTCACTACAGTAATTTTGAAGATATTTTCATTTTTATTCTAATTCTGGTGGTGGTGTTTTTATTCATTTAAATTAGATGTCATCTTCTCATTTCCTTATGAACGGATAAACTAATTTATCTTCACCCACTACTCTCCCTTGGCAATGGCGTGTGTGTTGCCACGTACCAAATTTATATATTTATCATTTCCTCTCCTGGATCAAGAGGCAGGTCTACTCACAATGCAAAGGGTTACGCAAGCCTCGCTCTAACGCTGGTCATCATCAAAAATTACAGGCAGACCTGAGGAATGCCTTTGCCAAAAATCAGCGCATGGATTTTTGTATCTGAACATCAACAGCTTAAAAAAGGTCTTCTTACTAGCACTGTCATGGCGGAAAACGGGGAAAAGAGTGGAAGAGAGCTCAACCTTCTCCTTCTTCCATGTTTAGTGACAAACTAGACAATAAAATTGTAATTAGAAATGAGTTATACTTATGAATAGAGTGCAATTGATTTTGTGTGGTAAATTTATGATTGCCCATGAAATTAAATTAAAATATAGAAAATTATTGCAATGACCAGAATAGTTACAATATTGCTGAATGAGAAAAAAAGGAGATGATGATTGCGGCGTTGGGGGATTCAATTTGAATGAATGTTGAATACAAGAATCACAATAATGTTCGGCTTTGCGTACTATATGCAGAGCAAGCAGCCTCCCCATTCCTCTGACTCGTTCTCTTATCTACCCCACAGACAATATTTTTCCACGCCACTTGTCGGCAGCAAGCATCCTTTTTTTTTAATATTTAATTCATGAAGAATAATTGGAATGTAAATAGACGCGATGATGGATGAGTTACGTGACCCTAAAAGATTACACTATCAAGATGGTGAGGGCACCCGTGAATGAACGAGAACGTAATTGAATATATGGTTGAGACGTAGCCCTCAAAGAACAGGTCAAACACTACCTCATCTGCTCGGACTGGACCCATCCTCCGCTCGTCCTTGCATTTATACTTCCACAAGTCCATCATTCCACCCCCATTTCTCACTCAACTTAATCGTATGCCTCATCATGCAAACAACTGTTTCTTACTTTTTTCTTTTTTTATCCCTTTCGGATTAGTGATGTTTTAAAACATATTTCAAATCCCCTGCTTCGCTTGCCTGTCCCTTTCTTCAGTCCCCCTTCACCTGTTAGAAAGCTTCCTACCCAACCCTGGTTGGTACAAATTGGTACATCAAACACGAGATTTGAGTTTTATAGCAATAAGGCTAAATACATCCATTGGCTCATTGATATTTCAACGTGTCAGCATTCATCAGATCGTCTGACTTTGTCTGGATCCCTGTGAGTTTGATTTTGTGTTATAAAAATCTCATGGGAAAGCACAAAACTACTCAACCGAGGGAGACATGATCACATGCCGAGCAACAGCAAGCCAGTTCTTTCTCTACCGTATTTTATTCCTCAATCTGGTACAATAGATAAATTTAAAGCACCTTCATTATACATTTCAGAAGGGCAATCATCCTCTCCTTCATGAAAATATAAAAATGTTCGGTGGGGAAAGAAGATCAAACTACATCCTATGTACCCTAGTGACCCTGACTCTTCCCCGAGAAGACTGCTCTGACATCCTCAAAATGAAGCCGACACCAAAATAATCTTCCATTCTACTTTCGAGAAAAAGAATTACTCACTTTACACAATTTACGTACATCATAGATTATAGACGCCCTTAATCATCCGGGCAGACGATGCTTCTTCATTCTCGAGTAATAATATTACATGACAAGCCCCCACAGCCACACTTAACATGCAATTGCAACTTCAACTCACTTTGCTTATTTCCCAAAACTACTTAGTATATGGATTAAGATGCGCTTTGCTTCTCCATTAATTCTCCTTCAACTTTTTGTTTACGCTTGCCTCTTAAGCAGATTACTTTACCTTGTCCATATGAAATTACTAACCACCACGAGCAGGAGCCATCGCTCACTCTTTATCAACCCACTCATTTTCTGCAGCAATCCTTCCAGAACTCCGTCCGCTCATCTTTCCGAATGATAGTCCCTTGAAGCTGTTGCTGCCTCCTTCATTCAAGTTTCGGGCTTTCTTTGACTTGCTTAACTTTGAAGAACTCACATCCCCAGCTTCTAAATCTGTGTCGTCGTGACTCTCGATCTTCACAGCCACCAATCTAGCTATGGTGCTTCGGCAAAATGGACATACTGGTGGAGTGAGGCAAGTAGTGACAGGGTTAGGCTTGTTGTGGCAACAGAGGGCTAAAGTGCACTGCGCACACATCTGGTGGCCACAGTCCTGGACTTCAATTGTGCAAACATGCTCAAAGCAGATGCAGCACAGTTCCGTCTCACTGGCCTGCATTAGCACAATGAATGAATAGTGATTCAAGTAAAAATCCTAATCACTATTCAATCTTTAAAATATAGACAAACGTCTTCTTATATTGGATTTGCATCAACATCATACGGAAGATGAATAGGTAAAAGTACAAAGGTCATCTGTTAAAGATAGGTTCTAACAAATCACTCGCAATTCGGAACATCAATCAAAATATAAAAGAGAAATAGAATCAACAAGTTTCATGCAATCATTCTCAGATTAAATATAATTGATCATAAGCATATTTTGGTCAAGTTCAATAGCATACACAAGAACTATCAACATGTTTTTCTAAATGGAGAGGGTGTCAAGTTACCGCGGAGATACTGTCATCTACCCAATCATCAGAATATGATGGGGATGGCAGAGAGTAAGCACTTCCTTTCAATATATTTTTCTCCCTTTCCCTGTTTGCATCCGTCAAGGCTCGTTCTAATAATGCTTTGGCATCTGGATTAAGTTCACTGATGAACTTCAAAGGTGAAGGCCAGACAAGAGGTTCAGCAGACGTAGGATTTAACAACGCTGCACATGCGCCATGCTTGTGTTTCAGAGCAACTAAATATGGTATCCGCCTGCATAATCACACCATACAACATGACGGCAGGTCCAGGGCACTATAGTTGGGAAGTAGATGGCTTGTGGAATGTTATAAATCTATTCCAAGTATGGATTCTTAGCAGTTCGTTAAATAATCAAAGTCGCTTCTAAACTTGTAAAGCGGGAAAATGTGAAATAAAACCACCAGAGGATTCAGAGGGCCCATCAAAATTAGTAACAAAATTAACTTATCAGACTTTCCTAAAAGGACTTGCAATTCAATTAATAATATTACCATGACAATAAGTAGATGCCTGATCCAATAAGCTGCATAAAATTAATCGACCAGAGTTTGAAGTTTGAACATGCCACGAAGTCTCACGCACTATGAGATCTAGATCTCTAAACGATGAGAAATTGTATTGAGAAACTATACTATACCCTGAAGCATCCCGTTGAAGACGATCTGCTCCCCATGCCAAGAGTTCACGGATGCAGTCCATAGATCCCCCTCTGGCAGCTAAATGTAGAGGAGTGCTCCCAGGACAGCTGCAAGTGGCGATTCATTAATGCACAAACCTTATCAGATTGAAATTCAAATTCAAAATTATTGTAAAGATCATTACCCATATCCACCTGTTGAAGCACAGACAAGAGCTCCATTGTCTAATAGAATACGCACACATTGAGGCCGTCTCTGACGGGCAGCCAAGTGCAACGGCGTCGCTCCTCTACCATCCCTGATATTCACAAACCGAGCAAATCCCCTGCAATCAATCCACTATAAGGCACAATCAGAAACTAACAACCTGAACGAATGCCACTGCATATTGATGCTAAAACAGAAAGCACCGACCAAGAAACAGCCACCGGACTAGATTGTGCCGCGGAAAGAATTCCTTCAAGGCAAGAAGAATGACCATAGTAGGCTGCGTAGTGCAGGCAGGTTCTACCGTAAAGCGAATCAAACTTCAATACCTAAGAAATTAACGAATAAAAAATATACTCAAACGTGATTGATTCATATTATAATGCTTAATGAATCAGGGGTTGGAACGAATAATTGGCAAAATCACCTACATTAGCTCCAACTTCAAGGAGTTTGTGCACACAGGCGATCTTTCCGTTCATTGCAGCCAACATGAGCGGAGTCTGGAGCATTTACAGTGGAATCAAAGATGAGCGCGGCAAAATTTGAAGAAAAAGGAATCTCATATTCATTTCCAAAAGATTAGGTGAAAATGGGAGCAATAGGCGCGTAGTTACCTGCTTCTGACGGTTCAAAACATCAGGATTAACAGATCCCTCTAACAGCATAGAAAGAATCTGCAACTCGCCCAAAAGACACACAGCCCATCAAATGAACACCAAGAAAATGTTAAGAATTAACACCTGTAATATGCCCATAAACGAAAATCCCAGAAATACCTACCACTTAATTACCAAATGTCCCCAAAAATCGAATTAGTTATCAAGAAAGACAAGGAAAACCAACCTCGATCTGGCCATTAGCAGCGGCTATATGAAGAGCTGAATGGCGATCGTAGACAGTGGTCTGGTGCAGGAGAGTTGGGTCTCTCTGCAAGAGATTTCTGACAGTGGTGATATCTCCATGCTGTACCGCAGTGAAGAGGCCATGTTCATGGCTCCCTGCGCAGCTCATGCCCTGACCCATCCCTTTCTCGCTCGGTATATCTTCTACCCCAGAGAGGTGCCACACCTCTCGCCAGTGCCACCTCCCCCAGAGAAGGTGGCTTCGATCGCTCAATGTTATAAATAAAGGTCACATTTAAGTTGGAAATGCGAGAGACCATGGGAGGCAGAGAGAGAACATCTAGAGAGAGAAGACAAGCCCCTGGACCTGCACGAAAATGAGAGAGAGCGCTAGCTGACCGTGTCAGTGATGAGCACCTACTAAGACTGACGTCGGGCAGCGGTCAGATTCCTCGCAGAGCTACGATCCACTGCCCCAGAAACCTAGCTGTTGCGATGCTGAGCTATTGGACCAATGACCAATCTACCTTGCCTTTGCTGTCAACGGTCCAGATTGTCTTGATTTTCAAGAAAAAATGGGTTTCGTCCAAAACAAATAAATAAAAAAAATAGGAGAAATTGTGTATGGTCCCATCCTTTTTTTTTTTAATAGAAAGCTACAGAAAATTTGTAGAGATAGACATATTAAATCATATCAGCATATGATCCCATCTCTTTGAGTGATCCATCTTTTTTGTTTTGTAAATCCACCATCCATTTTTGTTATTCTAGGCATTAAATAAAAGAATAAAGTAATGCTGAGATTAACTCGAAATTAGAAAGCTCCGTAAAAATTTAGTGAGACGAGTTGATTGACGAGTGCACTTTTTAAAATTGCTCATGTTATTTAATTGTGTTTGTAATTATGCAATTAAAAAATAAGCAAATCTATCCTGGGATGATGATGACACCTAAGGTCTATTCATGTTACAGTTTTTGCAGCAAATTTTAATTATTAAATTCATAATAAGAAAAATTTAATACTGGTAATTTCTTGTTCAACAAATAAATAGAGTCGCGCGCACTGATGCACGCCGCAAATAAAATCACAGATTACCGGACAAAGCAGCATCAACTTTATTTACGAAATTGTAAGAAAAGCCGAAGGGAGGATTTCAGTTAAGAATTTGAAAGGACACATAATTTTTTGTAAGGGCCTACAGAATGTAAAATTTCAATTCAATCCCTTAAAATTAAATTAAAAATAAATTGAATGCTGTAAAAGAAGATACAAATATTTTCAGTTTAAATATTAAAAAAATCATCAATCACCACTGTTAGAGCACTATCATTGGTGATCGAAGTCTCGCCAACAATAATAACCACTGGAGCCAGAACTTCAACCGTTAATTAGACCATCACTAGCAATAGTTAAAAAATCATGAAGAATTAAATTCTTTAAATTCTCATAACTTTTTAACTCACCAAAAGCTTATAAACTACTAAGTCATTGAACCCATTTAATTATATAATGCATAAAATTATAAATATAATAAATATTATTTTTAAACCACTTGTTTTTACGTTACTTATTAATCACGTAATTTTACTTGTTAATACCTTAACAATACTTATTAATTACTTAACTTTTCTTATTAATACTATGACTCCCGCAATAGAACTATATTATTTGTTAATTGCATAACTATATTTGTTAATACCTTAATAGGATTTGTCAATTACTTAACTTTTCTTGTTAAGTTCATGACTTCTACAACAAAACACTTGTTAATCACATAACTATACTTGTTAATACCTTAATAGAACTTGTCAATTACTTAACTTTTCTTGTTAAGTCCATGACTCTCACAACAGAACTATATTACTTGTTAATTGCATAACTATACTTGTTAATTATTTGAATTTACTTATCAAATCCATCACTCTTTCAATTGAATTACATTACTTATCAATTATATAATTTTACTTGTTAATTTCGTGACTCCCTCAAAATTATTTGTATAATAAATTTTATTTTCAAACATCTTAAATATTATGACAAGAAGTATACTTCTTAAAAACCTAATATAGCTTGTCATTTCTTTAATTTTAATTGTTAATGTTATATTTATTTTTTAGGGTATTACCCCCCTCTCTCTCTATATATATGTGCATATATAATTAAGTATCCAGTTTGATGAATATTGATAAGAGAGATTCAATTGTCGTCACTTTCGTTATTTGACAAACTCTTTTTTATGTAAATTATATGTTCATTTAACAAGTGATAATAGACAATTAACAAGTATTATTGATGTATTAATATGTAAAGTTACGACATTAACAAGTAATTTAGTTGTGCTTTTGGAATAACAGTTAAACGAGTCTTGTTATGGCGTTAACAAGTCAAGCTGATCAACTAACAAGTATTGTTGCATAATTAACAAGTAAAGTTACATGATTAACAAATAATACAATTCAATTGAAGGAGTCATAGATTTGATAAGTGAATTTTAATAATTAATAAGTCTTGTTAAGGTATTAACAAGTATAGTTACGTGATTAACAAGTAATGTAATTCTGTTGTGAGAGATTTAACAAGGAAAGTTAAGTAATTGATAAATTCTGCTAAGGTATTAACAATTATAGTTATACAATTAATAAGTAATGTAATCCTATTGCAGGAGTCATGGAGTTATCAAGCAAAGTTAAGTAATTAACAAATCCTGTTAAGATATTAATAAATAAAGCTATACGATTAACAAATAACGTAATAATCAAGTGGTTTAGAAACAGTATTTATTATATATATATATATATATATAATTTTATGCATTATATAATTAAATAAGTTCAATGGCTTAATGGTTTATAACTTTTTAGTGAGCCAAGGGGTCATGGGTTCTACACCCACCCTTGGCCATCTTTGGAGAATTTAATTATCCAGCCACTACCAGCGGTGGTCCAACTGGCGGCTGAAGCTCTGGTGATAGAGATCCAGTGATAGTTGTCGCTAGCAAGCTTCAATCACCTACGATGGTGCTCCGGCGATAATAATTGATGGTTTTTTAATATTTAAATTAAAGATATTTTTGTCTTTATCGCATTCAATTTATTTTCAATTTAATCTTAAAAAATTGAACTGAAGTTTTAAATTCTTTAGGAACTCATAAAAAATATATCTCTTTTTGGCTCCTTAACTGAAATTCTCCCAAAGATTAACTTATAACAGACACGCGCATGGGATGTAGAGGTGTGTTTGTGAGCGGACGAAAGAGGCGTGATCTGAAGAGAGAAAATAACAATAGTCTGAATAAGATATATTTTCAGAGCAGATATTTTACATGCATAGTTTATGTTTGAGATGAGAAAAACTGTGCGTCACTCTCTGTCTTGTAGAAAAACAAATCTGCACGCCAAATCATATGTCATTATTGACTTCATTAGTTGAAAAGTCCAAGTTAAATAATGAAATGGAATCCGATTATATACTATGTATGTGTGAATAGGGCAATAATTGTATAATATTTGAACTGTATTATTTGGAAGAGCAAGTCAAAAAGAATCAAATCCACCTAAAGTTCGGATTTCAAAGTAGCCCTACGCGTCCCCCTTACTTTAAAATGAATGGAGCCCACTGTCCCTTGTTATTTTTCTTTAATTTTCAATGCCATAAGCAGATCAACGCGACCTCAATATTCCAGTCAAACCACCAATCTTTCCAAGACTGCTTTTAATTTCATGCTCCCTAAAACCTAATTAATATCGAAACTAACATTCTCACACCATAAAGTTTTATTTTAAATGTCCTTTTGCTATGCAAATTTGCTTTATCTGATTTTTCCCCCTTTTCCAGAGGCGTCTAAATTTTCTAAAATTTCAAAATGTTATCATAAAATATTTGAGTTTTAGCCCGCGCGCACGTAATCATGTCCCTATCGAGTACAAGTGTGCTGGTGTTTTCCCATGTTTGCAAAGGTGATTATTTTTATGGTGGTAAAGAAAATAAGAGCTTGTTGGTGAAACAAAAAAGAAAATAAGAGTTGATTTTTTTGGTTGGGTGAAACAAATTAACCAGGGATAATATGATTTATTCGACTTGCTCCAACTTAACCCGCCCCCATGATTTCTTTGGATCTGGGAAATTTTCCAATCAACTGGATATAAAGAGAAGTTGATGGTGTCAAAATTTGAACGAGAATGTTCGGATTTTTAATGAATTTGTAATGTTTTCTCCTTGACAAGCCTGTAACCTAACCTAACCGATCCAATTATACGTGCCCACGTATATTTCATAATTTTAGTTACTTGTTTAAATATGAACATATGTATGATAGGGTGATGATGATTGGGTGGGGCGGTCTCGGGCCGGAAAGAAAATTTCACCAATGTCTTGTGCCATTTGGTGGGATTGCCAGGCCTAGTGTTAGATTTCACATGATTTCCTTTTCCTTTTTCGTCTTCTTGGATTCATTTATGTTCCTAAAAGAATGCATTACGTGCTCGTATCTTTTTGTTGATCTCACTCCATCCTTGGTTCCACACGTCCAGATCACAATTTGATCTGGTAGAGAATCATAAACAACATGACGGAATTAACTAATCTCACTCATCAGTAACTTGTTTCACATAAAAATAATGAGTCATCAATAAGTAGTCTCATGAGAGATTCCAACTTTATTCGTTGAGTGTTCTCTTCTATAAGGAGAAAGCCATTGCTTGAAGAAATTACAATGTTCCCCTCCTGACCTCTTCATTTTCCTCCCTTTGCGGCAAAAGTAAACATTGACAAGTTATCCAACTCCCTCCTGCCATCGCCAACCACGTCACCCAAGAAGCATGTCGTTTTAATGTGTTTATAGGCGATATGCCTTTCAGTTATTGGCGGCAGAGCCAGGGCCCGAGAAACCTACTTTGAGAATCAAAACAAGGCGGGCATGTGTGTCGTTAATTGCTTCCTTTGCCATCGTTTTCACGCCTATTTTAATATTACTCTCCCCCATGAAGCGTCAGGTGGTGGTGTTTTTCATTGCGTAGACACAAATAATGTATGAATTGCCCAAGTTTCTCTGCCCATATCATCTGCGTGACGCTCCCATCCCTATCATCAATGTTACGAAATGTTAGCTCCTTTTCATTTCTCTGTTCTCCGTAGCATAATACCGTAGCACATTTTTACGAAAGCGTTGCTTTAATTTATCAGTAACACTGCTCCATCCACCTTTATTTTTATCTTTATATGAGGAATAACATAACAACACTCACAGTGCTTCCTCTCACCATTGGGAATATAGCTTCACCATTCAATCAATACCCACAATACATGTCTGTGTGCACAAAAATTTAAACACACCGCTTGTGGATCTAATATAATATAATGAATTAAGGTCATCTCATAATAAACTAAATAAAAAGAATTGACACAAACAAAAGTTGTTTTCGTCTCAATTAAATGGTCCAATCAAAAAGTAAAATTTTTATTAAAATTAAAAAAATAGGAGTAAAATAAAATAAGTTAAAGAATATATTTGAGGTGAGATTAACAATTAAAGAGCGCCATAGGAATTCTAATACTTTTTTATGCTTTGTATTCCTTTTTTTTGTATTGGTTTTTAATTTGACTTTAAAATCAAGGTTCTAAATTAGATTATGTAGCTATTGATTACAAAACCTGTGATCTAAATATATTGTAATGTCTCAAACAAGTCTTGATCCAATTATGCATAAGTCTTAAAAAATTGCCTAAGGCTCTTGAATATTTGTTTATCTCAAGTACAAATTAGATTGATTTTAATCTTAGGTTGCTCAATAAATGGTCCATTTGATATTCTCTTTTGTTCAAGGCAAATAACAAGATCTAAACGCACACACTAAAGCTGGCTACCATTAGCATGAAAACAAAATAAATCATATTAAAGCATCTATCAAAATCAATAGTTAAAAAGAAATTAAATCTACCAACAAAGTATTAAAGGTTCATAGAAGGCCTAAGGATGCAAGGAAAATAGCTATACATAGCTTTAAATATGTAAAATAATTCAGAAACAATGCAACAAATCAAAGGCATAGAGTAGAAGAAGAAAAGAATTAAAAAAAATCCCCTTAAGGCACTCCATAATGACTCTTCAATTTTCAATTTAGCTTCTAAATCCTTGGTTGATACTCCAGAATTGCCATCTTAGTTTTAGATATAAACTTGTCTCTTTTTAGAAGTCTGCAAGGGCCTTATTTATAACTTTTTTGTGCCCTTTTGACCTCAAATTTTCATCTTAGCTTATTGGATTTTATAAGATATTGTTTAATTTTACATTTAGATTTTAAATCAGCCTCTGCCACATGTTTACACTCACATCTGTGTGCAATTTTATTCCTCAATTCCATATCCACACGTTTAAACAATGAGGGAGCCATTTCACATTTGCTCTTTTGTGCATGGTCGAATGTTGAGCCCTTGAGCATGTAGTCTTAATGTGTAGAAAGGCTTCTAAGCAATAATTTCTTCCTTCTCAATTATATCCATGTGTGAAGAGTTTCTCTTATTTACTTACCTGCAAGCAGACAACTCTTTTTATGCTTGTATCTTAGACTTTTGAGTTGGTACTTTACATTTTTTGGCCTTTTATATGTTCTTTTCACTCTTTTTTTCCCCTTGAAAATGCTTAAAAATCACTAAGTTAGGTATTATATCCAAATCTATATCAATTTACACATTATTGAATACAAAGAGAGCTAAAAATATATATTAATTTACATAAAATACCCACTTCATTCATATATGTAATGTCTTCTTTACTAATCTTCAATTACCTCCAAAACCAAGGTAATTGGGGGCATAACCCCAATAAATCATTAAGTTTGTAAATTTTGCACAATAAAATCTCAAGCTTTCAAAACATTACGATACAAGTTTCTATATCACAAATCAGAGTAAAATGATTTCATGGAGGCATGGAATATAATTATACAACAAAATCTTTGCATTATTTTCATTGAGAAAATAGCTTTTCAGTGCAAAACAGTGGAGGTAAGCTATAGCTTATGATATGCACACGGCAACATATTTGTGTCTGTACCATGCGACGTGATACATTACATATTTTTAATAGTATTGTTGTTGTCATTTGATAGCAATTAGGACACTTCCAATGCACCCCATTTCTCTGTCCAACATTTGATTGAGATAATATAGGTGTTTACAGAGAGCTTTCTCCTAACTCTAACTAATAGCATTAATTTCACAATCAAGTTATTTTTCAGTCAAAAATTAGACACTTATCTCTCGATTAACTCATTTTCACAATTCATACACAACTTCGATGCTAAAAATTCAATCCTAATGCCAAAATCCTAATTTATATCCTATACCATACTTAATAGATCATAACGAACCTGTGTAATACACACCACTTTATACAATTAACATGTCTAATACATTTTCAATTGTCAACTCCTTAATCAAAAAAATGGAAGGGAGAGCCTCAATAGCATAAATCATTTATTAATCATCATCCATCATATGTAATACTCATCTCTCACTTACACTAGTATTTTGGCCTTTTTTTTGACTTCACAATTAATACATACATAATCTAAGACCTAAAATACACATTGTAACAATAACAAACACATAGTGCAAGTAAGTGTGTATGGAAACTCTTAGTTGGCAACATCATCAATAGTTATACACATATAATACTCAAAATAAAAGAGGCCTACAGTTTTATTATCAAAATCCTAAGCCTTAGTTTGTTTCCCTTATCTTGTTCCAATAAGCTAACTTTTGTAATATTGAAGAGAGAAGGGTGAGTACAATCACTCAGTAACCAGGGTTTATCTAACTTGTATCAATACGTGTCAATCAATTTAAATGCATGTAGCAATCCACTACCATACTCATATCAATTTGGCATGTTTACATCATATGTTTGCATTTATCTTTATTAAAGGCATAAATTCATGAAATGATAATATGATAATCAAATTTCATTATAGTACAAGTTTGATCACATGATTTCATCTTAAGGGACATAATACAGACAATCATGTATCTTTTTATCATAATATGTATGATTACACCTCCTTTATATCCTCTTTATGCTTCTAACATGAAACTGTGAGCTATTATATACTAGGTTGTCCATGTGATGAGACTACCCTAGCCATTTATGCATGAGAAGCTATCTAGTCAAGATTACTTAACTCACTTGAGGATTATGGTTTCCCTTAAATCTTACATAGCGAGGTGTCTTTCTCCCTGTATTAGCTTCCTCATTGAAGAAGTGAAAACTAGAGTAGGTTCAGGTCCCTTATTACACAATGAGACATTCCCTCATTAAACAAGTGAAACATCGAGTTCCAATGGTAGCCTTCCTATATAGATTTTAAACTTACTACTTCTCTTTTTAGATGAACTCCTATCTTTCATGATTATGTAATACATAAAGATGCAAAATCTCACAACATGCAAAGTAATCACTACACAAGGATGCTTAATTCTCATCATAGTCACATTATACATGTTCATCACACAAATAAATGATAACATGTCTAATGTATAACAACATTGAACTCCCTACTACACACTTATTAGACTTCATAAAACGTCATATCATTAGACTCTATTTACAAACATCGACTAGTCTATATTTCAGTTCAGTCAACATGTAAAAACTGTTTTAGGGGTTGAGGCGATTTGAATCATTTTGGACTGGCAATTAGATCGAGAATCAAATCTGGTTTTTAAAAAAATCTTTTTTTTTGTTTTTTATCAATTTTTTCTTACAAAATGACCAATTTTTTAATCATTTGATGTTATGTAACACACCAAATTTTTTTTAAATAATTTAACTCAACCATAGTTGGGTTACAGTCACCCAACACATTTTTATATCAATAATTTTAATATAAAATATTTTATAATTAGCTTCAACTCACACAATATAACATTTCAGATAAATTTTTACCTTCCACATGCCATTAGGCTAAATCACATTTGTTCATCCTTATACTCCCAACAAGTAAACTAAATCACATTTGTCTATCCTTATACTCCCAACAAGAAAAATAAACAATTTAGTCAATTTTCAACACAAGCCAGTTATTTGGCCTCATAATCATGCCATTTTAACCAATCCAAAGTAAACCAAATATTAAAATTACAATCATCCAAATTGTACCAAAAATAGAAATAGTTTGAAAGGCATGATTACATTTATATATTCATATAATTGTCAATAAATAAAAAGCCCTAATATAGGCAATATAACACATTATAAATCATAAATCAAATACCCAAAAGAGACAGTGGATCTATGCCACTAAGCCTCTGGGACTCCTCCACGTGTCACTTGTGGTTCTTTTCCTGAAAATAGTTAACCACATAATGAGACTCAAAAGTCCCAGTAACCAAAGCCAATTTATGATAGTGTATACAAACAATTAAGTGTGTGCTTACTAAGTGAGAATTAAAAATAATATAATTCCAACAAAATATAAGAAATATTATAATACACATAAATAACTATCCTTATATCCCTCCATTAACCTCAAGCCGTAGCCCTCACTCGGTGCTAAATTACCTGGCCAAAGATAGATTAGCTTGAGCCCTTACAAGCCATCTATTGAGCTCTAATAGGGGCGTACCACGTGGCACATAAATACAATAACAATAGCAAGTCTCCCAACACCTCTCACAATAATCAAACAAATTCATAATAATATTGCACAATTATACAATATTACAAAATTCATAATTTTCTCAATAATCACCCAATTAACGTGAAATAACACTAATCACAAATTAAAAATATGGTTACCTCGTGGTTTTTTCAATAAATTATTCCTTACAATTTCTCTCCCACCACAATCTTTACCAATAATACAATCTACAAATAACATATTATTTATAAATATTAGTTTTAATTTTTTAAAACTAATAAAATAATTCTAATAATAGAATTAAAAATATAACACAATTTTTAATCTCAATCTTAATACAAATCTAGGGTCAATACTATTAAGTAAAATTTTTAACTCCTCTTTTAGTCATCAATAAATATTAATAATCTAAAAATCAACTTCTAAACTAATTTCTATTATCAAAATTTTCTTTTTATTTTATAAATTCGCACCTAAAATACTCAAAAATTAAAAATTGAGTCTCTAGCTTAGAATCATAATTCTATAGCCATAATAATTCATTTCTCATCCCAAATAATCATCTAAACATCAATAAATCAACATATATTTTCAAATCTAGTTTAGAATTTGATTCATAAGCCACAAATTTAAAGATCACCAACAAATTTATACTCTAGAATATTTATTATACTATTAATAACCTCAAAAATCATATTTATTCAACATAAATTCATCCCTCTTCCAGATCCTAAATTTTCTACCACCACAAAATCAGAAACCAAAGAGGAAAGATGACTAAGAAAATTTTTTAGAACACTTACTTAGTCTTGAAAAGCTTAAAATCACACCTTAAATATCCTATTAAAAACTCTTACCTTAAAAATTTAGATCTTCCGCATCGGCGACTCACGCTCACAAACGCTCTCTCTGATCGCACACGAAAGAGGAAAGAAATGAAGGAAAATGAGAAGAGAACGGTGGCTTTTAAAACAAATGTGGGTCCCACAATTTTTTTATTATTTTTTCCTTTCCTCTCTCTTCTTTCTTTTTTTATTATTTTATATGTGTAATCATTGCATGCGGCGTCGAAAGCAATTTTGTTCTTCTTCTTCTTCTTCCCTTTTTTTTTATTCATACCTTTTCTCTTTTTTTATAATAATAATAATAATTTAATAATATTTTTTAATTAAAAAATTAATAATTTTTTTAAAAAAATTAATTTAGAATTATATCCTAAGTTAGATTTAATAATCATTCTCTACTAATTTGCTTACCTCTAAATATTTTTTAAAATTTCTATTAACCCAAATTAACTATTAAAATTTAAATTGGGATGTTACATATTACATTATATCATGTGGCTTATTAAGTCATGATAAACTTAAAATATTTACTTTTATTTTTTAATTAAGTAATAATTTCATATTTACTTCTTTTATTTAGATTATATATATATATATATATATATTTTTAATTTAATTATTATATTATCAATTTCGGTAGTGGAGCCATATGTATATGCCCCCCTCAAATGAGAAAAATTACTTACATAGGAATGAGGGTATAGATATTTATATTTTGCACCCCCTCTATTGTATAGTTTGCGTTTTAAACCATTTCATATTATTTTTTAACTTAGATCTAAAATTAATTTTTTTAACTCAAAAGCCCAATAAATTTTAGTCTACAATTTCAATACACCCAAATAATAATATTATTTTATAAAAATTAATATTTATTAAACCTTTAAGAAAATAAGAAAAAAAAAATTTCACCCACGTTGTTTGAGATTTCAAAACAAATTTATGAAAAAATTAATTGAAACTGGAAGACGTGTTGTTTATCTAAGAGTTTACCTTCTCTTAAAATTAGTAATGGTGTTATCTATTATCACAGCAACAGTTGAAAGATCCTTTTTTATTATAAAATTTGTAAAAATTCAACTGCACAATCAAATGGAAAATCTACGGATAAATGATTATCTCGTGACTTATATTGAAAAGTATATATTTGAAAGCATTGACAATGAACTGACTGTTTAACGATTTCAAAATATGAAATCATATAGAGAAAATTTATAAGGTATGTAATTATTAAATAATTTTTGTTATTTTTTTAAATTATAAATATGTAAATGATTTCACCCTTCCTGATCTAAGATCCTGGCCTCACCATTGATCAATTTGATCATTGATTCAATCCAGTTGAACTATACGAATCATTAATCGTTGACCTTTTTAATTCACTATTGTTGAAAATATTATATTCTAGCTTAGCATATTTATTAGCAGGAGGAACAAAAAATAGTAGACAGCAGTGTTCCCTGACGTGTGGAGCTTCAAGTCCTGGCACTTAAAAAAATGAGTGTGTTGAACATTGAAGTAATTAATGACAATCTTAAAAACAAAAATCAAGGTAATAATTGAAATCGATATCCTTCCATCACGAGTGTTCAATGGAAATGGGATTAAAAAAAGGAGAACATCAGTAAAAATCCTGAAAACTATTTAATTTTGCAAAAGAACTGCTAACAAATAAATAAAATAATTAATAAGTGAAATTTTTATTTGAAGAAATATTCAATCCATCCATATTTTTATAAGATATTAACCTTTTTAAGAAATTCTTCATTGACATCCTCTCGTTGAAAAATCCTCTCCATGATGTAGAATTTTGAATCTCATATCACATCCACGAATCACATAGGGCAATCATCGCAACATCCTTTTAGCTATAATTCACTAATTTTAGGTGTGCTTGGTGCGGTGAATGCCTATCTTTCATCTGCCAGTACTGCACCACAGCTTTGGTTTTAGGTTTGGTTCTTTAATCTTTAGAATGTTGGGCCTTGGAATGTTCTATCAGTGTTTCGGTCTGTCACTCATGCTTCACAAGCTAATGAAAACCCTTCGCAGCTTAGTGCCCACTGTAACCTTATTATAGGGATTTATTTTGACCTGTTTCTTGATTCTGAGGCCTTGACTTATTTGTACAGCTTGCGTATTCTTTTGGGTGAAGTGAATTTTCCTCTTGTCTCCCAAAAGAAAAAAAAAGAAAAGAAAAAACACCACAGTGGTGTTAACTGTTAAGACCTGTGAAGCATTGCTAAATCATTCCTGACCATTTATTTGCGCGCATGTGCTTGGGTCTTCCTTTAGTTGTTGAACTGAAAAGTAAATAAAATTAAACTATTGAAATGACCAAGATGCATGCTTTTGTATTGCAAGTAATCCATAAAAAAGTTAGTTCAGATTTAAGTAGAAAACTAACGCTATATTTCATATCGTGTGGAATTGGAAAGGCGAGCAACCTAGGGTGTTCCTTGGCAACTCCAAAATCCGGCAGTGCTGGTTGAATTTTGAGTTACAAAGAATCAATCATTGGGTCGAATGCGAGTCCATTTTCTTATATCTCGAGGCCTATGTTGTCAAACCCAGTACATCCCATGGGCCAAGTCATGCCACTCCATTAAAAGACAGGATTCTAGCTCTTTCTATGGCCACGACAAAACAAGATAACGGAAAGGCTAAAAAAAAAGCATAACGGAAAGGGACACGGGAAAAAATGTTGGCAACTGGCTCCTGCTCGTCTATGTCACCATGAAAAATCCATGTAACAAATCACCATAAGTACTAAACTTCAACGGTTTTGCAGATTTTTCGGTTCATATTATTATTCAGAATAATGGGATATTTTCTTGTGTTGGATATACTTTCTCACCAGTTTGCATTGTCTTTTCTTCATTTTTTTAATACAAGACCATAGTAAGAATTATGCAAAAGGTATAAGAATCAAATCATATCAAATTTCAAAATGATTCTGCATCCTATAGGAGGATCAGTAAAGACAATAAGATCATAATTGTCTTGAGGAGCTTGGTGAGCCAGCATATCAGTGCATTTGTTAGTTTCTCTAAAGACGTGGTCAAAATCAACTATCCAATCTTTCATTTCAAACTCCCTAATTTTCTCAATATTATTCGCCAGATGATAACTATCACAGAAGTTTTGCTAAATCAGTGAAAGGGCTTTTAAGGAATCAGTGTGCATATTAATTTTTGTGAGTTTCGCATCTTAACAAATCTAAAGACCTTTTAGAATGCCCAAAAGCTCAACTGCAATACTAGGGTGATAGCCAAAGTTCTTTGAAAAACCCAAAATCCAATTTCCATTTTCATTGTGGATGACTCCACCACAAGCAACTGCCTCATTAGGATTTACAAAACCGTTGATATCGAGTTTGACCCACCTTGTTTCTGGAGGATCCCAATTAGGTTTAGATTTAAGATTACCCTTATTTCTAATATTTTCTCTTAATTGAGGCCTCATATCATTGATTATATATTAGGTGCTAGAGAAAGCAATATCTTTGTCATGATTATCTTCTCTAAAAAAAATCATCTTGGATCTTGCTTTTCATATGTTCTAACAGACATTTGCAAATAACCTCTGCCAGCAAATGCTTCTTATGTTAAGAATCCTCGCCTCATTCCTTGCATTCTAGGCTATTTAGTCCTGCACAGAAAGAGTGAAGAAAGTATTTGATTTGGAAGATTTGACTAATTTAAGCCAAACCTCTTATGCTTCCTTGCAATCTTGTAAAATATGAATTGTTGAATTGGGAGAGTTACAAGTAAAGGCACAGGTTCATTGCAATGATGCATGCCTTTCATCATATATGAAATTGGTCTGCAAATGATCTCAAGTAGCTTTTCAAAGGAAACATTTGATTTTTTAATAAATAGGTCACTTCTAAATTTTTGACCAAATATCAAAACTGAATTGATCTTTTTGAAATTCCAAGGATTTGTTTATAGATTTTATGGAGAAATTTTTATTAGAGGATGGTCACCAGCAAAGGACATCTTTGTTTCCATGTGAGTTACGAGGTTGCATTTGTGCTATTTGTTCTATCACGTCAAGGTGAAGGTGATGACCAAGAATATTGAAATTCCATCTACTTGTAGGTGTACAAAGATCAGAGACTCTGGTATGAAAAATAAATTTTGTACTAGGAAGGGCATATTTGACAAGGGGTTCAGAGAGAGAAGCCCATATGTCGTGCCAAAAAGATATTGTTTCCTTTAATCCCTTTCCAACTAACTTGAGACATGAAATTGTCTCAAATTTTACAAATACTTCTTCATATGTAAAAAGAAGAGCTTGCTTTATAGACCATAGGAATAGTGGGCTTGGTGCATTTGTACTTATCTCGAAGGATTTGAACGCAAAGGCTTTAGGTTGAGTGATAAGACTCCAGGAAAATTTCATGATGTAAGAAATATTTTGATTCTTTAAATTTTTAATGCCAAGACTTCCATTTATTTTATCCTGTGTGACACAATCTCAAGAGAAAAGATGAGGTTTCTCATATTCCTTGACAGAGTAACGAGGGAGTAAATTAGAGTTGAGCTTTTCTCCAAATATGTTATGTCATGTTCTCTTTTGACACGCGTAAATTACTAATATTCCATATAATCTTATTGTATATAAAATTTTTTGTTGTTGTCTGATTTCTTCATGGCCTTGTAGTATTTTCTTTTTTCAAAAGAAAAAAAAAAGACAAAACAAACATCAAGATAGAAGTTAAATTTAGTAAATCAATAGATGCGTCATCACCAGTGGCTAGTGGTAGGATGCTCTAAAACTGGTTAACGCGTAGGAATAATTTCAAAATAATGTGTATTCCTATTGAATAACATAAAATGCCGACAAAATCCTAAGAAACAAATTTATCATTTTTTTAAAAGTCATCATGTGTGTCTGCAAGGCGGTTCTACATACATTTGAGGGTAGACAATTGCCCTCCCTCAATTTTGTAATGCCTAGTGTAAATATATGGGTTATAATTTATCCTCGTTGATATGCTATTTTGAATCCATTGATAAAAAAAAAAAGAACAGAAAGAATAAGAAAAAAGAGGGATAAAAATATAACAATCACCTTAGTCTAGGTGAGAGGTTGGGTGGTAGGGTTTGTCAAAGGAAATATGAAGTTTGATTTAAAACTTTAGATTTGAGATGTTAAGAGGAGTAAAGTTGACGATAATGTCAATAAAATTTGGAACCGTGGGTAATAAAAGAGGATTGAAATTTAAAAATAATTTCAAATTGTTTAATTCTTCTATTTTTAGCAGACCATTTATTATTTTCAATTTTCTTCTAGATTTTTACTAAAATTATTTACATAGTTTTAAATAATTTTGATCTTTACATATTCAATTTGTTTTTTCTTTTTACAAATCAAGTTGGTATACGTGTAGATGTTTTATTATTATTTAAAAGATAAATGTTTATGTTTGTCTTTAATTTTTTTTAAGAGCATCCAACATTTTAAAATATTTTATATAATATTTTCGTCTTTTAAATAATTAAAAGGGAGCATTCTACACCCTTAAATTACGTGAGCACCAATCTTCGTTAATCAATGCCAATTAAGACTGAATCTTCTTCTGTCAATGCCGTCTAGGACAACAAATTCTAGGCGTCAGTTATTCGGTCTTCTCCTCTCCCTCCTAATCCTAAATCACGTTGAATCAGACCCAAGCATGTTACCCTTCTTCAAGAGTTAGAAATCTTGAAAATCAAATGCTCATCTCTCTTCAATTCAAAGACAAGAACACCACCTCGAAGCCGTCTATTAGTCACATATCCATGACTCGCCAGAGGGATGAATATTGAGTGGGAAGCAGATGACCCACTTGAAAGGCGTGGTTCTAGTTCACGGCCATAACCATTGGCTGCTTCAAATTTCGAAATCAGTAGATAAGAGCATGATGAGAAATATGACGATGGAGATGAATGCCATGGTGAGGCCGTAGATGTTGGGGATGGGGCACAGTGGAACGGGACGGTGGCGACTTCAGGATTTTCTTCGTGAGGTTGCCCCTATCTTCTCCACTTAAGGAGAGATTGACTGTGATTCGAAAAGGAGAGGTGTGATTCAGGAGTTTGATCAAGAAAGGCCATAGACGTGGATTGAGAGAGATGCTCCGAAGCAAAGTGGGTTTGTGAGTCAGTGTGAGGAGAGATAAAGCAAAAGAAGAGAAGGGGGAAGAGAAGAAGAAGAAAAAGAGTCAAGAGTTCCACCTGGTATTGGATGTGGTCGTCCAAATCAGCTTTCTAATGGACAATAATGAAGATTTCACGGCAAGGTGGGAGATGCTGATGTCAAAAATGCTTCAACAAATACTTTAGTGTAGTGAGTGTTTCTTAAAAAAACTTCAAGAACAGAAATACATACTTACCTTTATTTAAACACTTTTAGGATTTGAATCTCAACTCTTACATATGAAAAAAAACTTAATTCATGTGATTCTATTAACTTGCTGAATGTAAGAGGCAAATTAAATCAAGCTATTGGTGGAGTTTATATCTTTTGTGTCATGCCAAAAATAATTATACTCCCACTAACTTAATTCATATAAAGAAAACTTAATTCATATTTTTTATATTAACAAGTCATATTTACATATTCATATGTAATTGTTTAAATATGAATAATAATATGTCCATAATTAATCACCAGCCATGAAAATGCTTGAAATATATATATATATATATGATTTACTTGTCAATGTTGAATGAAAAAGTTTTTATGAAAAAGTTATAAATGTGTAGAATTTGAGATTTGAAAGTATTTAGTAAATTTTATGAAATCTCTTGGTAATAAATTTTTTTATGTGAGATCTGACTGTAATTTCTTTTTAAAAAATTAATAACATTTTTATACATGAACAAGTCATATTCGAGTATTTATAAGTAATTGTTCTAACATGAATAACAATATGTCCATAATTAACCATAGCTCATGAAAATGTTTGAAAAAAAAAATTGTAACACACACATTATTTAACATAATATTGATAACTTATTAATATTAAAAAAATAAATTATTAAAAGGATTAAACAAATTGAGTTTTAAAAAGTGACAACTTTTTTTTATATAAATAAGTTATATTTATAAATGATTTTTTGAATATAAACATTAATATATTCATGGTTAATAGTAAGTCATATTAATGCTTGAACATGCGCTCACACTGCACAAACTATATTTTGCAATATATTATTAAATAGCTCTAGTAGTTTAGTGATAAATTGCCTTTTTCCTGTCCCTTGACCCCCATAGATCGGATATGATCACTAGTGCTTCGGCCAGCGATGGCAACGGTTTGGCCATCGACGGAGGCAGCCCTCCCCACTGGCAATGGAGCTTTGGTGGGTGGGCAGCGTGACAGCTTCGACAATGATGACACTTTTTAAAAAAAGATGCAAGGGCATTTTAGTGAAAATTTTAGCTGTATGAAAGGCTTTTGAACCGGTAGAGAAATTTCAAATTTCTTCAAACCCATCAAGTAAATACGTTATTCTTATATGAGATTCTCCCTTCATACTAAGTCATGCCTGCAACTTCCAACAAGCATGCTCCAAGACTTGAAGCCGAGTGGAGGTGAGCCGATGAGAATCAGCCAAGTTTCGTAGACCGCTTCTGGCAATGGCTTAACCGCCTCCAGCTCCAGGCAGGCGGGGCCACTATATCAGATCCGCCAGCGCTCAAGCCAGGCTGGTGTCGATCTGACGGTGGACAAAACGCGTTACTCTATTAGGTGCGGTGAGGATTCCACAAAATCTTGACACGTCCGGCCATTCAGTTTGACTTTCTAGCTTTCAGGACCGATTCGTTTCCGTTCGGCCATTACGTGTCCGACACCAACCATCGTTTGACGCGTGGAAGTCCTCGAGCTTCTCTTGGCGTGCGGCTTTGGTCACACGTTTTTAAATCGAAAGTCGAAGCCGTTTCTCTCTACTCTCTACATTCTGGTTTTAATGTGCAATTTACTGTTCAATAATTAACTAAGCATGGATTAACTAGAGCTAACAATATTGAGGGAATACGTGCTGTAAATCAACAATTAACTGAACTAGTATTACGAAGGTCTTGTGGGGGTTGTTGTCGCGGTGATTTGGGATATGTTTGACAGTGTAATGTTATGAAAACATTTTATCGTTTAGTTTCAGGCGCAGAAAATTAGAGAGACAAGTAGAAGAAATCAAAGTAACATGTGAAAAGCTTCTTCGGACTAATGGTGATGGAGGCTCAATGTATATGGAATTTGCTGGAGAGCAAAAATAGGTTAGTTGTCAGAATCAATGACATGTTCCTCAACGAGAATTGGTTTAAATAAATAAAAACGGATGATTAATTAAACGGCCCATATTGATTTGAATAATGAGAAGCAAGAAATGGCACTTACGGCAGATAAGACGGGAGTCCCACATGCACAGGGCACTAGCTCCAACCCACAAATCCCATTCCCTGATCATATCGCTTTTGAGACCTTTCTCCTCCTTTTTGCATTTCCCCTTGTCATTTCACGCATGCCTGCCCTTGCCCCCTCCCCCCCCCCTCTCCCTCTACATCCAAATCACAAGTTTAAATTCTGCCTTCCATCTTATTACTGCTTCTAATTTACTATCCCCTAGCTCCCTCTCTTTCCACTTTTGACATGTAATCCCCTCCACTTAACTACCCTTTATCATTACTTTTGCTACTGTCCCCTTCCATGCATCAACGCTTCTTCCTTTCGTCCTCATCCTAATTGTCAAATGACACTTGCTATGTATTACTCTGACTACTAATAATAATAATATGATGCCACCATAACATAATATTCCCGCACACGCGCGATAAAAATATCCACATTATCACTTCACAATCATTTTTGAAGTGTCCTCCTTTTAAGAGGACCTGAATTTAAAATCAATATCGCAGTCTTAATACTTTTTCTACGCTACTAATATCAACGGAAGCCTTCATCACATGAGGAAAAATAAACAATAAAGCGAAACGGAAGCCTTCAAATATTTGCCAAGTGGACTAAAGTATATCCTGCAAATTATTTTCATCTTTTTTTCAAGGATAAAGCTCGTATTGTGTGTGTGAGTGTGTTTTTTTCTTTTTCAGGTTACAACGTAACTTCCAGGTACGAAGAGGTAGGGCCTGCCAATCGATGACTTTGATGGAAGCGCAGTGATTGTTCAGTGGTAAGAAAAAGATAAAGAATTGACAGTCGCACAGTGGAACGCTGCTTGGTCAGTCGCATTAATTTTCGTTCTTTTGCGAACGTTTTTAACTGAATTAACCGACCCTTAACTCCGCCGCCGCCGCGTTAGCCGAAGCCGCCATGCCCTAGCCGAAGTGCATTTCTTGCAATTTTACGAGTCAGCTTTCAGCTCAGCACATGAGCACAGCTACATTATATTGTATGGTATAAAAATTGAACTTATGCTGGCTCCGTTTTACTCCCGAACCCAACCTTGGTTAGCTCATTCGGCGTCAGCCGCGCCACCGCAGGAAAAAGCGAGTCTTTGCGCGTGTTTCTCACATTCCCTCTTTAGCAATCTCTCCGTCTCCGCTCTAAAACGCTCTCTCTGAAAATTCTCTCTCATTGACGACGGGTATGACCAGCCTTCCCGATTTCCGCGAATTTTAGCCAGAACTTCAGAGATTTAGAGCAGCTTTATCTGTTTATTGCCGCTTGCTACTTGGTTTCGTGAAGCTGAATCGCTTCGTATAGTGAGATCTGATGCTTGAAGCTGCCATGGAGGAGGACAGAGCAGCTATAGTGCAGATCTCGATTGAGTTGATCAATGAGATAGCTGCGATCTCGGACTACCGGAGCATAGTCAAGAAGCAGTACTGCAATTTGGCGAGAAGGTTGAAGTTGCTGACTCCAATGTTTGAAGAGATTAGGGACAGCAAAGAGGCGTTCCCTGAAGAGACCTTGAAAGCTTTGATTTCCTTCAAGGGAGCTTTAGAATCGGCCAGACAACTTCTCAGATTCGGGAGCGAGGCCAGCAAGATTTATATGGTGTGTGAGTATTATTCGATTCGTCTTAATGGTCTTTGCGTTATTTTCTCCCCCTTTTTAATTCCTTGCTTGTTATATCGTTCTTCCATGCGGTTTCGTTATAAATGGTATGAATTTTGGATTTATTGATCTTTTGGTGGTGTTCTTTGTAAGGGATGTTGGGAAAGCAACTGCGAGCTCACTTACCATATTAATTTTTACGCTGCCCTGAATTGATTTTGTTTTTCGGTCAATCTTTTATGTTTTAGGCTTTTCGGTAAAAATTTTGAAACGCAATCAATTGAGCAAAGAATAGCATCTTGCTTATTCATATATGTGAGGGAGGAGCGATGCTCTTGTGCGGTTGTTCCTGTGTTGCGATCCATAATGCTGACACAGAAGCCGAAAATTGATATGCTTCCTATCGTAGAATATGGTTGAAAACTGCTGGATTAGACGGTTTGCTTTACCAAAGTAGTGTTTTTAAACCATAATGTTGTTCAGTGATTGGACAGTTAACTATTTTTGGTTATGAGTATAGGGATACAAATCAGTTTTCGGAAATCCACATGACTTTCCGTATGAAATCTTCTGCTCGGCAATTTCCTTTTTCTAATATTTCTAATCATATTATATGCTGTTTATAGTTAAGACTTCAAATTTCAGTTTCCGTCCGTCTTCTGCCCATAAATTAGCTGCAATTCGATGTGGACTATTATGCCACGTTTTGCATCCGAGTGATACATATGTATGTGTATATATAAATTTATCTATGTCAATAGAATATATTCTTTTTCTTTTGCCAACGAGGCCTCTTTCTATTGCAGTTTGTTTAGAACATTTGTATCCGTCCCTTTGATTTATTTTGTCTACACGAGTTCTGTGTTCTCATATAGCGGGTTAACTATAAACTTTGCAATTAAATAGGTCACGCAGTCTTCCGTTTAACTGGAAAGAAGGTGAAAACTAAAAAGGAACAAATGTATATATCTTTCATCTTGTCCTAACAATTTTGAAGATTCCAGCCTTATATTCTCTCAATCAATGATTCTAGTGGGATGTGAAAGTTCCAGATGAGAGGTTTACAGTAATTCATTTTTATAAAATCAGGGGTGTAATGAAATATTATATGTGGCTAGTAGTTTTCATAAGATTTGACTTTACCTGAATATTAATCCAGCCCAGCACTGGTTTTCCACCTTTACTTTGGAATTAGGAGCATATTCTATTTTCAGTTTTTCACAGTAAAACCGAACCATGTTCTATTACTCAGATATATTCTGGGAAGTTATAAGGGAAAAAGGATATACGTGGGACTTCTTAAGAATTTTAACCGTCGTAGCTCTTCTACTTGTAATAATCAAACTATTTTAGGTCCCAGATGAAACGAGCAGATCAGTTTGTTTCTGTACTATTTGAAATCCAAATAATGCCATTTAATTGACATGTGCTATTTTAATATCTGTATTGGAACCTCAGGTTAACTTACAGATTTTAGAAGGAACATAAATTTATGTCACTGATTCATTTCTAAATTCCTGATTTCTAAATATTAGTAATGTGCATGTTGGATATTGAAAGGAGCGAATGGTGGGTGTTGAATGGACAAAAGCACAAAGTTGGGATATAAAAGATGAAAATATTGGGATTGATATGTTGTCATACAAGAAAAGACAAAGTTCATAATAATTGTGTACAAGAAAAAGTTTTCATGGCATATATTAAGAAGAAAATGATAGAGAATCGTTTAAAATGATTTGGACATGTTCAAAAAGGGCCAATGGAAGCAATTGTGAGAAAAGTTGAGTGAGTGATTTTTAGTCCTATGAAGAGAGATAGATGGAAACTAAGAAGGATACTCAAGCAAGTTATCAAATGGAATCTCTTGATAGATGTTATGTTTGAAGTGTTGGTTGTTGATAGAGCTCAATGGTGTCATAAGATCCATCTAGTTCTCTTTAGTGGGATAAGTCTTGTTGTTGTTGGTAATGTGTGAGGTTGAAGACAATTTTGAAAATGTGCTTTCTATTGCATGACTTTAGATGTCTTGGATGTTGCATTGTTTACTAAAACTCCTAGCTAGTAGCTTCTGTCATCAAAACAAAATGACTCTGGATTATCTCTTCATTATCTTCTTCTTAGTCTTTTAACTTTTACAATTCTAATTACAGGTCTTAGAGAGGGAACAAATTATGAAACAATACCATGAGGTGACAGCTCAATTAGAACAAGCCTTGAGTGGAATTTCATATGATAAAATTGACATATCAGATGAAGTTAAAGAGCAGGTAATGTTTCCCAATTTTCATAGGTTTGATGCTGTCGTAATTCTTTAAAACCTCTGTTTCATTCATGCAAAAAAAGTAAAAATAAAACTCTGTTTCTAGGTTGAGCTTGTTCTGGCACAATTCAGAAGGGCCAAAGGAGGGGTTGATGGACCTGATGATGAGTTATACGATGATATCTTGTCACTTTATGATAAGAGCACTGATGCAGCAACTGATCCAGCTGTTCTGAGGAGATTAGCTGAAAAATTGCAATTGATGGGAATATCTGATCTTACACAAGAGTCGCTAGCTTTGCATGAGATGGTGGCAGCAAGTAGTGGGGATCCAGGGGCAAGTATTGAGAAGATGTCAATGTTATTGAAAAAAATAAAGGATTACGTACAGACAGAGAATCTAGTCCAGGATGATATTGAAGGTGGAAAGGGCCTTTCTTCTCGCAGCAGCAGCCATGGGACAAGTGAAAAGCTTCATCAAGCCTCTATTATACCTGATGATTTTCGATGTCCAATTTCCTTGGAATTGATGAAGGATCCTGTTATTGTTTCAACAGGACAGGTATGTACAGTCTGAGACGCTGTCGGACAGAAAGTTCAGAACATCTACTTAATCCACTTGAATGTAAAGTTGCAGCAAAATGAATCATGCTGTTAAGGAAAAAAAATTTAAGAATCTGACAGAACCCTGTTGAAATAACAACAAATAACACCAAAAAAAATAAAAGCAGAGAGAGAACAGAAGTGATAAATGAGGGAAAATACTGGGGTTTTTACTATTAGAATCAAAATGAAACAGAATCAGTGTTATAAGAGTCCCACTGGTTCTATTAAAACCCTATTCCCCTGTTACAATACCAAGTAAAATCCACAAAAAGCAACATTACATAAATCACAAGGGCAATATTGAACCGCTGGCATTTCGAGAAGCCAGACTCTCCTCACTATCTCATAATACAAAATAATCCATCGAGAGAAGCCCCACGGCTGAGAGACAATAAGGACTCCAAAAAGTAACTTATGCAGTCCCCAACATAATCTATATCACTAGGTAGCCTTCAGAACCTGAATGGGCTAGGATTACTTTTCCTTGTTACTAGGATCCATGGGATAAATGCTTGAACCAGCAGTGAATTCCTTTTCTGCCCTTGTATTCTCCCTTGATTTCCTCTTATAGGTCTTAATGAACTTATTAGCTCTATCATTACCCTCCCCCAAAAGCTTCACCTTGTCCTTAAGAGGAAAATCGGGAAATTGTGTCAAGATGATATCAGCGTTCTCCCATGAATTCTCAAATTCAGGTAGGTCTCTCCATTTCACAAGCACCTCGCGTTGGCCATTCACAAGACATTGGAATTTTCAAATATTTTCAGGTTGAACCTGAAGTTCAAACTCACCAGAAAGTGCCGTGGGTGTTGTGGGATTCACTGTGGCTGAAGTTACTGATTTTTTGAGCTGAGAAATATGAAACACCGAGTGAATATGTGCTGTGGGAGGAAGATCCAGTTGGTATGTTACTGGTCCAAACCTCTCGATGATCTTGAAAGGGCCATAAAAACGTGGGTTGAGTTTTTCATTCACCCTCTTGGCTATAGTCCTCAAGCGATAGGGTCTGATTTTTATGTAAACCAAATCCCCAACTTCCAGTTGTACATCCCTTCGATGCTTGTTAGGTTGTTGCTTCATCTTGCTATGTGCAACAGTGAAATTCTCCCTCAAAATGGCAATTACTTGGTTCCTAATCTGGGTCTGGTCATTCACTTCCTCTATGGTAGATGGCTCTTCAGTCAACTTCGAGAATGAGGGGGGGTCTCTACCATACACAACCTTGAATGGTGTCATCCCGACGGCACTGTGATAGGAGGTGTTATAATAATATTCAGTCCATGGTAGTAACCATTGAACCCATTGATTTGGTTTCTCATTTGCAAAGCAATGCAAATGAGTTTCCAATTCCCTATTTGATACTTCAGTTTGCCCATTGGATTCTAGATGGTAAGCAGAGCTAAGGCAAAGTTGCGTACCCGCTTGCTTAAACAATTCCTGCCAGAACTGACTTACAAGCACCCTGTCTCTATCCGACACTATAGTCTTTGGAAAACCATGCAACTTCACAATGTCATGCACAAATTTTTCAGCAATATCTTTGGCTGTGAATGGATGTGATGTTGGTAAAAACTGAGGATATTTAGTGAGCCTATCCACCACCACCAGAATAGTGTCATACCTCTTAGATTTGGGCAGCCCGGCAATGAAATCCATGCTAATATCCTCCCATATCTGTTGAGCTATAGGTAAAGGCTGTAGAAATCCAGCAGGGAATAAAGCTTGGTATTTATTTTTCTGATATACATCACACCTAGCCACATAATGCTGTGTGTCCCTCTTCATGCCATCCCAATACACTACATTGGCTAATCTTCTGTACGTGCATAAATACTCGGAATGTCCTCCCATAAGGGAATCATGATATTCTTGTAATAATAGAGGAATGCGTGCCGAATTCTTTGGAAGCACCAGCCTTCCTTTGTAGTGTAGACACCCTTATACCCTTCAACTTGCTCTTGATTGGTGATTAGCTGCTGCAAGATCTTGCTCAATTTGGGGTCATGCTGCACTTCTTTCTCCTATTTTTCCATATCATTGGGCTGCCACAGTGAAAACCCAATCATTTCTATTGTTTCTTCTTGTCTGGACAGCGCATCTGCTGCTCTATTCTTCTTACCGGGCTTATAAAATATGTCAAACTTAAATCCCATTAATTTTGAAACCCATTTCTGTTGATTCCCCTCCAAGTCTCGTTCCAGCAAGTGTTTTAGAGCCTTTTGATCAGTTCGTATGACAAATTTCTGCCCCCACAAGTAGTGCCTCCACTTTTTAACAGCCATCACAATAGCCATAAGTTCCCTCCCATATACAGAACATTGTTGCGCCCTGTTAGAGAGTTTTTGGCTATAATAAGCAATAGGTCAGCCACCTTGCATTAACACTGCACCAGCTCCAGTTCCTGAGGCATCAATCTCCAGCTCAAAAGGAATTGAAAAATCAGTCATTGCTAGCACTGAAATTTCAGTCATGACTGTCTTAAGCTTTTCAAAAGCTTCTTGAGTTTCAAACTCCACTTGAAGGCATCTTTCTTAAGTAAATTTGTGAGTGGACTAGCTATCTTCCCATAATTCTTCACAAACCTCCAATAACATCCAGTCAACCCTAGGAAACCCTTTAGGGATTTCACACTCTTAGGTTGAGGCCATTTCATCATACTCTCCACTTTTGCTGGATTGGCTTGGACACCTTCCTTGGAAATTATATGGACAAGGTACTCAATCTTTGGTTGTATGAAACTGCACTTTTTCAGATTTATCACTTGCTGATTTTCCTTTAAAAGGAGTAACACCTCCAAATGTTCCAAATGCGTTGGAAGATCACTTCTATAAATGAGTATGTCATCAAAAAATACTAACACAAATTTGCACAGATGAGTTCGGAATACCTCATTCATCAATGATTGAAATGTGGAAGGAGCATTGGTTAACCTAAAGGGCATCACCTTAAACTCATAGTGTCCCTCATGAGCTCTAAAGGCTGTTTTGTGCTCATCCCCCACCTTGATGCGGATTTGGTGGTACCTAGACTTCAAGTCTAGCTTGGAGAAAACAGTAGCTCCCTTCAATTCATCCAACAATTCATCAATTGCCGGAATAGGAAACCTATCCGGAATAGTCATCTTATTTAGGGCCCTATAATCGATACAAAATCTTGAACTCCCATCTTTCTTTTTAACTAAAAGCACTGGGCTCGAATAGGGGCTATTATTGGGTTGAATAATTTCAGCTTTAAGCATATCTCTCACCATGTTATCAATTTCATTTTTTTGAGAATGGGGATACCTGTAGAGTCTCATATTAGGCGGTCGCTGCCCCAGTTTAATCATGATAGCATGATCTTGGGAACGGTTTGGGGGGTAATCCCTTCTAGTACCTGGCAGACCGATGGGAACTTGCTTGATAAATCTTGGATCTCAAGTGATAAATTCATCGCTGCCCCGTTTTCCTTCACAATGTTGCTATATTCCACTAGAAATCCTTGTGCCCTCTTCTTAATGGTTCGAATGAGAGACTTGAATGAAACTTGAGTTCGAGATAGAGACGGGTCCCCTTGCAAACAAATCTAATTTTTCTTTTTGGCAATTTTCATTGTCATTTGCCCCCAGTTAACTTTCACTTCACCTAAGGATTTCAACCATTCCACACCCAAAACAGCATCCACACCACTCAAAGGAAAAGGGTAGAAGGTTTGAATAACTTCAAGACCCTGTACATGCAGCTTCATGTCCTTGCATTGTTGCTTTCGCTTGAGGGTGTATCCGTCTCCTACTGTGATAGTATATTCTGGAATTTCTTCCACCCCAATCCTCATTTTAGTAATCAAATATTTTGCTAAGAAGTTATGGGTGGCTCCACTATCAACTAGGAGCACTGCCACGTTTCCTTCAGTCTTGCCTTTTACTTTCATGGTGTGATTATCCCCCAATCCAGCAATGGAGTTTAATGACAGCTCCATTTTTGTGGTCACCTCCTCTGTGTCACGGTCCCCTGTTTCGTGATCCGAACTTGGTACCTCACCTTGTTCGCCCTTTTTAGCATCTAAATCGAGCAACATCACTTGCAGGGTTCTATTTTTACAGATATGATTGGGGCCGAATTTCTCTGTGCATTTGAAACAAAGCCCTAATTCTCTTCGTGCCAACTCCGCATTGGAAAGCTGTCGTACAAAGCCCCTTCCTTCGCCGAAGCAGCCCCTGGCAAGTTGCTACCCATTTTTGAGTCCTACGGCTTGTTCTCTGTTTTTCGTGTTCCATCCATCTGTGAGGAAGAAAATGCAGTGTTCTTCTGCGTTTCGGGTGACTGGGTTAATCGAGTGAACTGGGTCTAGGCCTGGTCCGTTTTCAGCCCATTATGGTAACACTAAAACCTATTTGCCTTAGCATCTCGCATTCTTTCGATCACGAGATTCCTCTCTTCGACTCAAATGGCCATCTCCATCACCTCATGCAGCGTGTTGGCACTGGTGAGCTGCAACTCCGCTCGGATTTCCGGTTTCAGCGCGACTCGAATAGCACCTATCAAACTTTCTTTAGGTGCGTCTTTTAGAGGGGCTGACAAACGCTCAAACTTTTCAACAAATTCGAGCACAGACCGTTCTTGCTTCGCTGCATATAGCATTTCATACTCATCCCCGAGTTGTGAGGGGTGAAATCTTCTCAGTAGCTCATGCTTAAATTCTGTCCAGCTTCGTATGGTTGTACGTGATTCAACCCATTGATACCAATTCAGAGCCCTACCTTCTAAACACACTACTGCTGTCTCTAATCTCTCGGCTTCAGCTATGGAGTTGATGCGGAAATACCTTTCTACTCTGAACAACCGCCCTAATGGATCTTCTCCACTAAAGATGGGTAGTTCTAACTTCCTGTACTTGTTGGTCTCCTTCTCAGCATTTGTATTACTCTCCGAGCCTTCGTCATTATTATGGTCTCGTTGTTTAGCATGCAATTCATCCACAGCCTTTTGTTTTACTAATTGACTCAGTGTCTCTTGCACCTTTTCTACCACATTCTTCAGTGCATTCAAGTCCCTGGTCAGGCCTCCAACAGTTTCCTTTAACTCTTGTACGTCTCTGTCAGCATACTGCACGCCCTCCTCCATGGTTTCTCTCTTTTGTTCTCACAAAGCTTTTTGGATCGTACCGCTCTGATACCAAAATGATAGAATCCTGTTGAAATAACAACAAATAACACCAAAAAAAATAAAAGCAGAGAGAGAACAGAAGTGATAAATGAGGGAAAATACTGGGGTTTTTACTATTAGAATCAAAATGAAACAGAATCAGTGTTATAAGAGTCCCACTGGTTCTATTAAAACCCTATTCCCCTGTTACAATACCAAGTAAAATCCACAAAAAGCAACATTACATAAATCACAAGAGCAATATTGAACCATTGGCATTTCGAGAAGCCAGACTCTCCTCACTATCTCATAATACAAAATAATCCATCGAGAGAAACCCCACGGCTGAGAGACAATAAGGACTCCAAAAAGTAACTTACACAATCCCCAACATAATCTATATCACTAGGTAGCCTTCAGAACGTGAATGGGCTAGCCTTACTTTTCCTTGTTACTAGGATCCATGGGATAAATGCTTGAATCAGCAGTGAATTCCTTTTCTGCCCTCGTAGTCTCCCTTGATTTCCTCTTACAAGTCTTAATGAACTTATCAGCTCTATCAGAATCTCATTCATTTCTAGTATTGCTTAATTTAGTAGAGGTTAATGTGCAGTTGCTTTTTATATTGATAAGTCTTAAGGGAGCTTCAAAGAATTTTAAATATTGAAGGTTTTCGCTGATGTGAGACTGATGGATATAAAATGCAACTGCTCTAAATGTTTCCAGTGCATACTTGTTGATTCTTAACCCCACTGCCGAATCAGCATGCTTGTGTGTCAAGTTGCCACTGAAATATATTGTGTTCTCTTGACTGCAGACTTATGAGCGTTCTTGTATTGAGAAGTGGTTGGATGCCGGGCATGGCACCTGTCCTAAAACACAGCAGACACTTGCTAGCAATGTTCTCACACCCAATTATGCCTTACGAAGCCTCATAGCACAATGGTGTGAAGCCAATGGCATGGAACCTCCAAAACGACCCAGCAGTTCTCGGCCTAGTAAGTCAGCATCAGCCTGCTCACCAGCTGAGCGTAGTAAGATTGAAAATCTTCTCCGTAAGCTTACATCTGGTAATCCTGAAGACCAGAGATCAGCAGCAGGTGAGATCCGTCTTTTAGCAAAACGCAATGCAGATAATCGTGTGGCCATCGCTGAAGCTGGTGCAATACCACTCCTTGTTGGCCTCCTCTCTATTCCTGACTCCCGAACTCAAGAGCACGCCGTAACAGCACTTTTGAATCTTTCCATTTGTGAGAATAACAAAGGAAGTATCATATCTTCTGGGGCAGTTCCTGGCATTGTTCATGTGCTTAAGAAGGGCAGCATGGAAGCTCGGGAAAATGCAGCAGCCACACTTTTTAGCCTCTCAGTCGTTGATGAAAATAAGGTTACTATCGGATCCTCAGGGGCCATCCCACCACTAGTGACACTGCTGAGCGAGGGTACCCAAAGGGGTAAAAAAGATGCTGCAACGGCACTCTTCAATTTGTGCATATTCCAGGGTAACAAGGGAAAAGCAGTGAGGGCTGGTGTTGTTCCTACACTAATGCGACTGCTGACGGAACCTGGTGGGGGAATGGTGGATGAAGCATTGGCCATATTGGCAATATTGGCTAGCCATCCAGAAGGGAAGGTTGCAATTGGTGCTGCGGAGGCTGTACCCGTTTTGGTAGAGGTTATTGGGAATGGATCCCCAAGAAACAGAGAGAATGCAGCTGCCGTTTTAGTGCACCTTTGCTCCGGAGATCAGCAATATCTAGCGCAAGCTCAAGATCTTGGGGTGATGGGTCCATTGGCTGATCTGGCTCAAAATGGCACAGACAGAGGCAAAAGAAAGGCTGCACAATTGCTAGAGCGAATGAGCAGATTCCTTGAGCAGCAGCAGCTGCAGCAGCAAGAAGTTCGAACACAGAGCGAAGTGCAAGTTCTGAATGAGGATATACAGCCCCCTTCTATTGCTAACCTTATTGATAGCTGATGTTTTTGTTCACTTTGTGTCTTTTCTTATATTTGAAGTATTGCAAGAGGCCTTCTTTGGAGGGAAGGGTGGAAGATCACCTGTCCACTCCGTTATGTTATTTGTTTGTGTGAGATACAGGGATAGAACACAAAGACATTAAAATCTGTTTTTTTTTTTTTTTTTGGGGGGGGGGATCAAAGAAAAAGGTGGGATGCGTCTTACGTGGAAATGTATAATTGTAACGTTGTATCATTGCAATCATCCTCAAATTTTAATGAAGAGATGTTTCACGTACTTGAACGGAAACACAGGACATATAATATTGCGATGTTTCGTGTACTTCTAAACTGCAGTGAGGAAAAGGACAAAACTTACACGTACTGTTTTATAAATTGTGGGAGCACTTTTTTAACCTGGCTTCATATCAACGATTCTTGTTGAAAAGTACTTCACACTTTGCACATCATGATTCAATGGAAGAATCTAATAGAAAATAGTTAACAAAAAGTGTATTTAAATTCTTTAATAAAAAAGGCCAGCCAAGTGATGGCCCAAAAAATAGAGAGAATCAAGTGGATTGAACTTCAGTTGAGGTCATAATGGATTAATCGTAGTTGAGTTGCACAGTAAAGTTCCCAGCCATAATTATTTTTCAACTTAATTAGCGGCTTCCTGTTGAATTTATTGTGACCAACTTGTGAGAAAGAAAAAATGAAGGGAAGTTGAGCCGCCTTGATTGGAGGATTTCTGGAACGCATCACCCATTGGCTATTGTGGGTGCATGCCCGCCTTCTTTATCTGTAAAATTTTCTTTGGGCCTCTACTTTTTCTGTTTAATCGGACCTCGGTTGAACGAGCGGCACCTGCTATTCCCACACACATATCCCAATATTTAATTGGTTTGGTCAATGTTTCTCAGTTTTTAGGTGGTCTCATCCACTTGTTAATGGTTAGTTATCTTAATAGCAAAATTACCTACTTCTCATCAAAAAAAAGTCCTGAGTTCAAATCTAATATTGACATGATTAGCGTGCGTGCATGGAAGTAAACGTCGCTCTTCTCTATAAACAAGGGCTAGGTTAGGTTTTTTTTTTTCCCCTTTTAAATGTGGTCTCACCAACTTGTAGGCATGAAAAAGTAATCAATGATACAAATGTTTTTAAAGTTTTGGTTTTCAGCCCAACCAATAGGACAGAATTTGAATTCTTCAGTGGTGTGTTCGGATACATAAAAATTTATGAATTTAAATTTAAACTTTAAATTATGTTTTTTTATAATTTTAAATTCTTTCTACACTTTAATTACTTGAAATTTTAATTACTTCAAATATCTTATTTTTTTCACATTTTTACTATTAAAATATAGATGACTCTTGTAGCTTTTCTCATTTTTTATGGATTAAAAAATAAAAATAAAGTTGTCATTTTCCTCAATTCATATTCTTCATTTAAATTTTTTTAAACCATCCAAGCAAAATATTTTAAATACATAAATTTTAAACATGAGATTTGAAATGTAAGATTACAAATCTAAAATCCAAATGCTGCCTAAAATTTTTAAATGTCAAATATAATGATTTGGTCCAAAGTCATACTTGGTAATATAAATAAAAATTGGCAATCATGTGTTAGACCTACAAGTAATTATACAAAATTGGTATTTTGAATTTCTAGCAGCCTTTCTTTAGCTAATTGGTTGCTATATATAATCTGTAGATCTTCGTATAATTTTTTTTTGGCCAACTGTAGATATTTGCTATTCAAGGTATTTAAAATTTATAATAAAATTTAAGTGATGAAAGCCCTTATCACTTACATCAACTTTAGTTGGTGAAAAGTTCACATAGATTGTATTGGGATCGATGAATTTAAGTTGTAAATTTGAATTTAAAATCTCACATTTAAAATTCATATATTTTAAATTTTTTATTTGGATGATATAAAAAATTTTAAATTATAATACTAAAATATTTTTTTGAATTTTAAATAAAATTTCAGATTTCAAATTTTATATTTGAATTTTTTGGTCAAAAAAAATTTATATTTAAATTTAAATACAACTTGGATAATATTAGTAGTCTGGCCCAAATTATGGGCAACGACTCAATTTTGGGCCCACACTAGATGGTGGTAGCAATCGCCATTGACAGTTCGACTGTTGTTCAATCCCAATAGATGCCCACAATAGTTTGGTTTCAATGAATGTCAACCATAGGTAGTGATGTTGAAGTCGAGAAAGTAGCAAAGTTGATGAAACAATATGAAAGAAGAGAGCAGCTTCTGCTAAAATTTAAAATAATAAAAATTTAAAAAAAAATTAAAATTATAAAAGGATTGAGTTAGGTAGGATGATACAAATTCAAATACACACATTTTTAATTATCTAAATAATAAATTTAATTCTAATTCAAATCCACTTGTATACAAATATAACATTATATTGCTTCTCAACAGAAGAGATTTTTATGAAAAGGAACGCTATAAAGTATATTTCTTCTAAAGCTTCTCCATAAGAAAATTGTCTTTTAATGGTGTATTTTTGGAGAAGTGCGATATTTCATACATACTCTTCTAGTATAGAATAATTAGATGCATCATGATGCTGCAAATTTTCTCCCATCGATATTGTCGTTCCCTAGCAACCATCGATCGTCTTCAACCTCTCATCGTAGAAATGTTTTAAGGTAATTGCAAATTAACCTCGACGGCAACGGCTTGCCCTCAATGTCGACGATGTGCTCTCCCCACCGTCTTTAATTGCAATGACAACGTGGGGAACACTCTGTGCAACACGATCCGATCCGTGCTTTCTTTTGCATCTACTTCTTTTCTTTCTCCTCTGTAATCGGTGATCTATGCTTTTCTATTTGTAAATGTTATTGTGTTGATTCTGTAAGTTTCATTTCATTTTCTGCAGCCGTGTTCATCAGAGCTCTGAATTGGCCAAAAAAATGGATATTCAGTTATCTCCTCTTGAACAGTTCAGGGAATTGTTTTTCCGATCCCCTCTAATATAAAGAGGACGAAAGATAACAGTTTTTAACCGAAAGAAGTGCTATCTTTTCCTTCACAAAGACAACCCGCTAGATAGAATTCCAAAAATGCATTGCAAGAAATGTTGGCCTGGTACTTGCTAGTTCATGTCCACTTAATCCTGGTTATGGATGTTGACTTAGGAGTCGGAATCATGGCCTTATCTTTATCTTGTAAGAATGAAGTGGAGGGTTCCACGCTAGCTGCTATAATCAGAGAGTGAAAGAGAAAGAGCGGCTGCGAGCAGCGAAGCGTGCATGAGTTTCCGAACCATTCTGAGGATCGTACTCATTACCACACCCACACCACCATTCTGCTTTAACTCTGTCTCTCAGCCGCGTTTCTTCCTTCACCGACATTTTCGGAATCAGGGTTTCCCATTTATTGCCTTCGTCCCATTACACAGACACCCCCAGAGATATGTAGCTTTTGTCTGCCTTCGTTTTTCGCTTTATTCGTTCTTCACACTAAGCATCGGTCCTCTCCAAAGTTGTTCTGTGCCCTCCCTCTCTCCCACATCAATACTGATGCCTTTGCTTTTTCGACCTCTTTCATTAATTTCCGTTGAGATTGCAATAAAGGTTGTCATTATTAGTATTCGAGTTCTCTGTTTGATCCCTCTTAATTTGAATACCATATATTATCACTATCATGGCACAGTACTTTCGTTGGAAAGCTCAGTCTCACCCTTATTTTTGACCGTAATCCCTTTTTCTTTTACGTACTTTTGAAATTTGAAATGCATGTATAAACCCAAAAGTAGTTTCATGATTAATATATATTGTTAGAATCTTTCATCATTGTGGTGAAAGAAGTTCTAGAATACGCCCTACTTCAGTTTGGTAGACTATGGGATTGCATGGTTTTGAGTGGGATTTTGGCGTCTTCTCGTCACGCGCACGCAGTGCTTCAGTTTTCGATCGCAAATAAATCCAACGACCATGTACGTCATATTATTTCATGAATCTATCGCTGATTATTACATCATAACGACTCTTGACTCTTGACTGATAAAAAGTACGACGCTACCGGCTTCCTAGGAGTTCAAATTAAATTTGCCACTCATGTTTCCGAGAATTTCACTATCATGCATGGAAGAGTACTCCTCAATCAGTTTGCAGAAATCGCTACTTACTATATTGTTATATAACAGCTTCTCCCAGAGCCTGACTGAACCCATACCATAGAATCAGAGATAATAAATAGTTTGGTTGATCGAGCAAGAGATGGGATGTAAAAGTGACTACGTCGTCGGTCTGAAATAGATGTAATAAAGTCTTATTACCTGATAATTGCAGACCTATATATAGATGCTAACTTTTCTAATGCCTACTGATCATAAAAACGAGAAAAGAATAGCATTTTGATTTATATGTATATGTATATTCAAATCTCTCAGTCATTAAAAATTCCGATGGGAAAGACTTCACACTTCTTTTATATCTACATCCGAACCGAACCAATGCTGGCCTTGCATAATTAAGAGTGTTTTTCCTAGAGGGTAATAAGCTTGTCAAGAGGCAGTGAAATATATATATATATATATATAGAGAGAGAGAGAGAGAGAGAGAGAGGAAAAAGTGTTCGATTTGAAACTCTAACAAAAGAAAACACAGCCTCAACAAAAGCTAACGTGGAGTGGCACATTGTTCAGTATTGTTTCACTTTTCTTCTCTAATCTATGCTTTATCGTGCTCAAATGTGGGCGAAAACTGATGCTCTATAGTGTGACCTAGCTCGGAGAAGCAGGCCATATATAGAGAAAACACAAGGTCTGATTATAGAAACCCCATAGGAAATACACCATTACACATGAACTCAGTTATACAAACCAACCCATATAGTACAAAAGAGACTCCCATGCAAAACCTAAACAAATATCAATTACAAGCAGCAACATAATAATTAAACAAGAACAACAAGAAGAAGATCCAAATTCTACCGTTGTAGTCCGCGTTAACATTTCTGAGGCACTAATCTTGAACTGGGATAGAGTGCTTCCATTGTGATGGTTTTTGTTTTTGACCATAATGCAATGGTCAAGATGTTAACTTACAAGAGATGGCTGGTGGAAGAAGATGCAAGACCCGATAAATCAGTCCAAGAATAGTACTGATTATTACTATTATTATTACCTATGGGCGGTCTTGACAAATTTAGGGCTCCAATCTCTTCCAATTTAACATGTGGGAGCTGAGTCGTAGCCCTAGAACTTGAATCTCCAATCACTCCATTCTGCGCCACTGCCATGCTCTCGCCTTGAAACTGATAAGAAGAATCAACTGAATTATTCGACTCGAACCCATTCAAGAAATTAGGGAATGGTTGTGAGCGCCACTGGTTCTCCACCCCTCCGATTTGAAAGCCCATGGGCTCATTCTGGGCTAAGATCTCACGCAAGCTCAGGCCCATGTTCCCCAAGCCGTAACGGCCGCCCAGGTTTTGTAAGGAAGCCATGAATGGTAAGTTGGAAGGTTGCTGCGAATGACCGATCAGCTCCGTGGTGGCGGCGCCGGAGGGGATTGAGCTGTCAGCGGTGTTGGGAAGCAGGCTCTGCTTGTCAGCGGCGGCTGGTGCGGCTGCCGGGGATTTCGAGCGGCTCCTTTTGCTCTTCTTGTTTCTTCTGCATCCGCCTCCCACCGGCACGTTCCTGAGAGCGCCGCCTCTTGTCCAGTATCGCCGACATGTCTTGCAGAAGTGACGAGGTTGAGACAGGCTGTAATTGTTGAAGTAACAAAATTTTGTGTTGGTGGATTCGCAACGGGGACACTTTAGGGCTGCCTCGGGTGGCGGTAGCTTTGCTAGCCGGGCCCGGTCAGCCATCGAACCGGGCCGGACTGAACCTGCACCACCACCTCCAGCATGAGGAAGCAGCTGATAGTTTTCAGTTCCATTTGATTGCTGTTGATTCTGTTGCTGCAAAACAGAGAAAACCTCAAAACCCAGAAAAATAAGAAAGGAAAAGATTCACGATGAAGCAGTATGATATGAAAACAGAAAATCTGGTATATTCAAGAAGATATTACAAGGAATAGGAATAATAATCTTTGGGAAATAAATTAGCTTTTTAGGGTTCGGAGGATGTGGCTGAAATTAGAGGAAATTGGAAAACCTTACCGGCTGCCAATTGGGAGGATCTAAATAGACCGGAATAGAAGAGAAAACCATGGTGTGGTGTGATGATCTTTTTATGGTTTTTCTTTTTCTAAAGTTTGATAGGTCTTTAGAGAGATGGTGGAGAATCAAACTGAGGGAATACCAGAGCAAAGAAAGAAGGAAAGAGAAAAGGAGAATTAAAGAGAAGGGGGGGAGGGGGAGGGAGAGAGAGCTAGAAATTAAAGCATTGTGGGGGGGGGGGGGGGAGAGAGAGGGTGCTTTGCTTTTGCTTGCTTTAATTTGCTCTTACATTATTATTCTCTCTTATATTCTCTATCTCTTTTTGTTCTATTATATTTTTTTAGGGCTTCAAGTGGAGGGAAGTTTCTTAACATATAAGCCTTCTTTATTGATGGGGTGATCAGTAACAGTAAATATATATATGCTGATGAAAGAGGATAGTGGCTCTCATATTGCTGCATGGAGAGGAAGATTATGACGACACCGTATACAGCAAAGTTAATTATCACTGTCTATTCTATACTGGTAATGGTGGGATCACCTCACGTAATCAAACATTTTTAGCTTATCCATGGGCCTGACACATGCACGACATGCTTCATACATATGTAGCTGCTGTTTTCGATACAGACATTAATTAATTAAACGTGGAAAATGGGGGCGGAAAAAGAAAGAAAGAAATCATCTAAACTCAAAACCCTCTGTAAAGCGTCCTAGATGAAAATATGTACATATGATATTACCTGGTAATAATGAAGTGTCTTTATGCGTGTGGGTGAGAAAAACATTTAAAAAAATAAAACTGGTATACAATGCAGGTAATCACAATGGATTATAGTTCCCACAGATGCAGTCAGTAGTGTTCTTCCAGTGATCATCAAACAATATTTATAAAGGGTGTATGCGTTTCATGAGATTTAGACCCGTTGAACTCGCAGCAAATTAAATATATGGTGATTATGATGTTCTGTCCACGATGATAATATATAGAATCATATATAAGTATTTTCATTTGCATAATCCTGAAAATATTACTTGATGATTTATTCATTAAATATTTGTGTTTTTTATTTTGCTTGTCGCTGAAATTTTTCAATTTATCAGTACCTTAAACACTTTTTTCATTATTGAATTATCCTTTGAACAAAAGCCACAGAAGCTTCTCAAACTAACCTTCTATTTAGTAAACATATTTAAATTGATGGATTAAATTAAAAAAAAATTACCATTGAATAATTGTTATACTAATTAAACATTAAAAAAAAATCATATTTGTTTCAGTGTATGCGTGCCTTGCATGTCGTTTGATTTGTTTTAGTCTGCTTTTTTTGTCTATTTAATTGGAGAAAATCCAAGAGACACGACTAGCGCAAGTGATATTTTGTTTTACTATATTTTAACTTTTGCTGCTAACATAAACTTAATTATCAAGGGCACCCATAATTAAAACACAAACAAGTTTGTTTATACAATTATACCTAAACTCACACTTGCCATTGACCCTCCTTTACCCTTTTATCCAGTTAATAAAGCTGTGATCAAGTAAGTAATTTTGTGTTAGATATATATAGATACACATTTTCTCCCTAGCTAGTTTTCGATTGGTAATTAATGCGACGCATAGTGGATTCTAACATTACAACGATGTGCAAAGGACGTTGCGAGTGGGATATAATTAATGAAAAGATGGGCAGTGCAGTACAATTGAGAAAGCAAACACGGTAGAAGGGGGGAAAGTTTGCAGCACGATTAAAGCGGTATTGTGTGTGTGTGTGTGTATATATGATCATGTAATTAGGGCTTGTCTTGACTGGAATAATGGCTTTACTTTTTGTATACATACCTAACATGGGTAAATTCAAGTCTTAAAGTTGTAGGATTGATCCTTCTTTTGTGCACAGCACCAACAATTATGACATCAAATTCTTGGAATGGAATGTGAAGTTCATCCCAACGTTATATCATCAATATCTTTTTTTTTCCCCTTTAAGTGGCTCAATGGACACTATCTCGTAGCTGCCCTTTCATTTTAAAATTGCTTCAATTATTATAATACTTGAAATCGATGACGTTCAATTCATTAGCTCGTGTCTTTTGTCTATTTTTGCTTTGCTTTTTCCTGTTAAACCCCCCTTTTTTCCGGTGCAGAGCCCCCCTGATGTGGTGGAGAAAAAAAAAACATTCTTTTTCTGAGTGGCGAGAGTCACACTCTGATTCGGACGCTCGCTTATTGGGTGTGCATGAGCAAGAGACGAAGGAAAGTGAACCAAAAACTTATCATCCTCCGATCCATTCATGTCGTTTCTTCGATCAGAAGAAATTCTGGTATCTGATCAGTTTTATTAATTAATTCTTCTTGCTCTTTTGGCACCACCTGCCAGTGTCATTGTGCCCTTATTCGTTAAAAAAAATTGATAACTTACATATGGAAAGGTTTCGGTCAAATTGACTGGGGAAAAAAAAAGTAGCTAGCTCTCTATATGTGTTATACTTTAATTTAAGTTGAAGTAATTTTGGTGCCCAAATCATCATCACCTACAGCGTCTGGTAGACTGTCTTTTATTACTGACTAAAAAAAGAAGACGATCTTGTATTACTGCAGGAAATCCAAATGAAAAAAATTAGTCATATACACAATACGTACGGTTCAAAAAATATTTGTCATATTGTAAGAAGCATCCTATTTTAAGTATGTATAACAATAATTTAATCATCAACTTAAATTGATGTGAATGATAAAAGTTATCGTCCCTTAAACAAGTATATATAATTGAAGGTTCAAATCTCAACTTTTTCGCATGAAGTAAACCTCATTAAATGGAATCATTAGTCTATATAGTTGGTGGATAATACTTTTGATCTTATAAAAAGGTTTATTTAATGATTTTCTACTTTTTTATTTTCTTGAATAATTTCATTATTTTTATTTATTCAGGAGCATGTTAGCGGAGATGATCACCATGTACCAAATCCTATCATCATTTGTCAACTTGAGTTTAATCTGGGCAGAAAAGAAAAGGCTTGCGTTTAAGTTTTTTATTTCTTTCATATGTACAGTTTTCCACGCACACTATTCAGTGCGAAAAGTGTTATTTAGCTCATTCGAATTGAACAAGAGAACCCAATAAATCAATTAATATTAAAAGAAACATATTGGTTAATTATGCCTGATCTTCGAGTCTTCTGGTTCAGAATTTCTTTCTCAAAGGAAACATAATTAACGCTGAGACAGTTGCCTTAGGCCACTAAAAAATTCCTTAATATCACTATTATGTATGTGGTGTAATTGATACTCGTATTGTTATATTTAATTGCAGATAAAAGAAAATAAAAAGTCATATTGTTCTTCTAGTTAAAAAGCATTAATCATTCCCAATATAATATTAATTATTGAGTTGAGTCCATTATCTACATTAAAAACAATAGCGAGATTCAAAATATACCAATTTGTACTATATTAGCTTGCTCTAATTCCCTCTCTTAATCTCACTTTTGTTTTATCCTTTTCTTAACTATGTGTAGTTTTAGACCATAGAGATAACACCTTTAAGCCTTATTAAAATATCATTTATAATTTATATAGTTATTATTGGTTTTTCTACATTAATCATTGATATCATAAGTCTTTGTTATATCTTTTTGTTAAAAATGTATTGTTATATATCTATCCCAATCAATATATAAGATAGAATAGGAGTATTTTGTCAACACTAGCTAATTTTCACTTCTCTATTGAATTAATTTAGTATTTTATTACTATATTATAAAATTTTAATATATTATTTTGCAAAAAATGATGAGTGGATATTATTTTTGAAAGGGTCTATTACATGTTCTTGGCTTTACTAATAATTTTGTCTTAGGTCTCAAAATGTTTCACACACGGCCTGGGTGAGACTTACATCTTTCCATTCCTTTAGCCGGTGTGCAAGATTTAATTTCGTTGTCTATGTATGATTATCAATAAATGAAACTTTCATACAGAATCCAAGCACACGAGATCTTTCTCCTTTCTTTTTTGATATGACGTCCACTTGTATGGTCACAACCATTTTGATCGCTCTTAATTAAGAGAAAAACAAATGAAAGAAAATAGCCTACTACTTTTAATTTTCTTTCCATGCAATAAAGTACTTCCAATATTTGATATTAAAGATGGATGCAAAAATTAAAGAAAAGTAAAATAGTTTCCATTGTGAAAAGAAGAAGAAGAAGAAGAATGACGGGGGTGCAAGTATACGTGTGTGGAGGTTATAAAGAGACGTAGAAGAGAGGAAGGGGAATGGTGGGGCCAGAGTTTCCGTGTGATGTTCCTTAATATGTAATTACAGACTAATGCATGTAGCCCAATCTATCTGCTTGGCCAAAATGCAGAAAGAGATTAATCCCAATTATCATTTCCCCCCCCCCCCAAATGATGTGGTCGATCGGCCCCTTCTATCCACTTTCCTCAAACATATATACGTCCTGTTGCTTCATCTATATATACATATATGTATGTATGTATCACCTGTCACCGGAAACTGGCGTATACGCAGTTTGTTCTTCGTCCATGTTTCTGGCTGTTGAACCTTAAAAGAAATCCAGGTTATTTTGCAGAGCATTGAATATTACTACAGCCGGACCTATTTATAAGAATTAAATGATAACTAAATTTTAACTACCATATATTAATTCTTATAAAATAGATCTGGGGTTAACTGATTAGCAGCAAGAAATATTGAGGTAAGTAGAAGCAGAAAGGGAAAAATGATGAGAAAGTTGAAAGCCAACAAAGAATTAATGTACCAGTGTATATATATACATATATATGGATCGGATTTAATTCATGAACTAGTTAAATGAAAGACGAGGTCCATTTTCGGCAACACATAGGACAAGTTCCTTGTATCCGTGTTTGCTTAGAATTGTTGTAGCAAATGGATCATTAATCGGAAACACGACAACCTTTTAGTTTCCGTGGTTTTGAATTTTTGATTGTTGTCTGAGAATCTAGCTAGCGCGTCAATGACTTCCAATTATGAAGGCTATTTGAAGTTTGGAAGATACGGTATGGCTTCAAAAAGAAATATGGAAGATACGCTTTCCTCACGGAAGAAAATGAAGAGTTTTAATATAATGAAATTCAATGCATTGGTCATGTGGAGTAATGCCCGTTTTGTAACAGATAAAGTTTTTGAACGAAAGTAAAAGAAAGTGAAGGTGGTAGAGAGGAGGCGGAAGTCCAAGTGGGTTGTTGTATGTTTTTTATTGACGACTCCGCCGCCGTAGAATCCTTGGGATGTTTGTGGCTGTGAACCCACTATCTCCGGCCAAGCTAAGCACCGTCACATCCTCCACTGTGCTGTCGCTGGTGAAGAGTATCAGTTCATAATAAAAATATATATCCTCAATTAATTATAACCCTGCATCTAAGGGCTTGTTTGGTTATATTTTTGAAATGCCAAAAGTTCTTTTGGAAAATCATTCTTTCATTTTAACATATTTAATTAGTTGACATATTTTTTTAAAACAAAGAACACTTGGTCCTTTTGCTTGCTAGGTACATTTGTAGAAGTAAAAATTTTCTTGCTTCTGAAAATTGACTTTTACTTTTAGCAAATCAATTTTTAATTTTAAAAATCAGACATGCACGATAAATATAATCTGTACTCAACGTTAATCGGCGTATATATTGCAGAAAGATCTAGACGCTTGTGACGGTTTTTGGTTCAAAAAGAACAATTAGGAATAAATTAATTAATTACGCAAAAGGAATATTATAAACTCGCAATCCAACTCAAATCAACACATATCTTTAAAGAAGCACAAATAATGAATGTCAAGTAGACGTAAAGCATTTAACAAGTGTCTTTAGCAAAGATGACTACATGCATATCGCTTTTAAGTGACAGCAATTTGTCATTCCATTATTAAAAACACCAATAAGGATACGTTGACCGTCCATGTGAGAACTGTAATTGAAGATTCGTCGCCATCCCAGTTGCCACTATTTGAAAAGCAAAATCAAAAGAGTAAGGACCTGTTTGTTTTCTGTTTTTATTTTTTATTTTTAAAAATTATTTTAAAACACAGTTTTTAAAATTATTTTTAAAATAAAATGAAATGAGCATCCGCTTAATTATGTCAATTTAAAAATAATTTTAGAATTAAAAAATAAACTGATAATAATAGTTATAGGCAATTAATAGTGGTGATTAATAAAAAAAATTAATCAAGATAACTATAATTTTTAATAATCAAACATAATGTATTTTAAAAATAAGAAAAATAAAATGAAAACAACTTCAAGTTATTTCTACTTTTTTGTTTAAAAACGAAAAAATAAAAACAGTTTTAAAAATAACTAAATGAAAAACACTTATCCAAGTAAATTTTTAAATTTTTCTGCTTTCAAAAATAAAAAACAGTTTTCCAAAACAGAAAACAAGGAAGCCCTAATATTCTTCACATCTCCACATAAATTTGTTACTCTACATTATCAGGAACGACACGCGCGGAACAAAAAGAGAGAACGTCAATTTAGCACTCGAAAGTTCGGGTCGTATCTCTTTCAACCGCGGTCACAAATTAAATTCCTAGCAGTTCTAGGTACGAGGCAATTCAAATCTGATTTATTTATTAATTTCAGTTAAGTGGAAGTTGCGTATATAATTGTAGTTATATATGTGCGCGAAGAGAAAACGGTACAGCGTTACAGAGGGATAAAGTACTCAGGTACGTGGAAGAGTTGGAGATGGGGTATATAATATAGGGCTGGAAGAGAGTGTTACAGTTCGATGACTAGTATCAGGATATACTCCTTCGTTTCTATTTGCAAGGGAAAAAAAAAAAAAGCTATATTACAAAGCTTTAAAAAATTGATTAATTATATTAATTGTATCTGTGAGTAAAAAAAATTAAACTACAATACTTTTTATTAATTATTTTAATCAAGTATTCATTAATTATTATTTTTCTACCATGAATGATAAAAAATTTGCAATAAATGCCTATAAAAAAATATGACTTTATTTATATAAAAAATATTAACAGTGATAATTTTTTTTAAATAAAAAAGGAGGGAAGAAGGTAGAAGAATAACACTGGGTATTATACACACACGACAGTGGGGGATGATTCCAACTTTTTGGAACTGTTAAAGGGACCAAAAATGGGGAGGAAAAGGAGGGCTGATGGTGGTGTTGGAATCTGATTCCCTCGCCTATTACAGATATCACTGTTCTTGACAGCTAGCTAGCAGCAGTATCATACTTTTTTCCCAGGACAAAAAAAAAAAAAACATTGATAAAGCTCACCCATCGCTTCATATATAACTTGCTATCTTATTATTATTATTATTATTATAGTTCGGGAAAAGGCATCCAATATTGCAGCCTTCCCAGAGTCGTCACACACGCAGAGGGAGAGGGAGGGAGGAAGGCATGCACGTGCATGAGAAATACAGATGGATGACCCACAGGAAGGGAATGCACTAAAAAGCATGAGATTGATTGATTCCCATGACGCACCAAACAACGGTGATGATAAAGCAATTAAGCAAGCCGGGCACATATATTACCGTACCCCTTAGCATGTTGCACACTGCCCCGTCTGGTCATATTTATAATTCACGTCTGTTGATTATGTTTACACAAATGACAAATTTCACACATTTCTATAAACATCATCTGTGTTCGTCAATTATGTCCTCGTGCGTTCCATTTCCAGGGAAACTGCACTGCATGCATCTCACATGGTTGCCTTGCCTCGTTCCTTCCTCATCCTCTTTCTCCGCGGCTTCAGCCCCGTAACCCACACACAGTATATTCCGTTCAAAAGTTTCACTCACGTAATTTCCCACGCATCGCTATATCTAATAATCCATCAAAGCATCAAAAGCACCACCAAGTTGCCTGCCATATCTTTTTACATGCATTGCTCAGCTCAGATCAGATCAGATACCTCGTTGGTCCACATATACGTGGGCACCATTCTCCGCGCCCCACCCCGCCCAAAAAAAAAAAAACCAGTTTCTTATCACCTTCCTTCCCCATTTCTGCCCTTCTCATTCATACGCTGACATTAAGGCTTTTTCCTTTTTAACTTAACCCAAAAAAAAAAAAAGATCTTAAGTGAGCAACATGAGGGAGTTCAAACGAGCGGGCCCTTATTCACACACGATTTTAAAAAAGGGAAAATGATAATTATAAATCTCATAAAAACATTAATAATAATAACAACTACAAATCCCAAATTATTCAAATCTCCATAACAAGACATGATCTTTACTTGAAATTAAAAAAATATAAATAATCAATTGTGAAATTAACAAAATATACTTTGAATTATCTATAACATACCATTAGTTGCAAATTTATAAAATTCAATTGTAAGTCTTGATTTTTTGCTATTAATATGCAAATAAATCAATTTTTTTAAGTCTTCAGTTCTCAAATTTTTTATATACAATATAATAAGTACTGAACATTGATTGGTTCCCCCCCTCCAAATGTGACTATGAGCTTGTTTGGTAACTTATTTTAAAAGCAGTTTTCTGTTCTTCAAAGAAAAAAAAATTATTTGCTAATATGTGTTCCATAAAGTGTTTTGAAGAACCAAAAAACTAAATATTGTTTTGAAAAATAGGGAAAAAGAAACATCTTTTAAGTTTTATGAGATTATTATTCTAGAGAATAGGAAAAAATATAAAAAATGTATGTTTTTATTATTATTTTTTTAAACATATTTTGTAAAATATCAGTTCTCATAATAATAAAATAAAAATAATTTTAAATAATCCCTATATTTCCTGATTTAGGAGGATTGAGAACAATCATATGTCATGGGTTTTTTCGGCCTAAATAAAAATCGTTCTCAATCCAAAGTAAAGCCCACTGGGCCATCTCCATATGAACTTGGCCCATCATAAGTAAGGTACTCATCCTCGGGGCCAAACAGATGAGATCTTCTGCCTTAAATGACTCGGGGGCTTTTAGGGGCCACCCAAATTAAAGGCTTGTATGGGATGTGAGAGGAGCAGAAGAAGGGAGTTGTGATTGAAGAACTGGAAAAGCTTTGCTTTAAGTTCCAAACTCGACAAAAAATGAGACAAAATATTTTTCCCAATTTTGATTAAAATTATGAGTGATATTATTTAAATCTATAATAGTACAATTTTTTCATGTCGCGTGAAAAATTGATTAAATAGCTTTAGAGAGCATAAACAGCAATTTTGAAAAAGCATAAATAATATGAACTTGAAACACTCCCTCTATCTCAAATTAAAAAAAAAAAATTTTGATGCAGTATTTTAAAATATAAAGACACTTTAATAAAAATAAAATTTTATTAATGATAATTTTCTATTAGTACACTATTCATTATATTTTCTCTTTTTAATATTCTTTCATAAGTGAAATATTAAATGAAGGGCATTTTTAAAAATTTATATTTTATTTTAAATATAAAATTATAAAATGTATGTAATAAGTTTTATTAATATATGTGATTACTGATTTTATCTCAAAATATTTTATAATTTAAGACAGAAGGGGTAAATTTTAGCTGTAAATGTTATTCAAAGTATTTTTACCAGGCCTGGGTATTTTCCATCGGAAATTTTCCAACAGGATTCGGTGAAGGGGCACAAATCGTGATACGAGAAAGATAGTAAACAAAATTGATTGCTTTCTTGTTCACCGGATTAGTGGAGGAAGCGGACAAATGAAAAGCGAAAGCTTTCTTGATCAAAATTAATTGTCCTAACAACAGCCCAGCCCTCTTTTTAAGGTCATTTTCCCCTGAACTGCGGTGGGCCCAATGTCAAGCTGGTGTTGATGAAGATAAGATCTGAACAAGCGAGAAACCAAATCAAAACATCGGGCAAAGAATTCACAATCAATAGAATTCCCCACTCATCTTCGCATACTTGTATGCTTGTTCAGCGGTGCTCAATTTTAAATCACGACGCTTGAAGCCAACCAAATGTAAATATCACCCTTCATCACAAATCAAACAAGAGAAAGTGATTGAGACAGAGAGAGTGAGCTGGCCAGCCTTGTTCAAAACAATAGCATATTCTCACTTCCCTTCAATTATTGAAATCAAATCTCGAGTATTGCTCGATTATACGTTTGATGACGCGAAACCATTAGACAGCACTCCGCATAATAGCCAAAAGAAGCATCGATCCTTGCCCAGTTAAAAAATAAAGCCTGGCTTAACCAATAAGAAAAGAAGGATGCTTGAAGACATCAAGAAATATATACTATCAATAAAATATTCCGTGTGGGGGCTTTAATTCAGTGGATGATCTTTCTGGCATTTCAACGATCATCGTCTACATGTTAAATCCACATCTTCCAGCTTGCAAGTGGAGAGGGGATGGTGAAATGATTTATAAAAACAAGAACAATAAATGCCTAACATTTCTTAAATTTTCATGTTTTTTGGTTTCTGATCCAAACCAAGTGACCAGTTTGAAATCCTGCACAAGTTATAATCGAGCGGGACCGACAAATAGGCTCCTAATTTGAGGACCATTTCTGAGCCTGCCTGATTTCACCTGCAAGAAACAACCATGTTCAATTCCCAATTTTCCACATATCACGCAACCGTTGTTATTCCAGAATATTCAACGTCATCTCGTTCCTAATCATTCAAATTTTGAACTTATAAAATAAAAAGAAATTAATCATTTAATTTATATAATTTTAATTTAATTATAATTTAATTTTTAAATTTTAACTCATTATAATTCAGTTTCTAAAATTTTAACTTTATTGCAAATCAACACATGAACTTTGTCTCTTGCAAATTAGTTCTTGAAATTTCAAACTTTAAAATATTAGTCCCTTTATTTTAAAAATAAAATTTAAAGACTAAAAATATTTTAAAATTTATTACTAATATCTTAAATTACTGAACTCTTTCAATATTTATAAATATTAAAAATTTTAAAATATTTTTAATGTTTATAATTTTATTTTTTAAAATATAGGGATTAATATTTAAGAGGTTGAGACTCTAGGAATTAAATTATAAGAAAAAAGTTTAAAAATTAATTTACAATCGAGTTAAAATTTCAGGGATTGAGTTATAAGGAATCAAAATTCAAAAATGAATTATAATGAAGTTAAAACTATAAAAATTAAATAATTAATTTTTGCTAAAATAAAAGGCCCTCAATGGTAGATTGTTTGGTTCAGCGCCGGACCTATATATTGTTGAGGGTGGGCAATTGTCCCACCCCCTGGGGAACTTGGGGAACTTATAAGGAGAGGTAGGATTTTTAAAAATTTTTTCTCATTGTCTCTATAATTTTGAACCCTTTAGATTCAAACTATAATGTATTTGAGTTTAAAAATATTTGAATTTTTTATATTTCACTTAAATCTGATAGATTTTAATTTTAAATTTATTATATTTAAATTTAGATTACTTTTATAAGAATATAATTTTAATTTTATTTTTAATATTTTACAAAACTAAAGTCAAACTAAATAATAAATAACCCTAATAAAAATGATATTGAAATTTTAAAGTATAGAAAAACTAAAAGAGGACTAAAAGACTAGAAGATGGAGAGACCCTTTGCTAGAGAATAAAGTCTGAGATGAGAGACAGAGTGAATGGCGTGAGAATGTGAGATTAAATGTGAAAAACTGATTAGAGCTAGTAATGAAATTGCCTATTGCTACAGTAACTGTAAAAATAGTTTTTTTCCGTTACGAAGTTTGTAAAAAGTTACTTGCATAATTGAACGGAAAACTGTGGTTTAATAGCATTAACAATGAGTTGATCATTTAATAATTTCAAAATATGAAGTCATGCAGTTAAAACTTATAAATATGTAAATATTTATTTTATATATTAAATTTTTTATTTTTAAATTATTTTTATATTTTATATAATTTATACTTCACTGACTTAAGGTCCTACATCTGCCGTTGGCTGGGTTGTGTATACTTCACTTGAAGTTTAAATTTTAAAAGCGAGAGAGCATAGTATCAATACTTTGTGGGTTGGGGGGAACTTTCCGCCGAATCGCGTGACAACAACGACATTTCTTCCTGTTTAGGTAAGCACTTCATAGTCTCCGTCCCCGGATCGTGTTAGCCGCACCGCTTTCAACATTGTCGTTTTCATCCCATGGAGCCTCCCATTAAATGATGTTTTAGGCTCAGTTTAGTTTAGGCCCTAAATCAGCACCCAATGGAGGCTGCTTCTCTCGCAACACAATCTACTATTTTTTGGACGTTTGATTTTGAAAGGCCACTTTACTGCAATAAAGTAATTGGAAATGGATCGATAAAGACAAAAGCGTCTTCGAGACGAAGAAGAGCGCAGAGAAATCAAAAATGTCTTCTTTTTTAGGAGCAATTCTTTTCAAGAAGTCTAGGTACAATTTTTCAACACCTTCTCCCAGCAATTCTTACCTGGACACCACTGTGCTCTCAGCGTTTTCATTGCAGATTCAACGTTAATCTTCCACCACTTCTAAAACTACGACGCTCTCCTGTTTACATTTGACCTTTTGAATTTTCGGTTGATTTTTCACTATAGCATCTTTATTTCTCAGATTTCATTTTAAATACACGAAAAAAAAATGAGGACACGTTTCGCCTAAGATTAAAAAAAAAAAAAAACTCAGGCAGGCACATAGGACCAGAGCCTATGCATAGCAGGATAATGAAATGGTTTTGGATTTATTTATTTTTTAAAAAAGTGAATCTTGAGTCTATTAACGAAAGAAATTTGGTAGCGAACAACCATGATTCACATGAATGATTAACTGGTTGAGGCCACAGCAAACATGAAGATTAGACAAGAACGTAGTGCCCCCACCAAGTTCTTTGCTCGGTTCGCAAAACAAGCGCTAATTCAATTTGCCATCATGATCAATCCGAGGCGCACAAAACAAAACATAGTAGAAAAATCATCATGCTGCTATGTAAATTGTAAAACATGAAATTAGTACAAAGTCATTTAGATAAATTAATCTGCATGTGGAGCGGGGGAAAAATGAACAGAGGCTTGATATTTTACTCATGGAAAATCTAGCGGACCATCGATTCCTTCTCCAGAGGTCTGAATGTTGTTGGAGAAGATGCCAGCGGAAGCACCTGATGTTGTTGAACCTCCCTCTGGTCCCTTTCTTTGTTCTTGATGAGTCTAAGGAAAGACCCATCTCTCTCGTCTATCACCGTTGTTGGGTTCGGAGACTCTTTAAGCCCAGATTCCGAAACAGACCCCTGATTGCTCTGCGCCCTTTTGTGAGCTTCTTCAATTATTCTTCGGTACAATTTCTCCTCTGCATCTCTGAGGAACTTAAACTTTGGCGGAGGCGAAGATCTAAATCTGTTAATTTCTGGTTCCGACAATGATTCAAAGAGAGGGTTGAATCCTTGGTGCTTGTAAGAATCAAGAGGGTTCAAAGGGGATTTCAACGGTGAAGAAGCCACAGGTGTGAGAAATGGAGTATCAATTGCCACCATAAGATCACTCAAGCTCCTAGTTCTAGACCCTTTTCTGGATTTTCCATCCTCGGACTCCAAATCCTCCTTGGTCTCCTCCTTGATTGTGAAGAGAAATCTGGGCGGACCAGCGAGGTTGTGCAGCCTCATGAGCTCTGACTCCACACTATCTTCTCCCAAGCTCTTCAATACCACATCCTTGTGAGTAGTAGTAGTACCCAACTCAACGTCACTTTCAAGAATCTTCGTTTCTGGGCCTCTGGTGGTAGTGTGCAGTGAAGATATGGTCTTCCAGCACGCCCCGTCAAGCATTCGCTTCGTATAATTGCTCTCATCATTCCCAATCTCTGCGTGCGTCCTCCTTTTCCGCCATAATAAATAGTAAAGCTGAGCGATCAGAGCCAAAAGAAGGGAGCCAAACACCACACTCAGCCCAATACCTATCCCACTGAATGACATCGTCTTTGGTTGCCAGAGAATTCACATCTTCATGCCAACAACCAAACCACCATTCATTAGAAAAGCAAAATATTTTAGATGAAAATTATGCTATCCCAGATTTGCAGCGCAGAGAAGTCACAGAATTTGCGAGAGAACATCAAAATTTCTGCGGATTTCAAGGAAAGTGGGGTGAGAGAGAGAAGTCGAGAGAGGAAGGAGCATCCGCCTTCCATTAATGGCAAATCTTCTTCATTTATGAAAGTCACGTCGTAAAGACAGGAATATATTGGCAGAACACAAGCCTAGGAGTGGGGTACGAGTGGGAAGGGAAATTTCACTGGAACGAGAGGAAAGAGGAAAAGGCCACACATACCTTGTACGCTAAAGATACGAACAACGCGGAAACCCAGAGGCAGAGAGAGATGGTGAAGAGCCAATGAAAGCCAGAAGCTTAGCTTATAAAGGATGCCATTACGGAGGGGAAACAGGGTCTGATATTTTTTTTCTTTCTGGAGAAAACTTGTGAATTGGAGATTAAAAGATAGGGGTTGGAGCGAGGGTGGAGTGTGATAAGGGTTGGGGCCTTGGAGAGTGGGGACACGGCGTGGGGCGACCGGGTCTTGGAGCGATGTGGCTAAGAAGCCTATTTGTATGGTTCCAGAGCATCTCCCTCACATGGGCCTTCTAGCTGTGATTTTTGAGAATTCAAAAAAAGCAAAAATAAATTACTTAGAAAATCAAAACTAAAAACGCCACGATAACAGTCATAGGAATGGTGTAAAAGAGAGCGATGATAATTAAGATAATTGCATCGGCCACGCGGAGGCGATTGCATGTAATAATAACGCGGCTGGAGAACGGAATCCAAAAAAACACAACCGTGAGACAGCCATGAAGATTTGGCTGCGCTTTATGCCCTGTGCTGTAATAATTAACATGATCAAATGGAAAAAGCTTCTCTTCGAAAATGACACGTCCTTGTTTGATTAATATGTTAAACCTTCTAACTGGATTTTTTGCCAGGGACATTTTTGTGCAATCAAGTCGTTCTCTGCCCTTCATTTTCGCTTGGAAAACAGTGAGTGTTCATCGTTGATTAATTGTAGTTGAGAACTCGAGATAAGCAGGGTGGGGCAGGAACAGATTAGGTACTTGCATGCCTGCCAACTCCAACAACTATAATACTCGCCGCGCCACCCTTTCATCAACCATGAATATTATTTAGTTATTAAATACTTGGTCGTCAAATGATACCATCCTTCTATATGCTTTTGTGAGTCCATCCTTCTATATGCTTTTGTGAGTAAATTACTAATTTTTAGAATCCAACTCTATCATTACTAGATTTATTTGTAAAACTGTAGCGTATACCAGGCACGGATTTAGGGGGGGGGGAGTACCAGGTTTTTTAAAAAAGATTTTATTTTTTTTATTTGTTAAAGAAAAAGTTTTAGCCTCATTATAGTGTAGTTTTGCATTTTGGCCCTCTTCTAGATTCAATTCTAGATCCCGTCCTGGTATGTGTATGCTATATACCCTCCGGGGCGCGGGAAGCCTATTCTTCATAGCTTGTGACCTATTTAGAATTGGTTTTACTGGCTAAACTAATTGACATATAATTGGGTCCTTGCTAGCATATCTCCATCAATATATGATTATCTTTCATCCGTTCAATATTATAAATTATTTTTAATTGAATTATATTTTTCATTGAATTAATTAATTACCTTTAAAATTATACACTTATTCCATGTTAACCCATATTTAACAGGACATGTCTTTTAGAAAATTTTATTAATTACACCCTCAATTAGGTGTATTTTTTAAATCTCATTAATTACACTTTAAAAATCCAAAATATCTTATATTTCTTAACATTTTACTTTAAAAAATATTTTATATTTTGTAATAGATAGAGCAATGTAATATTTATATTAAATTGTATTATATATTTATATAATTATAAACTATTTTTAGATCATGTGCAAGTTTACATATGGCACTTATAACAGTAGTATTATTTATAATATACTTCCTCTTGCCCCATATATTAGCTATTAGTTATTGACATGGCACAAAAATAGATCACTAATTGGATCTTCCACAAATATTTTTTATTTATAACTTTTCTGGATTTTTGTTAGTTGATGCTAATAATTAAGTAGGGATAGATGTGAGAAGTTATTTTATTTTTAGACTATTTTTATAATTTAACAACCTCTCTTTGATTTTAATTGGCATACGTAGAAGTAGATTGTATAATATAGGAGGGAGTAACGTTTATAACAGATGGTGCGCCCCCGTTTGTAGATTGTAACAAATTCTATAATTCCACAGACTTTATGCGGTGGGACCACTAAGGTTTTGGATTTGGTATTAAACAGACTGTCACACGTTTGTTACAAGTGGGCTGCCAAGAGTAAGCGGCCCATCTGTTAGAGGGATTGGGCCCGCTGCACGGGATGTGGCCGTTTATAACATGTGAGTGCAAACCGGAGACTGGAGTACAGGAGTAATATGATTCGAATTTAATCAATCCAAAGTGTGTGGGTATAAAATAATTAAGATTTTCGCCACAAAAAATGCCAATTTGTCATGGTTATCATCCTTTCACTTCCTCGCCAGCGTATTTTATACTCTTTTTTTTGGAGCAGGAGGCTGTGACTTTACTGCATTTTAAAGGATAAACAGTGCAATAATGTTAGGACGGACTTTAAGGCTCAAGCAATGCTTACAAAATTACTGAAAAATTCGTCAATGAAATCCTCGTTTCATAACAACGATCCAATGGCTTATTTTTACCCGTCTGAAGTCTTCTTCCTTTCTTGTTACTTCATGTTAGATAATCAAGAGACACGCCATTCCAACAATAATCTAGTCCTGCATTCCCCACAAATAAATAGATAATAAAATAATACTACGCAGGTTTTAATTAACAGTTCATACTAACATGTGTACATATAGTGACACAGCGTCATCGACAGCAAACCCTCCCATCACATTTTGGTCTCGCAATATGACTTCTCTAAATACATAGTAGTAAACGTGAGAGCACATCCCATACCATATATATATATATATATATATATATATCTAATGTGCCTTCTTAATTTTCTCGCTGTTCTTTTCCAGCAAGGAAAGAGAGTTACACACGAAATGTTATGATCAATATTGCTTCCGCCTTCAATGGGTGCAAAAAGAATACTATTTTAATATATGAAAATGCATAGTTATCATGGCAGCGGAGCGACTGTGGCAGTGACATCCCGCAGAATGTGACATGAACACACCAGGTATATTTTGTCTAAAACAAAAACACTGCCAAATTGTAGATATCACTGTGGCGATGATTAATTAACTCTCAGGCAATGAAATAATTAAAACCCACTTCAAAACAGTTGCATTTGAGTTTACGTTTTCGGCACTAACCCTCGATTACTCTCTATGCAGAAACTCTTGGCCTGAAGAAGGAAGAAAATCAAAGAAGGGCTGGTTTCGTGGTGGGCCATCTTCTTCACTAATGTGATGATGATCTGACGGAGAAACCGATGCCGGAGTAGAATCAGCAGAAACTGAAGTTTTGTCTTCCAGAAAGCCAGTTGGCTGCAGAGGGAAAAGCGCAAGCGTTTCTTTGTTCCTCAAGTGCCCTTCATCCGACATTACTGTCTCTTGCATTTGTTGGTACACCTCACAGTTTATGGGCATCCTCCTAATCCCTGCTCCTGGCAGAAGCACTTTGGGTTGTTGAGCAATAAACCTCATTTCACTTTGTGGCAGATAATATGGCGCACATAGCACTGAAATTAAAAAAAAAAACATATTATTCCATAGATAATATTTCTATTGACCTTAAAATTTATGCTGCAGACACTATATGTTTAAAAAAAATATTTTTTTACAACATGAACTTAACGCATCTGGATTTGAGAAATATACATACATACATACATACATATATATATATATATATATATTTATATATACAATGCAGTCTCTAAATCTGTTCATCACGAATTGGCCAAGAAAAAGAGAAAGGCACTACGGTTTTTTTATTTTAACTTTGAACCTTTTCGTTTTCCAACAATGCTTTTTCACTTTCAAGTAACTACAAACACACATGTGGAGTGTATTTGCATGGAGAAGAGAAAAGAGAGAGAAATATATAGGTACGTGCGTGAAGCAGAAAATGGTGAAGAGTGAAGAATGAGAGGGGAAGAAGTGAAAATAGCGAGAGCGAACCATTAGGGCAGAGCGGGGAAGAGAAGAGTGGCGGATGGTGAGGGGATGAATGAAGAAAGCGATTGAAATAAGCAATGGTTTCTTGCTTCTGCTTCTGTCTCTGCCTGGCTTTGTGATTCTGAAACCAATAGAAGACATTCTTGCCTTCGATGTGACCAAACGCCCTGAGCCGAGCAGTTATTTGCTGTATCTGCTCAGCACTGGGCGTCCTTATCCCTTGCTTGTACAGATTCTCCAACATATTTATCTGCTCTTTCGTAGGGTTCCACCTCGAACCCCCTCCCCCGTTGCTCCCACTCGATCCGTTATTATTCTCGCTGCCCTGATCCATCGCTTTTCGATCTCTTGCACAATACAAAGTATAACAATGGACACTCCTTCTCGCTTAAATAACCGCGTAAGCCTGCTGGGGTTTTGGACGCGAGTGCTATTATGATGAAAAGGAGAAAAGTCAAATGAAATTGCTAGAGAGGGAGAGGGAGGGAGGGAGGATTATCATGCGTATTGTTTTTGGTGCACAACATCTCTGAAAACATGGAGGTTAGCGGCTGTGAGAGAGAGAGGGGGCCAGGGGGGGTAGGCATAGGTTTCGTCGTCTTCGTTTGAAGAATATTTACGAGAAGATCACAATAATTGCTGAAATGGCCAGCAAGCCTCCCGTAGAATGAACGATGGTGCAGATGGGGTTTGGCTGAGTGATTCTCTTGGTTCTAAGCTCATAATGTGTTGTGTCTCGGGAATGACGGTGCCAGATAGAGAACGAAGGTTACGCCATTGAAGGAAAGAGAGGGCAAGAAACTAAAGCGATAGCGAGGGTTTGTAAATTGTTGGGTGAGGAGTAGGCTTTTGGGAATTGAAGTGATGGCAGATAGGCTCAGAGAGGAGAGAGATTAACAGCTAGGCTGGCGCATCCCACCCAACAAGCGTTATCTCTCTACATTTGATCCTGCTTTTGACATTTCCCTCGAGAGACTTTCATACTAATTGGCCCAAAAATACAAAACGTCGGATCAACAAGGTCCAAGTGGCACCCTCTCTTTGCAGTCCAAACATGTCATCGATACTTTATCTCATCAAATCATCAAAATATGTAATCTGAATCGAAATATATCAAAACAAAGTTGAAAAATATAACATGTTTTTTAAACGAATTAAGAGAATTGTGCGTGCCTTCAAAAATTCAAATATATTATTACCCCTGTATCAAGTTATAAAATATTTTTAAAAAAAATTATAAAATTTAATGAAAAATATTTTTAATAAAATTAAGAATTCATTTATGATACTTTTTTTAATATCAGCCTTTCTATTATATTCTTTCTTTAATATTCCCTCCATTTCAAATTGTACAATACTTTTATAAAAAATTCAGCATTCCAAAATATAAAACACTTTAATAAAATAAAGTTTCATTAATGAAACTTTTTCAATATTATCCTTCTCATAAGTTTATATTTTTATCTTAAAAAAAAGGTTGTAAAGCATATTTAATAAGCATTATTGATAGATGAAATTTTGTTTAAAAGTGTATTATAATTTAGAACAAAAGTATTCTTTTATAAATGAAGTATTGAAAGAATGGAATTTTTATTTTAAAAAAGCAAGATTGTAAAATGTATTTAATGAGTTTTTCTTATACACGAGCTTTTGCCTAAAAATGCCTTATAAATTAGGAAATTATATATATATATATTTGGACTGTGTATTGGAGAAAGTATAAAAATGACATAAATTTTTTATACAGTGTGTGAAAATGTTCTTGCAGATGATGATAAGCTTTGAGGGAAGTGTTTCAATTATTATCTTTTGAAAAACCTATCTGAATTTTGTTAAGTTTTAAAAAATATTAAGAGAGTTCATGTAACTTGAAACTCGACAATGTTTGAGTATAAATTTATAATAATAATAATAATAATAAATATCACACCCCTATGAATTGACGAGAATTAGGGTTCAATTTTTTCATATCTTTATTTAGCCTTCACATTTCACAAGATACTATGGGCTTGTTTGGAAACCTGTTATGGGAACAGTTTTTTATTTTTCAAAATAAAAGAATAAAAAAATCTATTTGGCAACGTATTTTTAAAAAGTATATTGAAGAATAAAAAATAAAATATTATTTTAGATAACAGAAAAATAAAAATAACTTTTAAATGTTTTGAAATTATTATTCTAAAGAATAAAAAAGAATGAAAAAAGCACTTATTTTTATATTTTAAACAATAAAATAAAAATAGTTTTAAGCAACCCTATGTCTTGGCAGCCGAACATTACTTGCGTTTTTGCGTGAGATTTGATTTTAAATATTTGGCTGATAGTTCTTCTTCTTTTCCCCCCCCCCTTTTTGGTAACATAAATAAATTCAAAAGCTAATTAGAAGCCATCCTTAAAAGAAGGAAAGCAAGATAGACAAGGAGGGTGCAGCAGAAGCCCCACAACGTGAGTCAGTGAAACAGCAAAAGATACGGCAAATCAACCCAAAAGCACAAAAAAGTAGGAGAAACCTAGAAATACCCAGGTAAAGCTTCAAGCTTCAGACCATGCAAAATGCTCCTACATGGGTGAAGACTTAAGAGGAAGCAATGCTGTAATAAACAAACAGCACGACAGAGAAAAATTTAAAGCAATATCTACTGTACATGTGATGCATGAGTAGGAGAAAGATGCGTGGTCAGATAAGAGTGCACGAAAAACGCAAAGCAAACATCCAGTTGGGGTTGAGTTACGCGCCATGAATGGCCTATTGTATAAATATAGGTGCATGCCAGACAAAGTGACAGAAACAGAGAAATTGAGATAAAAGCATGCATGCAGTGATAGGTGTGTGTGATATTCATGCGAGATAATGGGACTTTTGTGCTGATCAGAAGATTTGAATGAGTGCTATATATTTGTGAGTCTAGTCTCGTAGTAGTATGAGTACAGTGAATGGGGTTGGGAAGATAGCGTTGTTGACTGCAGCGCTACGTCGTCGTCGTGTTGCGGAATTGCACAAAAAAGGACGATTAAGGTGCCGCCACTTATGATTCTCAGCGCCAACCTCGTGAAGCGAAGAAGTGAAAAAGATGCACCAATCCATTCGCCCTGTTCTGCTGCTTTTGGAGCACAGAATTCGACGCAGATTGGTGAAACCATGCATGCCCTCTGCTCTCGCCTGTGCGTGACTGTGATTTAGTGGTAATTTCAACCATAGTCCCACAGAGAGAGAGAGAGGGCAAAAAGCGTTGCTTACTCACAATACGTGAGAAGATCCCATGCATGCTGATTGTTAATGATCCGTGAGCCTTCCCACTTGGATTTCACTTGTGCGTGTGTGGCGATGCGTTCCTTGGACAGCTTTGCCATATCCATCCTCCTTATTATGTTACCCCATAAAATCTCAACTACATAACAAAGTCAAATTCAGATGGATTTAAATCCTCTAAAATTAAGATTGGTGAATTTAGATTATGCTTTTTTAGTATTTTCGCTTTTTATTATTTTTTATAAATATAATTTTTTATCTTTTTTTTTAACTTTATAAAAACTTACCAATCACAATATATTTTAAAGAATTCGAGTCCTTAGTGCTGCGCTGTAAAACTTCTCTCCACTCATACTATGCAATAGAAAAGTTTAATAGTCTCGAGGTTTGAACTCTAGTAACCCTGACCAACCAAAAAAAAAACTCTAGTAACCAAAATATGGAGCGACAATCAACTTTTTAACTTGTTTTAGCAAATTATACTGGTGTTAGAAAATTAAAAGTAGGAAAATAAAACAAGTGAATGATGTTGTCAACAAAACTCAATTAAATGTTTGAAAAAAAAAACTACAGATCATGGGTTTTTTTTTTGTATATATAAAATAGAAAGTATAATATGCATCCTCCACTCAAAAAAGTAAAGATATTTTTAGGGTTAGATGTGAGATATTTTTATTATTTCAAAATATAATTGACGTGCTTTTTTTAAAAAAATATACTTAATAAAAAATTATTTTATATTTACTTTTAAGTGAAACATTATATTAAATAAAAATAAATATGTTGCTAGTAAAAATAAATAAATATGAAAAGATGATGTTAATTTAAAAATAATTAAGTACTTTATTAAGGGATAAAATTTTTTTATTAAAAATGAATTACATTTTTTAGTGGATGGAGTATGAGTTTTTTAATATCAACCATATAACACTTAATCTTTTAAAACTCATACTGCAACTGCATTCTTTTTTAATAATCAATTGTTATTACAATTTAAAAGACTTTTTTTGACTTAATATTAATTAATTTAATGTCAACCGTTATTAACTAATGTAAAATTGTATCGATTTTTAAAAATTATATTATGTGCTGCGCTAGTTTACAATCTTCTTTAAGGCAATCATAGCTAGTGAGAATATTTCTAAAGCGTTGGCAAAAAAAAACAGAGAGAGAGAGAGAATATTTTTAAAGCAAAAGTGCACCTTAATAAAAAAAAAAAAAGTTTTTGAACTTAATATATATTTGGGAGAATTTCAAAAAAAGACAATTGATGTGACATAATTATTAATAAATTTTAAAAATTTTTAAAATTTTAATTCAATTTCAGAGATAAAAGTAAAAATAATTTTAATTATAAAAAAATTAAAATATTCTTCACTTGTTATGTAAAACCATTGGTGGTTAATTATATAATAATTGATATTAGTTGTTTAATCATAAAAAACAATATCAATTATTAACTTGTCAACTTTACTTATTAATTTGTTAACATCAATTGTAAATTACTAATAGATATTATAATTTACTAATATTAATTATAAATTACTAATAGATATTGTAATTTACAACTGATATTAATAAATTAAAAAATAATGTTAGCAAATTAACAATTAATCTTACCACTTATCTGACAAATGGGTGTAAAAATTTAATAATCAATAATTTTATGTAATAAATAAATGTTACTTTAATCTTTTCACAATTAAAGTTATCTTCACTTTTCTCAAATTATATCACATTCTTAATCCTTATTTAAAATTCTCTCTCTCTCTCTCTCTCTCTCTCTATATATATATATATAAAGGGTTAGGTTGCACTTTTGTCTAGAAAATATCATATACATCCTCCATTCAAAAACATGAAAATATTTTTAGAGTCAGATACAAGATATTTTTGTTGTGTCAGGTGTAATCAACATGCTTTTTTAAAAAATATTCTTAATAAATAAATTATTTTATATTTATTTGTAAGTAAAATATTTTATTAAATAAAAATAAATATAAAAATATGATATTAATTTAAAATGAATTAATTAATTTATTAAGGTGTGAGAATTTTTGATTAAAAATGAATTATATTTTTTAATGGATGGAATATGAGTTTTTAAATGTCAACCATATATAACACTTAATCTTTTAAAACTAATACTGCAACGGCATTCTTTTTTAACAATCAAGTGTTAGTACAATTTAGAAGACTTTTGTTGACTTAATATTAATTAATTTAATGTTAACTGTTATTGAAAAATGTAAAATTGCATCGATTTTGAAAATTTATGTGCTGCGCTTTTTTACAATTCTCTTTAAGGCAATCATAGCTAGAGAGAATATTTGCAAAACAAAAGTGCACCTCAACATGATAAAAAATTTGGGTATTTGGACGTAATATATATTTGGGAAAATTTTAAATAATGACCAATAATGTGACTTAATTATTCAGGGGTTTAAAAAAATAAAATTTTAATTCAATTAATAAGGAGAAAAAAGTAAAAATAATTTTAATTATGAAAAAAATAAAGTATCCTTTACGTATCATGCAAAATTATTAGTTGTTAATTTTTTTACTTCATTATAAAAAGCAATGATCAATTGTTAAATTGTCAATTTTATTTATGAATTTACTAACATCAATTATAAGTTACTGACAGATCTTATAATTTACTAACATATGTTGTAAATTATTAATAGATTTTATAATTTATAACTGATGTTAATAAATTAACAAATAAAATTAATAAATAATAACTAATGTTACTACTTGTTTGACAAATGGATATAAAAAATTTAAGATCTAGTGATTCTGCATCATAAGTTAAGAGTATTTTGATCTTTTCATAATTAAAATTATTTTTATTTTTATACTCTAGATTGAATTGAAATTTTAAATTTTTTTATGATCCACTAATAATTACTCCGCTAGGGATATCATTGAAATAATATACACTTTTATTCATTGTATTTTTTTATATTAATATTAATAAAATTAATAAAAATAATTTATAAAAAGAATTAAATAAGTATATGACATCCCTGGTACTTATTTAAAATCCCCTCTGGAGCCTTCTTTCAATCGAATAAAATCAACTCGATTTTTCGTCCATGGCTTACATTTTATCCTTCACCACGAATTACATCGATCCACTCATTATTCCTGTTTCAACCCACTAATCGTTGACTCCGCAAAATAAATCATACCAAACAACCCTCACTAGCTTGCTACTCTCAACGCTAGCCTTTGAAAATTTTTAGAATCACCAAGCGCGCTCACTACATGTGGATCTAATGCATCGCTTGGCAATAATACCATCGGAAACTTCAAAGAGGCAATACATAATGAAGGAAGTGGAATAAAAGCGGCTCCATTCTGACCCAAAAAAAGAAAGAAAGAATCAAAGCAGCTCTCGAGTGGACTGTCTCAGAATATCCCGCCGGCGAGCTCAACGCGTCTGCACTTTGTTCGTTCAATGCAACTAAAACAAAACTCGTCTATCGCTTCCGACCTTCTCAGGTAACAATTTGAAGAGGATATTCCAAGTTGTGATCATCTTTCTCATGCAGGAAATTTTTTTTTTTTTTTCACATTTTTCAGTTCAACTTTGCCAACCCTCCTAACCGTCTTCAGAAGCCTGGCCTTCTATTTGTAATCTCTAACTTTAGCTTAATATTACCTCTATCTCAAATTATAAAATATTTTTAGAAAAAATTTAATACCTTTAAATATAAGATACATAAATAAAAATAAAATTTTATTAATGATACTTTGTCAACATTACTCTTGCCATGTACTCCTCTGATTTATATATTAGTCACTTTCTGTAAATATATTCTGGTTCATTTTATTAGAGCTGAAAAAATGGGTAGGCCCGGCCTATACCATTAAGCTCAATTTTTTATTTTTTACTTATTTTTTAAGGCTTAATCCTTATTTAAAAGACTCAGGGTCAAGTCCATAAATCCTATTATAAAAAAATTAAAATAAAATTAAATATTATAAATTTATTAAAATATTTTAAAATTCAAAAAATAAAAATTCTCATAATTATTTAGAAATTAAACAATATACATTTAGAAGTCTAGTAAAAAAATTTAAATCTTAGCTAAAAAACAGTTCATTTTTTTATTTTTATAAATACAAAATATAGTAATTATAAAAAAATAAAAAATATTAAAAATTTTATACTGTACACTAATTTTTATTAAATTATATTAAATTAATTTTAAAATAAATTAAATTTAATAATAACATAACTCTTATAGGATTAGGGCTTTAGGCAAACACTTCCTTCTTGGCTTCAAACGTGTGTTTTACCAAATAAAAAATAATAATAATAATATAATAGGACTTGAAAGGTCATCATAGTCATTTTTTATAGAACTTATAAGGTCAGGCTTTCAAACTCGATTACTTTAAAAAATTTAATTTTTAAAAGCCCCAAATCTTATTTAAATAGGGCCTTCAGACTCAACCCTCATTTCCAGCTCTACACTTGATAAGTCATTAGTTGATGCGATTATTTTGTTTTAAATTAAAATTCTCAAATTACCCTTGAAAAGTAAGAACTTGAAAGACAGAAAAAATAATATTAAATTATTTTTTTTCTTTTTTGCTTTTTATTGAAGGGTTATATTTAAATTTCACTTACTTTTATTTCTTGTACTTTTCTTATATTAATATTGATGATGTTGATAAAAATAACTTATAAATAAGACTGGAGGGAGTATCATTTTTGTTTAATGTTTATTCACAAATTAAATAAAGGACATTTTTAAAAGTATATATTTTTGTTTTGAAAAAAATGAAGTTGTAAAGTATATTTAATAGATTTTATTGGTATATGTAATTTTATTTAAGAGTATTTTATAATGTAGATGGGGTGAATTAATCTAACAATTCATCCTAGGTTGGATAAGGCGAGAGATCTTTGTTGTTACAAGAATAGCACCGTTGATGTTTCAAAATTTTGTCGTTGACTGTCTTTTTAACACAACTTTTTGGCCAAATTTTAACACCGATTTCTTGACCAGCTGTGTATATGTCTTATACATAACTATATGTATATTTTACACGAATAATAACTTAATTAGTTTAGAAAATTATACCCATATTCCTTTTTTTTAATGAGGTTATAATTATATTTCTAACATTTGAATCGTATTGAAATATATAGAGAAATACTAAAATCTACAGAAAGACCACAAAAAGAGGGGGAGAATTACATTGAAATCTTATACAAAAAAATTAACTATTGTTAAGTCTATTGATAATTGAATTAAATTATATTGATAATACAATCAGTTATTAATATAATTTAGTTTAGTTGTTAATAAATTTTACAGTAATTAATTTTTTATGTGAGACCTGATTATAATTCTAAAAAAAAGATTGTACAAGATTTTTAAAAAGAGTCCATCGTTTGTGAGTGAACAATACAATTCTTTTTATATCATTATATATATAAAAATAGGGTTAAAGCTTATAACAAAATGACACGTGTCTATTTTTAAGTTTGCTGTAATTCTATGCTTTGGATGTCTTTCCTGTAATTTTGTACTCTGAAGTCAGGTTTAAAGTTAGATTCAAAATTGTTTATTATTTTTTAATGTATATAAAATATATTATTCAACTTTGGAGTTAGGTACAGGATGTATTATTAATTTTTAAATGTATACAAAAATTATTTAAATTTAAATTAATATCTATCTATTTAAAGTTTTTATCCACCCTAAAGATATGCTGAAAATTATTATTTTACATTTTTCATACAATTCTAAAATTACATTGTATTAAAAGTCATTTGCCATGTATGTGGAGTATATTTTTTAAAAATATCTATATATTTAAATCTAAATTAATATGTAAATATATATATATATATATATATTTATTTATTTAAAAAAAGAATTTATGTTTAAATTTTTTTATCTATCCTAATAATTTCCTAAAATTAAGCTTTAAATATGCATACTATTTTTTAAATCTTTCGTAAAATCTATTTGATATTTATTTTTCTTTAGCTAGATCTATCTGTTTTGATTGCAAATATGTTAAAAAGAAGTAGAATTAAAAAAATATTAAAATAAAGCACATTGTATATTCAGTTAAATTATTCCTGTTAAATAAAATTCTTTAAATTAAAAAACTTTAACACAACTTTTTGGCCAAATTTTAACACAGATTTCTCGACCAGCTCTGTTTATGTCTTATACATAACTATATGTATATTTTACGCGAATAATGACTTAATTAGTTTAGAAAATCATACCCATATTCCTTTTTTTTAATGAGGTTATAATTATATTTCTAACATTTGAATCGTATTGAAATATATAGAGAAATACTAAAATATACACTAAACCCAACAGAAAGACTAAAAAAAGAGGGGAAGAATTACATCAAAATCTCATACAAAAAATTTAATTATTGTTAAGCCTATTAATAACTCGATTAAACTGTATTGATAACACAATCAGTTATCATATAATTCAGTTCAGTTGTTAATAAATTTTACAGTAATTAATTTTTTTATATGAGACCTGATTATAATTCTAAAAAAAAATTGCACAAGATTTGTAAAAAGAGTCTAGCGTTTGTGAGTGAACAATACAATTCTTTCTATATTATTAGTATAATGTAGATGAGTTATGTCGTTGTGACTATTTTAAGACGTTATATAATTTATGTAAGAAATTAAAGCTAGGTTCACTGGTTGAACCAAGTACACGCCTCAACCCTCTGCCGCTCTACCCCACCAACAAACTTTTGTTTTCTTTGGGAGAAGGGGATAGCTGAGCCCTATATATTACTCCCTCCGCTTTCACATATAATTTTTTTTTTAATTTTTAAATATAAAATATTATTAGCATATTTTTTTAATAAATAGACAAATATATCCTTATTAAATTAAAAAAATATTCTTATTAATTTACTTTTAAAAATTATTTTTTATTTATAATAATTAGGAGTTCAAATTAAAATATTACTGTGCTTTTAATTAGATAATTAACTTTTATTAATTTATGTGATTCAGTTAAAAATACCTTATAAATAAAAAAATAAAATGAGTAATTAACTAAGAAGCAGGGATTGGAATCCCATACAATGTTTGAAGTAAATTCTTCAAAAAGGAAGGAACACAACTAAAATAGGAAAAAATATTAAGATCTTATTTGGTACACAGGTATGAATTTTGATGGATTGAGATTGAAATTGGTATTAAGACTGAAAGTGGGATTAGAGTTGAGATTAAAATTTTAAAAGTATGTTTGGTATGGGGTAATGTTTAAATGAAATATTTGCATTAATTTTATTTTATAATCCATCAGAAATTATCAAAATATTATAATGCCCTTATCATTGATAAAAAAAAAATACACGATCTAGAAGAGGATGAACAGATTGTGAAGTTCATCGCCTGAAGTCATTTCTATCCTTGTAAGCCCGTCCGTCCGTCGTCTGAAGCCATCGTGAAGTCTATCGAGCCCAGCTCCTCTCATCATGCTTCAATCTAATTGAAGCTCGTCTATCATGTTACCAAGCTTAAAACCCAACAATGGTGAACTCAAACCTATTACTTGTTGTGGAAATCAATGATGGGAGGAAGACAAACCTAAATCTAGCAAATGATGACTCAAACCCATTAATGTCGAACTTGAACTAACGTCGTTGAGGGCACAATGTCATGGAACCCAGATAACTCTACTGTTTCCAATCCTGGGGCACAACGCCGCTGTTGATGGCAAATGTGGAGACGCTAGCATCGCCATTGACGACAGAGGTAGAGGCAGGTGATGACTTAAACAAGGAAGTGCACGGTGTAAAAGGGCAATTTGGTCTAAAAAATTTTAATCCTGGGATTGATTTTTCAATACCAAGGGAGATGATACTAGATATTCCTATCTAGATGAGATTGGACTTGGGAATAAATTTGCCATTTATACCTAACAAACATAAAAACTTGATATTACCTAATCCCACTTGCTCAGTCCTGCATGCCAAAAATACACCAAGTGCCTCTTTAACAACTAGCAAGCCTATCAACAACTTTGTTCTGATCTCGAGGAATATCGACTCAAGATTATAATTAAGAGTGAAAAACTTCCATGTTGAGAGCAGGTGAGCAGCAGGATTGATAGGTTTCTTGAAGTTTGAATTAAAAATGGAGCTGTTCCTCCATTTCCATAAGTGCCATAGAGCTACTCCCCAGAAATCCCAATCTGTGATAGGAGAGAATCCCATATTTTGTTTGAGATTTGAAGATACCCATTCTCTCAAGGAATGGGAGAAGAAAGCGGGAATATGAGAGCCAGATGAACTACCTGAACCTAGAATTTGCAAGCATAATCACAATCACGCGGGATGCGGAGTATATCCTTATTTGCAACATTACACCAGTCACAAATGGGACTGTTTGCAAATTGTCACCCCACAAGTCCATGAAAACGAGTGTGACGGATCTAATTGTCCAAGTTCGAGCAAATGGATCAACATGAATTCTCACAGCTTCTCTTGGATACATGAATCATGGCTCCTGAGTAAAGAACCGTGTCAAATATTTTAGAAGTGAAATCACGCCGAATGCTACTTTTTTAAGTCATGAAAGTGTGAAACACCACTGACTAGATGCTCTATTTTGAATTCATATATTTGCATGCGGGAAATAAGATAATATTATTTTCACTCCAAGGTGAAAGTTTTGGTGTCAATTCATCATAATATGATTCTGGATCTAAAGGACAAATATTGGAATACCTCAATTTTAATATGTTATGTGCTTTGAGATGCAAAAGGCAAAATGCCATCTATATTGAGACGCCTTTTGTTGTAAAAGTCAAAGCTGCGGCAAACAATTTAGGAGAATTAGGAGTGTTTAGTCTGGATCCGTCCCGACTGACCCGGTATCATCCCGATCATATCGGGACGGGTCTTGTCCCGGCCCAAAAATAATCGAGACGGGACTTTACAGGACGGGACAGGAAAGGGGTTCGGGACGGGACGGAACACGAGATTACCATTGGGACGTCCCGTTTTGTTCCGAATATTATATATATTATTTTTTATTTTAAATATATTAATTATATTAATATAATTTATACTTATATTAATTATATCAATTATAATTTTAATACTTGCAATTCTTATTTAAAACTAAAGTTTTTTTATATTGATAATTTTAATGACATGGAGTAAACATGACGATATCTTTCTTTATAATATATTAATTATATTAATATAATTTATTCTTATATCTATCTATTTAATAACTTTTATTGATAACATATTTCTTGCTTATTTTTAGAAGAATAATTAACTTAGTACATCTTCATTAAAGTAGAAAAACAATGATTTGATGTTGTGTTTAACTTGCCTGTTGTTGCTAATCTTATAGCATAAAGATCACTTATATTTGTTATTATAATATATAGTTGTAATTAATATAATTCAATAACTAATTTTAAATTATTGTTATTTATGTGCTTGTGTTGTTTTGATTTTAAACTTAACAAATTATATGATTTAAAATTTTAATGAACGTTATTGCCCAAATTTTTTTTCGATATTATTCTATTTATCGGGACAATGAGATGTCTCGATCTTGTCCCGATTCCGTCCCGACTCTTAACGGGACGGGACAACTTTCTGGACGGAACGAAACACAGGATCAAAATTTAATCCCGATCTTTTTTTCAGGATGAGACACGGGACAGAAGTGTCTCGATTTTATCCTGTCCCGTGAACACCCCTAAGGAGAATAAAGCATTACACCACAAGTTTTATATCGTCTTCTTTGGAAAGATTAACTTGTAGAGTGCCTCCTCTCTCAGCCAAAAATTGGGCCCGTAGCTCCAATGAGAGGTTACTTCTTTGGGGGCTGGCACTCAATTATCAGGATCATGTATTTATAATAAACAAAGGCCTAGGCCCACTAAGCACGAAACTTCATGGAAACCGGAGGAAACAAGAAATTGACAAACCACACAAGGGCTCACCCAAAATAGCGGGAATCTTGTCCACCTCCACTCACCCTGATTGTCAATTTTGGATCCATGACAATTGACTCGAACCAGATTCGGAGACATTTGCACCTAAATAAGTGAAGTAAAAGCATCAAAAGGATGCATATTTTAGTTGAATCTCCAATTGATCGTTAACCGTGAAAACTCGAGACTCAGATCCAAAATCATACGAATATTTAGGTCAGAAAAGGAAACACACGTCCAAAGCCGAAGAACTAGAACTTGCAAATACATTATTACAATATAGTGAGAGAGAAAGTAAAACACACACAAAAAGGGACGCGCAAGGCACAACACGCTTCTTCGGTCACAGTAGTTAGCTACTTAGCTTAGTCCACTTCCTCGATCTTAGGCCCGGCACCAGTTCCGCCAGCAGCAGGACTATCCTCATCCATGGCTCCCCCAGCCTCGCCCCCAGTACCTTGATACATCTTAGCAATGATGGGGTTGCAAATGCTCTCCAGCTCCTTCATCTTGTCCTCAAATTCGTCTGCCTCCGCAAGCTGGTTCCCATCAAGCCATTGGATAGCCTCCTCAATGGCATCTTCAATCTTTTTCTTATCAGCAGCAGGCAGCTTGGAAGCGATCTTGTCATCCTTAATAGTGTTCCTCATGTTATATGCATAATTCTCGAGTGCATTCTTGGCCTCCACTTTCTTTTTATGCTCCTCGTCCTCAGCCTTGTACTTCTCAGCCTCCTGTACCATCTTCTCAATCTCCTCCTTTGAAAGCCTTCCTTTGTCGTTGGTAATCGTAATCTTATTCTTCTGCCCCGTAGTCTTATCCTCCGCAGTTACGTTCAATATGCCATTGGCATCAATATCAAAGCAAACGTTGATTTGTGGGACTCCCCTTGGAGCAGGAGGAATGCCGGACAACTCGAACTTTCCCAGCAAGTTGTTGTCACGGGTCCTGGTACGTTCACCTTCGTAGACCTGAATCAACACACCGGGCTGATTATCAGAGTAGGTTGAAAACACTTGTTCCTTCTTGGTGGGAATAGTGGTGTTCCTGGGAATCAACACGGTCATGACACCTCCAGCAGTTTCTAAACCAAGGGATAAAGGGGTGACATCCAGCAATAGAAGGTCCTGCACTTTCTCATTGCCTTCTCCACTGAGAATTGCAGCCTGAACGGCAGCACCGTAGGCAACAGCCTCGTCTGGGTTAATGCTCTTGCAAAGCTCCTTTCCATTGAAAAAGTCTTGCAACAGTTGTTGAACCTTGGGGATTCTAGTAGATCCACCCACAAGAACGACATCGTGGACGCTGCTCTTATCCATCTTAGCATCCCTCAAACATTTCTCCACGGGCTCCATGCACTTTCTGAACAGATCCATGTTCAGCTCTTCGAATCGGGCACGAGTAATGGTTGTGTAAAAGTCAATGCCTTCATATAATGAGTCGATCTCGATGGTTGTTTGAGCGGTAGACGAAAGAGTCCTTTTCGCTCTTTCACATGCGGTTCTCAATCTCCTCAAAGCTCTGGGGTTCCCGCTAATATCTTTCTTGTTTTTCCTCTTGAACTCCTGAACAAAATGGTTCACCATTCTGTTGTCAAAATCCTCACCACCCAAGTGGGTATCACCAGCAGTAGCCTTCACTTCAAATATACCTTCTTCAATGGTGAGAAGGGAAACATCAAAAGTTCCGCCACCAAGATCGAAAATAAGAACGTTCTTCTCACCACTGCTGCTAGCTTTTTTGTCAAGTCCATAAGCAATGGCGGCAGCAGTAGGTTCATTAATAATACGCATCACATTCAGCCCAGAGATAACACCAGCATCCTTCGTAGCTTGACGCTGGGAATCATTGAAATATGCGGGCACAGTAACGACAGCGTTCTTCACTGTAGAACCAAGGTAGGCTTCGGCAATCTCCTTCATCTTCATGAGAACCATTGAAGAAATTTCTTCGGCCGAAAATTGCTTCTCCTCACCCTTGTAAGTGACTACAATCATAGGTTTGTCACCCGGACCAGAAATCACCTTAAACGGCCATAATTTAAGATCATTTTGCACCGAAGAATCACTGAAACGCCTACCAATTAAACGCTTGGCGTCTGCAAGAATGACATTGAGTGACGTTAAAATCAGAACTAAGAATTATCATCCCCTGATATACAAAAGGAGCAAAGTAAGCCTCTTCGCCACCATTCACAACGACATTTGTACGATCGCCTTTGCTCAAAAGAAATATAAAATTAGACTGCATAATTTTTTTGGGGCGGGGGTGTGGGAGACAGGATTTCTGTTTTGATTCACCAACGAAATATTTTGCCTCTAGGGAGTTTTTAACAAGGAATACACGAACCAGAACAGCAGAAACTTCAAGAGTGCCCAAAACTATCTATAAGTGACGGGAAAAAAATTAAAACAGGGAACAATGTCTATGTCCAATACCCAAAGATGAAAAGGAACAATATGATCAAAGGCACATACCGAAAACAGTGTTAATTGGATTCATCGCAACCTGGTTCTTAGCGGCATCCCCTATCAACCGTTCGGTGTCAGTGAAAGCCACATAAGATGGCGTCGTCCTGTTACCCTGATCATTGGCTATAATTTCTACACGATCGTGTTGCCAAACACCAACACAAGAGTATGTCGTCCCCAAATCAATTCCGATTGCCGGGCCCTCTCCTTTCCCAGCCATATCTCAGAACCTCACAGCAAACAAAAAATTAAAAATTTGGACAAGAAGATTAGAAGCAGAGTATTTTCTCGGGCTGAAAGATGCAGCGAGAAGAGGAGACGGATATTATTAATAAAGGAATAAAGTTGGAATTCTGGAAGGTTCAGTCAGTGAGATGTGAGCCGTCGGATCTAGAAATCGAACGACTTGAAAATGTTTGCAGAAAATAAGTAGGAAAAGCAGAGGGCTAAAAATGCTTTGAATGACTTCAGAACACGTTTGGATTTGGAATGAGTTCAATTGTCTTGTTGCTCGAACTGTGTAGTTGATTCGAGAAATTTCTGATTCCGTGTGCGCGTGGCAATGGCACGCGTGGTTGGAAAAATATTGACCGTTGATGGGAGGTGGTGTCGCAGGATTTGCGTTTCTCCCGCGCGCTGGTCCGAACGCCTCGGAAGGATAACGGGGTTGATGGGAATTGTATTTTTGAAAAAATTATGAATAAATCTTGAAAATTAAATAAATTTCATAAAATTTAAAAACAACAATTAAATCCTTTAAAATATAAGTATGATTTGAGGTTAAGGTATAAAAATAATTATATCACTGTTAATTTAATTTTTACTTACAATTATAACTTCACAGTTTTATAAGATGAAAATTCTTCATTCAAAAGTAAAATTTAAAATAAGGATCGGGCTTAATAGGCTGTTCATTTAAACTTATTTTTATAAGTATTTGGGCTTCTAAAAAAATGTCATTTTTAAAAATTAAACTTTGAAACCTAACACTAATAGGCCTTCTAAAATGAATTCAGGCTTGACCATCCTTTTTAGACCCTTTTTTATTTTAACTTTGAAAAATTAAAATATTTTCTTAAATTAAATTTAAAATTTAAAAAATATGTTTATATTTTAAGATTTAATTTTTTATTATTTATTTTTAATTTTTTAATATTATAATTTGTATTTTAAAAATATATGAAATATTATAATTAAAATTTTTAATTTTTAAAAAATTCAGATAACAAGAACAACAACAACAACAATAAAGGGTTTATAAGCCTGGCTCTGAGCTCTTTGAATGAGAATTAGGCTTCAAAAATTTAAAAATTAAGCTTAAGGGTTGAGACTATATAGGTTAGGTCTGCCTGTTTTCTACCTCTATCTAAAAGTAAATTTTTTTTTATTTAACGTTTGATATAATATGAAGTTTTCATAAAGTTAATTAAGCATATTTAAGGTTATATTTAATATAATTGGAATGTAAAGGAAGTAACAAAGCTCAATATCTTTGTTACTTTAGTTTTTACTTAGCTTCACAATTTTGCAAGTAAAAATTTATCATTTACAAGTAAAATTTCTTACTCCCTACATTCAAAAATATAAGATATTTTTTAAGAAGTTGGATGTTAAAAAATATAAGGTATTTTTAATCTTTTGAGATGTAATCATTGTCTTTTTTTTTTAAGTATCATTATTAACAATGACTTTATATTTATTATAGAATATTTAATATAGGTAAATATAAAAAGATAGGGTTAATTTGAAAATAGATAACTACTTTATTAGGGATAAAATTTGATTAAAAATGCTTTACATTTTTTAACGGAAGGAGTATTTAATACTTGATATAATATGAAATTTTCAAGACATTAATTATGTATGTTTAAAGTTATAATTGATCTAATTGAAATGTAAAAGAAGTAATAGAGTTCGTTTGATATTTACAAATTCAGTCTTTCGCCAAAAAAAAAAATATTTACACATTTATTTATTTATTCTGTGAAGATATTTACATACTTAGTTTATGAATAGTTGCTGAATTTTATGGAATTTAATTGTAAAAATAGGCGTACCACACAGGATCTATTCATTATTTTTATTTTCATATTTCTTGGCTTTGCCATGTCATTAATTGTAATTGGAAAAGCAACCAATTGGATGTCGTTTTACTGGCCAAAGCATAAGGTCTGAGCCTATTTCGTTTTAACTTCTATGGACTATGGCTACCGTATGACCTTTGAAATACCATTTGATTAAGGGAAAATAACATCTAAGGGCCTTTAAATCAAATTTATATTACATAAAGATTAAATAATTTAATATTTGTTCTGCAATCATTTCATCCTTCGTTCATATTAATTTCATAAGTAAATAACGAAATTGCTCTTCAAGTTAAAAAGTAAAAAAAGAAAATGCCACTATTGTCGGCCGCCGACGCCCTTTCATCAACAGAGTCACCAAAGCTTTGACAATAGCAATATATTTATTTAAAAAATAATTATTCAGATGATTAAGAAAGAGTTTAATCTCATAAGTCTTAGTCACCTAAAAAACTTGATGGTCACCAAGCCCATTAATTACATATAGTAAAAATAAATATAAATAGTAAATCAAACTTCTAACCACTTCATGTTAAAATATAATGGTATATTGTTGATTTTTGAATGAAATTTGTTATTTTATAAATATTACTTATTAATTTAACATGAACAATTATAAATTGAGAGTTTTAAAAAATTATATATTTTATTTGTTAAAAGCAAGAATATATTGTTGTTAATCAAGAATAAATTGTTGTCAAAAATTAAACTAATACTTGTTAATGAATAATTAACATGTACAATTAAGCCTATCCTATTAGTCTTTCTAACTTATTAAAATTAGAATAAATTATTGTTAATTTTGAATGAATTGTTATGAAAACTTAAACATACACTTGTTTATGAATGACTAACACATACAATTAAGTTCATCTTATCCTCTTTTTTTAGCTTGTTAAAGCTCAAATAAACTATCATTAATTTATAAGAAATTGTTATTAAAATTCAAACCGATACGTGTAGTTGATAAATAAAAGCACAGGTCTAATGGATTGTTGCTTTTCTAGCTTTTTAAATCCTGATTGAATTGTTGCTAATTTATTTATTATTGAAACTCAAATAGATTATTGTTGATGAAAGACTAACATATATAATTGTCGCACCTAAAAAATACAATGCGGATGGCACGCGGGTGGAGGTTCCGGCCTTTACGGTGAGAACCGGATGGAATGGGAGTCACCACCAAAATTTTGGGAGAAATCTTGAGAAACTAATTAAATGAGAATAAGTATGGTCTGCAAAAACATAAAATAGGTTCAGGAGTCGATTGAGTATGGGAACGGTGTTAGGCACCTTACAACACCCATTCGTGAGAACGGTTATCTGAAATTTGTTGTGCTAAATTAATATAATTTTAAAATTATTTTAATTATTCTTTTTATATTCACATGTTTAATATTAAAATGATAAGAATTAAGTGAAAAATATTTATTTATTTATAAGAGAGGAATTGACTCAAAATCTGATTCTAAGGTCTACGTACCCTGTGATGGGGATCAAAGTCCACGTAGTTCAGGCTTAAAAATTGTTGGTGAAAATATGTTTTTGAAGAGAAATTAATTAAAAATAATTCACCATTTTTGCAAATAAAATAATTTTTAAAATTTGATATGTGTGTTTTAAATTGTAAAAGGTAATTTAATTTTAATTATTTTCTCAATTTTTAAATTTTTGGAATAAGGAAAGAAAAGAGTCTAAAATTATTATTATTTTTATATTTTATGATTGAGAATTTAACTAATATACCTACAGAGCCTTATTGATTTATACAATAATACAATCGTTCTAAATATCTATGGAGATTTTAAAATTTTACATGATAAAAGAGTTTAACAACTTAATTTATTTATACTTTTGAATGTTAGTAATAATTTGTTTAAGCATGTATATATGTATAAAGAATCTTAATCATCATACCTGCAAAGCCTTATTGGCTTATATAGTAATATGATTATACTAAGTATCTGTAAAAATTTTAAAATCTCACACAATAAAAGAATTAAATTTATTTAAATATATTTTTAATTTAATTAATTTAATATATAATTTATATATTTTTTTGAAAACTTGATCATTATATCTATAGAGTCTTACTGACTTATATGATAATACGATAATCTTAAAACTCTATGGAGATTTAAAAATCTCACGTGACTAAAAAATATAATTGCTAAATTTAATTACAATTTAAATATATTAATTTGGTTAATTAATTTTTTAAATTGTGTATCATATGATTATTTATAAAAATTATTTATTTATTATAAAAATTAAAAATCACTACATCTGCGAGGACTTATTATCCCACATGATGATGTGATTAATTTAAGTCTTTATGAAGATTCTTGAAATCTTACATGAGACTTAGATAAATTATTTAGATTATAAAAAGAGAGTTAATTTTAATTATGGGTCTTTGAAACCCATATTAACAAATAAGTTTTATTCTCATATCTGTAAAATCTTATTGATTTACACAATACAAGATTATCATAAATATCTGTAAAGATTCAAAGTCTCATACAATAAAAGGATTAAATAATATTCACTTTAAATATATTTTAATGCATAATTATACAATGTATATTTTCAAATATAAAAATCTTAATCGTTATATTTGTGAAGCCTTATTGACTCACACGATAGTGTGACTATCCTAAAAGTCTATGAAGTTTTAAAAATCTTATGTGACTAAAAGATCTAATTAGACAATATAATTATAATTTAGATTTATTAATTTAATTAATTAAAAAAATGTTTATTATTTTATTTACAAAATTTATTTATTTAACTATTATGTAAATTGAGAATTGTGATATTTGTGAGGATTTATTATCCCACACAATAATGTACTTAATTTAATTCTCTACAAATAAATCTCGCATGAGACTTCAATATTTTATTTATTTAAATCATAAAAAAGAATTAATTTTAATGGTGGGCTATTAGACTCTACTTTTAATATATACAAGTTAGATTTTCATACCTGCAAAATCTTATTGATTTACACGGTATAAGATCAATTTAAATGCTTGCAGAGACTCTTGAAATCTCACACCACAAATAAACTATATATATATATATATATCTTTTTCTTTTTATACTTTAGCCTCTTATGAGAAAATCATGACTATATATGAAAATATAAAACACCACGAGGTATATGTATGTTATTAGCCATGATTACTGATACGGATGAATAAACTACCATAAATGAACAAAGATTAATATAACGATCAAACTATGCTACCACACATTGCATTTTTCTAAAACATGGTAATTAAAAAGCTTGAAAGGCCATTTAAGAATTAACCATGCAAAACTAAATGTACCTAGATTAGACACGTTGGATATCTTATAATACCACTTTTTAATTGCATCCACAATGCACATTCTTCCAAGCCCAGAGTCTTTCCCAATTCAACATGTGTAGTCTTTAAAATGGTATGCCGGTCAAGAGTTCTCCTAATCTCATGGGTCAACATTCTAATATGCCTTTTAGTTTCTTCTTATGTAAGAATGAGTCCCATCTCCCTGTTAAGCTCCTCAGCCTTGTTCTTGAGAATCAACTCATAAGTTTTCACACTCAACAGATTAGGAATAATGTTGATAAGCATTAGTGCAATTGCACAAGACACAATAGCACATGAGACTTTTGGTACAGTCATCACCAAAGCAACAGCTTTACTGTGCATCGAGAATGTCCACAAATTTATGAAATGAGTTGCTCCACAAAGAACAATAAAAGCAGCAAACTGTATAAGCACCCATCTATATGGAAAGAATGCAGACTTGTGCATAAAATAAATTAGTTTAGTGGGAATTAAGAAGTATGCAAGAGCAATCAGGAAGTCTAAGATGTATTGATATTTCATAAGAAGTTCATCTCGGGGCCATTACATCTTAATGCAATCACAAGACTTCATCATCAATCAAACCTATGAATGAATCAAGCAAAAGCATCCATCGAGGAGCAGATCAGCTAAGGAAGAACATTTGCATGATAGAAGACGTCTATTTGGGTAGAAGGATCCATCCTTCCATCAAGAGGAAGAGGAGGAGGAAGAAGTTGTAATGAGAAGCATAAACAAAAAATGCAGAGGGAAAGGTAAAAGCATCACGGATTGTCTCTGTGCTCATGCATCTCTCGGTCTCTTCTCCTTCTCAGTCTCTTTTTTCCTGTATAGCTTCCTCTCTCTCTTGCTAATTTCTAATCCTCCTGTGTCCTTTTCCACTTCACCGTCTCTCTCTCCTTCATGCTGTGTCTATGTTCAAACTTTCAGTCTCTTTCTTGCTTAAACTTCTCATTCTCTATCCTCTCCCGTTTGTTCTCATCCTTAGTCTCTCTCTTCTGACCTTCCCTTTTGTGCTTTGTTTTTCTTCCTTTTCTACAACATGCCTCTCTGCCATTTTTTCTGCATGTGTCTTTGACTCCTTTTCTTTGTGTGTGTCTGACAATCTGCTCTTTTCTTTGCATGTAGCCAAGCGTTTTGTTCTTCTTGGTCTGTTGCTCTATTTTTTTTTCTTTTTTTATGTTTCTTCTGTTCGTGCGTTTACGTGACTCGCCTCTACTCTTTGCTTTCTCTTTTTGATTATGCTGTAAAGTGCATTTTTGCATGGCTATGCTTCTGCGTGTTTTTTGTGTATGTGTGAGACTACTTTGCTCTCTACTTCTGTTATTCTTATGTCTGCTATGCTAATTTGCTTTTTATGTTTTTCTCTCGCCTGGCTGCGGCTATGTTTTGCTTCCTTTTTTCTTTCTATCTTGCCCACGTGTGTAAAAGGAAGGCCCTTTGAGGGCTGCAATGAAACACTGATACTCAGCGTTTCATCCGACCCTCTTATATTTTTTTTATTTTTTTATTTTTTATTAATTTTTTTTGTTAACACACACACACATTTTTTTAAGTGAAAAAAAAAAGATTTAAGAAGAGAAAAGTTACTCTCAAAAATTGACTCCCAATATTTTTTGAATGATTAAGATAATTTGGGAGAGATTTTTAAAGATTTAAGCAAGATTATATTTTTTTTTAATTTTGTTAGATTATTATTATTATTATTTTAAAATATAATCCTAAAAAGGATTAAATTTCATTTCTATATTTTTATATTTTTTGATTATTTTAACGAACTAGAAGAAATAAAATTCTAACCAACAAAAGATTATCTAAAATAAAATTAAACCCTAGCAATTAAATTAAATTTTTTTATTTTGAAAATATAATCCTAAAAATGATTAAATTTTATTTTTGTATTTTTATATATTTTTTGGTTATTTATTATTATTTTTATTAAATTTAAAAAATGTCCATATAAAATACAGTGGTCACAATAATCATGCTTATTAAAGCCTGAATAAATTGTAGTTAATTTAGAATGAGTTGTTGTTAAAAGCTAAATAGATATTTGATGTTGATTATTCAAAATTCTAAGGCCAAGCCCTTATTTGAAGTGCTCAAGACCAATCCTATCAGCTCGATTTTTTTAAAAATACATATAACTATCATGAAAACCATGACAAAGGACTAGATGATTAAACCAAAAGTAAAATGCTATCAGAATTCACAACAAAGGACTAAGACTAGAAAATTAAACCAGAAGTAGAATGCATCAAAATTTGGTATTCCATAGCACAGACATATGGCATCAGAGTTAACATTAGATATATGAAAAAGGATAACAACAAATGAGGCATAAACTTGGTGAAAGCTAAGATTAAACCTTACATCACACATCAAGGATAAAAGTCTTGGCCACTTAGTATCCACAATAAGCAAATCACCCACGATGACACTGGCAAGTAGTGAGAAGGATAGCAAAGTCAGCAAGAGGAGATGCAAGAGGTGTGATAGGGATCCCAGACTTAAGTAGAATCACAAAGACATGATGCGAAATAGCAAGATGTAATACCCTACATTTTTTTTCAAACAATTATCACAATCATGGTAGAAAATTGTCTACCATAGCAAACAAAAATTCATTCCTTAAATTGTCATTTTCAAAATTTGTGATCCCAAACATTTATAAAATGAAAACAAGTGTGAAAGGCCAACATAATCCTATTTAAAATTGAAAACATGATAAAAAAAAGTATGATAGGAAAAATAGGAATAGTTACACATTTTAAAATCTTATAAACACCTAGTAACCTTTTCAAATAATACAAAAATAATTTTTGTTATTACTCATACACATTTACTACCACAGTTGAGTTACAGCCACCCAACATAATTTATGTAGAGAAAATCAACATAAATTCATCTAATATTTGGCTTTGGTTTACGCAACACAATATCATTATAAAATTATCCTTCCACATGCCATTTAGGCCAAAATATCATTTTCTCACCCTTATTCTCCCTTCAATTACAAACCAAAGCCAACATCCATAGATAAACCAATTGGTTGAACTCAACAAACAAGCCAAAACACATGGCTCAATCACATACCCTTTTCAAAACATCTAACAGTATTAAGTATCATTAATGCCTCAATAAATATAAAAATATTTATCAACAATGCATGTTTATAGTCATCCTAAAATATATAATGTGCAAAAACTATTTAAAAAGGCACGATCACAACCATGAACCTATATATTCAATAAATGATAAAGCCCTAACATTGACAATAATGCATTATAAAAATCATAAATTCAGACCAGAGAGAGGAAGCGGTTCCACACCATTAAGCCTCCAGGGCTTCTCCAAATACCACACTTAGCACTTCTCTTGAAAAATGTTAACCATGTAATGAGACTTAAAAGTTTCAATAACCAATGTTAATTTATGATAGTGTATACAAATAGTTAAATGTGTGCTTGCTAAGTGGGGAAATAACAATCATATAATTCCAACAGAAATACAAGAAATATTATAATGCATAACAAGCAACCATCTTTATCTCCTTCAATTAACCTTGAGCCATAGCCCTCACTTGATGCTAAATTACTCAGCGAAATGTAGATTAGCTCGAGCTCTTATAAGCCACCTATTGGGTTCCAATAGAGGTGTATCACGTGGCACATAAATACAATAATAGCAGTAAGTCTCCCAATACTTCCCACAACAATGAAACAAATTCATAACAATATTGTATAATTATACAATATTACAATATTCACAATTTTATCATTTTTAACAATGTTACAATATGACATCCCACTCGACAAAAAAATACTTCAGAATGGATATCCATAATTTCATAATTTTTTTCATAAACATAACAAGGTAATTTCTCAACAACAATTCATAATTTTCTCAATAATTACCCAATTAACATGAAGCAACACCAATGACAAATTAAAAGCATGGATACCTTGTGGCTTTTTCATTAAATTAGCCTTTACAACTTCTCTTTTACCACAATCTTCACTAATAAAACAATCTACACTTGGCCTAGTATTATAATATATTAGTTTTAACTGTTGAAACCAATAAAATAACTCTAATTTTAGAGTTAGAGGATATAACTTACACTTTCAATTTTATTATTTATATCATTTCTAAGGTTAGTATGACTAACCAAAATTCTAGCCTTCTTCTAACAAATTATAAACATTAACAAGCTATAATTAGCCTCTAATTTATTTATTAGTTTTTTTAATGTCATCATTTTCCTCTTTTTCATTCTATAAATTCGCACAAAAATATCCCATAAATAAAAGATTGTAGTACATTACAGTCTTTCTAAACCCAAATAAACTCCTAAGCATTACAAAGAAACCCTAATTTTCTCTAAACTTTAATTTCTTTAAAATTTTCAATTCACTACTATAAATAAATTTCTCCATTTCAATTACATTCATATCATTCAATAACCTCATTTCATTTATTAGAGGTATTAAACAGTGATAATTTCTCAAAATATCCTTAATTTTAAAATTTCAACATCTACAATACCTAAAAAAATCACTAATATTAACATTCAATCATAAACCTCAACCAATCCATTTAATCATCAATATAACCTCCATTAAATCAAAATAAATAATTAAATTTGAATAAACCATTACCCATAATCATACATTACAATTTTCTCAATTAAAACCTAACTTTAATCCCTTAAATCAAGAATTTGGGCAAATTTAAACCACACAAGCTATTATTCTAATATCATTAGCTTCACTAAAAATTAAACAATCAATTGAAATACTCATAAATTCAAAAGATACAAAACCCTAAGTTTTTTCACTGTGAAGAAATTAAAAACTAAAGAGACTATGTGATTAAGAAAAATAATTAGATTACTTACATAGTTTGAAAAAGCTTGAAATCTCATTTAAAATATCTTATTATGGAGCCAAGATCCTAAAATTCCTCTTCCCTATCGCTCATCACTCTATTTTTATGACTCTGGAGCTAGAAGAAGATGAGGAAGTGAGAATATTTACTCCTTGTTGCTGTGTGTGGATGACGTTGGCAAGTAATTGCCTTCAAAATATCCCAACTTCTCCCTCCCTCTCTCTCACTCACTCACTCACTTATGGCACCACTGTAGAATAAAGAAGAAGAAAAAGAGGAAGGGAAATGAAGGTGAAATGTGTATTGTGTGTTTGCATCAGATTGCAAGTGGCAATTATAATTGTCAATAGGTTGGGCTATGGCCCACATTTCCCCCTTCCTTCGATATTGTTATTATTATTATCATTATTTTGTTTATATTATATACATAATATATTATATTGTATATTTGTTTCTAAATATAATATAATTGTTAAATCATTTCACCAATGCTAACGAATATTTACTACCTTTTTTCTTCTTCTTCATTAAATAACAATTTAATACTTAAAAATATAACTGAAATCAATTTATCTTGATTATGATTTTCTCCAATTTCATATTAATTATTATGTTAAATCCCAATCCTTTGTATCTCTAGATGACAATATAAATGAAGTTCCCGAAACCTCAATGTATCTAATAAATCATTTTCAAACTTTATTTGAATTCTTTAAGTAAAAATTGGGATGTTACATAAGAGGCATGATAGCATGAGGCAATAGAGACACTATAGCTGAGACTTAAAAGGCAGACTCAAAGAAACAAGTTTTAAGAGGTGTGTGGGTGAGGCGACGAAGACACCAATTAAGCTCAAATTCCAAAATTAGAGGGATGATTTGCGAGAGGCATAAGGATGAGGTGACGAAGACACTAGTTTAGACTTGAATGCCATAATCATAGGGACGAGATGCTAATGGCATAAGGCTAAAGGTGTGAGGTAGATACGAGCGTCGAGCAATGAGAGTTGAGAGGTAAGAGGCAATGTCTAAGTTCTTCAATCTTTAGAAAGAGACAATAGATGAGAGCAACCCTTAGCTTAAGGTTTTGTCCTCCTTTAATCTTCAACACAGCATTTTGATAAGGATTGAAAAAAAAAAAGATAACTAAGCTTGGAGGACTACTCGAGCCTAAGCCCTTTTAATTGGGCTTATTAGGGCTCGACCCTAAAGCACAATTACCTTTAAAGCTTGAAAATTTATTTAAATTGACCTTTTAGGGCCGACTCTTATTCTTGACTCTACTTACAGAGTTATGGAGATTTGAAAGGACTAAAATCACTTAAAATATAGTATAAGATATGAAAATGTCTTACTTATGAAAAAAATTAAATACTTCTTTTGGAATGCCACTTGGGATTGTCTCTAAACTAACTACATACATAATGATAGAAATACACCCTAGCAGCATGCTTGCCTTTTTTGTTGTAACTTTCCTGACTTTTCTAGCCATATCTTATGGGACTATGAGGAAACTTATGATATTTGGAAAAGATCAATTAATCCTGCCAAACTTAATGCTTTCTTCTCTCTGTATGTGCAGGATTAGATAGTTTGAAATGCTAAAAATGAAGTAGGTAACCTAGGCATGAGGAGAACGAAGTGGCAGAGACTCTTTGTACTTGCTTACTAGAATATATGGAAGATAAAATATAACAAGATATACTTAGAAGATAATATCCATGATAAAAATATTGCCTTCTCATGTATTTAATAGATTATCAACGACTTACGGCTTCAAACTAGAATAAAAAATCCAAGTAAAAGAGGTGTTAGATATGAAGCTAGATGGTGCCTTCCTGTACCTGGGTGGGTCAGGCCAGATATTGATGGCACTGTCAACATCTATAGGGTTACGGCTTGTAGAGTCATAATTACAGATGACAAGGGTAATTTGATTAAGGAATACATAAAGAATCTTGGCTACCACCCAAGCACAATTGCTAAACTTATAGGGGTCTTAGAAGGTTTTGATCTTTGCTAGAATTTTAAGCTCTTTAAAATCAATGATTACTATAATTTCATAGAAGCGTTGTCTTTTATCGAACACAATCCCTCAAAAAGACGCCTTTCATAATATATCAAGAAAATCAAAGATTTTGCCATGAAGGACCGAGGGATTACCTTCGGCCATGTTTATAAAGAAGCGAATGGATGCACCAATTTGCTTGCCAATTAGACATCTTGAGATAATTTTGATGTTATAGTTTTAAACAATCCACTGCCTGATTGTATTAACTTTATAGTATCAGACATGACTTGATTTTGGTTTTCTTGTAAGGTTTTTCTATGACCTAATATTTAAACAAAAATTGAAATGGAATCATTGTTGGGTTAAAAAAAGGAATATTAATCACTAATTTATCATTGTGCTGCTCATAGAAAATTAATTAAAAGTATTAAACCACTCAAATATGTCCACGAATTTCTTTCAAAAAAATTGTTCAAAATTAAAAGGTTTAAAAATTGTGGTATTTAAATAATATATCTAATTAAAAAGCATATAGTTAGAATTTTTCGATAAATGAAATGATGTAATCCCAATTAGGGACAACAAATTAATTGCATAAATTAAAATATTTATGAAAGTTGATTACCAAAATTTAAAGGTGATAGAAATGAAGGAGGCATAAATTCAGACAGTTCAGCAGACTTCCTTCCTTATGTCATCCCAATTCCCAATTTCAAAGTGATCCTTTTGTGTTCCTTTTCTTGGACGAAAAAATGTTCATTGAGTTTAAAAGAATGGGAAGGTTGAAAGTAAACTTTTATATGAAAAAAGGGCAAAATTACTAATTAAATTTAACACAAGCAATAAAGGTTCTCATCATTTAAATAAGTGATTGAGAGTTTGAACATCAACTCTTTTATATGTAGCAATTTAGTTGTAAAAATATCTATCTTTATTTTTATTATCTTGAGAGCGAAAATATCTACTATAGGTAAAACCTACTACTTAAAAAAAATAGTAGAGACTAGGAACCTTGAATTTGAAGGCGGAGTGACGTCTATCCACATCATCCCCTTGATAGCCCTAATGTTGGTTATGCTATTTTTCTATCTGTTTGGTAGGACGAAAAATTAGTTTTTAGGCTAAAATCATATTTTGAAAGAAAATTATCCAAACAACACAAAATTTGTATAATCAATTAATGGACCAAAATTAAATTTAAAAATAGGCTTGAAGAGGTAGCTTCTAAATTTAATTTTACCATTACCAATGTAAACTATTTGTCAGACAGCCTCTCACCTGCCAATATTACCCTCATTAGTGTTATTTTACATATTCAGACTTTATGCATCATGAAAGGGAAGATCAAATAGAACATGATGATAAAAAAGATTATCATGTTCATGAATGCTCATCCTTCTTATTGTCCATAACATTTTTATCAGATATGACTCATATATGTGATATGATTTGAGATCAACTTATATATTTTTATCTTCATTAGTTATTATAAAATTGATGTTTAATATTTAAGAATTATTTCCTTTTCTTTTATTAAATTTATTTGAACTTAGATTTATTGAGTCATTTATTTATATAAATTAAAATGTTAATACTAATATAATTTAAATTTCTATAATTAATCATATGTATAAGTTAAATAATATATTTTACTTCTTAAATAAAGTTTAACAAATTTACTAATATTAGACATAACTTTATCAATAATTTAATTTTGAAAAGCAATGTCTTTTATGGTAATTTATACAGTTAAAATTAATTCTAACTAAATTATCTAAATATATTCAATTTTATTAAAATCAATTTTAAAAAAATAGTATCCAAACAAATTGTATTATAACACAATCAATTATAACTAAAATTAATAATTATTTTTATAATCAATTATATTTCACTGAAATTCAAACGAGCTTAAGTGTGTAACCCACTGCTTTTGCTTGTCTTGTTGCCAAAACTTCATCTTTTGATGATATGGTGACCAATCAATTGTGAATCAACAAAAAATTAATTGTTAATGAATGTGTACTTTTATAAACTTATTTATTGTCACTTATAAATTTAAGGATAGTTTCTTGCAAATTTTAAAAATATCACTGATAAATTGATGAAAATTCATAAATGAATTAATAAATGGTCTTATAAATTTATATATCACTTGTGATTGGTGATTATCAATTGTAAATTTAATGAATGTCATACATAAATATATGGAATGTCAATTATGAATGGATGTGAATATTCCTAGCTGTAAATCAATGATTTAGGAACCCTATTGTGTTTTTAATATCTAGTCACAACTAGCTTTCAATAAATTTACATGTAATTTTTCAAAAATCCACAAGTAGATGTTTTTAAATTTATAAATAATGATGTATATATTCATGAATCTGTCTATTTATTCACAATTAATTTTTATATATCATAAGTGAGCTTTCTCAAATTCATAACAAATTTACTTAAATTTAGGTGTGATTTTCTAATAATTATTTCAATAATTAGAAGTATATTTAATTGAAAATAAAGATTATGCCGATGTTTCAATATTTTAAAGTTTTTAATCATCATAAATATCTTTACAAGGTCCACAATTGTCATTTCCTCTTGGTTTTTTCCCATTTGTTTTTTTTAAGAATGTAAAGAAAAACAAAAACCCTTTTTTTTTGTCCTAAAAAAATAAGTAATTGGCTTTAGCATTACCCTCGATGACTTTGATCTTTGGCATTCACTCTTAAAGATTGACTTATTTGATGATTCATATTATGATGGTTCAACTTTATATGATTTATGATTTTTCTATTCCATTTTATTTTTATCTTCAAGTTCATACACACGCATAAATATATTTAGAAAAATATAAAACATAGAATAATACTTCGGATTAATGAAGAAATCTTCTCCTAGAATAATGATGAACACAATCTCAGTGCCTTCTTTTTCCTTAAAAAAAAAGAGTTGCGAAGAATATTTTAATAAAAAATAAACTTGGAAAAAAGAGTGTACCATTGTGAATATTTTAATTTCAATAAGCTTATACCTCTGAATCAACATTATCAATTTATTATCATTGTATTCAAATATATATATATATATATGTATGTATGTATGTATGTATGTATATTTATCTTTGTCTTTGCTGGTCTCAGTGGTATCTAAATATAAAACACACGCCTCTGGCATCCCTAGACAAATACTCACCCATCTACTCTCACTACTTAGTATTACGTTCTCTCAATCCTTACTGTGGAGTCAAAGAGTAGAGAACTATCTTTTGGAGTTTCTAGGTCTTTGAGATCATCAATCAAAAATGTTGAGCCCACAACTTGCCATAAAAAATTTTGTTGTGTTTTTTTTTTTGCGATAAACTTTTCTTGTGTCTTTTATTCAATCAATGTAGTTAGGAAACTTTAAGATTGACGTGTTTCTTATTTTTTGTTTTGGACTCGGTGGGGATGGAAGAATTTGAATCTTCGAAGGACCAATGATGATTAAAGAGGAAATGAAGCGGGTAAGCGCTAGATTGTTGAGAGCAGAAACAAAGATTGTGAGATCAGAGTTTTATATCACGCAAGGCAAGTGGGATGAAAGCAATGTCTCTGATACAGAGGCAATCTTAGTGATTCATAAGGAGATGCATTGGTTGAAGAAGGGCCCGTTACCGATTATTCGAGAGGCTAGAGCATTTCTCTTAATGAGAAATAGTGTGCAGTGGCTGGGATGAAGCGAGAAATACTCACGTATGCCTAATGGATTGCTATTTGCTCCACTCGTTGAAACCCCAAGGAATGGGAATCAATTTTAGAGCCCTTGCACCTCGACCCACTCGCCACTAAGGCTCATCTAAGCCGTTAGCAAGATCCTCTTACCGGTTGAGGTGAGTGGATTTCATGGTTCAAATGTTTTGAGGATTTTTGGTGGTTTCTTTCATCTACAATTTTTGAACTGAAAATTATTTCCTTCTCCCCTCTTGTTCACTAAACGTTGGTCCAATTTAGTAGGTTTTCAAGAGAAAGAAATGCTCTATTTTTATCATCTTTGATTTAGCCTTGGGTTTTAATGGAGGGGGCTCTTGTTCGTGGTTATGCCAAATGGAGGTTTTTGCATTTTGTTTCACCAGCATCTACTCAAAAAATTAATTTAGGTAATTTTTCATAATTTGACCACAATAGGCCTAAAGAAGGCCTAAACATTAGTTGGTCCATATGGATCCTACAAATAAGTGGTTGGGTAGGTCATTTGCATCTTTCTATACTTACTATGTATGTTAAATATCTAATAATAGAGTCGTTAATTAGAATCGAGCTCGTAAAGTCAGCCCTTTTAAGCTTGAAAAAATTGAGGGTCGGGCCACTACTTTGATCTTTAAAAAGATAAATTAAGTTTAAAAGGACTGATTCTTTTAAGCCTGAAAATAAAAAGGTCAGGGTAAGCCCTTTTAAGCCATAATTTTTTTAAAAAAAATAACATAAAAAATAAATAAAAAAAGACACCACATCACTCAAGCTCAGCACTCACTCTCTAATCCAGACAGTAGACACACATTATTATTTTCTTACTTTGAAGTTTTTGCATTTTTTAAATACCTTAAAATTATGATTTTGGTTATTATTTATTGCAAATAATGAGAATGAAGAACGAAGATATGAAAAGTTTACCATGTTTGCCATAGATGAGGATCCACAAAGAGAAGGATCAAATTATATTGATGTTGATAATGATAAAAATTATCAAAATTTAATTGATAATGCTACCAACGTGTATTTAATGTTGAAGTTAATTTTGGAATGTTATTTTTTTGTTAGACTTGAAATTTCTGTTATGTGAATTGATTTTATTTTATTTTCTTAGACTTAATGTGATGTGTAATAATTTTGTTAAAATTTTAAATATTTTTAAAAATTTTGAATTGAAAAATTAAAAAAAATTAGAGCTACAGCCAAGTTGTTAAAAATAGAGCCTTGAGATATAATCGGACTTAAAAGAGTCAGTCTGTTTAAGTCCTGACCCTTGAAGGGCCAGCTTTTTAAGGTCGAGCTAATCTTAATTGACACCTCTATCTAATAGTCTCTAGAGCATCTGCTAATTTACTATACTTAATTAAAATTTAAATGAGCACATAAATATCTTATAATTTGAGTTTAAAGGAACATCTATTTACAATTACAATTTTCGTGCAACGACGATAACACCCCCCTGATTACATGACCCGTCGCGAGAGGATTGGCTGAGAAAGGCTGCCATCAGCATTCATTTGGCTCGCAAGATATACGGATAAATGGTGAAATATCTACTTACATGGTCTTCCCCTGCCAGAGCTTCCTCATCTCTCTTCCTCCCACCTCCTTCTGTCAATGAGAAGCCGAACTGTGTCTGTCTCACCCTCCTGAAGCTTCTCTTCCATGGCGAAGACATTAATTTCCTCTCCTTCGTTCCTTGGCACGCCTCTTCCTTCTATACCTCGCCCTGGTCTACAACCCTTCCATCTCCCTCATCGTAGGCTGGTCAGCACCAGAGTTAAATTCAACTTCCACGAAATCCCCCCGATCCACTCCCTCAACGATTCCTTTCACTTCAGTCAAATTGTTACTAGAGCTGAAGCGCTTCTTTATACGATCGCTGACGCTGCGGTTTCCGCCGATTCAGGTGCTGGTGCAGCGGCGTCGACCACCACAGATGTTGCCGTGCAGAAGAATGCAGGGTGGTTCAGTTTTATTTCTGAAGCCATGGAGTTTGTTCTCAAGGTAATCGTTTTAGATTATGCTATACTCAAAGTATGCAGCAACATACATTCCAGATGAAGGTGCGTAACTTTTAGGAAATAGGAATTATAAGTATATTTATATATTGGGCTAACTATTGGATTTTCGTTCTAACCAGACCACTAATTGACCCAGATACGTGACTGCATTAAATGTTGAGTGGTAAAAAATAATGAAATTTGTTATCCAGGTTATGCAAACAACGTCTGACTGAAAGCGAGTCTATTATAAAATTATGCCGGGAGGTCATCGATTTTGAAAGAAGCGAAGCGTTAAAATTTGTGATGGGTTTACTTGTATTTAAATTATGAAAACTTATTAAGAGGGGTTGGGTTTAGAAGAAGGGTTTGTCCCTCATAATGAGGTGAACTGACGTTCGAATCCTCACTGTGAGAGGTGCTTAAGATTTAGTACTGACCGTGTTTCGAATATAATTGCCTCTTATTTGAGGATACTTATGAATAATCAAAAAAGAAATTACGAAAACTTGGAAATTATTGAGTTGCTACCAGTCAGAGAAATCATAATTTGGCCGATTTGACACATGATGTACACCAAAAACTTGGTCAATGTAATTATAGCATGCACGTTATATGCAAGCCAATGAAATGAAATGTATTTTTTCCCAGTATAATTGTGTCTTAAGTGTGAAATCATAAACGTTGCTTTTTTCTCCAGGTGTTAAAAGATGGCCTGAGTGCTGTGCATGTGCCTTACGCATATGGATTTGCTATAATATTGCTCACTTTTATTGTTAAAGTTGCTACACTTCCCTTGACAAAGCAACAGGTTAGTGCAAATTCAGCAGCTTCAAAGAGCTGGTTTTAAGGTGCAAATTTTTTATTCACTCCAAATCGTTAGATACTATATTTTCCCTCGCAAAAGTAACTGGATTTCCCCCCCCCATCCCAAAAAAAAGCCTGAGATACTTCTTATCCAAACCATTATTGAATGAAGCACAAATGCTGTAGAACTGAAATTACATGGCAATTATATGGTTTGCTTGACAAAATTATGTTTAAGTGCTGACTGTAGTAAAATGTTTAGGTTGAATCAACACTTGCTATGCAAAATCTTCAGCCAAAAATTAAGGCCATCCAAGAAAGATACGCTGGCAATCAGGTGAGTTATGTTGGTGGTTGTGTGGTCTGTATAAGTCATCCATTTTAAACTGTAGTAAATATTATTTTATTTATTATAGCATGAAACTGTAGCATGGTTCTCTCTAAACAAGTCATTGGGTTGTATTTTAAGGAAAGAATACAACTTGAGACATCAAGGTTATACAAGCAAGCAGGTGTCAATCCATTGGCTGGTACGTTGTATCTCGCCCCTGCTTTTTTCTTGCTCTTCTTCCAGCTTCTGTTCTCTTCTTATTCTTCTTCTTGCTACTTGTTTCAATAAAAAATGTGTCATATGAGGTTGGTCACTCATGGAATCAGATTGGTGGCAGATATTTGTTAAGAACATATAAGATGGTCTGCAAGTAGTAATTGTTATACCAACCCCCTCTTTTTTTTCTTCTCCCATACTGCCCTCCTGGGGGTCTTTCTCTAACATTACTTCTGTATTTCACTTAGGACTGGTGTATTTTCTGCAGTTATATGTTCTTTATATGTACTTCCTTAGTTATCTTGTGCTTGTTTGTATGTATAGGTTGTTTACCGACTTTGGCTACCATTCCTGTGTGGATAGGTCTCTACCAAGCTTTATCAAATGTGGCCAATGAAGTAAAACCTTTATAAATTAAGTGGAGATTTTTATAGATAAATTTTCATCAGTTATAAGATCTGATTGTTTCTGATTCTGGAAAACCTTCTACTTGAAGGGTCTTTTGACAGAAGGCTTTTTCTGGATCCCCTCTTTGGGTGGTCCTACTACCATTGCCGCTAGACAAAGTGGATCTGGAATTTCTTGGCTTTTCCCATTTGTGGTAAGAGGAATACCTTTCCCCTTCATTGGTGAAACAGTGATTTATCTTTTGTACTTTTTGCTTGCATAGCTCTCGTTATGATTTTTGTTCAAGTTGGAAAAAAAGTTGTGCTTTCTCACATTAGACCATTTACTCTCCATTACATCAAAATTTATTTATTTTAATGTGGCATGTAAAATCACATAACTTTGAATTGGATATGGCATCCTGCATGTTTGGTGATAGGCATTTTTATTGGTAGTTTACAAAGAGTTTTGCTTATAATTGGTCTCTTCTGCGGCTTCTGCTGAATATTATCTATTTTGCCTTGCCAATTTATCTTTGTGCAGCCACTCTCCTTAAGGTTTACCGAACATTTAATGTAGTTATTTTATCAAGCCATTCCCTTGGGAAGTTTTATACTTCTATTCATCTTTTCCCTCTTCTTGGACATGAAAACAATTCTGATTAAATATTATGTTATAGCCAGTAATTTTGCTTGCTGTGATGATTAAGACTTTAACTAGTTGCTTAGTGATTTGTAGAAGCTAATAAAATTCTGTGGCAGAGGGTTGTAAAGTGAGGTACAATGTGTGGTAAAAATTTGACCACTTTTGAGTGAAATGTCATTTTTTTTATTTTAGTACTTCCTTCCTTCCTTCCTTCCTTCCTTTTTTCTTTTTAACTAATTGACTCTTTTTCTGCATCTTTTTTTCTTTTCAATAGAGGGAAGTTTTCATTACTTTTCTTTCTTGCTTTTTTTTTGGGGGGGTGGGGTTTGGATTTTAGTGTTTATTCAGTTTTGTCCCCCTTTAACATCCCGCAGTGACCTATATTGAAAAAATGAACTGGCTTGCTTAAATTGTTTGTTGCCACATACCCTTACCTGTTCTATATGAACAGTGGCTTTTATGAGATTGATCGCAGGTCTGTATTTCATTTGTTCACTTGTTCCAGTCATCTATTGAGTGGGAATAAGTGCCCTATTTTCTTTCTATAGCTTGTGCTGATTTTATATTGTCTTGACAAACAAACTGGCATGCAGGATGGTCATCCACCGTTGGGCTGGCAAGACACTGCAGCATATCTTGTTTTACCCATCCTCCTTGTTGTTTCTCAATATGTTTCTATGGAAATCATGAAACCCCCCCAGGTAAGCTATGGCTTTTCCTTCTGTTCAGACCCTCTTACATGAGAGTCCTGAGTCCTCAATGACTTATTTTAACAGACTGATGATCCGGCTCAGAAAAATACACTTCTCGTTTTCAAGTTTCTTCCACTCATGATTGGTTACTTCGCGCTGTCTGTTCCTTCAGGGCTATCAATTTACTGGTTAGTGATTCAGAATTATGTTTTCAGTATTAACCATTTTATGTTGATTTTATGGCCTCAAATACCTGCATTTTCTTGCCCTTTCTGGGTAGCAGTCTTTTAACTATGGATCTCTTGTACCATTTTCTCCATTTCTACCTGCTTTCAAACACTTTTTATTTTATTCCTTAACATGCCTGTTCAATGCATTAAGAAATGTGCATGATAATTTCGGTTCTTGTCTTGGACAAAGGATAACATGTTTCTCAAGCAAACAATGTCATGTTATCATAATATCATCTATCTTGATAGATTATAGTTTAATGCTCCCCTCTGTTTCTTCATCCAAAAGAAAGAATAAACAGCACCCCAACCCAAATTATCTTATTTTGTCGTACTAGGTTTACAAACAATGTTTTAAGCACAGCACAACAAGTATGGCTGCGCAAATTAGGAGGTGCAAAGCCTGTTGTTAATGAAAATGCAAGTGGAATTATTACTGCAGGACGTGCTAAGCGATCAGTTTCTCAGCCAGAAAGAACTGGTGAGAGGTCAGTGTGGTATGGTACATAAAGGAGACTTGCCTTTTCAGTTTCTTCTGAAGTTTTCTTATATAGAACCGGTGATCTATAGGTTTAAACAGTTAAAGGAGAAGGAGAAAAAGCAGTTAAACAAGGTACTGCCTCAAAAAGAGGCTCAACCTCTGTCTTCTGTTTCTGATTCTGATGGTGGTTCAGATGAAGAGAGTGATAACAAGGTACAGTATTCATCTTGGATAGTGTGTGTTGGAATACTATGTCATTTGGCTGTCATCCGAGCTCCCGATATATCATGAGTTCAGTTTTTTGTTTTTAGTTAGAGAACGAAGAAAATGAGAAATCTTACATTTGCATCAGTAGACAAAAAGAAAACCCTCCATTGAATCACAGTTGTCATTATTTGAACAAGTGATTCCAACTTCCTTTTTATATTATTAATTAGTTAATAATATCTGCCTACGTTTAAGATATCAGCTCCATCCAACACTGCACATTTATTGCACCTCACTTTTAAGACCTTGTTGCCAGGATACTGTAAGTTATGTTAAGATGAAGATAAATTGGTGAATTTAATCGAACTAGAGATTCGTTTTGTTGAAAAACAATCTACAGGATTAGATAGAAAATGTGGCTGGCTCTCCAAGGGCTCAAATATATTTCCCGTCACTCAGATTGAAGGGGTATATGTCACTGTCTGTCACATAGCCTTGCTGTGCTACTGACAAAAGAGTCAAGGTCTAAATTTTTTTTCTCAACTGAGTCATTAGCTGCATGACAATTCGTGTTTCATTATCATCTTGGGACGTGGGGCCTTATTTTTTGCGGTCTAAATTTTAGCTTCGTATTAATGCTTTGACCGTTTCCGCTCGTAGACTGAAGTTTGGAGTTTTCATCTGCATTCTTTTTATCAAGAAGTCTAGAACACTAAGTCAACTTTTTATAGGGCGACGAAGTTGCAGAAGAAGCATATGCTTCTACGGTAAACAAGGAGGTTCCAAATTTGAGAGAAAGAAGAAGCAAGCGCTCAAAGCGGAAGCGGGCTGTATAAAGAGACTCCATGCGGTTGTTTGTAGTTTGCAAGGAGACTGGCATATCACAATAGATTGTATCTTAGCCTCTTGCGCCATTTTTGGATTGGCTTATTCAAATTGAATATGTAATTTAATCCTGCAAATATCCATTCTCGAAAAGTAATATTATACGTAGTAAATGAAGAAATTTGCCTTCGTGGGCAAATTACCTGTTTTTCAATGATGAATTCTCTGCTAGTAACAGAGATACATAACAATTTTATGAACCTACAGTGTATAAGAAACGCGGACAACTTCTGATGCAAAAGAAGTAATGGCTGCGCACATTGGGGGATAATGTCTCGGGGACAGAATGTCGGGCTGATTGCATGATGTTGTGACTTAGTTAAAGAAAAGGATGGCCCGAGTAAGGTGAGAATGTTTAAGAAGTCGAATCAATGCGAAAACACTTGGCGAGCTGATAGGAAGTAGAAAAAGAAATAGGAATGATATTTAATTAGACTACTAAATGCAATGAGAACTTAATGATGGCTAATATAACAACTTATAAGGTACAAATATTCAATTATTAAACCCCATTTTGTACAACTACAATGTTCCTGGAAACCGGGATCTCCCAAGAGGTCATGACTCCTAAGAAACCATGACTGATGCCGAATAGCTGTGTCCATCCATCCCACCGTCACTTTATGTTTTAGATGGTGGTCGGTGATTCCCTACGGGGTTCGGCCCTGATGGGCTTTTTTGAGTCCTTTTATCTTCATCCTGTGATTTCCAATCAATGACATGCATCAGATTTATGTCACATAAATACTTTAATAAGTGGCATAAATGGGTGATGATAAAGCAATGATGTCATGTAATTCATGCAGTAGATCTCATTTAGTGATATAAAGTTTTATTATTGTTGACATAAATGTGTGATTCTTTGAGAGCTTCATATGCATACTGAGAATATGGGGGAAAATATAGAAGAGATCGATCTCGGCTAGCATATTCCAACGCAAGAGTATCATTCTAGAACATCATTTCTTAGAACTTTTGATATAACTACAAAAAATTTGAAAAATAATCGAATGGTTGAGAAGCAAACCTCTTCAGTGACAAACTCTTTTCGCTATCAAAATATTGAGAGATATTTGCTTGAGGAGAAAATCGTGAAATCTATCTAATGATATTAACGTGTCAACCTCTTGACAAAGAAAACTTTCCACATAATTATATTTTTATATATCTTGGAAACTTGGACGAAATAAAAAAACACGTCATGAAGATGGGAAAACCCTGTCTTGGTACTAACCCATGAAGGCATGTCATGCCCAGAATGTGGCATCGAGCTGGGTCGTAAGGTTCGGAGCTTGACATGAGCTGGTGGGAAGGAATAAAGAAATGAGAAAGTTAGTAACAGAAACAATGCTAGCAAAGGCGTCAGTGTTTCTCTGCATAAGGAAAAAATAATTAGCGGCTATAGACACAAGAAAGAGTCAAACACCTGGCGGAATGGCCTGAACACTAGCAGTGAGATGATTGATTGGGGAAGCTGCGAGTAGGAGGCTCAGTAGGAGAAGACGAAAGAAGATTTGTCTCCTCATTTTTCGCATTGATTGTAGTGGAGAGTAGCAGAGTTATGTTGTTAAGAATGAGAAATGGAGCAGTTTTTATGTGCTTCGTCACTTGGAATATAATGATAACCAAACTTGAATTTTGATGGAGAATGTTTGTTAAAAGATGCCCGGGAATCCTATGCCAAATGTTTGCATTCTGATTTGATCATTGATAAGATCGAGAATCTGGATGTATCCCCATTGTGGATTGACTTCTTACCCGCTATCATTTCTCAGTTATCATTGCTTCCATGATAAGCAAAAAAAAAAAAAAAAAACAGAGAGAGAGAGAGAGAGTTTCCCAAGTACCTTGCCATTATTTTTCTTGAGTGCTTGGCCTTGCTGTCCTCACACCCTCCCAATTCCTTATTCTTTAAATTAATTTTCCAAATCAAGTTTTAAGCACACTTTAATCCAGTGATTAGCGCCATGCATGCCACAAATTCGAGAGTAATTACTCAAGGGGGAAAATCTTTGATCATATTCTACTCATTTTTAAACTTGAGAAGCGTGTATAAGAGTATTGTAATGGTCTCTCCGTCAGAATATTTCACCAGAGATGTCTCTAAATAGCTAGACATTTGGGGTTGGAGTGCAAGCATACCATCCTTGTTCATCGCAGTGTGGCGTGAAGTAAAATTGTCTTGGAGTCGAAGGCGCAACACACTAGTTTTGCTGTTTGTACGGTTTTTTAAATTAATTTAAAATGAGCTGACAAGAGTGCTATTGCTATAGTGTAGTAGACAAGATGGACTTTTACGAGAGACATGAGGAAGATCTTTAGTTGTAAAGTCAAGTGTTATCATGATTGCCTCAAGTTAGAATTGAATCAAGACAATCACCGAAACTGAATAGTATAAACACGAGTCCCCAAAATGTTCCGCGGCAGAGAAGAGAACGAAGAAATTGCAAGGCCCCATGAAAAAAGGACCATCATGATCAGCTTAATTACCTGATTTGCTTCATAATCTAGACTTTATCCCCCATAAACCAATCATGGCTTTCGAAGTTCAGCAGGAGGAGAGGTGGGAGAAAAATTATGACTTGTTTTGACTTCTCTTTTGTTTCTCTTTCAGGGAATGATGCATGATGATTGATGGCTCAGGGAGTACTTGGGTTTTAATGGGCTGGACCGGGTTAAATTAAAAAACCATGAATGCAGGCCCAAAAACAATTGCCGTCCGGGCTTATCTGTAATTTAGTGGGCTTTAGCTTACAAATCTTAATATCGCCGCAAGAATATTTGCATGAATGGATTCTGAGACAGTGTTTGGTTTAACAAAGGGAGAGGAGGTTTGGTGATCACTTCTTGGGTTGAGACTTGAGAAGGTGGATAAAATATTTTATTAATAATAAAAGAGGCAAGAGCATTTTTAAAAATGGGTGGTAAATATTTTGCAAAATTTTATAAAGAAAACAGTCACATTTTCTGCGAATCGGTTGGAGGACGGAACTTCTGCGGTTTCTGGGTTGTGCAGCAGGGGAAAGGAAAAGTGATAGGCCGCCTAATACCTCGTGAACCGAGCTTCTTATCCACTTGCCACACGTTTTCTCCACACCTTCAACTAATATATATTTCTTTTATTAAAATATTTTTTAAAGAATTATATAATAAAAATATAAGATATTTTTAATTTTTTGATATATAATTTTTATCTTTTTTTTTAAGTATCTTTATTAATAATAATTTCATATTTATTATAAGATATTTAATAAAATAAATATAAAAAAATATAATTAATTTAAAAATAAGTAATTATTTTATTAAGAATAAAATTTAATTAAAAATATTTTATATTTTTAATGAAAGGAGTACATAAATGATATAATATAGTACAATTATATATTATTTTCTTTCCACAAGAACGTCTAGGGTGATCTTTTGTACTAGTATATATTAAATCAACATGAATAAATATACCTTGCGAGTGTCTTAAAAGGATGCCAATGCACGAACTTTGATATATAATAAGTAATAGTTATTAATTTATCAACAGTCACCGATCACTGATGGCGCCACGTCAAGAGTGACCACCAACTTTTTTAGTTCGCATTTCAATATGCCTAATTATCGCAGTGCATATAGCATTTTAAATTCAAATATTTAAATCTCAACGTCTTATTAGTTTTCCATTCCTCTATTTAATTCTAAATATATACTTTTTTTATTAAAAATATAAAATATTTTTTAAAAAATAAATATTAAAAAATATAAAATATTTTTTAATTTTTTAATATGTAATTATTATTTTTTTTATCAAAAGTGTTTCTATTAATAAATAATTTACTATTATTTGTTACATTTATCATGTCTTATACTCCTGCGTTAAAAAATGTAAGGCATTTTTAATCTTTTAAGATGTAATTATTATTTTTTTTCAAAAGTACCCCTATTAATGATGACTTTATATTTATTGTAGTATTTAATAGGATAAAAAAAAAAATAAGGTTAATTAAAAAGTAGGTAACTACTTTATAAAGTGAGATTCGATTTTATATTTTTGAACAAAAAAAGTATAATAAAAGTTTTGTAATCCTAAAACATTTAAAAAATTTACTCTCTCTCAAATTAAAAATAATTTTGTAAAAATTCATGATCTTAAAATATAAAATAATTAAGAAAAATAAAATTCTATCAATTATATTTTTTAATATTATTTTTTAAATAAAAAAAAATTAAAATAATATTGTAACTTAAGTGTGTAGATATTTTTAAAAGAGTATAATCTATAATATAATTGCGTGGAAGCCTGGACATGCTGGAGGGAGTCCCGGGTTGCATTTCCCGCCGCCCAAACAGCAATGATTCAAAAAGGGCCCACTGTTTGCAGTCTCCCAGTTGTTCCGCAGGTTTCTGACCACTTTTCTCAAGCGCCTTTCCTAAAAGACGAATCCCTTCTCATAAATCGTAAATCCACCCCTCTTTCGCTTCACGTACTGTTGCTTTATTAAGAGATGAGAATATCTTTTTATTTAAAAATAGAATATTTTTTAAAAAATTAAATAGTTTTAATTTTTTAAAATAGAATCATTATTTTTTTAAAAAAATATTTATAATAATTTTATATTTTAATAATAAAATATTAATAAAAATATAAATAAAAAATAAAATTAACTTTAAAATAAATAATTGCTTTATTAAAGAGTAAAATTTTATTAAAATATAAAAAATTAACTAATCTTTCAATAATTTGATACAAAATATTAATTTAATCTTTTATTTATAAAATATTTTTAATCCTTTAATTTTAATATTTTTATTTTTTAAATAATTATTTTCATGTTAATTATTATTATTTTTTAAAAAATTAAATTTAATATATTAATATTTAAGAATATTTTTTTAATGTTTAAAACTTTAATATAAAATTTATTAAAATAAAAGTCACTGTATTAAAATTAAAAGATTAAAAAAATATTTTATACAATTAAAATATTAAAAAAAATTGTAGAAAGTGAGAAGATTAAATATAATTTTTAATTTAGAGTAAAAATTGAAAGAGCAAGGGTAATTTCGTCATATGGAATCTCGCCCTGCGAAGAGCCAAAAACCGGTCTTTTCTTGTCTATAAAACGCAACCAAACCCTCCTCTCCGATCATCCACACCCCCCCCCCCAAAAAATGGCTTCGTCTTCCTCACTACTTTCTCTCATACTATCCGTCGCATCCTTCTTCGTCCGCTAGTCTCGCCGACGCCACCATCTTAACCCTCGTCAACAACTGTAAGTTCACCGTCTGGCCCGCCGCCATCCAGCCCAACGCCGGCCACCCCGTTCTCGCTGGCGGTGGTTTCGTTCCCCACTCCTCACTCATATCTCCATCCCCGTACCAGACCGACACTGGTCCGGTCGGGTATGGGCTCGAACGGGTTGCGGCTACTCCGGCAACCAGTTCAACTGCGCCACCGGCGACTGCGGAGGTCACCTTCAGTGCAATGGTGCCGGCGGCGCACCTCCGGCGCTCTGGCTCAGTTTCAGCATACACCACGGTGCAACACGACTACTCCTCTTACGGTGTCAGCCTCGTGGACGGCTTCAACGTCCCGATGACGGTGACCCCACACGAGGGTAAGGCGTGTGTCCAGTGGTGGGGTGTCGCGTGGATCTGCTTTCGACGTGTCCTCCCGGGTTGCAGCACCGTGTGCCGCAGGGTCATGGTCCGGTGATGGCGTGTAAGAGCGGGTGCGAGGCTTTCAGGACGGACGAACTATGCTGCAGGAACCACTACAACAGCCCACAGATGTGTAAACCGTCAATATATTCAGATTTCTTCAAGCACGCGTGCCCTGCCACCTTCACTTACGCTCATGACAACCCTTCGCTGATGCACGAGTGTTCTTCCCCGAGGGAGCTTAAGGTGATTTTCTGCCATTAGTAGGTAGGATGAGGATGACGGGTCACTCAGGTGACCTGATTATCTGGGATCCTCTGAATAAGAATGGAAAATGTGAACTCAAGAACAATGTAAGCGGGTTAGTGGTCCTTCAGTGTTAATTAATGGTCAAATCAATGTAGCGGTTGTCTTTCAGCTTTTGCCTTCACGGTCTTGCGGTCCTGTTTACTGCTTGTCTTGTGCCGGTTTGACACTTCAAACCAATAATGCTACCAGCTATGTGTGTGTATGTAGCCGAGAAATTTTGCATTTGCAGATGTATTTTTAATAACTTACTTTATTTTTTATAATTGATGTTACATGTATATTTAATTAAAATTAGGGATCGTGAATAAAATAAATTCTGTGAAAGTATTGTCCCGAGTCCCGACTGAAGGATAAAACTAAAGAGATATTGGGTAATGGGTAGGGGTGTTCAATCTGGACCCGTCCCGATTGGCCCGGTATCGTCCCGATCATATCGGGACGGGTCTTGTCCCGACCCGAAATAATCGGGACGGGACTTTACGGGACAGGACAGGAAAGGGGTTCGGGACGGGACGGGACACGGGATTACCATCGGGAAGTCCCGTCCCGTCCCGAATATTATATATATTATTTTTTATTTTAATATATTAATTATATTAATATAATTTATATTTATATTAATTATATCAATTATAATTTTAATACTTACAATTCTTATTTAAAACTAAAGTATTTTTATATTGATAATTTTAATGGTATGGAGTAAACATGACGATATCTTTTTTATAATATATTAATTATATTAATATAATTTATTCTTATATCTATCTATTTAATAACTTTTATTTATAACATACTTCTTGCTTATTTTAGAAAAGTAATTAGCTTAGTATATCTTCACTAAAGTAGAAGAACAATTATTTAATGTTGTATTTGACTTGCCTGTTGTTGTTAATTTTATAACATAAAGATCACTTGTATTTTTTATTATAATATGTAGTTGTGATTAAAATAATTCAATAATTGATTTTAAATTATTGTTATTTATGTACTTGTGTTATTTTGATTTTAAACTTAATAAATTATATAATTTAAAATTTTAATGAAAATTATTATCCAGATTTTTTTCGATATTATTTCATTTATCGGGACGGCGGGACGTCCCGATCTTGTCCCGATCCCGTCCCGACTCTTAACGGGACGGGACGACTTTCGGGACGGGACGGGACACGGGACCAAAATTCAGTCCCGATCTTTTTTTCGGGACGGGACACGGGACGGGGGTGTCCCGGTCCCGTCCCGTCCCGTGAACACCCCTGGTAATGGGTAGGACTAGGCTTAGACTTTTTTTTTTTTTCTTTTTATCCTTGAAAAAAGTTAGGGAAAACACATCTATATGTTCTTTCATTTTACTTTTAATCTTTATAATTTTTTTTTATATTCTCAGTTATATTTTTAAAAAAATGAGGTGATGCATGTTGTTTAAATTTTATAATTTTAATTTTTTAATATTTTTAAGTCCATATAAAGATTAAAAGTGAAATTTAATGAAGCAATGAAGATTAAAGATTAGTTTTTAAGAAGAGATAAAAATTTTATGATAAAATTAAGGAAGGACCATGAAAAAAAGGCATTTTACTTGTTTGTAAAAAAATTTGAAATTTCAGTGTATGATTAAATTGAAATAGAAAAGATCAAAATGTATTTTTATAAAATTAACAAATATTTGTTAAATAATCAATTAATTAATTTCGTGACAAATAATTTTAAAAATATTACATGTTAATTATATAATTTATTAATTTATTAATATAATTTTTTAATTACTTAACTTGTGAATCTCTCACAAAATTTATTCACCCAATGTGACAGAAAAATATCATCATTAATTATTAATTTTTTTATTTTATTTGTTAATTTATTAGTTGTAATTTATTTAATTTTACTTGTCAATAATTATACTAATATTAATTATTAATATTATTTTATCTGTTAATTTATTAATATTTTTTATAAATTATATATTTTTAATTATTTTGTCTTAAAAATAAAATTATTGGTTATTAATTTTTTAATTTTATTTATTAATTTATTAATATTAATTGTTAATTATTTTTTCTTTTGCAAAAGAGCATTTTAATCTTTTAATCACGTATTTTATTTTAATTTAATTCAGAAAAATCTTGTAGTCATAAATTAATTAATTAATGTCAGAAAGAAATATGACTCCCAAAACCTCAAATGATGTAGTCAGGAAAATCATCATAAAATGGGTGGAAGAAAGAAAGAAGAGGGTTAAAAAAAAAAAAAAAAACCAAGGCGGGATTATTTGGAGGCGTATCCTCAGCCGCAGCATAGACGGAGCGTGGATGATAATTGATGGGTTGTCAGGACCTCGGAGGGTTTTTGCTTTTTTTCAAACAACGAATTCATTATTATAATAATAAATAAATATTATAAAATTATTATTTTAATATTTAATCAAAAAATATTAAGATGTTAATATTGAATCTGAATAATTCAAATGAAATTTTTAGTTTGAACAGTTTAAAACTATACTAAAAAAATAAAAAAAATTTAAAGAGTTTAAAATGGGGGTAAAATTTAAAACATGAGTTAATTTCTTATACTATAATAAATTAATATTTGAATTCATTTTAAGAAAAATACTTATATTTAATAGTCGATCATACCTTAAATAATATTACCTCTTATAAATAGACAATGGTGCAAAATCAATAAAATAAAAAAATATTTTATAAAACATTTTTTGTTACTGTTTTTATTTTTTTCAATATAGTTGTAAATTGTTTAAAGCAAAATTTATATATGAACTTTTTAAGTTAAATTCTAATGAGTTAAACTATTCGAGTTCAATTTTAACATAATATTTATTTGTTTATTAAATTTTAAGATAATAATTTTATAATATTTATTTATTATTATAATAATAAATTTGTGGTTTAAAAAAACAAGAGAAAATAATTAACACTGCCCAATAGCAGTGTTTTGATGTTAAGCACAACGATGCTCATCTTAAGATGAGCACTGAAACTAAGTCCGATTTAGGCATGCCATGGTTTGCCAGGTAAGGAAGGAACTTTTGAAACAAAAGCTGAGAAAAAATTAACTTACAAAATATACTTGTAATAAAAAAATTATTACTCCTCCTGTTTAAAAATATAAGATAATTTTAATTAAAATTTACCTCTCAATAAAATAGTTACTTGTCTTTAAATTAATCCTATAATTTTATATTTACTCTTATTTAATAAAATAATTTATCTTAAAATAAATATAAAGTGATTTATTCAATAGTGATACTTTTGAAAAAAAAGATAATGATTACATTTTAAAAGATTAAAAATATTTTATATTTTTTAACTCCCAACCCTTCAAAAAATATCTTACATTTTTTTTAAAAAAATATAAATTATAAATTTGGTGAAGTTAATATCACCTTTCAAGAGGAAGTTTGATTACCAAATACCATTTAAAAATTGTTTTCGAGATTTCGACTCTTTGATTTTTTTTAATTTAGATTATTTTAATTACTAATTATTTTTGCTGTTAATTTTTGCTCGTTAATATTAATAATATTTTGTAGATACTCTAAATGTCTGGACTCGCGACGTGAATATTTTAAAATGAAATTAACTTATCTTATCCAAACAACAGCCAAGTCACCTTAGCTGGCTCCTATCTTGAGAATTCAAATCCCTGATTCAGACTACATGCGTTTCTGTGCGTGTCACTTTGTTGCCTTCACTTTTTTATTCTCCTAATACAAACGGCAAGTAAACCGCTTGAAAAAATAAATAATCAAGAGCCAATTATTAGCCACAGCTGCATGTTACAATAATATTAGTTTTTTAAAAAAATTAGCTCAATGAGATATATAGCAATGGTTTATATAACTAGAACACTTTTAAAATTTTTTTAATATGAAATGTAATAACTTTTTCAGTCAATCTGTGATAGTCCTTTTATAAATGACCCATCAAAGGATTCAATGACTGAGCAAAAGTTAAGTTTAACTTTGATATTAATTTATTATCAGGTCATTACTCTTTCTTCCAAAAAAACTAGTTTGCAACACACCCGCTTGTATAATTAAGATTCTCTTGAAATCCTTGTATGGGACATAACATGCAGGATCACTAATAGCTTCGTCGGCCATTGGCAAATGTTGGCATCCAGATGGCACTTCTAGCAGAACCATCGTGTCTTTGCTGGCAAAGTAAGCAATTCGAGCCTTGTAATCTGCACATTACATACCTTCGCTGGGACAAAAATGTATTCCCAGATCCCAATCGTCATAAATCAAATTTCGAGTATCATTGACAAGATATATAGTAGTTGCCTGTGTACTGCCACAATCCCAAATCAGTATATTAATAGCCTCAAGGGAGTCTGAATGAATACATACTAATGTTCTTGAAGCTGTGTTGCTTACAAATCTCGAACCTAGTCTTGATCCACCCAAACTTCTGCAACACTTGTTCGCATCGGATTAAGCCAACAGTTAAAAAAGTTCTACTATAGGATAGGAACTTTTATTTTATTGATGACAAATGATGATGAAGTTGGCAGAGTATAATTATGTTGTAGGTTGCTAGAAATAAAAAATTTCTCAAGCTTTAAGGTAACGAACAAGGAAAGTAAATTATAGACAGTAATGATAAGAATTAGACTAGTTGCTTTATCTGGCATTCAACCCTGGAATGATATTGGATATTGAAGAAATAAAAAATAAGGAACGAGATGCTCTGAACACCACTGTGCCAAGTATACGGATTGTTTTATTACCTTGCATTTTCATTTCACAAGTACAAAGAAAGTCAGAAACCCACCCAATATGAATGACTACTTCTCCGAATGGTTCAACAGCCCAGATAACTATTCCAAGCTCAATCCAATTAAGTTTAACACAATTTACAGGTCCCATATTTACAGAGTTTCAAGTGTCCCATAGAAGGGGAACTTTTGCAAAATGAGTCCCTAGCTACCAAGATCTGTTGTAAATCTCATTACTGGTAAGAGAGCCTCTAAGAAGAGTGGAGAGAATAAACACTTTTAATTTTATTCATCTAATAAAATATATTATGCGAAATCTAGTTACTTCTTGTAGGTATAACGGAGCTGAGAGAACTCTTATAGTGTAATATTTGGAAATGAATATTTTGGAGAAGATGAAAATTTTCTTTTAATAGGTAGCACATGATAGAGTTCATGCAATGGCACTAACAGTTCAAGGCCTTGTGTAACACCCTAAAATTCTTTTAAAATAAATAATTCAACCATAATAAAAAAAATTTTATTATAATAAACAGAAGTTAACTAATCCTTTTTTTTTAAACAATTCTGTGACTTGAAACATTGTCATAATAAGAAATGATAAAACATAATTTTATAAAATATTTTACCTTTTAAAATGACTACCGGAGTAAAAAAGATTAAGTTAGATAAATAATTACTATTATAATAAGTAAAATTTAAATTCTTTAAATTATTATTTTTAAAGTTTGGGATTCCAAGCATTTTAAAAAAACAAAATAAGTGTGAAAGGTTTAAAAGATTCCTTTAAAATTAAAAATATGATAAACACAATAGAATAAGAATAATAGAAATAGTTATGGATTTTAAAATTTTATATCCACCTATCAACTTTTTCAAACAACACAAAACAATGTTTGATAATATTAATACACATCTGCAATTATAATTGAGTTATAGTCACCCAATACAATTTATACCAATAAATACAATATAAAAAATATTTAACAATTGGCTTAGGTTTGCATATTATAGCATCTTAAATAATTTTAAGCCTCTACATGTCATTAGACTAAAATCACATTTTTTCAACCTTATACTCCAAACAAATGCAAATCATAAACCAACAATTAAAATAAATAATTTAATTAATTTTCAAAACAAATTAGTATACAGCCCCATAATTATATCATTTCAAACAATTCAAAATAAATCAAATATCAAAATTAAAGTTATCCAATGTATGCAAAAAGAAAAAATAATTTGAAGGGCATAATTACATCATTACACTTATATAATTGTCAGTAGACAAAAAGCATTAGCATTAACAATATAGCACATTAAATATCATAAATAAAAAATACTCAAAATAGACTTTGGATCTACACCACTAAGTCTCATGAGCATGCGCCACTTGCGGCTCCTCTTCTAAAAATTATTAACTTCATAATGAGACTTAAAAGTCCTAATAACCAATTTCAATTTTTGATAATATATGCAAATAGTTAAATGTGTATTTGTTAAGTGCGAAAACAACAAGTATATAATTCCAACAAAATATAAGAGATATTATAACACATTACAAACAAACATCATTATCTTTTTCCATTGACCTTAAATTATAGCCCTCACTTGGTGTCAGATTACTTAGCCAAAAATAAATTAGCTTGATTCCTTATAAGTCACTTATTAGTCTCCAATAAGGACATACCACATGACACAAAAATACAATAATGATAACAAATCTCTCAACATTTTTTACAAAAGTGAAGCAATTTAAATATCAACAATACATAAATGTCCAATGTCACAACCTTCATAATTTTCTCGCCAACAACATTATAATATAGCACCACACTTGACAGAAGATATTTCAAAATACATATTTACAATTCTACAATTTGTCAATAAACACACCCCCAAAATTTCTTGTCAAACATCTCAACATATTTTTCAAATAATCACACAAATAATAGTAAACAATACTAATAACAAATTAAAGCATGATTGTCTCGTGACTTTTTCAACAAAGTATTGCTGATAGTTTCTCTTCTATTACAACCTTCACTAACAATACAATCTTCACATAATGCACTATTTATAAATTAGTTTCAATTATTGAAACCAATCAAACAACTCTAATAATAGAATTAGAGAGTATAACATAATTTTCAATCCTTTTATTAATACTAGTTTAGAGTTGGTATCCTCAAGAAAATTTGTAACTCATCTTTTAATCATAAATAAACACTAGTAAATTAAAATCAACTTTAAACCCATTTTTATTTTCAAAATTTTTATTTTTATTCTATAAATTCACACATAAAAATACTTAAAAATTATAAACTTAGTTTTACGCCTAGAATTATCATTCTCTAGCTATCATAATTTGTTTCTCATCCTAAATAATCATGTAAACATCAACAAATTAACTTATATTTTCATATTTTACAAAAATATATTCATAAGAGTCTAAAATTTAACTCATAGGCTTCAAATTTAAATACTATCAAAAATTTGTATTCTGAAACATTTATTATATTATTAACAACTTCAATAACTACATTTATTTATTGTAAATTCTTTCATATTTCCATCAAATTAGAAACTAAACAAAATAGATGACTGAAAAAAACTTTCTAAAATACTTCTACAGTCTTAAAAAGTTTTAAATAATACCTAAAATACCCTATTATGCATGTAGCTCCCAGCTCTCTCTCACTCTTCGTCCCTTCCTCGCGCTCCTTTGGAGCGAGGCAGGAGAAACGGGCGAAGCAAAAGGTGAAGGAGGAGGTCAGAATGCGCTTTGTGTCGCCATGTGAGGGTCAAATAATCTTGCAGGTCCCACACCCTTTTCCTCCTCCATCATATATATATATATATATATATATATATATATATATATTAATATCAACCCCCTTAGAATATATATATATATATATATTTCATTTACGGAATATATATATATATATATATTAATATCAACCCCCTTAGAATATATATATATATATATATTTCATTTACGGATCTCTCTTCTTCCTCTTTTTTTTTAAGTTATGTTTCTTTTTTAATAATAATTTTAAAAAATATTAACTTAAAATTATATTTTAAATTAGATCTAATAATTATTTTTTAACTAATTTACTTATTTTTAATTATTTTTCAAAATTTATATCAACTAAAATTAATTATTAAAATTTAAATTGAAATGTTAGATCTCACAGTAGCGGAGCCATGTCCTTTCGGTTGTGATACTCTAGAAGATACAGTACATTTACTCTATGATTGCCATCATGCTAGAAAATGGTAGGAGAAGTGTGTGCGCCCAGATTGCATGCAGAATTTTTTCAATTTAGAGCAACGGGACTGGATCGCATGGAACATGACCAAATCGGCGGGATATTCATCCACCATGCGTGTCCCTTGGAACATCCTCTTCGTGCATACTTGCTGGAACTTCTAAAGAAATAGATGCAAAGTCTTATTTTAGGAGGGAGATATTGAGGCGTTTGAGGACCCTAGATCCTTCATCTTTAAGGTTGTTGCAAATTTGAGTTTGACTAAGCATTTCGGCTCCCAACTTACTCGAAAGCATGAGGTTACTCGTAACATTAGAAGGGAGGATATTATCACGTTAGAGACTGATGAGACTACCTTAGAGACTAGGGAAAGCACCTGTGGCAATGGGCTAAGGGACACTAACCGGGTCTTGTTACATGGTTTTAAGCTAGAAATTGAATAATGTTCTAGTTGCCATTAGAAAGATTTATGGAATTTTCACCGGCTTGGAACTTTGTTGGAAAAGAGGATTTAGGACCATCGAGATCTTTGTGATCGTACGTATGCTTACTCAATAATCATAAGAGACAATTATAATTATCACTCATTTTTTATATATAATAAATGCTACGAGACATCTTCTAAATAGACAATAGGTTGTTAATATTAATTTTGTTTATAAGGAGGATAATAGTATAGTTAACCATTCTGCAAAGTTGGCCCGTGGTTTAAACTCTAATTTATTGTGGTTTGACCTGCCACCACATACGGAGTTTGTTTTGTGTGGTTCTTTGGTGGGCTTCGTGTCTTCTTTTTTCTATTTCTTTTGATTGTACAATTGTTGTCTCCTGTTTGTTAGCATTCTTTTGGATGAGGTTATTCAGTTTATTCCAAAAAAAAAAGTAGGGGAATATTTGTGCACATGAAGCATTAATATAGATATTAAATAAATTTGTAGGATGTTACTTGATTTAACGTATTTTAACATTTACAAAATCCCCTATCTAAAATATACGCATATAATCACTGAAACCTAATATCAACGAAAATAATATTTAACATCGAAAATATTTAATGCTAGTACTTCATAGAAGGTCTTCAGGGTGATATCCATGGAACAATGTGTTTCCTTGAATATAATTTTTCAGTACATATGCAAAGAAATTCTCATCAATAATTTAAAATTTGAGTGTTTTTGTTCTTTTTAACCTCGTATGGAATATTGATCAACTGTATGATTTTAAATTTATTTGGAATGCAGGGTGCCACAGCCAACCGCTCACACACCAACAGTTCCAAATCGTAATTTTAATCTACTCAAATTCAAAGCCTCTATTCTAAATCATTAATTTCTAGATAAAATAATTGCTGTTCTGAATGTGATCATATCTTCCTTGTTAACCATTCAACGCTGTTTTGATCTTTTTCTTGAAGTATTACGTGTTTTCCAAATGGTAATCAATAGCGTGGGCTCGACAAAGCATTACTATATTACTGTGTTCGCATATATATATGAATCTACCTTTTCTGTTTCGACATTAATCTAAATGGATAGCCCTTGCTCATGGGCACGTTAATTATTATAGGTTTAAAATCAACACGATCAAGTAAGGATTTGATCTATTCTATGATCCAAATGCATCAACCATCGCATCAAAGTTTCAGTATCCACCATATTCATGACAGAAGCATATTCTCCACTTCTTAATTTAAGATTTTGTTTTGTAGCAATTTTTACTCCCCCCCCCCCTCCTTCGAATTAAACCAAGTTATATTACTGTCTGACAAGGCAATTTCAAATCATGTTGATGCGCGTGGGGCTATTCTGTTTGGTATCCCTCTCCGACTTTCAATCGCATCAGATTTTTGGTTGTCATTGCAGACATTTGATTTTTCTTATCGGCGCTAACACGGCTCTTGAAATTATCCAATCGATTGCTTGATCATAACAAGCATACTTAGCCAAGAAATAATCAAAGTCGGCCAAGACTAAAAAAAAGCAAAGAAAAAGATTTTAAAATAGACACCAGAAGTTAAATAAAAACTGAAAAGACAATTTCAGGAAAGTTTTAATTTAAAAACATTTTACCCGTATAGGACTAGATTAATTAAACAAAATTTGAAGGATTAAATTTAATTTTAAAATGTTTCTATGAAAAAACAAATGAAATTGTAGTCTACTATTTAATAAGTTAAAGTAAAGTTGGCCAAAATTTCTATAAAAATATGATACTTTTCTGGTTTAAATATTTTTATAGATAATTAATTTTATAAATTCATTTATAAATTTATTTTTATAAGGATATTATTATATTTTAATATTTTTGGATGCAAGGATTCCATTTAAATTTTTTAATATACCAAACTATATTTTTAAATCCAATTCATTTTTCCTTTGAGTTCAATTTTTAATTTCATTTCTAATTCTATTTCTTTTAAAATGCTTTTAGCAAATCAAACTGGCTTTAAAATTTTTCTTCATTCCAATGTAATGGAGTGATAAATCAAGAGGGGGTAAATAATTAAAAATATAAAATTAATTGCGACGAGAATCGAGAGAATGTAACAGTGACTAATTAATGAGATAAAAAAATGAACTTCGGACCCCAGCTTATAGGCAAATATCAAACGGTGGTGAAAGAAGAGACCAGGAAAGAGGACTCTATGGCGAGGGACGTACTAGGATCTATTTCGGGGGGCCACCAATCGCAGCAACTGCCTTACGTGGCATCCTTTGTTTCGACCTTATAGAGTACATACGACCAGGACGTTGCATAGGATCGAAGCTCCCAACTGCACCACCCGGCTGCATAGGCTGCAGGTGCGGAGCAGCCCGCATTCAGGAAGCGTCTCTCTATCTATAAATAATCGAAGCGTCAGCTCCCTTGTCTCTCTGATTCTTCGTAATCTTGGAGTCCTCTTTCCATTCTCTCTTGTCGGAGCTATTTCTATCTACCTCCATCGGTTGATGGCATCCCAAGCTAGCCTTCTCCTTCAAAAGCAGCTAAAAGGTTAGCGACGACAGGAATTCTGTCTTTGCTTTTGTGTTCGTATTATTAATCTGTTGAGAGGCGCAAAGGGTTTTGCGTGGATTTTCCGCGGTGTTTTTAATTCATCTTCTGCTATTTTCAGATCTTTGCAAAAACCCCGTCGACGGGTTCTCCGCTGGTTTAGTAGATGAAAACAACATATTCGAATGGAGTGTCACGATAATTGGACCTCCCGATACTCTTTAGTAAGCTTTTATTACACTTTTCTTTCGTCTCCTAACAAAAATAAACATGATTTCCCATTGTGAATTGGACTTTCATATCTCCCTTGTATATCCAGTCATAATTTTTTATTGGATATTTTTCTTAAGCGAGCGGATGGGCTTTGGTTGCCGAAAGATAATTCTTTCAATTGCTTACGGGCCCTCTTCAAGATTGGGTTGGAGTGCTTTAGTTTTGGTGATTCTCAGTGGCTTTTAATTAATATCCTAATCATGATGGGTTCATCAAGATAGTAATTTAGGAGATTGTGGGGAAGAGCGAAAAGGGCGGGGGTAGCGGTTGGAGTACTGGAGTTTCAAAGTTGCATTGACGCTCACTAGATTGATGATCGCAGAGAAGGGATAACATTCGTGAGTGATAAGGGGGAACGTGATGAAAGTAATTTAGACGAAATTGCTTTTAACTGTATCTCCTATTTATAAAAGGATTACACTTCATCGAACTGCTTGCTATCTGTCGAACTCTCAGGATTTTGGTACTTAGATTCATTTGAGTCCATCACGTTGTCTTAATGTGTAGGTTTTGCTTTTCTGGGTGAAGGTTAGAAAATGCTTCTAATTCATCACTATGCTTGCCTCTTGTTGGTTGAGTTCTGCTGGTTGATATTTGCGCGCTTTCTATTGTCCTTTTGGCTTTTGAAATTTACTGACCGCTGCTTCGCTGTTTTATAGTGAGGGGGGATTCTTCAACGCTATAATGAGTTTTCCATCAAATTACCCGAACAGCCCGCCATCAGTGAAATTCACTTCAGAGATATGGCATCCAAATGGTTGGTTTTTGCTTGTTGGGACTCAATGCTCCTTGTCTAATTAAAACGACACAAAATTTAACTTATAATGCTGTTCAATTTGTACTTGTGTAGTATATCCTGATGGACGGGTTTGCATATCAATTCTTCATCCTCCTGGTGAGGATCCGAATGGATATGAACTTGCAAGTGAGCGCTGGACACCTGTTCATACAGTAAGTGATAATATAAAACCATAATCTTTCTTTCTATGTACTTAAAGAGAGAGAGAGAGAGAGAGAGAATCTGCCTTTCATTATCAAGCTGGTGGGTGACCTAGCCTTGTTGCCGACTAAGTCAAACTGGCACTAGGTAATACATTTGGGACTAGCATAACTACAGCTTGACACATGTATGCTCTTGCGGAATAATTAAGCTTCAACAATGTAATGTCTGGATATGCGTTAGAAACTTGCTATATATCGTAATTCTTTTACTGGGTATCAATTGTCTGGCTTGTCATGCACGTCACATGTGATATATAGGTGAGGTTTGCTTGTCAATGTTCTCATGCTGTACTAGCATTGCATATGATACCAAGTCAGAGAGTTGTCAGCCTATTCTTAATATACATATTTCCTTGACTTGATATGCCAAGCCTAGGTTACAGAGGATTCCAGTGCTGTAAATTAATTACCCAAAAACATTTGATCATTGAAGATAGTGCATGGTAGCACTAGAATATCAGTTAATGTGATGCTGGTGCCTTGTATTATATTTATAATATACAATAAGTTTGCATGTGAAATTTTTCTTGTATGATTAGCATTGCATTTGACGGTAGGTCATGTCAGGTTGGAGCTCTTTCATGATATATGCATCTTTAAAGAGGTATGCATAGCTATATTAGTAGAATAGACCTTATGACTTATATTTGTCAGCCCTAATCTGGCAGGAAATTTGCACTTGTCCTTGTAGCTTGTCTCTAAATATATTCAGATTGAACATCACATGAGTTGTATGCGTTTTATATGCGCGCATTTTGTGATCTGTGAGTGTGTAACAGCCAAAAAGGAAGAAAAAAGATCTTAAGATTAAAATTCCAAGGTTGAAGTAACAGCTTTCCAGCACTAGCTAATAAATAGAGTAGCTAAAATGCTCGTGAAGACTGTACACATTTAATTCCTCAAAACTAATTGGGCTGTTAGAAATTTCAAGGTTAATTTGCTATTTCCTAACTTTGCTACGTTATCTGGTGATATTGTGCATGTTTATCTTGCAGGTAGAAAGTATAGTTTTGAGTATCATTTCTATGCTTTCTAGTCCCAATGATGAATCTCCAGCAAATGTCGAAGCTGCTGTAAGCTTTTACATGCTTTTGTTTTGTTTTTTGCTCTTACATAGTTGTGTTTGAGTGAATTTCTACTCCCTCTGTTGTGTGATGTTTTGCGTCCTAGATATATTTTGCCTTGTTTTGTACTCTATGCATCCTAGAAGGAAATGAGCTAACTAAAATTTTTCCTGTGACGCTGCGAAAGTCTTTGCAACTTAACAATAAAGTGGATTGTCTATTTTAGATATTGTTGCTATCTTTTGGACCTTAGCATTCTAGTTCCTGAATAGTTTTGGACTTTTGGTTGTGTATATTCAATTTATTTCTCTAAATATTTCCTCAAACTCAGGCACCTAATTTATAAACGAGTTTTGATCTATCATTTATGACGAGTCCATAGAGATATCTGGGTACCATAGTCGTTCCAGATGATTGGAAAAACTTTGCACAATGTGAGGGGGCTTGTCCAAGACTCTTCAATTAAATCTGCATGGACAACTGTAGGTCAATGGAAGAGAACCAAAAGAGATGGTTTCTTCTTCTGCTGCTGTGTGGAAAGGGAGGGTTAAGCCCATGCATTAATTCAACTTCAGGGAGACAGATGTCCCAGGTACAAAGCCATCAAGCAAAGGGGCCAATATACTCAGGCATGTCCTCGAAATACACAACATTAGTACGAAGACTAGATCCTAATTTAGCCATTCAAACTTCCCGGTTTAATTATTATGGAGAAATTGTACAAGTCACATGTAACAACATCATATCCTTTTTTAACTTAGACATGATACCCGCCAGGCAAAGTCCTTTTTCAATTGTGGACAAATTGTACCGGTGACAGGTAACAATACCATGGCAAAATATGATGAGGAATATATCCATAACATGGCTTGCCCTGGTTTAAGTGAAGCTCAATGTATTGTTGATCTGATTTTGTGACACGACATACGTATGCTTATGTATTTTGTATCATGTCTGGGACAGTCTGATGCAAACCCGCTGGGAAGAATTTATCAGACCAGTAATTCGACTTCAAAAATTGTGTACATCTACTTTCTTATGATGTGGTTGGTTTTCTTGATATCTTGTATAAAAAAATGTGATGTATATGCCAAAATATGACCTTGTAAATTATTGTTTCTTCAATCTCAAGCGTCCGAATGTTCATTTGTGGTTGCTGAGACGTATATTTCAATTTATTGTTGCAGAAGGAGTGGAGAGACAGGAGAGACGATTTCAAGAAGAAGGTTAGCCGCTGTGTGAGGAAGTCACAAGAAATGTTGTGATTCATTTACCAGCGCCTGATCCTGCTTATTGTGAACTGGAGGACATGACTTAATCAATGTGTAATGGATTGGTTCACCTGTTACTGCGGTTGATCCGTCTAGAATGCCATTGGATTTGGAAGTTGTCAACATACATCTTTCTTCAGTTCCGTTTTGTTTATTCTCTACACGGCCGCTTGTCATGACTTGGAAAAAACAAATGTATTAAAAGTGCTTTGGCTGGTGTTTGGGGTGACTAGTTTATTGGAAGATTACTTTGTTCATTTCCATAACCTTATTCTTAAATTGAGTTTAGGTACCACCAAGTTTTGTCTTTTGCTGGAAATTGTTACTCAGTGACTTGCTATCATTCCCCTTCCCCCCCCGGGGTGTTCCATCTCAAACTGTCGCATGCTTATAAAAAGAAACTGTATATTTCCCTTTCTTCAATTCTTATTTTTCTTTATAGAAAGGTATGGTGTGGATGGCCTCACCGCGTGATAACACAGGATATCGTGACTGCGCAGGGTTGCTTCGCAGTGAAGTATGGAGATATTATCCTCTGTTCTTTTGGTGCTGCTATGTGAAATTCCATGTTAACCCATGGTAGAACTTTTTCTCGACGATTTTTATTTTTTTGGGCCATATTTTTGTCGACGATTCAAGCGGGGGAACGTAACCAGTTAGTAAAATATAATGAAGAGCTTTATCAAAAATATATATGTACATATATAATATGAAAAGTTTTTTGTTTCACATGTATGGATCACGCACGTATATCGCTTGCAGAGAAAAACCTAGAAGGTGACAAAGATGAACCCGTCATCATCAACCACCGTCTTAGGTGTATGGTCATGGATTTGAAGATTACTATATAAAACGTGAGGATTCAGCCAACATGTTAGCACATCCTTTAGCCTCCCTACAAACAAAATCAACGTGAGTTTCTCCACTTCATCAATAACATAAGCGATAGGGTGACTGCAATTATTTTCCTGGTTACCATGTCCATATTAAGTGCCTTTGCACAGTCGGAAAACCTCAATTATATATAAGAGTGTATTAGGGATTATGTATAATTGAATATGCTTGATTACATCATTGGTTGACTGGTTGAAACGCATATTTTCTAGTGCTTCATTGGCGGTGTTGCTCTCTCCAAAAAAGAAGTAAATATCTCTCCAATCCGCAATAAAACTATAGTCAATATTAAATTTCAAAAAAACAAAAAGTTAATTTCCGTTTTTCAGTTGTTTATCTATAACTGCTATTATTATGTCGATGCAAATATTCATTTCAATTAATTTATAAAATTAATTAGTATTATGCGTTGATTTAACAATTGTAGACTTAACAACCAAGATAGTAAGATGGAGAATGGAGGGCTTGTTCATAGTCTATGTCTAGATTCAAGAATGTTACAGCTTGTTTGGTTTCTATTCTCATTTTTCATTTTTAAAAACTGTTTTGTAATACAGTTTTTAAAATTATTTCTCAAAACAAAATAAAATGAAAACCTATTTGGTTAAATCAATTAAAAAAAGTTTTAAGATTAAAAAATAAATTGATAGTGATGGTTATGGATAGTTAATAATGATAATTAATAATAAAAATGATCAAGGTAACTATAATTTTTAACAATCAAATGTAGTGAATAAGAAAAATAAAATGAAAAAAACTTGGAATTGTTTCTATTCCTTTTGTTTTTAAAAATAAAAAATAAAAATAATTTTGAAAACAATTAAATGAAAAATACTTATTCAAACAAGTTTTAAAGTTTTTTTATTTTTAAAAATAAAAAACAGTTTTTAAAAATAAAAAACTAACAGGCCTTTAATGAGTACCTTCATAAATTGTGAGGGAAAAAAAGAGGAGAGCTTTAACTACCCTGAACATGGAAAGTTAAATGGATTAGTCGGTGCAATATTGAAAATTTGGTTTTCATTTTTGGGTAAAAGAAGAACAAGAAAGCTTAGATTTTCTTTCTTTCTTTCTTTGTTTTTTTTTAAATAGCAGTAACAATCCACTAAAACGTGTACCCCATCAATCGATATATAAGAAGTTTTTTAAAATTTTTTTATCTTTAAACATGAGAAATTGTTAGTATTTTTTAATTAATGAATTATTATATTTTTATTAAATTAAAAAATAAGTATTATCATTAATTTATTTTAAAAAAATTATTTTTTATTTACAGTAATTAAGGATAAAATTAAAATGTTAGTGTATTTTTAATTAAATAATTAATTTTTATTAATTTATGTAATTTGATTAGAAATATTTTATATATAAAAAAAGAGATAGCATTTTGTGCGGGGAGATTGCGTATAATCACATCAAGTCATGTTATTGAATATTGGGCTCGTTCATCGCTATCAATGTTTCCAAAACCATAAATTAGCCACTTGTATGGGTCAGCATTCCCTTCATCTTGGCCTTGAAAATCAGTTTGTGAGCGTGCAACATGGTAAACGTCAGCTGCACAGTGAACGAATAAGCCACAGTATATCCAAAAAACCAACAATGACGAACACATGATTGAACAGTTCAGAATTAAATTCTCCTCCACCACCCGTACTCTTAACTAACACGGTCAACAGTGGCGTGGCGTGCACAAAACTCTAGCTCAAAATGTAAAAATTGTATAAGAAATTTGAAAATGGGTTAAGAGATTCACATTTGAAGGGTGGTGGGGTAAATATTCAAAATTTACCATGCTGAACCCTCATCAATTGCTTATAAATCCGGCATAGAGCTCTGTAAATTAGGGCTGTGCAAAAGTCTCCCAGTCCTGTCTGGTCTAGTCCAACCCGAGATGGTCTCAGTCTTGTTCGGTCTGTATAGTCACTGGTCCTTCAGGACCAAAAGGACTAAAAAGACCAGACTATTTTTTCGGGTTGGACTGGACAAGAGACCAGGCATCCGGACCACTTGGTCCAGTCCAGTCCTATTAATTTTTTTATTATAATTATAATTAATTTATTTTTGACAAATGTTTAAATTGTAATTGATGCTAAGGAGATGATTGCATAAAGATTTATTAAGTTTGTTTCTAAATTGTTATTGTAATATAGTGTTGTTGAATTTTTTGAGTACTGTTTTTATTAAAGTTTATAAATTTAAATAATTTAGACTATAACAAAAATATTTTTTTTCTTATTGTTAGAAATTATTATGGATTTATTATTATTATAAGTATTTTTACTATCTTAATTGAGTTTATTATGTTGGAATGGATTATTGCCTCTCATAGAATAAAAAGAGGGAAAAAAAGCTAAGTGAGTACTGGACTGACAGAACCAGTCTCCCAGTCCTATGGACCAAGTCCGGTCCTGTTAATCTTCGGGTTATCACTGGACAAGACTGGACTACGGGTTGCCTAACCCAGTCTTTTTCATGAAAGAGACCGGACTTCGGGTTAGGGTGAAGTCCAGTGCCGTCCAGTCTTTTGTGCAGCCCTACTGTAAATATCATTATTTGGTACATGTATGCAGCAGATATAGATAAAATATTTTGGCCCAGAGGAATTAGAGGAAAAATTCTCAGAGTTATCTTATTTTATTTAGCTCACTAACGGAAATTTGTGAGTGTGTAGAGAGACTGCAAGGAACATGTTCATCATAGTTTTCCTCCGCTTTCCAGCAGTTCCAATTTCCAAATGCAAAAGCATTTAAAAACCACATATTTACTCTCGTCGAGTCCCTAATTGCAGTGCCGTCGACTATTGTTGGCTAATAATAAAGTGGCAGACGTGTGTTCGTAAGTCCCGATGAAATAACCGAAAAGAGGGGCAACCCAGAAATTCGGCACACTATCATCGTCGATGAAAATACTCAGAAATAAATAACCCAGCTGGGATGATTGATAATTTGTCAGTTTTTTTTTTTTTAATTCACTCTTTATGTTATTGGCTGAATAAAAGGATGACCTAAAGTTTTCATGAAGACAATCTGAAACAGAAAGTAGGAAGAGCAACGTGTAAAGACGTTTACGCACTAGGTCGCGGAGGGCTGTTTTTTGGAGCCACTGACAAACATTCACCACATTGTTTCATAGGATTCCACCATGTATGGTCATGGAAGAACTTGTCTGCTGGTTATTTTAACATTAAAACCTTTCCCGAACAAAATAAATAATTATCGTCAACGTCAGCCACCCTTAAAGCAAGGGGGCAAAAAAAAAAAAAAAAAACCGATGGTGCGCGTGGGAGAGTGGGTGGGTTTAGTTTCCTCTGCCCTGCAGACACTAGAACTCGTGTTGCTTTCGTCAGCAAAAAAAAGCAATTAATTAATTCCTTCCTTGCTCTAAAAATCGGAGAGAGTATACTATATAGTACAAATATACATTATCATTTCTCTATTCCTTTATTTGGTTAACTTGTAAGGGAAGACATTGACGATTAACGAATAGAAAGTGGGTATAAACTGACTCAGAAAATAAAATGATGAAAGTGGCGTTATGATTAGGACATACAAGTATAAGACGCAGGGCGTCTGCTTTAACGAACTTGTGTGACTATTCTAAATATTTGATAAGTGCACTGTGGATGTCCCACTTGACTCTTCCTCCTTCTCAAGGGAAAGATTTGCTTTCAGTACGATTCTGAACGGAAATTAGTCTCAGTAGTGGAAATCTAGGGAAATTCCACTTTAAACCACATTCTCTGACGATATTTTTTTGTTTTTATTCCTCAACAATGGTTGGCTGCTAGATTCAACCGCGTTTCACCAATCATTCCTCAAAATGAATGCTTCTCATCCATCTATACCGTATATGCAAGGGCAAGATAATTGATTTTGATTGTGCTGTCTAACTGTTGCATGCGGTTTAATTAATCATCATATTGTTCACACATGGTGTTTAAAATTTTCGAGATAAAACTACTTAAACATTGCTTTGATTTTGACCAAAACTAATATCTGGTTTCCAAATACAGATCAAGACATAGTTTTGCCATGAACTGAGTTTCTACAAATGTACGGTTTGCTTGTTTAGTTTTTTTTTTCATTTCTCAATAAGTTGAATGTTTATTTTAAAACGGAAGTATTATTGTTTTTAATGTTAACGACAAAAATACTTATTTTTTGATTAGAAATTAGGAGGCCTGGTAAGGATAAATTTAAAAAATGATTAAAAAAGTAGTGTATATAATTAGTTTATCAATAAGTCACTTTCCTAATAATTAGGAAATTGAAGTTGGTCTTAAGAAGTTTTATTTCTACAATGAACTAAATAATAGGGTAGGAAATTTAATTTTCCCTTTACGCTTCTCTCTAACCCAAGTTATCCCTAGCATAATATTGATTAGGTTTTTTTTTCCCCCTCCTTTTCTTTTGAGAGAAGCTAAGGGAGAGGAGGAGAAAGGTTTGGTTTAGGAAAAGTAAATGGAGGGACAGGCAAAATTTTAATAAACCTGCCCTTTCCTCCCTTATTCTCTCCATTCGTGTAAGATGAAAGGGAATCAAAACGGTGCCTTTTTTTATACGCGATGACTAAAAAAAATTTGCAAAGTTTCAATATTCTCATGCTATCCTTGACATCTGATAACTCACATAATGTAATATGCAAGGATTGAAAGTTTCTATATCTGAAAAATAAAGAATGTCGAATTATAATATAATTGTTTCCTTTTTCGTAGAAAGAGAAAAAGAGAAGGGGGAAAAACAAAACTAACTAATACAATTTGTGAAAATAGTTACTTATATTATTAATTTTAATATGAGATATATTTATATAAAGGAAAAAAATCTATCATAGAATAAAATAAAGAAACATGAAAGAATAAAATAATAATAAATAAATAAAAATAGTTATAATCATCCTAACTATAACTATTTAGAATAATATATATAATTAAAAATCTAATATTGTCCTATGTTACCTCCCACAAGCTAGAGAATGTATGTCACACATGCCTAGCTTGGATAGGAGATCATTGAAGGGACCAGCTTAAAGGGGCTTGGTGTAGATATCAACATTTTGATCCTTGGAGCGAATGGGAAGTAAATGGTTGATGCCAGCTTGAAGTTTATTATGAACAAGATGATAATCTAGTTCAATATGCTTAGTGCGCTTATGAAAAGTAGGATTAGAAGCAATATGAAGAGCAGACTGATTATCACAAAAGATCAATGCAGGAGAAAGATGAGGCATACAAAGGTCTTGTAAAAAAATAGCAACCATTGTAACTTATAAGCCACAGAACCAAGAGCTTAATATTCATCCTCAAAAGAGGAATGAGATACAGTGGAGTGTTTCTTTGAGAGCCAAGAAACCAAAGCTTTATAAAAAAAAACATAAAAGCCAATAATGGATTAATGAAAATCAACATAACCAGTCCAATTAGAGTTAGAGAAAGAGCCTTCAAATTAATATCAGAGTCAATAGGAAAAAAAATAAGCCTTTGCTTGAAGAGGACTTAAGATAACAAAGAACTTGATAAGTAGTTTATAGATGAGTCCTGCATGAATCAAACATAACCTGAGATAACTGTTGGACAGCAAAAGCAATGTCAGGATGAGTTGTTGTCAAATAAAGAAGATGACCAATGTGACGCTGATAAGTAGATGGATTACTAATAGGAGTACCATTATCTTTAGAAAGATCGAAAAACTGGCTATAAGGGCAGAAGCTAGTTTGCAAGCAACATAACCACAATCAGAAAGAATGTTTAAAGCAAATTTCTGTTAGCAGACAGATATACCAAAAGATGTTTAGGCGATTTTCAAACCAAGAAAATAGTAGAGTAACCCAGACCCTTGATTCTAAAAGGCTAACCAAGAAGACTTTTAATATTGACAATTTCAACAGAATCATTACTAGTGAAAATAATGTCATCAACATAAACTAATGACAATGTGAATGAAGAATCAATCATCTTGACAAATAAAGAATAATCAATTTTAGCCTAGAGATAACAATATGAAGTAAGAGCAGTTGTAAGCCTAGAAAACCATTGGTGGCTAGCCTACTTCAAATCATAAAGAGACTTTAGAAGTTTGCAAATAATATTGGGTGATGGAAAAACAAAACCAGGAGGAAAAGCCATGTAAACCTCCTCATCCAAATTACCATGAAGGAAGACATTATTGACATCTAACAACTCCAACAGCCAAGAGTTGGCAGTTGCCAATGCCAAAACTAAATGAATTATGGTTAGTTTAAGTACAAGTTAAAAGGTATTAAAGTATTTAATCCCTTCTGTTTGTGTATAACCTTTATTGACCAAACGAGCTCTATACCTGTCGAGAGAACCATCAACCTTAACATTCTTTTTAAACACTAATTTACAATCAATGAGATGTTTGCTTATAGGGAGTTCAGTCAGAATCCATATACTAGTTTGCTTAAGAGTAAAAATTTCAAATTGCATAGCTTTCCTCTATTTAGGATATTTCATTGCCTCATTATATGTCTTAGGCTTAAAGGAAGCAAAAACAGAGAGAACAAAGTGTGTGTATATGGGAAGGAGAAAGACAATTATAAGAAAGGACAAAAGATAAGGGATAATGGACACCTGGATAGAGGAAGAAGATGATATTAAGGCAAGGAATGAACAATGATAATCATGCAAGTGTTGAGGAGGGTTGCGGGATCGAGAAAAATGGCGTAAAGGCAATGAAAAAGGGACATTAGTAAAAGAATGATATGAAAATGTAGGAGAAACGGGAGTTGAAGATTTTAAAGTAATAGAAACAACAAAAGTAAAGGAGGATTGAATGATAAAAGGATCGGGATAATTAAGGAGAGGTGTAGATTGTAGTGAAGGAAAGTCAGTAGAAGAATAAGAAGAAGAAGTAGAACATGGAGAAAAAGAAAATTTGACTTCATAGAAAATGAAATGTCGAGTAATAAAAATTTCACAAGAATGCAAATCAAGATATACAAAACCTTTGGTGCCAAGGTGAAAACCAAGAAAAATGCATTTCCTAGCTTAATGATCAAATTTATTGTGATGAAAAATAGAAGTGGAACTAAAAGAGAACTAAAGACACAAAAATTAAAAAAATCAGGAAACGCGTTATGAAGAAATTTGTAAGGTGTTTGTTATTACAAAACAAGGGTGGAAAGACAATTAATGATGTGAACAGCATGTAAAATAGCATAAGACCAATAAGTTAAAAATAAATGACTTTAAAATAATAAAGCTCGAGCAACATTAAGAATATGCTCGTGTTTGCATTCCACAACACTATTTTGTTCAAGCATTTCAATACAGGTTGTTTGATGAAAAATGCCTTTTGAATCAAAGAAACAATGCACGAGGAATTCAAGACCATTGTCTAAACAAATGATTTTTATAACAAAAGAAAATTGATTTTCCAAAAATAGAACAAGACACTCCAAATGAGTTCTAGTTTTAAATTTTAATTTTGTCAAAATGATGCAAGTAAAGTGAGATTAATCATTGACAATAGTAAACAAATAGTAATGGTCATGAACAGAAGCGATATATATTAAATAGACCTTAGACATCAACATGTAAAAGTTTAAGAGAACGAGTAATGTGAGAAACATTTACAAGAAATGATAATTTTTTTTATTTGACAAAATGACAAACATCACAACTTTTATTTAAGGTAAGTTTACATTTGATTAAAGATGATTTTAGACCTAAAATACTAATAGCATCAAAGGAGGCATGTTTTAACCTAAGATACCATAAATCAAAAGAAGGTATAGATTTAAAATGTAAAGTAACAGGAGAAATTGAAGAATGTGAGGATCTACTTGCATGATCTTGAAGAACATAGAAATCATTCTAAACCTTAGTTATACCAATCATCTTTCAAGAGTCCAAGACTTGAGTGAAACAATGAGTGACATTGAGGATTAAGAAACAATGAATGTGAAAATTAAGTTTAGAAACAGAAATCAAATGATAGCCAATCTAAGGAATAAACAAAACATTAGTAAGGTAAAAATTAGAGAAAAGATAAATGGTTCCATAATTATGAGTATGAACAACAGAATCATATGGTAACTGAACAAATATAGGAGAAATAGAAACTAACTCAAAAAAACAACCAATAGAAGAACATATATGATCGATCGTGCTACTATCAATGATCCAAGCAGATGAAAGGCGTTTAGAGAAAAGTAAGTGAAATATACTTGGTGTTAAAGATGCGTTGAGAGAAGGAGTGGAAGGAGAGACAGTCACAAGATTAACTTGTGTCAAAAGAGTTGATGAATAGTAGGTGTAGAGGTTTGCATAAGAGCAAAAAGCTTATTTATTGATCCCAAGTGAATGGCAGAGAGGCAAAAGAAGAAGAAGACAGAGTAGTTCCATCAACAAGTATAGGAGCATCCAGAGTAGTCATAATGATGGAAGGCAGAATGATGAGTTGGGGTGCCATAAGGTTCCAAAAGCATGAAATAACACAAAAAGGGAAAATAATGAAATAGAAATTTCATTGGCTCCAGTACCATAATATAATTTGTGAAAATAATGACTTATCTTATTAATTTCAATATGAGATATATTTATATAAAGGAAAATATCTATCAAAGAATAAAATAAAGATCTATCAAAGCATAAAATAATAACAAAAAATAAATAGTTATAATTACCCTAACTATAACTATATAGAATAATATGTATAATCAAAAATATAATATTTCCCTTTGTTACTAGCTAAGAGCCTCTTTTTTTCTTTGTTTAACCAAACAAATCCTATGATGAATATTAATTAGGGGGCATGACAATAAATTTTTAAAATAAAGAATTTATAACAGTTATATCTCTGATAAAAATTTTAAAAAATAAAATGAGTTGCAATATTAATTAAGTTGCAAATTGAGAGTTATATTTAAAATTTAAATATTTTATTTTTAATTATAACTCTTGAATTTGAAACTGTTTAAATTAATATTTATAATTAATTTTATGTAAAATCTTGTCAAAGACCCATCTATTATAAAATCATTGTTTTGGAATTTAATGTTATTCTCTCAGTTAATTTATTAGGTAAGTGGTGAAAGTAGGGCTTCCATGAAACACAATATTTTACTTGGAATAAGAAGAATAGATAGAATAAAGCATGGATATATCCCGCGGATGGGCTCACCATTGAGATAATAAAAAAATTACCACTTGAGTACGACTTAGTTGAAGTTCGGATTCGGACAAGAGAAAATGGTCGGCTTATGCAGACAGGAGAGTCAAGACTCAAGCCTGCGGAAATATGTTACACATTACACACACGCGTTGATCCTGTCCTCTTCTCCTAGAAATGATATTTAAAGTACTATTTATTATGAATATCGAGATGAAATCCAGAGCGTGATGTTCTCTTTTAAACATGCCAAAATATTCAAACTAATTAAGTCATCAGCACTGATTCATATATAGTCATCATCACTGGTTGCTGCCATCACACCAATCTTGCGCACTGTCTGGCGGTCCCGATCATCTCTATAAAATCCAGATTTTCAGGACTCTTAGCTCAGAAACTAAAACAAATTAACCCACAAATACGGCTGGCTAGTTGAGCTTCTTAATCAAGTTAAGCATGCCTACCATTGGCGGTTCCAAAGCGGTCTGGCGACGATGCCTGGCCTCAGCATTCCGAACCGCCATAGCCTGCACCATCGTCGGTTGCATCACCCTCTTCGGTCCTTCCTCAATCCAACGGACAATCGCCTTCCCTGCATTCTCCTACGTCACTGTTATTCTCATCGTCAACGACGCCACTTTGGGTGACACCTTACGTGGCTGCTGGCTCGCGCTCTACGCCACCATCCAGAGTATAGGGCCTGCTATATTGAGCTTGTGGCTCATAGGGCCGAACCGGTTGACGACGGGCACCACCTCCTTGGCGGTGGCCCTGGCCGCATTTGTGGTCGTGGCTTTGCCGGCTGACTGGACTCATTTGATCGCTACGCGCATAGCACTGGGTGAGATAGTGATTGTGTACGTCATGGCTTATGTTCATGGCGCCCACACCGATCCTGTCATGCACCCTCTCCGACTTGCAGCTAGTTCCGCCATTGGAGTCTTGGCCTGTGTTGTCGCATTGCTCATACCCTTCCCACGTCTTGCATGTCGTGAGGTGATAGATCTAGTTCTGTAGGCTTTCTCTGCATATTAATTTGGGGTTTTCATATTTCGAAGACTGAATGAACGTCTAGAATATTTCTTAGCTAGTAGTCGTCGCGATCAACCTCTGTAAAGTGGGAAATAGAAAACTCTAGCTTCTTACAGAGCACCATGATCATAATTCGCGCACCATCACCACCGGCACCACTATGGAGAATAGATGCTCCATAGAATAAATGTTACGCATGCCTTGTCCACTAAAAATTGGTTCGTTTTCATTCCTAACGTGTTTTGTTACATACTGACATCAATGAAATTCTATATTGGTGTTTTGTTGCAGGTGAAACAGAACCACAAGCTGCTGGCTCAGAATACCTTGGAGAGGCTGAAACTTCTTGTGAAGGCAGCATGTGAAGGGGACAAGACTACAGCTGTCGTGTCAATCTCTCGTGCCAAGTGTTTAGCAACAAACCGAACAGAGCTCCTTCAGAATATCACGCGTTACCATGTACGTTTATGATTTATCTCTTTGCCATGGACAATATTTTGTTTTGAATTTAAAATGTTCATTTGCAATAAATATTTAATATTTTTTTCATTTGAATTTCTTATTATTATTATTTTTTTAAACCTCTTTGACAGGAGAGCATGGAGTGGGAGAGGCCTCCATTTTTGAGACCCCGTGACTTGAGCCAGAGAGAGAGGTTTGAAGAGATAGATACGACTTTGAGAGGGATGGAAATGGCGATGAGAAACATCAATTCATTTCCCGTTACAGTTCTTGATAAGGATCTTCAACAAGGCCTTAATAGACTCGAGGATCATGTTAACTTAACCTTGAAAAATGCTAAACACAACATAAATGGTTGTTCACTGACCGTTCCTGAACCCAACACAAAAGGTGCAACACACTTTATCCAATCCCTTCAAACCATTCCAGCAGCCCACCGAGACTTGCCCATCTTTTTCTTCTTATTTTGCGCCAAACTTCTGCACAAAGAATCAATGGCCAAATTTCCAACTTTGAGTGAAGAACAGAAAAAGGAAAATCCCTCCGTGTCTAAAAAACAGTGGGCTAATTGGGCCATAACTGTAACATTCCCAAAGCTGATTCCAGCGTTTAAATGTTCTCTCTCTCTGGGCCTCGCAGTGTTGTTGGGCTTAATATATAGCAAAGAGAATGGGATCTGGTCTGGACTCCCTGTAGCCATAAGCTTCGTATCAACCAGGGAACCAACACTAGCAGTAGCAAATGTTAAAGCCCAGGGAACTGTGATAGGAACCGTGTATGGAGTACTGGGTTGCTTCGTGTTCGAGAGATTCTTGCCAATAAGATTCCTCTCTCTTCTTCCTTGGTTCATTTTCACAAGTTTTCTTCAAGAAAGCCGAATGTATGGAAAAGGTGGTGGGATTTCCGCAGTCATTGGGGCCGTACTAGTATTGGGGAGGAAAGATTTTGGGCCGCCGAGTGAATTTGCTTCGGCTAGAATTATGGAAACCTTCATTGGGCTATCTTGTGCTATTCTGGTGGACCTTATCTTCGTCCCCAAACGAGCTTCTTCGTGCGCGAAAATTGAACTCGCTCGAAGTCTGGCCTCGCTTCATGATTCATTTGGATCGCAGAGTCTTATGGGGAAAACCAGCTTGGAAGATAACGTAAAGAAATTGAGAGGGCAAGTTAACGAATTGAAGAAGTTCGTTGCAGAAGCTGACCAGGAGCCTAACTTATGGTTTACGCCTTTTAACAGTGCTTGTTACAAAAAGCTTTTGAAGTCGCTGTCAGAATTGACGGATCTCTTGCATTTCGAAGCTCACGCATTGAAGATCCTCCAGCATGAATTCCAGAGAAATGAAGCTTGCTGGAAAGAGACTGTAGAGGCTACGCTAGAACGCGACATTGGAAACATAAGGGAAGTAATTTGTTCCTTGGTTAAAAGTTTTGAGGAAATCTGTAAGATCAAATCGCTCAGATTTCTTGAGAAAGAGCTTGAGAAGAATAGCATAAACTGTGATCTCGAGTTGGGAAAGTCACCAAAATCTAAAGTCCGATTGGTCTCTGGTTTGGGCGAAGATGACATGGAAAAAGCCATGGGGTCATATCTTCAACACTCGAGGAATGCTGTTGATACCATATATGGGGGTGAAGAAGGTGAGGAGGAGCTGAAGAGTGAAGTTGTGCTGGGTTTGAGTGCTTTGGGGTTCTGTTTAAGTGCGTATATGCGGAAGACAATGGAGATTGAAGATGCAGTTAAAGAGTTGGTCCAGTGGGAGAATCCTTCAAGGGAGATTAATTTGCATCACATCTCTTATAAAATTCATTCTGTACCCAAATGACAAGTTCAGGTACATAATTGCAATGCCATTGTTTATTTTCAATTTTAGAAAAAACGAAAAAGTTTCTTGCTAACTCTGTAGCATAGAATTTCACGTTAGCTGGCAAAAAATTGTTATCAAGCAGTATAATTATTTTTATGCATTAGATGAACTTACAAGTAATAAACTGTTACTAATTATTAGCATAGATTTGCGAACACAACTGTTGTACCGAAGACTAGGAGGCAGGCTTTCCCTCTCATTTTTCTTTCGGTAAAAATTCAATGACAATTACGTGTAGATAATGAAATCTATTTTTAATATAATTATTAACATTCATCCACGTCACCTCCTTCATGTTTGGCACGTCATTAGCCATTTTGAAAACAAAATATTTCAGAAAAATGGAAGTACGGCAGGAAAAAAGAATGGAAGAAGATATCACTGACACTACGATTAAACCTCATATTAAGTTAAATTTTCAATCCATGCTTTTATTGTTAAAGTCAAAAAAATAACGATGCAATTAAAAATTAATTATTTTTTATTTTGCAAGTACCTTAGTAGTATTTATATTACTTTTTTTTTTTCTTACTGCAAACAAACGGTTAGTTCATGATTCAATGTCGTTCAAAAACGTACCTACATGACATGTCAGCTCCTGAAATTGCATCACTTTATACAAACAAAATTTAATAGTGGATTATTGCAAGATGAATATTAAATTTGTTACCGAAACATCTTAAAGCAACCAACTTGTGATGACCCTCTTGACGTTAAAAAAAAAAAATACTTAAAAGATGCTGTGAGAATATTTAAATAGGATTACATGAAAAGTAAAATTAAAATTAACACTTCGAATTGTTAAAAATACTGTATCATATAAAATAGAATAGTTATTATTAGTATTGTTTATTTATTGATAATGTAAATATGTGTAAAAAAAATTCATTTTATCCTTATATTTATTAATTTAAATATTTATGTAAATACATTTGTCACTCATCATGAAGTATAGTAGTAATTAAGATTAGAGGTAACAAAAAAAAACTATATATTTTTATAAAAATAAAAACTTTATTAATATATAATTTTTTTAAAAAGCTGTTTATATTTTGAATAAGAAAAAGTATTATTTCTTCAAACCCATGCAAGAATTCCTTTGGGACGCCAATGGGCCATGGTTTTCTAATTATTTAGCAATATAAAAACTTCATGCCCACTGCCCAGTAGTGATTTAAAAGTTTGAAAATTTTGAATAGAATGTAACATGATAATTTTAATAAATCAATATCTAGGAACTGCTGTAAACGAGCGGTTAAATACTTAAGTATGCGATTTTGAGTTCGATTATCTGTGAATGTAGAAAGTATTTTGAATCCAACAAGAATATGATTTATTAAAATAATTATACTGAAAATGCCGTCTGCCGGAAATTCATTGCAGTAATTTAATTTAATGACTCATAATTCATGGTCTTATCCAAATGACGTGGCAACACCTCGCAAGACATCGTTCAACCGCACATGCAACACAGCAACAGCAGATACAGCATTGTGTTTTGGGGAGAGATCAGAGACTGTACCCTCGAATTCAAGGAACCTTCGTGACGGTCCGACTGAAACAGCTTTTCTAAGCTCAATTATCCTTAAATTTAATCAACTCTTAAGCGTGTTATCGCTTCTCAATCTGCCCTTCTTCAGATCTATATTATTTCTTCTTAAATCATCTTTTACCAAAACCGTGGACATCTTCTGCATCTAATCCAATAGGTAATCAACTATTCCCGAAGCGATCAAAGATTTATCGCAAGGATGGTTGAAGGGTGCTTCGAAATTTCTTCTGCCTGTTGCTTAAGTTGTTCTTCATATCCCCGAGTCATGGACTCTGCATCTAACTGTTTTTGGGCCAGAAGCCCTGCATCTAGTTGTTCGAATAACACATTTACTGTTAATGCGTAGAAACACTTGATTAGCCACCATTATCATTTGTTGAAGTTACGTCTCATTCCTGGTTTTGCTGTTGCCGCCGCATAAAAATGGTCTTCTCCTTTAGTGAATTTGAAGCCTTCGAAATCGAATCATGTTATTTCTTTATTCTGTGGGTAGCTTTCTCGAATTTTCTAATTTAGTGTTTTTTGGGTGACATTTTAATTTTCTGGATATATCTTCTTCTATAGAATGGATCTCTGATCATGGGTTATTTGGATCAGAACTGTGGTTGGGGTTTTTGGTTGATCTTCGCTTAAATTCCAGATCAGGTCTATCACCGGCTCTCTCTTTCTCTTTTTCTGCTTGTGGCTGAAGTCGCTCTTCCCTATCCCTAAGCCACCGATCCTGCATCCAATTGTTTTAAGTCACTTGACTTAAAAAAAATTTTATGACCCTTTTAATGTGGGTAAGTAATTGACTGCTCGCAAATTCGTGCAGGAATTGAATTTTGGATGTTTGTACAATGGCAGCGAACTCTTCAAATGGAGAACAACAAAAAGCAACGAAATCACCTCCCCTCCCATCCCCTTTGCGTTTTTCAAAATTCTTTCAGGTGAAGTATCGCATCTCATTTTTGTTTATGAGAAGTTCATGCCAATTCGATCTGGTTGTTGGCAAGCATTCTCTTCTAATAGCTCTCAACTTTTAGTATAGATACATGTACTTTTCAAAATACATGATTAAGACCTCTCAAGAATTGTTTTCTATATCTTAATGACCATAATCCTGACATTATATACATTGATTTTTTTTTTTTTTTGTCTATCTTAAACTAAACGAGGTGCTCTCTTCTCAATATTTTAAGTTCTCAGCCTGGGATTTTTACTACTGGTAGGAGGAAAAAGGAAAAAAAAAATGGGGGAGGGGATCAGGAATTGGTCTGTTGAACGCTGGGAGGACATTAGACTTACTGCTCCTGCTATGTTGATAAATTAAAGATTCTTCCGTTATCATAAATATATTTCCCTTTTGCCTATTTTTTTGCAAAACTATGGTTAAATGTATGTGTCATATTCTATCTGGTAATTGAAAAGTTGACCGTATTACCAGAAAGGTACTTTTGCGTGGATAACCTGTTTTATATGATTGGCTTTTCTAATTTGTCACTCTCATTTAACTGATATTCCCTTTGTTCTTGACAATAGTCCAATATGAGAATCCTGGTCACTGGAGGAGCTGGATTTATTGGCTCTCACCTAGTTGATAGATTGATGGAAAATGACAAAAATGAGGTTAGCATGTCCAGTATCTCTATGAACACAGTCATCAAGTTGTCGATGATCTGATGAATTTTCTAGCATAACAACACGACTTAGTTTGCCAGGTGAAATAAAAATCTTGTTTTCATATTTTTTGGCTTATAGGTAATTGTTGTTGATAACTTTTTCACTGGATCAAAGGACAACCTTAGAAAATGGATTGGTCATCCAAGATTTGAGCTAATTCGTCATGGTACGTTTTCTTCTTTTTCTCTATACCAATCTCCACAACTTAGCATTGTTGCATCTTAGTTGCAATTGAAGATCAAATTCTTGTCCGTGCACTTTGTAATCTCGGCTTGCCTCTTTGATCTAGCCTGTGATGGGGCCATGCAGCAGAAGTCTATTGGATATTAAAATGATTTGAAGCTCTCTAGTCTCTAAGTCAATTGTTATTAATAGATTGATTAGCTGGCCCTATTATATCATACACGCACAAGAATGATGACACTGTTATATGTGCTGAGTTTTCTGGACTTGCCATTGTCTTGAAACATTTTTATGAATTATGGATGTTGACATGAATTTCTTATTTTGCCTCCTTTATAGACGTGACAGAGCAATTATTGGTTGAGGTTGATCAGATCTACCATCTTGCCTGCCCTGCTTCTCCAATTTTCTACAAATATAATCCTGTGAAGGTGGGTCTTTAGAGTTTTATTCGCATATCTTATGATTTACCATGGGCCTATCATGTATATAATTTCCTGTCAACTGTATTAATTACTACATTACGCATAAGTCCTTCACAACACAATTAAATACCAGAAGGCGCATTGACAACTTTGCATAACAAAATGACAACTATTTTACTATGCTAAGTTGTCAACGGACCGTATGATATTTAACTGTATTGTAGGGGACTTCAACATTAATCTCCCTATTAATTGTGCATTTTCTCCTCCACGCTTTAATTTATACTATAATCATTGATTTGAAAGTTCTATCTGTCTAGTTAATCTTTGAGAAAATCTGACGGTTAAGAAAACTTTACAGACAATAAAGACAAATGTTATTGGAACATTGAACATGCTTGGCCTTGCAAAGCGAGTGGGAGCACGGTTGGGAGATTTTATCCTTTTTTCTTTGTTTGATAGTCTTAATTGATATCTCGATTCAATGAGTTTATTATTTTATTGGGCAGTATTTTGCTTACCTCTACTTCAGAAGTATACGGGGATCCTCTTGTGCACCCACAGCCGGAAAGCTATTGGGGTAATGTTAACCCTATTGGTAAGTACTTAACTTAATCCAAACTTGTATTTATGGCATATAAAATGAGCTGCTATAATTTTAATGATTGTCGTAATTGAGCAGAGTTCGTTGTAAGGCATAGAACTGAATCGCGCATCTCTTTCTAGTATCTACTTTGAGGTGGTTAACCATTAAAACTAGAATTCAAGTGGACGAAAATGGCATTCATTAGTGAATATGAGCTTAAATCATTTGAATACATGTTCTCTTTGTGTTAGGTCTTTCCCGACATACTGGGGGGTAAAAAAGCTAATGTATTAAATAGTGTTTGAAACTAAAAAAATGTTATGTCAAACCTGTAAGGATATTGTCTAACTGAAAAGTATTTCCACAATAGGAGTTCGGAGTTGCTATGATGAGGGGAAGCGTGTTGCAGAAACTTTGATGTTTGATTACCATAGGCAGCATGGAATAGGTAATGTCTTGTCTTTTTTTCCCCCAAGAACCTTTTCTACAATGAGGATGATTCCACTTCAAGTTTTTGTTTGTTTCCAGCTTGTCAATATGTTAACTTCCATCTTATCACAGAAATACGCATTGCTAGAATCTTTAACACTTATGGACCACGCATGAATATTGACGATGGGCGTGTTGTCAGCAATTTTATTGCCCAAGCACTTCGGTAAGTGCTTAATGTTTATGATGTTTTAGACTTTTTACTGAGGTTAGATCCACAGTCAATGTTTTAGCATGGCTTGTTTATATTTCAAGAGAACATTTATATGCTTCTACTCCACAGTCAACGAAAATTTTCTGACTGTAATGGTTGATAATTTAAGGCTTTATAAAATTATGAATGACGAGCTTGATAGGGGTGCTGTTTGCTTGCTTTCACTTCTCATATAATCTTGTATTTCTTACAGTGGAGAACCATTGACGGTCCAACATCCAGGAACACAAACTCGCAGTTTCTGCTATGTCTCTGATATGGTATGTTTGAAGTATGACATTTTTTTTTTCCATTTTGTTTTTTTGTTACCTTGGATTATTGGTGGTGATCTGACTAAAGTACAATGCTTGAAATCTACAAGGTTGATGGTCTCATCCGTCTCATGGAAGGGGAAAACACCGGTCCAATTAACCTTGGAAACCCAGGTTAATTTTCTACGCCAGGACCTTTGTTAACTTTTTTTTTTTTTTTTACTTATGAGTTTTTTGTTTACTTTTTAGGTGAATTTACAATGATTGAGCTTGCTGAGACGGTGAAAGAGGTGAGTCATAAACTATTTTACTTATGTGGTGGGCTGCTTATTTTCTTTGTTGAAGCATTAAGTTCAGAAATGGAACTTACATCTGTGCTCACTACTCTAAAGAGCACCTACTATAATATATCTAAATAATCAATATATAAAATTATAAAAACTTTTATTATTAAATTGACCTTGCAATTAAATCTAGACTAAATTGGTGATGAACACATTTATTAAAAAAAATTATAATTTTTATATATTTTTATTGCAATAAATATAAAATAAATATTTTAAATTTGGACGAGCCATATCTCATGAAGGGTGATGAGCACTGAAGATAGACCCATTTTGAAACTCCAAGATTGTGTGTGTTCAATATCAGTTAACAAAATACCTATAATGGAGTATTTGGTGAAATATTTGTAGTTAATGTTTTGTGAGTGGTTTTGCAGCTTATTAATCCAGCAGTGGAAATAAAGATGGTGGAAAACACTCCTGATGACCCTCGACAGAGAAAACCAGACATAACAAAAGCAAAAGAATTGTTGGGTTGGGAGCCAAAGGTCAAGTTGCGAGATGGCCTTCCCCTTATGGAAGAAGATTTCCGTCTCAGGATTGGGGTTGAAAAGAACTGAACTGAAAACATTTTGCCCCTACATGTCCTAATGAGTATTGGATAATTACTGAGACTAGCCTATCACTTAGCCACATGGGAGATAGTTTATTTGGCAGTTGCTCCAATTTTACTGGAGTTATATATTAACTTGTTCTCCCTGTTCTGTACCTTTTCCCCTTCTGTTTTTGGGGACGTCCGTTTGCCAGCTAGCGACAATAAAATTGGCAAATTGCTTGTGTCAAAATTTTTTGATCAAGGTTTTTTTTTTATTCTTAAACTTTACCTTTAAAGTCTGCGGATGCTTTAAACTTAATATTGGGTTTATTTTCGTTCCTGAACAGCTGTTATGAGTTTTCTTTGTCCTCGACATTAACTCGTGTAACGGGTGTTATGCAGGTCAAACTATTTGCATTTTTTAAATATTTTTTTATGAGAAATAATGATCATTTTTGCCTTCAATTTTTTCACTTGGGATCTGTTGGTATTTGAACTTGATTTTGGATTATTTTTAATATTTTAAATTATATTTTTATGATTAAATATTGTTTGCAGCCTTCTTCTTTCTCTCCCCTCTCTCCTCACCGCCACGTTCTCTCTCCTCAAGAACTTAACATTGATAAATATTAAAAAAATATAAATGATGGGACCTATGTAATGGCTGTTAAGTACGTTAACATTGATTATAAAAATATCCAATGTTAAGTTTAAGGTATTCACAAATCTAAAAAATAAAATTTAATATTAAACTCGATTGTTTAGGTTAAATTTTGGGTGCTAGTGAATATACCAAGATCATTTCAAGATTCACCCTTTTTAAAAAAAAAAAAATCATGGGTTCAACGATGAAAACAAAATTAAAATTGAAAATAGTAACCTTTCAATACAATAATTTAAAGATAAAATTTATAGACCAAGTTGAGATTCTTTAAAATAATTATTATAAAAAGTTATCCAAAATCAAATAAGATTCAGCGTTATGCCTAAATAAGATCATTTTATTCTAATCCTGTTTTTATGATGTACTGAAGATTTAGGTGAGTTGGGATTATTTTGTCAAATACCAAGACTCAAATAAGATTATCATTCACAATTTGTTCACAAACAACATTTTTATATTAATGATAAGATTTGAACTCACATTATTATACAATATACGAGTCATATCATATGAACCAACTTGGGTGAGCTATTATAATTCTATTTATATCCTTGTAGACATGACTAGAATATTCACCAAAAAATTTAATTTGTGACCCTTTTGTTATTACTTTCTTTATATAACTGTTTTTAATTTAATCTCACATGTCAATAAAAATGTATTATTTAGTTGAAATTATATTCAATCGCAATAAGTTTTTTTGATTTTATTTCTAAGAATATCAATTTATATCATGATAATAATAAGTAAAACACATAATTATTTTTTTAAATAAAGATAAAATGATTTAATTATTATAAAATATTACGATATTCTTTATATTTTAGAATAAAATGGGAGTATATTTTATTGAAGTTAATCACAAGATACAGGATATCAATATTTCCTCCGTCCTTATATATAAAAAGTCTTCTAAAATTTTTTTTATCTTTAAATATAAGAGATTTTAGTATATTTTTTAATAAATAGACTATCATACCCTTATTAAATTAAAAAAATAAATATTTTTATTAATTTATTTTATAAAATAATTTTTTATTTACAATAATTAAAGATAAAATTAAAATATTGATATGTTTTTAATTAAATAATTAATTTTTTAAATTTATATAATTTAATTAAAAATATTTTATATATAAGAACAGAGGTATAACTTTACGGAGAAGACAGCCTCGTACAAACGAAAACTAACGAATGTGGCGTCATCACACGTGGCAGGTCAAACCAAGTGGTAATCTTTCACTGACAACTATAGTAACAGCATATTCGCTTTCGCTCAGGCGATCACATGTCGGGGGGAAATGCGAAGGCACTGGCATTATATTTGAACTTTTTTTTTTTTGGGTGGAAAAAATAGTTTTTTGGGCCAAAGCAACTTCCTTAATTAATAATTCCCACTCACTGATCTACTCCTTAACCTCAAATCGCTTCCTGATTATAATAAAATCTGCCGCAGATTCAATTTCCAAATCTTTTAGCTCAACAAAGGCTTTTTGTTGAGAACCCGTTCAGAGTTCTCTTGATCAAGGTAATAAGTCATCCCGTTCGGATAGAAACTTTAATGCTTGATTTTCGCTTGTTTACTTCAATATGACGAGAAGTCGAGAACGGTTTGGTATGGCTTCAATTAATGTTGTTGTTGCCCAGGAGCTTTCATGATTGCCTTCAACTTTCCGTGAGTTTGAAGGCTTTGAAATTGAAATGGTTTGTTGCGAGTTTTTATTTTATCTTAGTTTTTTTAAACACATCAGCGATTAGTGATTTCTTCAAATGTGCCTCTCTTCGTCTATATAAATGGTCTCTCATTAAAGAGCATTCAAATCAGAAGGGAAATTTAGGGTTTTGGTTTGGTCCTCCCCTAAGCTCGCGATCAGGTCCTCTCTTTGCCCCTCGATTTCTCAGTCTGCTTGTTATTGAACCAGTCCTTCTGTCTGTTTCTCCCTTTCCAATAAGCTGTGCCAATTGGCCTTCTTGTCAATAATATATGTGTAGCCAAATGGTTTTATTGATAATAAATTTGATAAACCCATCTAGTGTGTGTGTGAGAGAGTGAGTGAAATAAATATACCTGCTGGAAACTCGTGCAGGAAACTTCAAGGATTCGAATAATGGCAGCCAATTCTTCCAATGGGGATCACCATGCATCAACGAAGGCACCGCCCTTGCCATCTCCCTTGCGTTTTTCCAAATTCTTTCAGGTTGAACCGTCGCATCTGTTAAAATAATTAGTTATTTTCTTGCCACATTGTCATCCTCATCATTGCTAATTTGTTCTCCGGATCATGCTTTGCAAATTTATGTTTATTTAGTTGGTTGTCCTGTTTTTGCCTTTAGGTTGATACAAATTTTTATTATTGATCAGTTACATTTGATCATGGCTTAATACTAGGGGAAATTTGTTGTCTTCCTGGTGGCCATAACGCCTGGATTATTTCGTAGTATGCTATCTATATAAAGCTTTGCATATTTGTCTTTAGTTTTGGACTTGCCCACGTTTTTAATATGTTCATAATCATACGATGAATAACTGATGCTGTATGTAAGTCCAACATGAAATCACGCAGCAAATTTGGATCATAAAATCTGTATTTTTTCTTGGAAGCACACACCACAGAAACTTCAGAGCAAGGAGAATCCTCACTTCAGGGAATACAAATCTCATTAACCTATGCTTATGCATACCTAGTATTCAAATGTATTCTTTTTTTAATTGTAAATTGCATCTTATATCACTTTTCTGTTGTGATGTTTTGTTTCATCAATATTTTTCTCATTCTTGCCAGCAGTCCAATATGAGAATTTTGGTTACTGGAGGAGCTGGATTTATTGGCTCTCACCTAGTTGACAGATTGATGGAAAATGAAAAAAATGAGGTCAGCACTTGTGATCTCTCTACTTATATTTTCATTCATTATATTTATTAGTGATTTTGCTGGTTCTATTTAGAGTAATTATCTTTTTTATCATCACGCAAGTGATAAATTTGAACAGCATATAGAGTTGATTCTGTTTTTTTTTTTTTCTTTTGCCTTTATCAGGTAATAGTTGTTGATAACTACTTCACTGGATCCAAAGGCAATCTCAAAAAATGGATTGGTCATCCAAGATTCGAGCTCAAGCGTCATGGTATTGCCCCATTTTTTATCTCTATACAGGTCATGCGTTCAAATTTCTCACATATCACATGGAAGATGATACAGTGGAGATAATTTTACCCTTTTTGTCTCATTTGATGTTATATGTTTGAACGTCGAATTCTTAAATCTAGGTGAAACTGACTTCTTTTAAATAAAATGCTGTGAAGGTTCATGCAACTAACAGAAGCTTCACAGTTATTAAACTGCAAAATAAAAACAATTAATAGTTAACTGTTACTTCACCAACCACAATTTTGATCAGCGTAAGATATTGTCCTCAGAACATGAACAGAAATGCTGCTTTTTGTGACTGGTTTATCGTCATCCATTTTGACTTTAAATCCATGAATCAATGATGCTCATCCGCTTTTACATTTTTATTCCTTTGTAGACGTCACAGAGCCTTTGTTGGTTGAAGTTGACCAGATTTACCATCTTGCATGTCCTGCTTCTCCAATCTTCTACAAATACAATCCTGTGAAGGTATGCCTGATTTTTTTTTGGTGGGGCCTGAGTTTTCTTTATTTTCTATCTTTTACCCTGACTATGCCAAGTAGATATATTCACGTAATCTATTTGGGAATTTATTTTTGAGGTTATTTGCTTACTAGTTATTCGTGAAAGTAATTCATGCCCTTCACTTTTTCTATTCCCTTTGAAGTAACCTGGTAGAAAATGACAATCCCATCAAGATTTCTAAGTACATCACCCAGAAAAATGTCACAACCAGAAAGCAGCTTACACTATCAATGAGAAGAAAATAGAAAGGAGAAGAACAGATACCCAGACTGCCATTCAAGTATGCTAGCACTCCTCCAATTCCTTCCCTTCCCTCTATTTAGGCCAGGGGCTCCCTTATTGATGTCATTACTCTCTGGGAACCGATCCGCCCCCTCGTGATCACTGTCCCACTTTCTCCCTCATCCCACTCAGCTATAATTTTTCTGTTAATTCCTATTTTACCCCTTGACTCGCATTCCAGATAGAAGGTTTAACATAGTATGATCTTGATTCCCATGCATGTCATATAATTTCAGTATATTTTGGTCTAGCTTATGCCATGCATTACTGGTTGACAGTTTTCTATCTGATAATACTTAGAGACTATCTGAAATATGAGGAAATTATAATTTCACAGACAATAAAGACAAATGTGATCGGTACGCTGAACATGCTAGGGCTGGCAAAACGAGTTGGTGCAAGGTTGGGAAAAAATTTTATTTTAATTTTTAAAAAAGGAAAAAGAATAAATATTTTCAACTATTACCATCAATTGGTCTCAATCATCTGTTTTTCTATACTAACAGGATTTTGCTTACATCAACATCAGAAGTCTATGGGGACCCTCTTGTGCATCCACAACCTGAAAGCTATTGGGGCAATGTTAATCCTATAGGTACATATTTATGGCTGACTCGTCTTATGTCATCCCCTTCTCAAGAGGAAGCATTGCTATTTGCTATTTGTTATTGTTTGACACATCGGTTCAGTAGACATGTTTCTGATGTATATGCCATGAAGATCTGTTCTTTTTTTAATTTGTGTACTGACAAAGTTGCCATTTGCATATCCATCAAGCATTTCTTTCATGACAAAGAGGACTGTTATGAACCTGATAAGCTAAAAGATTGAATCCATATTTTTTCACCATGCAAGCATTTTTTTTAACTTGGGAGTGAAATGGATATTTGTTAGAATTAAAATTAGCTTGTGGCTATATACATCAGAAACATGTCTACTGAACCGTGAGATGAACTTTTTGAACCAAAGCTCTGTCATTGAAAGTATTTTATGGAAAGCTTGATTGGTCAAAGTGAATAGGCATGAATATATAGTCTATGAATACGTGTACATAACAGGGGTTCGGAGCTGCTATGATGAGGGAAAGCGTGTGGCTGAAACCTTGATGTTTGATTATCATAGGCAGCATGGAATAGGTAAAGTCTTGACCTCTTTTTCTTACGTTGCCTCATTTTTAGAAGGGCATAGCTGTATCAAATATTTCTCTATTGAGTCCTTCATTGGTTATGCCTTTTTACTGTAGAAATACGTGTTGCAAGAATCTTCAACACATATGGACCACGCATGAATATTGATGACGGGCGTGTTGTGAGCAACTTCATTGCGCAAGCACTTCGGTAAATACTTTACCATTTTTATGATATTTTGTATGGTGTTATTCTGCATGGATCGCTTATGGCAATATCTGCTCCCATTAAGTATTTTTATCAGTATGCTGATGAGTTAATTGATGACAACGTTCTTCACTTGCTAGAACAATTATTGATTCGACTATCTCCAATCTCCATATTTAAATGTTGGTTGACTGGCTATGACCCTTTTTCCCCCTTCTTTTTTTGACTTTTTCCTAATTTTCAAATTGTTGGCTCACTTTGCTTCTTACTTGAATCGTCTGCCTACTGTAGGGGTGAACCATTGACTGTCCAATCTCCAGGAACACAAACTCGTAGTTTCTGTTATGTCTCTGACCTGGTAAATATCTTCTCTTACGATATGGTGTTTTTTTTTTTTCCAATTGAATTACAAGCTGTAATCAGACCATGTTTGTTTGCTTGAAATCTCTCAGGTCAACGGCCTTATCCGTCTCATGGAAGGGGATCACACTGGTCCAATCAATCTTGGAAACCCAGGTTACATTTCTACCGCAAGACTTGAGTCATATTTTGCCCATGTCGGCTGCTTATTGAGCATGTTTGCTTTTTCAGGTGAATTTACCATGATCGAACTTGCTGAGACGGTGAAGGAGGTCAGTTAAAAGCTCCTAATTAATTTCAAATATATACCATTCACCTGAAAATTAAGCTCTTTGATGGTGGAGTTCATGGTGCAATATTTGGTATGAATGCTTCGTGATGGCTTTTGCAGCTTATCAATCCAAATGTGGAGATAAAGATGGTAGAGAATACTCCCGATGACCCTCGACAGAGAAAACCAGACATAACGAGAGCAACGGAATTGCTTGGCTGGGAACCGAAGGTCAAGTTGCGGGATGGCCTTCCTCTTATGGAAGAGGATTTCCGTCTCAGGCTTGGAGTTGATGAGAGCTAAACTTCTATTACCTCATGCCCTGTCCAAGTGCGAGTAGAGAATAAGTTTTAATCCCATTTGTCCAAGGTCTTTTTCTTTTTCTTTCTTCTTTTTACTGGTTAAATCGGTGTTGCTCCAAATTTTGTGTTTGAAACGATAACTCTGTTTTGAGTTAAATTTCACATCAAGAAAACCTTGGGGGCAGTTCCCATTTAAAATTTTGATATTTATATGAACTGAGTTATTGTTAATTGCATCTCATTCGCTTTGACCTTGTGTAAAAAGACTGCATATTCTTGTATCGGTGGATCAAAAACCAAAATATGATGAAAATAAGGAAGTTGAAAGGAGTGATAATTGATACTTCCTCTATTAAAAAATGTAAAATATTTTTTCAGGAATTGAATGTTAAAAATTATAAGGCATTTTTAATCTTTTGAGGTGTAATCATTTTTTTTTTTCAAAAGTGTCATATTAATAATAATTTTATATTTATTATAGGGTGTTTAATAGGGATAAATATGAAAAGATAGAGTTAGTTTGAAAGTAGGTAACTATTTTATTGAGGTGAGATTATATTAAAAATGTCTTACATTTTTTAATAGAAAAAATAACAAATATCAATATCAATATAAAATGTAAAATCTTTAAAAAGTAATATTGCACTTTTCATGAGTAATTTTTTATTCTTTTAGTATTTTTTTTTCTCATATTTTATTAAAGTTTGTGTAACTAATTTTTATTTCTCCAATATTTTTTCACATGTTTTAATAGGGTTCACTTTTTAAAAGATAAATATAATTTTTAAAAAAATTTCAAGTTAATGTTAATTTTTCATGCATCACAGAAGAAAATAAGATATATTTAATCATTAATTGTCTTCCGTACATAAAATTTTTTTTCCCTGGTTTGACCAAAATTATCTATGGCTAGGATAAAACAAATCCTAAGATGTAACGTTAAAAGTCAAAATGTTTATGGCATTGTTGGGTTGTGAAGCATGAATGGCTTTGGCTTCGTGTGTAGAAAAATTACATATTGGATAGAACTGGGCTAGATAAAAGGTATATAAATAAAAATGACTCATAAACTCAATATCTTATGTCCCATTTGATATGAAAGAAATGATTTTAATGAAAAAATGAATATGAATATGAAAGTAAAAATGCAAATTAAAAACATGTTTGAAATGTTCATAAAATTATGATATAATTTTTAATTAAAATGCATTTTAATAATGGTAAAAGACCAAAATACCTTTTGTTAATATCTAAGAATTGATAGTAAGGAAATAGAATTAGACCTGAAATCCTGGTCTATGTTTGTTTGGTATGACATATTTAAGATTCTTAAGAATCTTGATTCTACCAAAATTCTTAAATCAAATTCCCTCCTCACTCCTAAAGAATTGAATTCTTAGATGATTGAAATCAATTTGTGGAATTTGATTCTACATAAAATTATAATTTGACACACCATACATGCTAAGGTATGATTTTCAATTTAAAATCCATTTTCATTCCCTTCAATTCCACCATATCAAACACACCCTTAACATTTTGAGTTAAGATGTAGTCTCATAATCATGTATATGTATTCTTTTGGAGTTGTTGGGTAGCCTAGCTATGTTCTCTCCTCTTCCAAGATATTCCCTAAGCCCAACAAATGATATCAAAGTCATGTTGAACAAGGAAGCATATTTGTGCAATCAATGATGGACTCACACTTATGAGTAAACTTCGCTTAATGTGAAAAGGAAAGTCTTACATTAGGTAAAATTAAACTAGAGAAGATGTATATAAGTAAAAAGGACATATAAACTCAATATTTTAAGATTTTTGATTAAGATGTGGTGTTATACTCTTTTATATGTTTCCTTTTAGAGTCATTGGATGGTCCAACTGTTCTCCCCTTCTTTAATATACAGACTCACAATCTAAGATGACAAGGTGAGCATGATTTGCTAGAATTTTTTTTTTTAGTTTTAAGAAATGTAATTCATTAGTTTTATTTTATTATAAAATTAAAACTTCATATATTGTTTCACCTCTTCTAATATATTTGGATGTAGCAAACGATAAACAGGTAATTTAGGGCTTTTTTTTTCATTTTTTATTTTTACAAACTGTTTTGTAATATTGTTCTTAGAATTACTTTTCAAAACAAAACAAAACAACAATTTGTTTAGTTATGTTAATTCAAAAATAGTTCTAGAATTAAAAAAATAGTTGTAGGCAATTAATGATGGTGGCTTGTGATAAAAAAATGATCAAGCTAACTATTTTTACAATTATCAAATGTAATTTGTTCAAAAACAAGAAAAATAAAATGAAAATAACTTTAAAATAAAAAACAATTCCGAACAAGCCATTATTCAACACAGTGTTTCATGGATGCTAGGGGATCATTTAAATATTAATAATTGAAAAAAAATAACTTAAGAAATATTTAATAATTACATACCTTATTAACTTTCTTTATATGATTTCATAGTTTGGAATCATTGAATAATTGGTTTATTATCAATGCTTTTAAATATATTTTTTTTCAATATAAATTACAAGAGAATCATTCATTTATAGATTCCTCATTTACTTGTATGGTCAAATTTTCACAAATTTTAGGAAAGCTCTTATAAACATTCAAGACAAAAAAGATAAAATACTTAAAGATAAAATCACATAATGCAAATATTAAAATATACAAATAATTTTTTATACTACTAAAACAATCCAAACAATGTGTGAAGATGACCACCCGTACAAGAAGTATAACTTTTGGGTCTTGCATGAAGAATGAAGACTGCTATTTAAAATTGCTCCTCTCTTCCACCTTTTTGTCTCCTTCCTTCTCTTTCCTTCACTCGTTCAGTGCTTCTTTGTTATTTTTTCTAGTTTCTTGCTTCAAACTTCAAAAACCAGGACGGCAGGACCAATTCCGCGAACGCAGCTCTAGTAGCACGATTGAAGTAGCAAGATTCTTGCTTCAAGTTTTTTGCTTAAAAAACCAGAGGCAGTTGTTGTAGCCAGATTGAGCGACGCGAAGGCACTCTTCAATTTTTTTGCCAAGTTATTCTTTGTTTTTTTTCCTAATTTCAAAACAATATTAATGCTTGGCTATGGTGAAATTGTGGGTTAAAATTTTCTGGACTCTAAGTTAAAAACAATTTAATTTTGGCTCCGGGTTGATGAATTTAAAACGCAAAATATTTAAAAAAGGGTGCAAAATTTGAATACTATTGCTCATATCAGCAATTTTTCTCATTTGAAGGGGTACACATGTCTCCGCGACTGTTGATGGAGACCCGTCCAATAGTTAACAAACCGATAAGATGTGATTTGGACCCTCTCGTTTGAAGATTTCTTTCCCAATTTGAGCTGCGTGCATTAAGAGAGAATATATTGTAAGGAGAATTTTAGTTAAAAGTTAAAAATCAGGAAAGGGACTATTTTAGGTGAATTTAAAAATATTTTAAAATTTTAGTTCAATTTAAGAGAAAAGGTTAAGAAAATTTTGACAATGAAAAAGCTAAAATATCTTTCATATGTTATGCAAAATAATTAGTTATTAATTTTTTTATTACACTTGTTAATTTATAAATATCATTTGCAAAATATGTTCATTTGTCAGACAATTAGCAACATTAGTTGTTAATTTTTTAATTTTAAATGTTAATTTACTAACATTATTTGTAAAGTAATGACATGCATGATCTGTCAATAATTTATAATTAATGTTAGTAAATTACATGATTTATCAGTAATTTACAACTGAAGTAAAGTTAACAATTCAATAACTAATGTTACTATTTATGATTAAAAACTGATGTCAAGTCTTATATAATTATTGATATATCAACTCATATAATTTGCAACTCATATTCATAAATTAACAGGCAAAGTAAAAAAATTAATAATTAATAATTCTGTATAATAAGTAAAGGTATTTTAATTTTTTTCACTGCCCAAATTCTTTTGACTTTTCTTCTTCTTTAAAATGAATTAAAATTTTAAATTTTTTTGAATCCATCTGAAATTAAGTCGATAATGTTTAACTGAAATTCTTCTTATACTGTATATGTTTCATATGATCACGCTATTTTTTTTTTTTTGCCAACTATGATCACACTAATTAAATTTGCGATGTACATAATTCTCTTTATATTGGTTCTTTTTTTTTGGGGGGGGGGGGGGGGGGGGCGCCAGAAGCCCAGAACTATACATTCGAAATCGAGACAAAACACGATCACATCAGTTATCTCCTTCTTCCTTGTAATTGCCAGCCACCATCCTTAACTTCCACCAGCTATTGTCAGGCGTATTTAGATTTGAGTTGGATAAGATTAATTACTAAAAAACATTGATAATTAAATAGAGTTTTAAAATAATTAATTATTAGATGGAGCTTCAAATAATTTTCCCCAGAGTTTCAAAGTCATAATTGATTATTAATTGAAGTTTTGAAAAATGGTGTCTTATGATGATTTTATGGATTATGGAGAGACATGCAAACACATCCATCCTCATACATATCTACCATCTACTAGGGCCATTTTATTTATTTTGAAAATAAAAAAAAAATAATTTTGACGTGGTCAACCAAGTAAAATCCAATAACAGTCATCACATTACATTATGTTTTGGAGAAATTTTAGGCAGGACCCTGACCCAAGATAATAAGAAAAAGAATCATAAAATTTTAAAATTTCACTAAAGGTTCTGTACGGAATTTCGTTTGAATTTGTGATGAAAATAATAAATTATTCTTATTTAAATGAACAACATAAACGACATGTTTGTTTATATACTGTATGTTGCCCATTTACTTATTAAATATTATTTATTTCTCTATTCACTTATTTATAGGCCTACTTTCACTTGATTCCATTTCAAGGGTCATAAATAAGTAAAGTAAGAAAACAAATAACATTCCATAAGTAAATAAGCAACATATAATATGAGAAAAAACAAATTTAGGTTGTTCATTTAAATTAGAGTAATTTTGTCATTTCTAACATAAATTCAGAAGAAATTCCATATGAGGTCCTTTAGTGAAATTTTAAAAATATTAAGGGTTTTTATTTATTATCTTAGGTCAAGGATTCCTACCTAAAATTTTATCTTATGTTTTTCATGTTGATCTTATGCAAGTAACCAAATTCATCACGGATTCAAGTTTTTTGAAGTTGAAACTTGAAATTGATGAATTTAGGTGAATTCTTTTTTAGTATTAATATTTTTATTTATTTTATTATTTTTATAAAATATAAAATCTTCCACCTTTAAAAAAAAAACTTCACATAAATTTATTAATATTAAATTCAGAGGATTAAAATTCATTAATTGCTAGTCCATATTCATTTTCTTATCAATATCTGTCGGTAATAACAAGTATAGATTTATTCTATAATTTCATTAAAGAAATAATAAAAGAACAAATAAATGAATACAAATGTAGCCAGAAAAACTGAATAAAAGTAATTAATTAAAAATAAAAAAATAAAAGGTTCCAAACCAATTGCTCGTAACTATGAAGGCGCCACGTCACGGAGTAACCCTCCCGCCGTTTCTTCGCAGTAACTCGGAATTGGTGATCCGGTCTGGTTTAAAACTACAGCCGCTGTTTTGGCGGTCATTATTTTCGGGGACGGCAGCGGTTTTAATTTTGAAGAGAAGAAACCCGATTCTTGCGTGCATCTCTGACTTACTCGATGGTTACCTCCGAACTCATCCAAAGTCCAAACGACCAAATCCAAATCCAATAAAATGACACGTGTGAGAAATGGTAATCCACATAGCACTCCACTGTCTCCCAGCGCGCCACCTGGCAAAGCATTTGAGCAAAATTCCGCACGTCTCCATCACTGCACCGTGCTCTGCCGTGGCCACCCTCTCTTTCTCGCCAGACTCGTCACTGTTCGCCAAACCATTAAAATAAAAACCACCGTCAGACATACGCCGTTACTAATGCTGATGTATTTGTATCTCAACGTGTAATGTGAGGAATAATGAACACAAGAATGGGAGGGACTTCTTGCTGATTATGTCGGTGTAGTCGGTTAAGACCAAACAGTAGATTGCGATTCATAACTTTTCCCTCTGCTATTGCTGAGTCGATTGGATTTGATTTCTCGCACTGCTATCGCCAGTATCTTTGTAGATGTCGAGGACATGTCCGTATCGGAATTAGGACTAGGGTTTTGTGGTGCATGAGGTTCTGATTCCTCCTGCTTTCTGGTTGCTTCTTCTCGGATATGACTGCTGGAGCTCAATCTGCCCCCCGACGCTCTGGATATCTCGATGCTCTCTCTCAAGCCATTCACAAGAAGCTCCAGCGGGTTCGTTATCTCCTTTTCTCGCACTCTCTTCGAATTTCTTTTAGTCTATGTTTGGATGCTTAAGAAAATGAAATGGATCTGAGAACAGTTGTCCTTCATGGTATGGCTGGTAGCATTTCCTAATTGCGTATTGACTCTTTCTCCTACCGTTTGGATGATATTAAATTAGCGCTCGATATTGGAATATCTTCTCTTTCTATGTTGTCCCGTCTGGATTTGTTGAGACTGAATGTTTATTTCTTAAAATCTCCGCGAATGAGATTATATATCTTTCAGCTAATAGTTGATTTGAATATTCGTCGATTTTTCCATTCTCATAAGAATTAATGATAACTCATACCTGCTTGACTATGCTTTTAAGAAGGCCAAATATAGAAGGGGGCGATTTTTTTTTTTTTTTGGTCTGAATTGAATTACGTGTGATAAATTGTTGCAGGCGATTGTTAATTCGTCGCAGAGGCGCAATCTGCTACAAGAGCTATTTGCAGACATAGCTTTAGAAGTCGATGACCGAGCTAAGGGTGAGTTCTAAACGATGGATGAGAGATACACGATTAGCAACTTGATTTTTCCGCTGAACTAGTTTATATTTTAGGTTCAGTTCACATTGATGCATATTTAGATGCTTTCTTCAAGTCGGCATGTCTGTCTTACGGATTGTGGTTCAAGTCAGCACAGGCCCTTTTTTTTTTTTTTTGAATGATCTGCACACGTTACATGCTTGAAATGTCTACATTTTAAAAGATGATTGTTTTGCTTGAAATTGTGATTACATCGTCAATCACATATTTCTTTTGGATAACACGTTCTCAGCTATATTATGTATGTTTAAGAAAATCTAAATGGAAAGCGTATTGCAGATTACATATTTTGCTTGATGTAACTGATTTAATGAGGTGCCCGCTGAGCGTTAGATCTAAGTAATGGGAAGTTATTTTTAGTTGTATTCACAACTAAAATGGCCCGTTTGGATGGATTCCATGAATCAAGTTTACCTATAATCCTGTTTGGTAATTCATGTTGTTTGGTTTCACCTTAGTAATATAATAGGGATTACATTATGGCTTCCTGATTCCCTTAAAAGCAGGAATGAGGTGCATAACAAAACCTTTGCAATTCCCATTCCCGCTACCTTTCTAACTCTTCACCCTTCTCATCTTCATCATGCGGCGCTGACACTACACCCATCATTGAATGAATCTGTTCCCCTTCCTTGTGTGCCTCCATCCTCAACCTCACTGGCGGCAACAACCTTCGCTTCTCCTCATCGTTGGCAATGACATCAACAACACCACACCACCTAAACTAGAACCCTGTCGCCCCTGTTCAACTTGCAGATCTGTGTTCACCACCGGATCCATTTGACTCGGCATCCCTTGCTTGCTATATTAGATTAGCGAAATCAATCTCCATGATTATGGTTCATTGTTGCTTTTGTATGATTTCTATGCAAGGTGCCATTAGATTAGTTGTCCATTGTTGTCGGTAGTGGGGTGATGGGCGATGATGGTGTAGAAGATAAAAGAGAAAGGGGGTGCCTTTTTTTTAAAATTTTTTTAAAAGGATAGTTGTTTTTTTAATTTAATTTGTATTTAACTAAATATCAAAAATAAATTTTATTTTACCATTCCTAAATGTCATACCAAACAAATACCATGTAATCATCATTTCATTACGTTATATTCCCTACCATTATATTACATTACACTCCCTTTATTTCTTTGAACCAAATGGGCCCAAAGTGTTGATCATTGTGGTCAAAGTTACATACGTTCTAGGAGTCAAAAAAATATGTTTTTGGGCGCTTCTGTTCTTAATTTCAAAACAGGTTACCAATTGCAAACACTAATCTTTGGACATAAATAGATATAATTTTCGGGAAGGATGAAGATGCAATTTCTTCATCAGCTGACGGTGATGGCCTGTTATGTTTCTATGATGTGCTTGCTGATTATTTTGTGCGGATGCCTGAAAATGGAAAGCCTATCCTTGATTTGATTGTCCAACTGTGGAGCCAGTCATTTGCCTCCCATATTTTTGCTCTCTTGTTCCACAAATGGGTATGTAAGTAGATGCATCTACTGTATCATGTTATTTACTTGACAGTATCTTTTTTCTTCGTTAGTTGTGTGATCTTTCTTACTGTTTTGTTTGGGTGTTTAAATGTATGAACTTTCATCTGGATACTTGCCTGCAATAGAAATGAATTACTCAGCTTCAGTAGTATTTCTTTTTTTTTCCCAGTTATTTTTCTTATTTCAATCAAATAAAGGTGAGCATATAGAATGACATTGATGTTGGTTTTTCAATCATGATCCTCATTCATTAAATACTGTTAAGTATTAAAAGGCAATCTAGACTATTTTTGCCATTCTGTCATTTAAAGAAAGAGGCATTTTCCATGAATTAGAAACTGTTTTAGCTTAGTGTTGTCACTTGTCTGTACACCTGCATTTTCCCAGTTCCATCATCATCATGCTAAAGACAACAAAAAACCCAATTGAGACCAACCTCTTTCCCCATGCTTGTAACCTTTTTTTTTTTTTTTGGGGGGCAAACCCCATGTTTGTAACCTTACAGTCAGAAATCTTATCCATATAATTAGTCCTGTTTCATTTGAATTGGACCTTCACATAGCTACATTGTATATCTAATTTTGTCATGGCTTGATGTTTGAGGTTCGATGAGACGACAACTGTTTCTAATTTCATTCTAGATTCCATTGGTTAGTTTTCATAGCTTTTTTCTCCCCATAAATTGATATTTATTGGCATTAATTGTGCGCCTCCCTATAATAAGAGATATAAATCAGTCGAGCTTCAACGTTTTCAGTATCCAGTGTTATTTGACAGTAAAATGCTTCTTAATCAATGATCAACAAGCCAAAATGAATTGATTTAAAAATCTGTGCTTTTGGCACAACAAAGGGAACAAAATAAAGTTCAATTAAAATTAATTTTAATTTTTAATGCTACCCTGAGCTTGTACTTTGCAACTAACTCTTTTGCCCTAGCTTCCTGTAGTGTTACAAAATGACTACTGCCTTAGAACTTCTAACCTTTATGCAGTTATTTGAGGTTCAACTTGACAATCCAGAAGTGCTTCTTCGCTATTCATCTGCTTTGGTTCAAGGCGCCACAAATGTTTTCTGGTATGAATTCAAGTTGTTATAAATGGCTACTAAATTTTTTATTACATATAACTGCCTGCCAGGCCTGATCTAATCTTGTAAATTATAGATCTTGTAAATATTGTTATAAAATGTTATCCTTTTTATTTACGGGTACAAAAGTGATCCTATGACCTCATGAGAAAACACTTATCTATTTCTTTCAAGAACAGTAGCTCATACTTGTTTACCCATTTCCAAAGCTAAACCATGTTTAGCTAAACTATCTGTGCAAGCATTAGCAATTCTAGGTTTGTATTTCATTTTAAACCTCCCACAATCTAGCCAACAACTCTTTCAGTGTTCTGTACAGGAGATCCAACGACTCAATAATTTCCTTCTATAGACTCCTGACCAAACAAGTGCATCAGATTTTACCTCAACTCTTCTAAAACTCAGCTCCGATGCTAACTCCATCCCCATAACCAAGCCCCATTCTTCTGCAGTTAAATGCATGACCGCCTCAAATCAGTGGGAAATCCCAGAATCCATCTTCCATCCTGATCATGAATAACTCCTCCCCTGGGTCATCCACGCAAGCTCCACCTGTATTTAATTTAACCCACCCTTGGCTTCCCTAGTGCTGCTTTCCATCCTCCCTTCATATCACAACCTGGCTAGCCTAATTTCTTCTATCGCATATCATCTGGCTTTGACAGCATAATCAACCCAACAGAAAACCATATTTCTTGTCTCCTCATTTGAGTGACTGTTAGCACCGCCAAACACCTATCATTTCTATTTTTCCACATTTTCCTGCGCCACCCCTATAATTGTGCGTGGTCTATCCCTTTCTTCTTCTCTCTTATTCACTTCTAACCACTGCACAATTGGATCTCTGAAGAAGCCACCTCAGCTTCTTTTCTTAACCAAACCCCTCCAGAAATCCACAGCAGTGTGACTGTCTCTTGGCACCTAAGTTGTGTGAATCTTCATATACCATCCTTGGACAATAATATAACGCCATAAATCAAGCTTGATATTTGAATTCATCCATAATTTTCAACTTCTAAAAGGAAAAGGTTAAAAATATGACGTTATAAATCAAGCTTGATATTTACATCCTTCCATAATTTTTGACTTCTAAAAGGAAAAAGGTTTAAGTGTTTTCCAACTTTCCATATCAATCTTGAGATTGTGTGAATTTATTTGCTTCAACCTTCAAGTCAATTTCTTTGTCCTTTTTAATTGTCAGTTCAAAAAGAATATATTCCAAGCAGCAGAATAAAAATGATGGCAAATGTAAAAACTCACGAGTCAATTTGCATGAGCTACAACCTCTTGGAATGGACTTAGCAGCTTTCTGATAGACTTAATCTAATCCTGAAACGTTCTTGCAATAAAATATTTGGTCATGAACAGGATTGACATTCAAACAAACACAAGGCGTTTCCAGTCCCTCTTTCATGTAAGAGTCATACTGATAATCTTATGTTTATATTCCATATATGTGATTTTGAACAATTTGATTGATGGTAATGCTTAACAATTTATTTGTGTATTTTTATTTGTATTTTTCCCCTTGAGTTCAGTACCTTCTGGAGGATGTTGCATTGGACAACTCACGATTGAATAAAATTCCTGTACAGGTCAGTTCACCCTTTGAACAAAAGATAAAATTCCCTTTTGTGTTATTCTTGCTTGCAAATGTATTCTGAAATTCACTACTCTTCACAAAATTATCAGGCTCAGCGAGAGATGTATCTTTTGCTTTCAAGATTTATTCTATTTTATAACTCAGGTAAACATCATCAGGAATGGTGGGTGAGCCTATTGACTGGGAATGGCACTATTATCATATAATAAATTGTTCTACTTGCAGCTGACAAAATGGAGAGCTTCTTGAAACAATGCCCTGATTTTCCAAACGCAATATTGGTTGGTGGTCCAGCAGATATATTCGTGACCGAACTGACTGTTCAAGTACATTTCATTGCTCGGTAGTCATTTTTACCATTAAGAAATCAAGATCTAATCCTGTCTGAAGCTGTTGAAATTCTTTTGTTGGTCAGCTTCAAAAGTTAAAAGTGGAACCGGTGCTGCTACATTACCTTAAAGAAATTAAAGTACTTCAAGGTACAATTTATCCTCCAGATGCTTTAGGCTGAATATAGGCTGACACTCTTATCTCGACCTTACCTAGTTTTTGCTGTGTTCTTCGGGTCATATTATCACAGGGATGGAACTGAGACTGACTTCAAGTATAAGATTGAAAACATGCTTGTATAGTTTCACTTCTCCGGGTGGTCCATTGTATCCCACTAGAACTGTCCGTCATGCCGCATGGGAAGCATTAGATTTGCTTTTTCCAGTGAGTATATTTATATTTTATTTCTGTTCCTTCGTGCTCAAATTTAATTTATAAACTTAGATGAGCTCCATTTCTGTTATCTTTCGCCCAAATGAGTGTCCTGTAAATTTTTTTAGCCTTCATTTCTTGGATAACAACCGAGTTTTCGGATCATTCAGTTGATTTTGCGCTGCTAATGCAAATTTTTAATGACGCGGTACAGGTTGGGCGATATTTTAGGCATCTCATAAGTCTCTTCTTCAGATTGCTATATCCATGGTACTGGCCCTCCTCATGTTGGAACTTCATGGTTTCTTGTGTGAAGGCAGTATTTCTGTATTTATGGAGATTCATCCTTTCTTTCTGGGAGAAGTTCGGCAACCCAAAATCTTCGTAGATTGCCCCACTTCTAGCTTGCCATTTTTCCCTCTTTTTTTTGGGTGGGGAAGGGGTGTTCAGTTTCTTGTTGACGTGCATGGCTGAAAATTTCAATTTTCAGACGACAGGCACGGTAAATAATTTATTTCCAAAAGGATGCATATCATTGCAGCAAGGGGGCATGGAGTGACCCTATGTCGAAATTTCCTGTGCTTGTTACTCCCTAAACAGGAACTGTAGAAAGTTCGGCACGGTCTAGCTTCAATATAGTAGGCAAAAGTGAATGATTTAAATCCGTCATGAATTTTGAGGAAAATGTTGCCATCACAAATAGTTTGTTGTGTTCTGCTACTAGACGACGGTTTAAATATTATACATTACCAAAGAACCACACCTCAGTAAAAAGATTCACGAGTCTCATGCTTCTCTCAAGATGACATAAAATTTGAAGGTTCAGAGAGCTATAATCAGGCGCTGAAATTGTTCAAGAGAAGCTAAGAGCGGCATTGTACAATCTCGAACCGCTTATCCGTAGTCCACAGGATGCATCAACAGAGATTTGCTGCAACAGCCAAGAGCTTCGCAACTCTAGACAATGGATAAACTTTAACTAGTTAATGGACTAATGCATCCTTCACAGGGCACATAATGGACAACGGAAAATTATTAGGGCTGTGGCCTCTTCCACAATAAACTCAACAGAGCAATAAAGATGCAAAGTTCGGTGGAGCCCTCATACCGATGGCCTGTGCACTAGTTCCACTGTAATCAGGCAGCATGTAAATCCTCCCACAACAAACCAGTAGTTAGGAAGGCGTACACAGGTATGACCGTAGGGTATTAGGTCCGACACAGCCACCAAATCCCAACTGCCAACCGACCAAACTCCGCTAAATGTGAAAAGCCCTTCCCATCTTTATCAATTTAACTTGTAACAGATAAATTCTGAATATTGACTAGCACGCAAAGCACATCACGAGATTTTGAAAACTGCAGGTCTTGCGAAAACAATTCAGCATTCTCGACAGGCAACAGAACATGAATGCCGCAGAAATCGTCTGCATAGCATCAAAGCCTACTCCTGTAACAACCCAACAGGGAATTTCTAAATCTTCATTGGCTGACCTGCACTACCTTGACCCGTGCACTCAACTGGATATGTAAAGTAAAACAGATGATGGATTCCATCTCACTAGATAAATATGCCAGAATTACCAAAATAGTCAACGACAATGTCCTCTTAACACAATATATAAGAAATTTCTTAAGACGACAAATCGAACCAGCTAACAGCATCTACCAATCAGGCAGTTACAACAGGCCAAAGTTATGATAACGATATCACAAGATTTTCTTTCTCGGGGGCGGGGGGCATGCAGGAGGAAGGAGCAGGGAATCTACCTCATTTGAAGATTCCACTGTCTAACCAACTCACAAAGCAGCAGTTGGTGAATTCTGCAGCCTCATATCTTGCAGCCAGTGCTTGCTTTGTATGAACAGATGAAATCATAGTTTCCCCTTCCATGACCCACTTGTTGCTTAAAACAAATGATTAAAGCCAATGAAAGCAAGCATGCGCGCAGATAACATGCTGACCTCTGATTGTCAACCCAGATTTCATACCCAAGGATAAAGAATAATAGACAACAGAAGCCCAAACTCCATACATCAAGTCGTTAGTTTCCACTCACGAAGCATCTCTCCCTTCCCCTAAAAAGTAGGACTGTGATAAAGATACATAAATAGGTGCCATTCTGGAACCAGGCACCTGACAACCACAGAAGCAATAGGAAAAAAACTAGAACACATGACATGGCCTTCAGTTTATTTGCATTGCCTCTGAATGATACTTCTCCAACTCAGCATCAAGATCTTCTGCAGAAACCTTCTCTCCACGACCTCTTCCACGTCCTCGACCCCTCTGAAAGCCACGTCCTCTACCTCCACCACGTGGCCTTCCAAGTGCCCCACCCCTACCTTGGCCACTGCTCAAAAGACAGATTTAGGACACATAAGCCTTCAAACAAAAAAGAAAAAGAAAACTTAACAATCACAAGATTACCCTCTTTCTTCAGACTAAAACATAACCTCAGGTAATAAAATAAAAACAACTCAGTTTCAATGCTTAATTCAAATTCCAGAGCTCAAGGCGGCCCAATGTTTACACATGCGGAGCAACAAAATAAACAAAATTACAAGAGATCACATGAATTATCAGTTTCCTTGCAATCCAATTATCTACCAGATATTGCAGAAGACATTCAAAGACCAACGCATTGAAAATCATCTTCCTAATAAGCTCAAAGAATAGGATACATGCGCACAGTAACCACAAAAATGTTAGAACGCAACCTCGGGGTATTCTGGAATGCAAACCGATAAACGATTCCATGCTCTGTATTTTGGAATTTAGAATTAATTAGTATAAGAATTACTTTAGAATTAATTCCCTGGGTCATAAAGAAAAACTCGCCTTTATAAAGAAACAGTTATCTCAAAAAACCGAGCTCTTTAAAAACACAACTTCCAACAGACTTTTTGACTACTCTTTTTTTAGTTACACCAAGAGAGTTTGAACCCTTGACACTATCTCTAACACATCCCACACTTACCACCTAAAATTAGTTTCAACTGGCAACTTTAGACTACTTTTAATAACACTAACCCAACTGCGAGTTTAAATCTCCAAGCCAAAGTTTCATTGACTTAATACATAGGAGGAGGATGACACATAGGTGATCCATGAAAGAATCTTCAAAACATAATGAAGAAAAAAGGAGTATAATATTCTGGATGAATTCACGACCCTAAGGAGGAAATCATCTGAGTGCTGACAGTAAAAAGATATAAAATGACTATAATTAGGTTATTGGCAGCACAAATGTCAAACCACACAGCTATCTCTATTGTAAAATATAATCCCATTTTCTACAGCTAAATCATTGAAGATATTTCTCAACCATCTTTCGCAGCAAGCTCAGAAAAAATTCCAAACACACAAAATCAGAAACAAGCAATAAAAGACTTCCTCAAATTTTCAAACAAAAAATATATATACTACATGCACTGCAAGGTGATAATAATATGCAAGAAATAATCAATCAAGAATCAGATAATTCAAGATAATCAATTAATTAATTCATGAATGAAATATCCATTGGTGAAGGGCATACATTCTAGGAACACCGTTTGTATTTCCAACAGCTCCATTGGCAGCAGGAGCTGCCGTAGGTGTGGCAATGTTCGTCCCCACAATCTCTATCTTCATTGGTTTACCATCAAGTTGAACATTGTGGTATCTCTTCACAGCGGCTACAGCATCAACCCGTCGTGAAAAGACTACTTCTGCTGTGCCCTAGAAAAGTTTTATAAAATGCATCAGTACAAAGACGATTTCATGAAAAGGACCAAATATGGCAACTTGACAAAATACCTTTGATCTGCCACTCCTGTCGTAATGGATTGCATACCGTTTTAGGTCACCAACTTCAGAAAACAACTCCTATAAAAATGCAATAAAAACTTTAAACATGACACATGAAATTTCTTTAAGTATCTCAACCTTAAAATTTGAAACAAAAAATAAAAAGGTAAAAAATCAAAATATGAATGAAGCATTTTTTTTAAAATATAAAATAAGAGACCAAAAACAACTGACTAAACATTTGTACACATGAAACTTCGTAATTGTAGGATTAGTTTCTGCTAAGGCAAAAAAATACCAAAAAAATAAAGAACTTAACAAAATTCCTCTATTTTTGTTTCGTACTGATGAGATTTGACACTAATCCAAGCCTAATGCATGAAGTCACATCGCGAGTGCATTATGGATGTATTAGAATTGAAATAAAGTCAATTGAAGTTAAAGCGCATGCATACAATTAACAAGACAAGAATGCATAAACTGTAGGTCGTAGGTAAAGCCATAAGAAACAAGGTCAAATAAAACACGGTGTGTAACTATACCAAGAACTGTTATATAACAAACATACTGCTACTCATCTATATCCACAGGAAATTCATAAGCTCTATAGGTCACAGGAACCAATAAATATGCAGGTTCAGAAAAATTAAAATTCTAAACGAAAACCACCTGAAGCCTCTTTACTCACACTGATCTAAAATTCAAAGGTACAAGTCATGCCAAATCAAAAACAAAACGGGTTAAGATCGAAAGTTATGGGGCGAGTTTGTAGGGAACGTAAAACTGTTATTTACAAGAGATAGATGCATGTTAGGACCGTTAATATTAAATAGAACAGTACCTTAATATCCTCGTTCGAAACACCGTAATCCAAATTAGATATGTAGAGCTTAGTCCCGGTTTCTATAGAAGACGCTCGACCACCTTGAGCTGCGAGCGGTGCCACGGGCTGATCTGCAAACATATCATGCTGCCATGTCGCCTCCGGTGCCTGATCGTCCAAAAAATGAAGATAAATCAACCTGGTGCTCGCATAACGTCATCTAACTCAAAGGAATATCGAATCGAAAGCATGTGGATTTTAAAGAAGCTCGCCGAAAATTATCAGAATCTTTGGTATACCTTTGTAGTTGTGTAAGGAGCTGCACGGTTGGCGGCACGATTGGGGAAACGGCGAGTAGGACCAGGACCAGATCCTCGGCCGCGACCTCTGGAGTTACCAGATCCAGATTTCTTGTTTTTCTTGATGATATCATCAAGGGTCATATCCAGAGCTGCAGACATGACTACTAACTTTCACCTTCAACACAGAAACAGAGAGAGATAGAGATCGTTGGAGCTTAAAGAGAAAACGGACGGGAGGAGGAAGATTAGGGTTCCCCGAAGACTCTTGTGGTGGGAGCAGGGTAATAAAAGATCCAGCAGTCTTATCAGCCGCTGGTAAAAGGGCCGACTCAAATGTCACAACCCATAAATATTAAAATAAATAAATAAATAAATAATCATAATCATTATCCTCATCACCATCATTTAATTTCCATAATTTTACCTTAATTATAATTTAATTTTTAAATTTTAATTTATTATAATTTAATTCTTAAAATTTTAATTTCATTATAATTTATGACCCGTTTGATATGATAAAAAAATTTTAAAAAAAGTAAAAATAGAGTTAAAAATAAAATTGAGTTTAAAAATATATTTGACACGTTAATAAAAATGATATATAAATTTTAATTAATATATTCATTTATAATGTAAAAAGATTTAAAAGCCCTTGCTTCGAAAACCCCTGCCCACCACCCTGCAGTCATTCAGTTTTGAATTGAAACCACCATACAAGCACCCTGAAAATTGAAACTAAAAGATCATCAACTCATATAAAAAAAAAAAGCAAAAGAGAAAACTAAATCAAAGAAATCAAATTGTCATGAGATGGACTAGAAATGAATTAAATTGACTTCCAGATGAAATAGAGTAACTGAAGGCATAGATTGAAAAGGAAATCAAACTAGAAATTATCGTCCATCGGTCTAGAATCATCAGTGTGCTATCATCCTCATTGGAGTTATCATCGTCCGTCATCATCCTCTATTGCACCCTCTTTGAAGTTGAATCAAAAATGGTGGGTCAAATCCCTCTCTTCTATATCTATGGCATCATTGAAATCTACTGTGCCACGCTAAAGAATAAAGGGACGATGGTGGTGATGGGTCATCGATCATTATGAACTCGGTCAAGCTCCATTGCCATTGCTGATAGTAGCCATCAAGGAAGGAGGTGGGTTGTTGGTCTCGTCAAGGAAGAGGAGAGAAGGTGAGAGCTTGAAGGATAAAGATAAAAGTGGGTAGGATGAAATTAGGTTCCATCAATTTTGGTGAAAGTGAAATTCTCGAAGAATTAGGTTTTCATGTACCAAATAGACAATTTTTGGGTTTTACTCTCACTTCTCTAACCTTACTTTCACATCTATAAATTTTAACTCTTGTAATTTAATTTTTAAGTTTCAACCACTTAAATATTAATCATTATATTTTACAAAATAAAAGCATAAAGATTAAACTTATGTTAAAATTTATTGCTAAAATTTTAAATAACAAAACACTTTTAATCTTTATAAATATTAATTTTTTTAAAAAAATTAATTTTTATAATGTTATTTTTAAGAATATAAAGAATGATATTTAAATAGTTGAAACTATTAGGACTGAATTATAATAAGCAAAGTTCAAAAATTGAATTATAGTTAAATTAAAATTATAAAAAATAAATTACAATAAGTTAAAGTTCAAGATTAAAAATAATTTAATTAAAATTGTAAAAATTAAATAATTAATTTTTTTAAATAAAACATGCATTATTCTATTAACGCGGTGTTGCGGTGGCTATTCACACCAATCACACACACCAAAAGTCTTTGATTCAAATTCGGGTGATATCAATTTTCTTTCATCTTTAGACCTGAGGAGAGGGAGGGTTTCTTCTCGTCTTGCACTGCCATACTAACATGAGGTCACACATGGTAGGTCAGGCTGGACATCAACCCTAACCTAATGAAATATATTATTTATAAAACTAATATTAGATCAAAAGTAATTTTTAAAATTACATATAATCAACAACAATCAATTGTTTTCATATAATATTAATTAAAGTTAAATTTTGAATTTTGAAAGAGATTAAAAAAATTGTAATAATAAATTTTTTAAAATGATCATGAAAACAATATAGCACATGATAACTCTTTACCAAGAATAATATCATAAAATAAAAATTTTTACAAAAAAATTTAAAAAGAATGCATATGTTCAAGCAAGGCAGGACTAGATTCAACCATGGTCTGATACCCAACCCCAAGAGCCTAGAGGACTTGAGCAAGGCCGAGTTGCTTGGGTTTTGGGTAGTGTGAATGACCCTACTAACAACTGTCAACCTGTTATTTAAGTTAGCCTGAGACTATCACATTTTAGAAAAGTTCAATATTAGTGATTTGAAAATTAGACTGGACCGGCCGATCACTATAGCATCTAGAAATCACTTAAAAACTGCAAACTCGAAGCGATTTTAAAGAACCGATAGGTCAATTTTCTCTCATTTTTTTTCCAAGTTTTAACCCCTAAAGGCCTCCAGCAATTCTTCTCTTTTATGGCTGCACTGCGAAGTGCTTGTGATGTTAACCCTTTTCCATGGCTAAAAGAAAGGAGAAGAAGAAGAAGAAACTGTGGGTGAAGAAAGAAGAAGAAAGAAGGAAAGCGAAGAAAATCATAAATGGCAGACGAGAAAGGGGAAGAAAATACAGCAACTGATTTTCAGGCATGCACAACTGGAGAAGGGAAAGAGCTGCTTTTTGCTTCTCAGAACTTGAAAAGCGTGATCCGGAAATAAGTGATACAAGGACAAAAAGCTTGCATTCTTGAGACATGTGCGTTAATTACTTATTATCATTAATATGAAATGATCAGATGGAGAAGTTGCATGAGGAAGATGTTTGTACGATATGGATATAGATTAGCTGACTCTTAAATACTTTTGTTATCAATTTTTTACTTTTAGTTTTTTGACCAATTTTTCAAAAATGTTGGTTAAAGAAATCAAATTTTTTAAATAAGATCTTTACTTGTTTGCATACCTTAATATTTTTTACAGTCTCTATAAATAAATTATTTTTACAAATATCAATTTATTTGGAATGCTAAATTTTTTTATAATTAATATCTCATTTATTATAATACATATATTATATTTATAGTGTTTAACTATTTTAGTTTTTATTTAATTTGATTATTGCAAACCACCTAAAAATATATCTTGGTATATTATTTTTATTTACAATAAGTAATATTTAACTAAAATATATTTTTTATTATATCCGGTTCAACTAATGAACCATGAACCAGCACTTTAACCGATTCAATGACTAATTTAATTTTTAAAGTATTGCCTAATATGTCTTAAATTGCTCTTATGGAGACTAATGACCTGTTTGGTTTATGTAATTGTAGGGAAGTCAAGGTTAGTAGTGAAATGTAATGGAGGTTATATGGATTTGTTTAGCATGATATTTAAGGATTAGAGAATCAAATTGATTATTTATCTTTTATTTAACTAACATGAAAATTAAAAAGACACAACTACCCTCCCCTTACAAGTTCCTTCCCCTCCTCTAACTTCTACTATCTTCTTTCATCGTTTCCTACAAGGTCGAAATCACTTTGTAGGATTTGTTTTTTTTTATATGTGACTAAAATTAGTTTCAACAAAGAACGTTGATACTTTAATCTAAAGCAGGGTTTAAAGGATTCACACGAGCAAGATGAGTAATGGATCGCTTTTTGATGGGCTGTTCTTAACTTCACACTTGAAATTAAAGAGGGTGGCCAAACTCATATTTGCAAAAAAGTAAGTTAATGTGGTGTTGCCGTGTTGGCATCAAACTCATATATGGTCCACAGGAGGATGGTACCAAAAGGAGAATGGGAGGAAACGAGAAGATATTGTCACTTGAGAAGGAGGGTGAGAGGGAAGAAGCCATTGATGGGAGTTGAGGTGAGAATGAGGGGTATTTTGGCATAAAAGTAAGCTCAAGGTACTAGGAATGGGGATTAGATAGGTTCAATGATGTCATCCTTAATACATCATTTCATGCAATCTCCTTTGCTCAATGTAATTTTCTTTGCCTTACAATAGACCCACCAAAAAATATGAATGTGGGAAATGTATCAAGATTACATCATCTTACATTGAATCAAACCAAATAGGCCTTATAACTTTTTTTCCCCATAAAGAGCCTCATAATTTAATTTGATTGGTCTCAAGCTTAATCTTTTTCTTAGGATAAAACCTAAATTTAAGTTAGCTTTAATTATCAATACGCACACACACCTATATCAAATCTATTGAGAGCCGCACTATTTATATAAATAAATCTTTTAAAAATTTTGTGTGCGAAACTGATATATAATTGTGATGAAAATCGCTTGCAAGGATAAAGTGCCAAACAGCCCCATTCAATTCAATTCAATTCGTCTTAATTTTATAAAGTAACTGTGAGGTTGGGTCACTATAAAAAAAACAACCTAACAAATATTCCTTTCATTTTTTTCTTATATATTCTTTAAGTTTTCAACATAGGAAATAAGAAATTTAATTATTATGTCAAAAATTCTTTTTACTTTGCTAGCCTTAATTTATTGTAAGGATTGTTGCTATTTTGAATTTTAAAAGTTAAGAGATTATAAAGGTACGAACGATAAAAAAGTATTCAATGATTTTCAAAATTCTAAATGCTCGTTTGGTTCACCAAATTAATGAGAATGGAATGAAATATAATGTAACAGTGATTATAAGATGTTTGCTTGGAATGACTCTAAGGAAAATAAATTTTTATATTTAATTAAATACAAATTAATATTAAATGACCATAAAATTCATGGGGGAAAGAGGAAAAATTCTAATACTCCATTGGTTTTTTCCTTCTCCCGCAGTGGGTATAGATGTCATAAACCCTCTTTATGTCTTCTTTCTCTTTCTTCCAAATGTAGATATCATAGAAATACAAATTCTAGAAATTATAAATTGGAACAAATCTAGAAATGGAAACCACAAACAGAAAATCACAAAAACACCCTCTATCAACAATGTTAAAAAGTAGTAAGAGAAGACGATGAAACATGAATCGTTGATGAGGAAGCAATATGGTATTTGTCCAAGGCAAAGGTTTCCAACAAAAAGCCAAGAAAGATTATGGAACAAGAAGCATCAGAGAGGAACAAATCCAGAACTCATGAAAGATGGTGATGGCATGATGGGTTGACAGTAAAAACAGAAGGAGATGGAGGGAGGAGGTAGGAGGCAAGAGGCAAGAGGAGGGTGAGAGTAAACGAGGAGGGTATTGTGGTGTAACATCCTGAGTTTTAATTCCTTGATTAATTAAACCTAATTAAGATAATTAAGTAAATTGAAATGTTGTGTGCCAAAGAGATCTAGTAATCATGTTTGATGCCATTTTAGCCCTAGTCGTGTGTCTGGTATTGAGACGGACCACCCGGCCATTGAAAGGAGAAGAAAAGGAAGAGTTAAAGTTGTTATGCCATATGCCGCGGTGCGTAGATCGTCCGCCATGGCGCACAGCCATCTCTAAGCGAGGGAAGACCTATATATGCCATGCGTCGCGACATGTGCGTCCACCACGGCGCATGGCCATTTTCTGCACTTTATCATACGCAAAATGAAATAAAAAAGAAAGAAGAGAAAATAGAGACAGAAGTGACGCGTTATAGCTCTGCTAGGGTTTACTTGGAGATCACTTTGAGAGTATTTTGAAGGCTACAAACACCCAAGGTAAGTATGATATTCATTAATCTCCCCTTTTCTTCCACATTTATAAGTTTATGGTTAGGGTTTAATAATGAAAGTGGGATTTCAGTCCATATGGGTCATGGGTCTAAATTTGTTGACATAATTAGAGTTAATGGGGGTAGATTGAAGTATCTAAACCTAGGTATAATGAGTTTTAGTGTCTTGGGTTGTTGTGCACCATAAATACTCGAAAATTTCATTTATTGTGGGTGGTTGGAAGTTTATGATGCCATTAATGAGGACTTAATGACTTATTAATGCTATTGGGGGCTAAAGGTAATTATTAAACCTAATGGTTAGGCTTCACCTTTTGTAAAGTGAAGGTTGGGCAATTTAGAAATAGAGACTGAGGATTCAAATGTTTGACTTTGTTATGTTGATGGAATTCAACTTGTTGATTGTAGTTTTGGCTCTTGGTCACTTATTGGAGTGAAAATTCAAACTTGAAAGCTAATTGATTAAGAGGTAAACCTTTAATCTTTCAAAGGTTTGAGGAAATTGGGGAGAAATTCTACTTTGGGTAGTTATATGTTAATTGATTATTAATTATTTGTGAATATAAAATTGTAAATGCTTACACGCATGATATTGGTTGTTTAAGTGAGAACTATATATTATCTTTTTTGAGTGCATGAAAAAGCCATTTTTGTGCTTGAAAATGCAAGTGCAAAGTTAAAAGGATTTTACTATGAATATGTCTATATTTTTTAGAAATGAATGTGATGATGTGTAGAAATATTTTTGTGTTAATAAGAAATGAATTTTGAGAAAAAGATGAGAATGCACACTTGGGCAGCGCAAGGTTCTGATCCCAATGTAATTGTTGTAATAGTGAGTGTGTGAAAGTAAAGAGTGAGAACAAGTGAGTATGGTTTATGGCATGAACAGTAACAGGAGTTCACCTAGAAATTTAGGAGTAGAAAAAATTCATATGGTAATTAGGCTGCCTTCCGGTACACAGGGGCTATAGCCTTATCCCATTGTTTGTAGAGGGACTGTCTCATAATTTGTCAAGGGACTAGAACTTAGCTATCTCCACTGATTCAATGAGGAGAACAGCCTAGGATATGAGACACCCCAGGGATTTAAGAATAGGGAAAGCTATGGTTTGAGAGTGAGTCCTATGATCTTTGGCTGGGTCACACCTTACAATTGGTAAACTTAGGTAGTCTAATCATACGGACGGAGCCCTAATCAGTATTATAGCCCACGGTTTCAGCTTGAGGAAATACGGAGAATATAAGGTTGGTTAATCATTGCGTTAAGTAAATATATGGCGTGTCACACATGCTAAGTAGTGGCAGGTCGCAAGAGTATAAGTCATATCACATATCTGAGAATATGACGACAATGCACCTAATTATGTGAGAAAAGAAGCTATAGAGTAATAAATGATAAAATGTAATATATGAGGATATATTTTATAAATTATGGATATGCTTTGAAAGTATGATGGGATTGAGAGATTTTGAACTGTGTTTCTATTTGAAAACTCTTTCTAGCAAATCAGATGCCAATAAATGGTTATCAAGTGAACAGTAAATAATTTGAGCATGTAGAAGCATAACATATAGATATGGAAATCCATTCCAATGAATAAGATAATATTGGAGGGGACCATATGGTTTATGAACAGTATGTGGTTCCATATTTGCAATAACATCAGCTCTGGATGGCATAATAGACGAATTAGATAGAGCAGAGGCTGATTAAAATTGGATACCATCATTAATTGTTTCAAAATTCTTAACTACCACGTGTAGAATTTACTTTCATAATTTTTTTTTCTTGATTAAGAGTTGCCTGTTGAATCTCATTAATACTTATATCTAAAGTAGGAGCAAAAGCTTCAATATGATTCGACTGAATTTTTTTAATTTTTATGTTATCACATGCCTCAATCTCAAAATAAGTAATGATATTGTTCTATAGCACCATTAATATAGTCTTGGTTATGTATATTATCTTATTCAGAAGTTAAAATATTAGGATCTTTATGTTTTAAGATACTATTAAGAGGATAAGGAGTTATTTCCTTTTGATATATCTTTTTTTTCAACTTGATAGCAATGTCTTTCTTTTAACATGGATTGAATGCCCTTTTGCATTCCAACATGCTAAACAAAGGTAAATAATCCAAGATTCAATAATAAGGGAGCTAAGATAAAAAAAAACATATACGCTATGAAGTGTTTATATATTTTGAAGGAGTTGAAAGCATATAATTTATATGTAATACTTAAAAAAATTTAAAACTTTGGAGGGGGCACAGCCCAGCTAGTCCTCTCCTTTTGCTCCTGATATTAAAGTCCCTAATATTTTCTATAAAAAATTATTAATTTATTTTGTTGTCAGATTTTATTGGTTATTAAATAAGAATATATTTGGAAATTGTCAATATAGCATGAAAATAATTTTTTGAATAATTGTTTAATTTTTCATTTACAATTTATTGAATTGATATTCTCAAGCATAAGAAATTGAATTTTTAATTTTTTTTTAAAACTACTTTTCTCAAGCTATCTATCATAAATGTGGGTGCATAAAATACAAAATATACAAATTATTCATAATAAACAAGGAATAATGACCAGCGTCATACCTTGGATGTTTTATTTAAAACTTCAAAACAGTTCAAGCGAAAGGAGGAAAACAAAAGAAAACAAGGGGAATAAAAACTGGCTTCCCATTCGCTGACTTCAAATCACGCGGATAGCTGTTCAAAAACATCTGGGCCGTCGATAATTCTTGATCCAACTTCCCACGTTGCGCTCGCTGTGACATCCTTTAGAATCACCCTTTTAGTCCGAAGCTCTATAAATTACCGACCTCGCGTTCCAGATTATCATCTGATTTTGCGTCAGTACTACAAATCTAGCGCCCCTGAAATCTGTCCCGTCACCAAGCGGCGAACGAAGCAGGATTTAATGGATTCAACCGTGAAGGTGAAGAAAGGCGCTGGAGGAAGAAAAGGCGGCGGGCCGAAGAAGAAGCCAGTGTCCAGGTCTGTCAAGGCCGGTCTTCAATTTCCTGTTGGAAGAATTGGTCGGTATTTGAAGAAAGGAAGGTACTCACAGCGTGTTGGAACCGGTGCTCCAGTTTACCTGGCCGCTGTCCTTGAGTACTTAGCTGCTGAGGTAATTCTACTCTTTAATTTTCTAATCGATTAGTGCGATCCTAGCTTTCACTGCCGGTAGATCTCGTATTAGTGCCGTTGGGAATGTGAGATCCCTCAATGCAATTTCAGGGTTTTTCCGATTTCAATTTCTGAATAATTTGTATATATATTAGCGATTGAATCTTAATTCATTTGGAAAGGACGGAAGGCCTTTTGATCCATTTGACGACGGTCCTATCTATCCTGGCATGTTTAGATTGCATACGGACAATTTCGTGCTGACTGATTCATCATATATACGCGGCTGTGCAGGTTTTGGAGTTGGCTGGAAATGCAGCTCGAGATAACAAGAAAAACAGGATAATCCCTAGGCATGTTCTCCTCGCGGTGAGGAACGATGAGGAGCTTGGGAAACTTCTGGCGGGCGTGACCATAGCTCATGGAGGCGTCCTCCCCAACATTAACCCAGTGCTCCTGCCCAAGAAGACAGACAAGGCCACTAAAGAGCCCAAGTCTCCATCGAAGGCCACTAAGTCCCCCAAGAAAGCTTGATTCTATTTTTAGCCCATTCGTATTTTTGTTTGTGTGATGTAAATTAGCTATTAGGCTTAAGCTCTAGCAAAACGTCTCAAAGCACTTAAAATGATGTAGGCTTGTGATGTAATTGTCATATTGAATCATTGAATGAAATCACCTCGATTTTAGTTCGTTCTTTGTTGGCGTAACACCATGTCTATTGAGAATAGTTCGATATTGTGCCTTGAGCATATTGAAGGGGTTCTACAATCTCTTCGAATTTAAGAACCCTTCGTGGCAGGTCGTAAGGAACTATGCCCGTAACGAGACAGTAATAAATCTCAGCCGAGATATAAAAACAATTTTACAGGAAGGACAATAAATTTGTAAAGCAGTTAGCTAAATCTACTCACGACCTAAGCGCTAACATGTAGAAAGAAAGTATGCATGATATGGGCTGGAGAAAATCATACTGAGTGAAATGAAAATAATGCTGAGTGAAATGACCATCCAATCAATAAATCCAAGAAGTGACATGAGACCTAAACCTTGATCTTTTAATTCAGATTAATTTTAAATAATTGTTTTAATTTAGTTTTTTTCAAACTTGAACTAGGTTGGGGTTGAAAAGAATAGATTAAAAAAAATAAATGTTTTTTTTCCTTAAATTCGAACAATTAAAAAAACCATTATTAGTTGCTCCTTGCAGCTTAGAGTGAGTCAAACCAGGGATCTGGGATAAGGTTGTTAAGGCGTGCTAAATGAGCTGAGCTTAAAACAGAAGAAAGAATTGATGGGGATGTTTAGGTTTCTTTGAGCTTGTATCATTCGTTTCTGTTGGATATCCGAGACTCAAGACTGTAATCCTTACGCTGCAAATATACACAACTAATATAGGAGCTTAAGGTATATTTTTATCTCTAATTTTTTTTTAAGTGTGCTAGCTACCCTGTATTGATTAACAGGACAATTTTATCTCTAAATTAATTTGTTGAGCAGTAAAAAACCTCCTATTAAACAATCGTTAATTTTTTTATTTTTTATTAACATGACATGTGTTTGGAACCTATGCATAATAACAAATGAAATTTTAACCATATCCATTGTTACTAATTTGTCTTTGAATTTTTTTTAAAGGCAAGAACACTTAATAGTCTACATTCTTTCCTAGAAATGCTGTGTACTTTGAAATATTGTGCAAATAAAATTTAATAAATATTGTTAAAATATTTAATAATTTAAATATTATTATTTATAAATGTTCATTCAAAATTTATAAATTAATTTTTAAACATTAATAGATCAAACTATTTTTTCAAAATTTTCTAGATGACTTGTAATATTTTAAATATGAATCATATTTTTAATATTCATTGAGTTCTTTAAAATTTTTAGGTCATTATCTATAATTTGTTTAATCAATTAACATTTTTTTTCAAAATATTACACCACTCAATTTAATATTTTAATACTCTTTTAGTTTCATTTATAAGTCACCTCTAGCATGTTTTATCAGAACTAAAAAAATCTTAAAATTTATTAACTGTTTTAAATTTAACAAGTTTTTACCTTTATCACAAATAAATATTTTTCAATTTTATTAGTGCCCCATATATAGGACTATATTTTTTTTTTCTCTCTCTATCCTATAAATAAGATCGAAAAAATATTTTTTTTATTTTGCAATTTTATATTAAGAAAGAAAGGAATGAATATCCAAATTAATAGATTTTTTCCTCTCATCTCTCTTATCAAGTAACTTTTTTAATAGCACATTAATAGGATAGATGATATTTTTTAAATAAATATTTTTTTGGCATATTGTTTATCCATGATCTGTCATGAATATTTATAAATAATAATATTTAAATTATTAAAATATTTAATATTTTAGCAATATATATTAAATTTTTTAATAAAATTTCAAGATGTCTAGTGATCCTAAAAAAAATACTTTAAGCGTCTAACACTTTTAAAAAAAAAGTACAAAAATAAATTAACATCATAGGACATGGTCAAAATTTATTTGTTTTTGTGTGTGGACCCCATACACATGTCACTTTAGCAAAAAAAAAATAGTAAACTAATAGAAGAGATTTTTTACTCCTTAAAAAAAATTTATAGAAAAAATTTCCCCTTATCAACATGAGGTGCTCAGTGTTCTTAAAAATTTAAAAGTAAAAATACATTTTCACTCTTTTATGAATAGATATTAGTCTATTTTCACTCTTAATAGTTGATAATATGTTGGCATGTTGTCTTCTTGCTACTTCCCTTAAATATAATAGAATATTTTTTTAAGGAATCATCTTCTTGCTGTTGGGGTGAAGATCAATGTTGATGGTGCTTTTCATAATGGGTTTGAGGAGAGGGGCGTGGGGCGGTGTCGCGTGAATGGCTGAGGGAAGGTAATGAAGAGATTTTTATTTAAAATAAGTGCTGGTAGTTGTGTAGAGTTTATAATTCAGACAACTTAAATTTATATAAATTGAACTTAAAATATCATACTTTTTTAAAAAATACTTATATAATTAAGTTTGGCATTTATTTTTTTCAGTCAAATTTAGGCTGATCCATTACGCTTGGTTAAAATTACCTACTTTAAATACATATAGAGTTGATGATTTCAACTAGAGTTTATTTAAATTAAATTTAAAATATTTTATATTTTTTAAAAAGTCTATATGATCAAAAATCAGTCCAAACTTCTTTTTGAATGGGTCCAGGTCAGCGCGAATTGAGGTCTTGTTACTGCAAAGGCGTGGTGTGCTCTCTGGAGTCTTTTGGTTGGCTTGGGAGTTAGGATTGCGGTTTATCTGGGAGTGTGACTGTGCAGAGGTTGTCCAACTGATACCTACGATAGGTTTTCGATCACCCAAATTTCATGATCTTTGAGATCCACTGTACGCTTCAAGGAAGCTATGAGCAAGCTTGCTGATTTGCATTTCTTTTTCCACCTCCGGAAAGCACATTGGAGGTTATCTGAAATTCAAAGAACATAGAACATAAAAACATTTTGTATCAAGCTTTTGCCTTATTTCTTTGACTTTTGAAATTAATGCTTAATAAAAATAAGCTTAATCAATATAACATAGAAAGTCCATTGCTTCAATTTTTATGTACAGAAAAATATAATGCTACCAAAAATAACGTTTTAAATAATTTTAAATTTAAAAGTAAATTTTTCAAGTTTTATACCACAACAGCAGCCATGAGGACACCTAAGGTGGCTATGGCTCAGTTCGGTGTAACAGTAATAAATGCTCTAGGCGCCCTTCGGATTGAGAAATATATATCCCAACTGTCGGGCGGACCAGCTCACAGAATATCAAAAGTAAAAGCACATTGGAAGGAGACTACTGTTATTCCAGACTGACAAACACATCAGTTATTAAGTTTTTAAAATGAACAGATAAAAGGAAATACAGAAAACGACAGTAGAGAAGAATCGTTGAAAATATCCAACATTCCAGAAAACTTTGATTCCAGTTAATCCATATATAGCTTTGAGAGGCCATACCAACATGATGTGAATCTATAGTCCTAATTCTACAATACACAAGAAGCTTCAATTACAGGCATTCAACCCAAAAAGACAAGGAAAAAAAAAAGGAGAAAAGGAAGGATAAAACAACTGCTAAACTGAAACCTAAATTTACGGGAATCGATGTCTAAAAGACTTCGTTTTATCGGCAGCACACAACCCAATCAGCCACAGATTTTAAGAACTGGTGAATTTGGTCACCGCTTTGGTGCCTTCCGAAACAGCATGCTTAGCAAGTTCTCCAGGTAACACCAGCCTCACCGCCGTCTGGATTTCCCTAGAGGTAATTGTGGGCTTCTTATTGTAACGAGCAAGCCTAGATGCCTCCTGCGCCAGTTTCTCAAAGATGTCGTTGATGAAGCTGTTCATGATACCCATTGCCTTGCTGGAGATCCCAATGTCCGGGTGGACTTGCTTGAGGACCTTGAAGATGTAGATCTTGTAAGTCTCGATGCTCTTCTTGCTCCTCTTCTTCTTCTTGTCTCCAGCAGCAGCCCCGCCCTCCTTCGGCAGCTTCTTTCCGGCCTTGGGCTTCTTCTCCGCCGGCGGAGCTTTCTCGGCCACCGTCGATTTCTTCTCTTCAGCGGGCTTCTTCTCCGCGGGCTTCTTCTCGGCTTTGGGTGCCATTATAGGAAGTGGGAATTCGAGAATTCGAAGGGTTAGGGTTTGAGATTAAGGCAGATAACTGAAATGCAAGGGAACGAGGTATTGAACATTGAGGAGGAGATGGCGCGTCGAGTGATAGATATATAAAAAATTGTGAGATTCTGATTGGCTTAAAGGATTTCACGCGGATCGGGGTCTTGGGTCTTCTCAATCCGTCAAATGCTTTCGTGTAAGAAACAAAGAATGAATGAATGAGCGGCCACGATGATTTGATGGCTGATATTAGAAGCGCGGATCGATGATAAAGCTTGTTTCTTATCCGTTGATGTCCATTTTCGGAAAATCAAAGTCCGGATATGAGGGGCGCCTTTCTTTCGCTCACAATTTTTTTTTTTTAATTTTCTTTTTTCTAATATGGTCTTCGATTCTCTTCTTAGGCCAGCCAATGGCTTCGCTTTTCAGAGCACGCTCAAACGGGCAGTTACAGTTACAACACTCAACCGTCAACACAGGAGGGCTCGCCCGGTTAGCTCCTTTTAATTACTATTTAGTTAACATTTGAAATAATATAACTTTTAATCTTTTATAATTTTTCAAGAGTTCTTAATGTAATTTTTAAATTTAATTTCTATCATTTCAGTCGTTAAAATTTTATAATTTATCTAAGTAGTCTTTAATCTTTAGATAAAAATTAAGATTGTTAAATTATGATGCCGTCGCTAACTAAATTATGAGGTGGCAGCCATATAGATTAATAATATTGAAAGAAAAATGCTGACTAAAATAATTAGAAAAAATAATATATTCAGGAAAATGGAAAGCAAATTAAAAAGAGGGTGTTGGTGTGTAGCTTGAATCAGAGTTCAAGCAAGACATCTTTGTATTCTCCTTTCGTTCACCGGTGACACTCTTTGCCGTTGTCTCTCTTCGTCAGCGACACTCCATCCGTCTTCACGGTAAGTTTCCAGGAACTGGTTTGCAGCAATGAGGCAATGAGGCAATTATCATACCCAATACATTAGTTGCACACCGAGCTTAGTAATAAACGTTTTTCGAGTTATATAATCCTAGTCACCGTCACCGTGTCACGCACTATTCGCACCTCAATTCACCTCAAACTCCGGCATCTAAAACTTTTAAAAATCACTAATTCAAAATTAGAATGAAAAAAAATTAGGAACTATAAAATAAAAAATTACACACTAGCTAATAGCAATTAGGAGGTGGAGCTGTGGCTCATGTGTATTAATTTTTCCTTATGCGTATTCTACATCAACAATCTAATTTTCATGTTAACTTTTTAATGGCTAATTTGCCTTGTAAAACTTAGAAAACTAATTTGAAAATCAAAATAAAGATTAATATATTTGGTTGTTTAATTTAATTTAACGTTAAGAACTGAAATTATAAAAATTAAAGTTGAGGAACTAAATCAATAATTCCTTCGAATATAAGGAATTAAAAGTTATATTATCTCTTAATATTTAATATAATATATTTGGTTGTTTAATTTAATTTTTAATTTTAATTTTATTATAACTTAATTCTTTAACTAAATATAGTCGTGCTCTTCTTTTTACTGTTAATTTCACAAATGGGAAATGCTGGAGTGAATTTTCATTGGAACTTAGGCAGCAACGCTACACATTCAGATTCGTACAAAAAATTTTTTACTAATGCCGCCAGTATAATTCAAAGTACCATGCATGGCAGTCCGATTGTCCGAAGATGCTCTTCTATTTTATTATCCACCCCACCACCACCAGCATAACGTGTTATTTTATTGGCCAAAAAAATAGGGAAAATTTAAATGAGGATCAATTGACCTATTTCAATCAAAGTTCTTAAAATTATGAAATTTTACCGCACATATAGTGGATTGAAATGGAATTAAAAAGCTATCTAACTGATCTTATTATCCTTAGTAAAGCTAGAAGCATAAACAGCGTGTATAGAAAAAATAAATAATTAATATATAAAAAATGAACAATCGACTTAAATGGAACTTGCAGTTCTCATTAACAGCACAATATCATTGTAAATTTGCAACTCTTGTTATACTCAAGTCAGTTTCATTTTTCCTAAACAAGTTGTTCGCGTGCCTAATTTCAATTGTTTATATTTATAGTAGTATTATACTATTAATGAAAGTTGCAAATTTCACCCACATCAATTATTCATTTTTTATACATTACTTATTTATTTTTATATATTAATTGTTCATATTGCCGGGGACAATAAGATCATTTCAATTAGCTCTTTTATTTTATTTCAATTCCCCACTTATGCAGTAAAATTTTATAATTTTAAAATTTTGTATTGAAATTAAGTTAAGTTAAGGGGTTCTTATTAAATTTTTCTCAAAAAAATACACGTGGAACTAAAGAGGGAAGCGCCACTTGCTGTATTTTACCATTTTTATTGGTTGGAGTTACCATATTCCTTCATTTGTTCAAAAATGTCTCTTCATTTTTTGAGATTTTTTTTAGCAAATATTTTTTTCGGAGGTTGGATGCTAAAAATATATAAGATATTTTTAGAGTTTCAAAATGTGACTAATGTGTTTTTTTTTTCAAAAAATGTATTTAATATATAAATTATTTCATATTTTTTAAAATAAACACCCTATTAAATAAGGTTTAATATAAAAAATGATGTTAATTTAAAGACAAATAGCTAATTTATTGAATGTGAGATTTATTAAAAATGTCTTATATTTTTTAATGAAAGGAGTATACCAATACAAAACATAAAAATCAAAATAAGTTAAATTATTCATAAATAGTATAACATAGTAATAACTTGAAAAACTTAAAAAATTATGGCATGAATTTTAATTATATTTTTTATATGGCTATATAACTACGTTAGATGTGAGCATTGCCAAATTCAATTGAAGTAACTCTTTTAAAAACATTTTCTGTTTGGACTTATACTCAAAATCTTGTGTTTGAGCAGACATATTTCCTTCTATTAAAACTAATACCAATTGACAATATCTTTTTTGGCAGCTGCAATGCAAGATTCTTTCTCATTGCCCATGGACATCTTCTTATTGAAGGCAATATTATTCAAAAAATAATTAGATATTAAATGTGAAGGCTTCTCCCAGTGATGATAAAATATTGGTTTATCATGTTTTGAAGAGCTAGCCTTTTTTTTCAGACTTAACCCTCATTATGCAATTAGTAGTCAAGTCATGATTTGGAGCTAAGGGGTGCAAGATGATTTAATTTAAAAATTAATATTTTTTAAAAATAATAATTTAACTAATGAAAAATGTAATTACACATTGACAAAAATGGTAATACCAGTAGTAGATTGAATTTACTTTTCTTTAAAGAAATTAAAATTATATTGAACATATTAATATAATCTTTTGTGTGAATAGACTCTTCATATTTTATATCAATAATCAAAATATTACATATTTAATAAAATTTTAAATCTAAATATTTCTTATTTAGTTTAAAGGGTGTAAAATATTAAGAGTAGAGGATGTAAAATTGCAGTGCTTACTAAGAATTAATTTTTTGTTTGAGCTTTATCACCTCATCTTTGTTCTGCATTTTATAAAATTAACATAATTTTCTATGGTTCCCTCTTCCCAGGTTATGATGTCAGGGTCCTCAAATGACTGTCAGCATTCGATCATTATTTATTGGATTAAATTGCAAGTGTTTTTTCATTAATGAAGTTTGAACTCCCAGCTTTGCTTAAAGAAAACGTCCATTATTACATTAAATTCAACCATTTATGGTATTATTACCCTAGCAATTCTCTGACTAAACGCTTTCCCCTGTGCAATAACATAAGGGCGAGGTCACTGTGTGAAAGGTCCATCTTTCAAACGTTTAAAAGTTAAGAACATCAAGTGGACTAAATTAAACTATTAAAGTGCATGAAACACGAGTGAGATGCATGTTAGAATTGCCGTTTTAATATTTTTCACAAACAAAAAAAAAAAAATTAAACAACGCAAATGTGTCTTAAGTTCACACACACACACAACGGTCGGGTTTTGATATATGGGTGAGCATTTGGTCGATTTGATCGGTTCGATTTTAATTTCTCTAAAACTGATTGATTGAATTATATAAATAAAAAAGTTGAATAGAATTAAATCAAAATATATAACCGAACTGAATTAAAATTGAATCGAATTTTAATGATTCGATTCGATCGGTCTATTCAATTTATGGGCTTTGATTTAAGTTTATGAAATTTAGTTGCTCATATATTCTTTTATCCAATTTTTTCCCTTGATGTTGAAGGCTTAACAAAAAAATAATAATCTTATACCATAATTCATGAGAAAATTAATAAAACTCAGTATTATTGCACTAAAAACTAAATTATAGAAATAAAAAATTAGAACATCACATTAAATAAAAAAAATACTATTACTGCAAGTAGTAGAATTACGTTTCTTACTCACCTAGATGAGAATTTATTCACATTTTCAAAAATATGAAAGGAAAAATATGAATAATTCGATCGATTCAATTTATTTTATTCTTGAATTCTCAGATCGAATTGAACCAATCAATAGAAATTTTCATTAAAAGAAAACCGAATTCAATCGAAAAACTAAATAGACCAAATCAAATAGATAAAATTTAATTTGATTCAGTTTAATTTTCAATTTTGATTCGATTTTGCTCATCCCTACTTTAATGTTGAGAATCGTATTTTTGGGGGACATTTTGAGCTGACACCCAATGTTGTGATGTCCAATAATTTCAGTCCATTATTTATTTTAATTTAAAGGCATGACTGTTTCTTAATCTGCAATTGTCCCAATGCCTGCTCTGCCATATTTTTACCAAACAAATTTTGTATTCATGCTTATTCTTCGTTCAATTTTTTTCTTTTTAAAAAATTTAATGGCCTGTTTGATTCAAAGAATTAAAGGGAATGCAATGTAACGTAATGTAATGCTAAGGAATGAAATATAATGTAATAAGGATTACATGTGTTTGTTTGGTATGTTATATGAGGGTGGGTATTTTGATATAAAATATGGTTGTAATGGGGATTACATAAATTTATTGATGTAATCCTCTTTACAGTGTATGATGTAATCCCCTTTATATGATGTAATCTCTTTTATTTTGTTTAGTGCTAACCAAACAGTTGAAATCATGTGATGCATCAGGATTATAGATAATCCCCTTACACTATATCGAACCAAACTGGCTATAAAAGTTAACGAAATCTTGATAAGTGTGTTGCATATGCCTGACTAACCTACAAAAATGAGGAACCTTCACTGATATATCAACTTTAATTAAACGCACGATCACGGCTTAAACGTGGAAAGGAAGGTTCACGAGTACAAGAGCATCGCTCCGATTGTTAAAATTCACCGTCGTCTTAATTTTGAAGGAGACAATATGAGTGATCCAATTAATGCTTGCATAATCTTAGTGAAATTTAAATATCAACACTTCAAGACAGCATTCATAACGAGTCTGTTGAGAGGGTAATGGTTTCTCTCCACGAGCATTGCTGCACTTTGTAGATCTTTGGATCAGATTTGTTTATTCACGTCTAACAATTTTTTAAAACACAAATCAACTTGTATTGTTAATATCTGATTTGAATCATTTAGAATCGTAATGGAAATATAGCTGACAGGACTCGAGGGAAGCTGTGAATTAGATTTTGACCAAATTTCGACTATATCATTTTTCGCATGCCACGGCAAATGTAAGAATTACTCAATTACATAGTTTTGAAGCCCCCAATAATCAAGGTAGTTTTGCTCGTACAGAGTCAGAATCACAAACATGGCAAGAAGTCCACGTCCAACAAGAAACAATGTAATTCCAGTTTTCAAGTTAATTATGATCAAACGTATTTCTAAACTTGATAAGCCTGCATTAACTAAACCCAAAGCTTAAAAGCAAAGTATCTACGAAGAAAGGTGTGCGGTAACCCAAAAAAGAAAAAAAAGCACCTTGAAATCACGATACTTTATCACCGAAGCAGCAGAGTGTGGAAACATTGGTACATACCAAACCTTTCATTATTCACATTGTTCCGGCTGGCTTCTGAAACCTCGACAATACAAACCATGAAAAATGCCAGAAAGATGGGCGACAAAAATTGCAAAAGAAAGGACATATTATGCAAGACAAGAACTAAGAATCTCCAGCAAGCAACGATAACTTAAAAATTAACTGCCTCAATATATCAATCGTTTCCGGAACTGCATACACAATAAAGGCAAGAACTTGAAACCTATTCTTTCTCTTGTAACAATAATACAGATATATAGAAAAAGCAGGATCATATGTTATATCACACATGCTGTTCTTGGAAGAAGAGAATGCCAAAGGATGTTAAGTTGCCCAAATGACCAAACAAGCCCAGCGACTTGCAATTATCATTTGTTGAATATGATCAGAGGCTCTGTATCTTCTTCTTCTTCTTCTTCTTCTTGGCTTTCACCATCGCTGATCTCGCAACCGCAAGTTCTGGCCACCTCTCTTTCTTCATCATATGGAACTGGAATTTGAAGAGTAAGAGAGAACAAGAGGAGGAGAGATTTCTGAGTTATAAAGAAGGAGAGCTGATGAGGGCATTATTCCTTTTTCCCCTTTTTGGGGTTGTGGGGGTGGGAGGAAGGGATCTTCCTTAGCATATACCTGGAGCATTATCTCGCTGGCCCATTCTCTTGTCTTTATTTTCCCTTATTCTTTTGGCTTCTTTTTCCATGAATTATTTTGTTAATATATTGTTGAACGTGGATATATAGAGCATATACCTTAACAGCAAAGTTTATTTATTCTTCTACAGTATCAGCTCTAAAACTGCCACAGCTTGGACAGATCAATATTTTCAAGCCATTTTATTTCTTGGAATTTATTTAAGACAGCAAAATAAAAGGAGGAGTATCTAGAGTGTTTTCAAAGACATGGTGAGGACAAACTGAGCAACATAAAATGGATTTTCTCGTCAGAAGAACATTCATTCTCCTCGGTAAATTGGTGGGGTCATTCATATTATCTGTTTTTTATCCCCCGGATGAAGTCGGTATTGTCATAGTTGAATTACTCTTAAGAAATACTCCCTCAATATCAAATTATAAGATACTTTTAGACAAAATCTTACACACTAATAAACCTCATTAAATATACTTAACAACCTTATTTTTCAAAACAAAAATATAAACTTTTCAAAATACCCTTCATTTAATTTATTGAAAAGAACAATGATGAAAATTAGTCATAAAGAGAGAAAAGATAATATCGAAATTGATATATTTAATAAAACCTTAATTTACTCAAAGTGTCTTATATTTTAAGATGTAGAAACTCTTTCAAAAATACTTTATAATTTGGGATGAAGAGAGTAACAAATTATTACTGGTACATTGTATTTAATCAAATTTCTTGACAATCATGCATTTATATACCTCAAAAAGGATTGAAAAACGCATGTGAAGTTTTTCATCTCTTCAATACTCACCTCAAGTCTTGCTCGAAAAGTTGTTTGCATTCGCATATAAACGTCCATCAACATTGATCTTACTGCAACTCTTCATATACAAAACACCACCTATGTAACTCTTGTTTATTTCACTTTGGAGTTCAGTTTTCACTTGTTAAATAGTTGTCATTTAAAATGGGGGATCAATAATAAAACATGAAAAGTTGTTACATGTTTATATATTAGACAACACCTTGAGAATTGTTATTAAATAAAAGGTTGCTATGTGTCAAGAATGTTGTACTGTATCATGAATTACCAGACAAATATTTGCAAAAGCCAGAATTCTTGGATAGCTAGAATGTACAAAACATCATGCATCGAGACCATCGAGCCTAGATGACAGATTTCAAATACTTAACCACGTCTAAATTACTTCTGGTCATACATACATACATACATACATACATACATACATACATACATAAATATGTATGTATGTATATGTATAATCATGCATAAATTGCGAACACACCAACATATATTGATATAGCTATTTACGCCCACTCAAACTTCCGTAGACCTAAAAGGCCGCCAATCAACTTTATTAATACTGTGTGGGCGAAAGAAAACAGAAAAGAAAAACTTTAGCAATGCTCTGTTTTCCTATATTGAAGGTAAGATCCTGATTTGCTAGAACACAATTTTGTTGCTTCTGACGGGGAATTGCGTAAGATACTAAGCATGCTAAAACTGCTTTAATTTGAAATTATAATTCGAAATTCAATAAATCTCCAGCAACAGTCGAATCCCCTTGTTGTCATATCGATTTAATCTGTTGGGATGAGATAATTAGCTCCTATTGTTCCTCTTTCTGTCCTCAAAATGAAATCGAATGGTCAATCACTTGTGCATCATACAGCAGATGCCCACTCTTTCTTAATAATTCAACAGCTAATCATGTAAGCAACCGTATCCCACTAATTCACTAACAACATTATTGAGCAAAAATTAACAATGTAACGACCATTAATCATAATATGTTACGTACATTATTTAAGAACCAAAAAACAGAGTATGAAATATCATGATTTATCACTATTTAGAACATTCCAACATTAATTACTAATTAAAATTCTTTTAATTTTTAAAAGATCTAATTAAAACTGTTCGCTGCTAAGTGTCGCAAATAAAATAAAGGTGCAGAAAAAGGAGCAAGTTGGCAACCAACGCGACGAAGAACTAGTGCTAGTCTAGAGATTGATAGTGGCTGTCAGTGGGAAAATACGTGGCCTTCAATTTTAAATAACTGCCTTTCTCCCCTGATCATCAACCAAATAAAGTCAAAACAAAATTTCTGATATACTACTATTTATTAATTAATCATTTACTTCTGAGTTCCCTATGTACCGAAGAATCGAGCCTTGAGTAATTAGTATGATGTACTACGTAAATATAGAAGCGTTGGAGTATTAAGTACGGGTTGGCTTGGTTTTGTATAAAAAAAAAAAAAATCAAATCAGATTGAGTTGGGTTACAAAGGATATACATTAATAAAAAAAAAAAATATAAACTCAATATCTTAAAATTTTGGATCAAGATTTATGTCATACTTATTTTTATGTTTCTTCTTAAAATCATTAGAGCGGCCACCATACTAGTACTTATGTGAAAAGAAGGACCAAAACAACACATACCATCGATCATATAAAAAGAGGGAGAATATCGACTCATCATTTGGGTTGTTATAAGGAAATTATTGGCAATAATGATATCACACACACAAATATATACACACACATCAACAGCTTTTTAATATTTGAAATAGTAAATAATTTTCTTGCAAATGGGCCCAAATTAATGACATCCTCCGTATAAATTAAAGGGAAAGTTCTTCATCCTCATGTCAACGAACGATCAACACGATCCATCTCAGTGTGGATGGAATATTCTGAACTTGATTGCCACGTGGGGGACTCGTAGCTGTCATTTTTTGTCTTGTGCCCTCTTCCAATTGAGAATCTCCCTAAAAGTAGAACCAATCAATTTACAGTGTTCCAGAAGAAGTTTCCTTAACATGAAAGAAAGACGAACTGGTCTTTTAACTTGACGCTGTCTCTAGTTTTTGACCCTCGTGAATTGGTCACAATGTTGTCGCATTCTTCATGTGCGCGTCCAAAACTAGAATCGGTCTTGTCTTTGGTGCTGTTCCAACCCTTCTGGAGAAATCACATTCGCATAGTGATCGAGGCATCTTTAACCGCATCGCCTAGAGTTCTACAATTAATGTGGCAACTAATAAACTGATTATTTTTTTCATGAGAGCAAGCTTGTTGGATTTTACTGGGGAACAAAGGAAAGGACATTTGTAACAGGAACAGAACACAACTGTGAACCATGTCTTTAACTGAAATATGTCATTTCCGTCAAGCAATGCCTAAAATGAAGCAAAAATTTGAGCTCGGCACTTCCTATCGATCAGGCGCCATATCCATTATTACACCAAAGTTAATAATTTATATCAATATTACATGTGTTCTATTAATCTAAAAATAAAAGGATAAGTCTTCAAATTTAGATAAAAAAGGATGGCTTCTAGATCACGTCTTAAAGAAACAGCCCTTAAACTTAGTTGCTGCTCTCTCCGTTTCTATTAGTAAAAAAATATATATATATATCACATAATTTAAAAAAATTAATTAACTATATTAATTGTATTTGAAAATAAAAAAATTTGGACTATGATATTCTTTATTAATTATATTAATCAAACCTTTATTAATTGTTTATTATGACTGTGAATGATAAAATTATGAGGGATAGTTTATGAAATTTGTAATAGATACTTATTGAAAAATATGATTTTATTTATATAAAAATAAATTAAAAATGATAGTTTTTTATAAAAATAAAAATGAAGAGAGTATTTGCTAAGGAACTTGTTTAACATATAATATGGAATTAATTTCTCACCGTTTAAATATAAATTAGATGGTAAGAATTTCATAGAGAATTAATTTTTTTAGAGTTAATAACTTCAGACAAAATTTATATACTTAATCTTATATATTTAATATATTTTTATTTAATTAAATTAAAACATATAAATTTTAATATATTAATAACATCAATGAAAAGTGTATTATAGATTAAATAATATATATATATATATATATGAATTTAATTGAAAACAAGTATTAAGTATATAAATTTGAATATATAAATTTTTCTTTATAACATTGGTTGTGTGGACGAGTTAGTGTATGTTTGGTTTTCAGTTTGTCAAAAGTTCATTTGGTGAAAATTAATTTAGTGAAAATTAATTGTTATAATGAAATTTGTGTTTAGATATATTTTTTCAAAAGTTAATTTGATATATTAAAAATTGTTTAGTTTGTGATAGTGAAATGTACTTTTGAATGTATAATTACTAAAAAGGACATTGATTTATAATAATTTATAATTTTTATTATACAAATATAATATATTTAAAATATTTAAAAAATATAATAAATATTTTAAATAACATAAATTTTAATCTATAATGCTAATAATTTGATCTTTAGTTATTTTTATTTTTTTAATTTGTAATTTTAAAAGATGTAGTAAAGATTTGTAATTTTTATTATAGATTAATGCTAAAAATTAACATGATTAATTATTCAATTTATAATACTAAAAAAATTGATACCTAATTATTATTATATTTTTAATAAATTAATTATTTTTAAATAAAAGAATAAGAGATTAAACTTAGAGTAGTATAGTCAAATAATATTTTATTTTTTAAATTTAATTTTTAAAAGTTTTAAATAGTTATGTTTTAAAAATTTACTGTCAGCTATTGTTTGAATGTATTTTTAAAATATATTTTTTTATAAAATATTTTACTTAAATAATTTTTAATTTTTTAAAAGTAAAATTTTGTTTTTTAATATAAAACAGAGAAAAAACTAAGGGGACCCTTAATCAATAGGGTGAGGTACGAGGCCAGCTGGCTAAAGGGGTAGCCAACTCATTCAAAGAACGCCAGTTCTCTAACGCCACCTGTTCCCGAATTTTATATTTCTGACCTATCAGAGACACTATTTAACAGCCACGGCTGATCAATTTTTAGGAAATGAACGACTGTTGCCTTTCACGATTTGAGATGCGAGTTGCATAGAGCAAATAGCAATCAGCTATTAACAAATCCTGTGTAATTGTTCAGATCGCAATTTCTCCTCTGTTCTCAAATCTCGGTGGTTCAAAGTCCTAGCATGTGCAGGAAGAGGTAAAATAGGCAGGGAAAGGGCGCATTTTAATGAGTCCCCTGTCGTCGGAGGAGGAGCTTTGAAGTTGAAGATTGTAAACGTTGCTTCAGGTTGTCACTCTCTGTGTTGTGGTCCTAACACAAACAACTATCGATCCTTTCTCTCCCAATCTCGGTGGCTCTTCATTTCCCGAGCTTTGAAGATCCCTCTCTCTCACTTTCATCCACCTCTGCGTTTCCGATCTAGTAATCCTCCCCCCCCCCCGGTCCTCTCATTTTGTTCTTGTTCACGGCGAAGAAATAGTGAACCCATTTATGTGCGTTTCTCGTTTCTGGATTGTAATGCAGAAACCAGAGAGGAATACAATCTTCGTTAGTTTTGCAAGAAAATTAGCTGAGTGATCTAAAGTTGATGGCTGCTCCACCGGCAAGGGCTCGTGCGGATTACGATTACCTCATTAAGCTTCTTTTGATTGGCGACAGTGGTACGTGACTCTTCCTTCTCTCTCCGATTTTGTCTGAAAACATTGTGAGAGCGGTTGATTCATTATCTGAAAACATTAGAGTTGGAGTTTAGCCTGATGCATGCAATCTAAATTAAGATATTATTATCATGATCCATATTGAGTTTGGTTTGTTTTTTATAATCACAACGCAGAAATGGTGCTAGGAGATTGGAATAGCATGTTCATTCATAGTGCCGCAATGCTGTTCCACATACTAAAAAACACAAAAAATCTAACGCTTGATTAGTAATTTTGCAGAATGATTTTTTTGCCAAATCATGATACATGTCATTCTTCATTTCTTTTTCTCGCTCGTTGATTTTAGCCTAAATCTGGTGTATATTTTGCAGGTGTTGGAAAGAGTTGCCTCCTTCTGCGTTTTTCAGATGGTTCTTTCACTACTAGTTTTATCACCACAATAGGGTGAGTTTCCTGCCTTCCATTGACTATAAAAACAGAACTTTTGTCTTCCAAAAGTTTCTTCAACATGACAAGCTATATTCCTAATGCAGCATTGATTTCAAGATTCGAACCATAGAGCTTGATGGCAAACGGATCAAGCTCCAAATTTGGGATACTGCAGGTCAAGAGCGGTTTCGAACAATTACAACTGGTGAGGTTTATGGCGTAGAAACTATTTGTTGCCTGTTGTGTATCCTTATATGCTACTCAAGGAAATTGCCTGGTATGTGTCGTTAATGATCTTCCCGACATTGGATAATGAAGAGAAGAAACGGGGATAAATAAGATTATAGACAGGAAGAAAAAGATAGAGAATATAGGATAAAGAGATACCCTCCACATGAGGTTCCTGTAGACTATATTATTGATGGACCATGAGATACGCTTCAAGATACCTCACTCCTGGATGATGCGGATTTTCCTTGGTGTTCCGTTAGAGCTCTTACTTTTTCACTTCTGTTTTTGGCTGCTTATAGGTGGTTTTGTGTTATAATCAACATTATTTCCCCCTATTTTTCAGCTTACTATCGCGGGGCTATGGGCATATTGCTAGTCTACGATGTTACTGACGAATCATCATTTAGCAGTAAAGCTTCTCTGTCTTCAGTCTGATATTTGGATGTTGCAACTTTCTGTGTGAAGGCTTTTTCATCTGTAGTACCCACTCAGCATTTGCTTTTTACAGATATCAGGAATTGGATTCGCAACATTGAACAACATGCTTCAGATAACGTTAACAAAATATTGGTTGGGAACAAAGCTGACATGGACGAAAGCAAAAGGGTATACACACTCTCCTAGTATAATTATGAACTTCTTAGGCTTTCCCGACTTCCCCCACCTTTCTCATGCACGTTGTCTGCATTTTTTGTAATTTACATACCTTTTGGTTTTTTTCAGGTTGTGCCAATGTCCAAAGGCCAAGCACTGGCTGATGAGTATGGGATTCAGTTCTTTGAAACAGTAAGTGATGTATACTCCCTTCGGTCTTATAAGTTACTATCTTTTAAAATGAACTGATAACCTTTTCTATTAGTCACTTTACCTGGAAAGATGAATTATTAATTACTTTCTTCTAATTTTATCATTTCGCAATTTTTTATGAGAAAGGTAAAACTATTGCAATTGAGAGAGCGAGAATATTTTTAAAGATAATACATTTAATAGGGATCAATTGAAAATTTTATTTCTCTTTCAAACAATATTGATGATTTAATTACCGTTTTTTGATTTCAATGAGATGATTAGAAATGATTTGTATATATATAATTGAAGGAATTAGTTGACAATGTCCTAACTTCTAGAAGTTCTTTACTTATGTGCTGAAGGATATATATATATATATATATATGTATTTTTTTTTTTTTGTGGTCGTCATCATCTTGCAGAGCGCAAAGACAAACCTAAATGTGGAAGAAGTTTTCTTCTCCATAGCAAGAGAAATAAAGCAAAGGGTAGCTGATACCGACTCTAGATCAGAGGTATGTGTTCATCCTCTTTCTTTGAAGTTTCATTTAGTTATTCCTCCTGCTCTCTAAGTATGAATGTTTCGTTAAAATTTTGTTGCAGCCAACTACAATTAGGATCAATCAAGATCAGGCGGCAGGGTCTGGGCAAGCTGCACAAAAATCAGCTTGTTGTGGTTGAATGTTCCATGAGTTCTAAAATGGGGTCAACGCCTTGCCCATGAACCAGGAGGAATGATGGAAATACTACTTGCCTGATGACTTGTGGTTTATATTTTAACGTTGTTATTCTTTCCAGCATTTACTTGTGAAAGAAAAATCAGATGTTAATCCAAAGCTACACGCCATTTTTTATTTTACGTGAATGCATATCCATCCACCTTTATGTAAACATGGGCAAAGCAATTGGGTCCAGTCTTTTAATTACAAAGAGGCAAGCTGAAACAGCTTGAAAGTAAGGATTAAACCCACATCTCCCACAAATGGGGCTATTTGTGAATTTCAATGTATGTTTAGGGTGGCGTGCTTTTAGCGAAAGAGACAAGCATGTTACCGAGTTACCTTGCGTTTATCGTTGAAAAAAATGCTGGAAACCACAACTTTATGGTGACGATTTACAACTTTAATGTAATAAATTGCAATACTTAAAAATACTATTCGATTAATGTTTTAAAATAAAAGTTGCGAAATATAATTGATATATTAAAATTCTTTTCATTTTTTCTTTGACTGAAATGCATAAAACCTCCATGAATTTTAAGATAGTTATAAATTAACCCCTATAACCTTTCATTTTATTTTTCAAAAACCCCTACCATTAATTAATTGTTATTTTATTAATATAGTTATTACTTATTACCATGTCACATTAATACAATATATATGGCACATGACATAAAGAATATTTTATTATTTTTAACATAATTTAAGGAGGTGTAAAATTTTAATCTTTATTTTTAACATGCATGAAGATTCTCTCAATTTTTTTTAGTTAGTGATATTGTTCTCATTATTCAAAGGTAATACAATTTAAGAAAAAAATTATACTCCTTTCAGTCCTATTTATAGGGGTAGAGAAAAAAAATTTTTAATCCTATTTATAAGTCACCTCATTAAATTTTTATTATAAATTTTTTCATTTTACTACCATTAAATGTTAGAGAAAAAATATATTGTTAAAATATGTATATTTAATAATGGTAAATTGAGAAATTATTAAATTTTTAGACAAAGTTAATGAGTTTAAGATTTTTTTTATTATAGTAAAACATGTTAGAAATGTCTTATAAATAAGATTAGAGAAGTACTTATGTTATTTTTTAAAAAATTAAATAGCCTTTTATATTAAACAAATGAAAAGAAAAATATGTAAAAACCATCATTGATAAAAGTCATAAATTTCATTACCTATTTCATTTATTTTCTTTTAACTCTTATTTGTTTGTAGCTGTTATTTTCTCATTTGAATAAAGTTTCAGTACTTATTCAAACTAAAAATATATTTTGCTTCAGAATAAAATATTTTCTTGCTATTGGTGATTTGTATTGATTTTGTTAAAAACAATTTGCAAAATATCATAGTTTTCTTCTATTAAAGCATAAATTTTTATTTATATGCCTCTTATTAATGACAGCTTTTAGTTATTTTTTTCATTTGTTTAATATATAAGGCTAATAAAAAATAATAAAATCATAATTTTTCTCTTAAATTTTATTACTTGTAAACAATGAAAATAATATCACTGGACTAAAAAATGAGAGCATCGTCATGCGTGTTAAAAATAAAATTATAATTTTATCCCTTCTTAAATTGTGTTAAAAATAATAAAAATAGTTTTTCATGTCATGTGTCATATAAATTGCATTAATATGACATAACAATAATTAATTAATAAAATAATAGTCAATTAATTGTAGGGGATTTTGAAAAATGAAATGAAAGGTTAAGAAGATTAATTTTAAATATTAAATAATGAGGAAGGTCATGCAATTGCCTCAAGATTCAAGAGACATTTTATGCATTTTAACTTTATATATCCTTAACTTATTTTAATAATTAGTATTGCTTTGGACTTTCAAAACCAATGAAAGAAAAAAAAAGAATGGAAAATAATAAGTCATATTTCCTTAAAAATTTGGAATGACAAATAAATGTAAAGAAAAAAATTCATAAAATGAACGTCAAAATGAAACGGAGAAAGTAATTAAGCATGTTACTCCCGGCAAGGTGCTAGCATTTTCCATGACCAATTAATTTTTTTGGGCTCGAAACAGTTAATTAAAGTATCGAAAAACCACTCATTTGTGCCCGTTGTTTCGCACTCTACAAATAAAAAAGCAAAGGGCGGTTTCATGAATATTCCACGTTATCCTTGAAACTCAAGGCCACAAGATTTATAAATTTTAAAATTAAGATATATGAATTTATGTAGAGTTTTTTTTATTAGTATTTTTTGTTATTTAATTATTTTTCATAAAATACAAAATCTTCTCCTCTTTTAAAAGGTCCAACTTTCCTGATCTCAATTTCAAAATTTTAAATACAAAGATGTATGCCAGGATTTGAATCCATTATCCATCTATATATGCGGAAATCTATATAGATATTCGACCGATTAACGCGTCACATCACACGTAACCGTTGCTTTATTCTCACATGTAAATGAGCCACGCATGGCAGAGAAGGCCGAAGCTAAGGTCCGCCCCTACAGACGAGAATCATACCCCTCCCGACAAATTTTGCCGCGATGTACATCCCCACTTCCCTTCCCAGAGAGCCGAACTTCTGAGAGAACGCCTTGAAACCCTTCGACAACCAAAGCTCATCTACTCAACTTCGGAAGCAACCAAAGCCATCCCCATTCCCCCTCTCGCCAGCAAAAATAGTTGGGGGAATTTTACGTTTCATTTTCAGATATGCCTCCAACGAAGCAAAAATTTTCCATGACCCTTCTCCAAACCTATTTTTTTAATATATTTTCCTCTTATCACTTAATTATTGGATAAAAAAAAATTTTGCCATAAAATCTACTTATATTCTTCCTTTTATATATATATATATATATTGAAGGAAAGAGAATAAATCAAATTGAAGAAGAGGTAGGAAATATTTGAAATATATGATCACCTATCTCATTAATTTGTACAAAATATAGCTAAAGGCATCTCGCCATCAAAACTACACAATTCCAGGAGGCCAGAAATAAGATAATGTTAGAGATTCATGTCTTACTATCCATAACTGTAACTTCTAACCTCGATAACTTTGCCAGAGGCTAGTGGCTTACATATTTAGTACTTCCTTTCCGTAAATGCGCTGAAGCTCACGGGTTGCTGCTTGAAATGATTCTACAAGGAGTTGGCAGGAGTAAGAGAATTGAATCATTGACGTAGCGGGCAAAAAAACACTTTAATGCACATATTCATTGTGTGTAAAGAAGAAACAAGGAAAGAATGTACTACCTTTCCAACTTTGAAATGCTTTCTGATTAATTTGTGAACCAAAAACTGTTTGAATTGTATCAACCAACAAACTTTCAGGGGTACTCTTCAATTCCTGAACTATCTGATAAATGGTCTTCCCGTTCTCAAAGTAAATGTGCTTGTTTGGGTGTTTTGTTTTGCAACCAGCATGTGTCTCAAACTCATGAGCATTTAGAACCTGAAAATATGAAAAACCACCTATTGAGTCCTGTGAATTATCAATACTGCAATGATTAAACTTTTTCGTCAGGTTTTTAAATCAGTAGATGGCTAACCTTGGTATAATCACATGACTGACAACCACAAAGATAGCCAAAACCTTTAATAACTCCACGGAGTTCCTTCATATATGACAGAATGTAACCACAACTTATCATACAGGACTTCATAGTGAAACAAATAGACGAGAAAGATCTGAATTTACCTCCCGTGCCACTGAGATGTACTTTACAGGAACTCCATCTAGCATACCAGTAGAAATCAGGTTTCTAACGTTAGAAGGGAAACTATTTGAAGCTTCTTTCCTTGTTACTTTGTACTCTGGTCTATTTTTGGACAGAAACTCGGGCTTAAGTTTAGCCACCTGAGAATAATTTACAACTGCATTTGAATTTGAAACATCCATCTCTGTTTTGTCAGCTGCTATTGATACTTCAACTGAAGATTGATTATATAATGGATTATAGTCTCCAGCTGGCCTATTCACAGGGATGACATCCTCTTCATCTTGGAACCCACGAAAAGAAATTACATTTGAGTCATCTTTATTAGAGGAATCACTAATAGATATGGCATTCTCCTCTACTCTGCAAGGAGGGCAATCTAATGATCTAACACGTGCTTCCTCTCTATTGCAAGTGAGTCCCATTAATGTGACACTACCCTCCATATCAAAGGCTTGCCCCATTGACACAGATCTTGCCTCAGGTTCTCTGTTATAAGCCTGATGAAGATTGCCGACATTCTGTCCGCTATAATTAAGCCCCTCTGAAGCCTGTGCGTTATCACGATCTTTAACACCATCAACTTTCACTTTTTTAATTCCACTGAAACCTAGACATGTACCAGAATCTTGAACAGAGTGAGATATAGACAAGTCAAAGGAGGCATCTTCCCCATAAATCATTTTTGTTCGTGCATTGAAATCATCAGCCACAACAAAAGTTTTCTTTTCACTGAAATTGACAGACCTAGTTTCAGATCCAAAAGATCGGCCAATAAATTGGATTGGAACGGGATGAAAAGAAGAATTGCTCTCCCAAGATGTAAAGGCATTTGACAATCCTTTTCCATTAGTGTCTTCCGTAGATTGTTTCTTGCTTGGTAAAGAATCTATTTCAGCAGAATGAACAAACCAGTGACGAGATCGCTTTGGTTCAATTTTGGAAGGATGATCAAATGCTTCCTTTTCGTCACCCTTTACCATCCAAAATCCCTTGTTTTGGAGAGACTGCAGCAAATAAAACTCAAATTTGCTTCACGTTAGAAGGGGCGCAAGACTTACTGGCACATATAAGAAGTATAAAACCTAAATCTATGCTTCTAAACAAACAAAGGTTCAATTTAATGTGCCTGATGGAACTTCACCACTGCACAAGCCATAGCATTTCTAAATCTATGCTTCTAAACAAACAAAGGTTCAATTTAATGTGCCTGATTTTCAATTTCGAACTATTAGTGTTATATTAGAGTTGTGTTAATGCTCCTGTAAATATATATGCTGTATATTATCTAGTATTTAAGTGCACTTCACAGCACTCCAGAAACTGCCTTCCAGGAAAAATAAAAATAAAAAGCATTAGAAGCTAATTGCCTCACAGCCCCGTGTCAGAGACGGTGTTAATATCAGATTATGTTCTGTATCGATTTTTAGATTTCATAGCCCATCCCATACTCCCTCGAAAGAAGAATAATGATCTTTGATTCAAAAGTCTCAAAGAAACATACAGCAGAAACACTACGTAACGTTTGTAAATTACAATCCAATGTGCAGTTATGTGCAAGCTCCTTATAGGAGAAGACTGTCATGAAATACAGAGGGGAAAAAAAACGTAGAGGAAAACAAAAATAGGAACAGAAGCAGAACTGGGTAAATTACCATTTAGTTATATTTTAGCAGGCGAAAAAGTATTCCGCGTCCAGTGTGACCTTCTGGTCGACTCTCGGCGATACTTCTCTCAGTTCCCAAAGTAGTGTACACGGACTCTGAAAATCTCCAAATAACCATATTGTTCAAAGTCAATGACGAAAAAAAGAATAGCAAGCAAGAGGACGAAATTGATCAAATTATAAAAACTAGGACTAAATAATTCTTCCATTTGAACGGAATACTACGGCATCAACTAGCTTAGAAATCTAAATTTACCAAACAAAACTTCTCAAATGGGTGTAAAATCGTCGAAAACAAATATATTCAATCTCAGTAATTGCGAGCAATCAACTACGACCAGCACTGGAAGCTCAAAATGAAAATTCCAAGATCGCTTCCCTCGGCGGCGCCCGAAATATGATCGGGGGTTTTCTGACGCCAGTTAACGATGAAGTTCCCGCGAATCAGCAGCAGCGATGAACGGAGACAGCTTCCACAAATAAATGGACGGCAGAATTTTGATGCGGCAACAGGAGGGAGGAGCACTTGATCTTTCCTCGGCTATGGGATGCAGAGATCGAATGAGCCTGAATTAAGTGCGAGTCACGGCTCCGCTTGCTGAGGACGTACACGTGGGTGTTAGTAGATAAATCTGGACCCTTGACATATATATGGCTATGGGGCCTTTGGGTTAACTTTGTTATATTGCTCGCGACGGTCTATCAAACACCCGATGCATGGAGAGACAGCGCGCTTATGTGGATTGCACCGATTAGAAGTCGAAAAAAACTGTTTTTTTTTTTTACATGAATTTTCTTTCCATAATTAAAAAAATCAAATTCCCTGGACAAAAAAAATTAAAATATTTTTAAAAAAACTGTTTTATATTTTTAAAAATACAAAATATTTAAAAAGCATTTTTTATTTATTTATTTTTAAAACTGTTTTAATTTTGTTTTATAAAAAATATTCAAAAGTTATTTTCATTTCTTTTTATTTTTAAAATACATTATATTTAATTATAAAAAATATATTTAAATTGACTAATCATTATACACTATTGTCATTATTCTCTTGCAGCTACTACTATCAGCTTATTTTTTAATACTTAAATTATTTTTAAATTAATATAATCAAATAAATTTTTTTTATTTTCTAAAAACAATTCCAGAAATTATATTAGCATCCGATGCAACTATTTTTGAATTTCATTATAAATCAAACCTGTCTTGAAAATTTAATTTTTTTAAAAAATTAAATCAAAATTAAATTTTAAATTATATTTTATATTTAAACTTTTTAAAATTAAAAATGTATTTTTAAAAATTAATATTGTTAAATTTTATGATATTATGTTAACATATTTTTTTATTCAAGGTGTTAAGGAATTAGGTATCAAATTTTTATTTTGATTTGGAGAGATAATGGTAGACTTTTCTATATATACAATGATTGAATTTACCTCCAACTAATTGCTCTGATGAAAGTTTTTATCATTTATACATATAAGGGTATATTATAAAATAAGTCGTGTCAAGATAAAATGTATTATTGGTATTTTAAATATGTAATAAATAACAAGATTTTAAAGTAAAACAAATGTTTATATAATGGAAAAGAAAGGAACTCTAAAACTATGCACACAAATATATATATATATATATATATATTAAATTTTAATCTGTATGGGTCTAATACATATAGACTAAAATAAATTATTATATACATTTGAGTATAACTGAGTGACAAACTCTAACTTAAAAAATTGTTTATAATTTTTCAAATAATTTTTTTATTCATGTCTTTTAATAACTAAAAATAAAAACTTTTAATGTCGTAATATGAATACAAATAGTTAATTGCAGTCACTGAAAAAATACAAAATATATAATTATTTTTAATTTAAATTTTTTTAAAAATAAAATATAGCATCCTCTCTTCTGGTCTCTTGTGGGTGTTAAAATCTAGTTATATATATATAGATATATATCCCAAGTTTTTAGGACTTATTTGTTTCTATTTTTTTAATTTAAAAAATTTTAAAACTATATTGAAGATGTGTTTTTATTCAGTTGTTTTAAAAATTATTCTCATTTTTTTAAATAAAAACAAATTAAAATTATTTTTATTTTTATTTACCTTATTTAAAAAGGGTTAATGAGCAAAATCGACCCTAAATTCTTAAAATGTGTAAAATAAATTTAAATTTTTAAATTTGTAATATATCACACCCTACCGTTATCTTTTTTTAATGTCATTATTGTTCACCGTGGCCTCAAGTTAAATGCTAATGTGTCATTGTTAATTAACATAATAGATCTTAAACTATTACACGAATGGCATTTTAAACCCTAAACTTTAAAATTTTGAACAAATTATCCCATCATTTATATATAGAACATTAACTGTTACCTAGACTAAATTAGCTTCAATGTTGTTCGCTGAGGTGATTGCATTGTTGGCCATAGCGATCGACTCATAATTTATGAAAATATATTTTTTACACTTTTTTATGTAATATTCTAAACGATTGGTATCTCATACTTTCTTAAACTCTATAACTTTTATTTAGTTTTATTTTAAATAATTTTTATTTATTTAATGGTAAAAACTTGGGATCCCATTAAAAAAGGTTTAAATATGAAAAAATTTTAATTAACTGATTAATTTAAATTTTAAATTCGTTGATGAGATCGTTGGTTTTTGCATTTATCGTGTATAAAATTATATGATATTTAAACTTCTTTTTCAATGAAGTCTCAAACTTTCACTATTAAATACATAATAAATATATTCAAAATAAAACCAAATCAAAGTTATGGAGTATAAAAAATATGAGATATCAATTGTCTTGAAAACACTATAAAAAATGGCAAAAAATATCATTTTACAAAATTATTGGTCAATTGCCATGACCAATAATGTATTCACTGTAGTGAATCACACTAAAGCTAATTTAATCTACATAATAGTTAATATTTTACACATAAATGGTGGGCTGATTTGCTTAAAATTTTAAAACTTAGTATCCAGGATGCTACTTGCTTAATAGTTTAGGGTTTATGACGCTAATTATAATGACACGTTAGTATTTAATTAAGGCCCACAATAAACAGTAATGACATTAAAAAAAAAGATAAAAGTAAAGTTTAATTTGCTATAAATTTAAAAATTTAAAATTTATTTTACACATTTTAAGAGATCATAGTCTATTTTACTCATTAATCATTTTAAAAATGCACTGTATTTGATTATTATAAATTATAATTAACTTTTCCAATAATATTACAAGCCACTGTTAATAGCCGCTAGTAATAGTCATTATCACTTTTTTAATTGTAAAATATTTTGTAAATTGACAAAATGAAATATATTTTTATTTCACTTTAATTTAAAAAATAATTCTTTAAAATTGATTTATAAGATAATTTTTAGAAACAAAGCTAAGCAAGTTATTAATGTTCAACTTTTCATGCAAAATCTTATTTAAGGGTGTTTATAAGTTTGATTTAATTTGATTTTTTAAACAAAATCAAATCAACGCAAACTAATTAATTTGTTATAGTTTGGAACCTATTTAATTTTTTAATCTAATCAATTTGGTTCCGTTTTTTAGTAATTTGATTTAGTTTGACTATAGTTTAAATCAAGTTTGAACTTTATTTTTAAAGAATAATTTTTAACTGTTAACTATCAGCTACAATGAGAAAATCTCTTGATCACAAAAGGATATTTCTTAATAGTTAATTGAAATATTTAACTAGTAAAAATTAATATATTTCTCTTAAAACACTTGATTATAAAATATAAAAATTATCACAAACAATTGTAGTAACATTTAGCTAGATGTAACATATTTTTATTAATGATTTGTAAATAATTAAACTTGAAAAAGGGGGGAAAAAAATAAGGCAAATTTATTTAAACATATATAATAAATATAATAAAGCCTAGCTCGGTTTGATTCAATTTTACAAAAGTAAAAACCTGAACGAGCCAAATCAATTGGTTTTATAAAAAAAAAATAAACCAAACTTCATTTACAATCAATTTTGTTAGCTTAGTTTGGTTTAATTTAGCATAATAGGTTTAGATTGATTTTGAACATCCTTAATCTTATTTATTAATCAATTTCAATGTGTTTTTATCAAAATAAAAAAAATTTAAAATTTTATTAATTCTATCTATAAATTCAATAAGTTCTCAATTTTTTTATATTAAAGACCAAGAATAATGCATTCTCCACCAACATTTAATGGATGATAAATTAATGATGGGAAATAAAAAAATTTGTAAAAAACTTTTAATGATGTCACTTATAAATAAGATACAATTATTCTCTTTATATTTTATAAATAAAACCAAAAAGAATATATATATACTTGGATGGGTTTAGGAGCGCTTGCCCCTGTTGTAGTTTAAAAAACATTTTTTTTTTTATAAAAGATGCTAAAAACTAATTTTTGCCTCTTCTTCTTCTTGTTTTTGTTTTTTGTTTTTTGATAAAAAGGGAAACAAAACGCAAAACAAATACACAAAACCAAAGCAAAACTAAGGAGGTCTCAGTAACACTGGATAAGCACTGGCATCAGGTGCCATGGGATAAAAGCCATGCCTCTTCACTCTTGTGTAATTTTGCATTTTAACCTTTTCTACACCTAATAGTGGAGTCAAGATCCTAAATCAGGGATGCAGGATAATACAGTTTAAAAATAAATAATTAAAAATAATATTTTAATTTTTTAAAAATTAATTACATTAGGCAAAAAATATATTAACATAAGTTAAATTATATATATTTTTATTTGGAAAAAATATATTAAGATTTTTTACCAAAAATATGCTGAGAAAGTTGATATGAAGTTTAAAATTTAGACCCCCAAATATTTTTATTGATTCTATAAAATTCAAAAAGCTAAAAATATAAGGTGCAAGATTATAAATTTCTTATAACTACATGTACAATTTTCCCCATGTAAGGGGGTGCATTTGCTCCTCTTTACATGCACGTGTTTCTGCCACTGTGACTACACCCATCTCGATACATGATTTGAATATAATTTAGATTTTAATTCAACTTTTTTTTTTTTTAAAATTGTTTTTTAAAATAAAAAAACAAAAAAATTATTTTTTGAAAAACAAAAAAATAAAATATTGTCATAGAGAATGGAGAGACGGAAGCATTTTTTGGTGATCTAAAATTATTATTCTAAAGAAGTAAGGCTTAATGAAAAAAACACATATCATCATTATTCTCAATCATTATTCTAAAGAACAAGGCTTAATGAAAAAAACACATATCATCGTCATCGTCATCATCATCGTCATCATCATCATTCTCAAAACATGTTTTACAACATTTCAAATCTCAAAATAATAAAATAAAAATATTTCAAATAGGTTCAAAGTTTCTTACATGAGAAACAATCATAACAATATAAGTGACAAGTTCTCTTTGCTTACATTGATTTAATATGAAGAGATAATGTTTCAAATAAAATTACCTTCTATATGAAAATATTTGTGAGTAATTGAAAAAATTCTAGACTGTGTACTACATTTGAATTATAATATAAGATATTTTTTTAAAAATTCTATTTAATTTAAAATGCAGGCATCAAGTAATTTTTATAATTATTTTTAATTACACCCCTACTTTATTTATTACTCTTTTTTTAAATAATATATTAAAATTTCAGTTATCATTATTTATATATATATATATATATATAAAAGATATCGAACAAGGAATAATTGAAAAAGATGTAATTTTTTTAAAGTTTAAAATTTCACCTAACTTTTTTATATCTGTAAAGTACTATCTCGTTTTCAAATTACAAGATTTCTTTAGACTGTAAACATATCCGGGAGGCAAGGGGCGCCCCCACCCATTTGATTGGTCCTTAGAAAATTTTTAGAATTTTTTTTTATTTTACCTGTAAAAATCAATGTTAGGCGCCCACATTTTAGTAGTTTTTTAGCTTTTTTATGTTCATTCTTGCTTTGGAGGTATTTTATTATCTCAAGATATAAAATAATTTAATAAAAATAAGATTTCATTGAAATGATAACAGTACAAAGGAATCCAAACAAAATCAAATAAACATAAACTGATCAAAATTGATTATAAATGATGTTTGGTTTATTTTATTTTTTTTAGTAAAATTAATTGGTTCGGTTTGGTTCAAATTCTTGCTTATGGAAACTTCAACCAAACCAACCAAAATTTATTATACTTATTTATATATATATATATATTTTATAAAATTTATCAAGCTTTTTTTCCCTTTTCTAAGTTATTTATTTGCAAATCATTACTAAGAGTAAGTTATAATTAGCTAAATAGTATTTATAATTAATTAAGTGAATTTTTTATTTTATAATCTAGTGTTTTAAAGATAACACATTAATTTTTAATAGTTAAATATGTTAATTATTTGTTTAAAAAAATATTCTTTTATGCTCAATAGATTTTTTTCATTGCAAATAATAATTAATAGTTAAAAATTATTAGTGAACATGAATATATATTGATGATTATGAAAATTATCTCATTAAAAAAAGTTCAAACTTAATCTAAATTGAAATCAAATTGAATCAAACTGCTCAAAAAATTAAACCAAACTAATTAAAAGAAAATTGAATAGATTTTAGATTATAGTGAACTGATTGATTTGATTAAGTCTCACTTTTTTTCCTTTCAAAACCAAACTAAATCCTGCAAACACCTTTTTTTTTTTCTTCTCAAAACCAACCTAAATCCTGCAAACACCTTTTAAATATTGGCAAATGCCTGGAAGGTGCTCGTCTGATGCATTTGGAATCAATGCTTATAAAAACAACCTGGTGGACTTAAGTGGCACAAAACAGAACACAAATTTTATACTTAATATTAATATTAATATTAATTTGGAATCAATGTTTTTAAGCGGCGCGAAACACAGCAGAAATTTTATATTTAATATTAATATTAATAACATTTTCTTTACCCTAGTTTATAAAATATTTTTACTGGAGATTTAACTTCTTAAAATATAACATACATTAATAAAAAAAACCTTTTATTGGACAATTTTTTTCAATAGCACCCTTTTTATATATTTCTATCTTTAGAATTTTTATGGAGTATTAAATAAATAATATTTTTTAAAAATTTATACTTTATTTTGAAAAAATAGGACTTTAAAACATGCTCCATCTAATCTTTATTATAAAAACTTTAATCGTTTTACGTATTTTAAAAAAATTTAATTTTTTCTTGATGTCATAACAAATTGAGATATAATTTCATTTTTACCTTTAGTTTTAAATAATAATATAATTACATTAAATGTCTTCTCATTAATTAAAAAATAAAATTGAAAAAATTATCTAATTATTGCAATGTGTCTTATATTTTAAATAAAAAATTAATTTCAAAATGTGTTTCATAAATAAGATCGGAGGGAGTATTTGATAAGTTTTATTAACTTAAATGACCTTATTTAAAAACATTTTATAAATTGTGATCACGTAGTATAAGTATCTATCTATATCTATATAAATTTGGGATGTCTGGTGAATAATGAATGAACAGTAATTAAACAATAATTTATCAAAAATGCCCCTAGTTTTTGCCCTTTTTTTATCTTATACAATTGTAACACTGTCAGATTGTACTGTAAATCTACAATACCATCCAACCTTTTCTTGTTTAGAAAAAAAAATTTGTTACCATCGGACAGTACTATAGACCTACAGTATCATATTTTTTAAAAAAAATTGTTATGAATCTATCATTTTCTTTCTTTGTTTTTTTCTTTTTCAGATGGGTATCAAACTTGAAAATGAGAAAAATATTTTGTCTATTTTTCTCTTAATTAATGATACCTTTCTTGTATTTTTTGAAACCTGTGTGAATATTTTTTAATATAGATAGTTATAAAATACAAGCCTTTTTTTATTTTAAGATTTTATTTTGATTCATTTATTCATTAGTTGACCATTAAGCCACGAATATTGGGCTAAAATATCTCTATTTAAATATAAATATTGTCCAAAAATTATTTAAATTACCAAAAAATTATCTTTTTTATTATTTAAATGCATTTATTTTGTAACTTTTTTAAAAATTAAATATATAAATTGGTCAAAAATGATATTCAAAGACACAATGTATGGGTTCAATAAAGAGAAAGATAAAATAAAATAAAATAAAATAAAATAATTTTTAATAATTGGAGATAGTTAAATCAGTCTAAATAAACCTGAGAGCTAAAGGTGTTAAAAGTCCGGCTTGACTATAATTTTTTGTATGTTTAAATATTTTAAACTCGATATAAATTGAGTCTTTAAGGTTAGTGAAAGAAGTGTAATATTTTAATAAAATTAATTTTTTAAAAATTAAAGTAGTGTGGTTTAAAAAGTTGTGTAGGACCTACCATTAAAAAATATGAGTGGGATCTATGTTTATAAATTTTAAAAATTTAAATAAGGTGTAAAAAATAATAAAATTTTTATATTTTGAGAGATCGCATATGATTTTATATTAAAAATTGATGGTGAATATAAGATTTTTAGTAAAGTAATATGTGTTACATATACAAAGAATTTTTTATGTACTCCCTCAATTAAAATACATAAGGTATTTTTAGTCTTTTATAGTATAATTATTTTTTTTTTTTCAAAAGCACTTTGATTGAATAAATCACTTTACATTTATTTTAGGGTGAAACACCCTATTTAAATATAAAAAATAAAATTAATTTAAAGACAAGTAATCATTTTTTTGGGGTGAAATTTAGTCAAGAATATCTTACATTTTTAAAAGAATGAAGTATTTATTATAACACATGATAACAAAGCACGATAGTTTGTATGAGCAAATATAAAACAAGATTTTGTTTATATTCTTCAAATACACAAGGAATAAAAATCTATTATGATATTATTTATATGTAAAAGTTAATTATGATTTAAACACCTATAAAAAGTATTGATGTAATCATGTGTTTTAAGTATGAGCAACAAAAATTATGGGCTACAAATTAATTATATAATATTAATAAATTTATCTTTAATTGCACACCTAATCTTTAATTATTGTATTACTTGCATATACTTATTTATAATATTATTTTAGTAAATGTACTCCATTCGTTAAAAATATAAGACATTTTTTAGGAGTTATTTTTTAAGAGTGGGATGTTAAAAAAATATAAAATATTTTTAGTATTTAAAGGTATAATTATCTACTTTTTTCCCTTAAAAAATGCCCACAATGAATAAATTATTTTATATTTATTTTAATGTAAAACACCCAATTAAATAGTAAATATAGAAAGATGATGTTATTTTAAAAATAAGTAACTGCTTTATTGGGTGAAATTCAATTAAAAATATTTTATATTTTTCAAAAGATGGAGTATGTATTTAATTATTTATAAAATACTAAATAAATTAGTTTTTATGACTAATAAATTAAAATATAAATATAAGTTTAAAATAATATATTAAGAATATTAATTGTCAGCTAATAATTAGATGGGTGAAAATGAAAACTTAAAAGTAAAAGGTAAATTTGTATTTTATAAATCTTAAATATTGATTTTAAAATGAATTTCTATAAATTTTAAAATTAAAAATATTTATAATAAAAATAAAATAATAGAAAAATAATAAATGATCGCACTTCAAAAGATTAAAAATATTTTATATTTTTTAATATTTAACTTCTTAAAAAATACCTTACATTTTTTAATGGAGGAGAGTATATTTTTATTTTAAGAGTATTAAAATAATTTTTTAATATTTATATTTATTTTTATTCTCAAAATCTAGTTAATGTTAAATGTTAACGTTAATGCAACTACAAATGGTCCCAGCCGTTGATGTTAGTGTTAATCATGGTTCACGTTCCGCTTCGAACACCGAATCATTTACTATAAAAATACTAATAATCATCAATCAATCAATTAACAGTACTCTGCTGTCGGGGAAAAAAAAAACACTGCTCTGACTTAGTGCCGGGAATACATTTTTTATTCGATTGACACGTTAATGTGGATAATGGGCCATGCATTCCAGTGGGCCATGGACTATAAGCAATTAAATTAAATTATTAATTATTAAATTAAATATATTAAAATACTGACACTGATTAGTAGGGTGGGATGGGAGGTGGAGCGAAATCCCACTCGCCACAGCATCCCCCACCCATGAGCGGCCGATCGTTGTCGTTAGCGGCGATTCCACTTCAGGTTCGAAGGCATGAACCTGACGATGAAGAAGAAGGAGAGCTCAGTGAAATTCAGACCCCACGGAACTTGCAGAAGAGCGGTGCCCCCTTCAGGCTTCCCGATGATTGGATCGTTGAGGAAAGGCCCCGTTCCTCCTGCACCAGCACTCGCCGCCATGTCGACAGGGTGAACGGACCCCTTCTCTATCTTCATTTCATATTTTCATTTATCTTTCGCTTTTCACTTCAAATGTACCTTCAATTATGTGTAAATAGCTTTGCCTCCATGCATGCGTGCATAAACTCATGGACTATCGTCCTCCACGGTCTCTCTTTCCGCGGGTGCATTGAAAGGTTCAAGTTGTGAAACGTGTTGATTCTCTTTCCCGTGGGTTTCATTCCTTGTTGAAACCTACGAATCGGAAGAACAAGTCCCGTACAGAGTTCAGAGTAATGATATTTTATGCATACATGTTTATACGATATTAGCAAATATCAGAAACTATACTCGGTATCAGTGCGGTGATTGCTGGGACTCCGCTTTGGACGCTCTTTAACCAGGGTCATAATATATTGAAATTCTTTCATTTTTGCATTCAATTGATGATCTTGTCCTATCGCGCAGTATTACTATGAGCCTGGCACTGGGAGGAAGTTTCGTTCGCTGGTATCTGTACAGAAACATCTAATGGAAGGGACAAGAGAAACTAAGAGAGTGAAATCTGAAAATAAAAATACAGTGAGTAGCTGACTTTTCCTGGTTAGTTTACTGACAGAAAATGCAGAAAGGAAGCTCTAAGTAATTTCATGTTGTATTAATTAAAAGCGTTCTCTTATCAATGACATATAGAATCTAGCTAAATTTTATACAAGTAGGGAACAACAATGAACAGTCGGAGTCTTACCAAAATTAAGAATTTCTCCACTCACATAGCTAATATTGCTGCAGATGCAGGCTGAAACTCAAACCAGGGGAAGTGCCCCGTCCTTTGGATTACCAGATAGTTGGATAGTTGAGGAGAAGCGACGTAAATATGTTGGAGTCAAAGATAGGGTATACTTCTGTTTTGCCTAATCCTTTTTAATATGGGGTATTTTGTACTTTATAGCTGTTCTTTAAGCCTTCCCACTTTTATGAACTGGGCTTTATGGTCATATCTGTTCAGCTATTGCCGACGTAATTTGTTACAGAAATCACATTAGTTCTTGGTTAGATGGGGAACTGCAAGACTATTTTTGGTTTGGCATTTGGAACATGAAAAAACTGGCTCTTTAGAAGACGGATAGAATAATGTACTGACGTTTTGCATTTTGTGTCCTTTAATCTAACTGTGTTTTGTTGTAATCAACTCATTGTATTAGTTATGATCATGGAATATCTTCGCTCTTGTTTATATTCTATCTGACAAAGATCTTCACAGAACCTAAGTTGCTTCTATAAGGCTGCCTTGAGAGATCCAATCTCCTGAAAATTGCAACGTTGCAAAGCTTGGAAGCAAGAACACACACACACACACACACAGACGTGTAAACAGAGGTTTTCAGAAACTTGTTCTTCGGAGTTATTTCATGAACTTGAATGGTGCTTTGTTTCATGCAGACTTATATTGAGCCTGAGACAGGGAAGAGGTTCCGTTCGTTGTTAGCTGCTCAGAGATATCTAGGTGAAGACAATGGATACACAGCCACGGCCAAGGTGTCACGTGCGGAAATTTCTGTCAGCTGGAAAAGTAATGATGAGGTGGCACCAATACACTTCTGCATGTTTTCTCACAGAGTAACTTATACTTCCTTTTCAGCCATTGTTGGAGTCTGGAACTGAAAAGCGAAGTGCTGCTGGTGAGAACTGCTGTGCAGAAGATGAAATTTATCTGAAATCATTGAAACTTGAAGTTAAATCTAAGGTGAGTTTTAAAACTACAGATTTTTGTGATATAAAGAACCTAATTGCAATTTCAGCATGACCGATTGAATGTCTTTTAAAGAATTATAAGAAGTCTGTTTCATTTTTTTGGGGCAAAATAAGAAGTCTGGTTCACCGAAGAAAATTGGTTTGGATAAGGACAAGAAGGCTTCCATGTTTGACTTATCCTGTCCACCAGCAAAAGTGAAGTGGGTTCTTTCTGGTAATGGGGCATTCTGGACTCCTTTCCTGGATGGTTCAAAAGTTCCAGACTCTGTAAAGCAGAAATGGTCCGATGTATTCGTGTCATACATCCAAGATGGAGGTACTAGTGAACCGAGATGTTGAGGTAATGCTGCTGAAAAATCTGAAATCATTTGACCCTTCAGTGTCATTTAAATCCTCACTTTCTAATGCACTTGAAGCTCCTCGTTAAATCGAGTTCGACATGCAGGATTCACTAACTGCGGCAGCGGAAAGGGGAAAATGGGGACATCAAGGCTTACATAGTTTGACATAAGGGAAAATAGCAATGAAGGGCCGTTGGAGAAAATTTATAACAATTAAAGATCAATTGTTATTGAAACCTAAATAGGAAACAAACCTAAATGGATTGTGTATTATTGTTAATTTTAAATGAGTTGTTAAAATCTGAACGAATACTTATTGATAAAAGATTAATTCAACTTAACAAGTATTCATTTATATTTTAATAAATGATCATTGACTGATATAAATTTCTTCTAGCAGTCTTTGATTAATATTTTTCCTTGACATGATATGGCTTAAGTTGCTATGCCTTGTGGCATATTGTACATGTGTCGTATCCTGACTGCTGCTTGGATTCATGAATGGTGAGCTTAATCACTGACTAAAACGTTGTAATTTTTATCCCATTGTAGTTAAATGAAATTCATAGCAACTATTCAAAGGTCATAAATTGAATGCTTTTTTCTCAGACCACATGTACAGAAAAATGTGTCCTTTTATTGTCTTTAAAAAAATTGAAATTTTTTACAAATTGAAAGTACGACTTCTTTGTGATGCAATGAAGGGTCAAAACAAACATGATGTTTAGCGTAGTGAAAACTTTCAAACCATATAACTAAAAAAAAAAATTCAAACAAATGCATAAAAGATTTAAAACGAGACGTCAGGTTATAACTGCGATGCTTGAAACAAATGCTCAACAACGCAATCTTTGATTTAGGATTTCACTTACCAAGGAAGCAAAATTGAAGTTAATTGTGTTTAAAGCTTCATCTCAAGCAGGGTTTTTTTTTTTTCCTGTGTATCCATAATGGAGATATGCAATTTTGGGAGTTTTTAACTCTTTGAAGTACTACCCCCCCCCAAAAAAAAAAAAACTCTTTGAAGGTTTAAAGTCTTGACTACATTATACAGCTGCAAAATAGGAGGAAATCTCAATCCGAGGGAGAAACCCATCAGAATATAGAAGGTGAAGACGGAGGTGATGGAACCAACCTTACAAATAAAAAATGTTTTTATAGTTGAGTAAGAGGTTGTTTGAATAACTAATTTTTTAATTTCAAAAGTATTTTCACACTTTCAGAATGTAAAAAGGTGTTTGAAAATATTTTAATAGGGAAATAGATTTCTGAATGTACTTCTTATAAGTCTTTGAAAATATATTTTAAAGCACTCCACTTGGGAGCTTTCAAAATATAAATGGGATATTGAAAGCATTAATGATTTGTACCTAATATTTCATTTGATCATGTTACCCTTCATTTTTTTGTCTTCCCTCTTTTCATGCAAGCCAAGCTTCTCTTCCACTCTTCAACTACATCTCTACTCTTCTCTCACATCTTTGTCTCTTTTTCGAGTTTGTTTAAGTGACCAACTTTTTACATTCTAAAAGTACTTTCTTATTTTTGATGTGAAAAATTGTTTGAATATTTTTTAATAATGAAAATAGGCATTTTGAATGAACTTTTTAAAAGCCTTTAAAAGTAAATTTTAAAACGTATCATTTGAGCTTTCAAAACATAAATGGAATGTTGGAAGCATTAATAGTTTATACCTAATTTTACATTTGACCATGCTATATAAGTAAATAATTATAACACTAGAATCACAACTTTTAAATCTCAAGCAATCATCGTTCAAATTCCATACTTTCAAAAGGTCTTTTTAGTCTTTTTAACAACAGTTTTGGCAAACTTGCAACACTCACTCAGGAGGCACTATTACCTGTTCTATTTACGTCCTAAGAAGTTGGAAGGAAAAATGAACAAGTTTATAATAAACTCAGATGCTCAGATACATCATTGAGCTAGGAACCGCGAGGATGGAGAAAACTCATGGAGAGGACCTTGCAGTCAAGTACATAGACAACTTATCTCTTAGTGATACTCCATTTATGTCAACAGCTTCACAAATTTGCTGACGGTAACCTGAGTCATGGTTGTGAGACAAAGGCAGTTCATCCTGCAATTCATCTTCCATGTCAATAACAATGTTGTGAAGCAAGCAGCAAACCAAAATAATTCGTGGCAGCCTATGTTTGTCAGGCCTCCACATCGCACCTTGAATGATTTTCCACATATTCTTCAGCCTTGCTAATGCGCTCTGTGCCACCATCCGGGTGGCAAAAAGGCGCCGGTTAAACTCTGCTTTTGGCTCGGGGAGTTGTTTCCCTTCGTAGGGGACAACAAGGTAAGGCAGTAGAGGATAGCCTGAATCCCCAATTATGTATTCCCCTATTTCTGATCCTTCATGGAGGTTCAATTTCTTCCCATTCAACCTCTCTCCTTTAACACAAAGTTTGTAGAAATCTGAGCTCTCAAAGACCGACCAGTCCTTCATTTTACCTGGCCAGCCAGTGACTATGTCCCTGAACCTCATGTCAGGATCCACTATTGCCTGCAATACCATGCTATGTTTCTTTTCGTGATCAAGCCACACATTACTAAAAGGTTCTGAAAGAGGTAGACACATTGTGATGTGAGTAGCATCGACTATGCCGCAGCAATTAGGGAGGCCTTGCACTTTCTCGAATTTGGATTTTATTGCCATAATTTCTGCTTCAGTAGAAGGCCATTGCAGGTGCTGAAGTGCCTTTTCTTCCATGGACTCTACAAATCGCCAAGTAACCTGCGACACTGTTGAGTGGTTCAGCCCTAATGAATCACCAATTGTGACTAAAGACTCACCAGATCCCAGTCTTCTCAATGCCACAGCTACTTTATCATATAAAGACATCTGTTTGCCATTTGCAAACACTAAATGTGCAGATCTTGCCACCATATCATCCTTCACAAGTGAACATATGTACCCAAAGGTTTTTCTGGAGATCTTAAAAACAGCTTCGAAGTCATCCAGACCCTTTGATGGAGAATGTTGAAGACCTGCCAGGCAAAACAAATTCATGATTGAGATGATCTTTCAAATATTTTGGATAATGCAGATTCAACTTTCAGATGTTATCAGAATGATCCTCAGCAGGATTGATACACCAGAGCAAACGTTCTTCTTATAGACACAAATTCTTATTAGGGATTGGTTCATGTTAAAAAAAAGTTGGAATTCTCAAATACAAAATGCCAGAATTTAAATCACAAGAGCAAGACTAAATATGATTCATGGCAACGGATTCATACATGAATGTGCAGAAAATATAGGTAAGAAAGAACAATAATAGCAGCCGGAGTATAATTATTGATCATTAAGACAATCATTAAGACAATATTGAACCTGGGCTCCTATTAAGCTTTAGAATGATATTGGAATTATGAAAATGGTTAGGAGATGAAGAAAACTTGGTTGGTCATGGAGACATGGACTTTATAAGATGTATTATTACCATGTCTTGTCAGTAGCAAAATATGTTTATAGAGCACAGAATTTCCAGATCTAAGCCAGTAACTAATATAGAAGGTTTCCAGTGATCCACCCATCTCTGCTTTGCATCTTAAAACACCCTAAACTTCAGTGGCATGCTGGTTTTAACTTCCTCAAGCAGCAGAGACTTGAATGAATATTAGCTTATTCTAATATATTTATTTTCTGTCGCCTTGTATACAAGAAAACATTTGTTGTAAAACCTTATATGCTGATCATGCAGAATGCCAGGATCAACCAATCCAAAATATACATAAGATGAACAGATACCATTCATCTAAGAGTTGTTTTGCGCAAGAAACATGCAAGAACCATTTATGTGAGATTAATCATCATCTACAAATAATGCCCGAGGATTTTTACTCTTCTCCTACATCATGCTGCTTACTCTGTATCTAAACAAGAAATTTGATTGTGTGAACAGAAAGACAGCACATGCAATTGCACCAGAATATCTTTCACATACTGGTGCATACAAAAATGAAACGAGAACTGAAAGTTCAGGCTTACTATCATTAACATTAGATATCAGCGTTTTATTTGACAATTTTACACTAGCTAGTGCACCTTAAGGCTTACCAATCAAATAGGCTCTAAAACTGGAAACAGAAAGAAGAAACCCCATTGTTATGTTGTGCAAAAACTGATGCTGTATAGTATCTGTAAATGTTTCCCTCTGAGGAAAAGGATGTGGTATGTTTAAATAAGTCATCTTCATCCTCAGTTTTCAACAATTCATCGTTCTTCCCTCTTGGATTTAGAATGAAACTTTCCGGAAATGGTAATATGCAGGAACAGTATAATGACTAGACCTCCTCACTTTAATCTATATGGTGAAACTTAAGACGGGATCATATCCAAAATCTATAACCAGGATGTTTTCTCCTATAGTTTTATCAAGATAAAGAAAGCAATGAAGCAAAAAATGGGCGAATTGCATGACATTAATCCTATGAACCAAGAGTTAAAATACATTCCCTAGAGATGAATTCAAGGCAAAGGAATATTTAATCTGCTTGCACAGTCAAAGGAATCACTGATTGAATTTTGAGCACAGTACCCCTCGCATGAATTAGAAAGCATATAGACACTACAAACTGGACAGTGCCAAGAAGAAAATACTTTCCGATTGGATAATCGTCATAGACCTGTAATGTACTGTACGACACACTGAGGCTTCATCACTAAACAAGTATATGATGTGATTAACACGATCAAAATAACGGGCAAATCTAAAGTCAAATTAGGGATCCTTGGCTTGAATATGATAATTCATAGCGTTACTCAGCATTGAACTAATGAACCCCATTGACAAACTAAGCGAACTGAAATTCTCTAAAACAGATATGCGGACCAACTCATCCATTATATCAGAATACATCAATAAAAGCAATAGAACATTATACGAAGAGGAAATATCAGACTATCAGAAGCAACAAAGTATTGTACCAGTAGTCCTCTTAGAGAACTCATCCCACCAATCTACAGGCTCCTCTTTCTCCGGCGACCCAGAGGCAGAACCATTTTCGTCATGTTTCTTCTCTACCTTCTGTCTCTTCTTCAATCCTCTCACAGGACCCATTAACCACAGAGAGTAAATCAAATCAAAACTCGAAAACCCCACCTACATAAACAAAACAAGGATTCGAGAGGTTGGGGACTCTAAAATTACACGAGAAAGAAGCACATTAATTACTACAGAATCATACTGACTACAGGCCTAAGGGAATGATGGGCAGTGACGTGGCAACAAGTTGTGAGAATAGTGATGATTAGCGGGGTTGGGTCAATGGGTGTGGATTTATGGCGATGTTTGAAGCATGCAGATATAGGTATGGTGAGCAGAGGGGAAGTAAAATTTAAGCAACAAAAATATGCGGGTTGGTGTAGGTTGAAGCCTTGAAGGTAATGTGAGAAGAGGTGGGAGGAACTTTGATATAGGAACTATGGAGAGCATCACCAACTTATGTCTCCACGAGATTTTCAGGGAGAGGTGCGCTGGCGTAGCAGGAGAAGCTTGCCTTCGCGCACACAACTCAACCTTATGTGTATCAATGTTCAGCGTCAAGACACATCAAACAATAAATTACTCCCTACTATGAGATTCTTTCCGGATAAAATTACACGTGTATACTAATAAAATTCATAAAATATAACTCATAATTTTAATTTTTATAAATTTCTGAAAACACCTGTCATTGATTAAAAAAAAGGAAGGTAATTTATTTTATGAGTAAAATAATAAGAGATAATATTAAAATAATAATTTATTAAAGAAATATTATTTTTATTAAATGTTTTATATTTTGAGATACTATATTTTCTCTAAAAATATCTTATAAAATTTGACTAAGAAAGTATTGTATTATTATTATTTCATGATGTGGTTTCGTTCTTTGATTTGAAAATAAAATTAGCCCGACTCTCCTATATGAAAAAGTTATTCATGACATGAAATTTGAGTAATGGAATAGCTTTTTTATACTTCATCTTGTTTAAATATAAGTTTTTTTATTAATTTTTATTCAAAATATAAATAATCTAGTATATGTAAAAAAATTTTATTTTACCTCTTATATTTATTAATCTAAATATTTATATAAATATATCTCTCACTCATTATAAAGTGTATGGGATTAGGGATAAAAAATAATATATATTTTTATATGATTGTAGACTTTATTGACATGCAATTTAAAAAAAATTGCTTATATTTTAAATCAGAGAAAGTAGATTATTTTTTTAACCATAGAGGAAGTACATTTTAAACGGTGCCTTTTCTTATATTTTTATATTGTGTGTGTGAAAATAGTTAAGAAAAATAATTTTCGTTTCCATAAATTTAAAAAAAAATCCATTTTTATCACTTATTATTGACCAATATACATAGTGCAGGTCTCCTATGACGAAAAAGATATAATGAGTAATAATCATAATTTGTTTAATTTCAATTAAATAAGTTTTGACTAAATTGTTACAAATCACGCTTTCCAGATCGATGTATCTTTGGAATTTGCTTGTAGAGGAGACTCAGATTTATCATCGAACCAAAGAAAAACATGTTTTTTTAAATTCAGGGTCGAATTTAAGCATGCTTTTAGTCTTGAATAGCATGTTTTTTAAAAATTAACAAGAAAGGTGTTTCACTTAAGAAAATATTTAAATTTTAAGAGAAAAACGCATGTTTTGGCAATAAAAAAAAAAAAAAGTCGATACTTCTAATAGACTGAACCTACGCAATAATACTTTATGACATTTATCCTTCCGCAGACTGATTAACAGCTGAATTTTGCGGAATAAGACAAGTAGTCACAACAAGTGGCAGCATTGAAAGATTCTTTTTCTTGGATAAAAACCATTATAAAATAAAATAAAAATCGTATAATTTCTTTTATTCAAAGGTATATCTCTTGAGAAAATAAAATCGTATAATGTTGATTTTTGAAAGTAAACTTCACAACATACCAAAATGAAAGTGCGCTACTAAAAAAATCACTTATATGTAATATCATTTATATAACAGTTATTTTAAAAATCGTTATATAAAAGGGATGAGATTGGGTGCCGGAGACTATATAATGGTTATATATAACTGTTATATAGTCTGTCAAACTATGTAACGATTAATTAAAAAAACAGTTATATAATCTTTATTTTTAATTAATTTTTTCTAAACACTGTTTAACGATTAGTTTAAACTAATTGCCAAATAGTTTCAAAAACTATTTTCAACCTGTAGACTATTTAGCAGTTGTTTAGAGTTAATTGCTAAATAGTATCATTTAAAATCTTTTCAGATATCAAAGTTTTCGCAAATGCTGCATTTCAAAAAACATCAAACTCTCTACTTCCTGCAAACCTCTCCCGTTCCTCACAAAACCACTTCCATTGTTCTTGAAAAGTAATTTTTGACTAAACCTCAGTTGTTCTCTACCATCAAAGAGCTTTCTTTCATCATCGCCATACTTGACCATGAGTTTTTTCGTGTTTTTTCCTGGGTTTTTGTCATTGGTGGTCATTAGGCGTCTGTTGGTGTGCGTCTTCTCTTCTTCATTCTTTGAGTGCTTGGTTGGTGATTTTTATCCCTGATCTCCCCTAGTTATTATTTTTATTGAGTTTTGTTTGTTTTCTATGATAATGTACATGCAATTGTCTTTCTCCATTGTTGTGCTTTCCGTTTCTCTATTTATTCTGTTGGGAGAATTTCAAATAAAAATTAGGGATATAATGTAATTACTAATGAATCCCAAAAAAGGATAAAGATAAAAATAATTTTAACTGTGAAAAGACTAAAATATCATTCACTTATTATGCAAAATCACTAGTTATTGATTTTTTTTTCACTTGTTAATTTACTAATATGAGTTACAAATTACATCAATTGACATATCAATAATTATATAAGATTTAACATTAGTTGTTTAATTATAAGTAACAACATCGATTGTTAAATTGCTAACTTTACTTGTTAATTTACTGACTTCCTTTGTAAAGTACTGTCAGGTCTTGTAATTTATAACTGATATGGGTATATTAATAAGTAAAATTAGTAAATTAACAATCAGTGATTTGTATAAAAGTGAAGAGTACTTTGATCTTTTCATAGTTGAAATTATTTTACTTTTAATTCTTTGGACTGAACTAAAATTTCATATTTTTTTGGTACCCACTAGTAATTATGTCATATCCTTTATCCTTACTTGAAATTCTCCCTATTTTTTATATAAAAAATGATATATTAATAATTTGAACTTAATTTTATTAACTTTTATTTATTTATAAGTTGAATTTACTTGCTTTCCAAAATGTATACACTCTAACAATGTAAGTATATCTGATATACGAATGGAGTTTTAATTGTTTTTTATATTGGATTATTCTTTGAGTAATTATTTCTTGGTTTTGAATTACGGTATTTTTTTCTGTTTGCATCAAAGTATGATGAAATTGGGTAGTTAATTTGATTTTATTATCTGAAATGGTGTTGTAATATGCTCCTATTGTTCTATAAAACAGAGCATTGTTATGCATGAAAAATCATTTTTATACCATTATAATGTAGATTTAAAAAAAAAATATTGATCCTACATAGGTTTAAAACATTCCTTTTTAGAATGGTATAAAGAGAGGGTTATGCCACCAATTTTTTTTTTTCAAACGTAATAGAACATGATTAAAATTGTTTATAAAACAGAGCATTGTTATGCATGAGAAAATTCATTTTTTATACCATTATAATGTAGATTTAAAAAAAAAAATTATTGATCCTACATAGGTTTGAAACATTCCTTTTTAGAATAGTATAAGAGAGGGTTATGCCACCAATTTTTTTTTTTCAACGTAATGGAACATGATTAAAATTATGTTTAATATATCAATATTGATCCTACAATTAGAGAAGAACAATATGATAGCATGTGACCAAAGCATTGATTCTTTATATTGTTTAACTGTCCTAATTGATCAAATTTTATTTTCAAATAAATAATACTAGATTGACATTATGAATAAGAGATGAATGTTTGCTTGGTGTGCATATCAAGAATACTATGATGGGTTCAAAAATTCATTAATAAAACCATTGTATAGTTGATTGAATTATTGGTGGGACTTTCTAACTACTATTCAAACAATATATCTAACAGTTTTTAAAAATATCATATATAAATTCAAACTATATACTATACCCTCCGTTTAAAAAAAAGGTATTTTTTAAAAAGTTGAATGTTCAAAAAATGCAAGGCATTTTTAATTTTTGAGTTGTAATCATTACCTTTTTTTTTAAGTGCCTCTATTGATAATAACTTTATATTTATTGTAGGATATTTAATAGGGGGCAAATATAAAAAGATAGGGCTAGTTGAAAAGTAAGTAACTATGTTATTAGGGGTGAAATTCAATACAAATACCTTGATATTTTTTTAATGAAGGGAATAGCAGTTAAAAATTATTATACAATTGTTTTGAGACCATATAGCATTTCAATATATAGTAGTTATTCATCTTTATATATAAGAAAAAATAACTATTGTATGAAGTTTTTTTTAGCAGTGGCGACACGTTTTTTTAATTACTTTGTTCATTTGAAAATGTAACTCTAATTTTAATAAATGAACAATGTCCTAGCTCATGATGATTTGTGAAAATTTCTTTATATTATATATAGATATAATATTGAACTGGTAATTGGACCCGTATGATGGACGGGGTGTGAAAAAAAAGATAAGTTAAATAATAATGAATACTTAATACAAATTTAAAATCTAATTAAATTAAATGGACATATTTTAACCAAACTTATTAATGTTTAAAATAAATTTTAAAATGAATATAGATAATATAAATTTGGGTACATCTAACAACATCTAAAACATTTAGATTAAAGGAACCTTATAAAGAAATAACGTGGTACACATATTTGAGAATAATGTATAATTAATAATAATAAACATCCAATAAAAATGAAACGATAGAGAGAATATAAGGATGACATGCACAAATTGAAGAAGAAGAAGAGAATAAATAATAATAATAATAATAAAAGAGTGACCTCCTAATAATGGGAACATTTGGATTCAAAGAAAAATTAAATCTTCTCAAAGTGAAATGATAAAAACACATAATCCAAAAATAAATAGGAATAAGAAATTATAAACTATAATTACAAGTTATAGTAAAAAGGAATAATATACCACTACCTTGCACTGATATGTAAAATGATATATAAAATTTGTAAAAAAGGTAAAAAAATAATTTAAGTAATAAAATACTTAATTAACATTCAAGATCTGAATTCTTTTTGAATTAAAAATATATATGATGAAATCATGAAGTGATTGTGTATAATATGATGAGTAAATATACACTTGATTGTGCAAACATGTTATTAAGAGGATATATATTTTCACATAGCCTATAATGTATGGGTTAAGAGCGTCAAATTAAAGGATTTTATAATCATATATGACATTGTTTACAATAGTGACTGCCAATTATTATGCTCAACAATACACAACTCTCAAGACAAAATTTCATCACACAAATGTAAGCTATAAATTGAAAACTGACTGTATATGATTGGTGAAAAGTGTTTTTGCTACACAGTTAAATGGATGCTAGAACTAACCCATGAGCTTTGAAAATTGGTAGACAACTTCATTTCCCAAAAAGAAATAAGTAAGCAGAGACAAAAGCAAGAAAAATAAACATAATCATGAATAAGAAGCATTCCATATTATAAGGCAATATTAATTTGAGGTAAATCAAATTTGTAAGGGATATATAATTAAGCTATTTGAAATGCTCTTATAAAGATTTAAGATAGATATAGTTGAGATATACTCTCCACTACTCCTATTCTAAAAAGTAAAGCCATTCCAGCATAAAATGCAAATCTTGTAATATGCTGATCATTTAAAGAAGAGGTAGGCATAAGGGTAATTACAAGTAAAATAGAAACTTTTGAGTATGAGGAAATCCAAAATTAAACAAGTTGAGGTGATTGAGAAAAAGTTTGTTACCCCTAGAGATAAATGCAATGACAGCAAGAAAAAAGCAACTGATCCAAAAAAAAAAAAAAAAAATACGCATAAAAGACTTCCCCAGAAAAAGAATACACATATTAAGTAGTAATGTCAAAAATGAGGATATCTACAATACAAGAAATCTTTTATATACAAAAATGAACACATCAAATTATGGTGAAAAATATTTACATGCCTTTTTAAAAATGATTACATGGAAATTGGTCTGACATTAGTGCAACAACATCCTCAGCAAAGGAAAAGAAAACATTCAATACAAATAAAATATTGTTCATCTAAGGGGAGAGTGCTCATAAACTTTAATGCCTAAATTAATAAATGCATACTTGAATGTAATTGTAGCTTATACTTAGGTAGTGTTAGAAAGATGATTCTATTAATTTATAGAAAGCACTTGAAGTTCAAGATATAATTTCCAAATTCCACGTGATAGATATTTCAAAACACTTAATGGCAGGTTAATGCAAGCAATACTAATCACGGTAATTCATATAACTAAATGAGATGTGGGAATCACATACCAATTCATCTCACCTGTGTTAGGTATAAAAAGATGAGAAGTTCCCATTGATTAACAGTCATAAGTAGACATCACTTCGAAAAAGAAATAATGAGAATGAGACAATTATAGAATAGACAAAAACTACAATTTGGCATTTGAATGTGTAATTAGATCAGCATTAGGAAAACTCATATGGGAAACAAAAGAAAAACCTTGTGGCACTATCATCATGGCGCATGAAAAAGTGGAGGCAAGAAAACATACCATCCCAATATGATCAAAAATTATTAATCTCCACTTAGATCGTGGGTTGAGGCAAGTTATTACTTACGTTCATACATGCCTAGTTTTCAATTGCATCCACAAGAAAATCAAAAATAAAAAAATGATAATTTTAAAAATAGTTAATAAAATCAATGTGGGAGTGGGATATGATGAGAGAGAAAAAATAAGAATTATAATATGGAAGAGATTGTGAGAAAGAATATTACGGATAAAATAAAATAATTAATATAGCAAGGGGAAAAAAATAAAAGATAAGACTTAAATAAGAGGAAGTGGTTTCTAATAATTTCAAAGATACCATGTTTATTATTTTTTAAGAAGTATTTTTAAAATGAATGTTTGTTTTTGCATGAGTACCCAGTATCTTTAGGGCAGGTCATCTTTCAGGCACATCAATGGCTCTAGACTAATCTGAATCGAGGCATGACATGAAACTATTAAGGTTGACACCCTTGGCCCCTAGAGTGGTTGCGTACCCACAGTTGGAACTCAAGACCTGGTGGTTAAGCTAGAATAGTCCCAACCAACTGATCTAACCCTATGGAGTTTTTAAAAATGAATGTTAATGTAGCTGTTATGATAATGAGGGGGGTATTGGGAGAGAAGATTAAGGTAAATAAAAATAAAGGAGAGAAGAATAAAAGATAAGGGAAAGTAGTTTCGGTTAGTTTAGAATAGTTATTATTATTTTCTTAAAAATATTTTTTAAAATAATTGAAGAGATAATGGAAAATACATGCTGGTGAAGTAGTTTTATTTATTTTAAATAAAATGATCAAAAATTTATAAAAACATCAAGAACATGTGGCATGACAAATTTGAAAGTGATGTAGTTTTATTTGTTTTTTAAAATAAACAATAAAAATATAAAAAATAAGAAATATAATATAACACACTAATATAGAATTTAATGTAAATATTTTATTGATTCACACAATTATAATAAAATTGGTAATAAAAATCTTCATTAATTATTCAATTCAATTTTAATTTATCTATTTATATGATTTATTTTTCAATAACTTATTTAAATTATTCTTCACAAAATTATTCTACCCCATTCCAAATTTCATGACCTGTCATCTTTAGAAAGGAAGTTATATTTGAGATCACAGAGAGCACACAATAATAAAGGAAAGCAGTTCTGTATCAATTTTCAAAATCATAATTTTTTTTTAGGCACAGGTATTATTTATATAGATATATTTAATATTTTTAAATTAAAATTTTAAATTATGAATTACTGAGCAATTATATTTGCGATTATGGGAGAGAAGTTATTTTTTCCAATTATGCTTTTATAAATTGGAAAAAAATTGATTTACTCATAAACTGCTGCTTTTTCAAATCATGATGTGGATTCGTATAATTTATAGATAGAAGATGAATTAATTGAATTAGTTGTATTTTTAAAAATTAAATTATAATTTAAAAAGTTAATATTTGAGATGATAGGAACGCAAGAATACAGGAAGCAGTTTTTTCCCAATTTTCAAAATCATCTTTTTGTATTCAACATCATACATGGCTTCATAAAATTCTAAACCACCTTGAAACTAAATCAAAAACTAACTCCTCCGTGACTGCCTCAATTGTAAGCTAATAACTAAACCACTTCTCATCATTGTAGCTCTACTTATTATTATGCACTGCTGGGATGGCAACAAAGCTTGATAGGGTGGGTTTTTTCAGTACTCATCCATGTTTATGCCACATTTTAAACCCCATGTCCGTGTCTGCCAGTGTTGTTATGCTCTGAATTGAAATTGATAAAAGGGTTAATTAAGAGACATTTTTGCGTGGAAAATTTTTCTCCAGATACCATTAATCTTTTAAACTTTCACTTTGCAACAATTATATTTTAATATATGTGTATCATTAAATAATATATATATTTTTTCATATAATGAGCATTTCAATTCAATTGGCAAGAAAATAGGACATAAGTTGACATGCATGTAGCAAGTGATGTGCAATAAGGTGACCATTTCTTAATGTAGACATAGTTAGTGATGGATCGATTTCCCACCAAATTGGCTTTTGAATGTATCTCATCGCTAAGATCAACAAGCATGTTATTTGCATTTAATGAGAAATATATGTTATTTAGCAAGAGATTTATCCCCTGTTAAATTTTTTTTAGCAATGAAAATATTAACTTATTTGATAACATTTGGCATTGCTAGTAAGCCATGTGACATAAGTTGGAAATATCATTAACTCATGTAAATTGCATGCCTCAATTTATGTTATCCATTTCCCTAATCATAACCATTCATCAATCCTTAACTAAAATAGATTCATTCAATGCAATGATATTAATGGTAATATATGAATTATGATCGGAAAATTAGGGGAAAGAGATCAATGACAAGGAAATGGAGAGGTTGCTCTGCCAAGTTGGAATATAAGGAACCCTAAACTTATTTCATCTCTATTTCTTTTTTCATTCTCATTTCTCTAAAAAGTTTCCTTCATCCCAAAATTTTCATCCATTTATTTAACAGTAACAATGTAGTTGCATTTCCATGCTCAACTCATGGGCCACAGGTTAGGTGTGAATGAATTTTAAAATTCGTTCCACCATTATTCCTTTTCTATCACACTCAAGTCCTCACATTCCATCACTGAAGCTAAGAAATATATATTACTTCGTAAAGTGATGATATTTTAATTATATTTACTCCTATTACTTTTCTATTTTATTTTATGTATCAAACATTACCTTTTTCCCCCCTTTCCTTTACTCTTATTTCCGTCCCCACCCATTCCCAATTTCACGCCTTCTCAGACATCAACGCTCGATGATTCCGATGAAGAAGTAGAAGACAATGACGACAGAGAAGAAGGGTGACCTTTACACTCTCTCTTCTTCTTGTTCGTTGGCTTGTATGAATAAGGCAGGGGATCCATCAGGCGCCGCACATCAAAACTAGATTGCCATCTCCACGCGCAACACATGAACTTAAAAGTCATGGAAACAAGACGGAGCACGCAAAGAATTCCAAATGGCCCAAAGCATTAATCGCAATTCGTACTTCACCTTGAGAAGTGGATTGTCGACTCTGCATTGGATCCATATTTTAATTTTTAAAACTTGAAATACCTGATTACCCTAAAACCATTACAAGATTCGGAGAGAAGCCCAAGAGCCCAACGCTTTCTCTTTGGGCTTACCTACGCTGTGTCAGAAGCCCATGATGAAGACTTCCGCTCTCCCAAGTACCCGTGACAGCCCTGGAAACTCAAAAGTCAAATCAAAAGGCGTCTGTCCTTATTCCCCCCACCCAAAAAAAAAAAAAAAAAAAATAGGCGTCTGTCCTCTACAGAGATGTTAAGCTTGGAGGTGCACGTCCGTACATACATGTCTTTCGTGTCATGATCAAAAGATCTCTAAAGATGCAGTGTCAATATAGTGCTCGAAACGTAACTTTTTATGAAAAGGAGCGCAAAGCATTTTATTTTTTTGGGGAGGGCCAACAAAGAAATTTAAAACTGAACCAACCCCTAAAGGTGGTTGAAAGACAAAGTCTGCTAATATCAATGACGATGGAAAACAAAAAAGTCAAACCACAACTACTGAATAATTGTTTGTTTTGGAGTCTCCAGGGCATGGGGCGACTATAAAATTCCTCAATTTTAGGTGTCCACGAACTCGATGCCCCGACTTGGAAGTTGTCTCGATGACAAATTCTGAAGCTTTGGAGTGTCTGATGTTGACTTGGGAGTCACCTTGACGTATTCTTGCGAAGGCTTTCTAACTATACATTCACAAGATACGTTGTGTGATTTTTGCGTCAATTCCGGAATACTCACGGGCACGCGATTGGGTGGACTTGCAACGTGGTATATGTAAAGGAGAGGAACCTCTCCATTTCTTTCTAAATCACATTCTTGGATGAACGAGAAATGCAGCACGTGCAAGCCACCCCTCTCAGCTGTTCAGATAAAAGGAATACAAAAACAAACAAATGCATATGGGAGCGGGACGGACTTGTAAGTTCCTTTTTCTTGGTTTAATAATATTTTTTAAACATTTTAAAGACTTTATAAAAAAATAAGCATTATTTTATATTTGATTACAATAATAAAAAAGTGATTGTTAATTTTTTTTAAATTTTATGACATACATGATTTTTTTTTATAAAAATAATTTATTATTATACTATTTTAAGATTTTATAATATCTTTACATATTCTATATCTTTCAAAAATGCTCCCTCTTATTTATTGCATTATTTTTAAGTAGCTTCTTAAAATAATTAAAAATTTATTTTTTTAATTTTAATTATTTTTTAAAATTTAAACAAACATGATAAAAACTCGTAAAATAAATTTTAAAAAAATAAGTAATGTTTTAATGAAATAATCCAAAATAAACGGGCCCAAATATCTCCATTCTCTTCCCTCTTTTGAATAATTTGATTTTTGAAGGGAATTTGCATTATACAAATATTAAATATAAATAAATAGCACTGCCAAAGCCAACTACGTATAATTTATGAATTTTATGATACAAAATACTTGTTCATCCACCACGCAGCAGTTTAAAACGAGCTATACTTATTATAATTAATAAATAACGCGACAATCTTGAGTTTTTATGATATTTTTTTCGTATAAATACATTGAGATCGATGATAGATATGGAAGGAATAAATCCAAATCCAAATACAAATCAAACTGGAAAGGGCCAGGACACCAAAGTCAAGTCACATGCAGATAATAATACCTAAAATGAAATCTCATTTCAGATTTATAAAAGTCAGAGCATTTAACAGTCAAAGGCGTCTTTCTTTTTTTCTTTTTTTTTTTCAGCAATCACCGACACAGAAAAAGGAAGGAATCCAAGCTAACGGCCGGCACAAGCAGCCAAAATGATATGGATATGGTCAAGAAATAAGCTTAAGCTCCGAACTTGGCATTGTGCATCATATAAAAAATATTATACTACCAGCTACAAGTTACAACTAGCCCACCAGCCCTGCGTTTATGCGCAGCTCCAGGCTCCCTGTCACGGCTCTAATTGACTCGAACTCAAGCAATTCTGTTTCAGTCCATCGCTGCATTTCACATTTTACATTGACTGTTGCGCCTCAATTCTTTTGCTGCCACTATTCTCTTTCTTGGATTTCCTTGGCATGCACTTGGCTCTCGCTGCATCTCCACCCTCCGTTATCTGTAACTGGGATCCACTGCCACCACCACAATACACTCCACATTTTAGACTCATCATCACAATTTCCAAGGCAAATATACATTATATCAAATATTTTCAAACCACATAATCTCCCTCACTATAATTCTCTTTCGAATTAGGAAATGTCAATATCCAATAAGCGAAGACATTAATAATGAATATATATATATAGAGAGAGAGAGAGAGAGACAGATCTGCATCTCACCCTTCAGAGTTTCCCGTGAATTTGTGCTGCTAGTATCTCTGAGAATTTAAGATATTAACTACAGGGATGTTTTAAACAGTGACCCCACATGCAGAGGCTGACAGATTAATTAGGGTGAAAAACAACGTACTTGGATCAATAAGAATAAATTTACCGTTAATTAATCGGAAAGTTTAATTTATTAGTGATGGCATTGGATTGGGATCAGATCAGAGATCACAGACAGGGACGGACGAGCACCAAACCAGGGTCAGGAATAAATGTTACACTTGTGACACTACAAAACGAACGGTCGCTAGCTGGCTTCTTGTGAAAAATTGTACGAACCTAGATCCCTAAAATGCAGACTAAGGCATCGAGTTTATAGCGAAGAATCAAAATTTTCTGACCTCAACAGTTCAGAAACTCTACGCTTCTAAACTAAAGAGTAACCTCACCGTACTTTCCAAACAGCCTCCCCTCCGGTATGGCTATTTCCTGATGCTAATACTGCTTCTCATTCGGCAAACTACGTTCAATTATGAACCATTTTGTCTTCCTCTTCCGCAACTGACCACATTATGGCCCCAGCAAAAGGAAGGAAAGAAGGAAAGAAAAAAGAACTGACCACATGAAGATTCCGTAGACACAGGCACGTTCCCTTGCAACAATGATACACGAAACATATATACCACAAAAATCCCTCTGATAAATGCTTATTTGAATCCCAAAAATAATTTCTGTCCCTCTTTAATTATGAATGCCGACATTCTTTGGCGTCTAATTCTTGATATATGATAACCGTGTTTTATAATACTTCTAATTTAAATTGCAAAGTTTATGCTTGGTATTCACTAATTATGACAAATGATGATATGTTAATATAAAAATATAAATATACATTTTAATTATGTCTTCAATCTCGATGAGGTTTTCCGTTCTCCCTCCCAGGTTATATCTCGTACCATACCCGCATTTCATTTATAGAACCTAGGCAGCTGAAACTGTATAAACGTCAAAGTCTACAGTCTACCATGTCACTCATTACTAGGCAAGGCAAAGTTGAAAATTCTTTGTAAATTCGAATTTTTCGCAGTAAAAGCAAAAGGGCTCCCAAATTAAATAAATTTATTTCGTGATGGCTAACAAAAAAGCAAGAAGCAGATGTAAATTACATACCTATCTGCATTGTAAGAGGAAGACCTCTTCAACGCAAGAAAATCCGGTTTCTTGGTCTCGATCAAACTTCCACTAAAATATTCCTTATCTTCTAATCTAAGCCCGCTCAAATCTGGTATTTCAATGGAAGTTCCCGTCTCCTTGGTTGTTTGATTCCCTGCTCCGCGGACCAGCCTAGGCTTGTGATTCCCCACCATGCATAACCCGTGATCTTTGTTGGGATTGGGCTCGCAGTCCTTAAAAGAGATTGAACCGCACGATAACAATTGTATCAGAACAGACGAGGCTTTCATCCTTCCGCTTGGGTAGTTATAAGCCGCCGACAGATTTGCACCATCTTTATCGATTCTCGAAGAGGACAATGCCAGCCGTCCATCTGCATTCATCAACGTCTCTAGTGTTTCAGGGCTTGAATCGGACGGTGGAGGTGAAATTTCCTCCCGGCTCAGCTCCGTACTTTGACTGTGACCAATCACACGCGCCTCCGGGATTCTCTCTCCCTCCACCTCGATTTCCTTCTCTTCCCTGACCACCCTCCTTCGCCGTCGCTCATCGTCCGTCTGAGTCGAGGCGTCAGCGGCGAGTTTCCCGGAAGAGTCGCCGGAAGACTCGGACTTGTACACCCTGTACTCGTTGAGGTCTATGGAGCTCCAAGACTGGTTTCGCCTCCTCGTGATCACCGGAAAATCAGATTCATCCTCTGACTTGCGAATATCGTCAGGCGGCCGGAGAGACCGAGACGACGCTGTCTCAAAAGGCCTTTGAATAGACGCATGCTCGAGAATCTCCGATCCTTTGAGAATATACTCTTGCCCCTGAGTCGGGTAGATGAAATCGTTCTCTGATAAGTCGTGCCAAACGAAACCGTTTTTGTAACTCCTGCACCGACCGTAAAAAAATAAATTAAGAAACTGAACTCTGATTGCAGCTGTATTGCAATGGCTTAAAGAAGAGACAGTACCGTTTCGCAGACCAGGAGTAGAGGCTGGGCATGCCTTTCCCGCGAAGGAGGTTCAAGCGATTAATTACATCTGAAAAAAGAAAGAAAAATGAATGCCAAGTTTGCCCTGTTTGATTGCAAAATTTGAAATGGGGTTCAGGATAACAAATTTTTGTTCTTGTTTCATAATGAGGAAACGGGGAGAAAGCGAAATGGGAATTTGGAATACCTCTGAGATGGAGTCCTTGAGGAGAGGAGAGGGGGACCTCCATGAAATGGGGGTGCTCGAGCTGGCCATTTCTGGAAAGGTAATAAACGACCGAGACCTTCCTTTCCGACTTGGGCTTACGTTCAGTCCAGACTTTTGTTCTTTCAGGGCTGGTGTTTCTGTCCTTCCATTTCTTGGGGATTTGGAGCTCTGATATTTTTGCTTTGGAAGTGACCTCCATTTCTCTCTGAATGACGGTGACAGGGAGCAACAGGGAGTGAACAAATTGACGGAGCAGAGATGGGAGAAGGGAAACGAAAGAGAAGGGACAATGATGCACTGAGGCGGGAAAACAGTGAAGGAAAGTGAAATGTCAAATGTGTGAGATTTTGAAGAGTTGAAGAGACGGTGAAGTTGTGAAATGGGAGGAGAGATTCAAATTGGGGGTGCGGCAGACAACAGCACAAAACAAAATATGGCTGTTCGGGATTCAGTACAGCCAGTCTTGTATGCAGCAGAAGAATTTCATGCACTGGTTTATTTGTGGGGAAATATAATATTTTGTCTCGTACATTCAACACGTTTTAATTTAAATTTCTATAATTTTTTAATATTTTTTATTTTCATAGTTTAAAAAAGTTAAGTGATCTTTTATTTTTTAGTCTTTATAATTTTTATTTTTGAAATAATTTTAATTCGTACAGAGCTGAAAATATTTATAAAAACTAAAAACATAATTTGATAGAATTATAAGAATAAAAGACGGCAGTAGAACGCCAAAGGGCTTTTGTCCTGAGTTTTGCTTTAACCTTTCAATGGAGATTTAAAGTGGGTGAAAAGTTGAAAATTGGGAGATAGTGAGTGAGCAACTTTTTTTTTTTTAAGGAAAAAAATTCTAATGATGCAAAGGTTATATACGCTTGGTTTGAACTGTCTTTATTTTGTTTTGCAATTGAATTTTAATTATTTTTTAAATTTCTTATTTTGAAATATTAATTAAGATTTATATGCTTGCATTGTATTTTAAAAACAAGACATTCATGAATAATAAATAATAAAACTTCAATTATAAGAGTCACTGTTGTCAAATTCTCGAGTTGACCTTCCAAATTTATTATCTTTACATTTCTAATGTATAAAATCATATTAATTTACTTATAAAATCAAATTAAATGCAAGCTCGGTTATTCATGAATCCACTTTTCAAGTTTATTATTTTTACATTTTTAGCTTATAAAAATATATCAGCTCACTCACATACTCAAACTAAATGCAAATATGATTAAACTTGCTAAACTTGTTGATTTTTTATTGAGTTGAGCTAGTTAAGTAAATACTATGCAAAACTCAATCATAAAAATGGTAAGACCCACTTCAAAGAAAAATAAAACTAAAAAAGCAAAAATTAATATTAATAAAAATAATAAATACCAAAAATAGGTAGCTCTATTTTAAAATTTTTACATTTAGTATAATAATCTATCATAAATTTAATTTCAATAATTTATATTTAAAATATATGTGATCATATTTTATATTTTAATTAGTTAATCATATATTTTTAATAGTTATTTATTAATAAAGATAAACTCTTATAAATTTATTATTTAAATTTATATTTTTATTATAAATTTACTTAAATTTGTGAGTTTGATTAGTTAAACTTATATTCTTAAAAAAAATACGCACACACAACCCCCCCTCCCCCTGCAAACATGCGCAAGACATTTGAGCTCCTTGTTAGCATGCCGGGCATCATGGTTAGACTAATTGTTCAGGGATCAGGATTAAAGCCATCCAATGAAGATTGACAAATCCAATTAAAAATTTGTTCACTTTCACAGTAACATCACGTGAATCCAGGAGATGTGGCACTATTAGCTTGGCGAATCCTCTCGAGCATGACATTGCAGCGAGGCGTATTCCAACAGCATGCATCCCACATTGAAAGCTAGATATTTCAAGTGGAGAGGCATCCATTCTAATACATCAATATGAGAAATTCTAATATTTATAATGTGTCAATTATAAAAATTTTATAAAACATGAGAGAAATGTAAAATACACGATGGCCGGCCAACAAATTTAGTGGGGCTCTGGGTTGGGGAAAAAGAAAAGAGGCACCTGTTGCGGCGGAGGGGAGTACATTCAACCACCCTCTGAGAAAATTCAAATCATGCTAAGCTGGGGGTTGACTGCTAAGACTCGAGACTTCTACTATCCGCACCTAACTTTGACTATTCTTATTGCATCGATTGCGTTTAGACACTTCTCTTCAATCCTGCAGGTTTCAAACTCCAATGAAGAGACGAAAATGAACCTACGAGTGAAATCAATCACGTGGACCCTACAATCGACATCGTCGGTGCGGGTGACAAGATCCAGATTCTCATGGAATATATATAGTTATTAAATAAGTATGGATGCAGCAGCTTCATGCTCTTACCATCAGACGGTGGCTGTTTGGTGAAACATAAGATCACCGAAGAGAACCAAAGGGAGAGGCGTGGTGGATTTTCGACGAGAAACGAAGCCTCAGGTAGAGGCATATAAAAGTAAAAATATCATTTAAGAACCACTGTGATCAATTTATATCAATAATATAATAACATTCTCAAATTTTAATCTTTGGGTGAAATTAATTTTTTACGTAAAATAATCCAATAATTTCCTAAGAACCAAAGGGTAATTTGGTTGTTTTACATAAAAAATTAATTTTAACTAAAAACTCAAAAACAACAGTGAAATTTAAAAATCTTACAGTTCTTGATTGGTATAAATTAATTACCGTCATCCTTGACTGATATTTTTCCCATATAAAATGGGGAGAAATGGTCGGTTGGTCCAAGTTAACGACACAAAGGGCCAGGGAAGCATACGTGGAGGTGCATGCATTGGTCATGAAAACAAAGCCCATGAGTCGCTGGGCCCAACAAATATTTGATTGGAGGCCTTGCCATCCTCCCTAGTCGCCACCCCACGCCAAGCGTGCCTCGTGCATTCCTGTTTCGCATGTTCCTGCCGGTTTACCAGATTGCATCCAACCCCTGCAAATTCCCATTGTTTATCATTGTCAGTCTCCATCACAAACGAAGCGTGTGCGCGTGTTTTCTCTCTTTCCCTTTTTCTTTTTAACTGTTTGCTTTGGATTCCACATCGTTGAGTTGAACTGTGAAAAGAGCTGCGACAATTTTCCTATTTTTATTTTTTACTTTATTTGCTACTTTCCAATGGTAAAAAGAATGGGCGTGAAAAGAAGATTTCATTAATAAATTGCCGTGTCAGCTTTTTTTTTTTTGGGAATGGAAGAAGATTTCATTGCAAAAACAAGCGATGCATCCTTGACGGGGAAAAATATTCCTTCCTAGTCCTAGTCAGTCTCTCCTGAGCTCTCTCGTGGCATGGAAAACCAGTAGAATACGAGCGAACAAATCATATTTACAGGCCCAAAAGATTAAAATGTTTCGAATTAACTTAGTGGAGCAGGAGGGAACAGAAGCAAGAGAGGGCAGAAATTCCAAACCCGACCTTTGACAGTACATCTAAACTTTCATGCTGACTGTTTTCCTCCCACTCCCGGATCCATGATGAAGATCCAAGATACCAACAGATCGCGCGCCACATAATGCATACCTGTCAAGTATAAGAATATATATCTTGTTTGTTCCGTTGTCCTCAAGGTAGATCATGTTCTCTACATCCTATTTCTTTTGTCACGTGGAGATCTAGCGCTTGATTGAAATTAATCTCATGACCTGATTCTTTTTCTAAGCAATTCCCTTGTACATTGCACGGTATCAGTTTAAGAAACTAAATCACATTAGTCATATTTTTTAAGCAATAGCGTGGCTTTTGTTGAAGTCGTTATATGTCACATTGATATCGACATAACTAATCAAATTAGAAATTCTCAAAACATTGTCAGCTTATTGCCCTGGATCACCTGCTGTGTTTGTACTACCTTGCCCGCGCGCACACATACATTGCAAAGAGGGGGGAAAACACTATTGTGCTTTTGAAGCACGAGCAGGCAAAACCACAGATAAGGAATCAAAAACCAAGACAAACACGGCCTGTTCTCAAATGTTCAAAGTGGAATGCCGTTGAAAATGTCGCATGTGAAGGGGGGAAAAAGTGGGCATTTTGAGAGTATGTACAAAGTTCCCCCAAGAGAACATCGTTGCATAAAGATTTTATGGAATCAGATACATCCAATGTTTCTCTCTTCCAGTACTTTCCATTATCTTCTTCTTCGTGTCTTTTGCTTCACAATTTTCCAGAAAGGATGATCTTGTTTCTAGTTCAATCTTCTACCAGTTGAAATTCCTGAGATCATGTGCTGCGGAAGTAGAATATGTGTATGATGGCACCAAATAAGGAAGGAGATTAGATATGCACCAGCCACCAAGAGAGGGGGGGATTGGGTGAATGCTGTATTTGATTATATAAAATTTTTACGGCCATTGATTCTACTGAGAGCAAGAGATTTTGCCACATTGCGCGATTCATCTCATGCATGTAGTTGGCACATGCATGCGGTGATGGATTCAAAAAAATAAATCAATAGAGACATAATTTATATTTAAAATAAATATTTATATTTTTATAAAAAATAATTATATATATAATTATATTTTTTATATAAGTTAATAAAATTAAATATTTAAAACATGACATAAAGATAGCATTAGAATAACATAAAAGACTATCTTTATATATAGCATCATGTTTTTTTATTTTTATTAAATTAAATTTATATCCCCTACTTAAAAATGTAAGATATTTTTGACTAAATCTCACCTCAATAAACTAGTTAGTTGTCTTCGAACTAATATTATTTTTCATATTTACCTCTATTTAATAAGGTATTTCACTTTAAAATAAATATAAAGTGATTTATTTATTAAAAAACTTTTTAAAAATATATTAATTATACATTGAAACATTAAAAATATCTTATATTTTTTTAACATCCAACACTTAAATTTAGTTGAGGGAGTATACCTCTTTTGTATGGTAGAGAATTTTACACACAAAAGCCTTTTCATTTTCTTATCATCATTTTGCCTCCAAAGAAATTACATGTTTGAGAATTTTTTGTTCAAATTTTTTTCATAAATAATTTTTTTTGAACTATTACTTTTCCATCATAAAACTATTGCTATTCAAAGTTTATATATATATATATATATATTATAGTTTTAGATAATAAATTTTCTAATGAAATAAGTAAAATTTTAGAAGGAAATAAATGAAATTCTTTTAAAATGAGAGGGCAATTAATTTTTTTTTTTGAGAGGGCAATAAAAATATAACCTATGTCTTTTTAAGTAATTTTCTTTCAAGTTGTGGGGGCAATTGCCCCCACTGTAACAAATGTGGATCCGTCCCTACATGCATGGGATCCATATACCATATAAACAAGATCTCAAATTATTTAAAAAAACCTGAACCAATTACTTCCTCCTATCCTTATTATAAAATATTTTTTAAAAAAATTTGATAGTCCTTAACACAAGACACTTGAAAAGAGTATTAATTTTATTTTTTAAGTATTATTTCTATTTAGGTGTATTAACTATAAAAGAGAATATAATACAACTTTAAAATTTTTCATTTAAATATGGGCAAACTTTGATATAGGTTATGATATTCTAAGACAAAGTTAATAATTTAACTATCTCTTTTTAATTGTATTGAAATTGTTATATAGCAAGGAGGGATGAGAGCCCTTGGTCTTTGCAGATGCATATCTCAACCCCTAGATATGTATATCTCAGTTTTTTTGGGCCAAAGATTTAAATTTTCCCTATATTAATTTATCCGTATTTATTCTGTCCTCTGAAAAAAAGAACAAATAAAATAAAATTGGGCCCAACTTGACACGGTGGACCATTTCGATAGTTGGACTAATGCTACAAACATGCAGAGAACCAATAATAGACAAAGCATAGAAAATCCAAACATAGAACTAATGTCATGGAATAAATGGACCAAATGATGAAAGCCCATTATCCGACCCACTGTGTGTAATATCTTAAAAAATTTAACCCTTAATCAACTGAGTAAATAAAATTAATTAAGTAAATTAAAGTGATATAAAGTTACAAAGAGCTAACAAATATTTTGGATAGTGATTTCAGTTTTAGAATTGAGTCTGAAGTGAAGTTAGACTACCCAGACTTTAAAATGAGAGAAAAATAATGAAAAATGACTATGTACTACATGTTGCGATGCGTATAAGACATGCCTAAGTTCGGGTGGCTTGCACTACATAACTTTCATATTCAAGAAAATGCAAGAGGTAGAGAAGGAAAGAACTTAGGAACCTTACCTTTGATGATTGGTAGCTTAGAATTACTCTTAACTCTTCAACTTGACAAGCCCTGGTAGAAAAAATCCCAAGCCCTTCGTTTTCTCCTCCTCCTTCTCTTTCTTTCACCTTTTAAAATTTCAATTTGAACAAAAAAATTATTTTCATAATTGAGCTGAATTGAATCGGAATTGAACTACTATTAAATTAGAAATCAAAGTTAAACTAGGAATTGGAATGGTTTTAAACATAATATTAAAAAAAGTTTTAAAACTTTAAAGAACTAGAAAAATTTAAAAATTAGATCCTACTAAAAGTTAATTTTATTTTTAGACAATTCACATATATAAAATATAATTTGAGATCATTTTTTTATAAAGATGTTAATAATTATAAATACAAATACAAATACTTTTGAGTCTACTCATGCCTAATTTTATCAATATTTACTTATATTTGACAAGTTGTAAAATTATAATATATAATCTATTAATTTACAATCACATTATGTCATTTTATTAAAAAAAATTAATCTTTTAGTCCTTCAACTTTTAACTCATTTGTAACTAAGTCCCTTAACTATAACTCGCTGCGACTCAATCCTTCAATTATAATTCGTTGCAACTCAATCCCTTAATTTTTGATTTACTTATAACTCGGTCCTTATTTTTTAATTTTTTTTAAATTTTTTTATCAAATAAGAGGGATAAAAAAATGCTCATATATTATTTTAAAATACCCTATTCTTATTCATTAATGTGAGATATAAGCTAACATGAAAAAAAAAATTAACAAAGGTTAAGGGATTATTTTGTAAGTGATGCAAAAGTTGAGGGATTGAATCATAGGCGAGTTATAGTTGAGGGACTGAGTTACAACAAGTTATAGTTAAGGGACTGAGTTACAAATGACTTAAAAGTTGAAAGACTAAAAAATTAATTTTTTCTTTTTTTAACATACTATAGATTTTTTTCTTGTCTTTATTTTACATATACATTTAATACTATTTTTATTTAATTATTATATTACTTATTTAATCATGCAAACTATGAGCTGTTGGCCTTTCCAATTCAATATCTAGTTCAATTCTAAAAACATCACTTATACCCATGAGTTATCACTCCCAAGAGTGTAATTTAAATGCTGAAGGAGCTTCCTAGCAGTCACTTCATACTCCAAAAAAATCAAACTACAATTAATAATTAACAGGCAGCATGAAGGACTAATCGCCATTAGTTAACTTAATCATAGTTAGAGCTTTAAAATGTTATTAAACATGATTAAGTAAAATCAATCCCATTTTTCACTTCCATAAACTTTTTTAGCCCTCATTAAGCTTAATAAATATTGTTAGTTAACTTTTTTAGTTTAAACATAGTTAATTATCATCAAGGTTAAAAAAAAGAGAAAACTTAGCCAATGTCTAGGAAGCTAAAACAAGCCCCAAAGGCTGCCTATCTCAAGGTTTAGCAAAGCCTCCTTCGTCTTCTCCTGGTCACTCTCCAAATTCCTTCCATTTTGTCTAATTGATCACGTCTTTTGGATTTTAAAATCTAACATGCCTACCGCAGTACATAGCATGTAGTTAGAGAAGCCTAACTTTATCCCATTAATTTGGGTCCAAAGTGGCCGAAAGCTCCTATAATCTCCTTTTAAGATTCATATAGGTCCAATAGACCAAATGGCTATCCAATTATACTAATTAATTCAATTATGACAAGATTAAGTAACTTAATCCTTAATTAATTTTATTTAAAATTTTAAGATGTTACAGCCATTCATTGCTATAAAATAGTACAAATAGTTACAAGAGTACCAATACAAGTTTAACACGCATAGAAAGAGACATAATTTTTGATTAATTGTGTTAAGTTATTTTCATCTTTTGGGGATTGTTCTGGTGATTAGTTACTGTATATGGACATGATACGTTGCGTGGGCTATCCACTAGAGAAGCAATTCATATATGATCATGCTTTCCATCTTATCTCACATTAATTATTGCAATTTCAGGGTGTGTTTCTTTTTGCGTCAAGAAAGTGTTCATCACTGAGTGGAAATCGACATTCAACACATACACGCTTTTGAGAGAGTTCTAACTGTGGAAATAGAGCAAAAATATACAATGATGGGAGGCCCCAGTGCTCATTATTTGACGGGAGCCTCCAATAGGCTAGATTTGTCACTTAGACTGGCTCACATGCACGCACCATTAGCCCGAGTGTACATGTCAATATTAATGAATTCAACTTCTTGGTTTATTAAAAAATTTTTAAAAAATAGGAGCTAAATGAATAAATTAATCCAAAATCAACTAAATTCCAAGAAAAAACACATTTGCCAACCTGAAAGCCTAGCAGCATATATACTCCCTTATAAATGGAAAATCGCAGATTCGATCCTGCTAGTAAGTTGTAATTTTAGACTGTGTCAGTGCCTGTCTTTTTAAATAAAAAAAACATATTCAATAATTTAAGTCACTAAATCCAAGAGGTGGTAGGAAAAAGCTTAATGCATGCTATAATTTGATTATGAATTTGTGATCATTTGGAGCACTTATGATTTGGAGTATTCCGTGAATTTTGCCATTTTATTTAGGTTGACTTCATTAAATTGTTAATCATTTGATTATCTGTAATTATTATACCTGGATTTTTAATTTGTTGAGATTCCTAATTTTTGTCATATGCAAATATCATCGATTAAATAAATACATAGAGCATGGTTTACTCTCAAATCTCAATTTTGTCCCCTATACTCCTGTGGTCATCTGCACATTTCATCAATCTTCTCTCTTCACAGTTAATCTAATTTCACAACAAAACAATCGAGTGATAGAAATAATGGAGAATGATAAATAAGGACATTGTAATAATATTAATGTCAAATTAAAAACTTCAATGCTGAAACATGGCAGAAGTAATATTGAAATTTGAGAATATTAGTATAAAAAAAAACCTAATTTGATATTAATGTTCTCACTGAATCCTTATTTGTCATTTTCTCTAGAATCAACAGAATAAGAACAATGCATGAAAACCTATAAGAACTCATTAACCTCATACGGTGGGGAAAATAATTACATAGAGCATGTCCCTTGTCCTTAAAAATAATTCTATAAAGCAGCAGCTACTTATTCACACCACCACCAGGTTCATGTGCAGCGTGACGAGATTGATGACGTCTGTTAACACTGAACTCCAATGGGGTTTTTTTCATTGCACTTACTGAAGCTAGCAGGCATGAAATAAAGGGATATGAAAAAAATAAAAACAAAAACAGAGTTTGCATGCTCCAGTGCTCTTCTTGATCAGTATATATTATCTAATGTGAACCACAAGTTGATCTGCCTTTCCATTTATCACAAGCGAAGGCCTCCCAATTTCTTTCTTTCTTTCTTTCTTTTCTTTGTTGCCCTTTTTAAAGGCGAGAGTGAAAAACAATTTTAATCTTTTGAATTTTTAATACCCTGGTGAGGCAGACGTATCCTGGAAAGATGTGTTCTTCTCCCAAATAAATAAGCACATATAATAATAAGCTCATCAATCAATGGAAAAGGCATACCATCCAAACGCTCCGGATCTAGCTATTTTAATTCGTATGTGCTTTCTAGCTGCATCATCAAATACCCTTGGCTTTTCATGAGAATTTAGAAGAAGAGTACACATCTCAAAAGAATGGATTGGATAAGAGAATTATCAATTTTTTAGATTTAAAAGACCCCTTCTATAATTAGTTCTTAAAATACAGCAGGGCTGGTAACAAATGCAAGATAAAAGCATCTTATATGTTCTAATATGTATTAGGAGAACTGTAAATAAAGGAGGAGAGAGGATCTGTGTGATAAAGAAAAATACAAGAGGTGACACAGACAGTGGGTTCATAAAATGTCTGCGTACATATTGTCGCTACTCGATCATAATTTAGAAGAAAATGCATATATGGGACCACCATTATAATCTTTAATCCTTGATGGAGAAAAGCCCTGTTATGATTAAATTAAGTGATCTGCTCACAGCATGGTTATTGGTGCCATCCACGTCATGGAGGTCTCTCCCCCCCCCCCCGCCTCCTTTCTCGCCCATTCTCATTCTTTCCTTTAAATTGAATTATTTTCTCCACTAGATAACAGTACCCACAAGCAAAAGTCTACTCATTTCTTTTCACTGTAATTTCTCTCCACTGCACTTCCACAGGAAATCTCAGCAGTTCAGATCAAATTTTAACAATATGAATTAATCTGTATTTTAAAAATTATCAAATCGAATCTGACGGTCTAGATACGCATTGTCGTCTTTACTGCAGTGGGGAGAGGCCACTTCAGGGAAAAGTAAGTTCAATGTTCACAGGAATCCCTATCACAAATGGAGTGCTGTTTGTATAGACAGAGGCTAATGACGCAATATTCCACTATGCAATTCCACATCCTTCTTGCGCTTTGTGGTTCAAGATGGCCTCAATTTCACATCTGGACCTCTCAAATGTATTCACACCAAACATTCTTTTTTTTTTAAAAAAAATAATTTGAATCCAATGGATGCCTCTTGCACTTGCAGTATAATTACATTTTGGATATATCTAGAGAACTAAGTGCGCTAGCAACAATACATTGATCACTAAACTCCGCTGTTAAATATGAGATTGTCGAATCCCTTTCTAATTATATTAAAAAAAAAAAAGATATTGTGTTGTGAGATCTAACTCGTGAGAGAACAAATTGAGCAGATTGATTAATGTTGCGTTAACTTAGAAAATATATCTAGAGATAGAGTTGAGAATACGGTCGGTTTCTCATTTTTGGTTTTGTTTGTCAAACCCGACCCTTATGTGAAGGGTTGAGGGTCAAGCCCGCAAGTTCTTTTATAAAAAATAAAAATAAAAATAAAATTAAGCATTATAAATTTATTAAAATATTTTAAAATTAAAAAAATTAAAATTTTCATAATTTTTTAGAAATTAAACAGCACACGTTTAGAAGTCTAGTAATAAAATTTAAATTTTAATTAAAAAATAGTTCATTTTTATAAATACATAAACATAATAATTATAGAAAAATAAAGATTATCAGAAATTTTATACTATACATTGATATTTATTAAATTATATTAAATAAATTTTAAAATAAATTAAAATTAATAATAATATAATACGTGTAGGATCAAGTGAGCAGGTCATTGACTTCAAACATGTGTTCCACCAAATAAGAAAATAATAACAATAATATAACAGAGCTTGAAGAGTCGCCCGATTACGAGCCTTTTTTTACAGGGCTGGACCAAGCCTTCAAACTCGATCACTTTAAAAAAAATCATTTTCAAAACTCAAATTATTATTTAAACATAATCTTCAAGCTCACTCTTATTCCTGGCTCTACCTAGAGACAAGATGTTAGACATGAACAGTTCATGTCACATTAAAGTGAAAAAAAAAAAAAAAAGCTTCCCAACATGACTAGGCCATGGCCCATGGGCTAAGGGGTGAGAGAAGCGTGGAACAAAAGGAAGCTTGATTTACTTTTGTCTCCAGAAACGGGGCTAGCCCCAGTTTGGCTCTTTTGGAAACCTAGAACATTACTGAACGGCTGATCAGCCCCATTTGGTTTTCACTATTTAAGTGTCGCGAATTCCGTAGGTACTTTCCTGAGAATTAAAGGAAGGAAAAAACTTGCGTGATTATTCCATCCAGCTCTGCCGGGTCAACGTTCTAAATTCTGCCGCTAGCTTAAATATGCATGTACGTATAGCATAACGTCAATCAGCTTTGAATTAACAATGTCATTATATTATCTATCTCCATTTTCATTATACAAGAGGGAAAAAGATATAATGTTAAAAAAATCTTAATGACTTCTTCCTGTTCTCCACTTTTAAAAGTTTTGTTCCCTTCCGCCACTTTAGTCTATATGCTGGCCTATCACTAAAATCCGGGAATGCAAAGATGGAGAGAATATCCATCTACTTCGTCTTCTTATTAGTTCTTATCATTCGTCTCCCTCGACCATTAATGTGTTTTTCATCCATTTTGTAGTATATATTTTAAAATGGTAGTAAGGACGCAAAATTTTCTTGGACAGTCTTCGGCTCTTCGCGGAGGAAGCTTTTTTTTTTTGGGGGAAAAATAGAGCGTTGCAGACCTGGAGATCAGTCACATATAAGAAAGTCTATATCTGCTCCTATATATGTGTGTGTGTGTGTGTGTGTGTCAGTGATTAGTCAGAAAACCTGTCTGATCGTCTAAATCCTGACTCTATCTTAATTTTGGTGGATCAAGTGGTCGATCGGGTCACTAAACAAATCTAGCAGTACTTGGTTAATAATGATGAAACATATATAAAATGACAGATATATTGCCCTGATAAACTCCCCATGATAATGACAGAATGAGCAGGCGTGCACCACAACCACATGAACGGAGGAGATATATGCAAACTCGCTTATTTAAATAATAACAAAGTTTAGGAGAGTTGATATAAATATCGGGCAGAGTTGGTGCGCAAGGAGTGCAAAAGTTGGTGGGTTCCCAGAGAGAGAAAGAGAGAGAGAGAGAGAGAGAGAGAAGAGAAAATGGTTCAACAGGAAATGCGAAAAGGTCCATGGACGGAACAGGAGGACATCAAGCTGGTGTCCTTTGTTGGCTTGTTTGGAGACCGAAGATGGGATTTTATAGCAAAGGTTTCAGGTTTGAAGGTGGCGGGAGATCACAAATAATAGGAATGGTTATTAGGGCTTGCTGCATCGTGGAAAGATAAAGCAGCCTTTAACCACCTCATTTTGTTGTAGGTTTGCATAGAACAGGTAAGAGTTGCAGGTTACGTTGGGTTAATTACCTTCATCCTGGTCTCAAACGTGGCAAGATGACGCCCCAAGAAGAGCGTCTCGTCGTGGAGCTTCACTCCAAATGGGGAAATAGGTTTGACAACATATATGCACAAAGCTAGCAAGCTACACACACACACCCCTACCTCCTTTTCTTTCTCATCGCGGCTTTTCTATATTATTCTTCCTCATCTTTAAAGCGATTCCTTAGCTTCGCTCGAATTCAGGACGCATTTCTTGATAATCTGTGGCAGGTGGTCGAGAATCGCTCGCAAATTACCAGGGCGCACAGACAATGAGATTAAGAATTACTGGAGGACTCACATGAGGAAGAAGGCTCAGGAAAAAAAGCGAGCGGCGGCCACTCTATCGCCTTCATCACCAGAATCCTCCAAGAGCAGTACTGGAGAAGAAAGCTTTAATGATTCAGGAGGTCCTAATGACATGGTGTCTTCCACAGGGATACAGATAGGGGAAGATCAAGCATGTGAACAGGAAAGTTACTCTATGGAAGATATATGGAAAGATATTTCTGTGTCAGAAGAGAACAATATTCTGGGGCCGGTCTTCGATGTGCAGAGTGAACTGGGCTGTAACTTGTCTTGTCCTCTCATGCCTTCCCCTTCCTGGGACTACTCTTCAGACTCGCTATGGGTTATGGACGAAGAGGAAAGTAAGATTTTTAACCCAGTTTTTCCCTTTTACGAGCAAGGGACACCATTTCTAACAGGCTAGCTAATTCGAATTCTTTAGTCAGTGATTTGTTGATATTTATACATATGTGTACTGGTATTATCATCTGTCGGTCCTACTAGCAAGTCTAACCAGAATATAGTGTTAATTAGAGTATATGGTTTCTTTAAGCTTTTTGTATGATTCTCCCAAGTGTGACGCAGCTGTAATCATCTCATGCATAATTCTATAACTTCCCAGTGCCTTTACTTTAATTTCCGCAGCAGTGATGATAAATCTCCACAACATCGTATGTTTTCAATGTAAAATATCAAGCATCTGTCTGTGTTCTTTGCGTTTTAGTCTGATCTAGATCCCTATCAATAAAGCTTTCTTTTCTTTTTTTTCCTTTTTAATAGTTCCGGTCAGGAGCTAATTAAGGCTTAAATGAATAGCACATGCGTATAGCTTACCAATCATAGTCACGTTCTAGAAACAGTTAATCTGATCAGGTTTACAGTCAATTATGAACTTGTACGAAAAGCAATTTGTTTTAATTTCCTTTTTTGGGCATTTAAGCAGAATGGGGATCAGTAAATTTCAATTCAAATTGGTTCGCTCTTCCAATGTGGATCCCAGTCCCAGCTGAAACCGAACAAATTTGCCCAGATATACGCGACCAGATATGTGGGAGAAATTGTTTCTCTCTGAAGTGTCTTCCAACTTAGTTAACTTGTATTAGGGATCGTATGCATGCATTTGTTATGGATAATCCTTTCTTAAATTAAAAAAAAATGTTAAATATATATGTGAGAGAGAGAGAGAGAGAGAGAGAGTAATCAAGCTACCATTCACTTAATCATATATCAATTCTGCAACATGGAGGAAATTTGGCTGGCATCCACCATTCTAGGGAGGGAAGAGAGTAATTAAGCCGCTGCCACGAGAACTCTGTCAAATATTTATTCAAGTTTTTACTTTAATTTATACATAAAACATATGAGAACAGTAAAAGATGCCTAATTAGTTTCTTTACTATGTATAACTGGAAGTTCTGTTATGTTAAAAAAGTACAGTGCATCTTTTCTTTTTTTAGAAAAATAATATTTCAAAACAAAAACTAGGATGTTTTAGTTAACACGTATTAAAAATTTTTTTTTATTTAGCTACAAAATAAGAGATCATTAGACGCGTGGCAAATTTTAAAAAATTAATTTAATCTCCAAACGTTTGGGTTTAACATATCAATTCTTTTTTTGGGCCGGGCTGCCTGTTTTATGTAAATGGGTCTATTGTTTATAAATTCTCTTTTGCATAGAGCAAAAACTCAACCATGTAAGTGTGGTTTAATGACTATCTTACTCCATTATTTAAATATATGGTGGGGGTTTTATTCCTCACTTATATAAATGGAGAGTACTTTATAGTCAATCATTTGCTCTCTTGTAAGAGACTCGTGGTAAAGGAACCATTGCTATTGGCGGTGGATTCCCTTGACAAAAAAAAAAAAATTAAGAGGGTTGGGTTTAGGTGAGAGATTTGTTCTTCATAATATGACAAATTAAAGTTTGAACCTCATCTAAAAAAAGTGTCCAGGGTCTTTAATAATTTTAAAATTTTAGTTTAATTCAAGGGAAAAAAATTAAAAATATTTTCAACTATGAAGAGATTAATGTACTATTTACTTATTATGTAGAATCACTTGTTAATATTTTTACTTCACTTATTTATTTATCATTATCACTTGTAAATTATATCCGTTTGTCAAACAAGTAGCAACATCAATTATTAATTTACTAACTTTATTTGTTAGTTTATTAATATCAGTTATAAATTTCAAGACTTATTAGTAATTTACAACTAATGTTAGTAAATTAAAAGGTAAAGTTAATAATTTAACAATTGATATTATTATTTATGATTGAATCACTAATGTCAAGTTTTATATAATTATTGACATATTAACTTACATAATTTATAACTTATATTAATAAATTAAAAAGTAAAATAAAAAATTAATAATTAATGATTCTGCATGACTAGTTAAAGATACTTTAATTTCTTTCACAATTAAAATTATTTTTATTTTTATATCTTAAATTAAATTAGAATTCAGAATTTTTTAAAACTCATAATTATGTCTTTATTTAAAATTCTCCCAAAAAAAATCTCTGGGTCGAAAGACCCGGTTACCCCAAATCTCCGTTCATGACTAACAAAGGGGCGCGCTTTTGAGTCGCTGCGATATCCACAAGCCACAATGCCTCGTCGGTCCACTCTCTATCTGCTCGCCTACAACTCTCTGCAGGCTATCGGATGGTGTGCCATCTCTCTCTCTCGTTCATGATTATTTCGTTTTCACTACGCTGTTTCACTTGCTCAGTTGCTCTGTTCCTTATTTTGCTGCAGGACCTTTTCCCTCCTTGCAATTTTGACCAGTCTTCTGTCCACTCGCTCTGTCGCTGGAACTTATGCTTCTGCCGGCAAGCTGATAAGTATGTATCTTCTTTCCCATTGCCTTTCAGCTCTCTCTCAATCTTCAAGAAATAACCTGGGGAGAATTTCATTACAGTTGCCTGGATCTAACATAATTTCAATCGGCTTTCAAAAAATTTTGAAATTTCACCAACGGCTGTGAGCACTGAAACGAAATAAATTTTCTCACCTGAATGATCAAAATACCTTCCAATTATAATTAACATTGTTGAAATAACAATTCAGGTTTTTATAAGTGCCATTATTAAAACAACAAGTCAAGTTATGGTAGTAATATTGCTATAATAATAAGTTAAATTATAGTTTTTACGAATAACATTAATAAAATGACAAGACAAATTATAATTTTTATAAATAACATTGTTATAATAACCAGTTAAGTTGTGATTTTTATAAGTAATATTGTTAGAACAAAAAGTTAAGTTATAGGTTTTACAAGTGACATTAATAGAATAAATTTTACTGGGTCCATGATGAAAAATTCCCCCCCTTTACGGTCTTTTGCCTCTCATTTCCACTGTTTCATTGCATGCATAATAAGCTAGGTTTTGTTAGGTGAAAATGGGAAGGGGATGAGATGTCTGAGTTTGCCCGACTGCCTCTCTTGTTTGATTTCTACGAAATTTGGGCACAATTTGTAAAGGATGGGATGCAAATGGAGCCTCTCCATTTCACCTTATTTTCATCTCTTGTGTGCTAACACACACAGACACACACAAAATGGTGACCACGTTGGTTTCCCCCCTCTTTCTCTTGCAAATCAAGCCTGTAATGAGTCACACAACACAATTTCAATCTTAAGAATCAAGGATGGGAGAACAAATTTTCGAGAGTAGTCTTGAATTTCCTATTGTATGGAATTCCTCTACATCTAAGCAGATGTATAGTTTTCCCATGTAAGACATGTAATTGGTCTACTTCACTGTCTTGTTGAAGGTTTGCTGCAATGCAGTGCATTCATGGAAGTCATACATGGAGCCGTTGGTAGGTTTGCTGTTGATGAATGGCTTCTAATTTGAAGAATATTCATTTTAATTTAAAAGAATTGTAAGACATTATGTTTTATAATTATAGGCATTGTGCCAAGTGGAGTATTACTCACTCTAATGCAATGGGGAGGAAGGGTCCATTTTCTGCTTGCAGTTGTTGATAAAGTTGACGAGGTTTATGTATTGTATCGAATTTTTGTGTTACGGCAAAGTTCAAACAATATAGCTTCATTCATGCTTGTTTAATTTACTGCATGTAACCATGCTGCGTGGTTTCTTTTAGGTCCAGGAGTCACCGTCAGTCTTTATAACTTTCCTTGCATGGAGCATAAGTGAGGTAAATTGCTTTCTGATTGAACTCACAAAGAAGCTGATAGGACCCTTAATTCTAACAAGCTTAAAACAAGCAAAAACCAGAAAATACGGTACAAATAGGATTGAAAATACTCTTGCTGAATAATAAATTTGGATTACAAGAAAGATAATGATTCAAGTTAACCCCAACTCCTTCATACACCCAAGCACTGGAACTACAGATAAAGTTAAAGAGTACACTGAACTTTACAAAATACACCCCCACAGAATAGAAGCACAAGACATAAGCCATTGGATTTCGAGAAGCTAGTACTCTCTCAAGCACATTTCACTTGCCAAAATATTGAAATCCCCTCCCTTTGGCAGAGATGGAGGATTTAAAGACCAAAAAGCTACAAGTCTACACTCTAGCTACACCTAAATCTTACTCACATGCCATTTCTTTTCCCTTGTAGCCAGGAGCCTCAGGATAATTCCTTTGTCTATTGGAGTTTCTCTTTCCTGCACAATTTCCCTTCCCATAGATTATGCTTTAGGCCCTAGGAAATGAGTGGTAAATCTTTTCTAAATCTTCAGCTCTATCAGAAGTTCAATCTCATGTATTAGCATGTCCTCTGTTCTCAAGGTCTAGAAACCTAGCTATGTCAAATAGTAGTGACTTGTAAAAACATTTAAAACAACTCAGAGATATCACTGTGACAGATATATCAAGGAAATGGAAAGATTAATAACAATATTTTAATTTGTGATATAGAAAACAGAAAAGCAATGCTTCCTTATGATCACCAGATCAAACTTAAAGCCCAGTCGAAAGTAGAATTTAAAAAATTTGATCTCCAGTTAAATACAGTACTGTATAAAAGGTAACCCTTGATAAATTTTTAACTTTCGCCCCCCCCCCATCACTTCAAAACTTTCTTTGACCTGTTAACATTCGATGTCTTGTTTAAGAAAAATTTATGGGACTTTATCAGAGTGCAGGTAATTAGATATTCACATTATGCTTTCAACTGCATCGAAAGTTGTCCTTCTTGGATCACCTATCTCAGGTTCTTTTCTTCCTTATTATTCCTTGTTTTCTATAACTTTGTGCATGACATCTGCTAGGTTAAATTTTTCTGTCATGTTTTCTGATAATACACTTTCAAAGCGTAAGCTTGATGCTTTTATTTTATGGGTTAGGTACACCGCGTTTATTGTGCTTTATCCCTTAGGAATTGGTCCTGGTGAAAGTGAGTCTCTGTCGACATTTCCCTGATTTTAATTTTTGTATCCGTATGCATTTGCAACGCATATTGGTAGTGCTACTACTCATCCATTCCTTTATTATCGAGTGTCATCACTCATCATGTTTTGTATAAACTAGTGCAACTGATTAGTCCACTATGCAGTGTGGCTCATGTATCAAGCACTTCCTATTATTAAGAAGAGGAACCTCTATGCAGTTGCCTTTTCTGGTCTCCCATTCAGTTATTATGATTTCCTCAAGGTAATTTTTTGCGTTTAGGTTATAAATATGTTCAGAAAATTCAATTAACTGCTTAAAGGCTGAGGATTTGCTGATTTCAACCCATCATACCATTTTTTATGGCAGCTGTGATAGTTATTGGGTGTGAGTGTATTGCTCTTGTATTTATGGTTAACCTAGCAAGAATAGATCGGATAAGTATCATTCTCTGGAATGACCTGAAACTAAAAATAAGCACCCGAGGGGAGAAAAAAACGAATCAATTGCTATACCATTGATTGTTCAATGCATCTGCACTGGACATAACATAGCACATGAAACCTAGTCCTTATTCTACATCATATAGCCTTGTTCACTACCTGACTAGGAAGGTGGCCTAATTGAGGTGCACATGGACTAGCTGGACTCCACTGGACCTTGAGATCCCATAAAAATGTGTCGACTCCTTTCCTTTTCACAAGTTATCTGCTTTGGTGAATTTTGCTATTTTCTTATTCTTTTATTTTCTTGGTTAACTTCAACGAATCAGGTTGTACTTGTATTTTATCCACTCCTCTGGCTGAAGCTTTATCTGCATTTGTTCAAGCAAAGGAAAGCAAAACTTCAAAAAGGCCATGAAAAGAAAAGAACATGAGGAGCAGAACTCCTGGTTTATAATTTGTTGACAATCTCGTGAGGTTTTGCATTCTTTAGGGTGATAATATGAGCTCCTGCAAAGCTGAGACTTGAGTGTCTCAGCATGTGGCACTTGCATCTAGTTGGTATTTTGCAGTTGACGGGATTTTGTTGCAAATTAATGTCTAATTGAATGGTCGCTTATTATTCAGAATTATGGATTACCATCGCAGTTGCTATGAATAAGTTACTGCCTGTAGTATATGGGGTGTTTCGTACAAATTACTATACGTAACTTGTATGGGTTTAGTCTCTACATTATTTCCTTTGTAATCTGTTGTGAACTCTCTCTTTCAAAGTTGATGCAGGCGTTCCTGAAACATATATTATAACATTAGGCAGAGTTGGATCTTGGTCTTTTCTTGTTTTATTTATTGTTTTCTTGAGATGCTAAAATTTGAAGATAAGCACGAAATAACATAATCATGATAAAAATAAAGGCAGTGAACCAGACAAAGCGCAAAGTTCAAGGGAATGAAAGAGCAACAAAAATGCAAACATAAGAGAGAGCCTTCAACAACAGAAGCGAAGGCAAGAAACCAACCCCACCGTGAACTTAACAACGTAGGTGGGGCAGAAGGGAGTTACGGTTCTTAATAGTCAGCGGTGGGGAGCTGTTGATGAGTGGTCTGGTTCATGAATATTATCTCATAAACAATGGCCGCAATGGCGGCACCGAGGAAGGGACCGAGCCAGTAAACCCAGTGGTTGGCCCACGTCCAGCTCACAACGGCTGGCCCGAAAGATACAGCTGGGTTCATGGATGCCCCGTCAAAGGCCCCTCCGGCCAAGATGTTAGCTCCGACGATGAAACCAATCGCAATCGGAGCAATTATCCCAATGTCACCCTTCTTCGTGTCTAAGGCCGTTGCATACACCGTGTACACTAGACCAAACGTCATCACTATCTCGAACACCATCGCGTTCCATGCCCCCACTCCTGAAGATAACGAGAAAGCTGATGTTTCCTGCCACGCAACACAAACACAGATCTCAACTTTCTATATCATCTGGTCGCAGTGCGTCACAAGCTAAGGATCATTAACTGAGAAAGATAGCAGAGCGAGGAGAGGACATAGGGGGAATAGTTACTTACCAGTCCACCAGTGGCAAATTTAAGGAGTAAGCAAGCAACGACAGAGCCAAGCAATTGGGCGATCCAGTACAGAATGCTCCTGAGGAGAGAGATGTGGCCCCCAATGAAGGCACCAAAAGTAACGGCGGGATTCACGTGGCCTCCAGAAATGTTGGCGCCGACTGAAACCGCCACAAACAATGCAAAGCCATGAGCCAACGATGCCGCCACCAGCCCTGCTGGTGTCGTCGATCCATTGTCCGTCAGCTTGTCTGCAAAACCATACATCGAATATATACAGTTAAAGACTGGGAGTGTTATCTAGGACGCTGAGAATCGAGCACGAGATCGAAGGGGCTTACTGAAAGCCATGCCGGAGCCCTCCCCGGCGAACACAAAGATGAGCATCGAAATGAACTCGGCCAGAGCAGCCCTGAGAGCATCGGCTTGGCCCAGCTCCGATGCATTTCCGATAGCAATCCTAGCAATCGCCATTCTTTAGGTGACAAAGAATGCTCTTGGCCTTGGGTCTGCTGCTTGCTGTGATACACCGTGCGACTCTAGTCCTTGCTCTGGCCATTTTATAAAGAGATAAATTAACAGTTCACGGTGTGGTGAGAGCCACGAACGATGGAAGATTATTTCAAAAATTGCTGCTTGGCTGTGCTGCCTGTCGGGGACGACAGGAGGGCCTCCGGTTCGCTCCCTGGATGCCACTTGGACGGTTTGATGTGATTGGGATGATACAATCACCGGCCAATCTACGGTGAAGGGGCCCTCTATCATTGTCCTATCTGGCGGACCGAACCGACCTTTGGATTGCTTTTCGGTGTGATGTGGACCGCCCCATTATTCTCACTACTGCTCAATCATGAATTCAATCAATTCATCCACATTTTTTAAAGCTTAGTTTAGTTTAAAGAGAGAGGAGGGGAGAGTTTTTAAATTATCTTATTTAATTTTATTAAGAAAACTGTACAGAAACAAAAAGTAAAAACCAATTACATTAAAAGCTTAAAAGTGGGAAAAACTTTAAGAGTGTGATCTACCAAAGTTTTTAATGAGAGGAAAGAAATGAGGTTTTTAATAATTTTTGTTTTGGTTTAGAAGGAAAGAAAAGGAGAGGTAATAATTAAATTACCATTATATCTTTGTATAAAAATATTTTATTTTTTAATCTTTTGTCACACTAATTAATTTTACATATAAACTCAAATTGTATAATTTTTTTTAAAAGCACCTTAATTTTATCAATTTTTTTTACTTCTTCTCCCTAAATAAATGACACTTTAATTAATAATTATATAAAACAATTAACATCTTAGGTAAAAAATTTCATAGGAAAGAATTATATATGTTGGCTATTAATAATAAATTCTTTTTCCTTTACTAGAGAATCACATGTTAAACATTTAATTCTTTGATACAAGAAAAAAATCTAATATCCATTGAAAGAGGCTGCCTATTAAGGAAATTAGAATACGAATGTTAACATAATTTTTTTTACATATGTAATAAGATCAATAATTGCCATCATTAATGACAAAATATATTGAGCAAGAGTATCTAACACAATATAATTGTCATTAAGAGCATCTAACATATTGAGCATTTAACAAAATACTCAAAAGTCATTAATAATGTTTAAGAACCACATTCAGAGCATCTAGCTAACAAAATATACAATAGTTATCAATAAAAGTCATCATCTAATGAGAATTATAAAACATCTTCATTATCACTTTCTTTTATATTGACGCTGGACATTGAGTTGTTGCCCTAACCTATCATTATCAGCTATAAGAAATTGATATATGTCAAGTAATCTTGTAGCATCACACCCATACTCTTCAAGCATTTTTTAAATTTCTTCACCTGACAATTGTGGCATCTTCTTGGAATTTTGTCTTATGATCACATTTCCTTATTACATTGCCTTAGCCATAGCTAACACTATTAATAGTAGTGGGTAAGTATTCTTGGTCAGGTGAGTTTTCTTGTCCTGATGAGTTTTCTTCTCCATCAAGCTCAACGTTAACTGTAGCTCTATTTTGAAAGACAATGTGTTAATATCATTGACAATTCAGTGACTTCTTCTCGAGAATGATGTCTCTTTCTCCACTCACGTGCTATCTTTCCCTCATCTCCACCAGCTCTATCTACTTTATATAATATCATTATTTTTTTCATAGTTTGAAAAAGGAATATTTCTCCACAACGTTACTTTAGGTTTAGCCTGAAAAACAAGTGAAGTAACATGGTGAATTGATTTGACAAAAAGCAATTCAATTGGAAATGCATACTTTCCCATTTCAAAGACCATTAAACAAGTATAACCATGAATTGACCAACCTTAAATTACAAAAGAATAATATAATCAATGCATATGTAAAAAATTTACCTTAATTAATGCATCCAAAACTTCAAGCTCGGCATCCTATACTTGAGTTGTTAGATTCCAAGCAAAACCACTCAAACTTTTGAAAATGTCATATACATTTGAAAAGTTTTTCTTTAAAGTCTTTCATCGATTCTTCACATTTTTCTTGTCAATTTGTTTACCGAATAAAGCACTCAAATATTTACATATGTTATCATAAGCTGTATTGTTAAAAATACCATTAACTTTGTGGCCCCTATTATATTTAGTCATGAAAACATCAACGAGGGCATCATTTATTAATCTTGTCCAGTTCAATGTCTCATTATTGTTGTTTGGTGCCATCCTATCATATAACAAGATAATCAGATAATACCAATCTTAATGTTAAAAGCTAAACAAATTTTAATGTCTAACTAAACAAATAATACTTAACAAATAAAAGTCTAATCAAACATCAGTTAAACTCAATATAAGTTAATATAATAATATACCATATTTCAATGTCTATAATATTACAACAGATTCTCTAATTTATTGAGAAAATGAAATTTCAATCATCAAGTTCATCTTCAAGAGCATCCAGATATTTTTGATAATCTACCCACATTTGATTGGCTATATTTTCTCTAATAAGTTTACCTCAAACAGCCTCATTATTGTCACCTCTCTGAGCACGATTATTATCATTTGAATGGTTTTCTCTTGTAAGGGCAACATCAACTTGCTTTAAAAGATCTTCAATAGGGTCCATACTTACAAGGAAGTTATGAAGAATGCAACATACATATTATCATTTTTGAGCTTTGATTCCATATATAGGTTTAGTTGCATTGGATAGAATGGTAAATCTTTTTTCAAAACACCAAAAACATGTTTAATGGCACTGCATAACTTGGCATGTTGAAGGTTAAATAACTCTCTATAATTTAGAGGTGGATTCCATTTTGAATATTCTTTCAAATGATAGTAGACTCCTTAATAAGGTATCATAAGTCCTCTTGTTAATATAAATCCATCATCGACAAGGTAATATTTACCTATCATAAAGAAAAATAATTACTATAATAATTTTAAATCACAAATGTCAACTTTATCAAAATTGGCAAAATATTTACTTTCAAAAATTATGAGCCTATCTTCTCATGTTAATGTATTTTTGATGATTATTGAGTCAAATGTAATACCTTCCTATCTAAGGAGCATATAAGTGAACTTTGGATTAAACGTGCATGCTGCTAACACATTATGTGTCAAGAATTCCTTCCTACCACGGCATCTAGGAGCATCTAAAGAAGGCACCTTGACTCGTATATGTGTTCCATCAATAGCACTATTACAATCCTTAAAATATGGGAAGAACTGCTTATCTTTTTCAATTTCAGAAAGGATGGTTGAGCTATTAGGTTGAATAAGAAATTTTTTTTCTTCTAAATCAATGATAGCTATCAAAACTTGATAAAAACGGTAACTAATTGTCTCACAGAATGCCTAAACCAAAAATTCACTTCATGTTTTTTTTGCATTGTGTGTTAATATATATAGAGTTTTTGTAACTATTTCTTCCATACTTGACCATCATGTAAGTTGCAGGCCAACCTCTCTTTCTAATATACCATATAATTTTAAGAAAGTTTTAAGAGTCATTCTAATGATATTTTGACTAGATAGATATCACTAATTGACTCATTATTTCATCACGCATCGTTTTTCTCTTGCTACTCAAACTATAACTTATTTTCTTTGAACACATCTCACTTGCATATACTTTTGCAAAGGCACAAGTAACAAGAGCTAGTGCTTTTCGATGCAATTCAAATCGATGTTGTACCAGTAAAAGATATTTAGATCCCTTGCTCATCTAATAAAGTAACCAAAAGCATAATGCAAATCAATAGACAAGCCACAATTATCATAAATAAGGGCAGAAGATTCAGTTTCATCATTAGAAAACAATGAATAATTATAGCTAAAATCCTTAGCAAAAACATATAAAATGAATTATTAGCATCATAAAGGTAATACGGTTACCAAAAATGCACTAGTCAAACTAGATCAATAGTAGGCATGAAGCAAAACACAAACATGCATTCATTTGTTCATGCACTCATATATACGTATTACATACAATAGGAATTTAATGTTTAATAGTCCTCTGAACATACTTCGTTACATTTTGAGAAAAATAAAACTCATAAATTTAGATAATTAATTTTTTTAAAACACAAAAACGAAAGTGCTTCTTGCATTAACTTAAAAACTCCAATAACCTTAGAGTGGATCCATTGAAGCATTCTTATGAGAGTAGACTCCTTAATAAGGTATCATAAGTCCTCTTGTTAATATAAATCCATCATCGACAAGGTAATATTTTACCTATCATAAAGAAAAATAATTACTATAATAATTTAAATCACAAATGTCAACTTTATCAAAATTGGCAAAATATTTACTTTCAAAAATTATGAGCCTATCTTCTCATGTTAATGTATTTTGATGATTATTGAGTCAAATGTAATACCTTCCTATCTAAGGAGCATATAAGTGAACTTTGGATTAAACGTGCATGCTGCTAACACATTATGTGTCAAGAATTCCTTCCTACCACGGCATCTAGGAGCATCTAAAGAAGGCACCTTGACTCGTATATGTGTTCCATCAATAGCACTATTACAATCCTTAAAATATGGGAAGAACTGCTTATCTTTTTCAATTTCAGAAAGGATGGTTGAGCTATTAGGTTGAATAAGAAATTTTCTTCTAAATCAATGATAGCTATCAAAACTTGATAAAAACGGTAACTAATTGTCTCACAGAATGCCTAACCCAAAATTCACTTCATGTTTTTTTGCATTGTGTGTTAATATATATAGAGTTTTTGTAACTATTTCTTCCATACTTGACCATCATGTAAGTTGCAGGCCAACCTCTCTTTCTAATATACCATATAATTTTAAGAAAGTTTTAAGAGTCATTCTAATGATATTTTGACTAGATAGATAATCACTAATTTGACTCATTATTTCATCACGCATCGTTTTTCTCTTGCTACTCAAACTATAACTTATTTTCTTTGAACACATCTCACTTGCATATACTTTTGCAAAGGCACAAGTAACAAGAGCTAGTGCTTTTCGATGCAATTCAAATCGATGTTGTACCAGTAAAAGATATTTAGATCCCTTGCTCATCTAATAAAGTAACCAAAAAGCATAATGCAAATCAATAGACAAGCCACAATTATCATAAATAAGGGCAGAAGATTCAGTTTCATCATTAGAAAACAATGAATAATTATAGCTAAAATCCTTAGCAAAAACATATAAAATGAATTATTAGCATCATAAAGGTAATACGGTTACCAAAAATGCACTAGTCCAACTAGATCAATAGTAGGCATGAAGCAAAACACAAACATGCATTCATTTGTTCATGCACTCATATATACGTATATACATACAATAGGAATTTAATGTTTAATAGTCCTCTGAACATACTTCGTCCTAACATGTTTGAAGAAAAATAAAACTCAATAAAAATTTAGATAATTTACTATTTTTGATTATATTCAAGCACGAAACAAGCGAAAGTGCTTACTTGCAATAAAATATGAAAATTACAATGGCAGACCTTAGAGCTTGAGGACATGCCCAAATTAAACAAAGGACAGAGTCATTAGCCCTTAGTAGAGAGTAGCAAAAGAATAAAAGGATTAAGATATAAATGAGAGAGTAAGGTCCAAAAAACACTGAAGAAAAAACAAGTGAAATAATTAATGTGATAGATGATGATCCCATAATCCATCAATTCAACATTTAATAGACCCAAGCTCTCAAGTAATTGAGCTATCTAAGCTAAACATTTAAAAATAACCTTATCCTAACCAAATTATGATAACTTTGTTCTGACTAAATTAAAACATTTGAGCTAAATCCTAATCCAAGATAGATAATAATGCCATCCAAAAATAACTAAAACACATATAACATCTAATTAAAATTTTAAACACATGCTCATGAAATAAGACCTTGGTTTATCATATCTAGAGCAATTCGACACTTTTTCCTCAAACCAAAACTAGGAAACAAGTGATTAAAGAAAATGAGACACTCTTATTTTAGCTCAATTTATTAATGAACAAAATTTTTTATTCATCAAACTAGAGAATCAACCTATGCCAAGAATCAATCTGTGCCTAGTTGATCAAGCAGAGAGAGTAAGAACTAAACCAAAACTAGCCCAGTGCACTACAGGTTAGGATTAATAGTTTGATTGTAATCCTCAAACATTGAAAGAGAAGGTATAGACAACTCAAAGTAAAACAAGTAGGAATGAAAGAAGCCAAACCTTGGTGGAGCAAAATGCATAAGAATAGATAGGGATGAAGAGTCTTGTAAGGAAGTAAAAGCAGTAGAAGCTTGAGAATGCCTGGAGAACTTGAGAAGTTGCAAATTTGGTTGGCAAGTAGTAGCGTGAGATGAAAGATTATGTGGATGAATCTTAGAACAAGACGAATGAAAGATCAAAAGCAAAGAACAAATCAGGAACAGGACGAATCATGTGCTTATGATGAATCTCAGAACAAATCAAATACAATGCATGGAGAAATAGCAAATCCATATCAAAGCAAGATCGAGAGAGGGCGACAAGAGCAGGGAAGAACTCACAGTTCAACGAGACGACGCACGGCAAGAGCTTTGAAGAATTTGATGGGACAGTAAATGACAGGAGCTTCGCACACTCCAGACAAGACACATGGTGGGAGCTCTGGAGAATCAAAGAAGACGCCACATGAGAATGCTCCCATCTACCTTTGCTCTAGAAAATTGAGGGTCTATGAAAATGCTCCGGTAGTGTGGCTTAATTTTCTTCTAAGGGAAATTTGGGAATATAACAAAAATTATAAAGGTAAATTAGTCAACAAATTTAGCTCCCTTCTGAAAAACTTCAATTTGAAGGAAGCCAAAATAAGGGGAGGGGAGGGAAGGGCAGGGGAGGGAAAATTTTGGCTTCCCTCCCCTCCATTTTCTCCCAACCAAACAAAGCTTAAGTATTCCTCTCTTTGATAGATTAGATTAGATATTTTTTTATTGTTATATTTTTTAGAAATTTTAGTAAACTGTCTTTCACAATTACCCACAATAAGTTTTTTCATGAGAAACTTTTTTTGTTTAAATGAACAATCTGAAAAAGTTATCGCCATAATGCGGTGAATGGAAACTAGTCGATTCAAATAAATAACACGATGTGCTTATGATAGATGATTATGAAGGGTCACAGTCCCACCGACCAGAACCACGATGGTGGTCATTGAGTCAAACAGCAGACTACAAAAGCCTTGCCACATGATTCTCATTATTGGGGGTGTCATCATGTCATATGAATCATAATTCACATACTAAGCTCGAAAAGTTTAAAGAGAATACTTCATGAATGTTTGTATTATTGTTATCAAGACTTTTTTAATTAAGAATTTTTTAATGCTTGATAGCACCTCGCACGGTCTTCAATAGAAAACTATGAGAAAACCAAAAGTAATAATAGTAATAAACTTAGTAATGTTTTAACGGATGAGGCTACAACATATTATTAATACCATATGACAGGTATGTTTAATTATATTATTATGGCCAGACTCGTGAGTGTTAGAGCCTAATCAACATTGGCTGAGCTACATGATAGTGAGGGGGTAAATACACCTATCACTTGAGAAATATTACAAGCATAGGATGTAAATTTTGTAATTATGCATCCCTAACTCTTGATATTCTGCACTTTTTAAATAAAATAAAAAATATTTGGATTAAAAAAATTTATTAGATATAAAATTATTAATGATTTAGATACAATATAAGGAGCGTATTTACATAAAAGATCATATCAACTTGTTTAATATAATTTTTTTAAAAAAAAAATAATCAATTTATTATGTTACTATAATTTAATCCTATAATATAATTATTATTTTTAAAAAACATTAATTTTTTATTAAATTATCTTGCACCCCTGCCAACTCGGCCACTGCTAATCAATCATGTAGGCAGGGAATTGAAAATGAAGCTGGTATGGCTCAAAGAGTGAAAGTGACTGTGACAACTAAACATCTATTCCTGATTATGTGATCAACCATTGTTCTCATGCAATTTGCACTTAATAGAACTGCTTTCATTGGAAGCCTCTGATTTATGTAATCCCAGATTTCTATTCAGTTTTTTGATTTGTAGCCACAAGTTTTTTCTATTCAAATAATTCTGAGGTTGACATACATTACAAGCGTCTCATTCAAACCCCGAAACTACTTGTAATTTTTAAGCTCATCTCACCTTTACTGCTTGTTATAGATAATAAAGCTGATAATATGAGTTGAATCCACTCCAATGTGCAAAAGAGTAATGGGTTAGGTTAAAAAAATTAAATTCAATTACATGCAAAGTAGTTTTGGCTCACACTGCATAATTTGAATTTACAACGGGCTAATTCGTGGGTTGGCTTGTATTTTTTTTAACAAAAAAATAGACACAAAATAAATGAATGAAATTGAGTTTAAAATAAAGTATTCAGAGTAAGTATTCATGAAATTGTAATCTAACTACTTAACACTTGTACATTTATTTAATTCAAGTTTAAATTATGGTAGAAGATAATAAAAACACACCCACTCATATATTTAAGTGGCAATGTAATGTAATTTGAATATAATCAAGATAAAATTGAATAAAATATTATATTATACTATGTTTCATTCATATAATAACTTATTTAAATTATCTTATTCACAAAATAATACTAATCAAGCTAGCAAATTAAAAAAGTTTAGTTACTGTTTTCATTTAGAAAATAAACATATTTATGAGGTCATAAATATATATTATATTATCATATTAATTTGAACATGAAAGGGAAAAAAAGACGAATACAAATATCAAAATGTTTAGATAGTATGAACTAATGAATTATGAATAGTAATCTAATAGTCATAGTTTAAATCATCACGATATTTTTTTAAAAAAATTAGTATTTTAAATTGGGACATTAATTTTATAACGAAAATGTTAAAATAGGATGAAGAGGAAAAATAAATAAATAGAGCATTTCTATTAATTTAAATATGTGTGATACTAATTAATCATATAAAAACTGAAAAAAAAATGAAAGGATCACAACATTAAAATTAAAATAATTATAAAAAAATTGTTTTTACTGATAGGTTGGCCCGCTGTAGGTTCAAGGTTTGTGTGGCCAGACAAAATTATAAATTGCATAGAATACAAATAATGTTGACGCATCCTGTCAAACTCGCAACTCTCGTGTTGAGCCATGTTTTTGGGGAGGCTTAATTATAATTTATATGATAAATATTATAGACCAGCGTTGCCTTTTCTCTTGTTTCCAGCCTTGCAATGAAAATATGCCTACGAACAGACCTTTCATACAGTAGGCTACTTGACTGCATTATTCGGCAATTTTACTGATCAACTAGACCACTTGCTTCGATCATGAAACCATTGGGATTTGAATTCGGTTGGTGGTTTGATTATATTCATTTAATGAGCCTCTCGTTCGCAATTATTATATTTTATTAATACTTAAAAATTATTAAGATATATTTATCTCACAAAATTTAAAACAATCATCACAATCAAAATTTTTCACGTACAATGTCCCTTTTGAAAATGTGATATTTTGTGTTTTTTAGTATTATATGACAAATCTTTAATAATTATTTAATTAAATTGAATAGTTATCATCATTTCATGTGACCAAATCCAGCGAGGCAATAATTGACTAATCAAGTGTGTTTCCCTTCTCCTACCAAAGCCTCTTTCTTTTTCGCCATATATCTGGGTCTTAATTTTAATGGCTGAAATTTAATGTATAGTTTATTACAATTTGCCTCAACAATTTAGAGCTCTGGTGAAAAAACTAGGGAAAAATATCATTACAATTTTGAACTATTTTGATCGAATTTTAACAATTTAAATGCATCTATTTATTATTTTAGTATAAAATACTAATTTATAATACATTAAAAATCATCCTTTGAACTTGGAATCGAGGTGGTGGGAAGATACAAAGGGTCTTGGTTTTTCTTCATTATTTCTCCACTATAAATCTGAACCATTTACATTAGATTTTAATGTTGCAGATTCATTTGGATAAAAAGAGAGCGACTCCAACTGCATTAGGTCGAAATGTGGTGTACGGAATGTAGCATTGGGCTTCTTCTCCAGCCTCATTAAAAAGACACAGGGTATGTTTGTGGACACATTTTCCAAGCGTGTGCTTGTTTATTTTAGAATCATGGGCTTCCAGTTCGCGGATCTCCCTGGTCTTAACGAATTCGAAAATCAACGCCCCACAAGTGATCCAGAAGATGAAACACAAACAGAAAGGAGAAATGCTCTTAACCAAAACAAAAATTAAAAAAAAAGGAGAAATGCTGAAGAGGCAATTATTCAGAATCAGAGTTTGAATTGGGACAAATGTTTTAAAAACCGGCAATAAATCAAAAAGATCAGCAGGTCATGAGTTTCATAATTTAACTAGTTAAACCGATGGTTGAACCGATAACATAATAATAAACAAAAAATTATATATATATATATAATAATTAAACAAAAGTTTGAAATGGGTCAAAATGGTTTAACAACTCTAAGTTTTAAATTTTTGCTCCGAATCTTTAAGAACCGCTTGGGTCAAAGTGGACCAACTGTTAGAATGAGTTAAATAATTGAACCAAATTATTTTCTTCTTCAAGTGATGTTCCAACCGTTTGAATCAATTTAGGTTTGAAAACAATGATTGGGACAATGGGACTATGGCCTCTGCACTTATATATACAAACTCACTTCTTATTGTCGTATGCTTCCATAGTTGCTTCTGATAAAGTCTTACAATACGCTTCAAGCAATAATATTAAGACCTCTTTTTTTTTTTTTTATACCTTACAGATTCTCTTATTTGAATACCATAAATATATAATTTCTCATGCAACCTGTAATAAAAGTGCCATTTAATTAAAATTTTCATTGTTAAGAAAATTAGTTAGGCTGATTATTTATTATTATTATTGTGTAAGAAATCATGAATGCGCGTGTCACTTTTCCTAGAATACCCCTTTAGTAAGGGCATGGAGCGTTATAGGGAAAAAGTGAGAAAATTTGTTAAATTAATGAGAATATAATTTGGGAAAAAGAGAGGGAAAAAAATATTGAGATTCGGTATTTAGGATCAAAATAAATCTTTCAATTGGGTCTTATATTATTGTACTAGAGCGAGCAATACAATTATTATACCATCATATTTTTTTGTAGACATTACATATTTTTTTCTTGGGAATGGTTTGTCTTAACTTCCCTTCCTCTCCATCCTTTTTCACTCACCATCTAAACTATTGAATAATTAAATTTGGATGATTTAGACTTAACAGCTTATAAAACTGTTATTCAAATTCAAATGTCATTTAAATGTTTTAGAATTGCAATAAAAAATAAATAAAATTCACTCTATTAAAACTAGAACAGTTTAAATTTTGGAAATAGACGGAAAGGGAAGTAAAAAGCTGTGAGCTATTTTTTCAAAAGCCGATGCTTCACTCGCGCGAGCTTTTTTCACTTTATTTTAATTATTTATTTGCTACGAGTATTTTGGATGCTACAGGTGGCTACAAGCCTGACAATTTAAAGCTCCGAATTACAATCCTGAAATGCGATAGAAGGGAGGAATAATAGCACAATGATTCGGGCCAACAAAAGGGGAGGGAATAATAGTACAAACAAAGAGCTCAAGCTTTTAGAAGGTCACTAAATCACTATTTAGTAAAGTATGAGTAATTTTTGTATATTATTCAAATTGAAATAAAGTGGCCCTAACTATCGGAATGATTGTGAGGAGCGTTTGGAGTGAATTTTAACCATAACGAGGCCATCTTATTATTCCCCGTTTGACCCACCTCCTCAAATCATTGCTTGACGCGGTTATGTACGAGTACTAGAAAAAAAAAAAAAAACATGACTTATTCACCGCCCTTTTTTGTTTTTTTACCATCATCCAATATATTAATAGCTGTTTGTTGCCAAATTTACAATGTATAGTATGTAGTAATAGTTAGCTTTTAGTGTGAATTGCTGGCGCGTTAAATTAGATTTTTAGTTAAATTATACAAGCACGTACTCCTTTGTGTGGTCTTGGTTAAATTACTTTTGATGCCTCACTTATTTGATAAATATACTTTTTATCCCCAAAAATTATCTTTATTTATTTTATCAGTGCATATAAATGTATGAATAAAATCTTTGTTACGCTTTCAACAATTAAAAAAAGCATGCTTTTAAAGTCATTTATTTACTACTCTTTCTGTCCCTTTTTATAAGATCAGTTTTCATAGAAGTGTGGATTTTTAAAAAAAAAAACAAAATTAAATAGAACTAGAAGGTGTTTTCAAATGCATGCCCAATAAAGGAACCATAATAAAAGAGCATATGAAATTATGCAAACCATTGAATTTAATTAAGGGCAAAAATTGAAAGAAACAAAAAAAAGAAAAGATGTCAATCAATTTTAATTACATTCTCAATTAGTATTCTTGAATTTTAAAATTTGATCTTATAACTAGTGAGTGAGGGTATCTGTTTATTAAAGCTTTACATTAATCACAAATTAAAACTTGTCGCTTACTCCAAAATACGGTTAATCTTTCAAATTGTTTGTTTTTAAAAATTAAAGAAGGAAGGGAGGAATTTAGAAGGAAGAAAACACATGAAATTAAACTAAGATGAGTAAGTAGTAGTGATTTTTGTGTGGTTTAATGAAGCATTGCGTTGTTTGTGTCTACCCTATCGGTAGTTCAGACACAGGGGAGCCTTCTCTTTGTTGGGTTCCTTTCCTTTTCCTACAACAACACACAATCCTCGCTTCTATCCTTACTTTTCACTCACTTTTCGCTTCTTCTTCTTCTTATTATTCTTCTTCTTCTTTTTTCCCCCCTGTTAAAAAACATTTGGCTTTATCCCTAATCCCTATGATTGAATTGAAGATTTGATATTTTTTTATCTCTTGTCTCTCTTCTTCTGTCTTTCTTGATGATAGCACTGGTACCTTCGCAGTCAAACCGAACTCCAACAACCATATAGCCTTTTTGAATAATTGGTCAAACGAGTATTGAAATGGACGCTTGCTTTTTGGCGAGACCGACCATTGATGATCCCTGCATTGAATTACTAGCTTAGCATCCAATGAATAATTAACTCTGCTACTGCTTCCACATCTATTCATATATATATATATATATATATAAGCTTCCAAGCCACCCCGCGCCATCATAACGCGTCTAATTTGTAGAACACTCCATGCACCACCCACCGCTCCACGCCACGCCATGCATGCATTTTGTCTGAATTTAAATCATGCCGGGTTTCCATCAATGTGAGACTTGAACACATAATACAAATTATTGGATTCTACACCATATGACGATATGCACTCCCAAATGAACTTTTTTATGTTTTAACAGAGTATGCATTTTTATAGAACATACAACAAGACAGGGTGTTTCGTGCATGCCATCAAAGAGCGATGTCTATGTTGTAGTACAACTACAAACTATTTTTAACAGGGCCATGTATTTTATTCGTTGTTTGTCTTCTTTTGGGATTCCACTTGTACTCTCTTCACTTTCTGTTATAAGGCATCTTTTTTTTAACACAAAATTAATATAAATATAATGTATTTAATGGGTATTAATTACGTTTTTTTTTAACATTATCCTTCTTGTATTCGTTAACTATGAGAGAACATAATACAAAATTGAAAAAATTAAAAGTTTATTCCATTTTAAATAAAGCTAATAATATAACTACCTCTTCCGGTGAGACAGTACTGGGTATTAAATTTAAAAAATGAAAAGAAAGTGAAACAAGGCGGCCTACTTAAATGGAAATGAGTTGAATCCCGTGCTGACCATTAATTAGTTGAAGTCGCATAATGCGTAATCACACAAAAACACACAGAGGCCACTGTTTGGCGGGGCCATTCACACAAACAGAAGGCGTCGCCACGAACTGGTGAGTTTGGAGAATTACAGCAAAAATAAAAGCTAAATTAACAGAGGGGGGGGGGGGAAGAAAAAGTGCATATATATATATATATATATATGTGAATTAGGACATGTATATATCTATATGGATAACTCAACAACAATTCTTATCCCAATATCCCACGAGATAGATGAAATATTTGGTATCATGAATCTTCCTCACATCAAGTTAAAAGACTTTTAACAACAACCTAAACCAATCTACATTGAATTGGACTGGAACTTTCTCCAAGAGAATCTCTACCTCTAAAAATAGAATTATCAAGCCGCAAGCCTAAATAGAATTATCATACCGCATAACTAATACAGCTGGACTCAAGAGTCATCCCATTTAATCACACTCATATATATGTCAAGTAGGAAGGTGAAAATTGGATAATATAGATTATCATGGATTTTGCACCTTCGCTTTGTACTTGGGCTTGGATTATACAGCCACGCTGCCACGAGTGTACCTGATGATTAACATGAGAACCTCGCAGATGAAGCGGTTGCGTTTTGTAGGGGGCGGGGCACGTGCAACGTCCCTGCCCGGAGACTAGAGACTAGAGGGGAGCACACTGGCATGAGCATGTGCCTTGACGCCACGCGTCGTACAAGGAGGGCCATGCAAGGTTCGCGGGGAAGACTTGAGCCACACGTGTCTTATCCCACATGACTCCCACCTGCCCCCTTCTCCCCCCATGTGCGCTCTCTTTATTGCCTTCCCAGCAGCTCCCACTTTGCCCACTCCTTCATTGCAATTTCTTCTTTCTAATTAATTTTAAATTTGAACTAAGCCTGTGTTTCCTGCCAAAATTATCATTTCATTATATTCACATCACGTGGCTGCCGCCATCTATTCATGGAGTTTCAAGTTTCAACACATCCTTCATCCTGATTATCCGATTTGTCCCGTCCTGCTTCCATTTGAACAGAAATCAGTGAATTAATTCTCATCCCTACCTATTTTTAATTTGGCTGATGCCCAAAAAAATTAATTAATTAACAAAAACGCCACTAAAATTAATTCACCAAATTCAGAAAGACCAGTTGAGTATTTGCACGGTTTTGAATTATTTTGAAGATTCTACATTTTAGATTTTTATATTTCTGTCATCGTTTATTTCTATTTTAAATATATAATCCAGCAAAAGAGTATAAATGCACGCTTGCATGCATGGCATACTCTTTCAAACTCAATGTCCTGTTACCGTAGCTTTTCACTTGGTTGGAACAACTTTTTTTTTTTTTTTCATTTTAAAAAAGCACATGATCAAAATGCCAAGAGGACAAAGGGAGTATCCTACTTTAAGAAATTATCCGTAATCCTTATTTTATTATTGCGCAATAACCATAAAACATATTCCTCCGACCACAATATGAGGTATTTTTCATAAATGTTTTTATTCAGTCCAAAATATAAAATATTAAGTTATTTTTTAATTATACATCCACTTCATTTATTAATCTTTTTAAAAAATGTATTAAAATTTTAATCTTATTATCAAGATATTTATATAAAATATTTAATGAGAGTAAAATTTAAAAGATGTGAATTTTTTCAAAAAAACTAAGAATTGAATTAATTTTTTTAAAAGAACCGTAAATTAATTATTAACATCTTAATATATTTCGATTCGGAGAGAGTGTACACGTTACATATATTTATTTGATTATTATATATTTTACTTGTAATACTTTGCCTTATTGTATATGAACGTTCCATGCTCAGATGGAATCCATTTTCGATGTTAGAAACTTTACCATTAAATCAATGGAAAAAGCTTCTCTTTTTTACATTGGACCGAAACTGATATTACCTGAAAGAAACTCTGGAAATTACCTATTGCACAACATGTGAAGACCTTCATGTGGCTTTTGTTGAAGGCAAGTTGCTTACTAATGCTGAGAGGTATTGTAGGGATATGACATTAGATCAGATCTACATTCTCTGTACTGCTCGCGTATGAGAACATTGATCATGTTTTCAAACATTGCAATTTACTGTTGCTGTCTGGAATAAAGTTATGCCACTTGACATGTGTGCTGATTTTTATACGACAACTTTGCACACGTGGGTCAAAATGCTTTTGCATGATGATTTTATAGATATCTCTTGAAGATGGAAATATGTATTATTGCTGAAACCATGGGAATGCAAGGAACAAATGCATTTTCACAGGGAAATCCTTCACTTCTGACAAAATCCTTTGCCAAGTTAGAGCTTTTGTTGACCATGCATTGAAACTTTTTCAACTTTTCATATTTTGATGTAAAACTTTTTGCCCTTCTTGATTGTTTATGTTTGTACTCTGTACAGTTTGTCTTAATATATACTTCATTCCCACTCAAAAAAAAAAACATCACCTTCCGGACCCCCGAGGGATGTTTAGTTTTCCATCTTATTAAAGTTTTTTTTTTGCTTAGTAATAAAAAATTTTTTGTTGAAGATTTCAAGTTTGTCTAAACAGTAGTGCTATGTGGCCAAGTTTGGCACCTGAAACTTAGCTAATATACCACTCACAGTTCTAAACACTCAATCATTCGGCACGAAGGTTATACATTTCCTATAAAAAATGACATGAATAAAATAGTTACTATCAAATCGTCTACCAACAAAAAAGTTATTTTTTATAGAAAAATGCCATAAGTTGGCTTATATATATAAGTACCAATCCTGACTTTCTTCTAACAACCGCCACTTACAAATAGCAATCTGATCATAAGCATTTTACAAGTTTGAGAGTGTAACATCCCAATTTAAATTTTAATAGTTAATTTAGGTTAATAGAATTTTTTTTAAAAAAAATAATAATAATATTTAGAGGTAAGAAAATTAGTAGAAAATGATATTAAATCTAATTTAGGATATAATTCTAAATTTAAAAAAAATAAAATAAATAATTTATTAAAAAAAATTAATTAAAAAAATTAATTATTAATTATTATTATAATAAAAAAAAGGGAAAAAGGTATGCCAAAACAAAAAAAAAAGGAAGAAGAAGAGAAAACGAATTTGCTTTCGGCGCCGCATGAATAGTAAGTATAAAATAATAATAAAAAAAGGGGGGAAGAGAGAGAAGAAGAAATAATAATATAAAAAATGTGTGGACCCACTGAATTTTTATAAAAACTCACCTTCCTTCATTTCCTCATTCATTCTGCGCGCAAGCTGAGGCGGAGAGAAGCGAGTTGCCGGTGCGAATTATCTAATTTTTAAGGTAAAGAGTTTTTAATAGGATATTTAGGGTGTGATTTTAAGCTTTCAAGACTAAGTAAGTGTTTCTAAAAATTTTTCTTAGTCATCCTTCTTATTTAGTTTCTGAGTTTGCAGTGGTAGAAAATTTAAGATCTGGAAGAGGGAGTGGTAGAAATTTAAGATCTGGAAGAGGGATGAATTTATGTTGAATAAATATATTTTGAGGTTGTCAGTAGTATAATAAATGTTTAGAGTATAAATTTATTGATGATTTTTGAATCTGTGGCTTATGGATCAAATTCTAAACTAGATCTGAAAATATATGTTGATTTATTGAGGTTTAGATGATTATTTGGATGAGAAATGAATTATTATGGTTATAGGATTATGATCTAAGCTAGAGACTCAATTTTTAATTTTGGGTATTTTAGGTATGAATTTATAAATAAAAAAAAATTTGATAATAGAAATTAGTTTAAAATTTGATTTTTAGATTATTAATGTTTATTGATAATTAAAAGAGGAGTTAAAAATTTTACTTAATAGTATTACTATAGATTTGTATTAAGATTGAGATTAGGAATTATGTTATATTTTTAATTCTATTATTAGCATTATTTTATTAGTTTCAAAAATTAAAACTAATATTATAAAATAATTGTTATTTGTAGATTGTATTACTGGTGAAGATTGTAGAGAGAGAGAAATTTTAAGGAATAATTTTTGAAAAAGCCACAAGGTAACCATGCTTTTAATTTATGATTAGTGTTACTTCTTGTTAATTGGGTGATTATTGAGAAAATTATGAATTTTGTAATATTGTATAATTGTGCAATATTATTATGAATTTGTTAATTATTGTGGGAGTGTTGGGAGACTTGCTATTATTGTTGTATTTATGTGCCACGTGGTACGCCCCTATTGTAGCTCAATAGGTGGCTTGTAAGGGCTCGGGCTAATCTACCTTTGGCCGGGTAATTTAGCACCGAGTGAGGGTACGGCTCGAGGTTAATGGAGGGATATAAGGATGGTTGTTTGTGTTTATTATAATATTCTTATATTTGTTGGAATTATATTATTTTTAATTCTCACTTAGTAAGCACACACTTAACTGTTTGTATAACACTATCATAAATTGGCTTTGGTTACTGGGACTTTTGAGTCTCTTATGTGGTTAACAATTTTCAGGAGAAGAGCCACGAGTGACACGTAGAGAAGTCCCAGAGGCTTAGTGGTATAGATCCTCTGTCTCTTTTGGGTATTTAATTTATGATTTATAATGTGTTATATTGCCAATATTAGGACTTTTTTTATGTTTATTGTCAATTATATGAATATATAAATGTAATCATGCCTTTCAAACTATTTCTATTTTTGGTACAATTTGGATGACTGTAATTAATATTTGGTTTACTTTGGATTGGTTAAAATGGCATGATTATAAGGTCAAATAACTGCTTGTGTTGAAAATTGATTAAATTTGCTTATTTACTTGTTGGGAGTATAAGGATGGACAAATATGATTTAGTTTTACTACTTGTTGGGAGTATAAGGATGGACAAATGTGATTTAGCCTAATGGCATGTGGGAGGTAAAAATTTATCTGAAATGTTATAGTGTGTGAGTTGAAGCCAATTATAAAATATTTTATATCGAAATTATTGATATAAAAATGTGTTGGGTGGCTGTAACCCAACTATGGTTGAGTTAAATTATTAAAAAAAAAATTGGTGTGTTACAGAGAGAATGGGATAAGGATGAATCATGCAGTTTATATATGACATAAAATTCACTATTAAAAAAAATCAAGTTAGCGAGGGACATGGCATATATCCCTGGCTAAATTTCATTGAAAAAAACAGCATCATTAAATATAGTGAGAAATACTAGCAACAATTTAAGGCGTTGAGTAGAAGAAAATGGATCTCTTAGAACTTCCATAAAGATACTGAAAAAAGGTTCACAAAACAGGTACTTTTGAATATTCTGTTTGGATATATATGTTGGGACATATGGTATGATAGATGTAGAAAGGCCCTTACTAGTGAGGATGTGGAAAGGTCAGGAAATGGAACCACGACGCTTCGCAAAGTGAAGCATGACTCGCAACTTGCTAAGCAAACGTTCACATTTGAAAAGCAGGCAGGTTTCACAAATGATCAATGGACAAGGCCTAAGTTGGGCTATGTGAGACTAGATGTAGATGGATCTATGAAAAATGGTTTAGGCAAATGTGATGGTGTAGTTTGAGATTGGAATGCTAATTGGGTGGGTGTTTTTAATGTCTATGTTGGTAATTACCCTGTTGCTATGACTGAGTTATTGGGAATTATATATGGTCTTCAACTATGTTAGGATATGGGGCTGCGGAAGGTCAAAGTGTTTACTGATTGTGTAGATGCAATGAACCTCCTTCTTAATTTCAACCAAAAATATCACCCATTTGTGGATATTATTAATCAGCCACAATCCCTTCTTTATAGAGAATTGAATATTTTGGTTAACTGTATGTTTAGAAAAATCAATTATTGTGCTCATTTTTTTGGCTAAGTTTACTTTAGATAAAATAGGTGTGTTTCAATCTTTCGATTAACCTCCGCCTTTTTGTTTGAAGGTGGTGGATGATGATAAGGAGATTTCTTCTTGAGTTTTTTTTTTTTGTAAGCTTTTTTAGCTCTGGACTTCAAATGTAATCCAAAATATATATATATATATATATAGTGATGAAATGCATTCTCTTGTTAATTTAGTGAGATATTTGATCCTTCAATAATCCATCACTAAATATGTCTATAGTTAAAAATAGCCACCCAATGTCACATCATTGATGCCTCGTCACCGGCCATATGTGGATTCGCTCATGCCATGTCACCTATATCATCTCATAGCTTGTTATCCACCACATTTACGACAAATCATGCTATGTTATCCTCCACCTCACATCACATTACCCGCTTATTGCTATGCCAAATATTCATTGCGTTTATGCCAAGTTCAAAACTTGAACTTTTAACCTCTTACCTTCCTCAAACCTTATGTTCTCCTTTTTTGCTGGTTAAATTGAAATGCACTTGTAATCATTAGATGAGAAATTAAATATTATATGTTATTCAATTACACAAATATATCAAATAATACATTATTAAAATATCCATGTATATGATATTTTATTTTCAATTATTAATATATTAAAAATAATTATATTTGTAATTATATGACTCTTTATATTATATGTTTAATACAAATATTATTTTTAAGGAAAATGAACTTAAAATAAAGAAAATATTGAATATTACATAATTTTATAGTAAATATTTTAGTTAATTTTTAAATTTATTTTTATTTTTTAAATAAAAATAGTTAATCAAAACTCATTTTCAAAAGTCAATTTTTTTCAGTAATTAGCTAGGGATAGAATTTCTCACTAAATTTCTTGTTAATTATTTTATTTTACAAAGAAATTGATATTTTCTCACTAATTTAATTCTAGCTATAAAATCAACATTTCTCTCTAATTTCTTAAAAAATTTGGTATTCTAAAGAGAAATAAATAATTTCTTACTAAATTTTCTTACTAATTTATATTTTTTTAGTAGTGATTGTAGCTTATGTGTACATATATTTTATAAATTAATTAAAACTCATTAGTGGAAAAAAATTCATGCAAGCAGAAAATCAAGATCAGAGCAATTACGTGTAATCGTCCCCTGCTAAATCGCTAAATGCGCAGCGGTTTTGGTCCCCTTATCGCCAAAAAATAAAACACACACACGGAGACAAACGATTTAATTTTTAATACGCTTTTAACAAGGGATCTGGAAAGGGTCAACTTTTTGTAGGTGCACAAGTGACAAAGTAACAGATTAAAGATTTGCTTACACATAATCACAAACACTAATGCATGTTCCGTCTCCGCCAGATACATTGCACCGTGAAGGAGATGTGACTTTTAATTTAAGCTGCTTTGTCGTATACACGCAACCCTATACATGTTAACAATTATCTATTCTGTACTTTTCGTCTTTGAAACTAAACTAAGCATTGGAACTTATAAAACGAGAATAATTGTTTATGGTACGACGATAGGAGCACTACCAATTCTTTAATTCCTCTGCCGCCTCGTTGTGTATGCGCTACATTCACATTATTCTGCAATTAGAACAATGAATTTTATAGCAAATTGTAACGTTTGTTACAACACAACAAAATAATGTACTCCCACCATCCTTATATATTAAATATTTTTAACTGAATTATAAAAATTAATAAAATTTAATTATCTAATTAAAAGCACAACAATATTTTAATTTATTTTTAATTATTGTATATAAAAATAAATATTTTTTTAAAGTAAATTAATGAGAATACTTATTTTTTCTTCATTCTAATTTAATAAGAATATAATAGCTCATTTATTAAAAAAAATACTAACAATCTTTTATATTTAGACAAAAAAAAATTTAAAGGATTTTTTATATATAAAAAAGGAGGGTGCATATAATCATTGCGATGGATGTGCCTTTGTTGCAATTCTTTTGCGATCAGTTCGAAACAAACTAAATCAACAATTTCATCATCACTACTTGTTTTCTTTATAAAATATAATGAAACGGCGAAAGACGACTGTGCGAGGAAGCGGCTTGTCGGAAATAAATAATTGAAGGATCTTTGGCTTCTTCATGCACACACCTAATAAAACATTGTTATGATTAAGAAAAATAATTAGGTGTATAAATATGTTAGATGCATATGTTGTATGTCCAAAAAATGTTAGATATAAATATTATTAAAACTGGACACCTACGTTCATACTTAATTTGATGTACTTGTATGTTTATGTTGGAATTTTTCGAAATTATAAATTAAAAACAGGTTTTGTCAATTTGTACGTGTACCTGAAGGAAAAAAAAAAACAGAGAAACAATTAGAGAGATAGAAACGAAACTTTGGTAGTCAGAAAGTGGTAAAAAGTAAAACTGACTAAGGTCAAATTCATTTTAAAACTAATCGGACTTAGCTTCTGTAAACAGAATAAGATAAAATAGAGATTGATTCAGCTCCAGACAAAAAATTTGCCTCCAAACCCAGATCTGGTTAGAAAATAAGCCGTAAAGCGTCTCACTTAGCTCGCATGACAGAACTATTATTATTATTATTATTATTATTATTATTATTATTATTATTATTATTACTACTGCTGCTATTGCTGCTATACTACTACTATTATTATTGTATACATAATTATAAATCAAGTATTAAATGTGAGTATCTCTATCCTTGACAATTTGAGCCTTTGTTCAAGGTGCTTGTTTTTGTTGTTGTTTAATTTAAAAAGCTTTAAGTTGAATGGGTTCCAATGAGTTATTGTTTTTATATAATACAAAACTCGCCATGGTACATGCTGCGACGGCATAATTAGCTACCAATAAGAATGTTGGAGTGAATGATCATGCTGCTTGATCAGCGTGGAACGAGCAAAAAGAGTGAGGGTTTGTAGTGATTCCGTGAAAGCCCCTTAAATTTGATTGCATATAAACATGCATTCATCATATGAGTTAATGTATACAGATTGTGCAATATGCTGATGATGAGATGAATATTCATTTCACGATATCCTCTTAACCAGCCATTGAATGTAGGACCTAATTATTACCGGCTATGTGTAATGTATATCCGTAACCATTTGCATGGTTAATGGTTGGATCCCACGGCCCTTTTATTAAAAAAAAAAAAAAACAGAGAGAAAGAGATTAGGAAAAATGATATTAAAATTTCATTGAATTATCTAAATGACATTTTGATCCTTCAAAATATCATAACTCTTTTGAAATTCTTAGGAGCATTAAGAAATTAATATAAAAGATTATATTTTTTGATTAAAATAAAAATCACAAATCTCAGAATAAATATTTGTAAACTTATGAATTGTTGTTAAATTCTTAAAAATTTAAGAAGAAAAATTATGAATATTGGAATAAAACTTATGAATGACAGTTGATATTTGCAACATTTATATCAAAATTTTAAATGTGAACTTGTAAATTGCTATTGAGTTTTTGCAAATTTGAAAAGAAAAGTTGTAAATCTTAAAACAAAACTTATTAATAATAATTGATATTTGTAACACTTGAAAAGTATCAAAATTTTAAATGCAAACTTATGAATTGTTATTGAATTCTTGTGATTTTTTAAAAAAATTGTAAATTTTAGAATAAGACTTGCAAATCAATGGCCCAAAATATCTAATTTGAGGCTTGAAATTTTTATTGCAATCAAGGACAATTTAATTTTTTACGTTAATTACTTAATAATAAAAAAATTTTAAAAATTTTAAGAGAATTATGACATTTTATATAATTAAAATATTATTTATATAATTTAAAGAGATTTTATTATTATTATTTTTTCAAGAAATTAAACAAAGCCGTCACATATAATTGCTTGGTTTCTGAAAGCAACAAAATAAACTGGAGAACACGCAAAAGATTGAATATCTACCTAGATTAATATAATCAAGGTACGTCAGCCTTAGCCTTCATGCTCCAAGGTGAGGAGTTGGCTTCGCGTTGCAGAAGACATAATTTATTAATTATTGTAATAATTTAATACATGCGCATAAAATTATGTAGAAAGCTCAAAGCTCTACTTTTTATTTTTTAGCCAGAAATATGAAATGTTATTGAAAACAGTAGCGTTTACAAAAACAAACAAGGTACAATGTCATAAAAAAAAACTCCCACTAATAGAGAGAGAAAAGCTCCCATAAGAAAATCCCAAGAGAAAAAATAAAGCAATAAAAAACCCTACCATTCACATATGAATAATATAGTATATTGAGTTAAATGTAAATATAGAATTACTCTAATAACATGTAGCATTATAGTGGAGCCTAGCTTGTTTTATTTCTTTTATTTCAAATTATAATATATATTTTAAAATTATTCAATGTCTTAAAATATAAAATATTTTAATAAAAATAACGTTTCATTAATTATATTTTAATATTATCCTTCTCTTCTACTATATTCACTCTCTATATTTAATGTTTCATGAATAAAGTTGTTTTAAATTAAGGATATTTTTAAAAATATATATTCATATTTTTAAAAAACAAGGTTATAAATTACATTCAACGAGTTTTATTTATTTTATTTAAAAATATTTTATAAATTGAGACGGGGAGAGTAAATAACATGCTTTTGCCATGGGAAAAGTACTTAGTCACATTGGTTTGCACAATTAAGAGTAAGAATGAGATAGAGTATCTCCTTAAAATAAAATAAAAAATGCACTCACAATTGAAAAAAAATGCACTCATTCTAATCCTAAATGTAAGAGTGAGTAGACGGATCCGCTTTAGATTTAAATACAATACCTCAATTTACTTTATCTCTCAAACATGTATTTTTTTTCTAAACTATCCCTGTTAATTGCAAATATTAAACGCTAGTTTTTATTAGGGATGATTTCCAACATAAATAATTAAAATGAGCGTTTTAGAAAAATCAACACACACTTTTAACACTTGCAACTATCTGAGCTGAGAAAAAAATTTTAAAAAACTATTTGAACTATTATTTTCATTTTATACTGTCAAGAATTTTTTTTTTTTGAGATCTAACTATTATGAAATTAAATTTTTTAAGATTTAACTGTTATTTCTTCAGTCTTAAAATTAGAATAAGAAATGGCGCACACACATATATAAAACGTAGACATATATTTATTTGTAATAATTAGAAAAATAAGAGATAGTTAATGATTAGAGTTGTGTCAATTGTAATTAAGCTATCATTTATTAATAGTATAATAACTTCCCGCAAAATTTGACCTTAAAAAAATGCGGCGATAACGTGGGTTGTTACTTTGATCTTCATCTTCCGTTGATGTTCATATCTGCTCTTGATTTGTCCACGATCACAAGGGTGAAAAAGTCACATGAGAATGTCAAGGGAGAATTTTGGTATTTAAAGAGAAATTTCTGGTCAACTATATAATATCCTGTTGGGTTCAGTTCAGTTTTCTTGGGCAGTTCCCACGACTCAATCTAGTGTAGCCAGCCCTGTCATACTCAGATAATGTAATTAATTCAATCCATTCTCCGTTTTTATTTTCGTAAGAACAATAACATCCACACACATACATTTATTTATTATTTATTTATTTTCTTATGAGACAATTGAAGAATATATTCCTGCACTTTGTTTTGGCAGCTAGTAAGCAAAGCATGACACACATCCACATGGATTTGCCTTGCAATAATCAACAAGGATGTTCTCAGGCAACCAAAAAAAAAAAAAAACCTTTTTTTTTTTTTTGCCAGGTACATAAAATTACCGAGTTTTGGCAGATGTATATATTTTTCCAAATAAAAAAAATATATGTACGCTTTTTTCTTATTTCACAATAATACACTGTTACTCTGGTGATTACTATTATTATTTTTTTATCAGGATAATCGACCCGTGAATATCGCTGTCATCCCCTAGAATCTTTGTTTAATTACCATCATTACTATTGCGTGTTACTATTAATGCTGAAATATTTCAATATCAAGACTCGTATATTATTATCTTTATGTTATGACGAAAGCTTTGGCTAAATGATGTAAAAGAAAATCAGTTTTAAAATAAATTGAAGTAAAATATCTAACTCCAAACAAGTTTAACAAGAAAAAGTCACGAGCTGAGCTATATAGTTGTGATAATTCTTTCTTGGTTTATTCTGTTAACAAAATATACTTGTTCTCGATGTCCACAGTGGTTAAGATCAACAGGGAGTACGTTTTTGATGCAACAATCTTCAATTTAATACTTCATTTAATTCTATTTATAGGGTAGAGAGAAATATTTTTTAATTCCATTTATAAGTTATGTTATTAAATTTTTATTACAAATTTTTTTACCTTCCGTTAAATGTTGGAAAGAGAAACTATGTTATTTAAGTATGTATATTTAATAAGGATAAAGTTTAAAACTTATTAAATTTTAAGATAGGATTAGTGAGTTTTAAGGTGTTTTTTAACACTGGTAAAATATGTTGGGAGTGACTTATAAATAGGATCAGAGGAATAACTGTTTGCAATTAGGAATAATTAAGTTTACAATTTTTTTTGCTGCCCAGCTTTTGAAATAGTTTTAGTTGTTATATCATTATTTTTGTTGATCCATCTATACGCGTGTGTGAGTGTGAATCTTAAAATACTCGAATTATTTAGCAGACAGCCAAGTAACGGCTTAAATTGATTTAAATTTTAAATGTTTGAATAAAAATGATAAGAGACGGTGGAGAAAAAAATGGAAGATAATTCCAAAAATTTTAAAACCCGACCAATAATTGTCACCATAATCACACATACAGAAGAGAAGATGATTGATTAAATCGTGTGAGGAGTAACGTGACTATAGAAGGAATTCGTGTAAAAAAAAAAAATGGTTTATCACGTAGAGTTGTCTAAAGCGCGTAAACAGATGAGCTACATATTTTGTTGGTTTTGAATATTGGTTCGAAAGAAGGAAAAAGGAGAGGGAGATTTGGCGTATAAAGTTGAGAGGTTTAATGAGAGGGGTTATAAAAGGAAATGAAGGGATTGACCAAAAAGAGAGACAGAAAGCGATTTTATTTGGAGCGAGAGACACTAACCCTGAAAGAGTGGGATAGTTCCAAATCACTCCCACATTGCAGAACATGGATTTCCTATTTTTTCCCCGCAAGTAATATTGTTTTGTCATTTCCTAATTTATTTCCTCCTCAATTGAATTGACTCATTAGAATTACATACTTCGCTTCTTTCTTTTGTCTCTAACCCACCTCCTTCCACTTTGTCCTATTCGCTTCTTTTCTTCTCCCCCCCCCCCCTCTTTTTTCTATACCTTCTTTTCTATAAATAAGAGCTTCCCCCTGTTCCCCATCCACCCCTTGATATTTTTTCCCCTCTTTCTTCTCCTTCTCCTTCTCTCCGACTACAACAATGGAAGAGCTCGGGTCCTTGTGGGCCTATGAAGCCGAGGTGGGTCTTTCTTTCCATGCTTTCCCTCCTTTCTTTTTTGATTCTTCATTCACTACGCTTCCCTGTTTTCAATGCCTCTAATGCCATTTCTTTCACTCGCTTCTAATACAATTTGCCTCTTGCGATTCTCATTCTCCTGCGCTTCATTACTTTCTATCTTCTTCTTCAAGCTTTAAACTTTCTGTCTAGTAAATTTTGCTGCTCCTGTTTTCTATGGCCATGGTCACTACTGGACTGTGAACTCTTTTTGGCATATTCTTTCTGCTTATTATTCCATCACAACTCGGATTCGGGGAGATTCCTGTTTACCCGTGTTACAGGATAAACTTGTTCTGCTATTGACGCTGGAAAATTGTGTGTTGGCGCGTGTATTGAGGAGAAGATGTGATTGGGAACAACGAAACCTCGTTGTTGGGGAATTATGTCCTTCTGTCAGAATTTGGCTTTGGTCTGAAATTGCTTAGCGAATGCGACGGAACAGGCAGAAAAGGCCATATATTTTCCCCCTACTAATTTCAACCGCCTTATGGAAACTTGATTTTTCGTTTATATCTAATAAAAGCATATTTAAAAAATTTAATTATTTATTAAATTTGATAAAAGCACATATCAAATGTATGTTAAATGTGGTTTTGTTTTGAAAAGATAGGCTTGATATTGCCGGCGTTTTCGTTTCTAATTTTCTGACTGGTCCTTCAATTTCCGTTATACTGATTTTATGTTGACCCCTTTTTTCCGTAATTTATTTTCCATGATTTAATAGTTTCCTATTAAAAAAAAATCTTTCTTAATTTGCAAGTCTGGAAGATTCCTGAGATTTTATCGTTCTACAGGGACTAAACTCTAAACTTACGCGAATAAGAATCCATGACAATCCAAAAGCAAAGAAGTCTGGCATCCATCCTTGTGTCCACATACTGAACGTTGTCGTTTTCCTTGTTCTTTTTATCCGGTTTTCTTACATAATCCTGCTCAAGATTCACCCCGTAACGTGCACTCACAGTCGGTGGCTTGGTGTGGAACACTCCACGATATTTCATTAGGTTCATAAATGAGTCCGCGTGAAAACTTTATGATGGTGACATTTTCTGTTTCTGATTATGCAGGGCATTGAGGAATTGAAGCAGAAGCTTCTCCATGCGACGCTCGAACTGGAATCGGCAAACAAGCTCAAGATGGAACTGTTCGATCTCCTGAAGATTGTGTACCATGAAAGAGACGAACTTCGAGAAGCACTCGCGAAAGTTCTTCACAAGCTCGCAACCTCGTCATCACCGAATATTCCCGAGTATAATGTTATTCCTCAAGTTATTCCCGAGAGTCTGATTATGGTGCCTAACACAAAAGCGAACTCGAGCATCACTGAATCCAACAGTCTCTCTCACGGTTCTTCCGCTGTTGATTCCTTTCTGGACGCTGTTTCTTCTCCTGATTTCTCAAACATGAACGTCGTTGATTCCCGAAACGTGGGTATTTTCAATTCTGAAAAGACACAGCGTGATCCTGCGAACGTTGTTATTGAGAATCTGGTCAAAGGAAAAGCTCTGCCTCAAAAAGGAAAGCTGCTTCAGTCTGTGATGGAAGCAGGACCGTTGCTTCAGACTCTTCTCGTTGCCGGTCCGCTTCCTTGCTGGAGAAATCCTCCCCCTATTCAACCCATAAAGCTTCCACCTTTCAGTATCAAGGACCTTGAATCCCCGGCTCTATTCTCGAATTCTTCTGGGTTTTCGATCAAAGCTCTCGAGACGTGTTCTTCAGCTTCGATGTTGAACTTCGCTTTGAGTAATGCAGTTTCTTGGCAATCGACTACTAATGCGAGTTTCAATTGCAAGCGTCAGAGGCTTTGACCAGCCATTTTGATGCAGTTTCAATTAGTGCCTTGAAATCCCTTTTGTAAATGGAGTTCGGTGATTGGTGTAAATCGCATACCCTGGTTTTGATTGATGTTTGAGTAACATAGCCTCGTCGGTTTTTAATTCTGATGTTTATGTTTAGACTTTAGAGACAAAAGGCAAATCCAGTTCTAATACGCTATAATTCATGCTCTCTCTTTTATTATCGTCTGAGAATCCCATGCCAAATTTTAATCAACAGAGGCATGCAAATATAACAGACTTGGATAAAGAATACGTAGACTAAGTTAGTAATAAATACATACAAGTCTGTCTTGCATAAACGTCACGATATAATGTATTTAAGTATCTTTTGACTTTTTCAAAGCGTGGTGACTTTGATATTATCGATCCAATACGATAGCATACGAGATTCCTCAAATTTACCTCCAATTTTTGCGTCTCTATATGGATTGATGTACTTGGGTTTCAACGATCCGTTGCGTAATCCTCCTGTTAAGCTGCAATTTTACTAAATTGAAATGCTTGGCAAACGCCTCATTTCCTTGGGCTGATAATGAGGGGATGTCTTCCAATTCCGGCATACCTGACGATGATTCTTGGTTTTGGGAGCAACGCAGCGTATCCTCATTTGTCATATTCTCTGCCATCTTCATCATGCTTTCCTTCTACAGCATATTTCAGTGTGTATTCTATAGAAACCCTCGCACTAGTTCCTCAAGAAGCCCCACTTCGAGGTCAAGGGGAGATTTGAACGAGCCAAATCTTGATGATCGTCATTCTATACAGATTCAAGACCGTGCTTTAGAGATGCGTGTCATATCATCTCTTCCGATGTCTCAGTTTAAGAAGAATGAGGCAGAAGAAAAAAGGGGAACCAACATAGAGTGTGCGATATGCTTGGGAGAGTTTGAAGAAGAAGAATGGGTTAAGAGACTTCCTAGCTGTTCGCATGTCTTTCATGTTTCCTGCATAGATACATGGTTTCGCTCTCCTCTCTGTAGATCTTATATCTATCATAATAATCTCGCTCTGTTTCTTACTACACATCGCTAGACGAGACGTCCTACGCATCGCTAGAGACGTTAAGCAGACAAGATTTTTCGTTAGAACGGGCTTCACAATAGAGCAGTCAGGCGACAATAGTTCCAACTTCCAATTGATTCGCTTTCGTTTCTACTTTTCTAATGTACGTTTTCCTCTTGTTCATGGGATCCGATGGCTTTTCATCTTCATAACTACTTGCATCAAGAAGCGAACACGGGTAACTAACACAGAAACGCCAGGCATACAAGTACTTTCACACTCTGCATTCGATTATGCAAGGAGAGAATAAAACAAAAATTCGCCAATCAAAACTTCCTGCGTTAGCCATGGACTTTATAAACTCCTCCGTAGCGGATTCCTGCCTTAAACGTACCCGTATACATTGTGAGGCGCGTTCCCTTGCGTGGGTAATTTGTGAATCCCATCGAAGAAACCCAGCCTCTACTTCTCAAGAGAAAAATTTATCATTTAATCCATATAATTTTAAAAAAATTACAAACAAATTCTACACAAAAAAATTAATTACTATAAGATTCATTAACAACTGACCTAAACTACATTAACATTTAAAACTATTTTAAAATTTAATTTTTATAAAAATTAAGAATTTAGTGATAATATTAGTATTAAATTTTAACATAATTGTAATTTTTATAATTTTTTTAAATATAAAAACTAATATTTAAATCACTAATCCTATAAAAATTGAGTTGTAAAAGTTAAAATTTAAAGACTAAATTACAATCAAATCAAAATTATAATAACTGGATTATGAGTCAGAGTTTAGAATTGATTATAATCGAATCAAAACTATAAGAATTAAATAATTTTTTTTTTTCTTTCTCAAAATATTGCATGGATTGAAAACATGGCTTTCAAATATCACAAATACAAATAAAATAAGGACAGCCATCTGGTGACCGTGGAGACCATGATTTTTCCATTTCTTATTATCACCACGCATTTTCAGCTAAAAGACGGGATCCCCATTTTAAAGTAAAAGGTAGCAGGCTCTTTAAACCCACCAGCTTAAAAGTAAACTTCATGTCAAAATTGTAGTCCGAAGTCTACTTAATGACGATTGAACATGAATAAACCAAATAGTAAGGAACGAAGTATAGAACTCAACCATGTTTCGAAAGTCTCCTATGAATGATCTCTCCATGAAACTGCCTACCAACAAATGAAAGGAAAATAACGCAGGCGATGCAGGATTCTCACTTAGATAATCCCAATCTTGTTTGCTACGTCCAGTGCATCATAATCAGGTGTCAGCCTAACATATGCCTTCTTGGTGCCATCGGGCCTGTAACAGGATAAGGCAAATTTAGGGGGGAAATGCAGCAGAATAAAGCAAATTTAGAAGAAAATGCAGCGAAGTTGCTCCATCAATCGACATAACTCAAACTAATTCTCCAGATATGCAATTCAATACAAACCCACACAACTTTTTACCACTGTTAAACAAAAGAAAAAGAATCGTAAGCTTATAACCGCAAGTGAAGTTGTCACCACTATGCCAAGCACTCCAAATTCCTTCCTCATAAATATAACACGTAACTGAAAACCTAAAATTGCCAACACATATCTAACTTGAACAGTTAACAAGACATGAGAAGAGCATAGACGGCAAGGAGCAATATGGCTCGTAATCAGCAATGGTCCGGAGTCACCTGATTATTGTTAAAGCCTCAGTATGTAAAGACTCACCTGATCAAGGTATTTACTTTCTTGGCCTGAATGTCATACATTTTCTTCACCGCATCCTTTATCTTCTTCTTGTCAGCACGTAGGTCAACGATGAAAACCAAAGTGTTGTTGTCTTCAATCTTCTTCATTGCAGACTCAGTAGTGAGAGGGTACTTCAAAATCTGATAATGATCAAGTTTATTCCTTGGTGGAGCACTAATACGAGGGTATTTGGGATTCCTCGCCTTTTTCAAAGTCTTTGGCCGATGAAATGTAACAGAGGTTCTGATTTTCTTGGCCTTCTTTTTGAAGGCAGGACCTGACTTGACTGCTTTAGCAGTTTTCAAGGCCTGCGCCTTCGGATCATTTTTCTTCGAACCATCAACTGACAAAATGGCTTGATTCAGTCACCCCATATATATATTTTCAAAAAAAAAAAATAATAAAACCTCTAGAGCAGCCATGTGATAGGAAAAATCAATTCCAATAGTATTTGACGCATCTACTATACAGAGAATAAGAATAACATCAACAGCACTCTATCAGTCTATCGCAATACAATCACTTCTCCACATCGTTACAGAAAGCATTTAGTGAAACTTCAAGCTGTTTTCTTTATCACTCGAAGAAGGACAAAAGAGATTGAAATCAATCATTTGGACAAAATAAAAGCATACAATGCTAACTGGATAAAGAGTACTGTGTTAAGACAACCAGAACATACAAAAGTGACGAACATTAAAGCTGGGCATGGCCTCAAGATCGAGAGAGTTAACAATGTCGACAAACGTGCTGAGGCTGTATGATCATTAACAAATAATACTCATTAACTTCTACAAACATTGGCTTCGACCGTTAACAGCTAAACATATTACGAGTCCATCATAGACGATAAAGCGCTGTGGAGCTAAGCCAGAAAATCATGCTAAGGCTGTGCTGTCAATAATATCGTTTTTCAAAAATAAGAATTGCAAGAGCAACATGATATTTCTACTAAGCTGGGTAGTAAAGATTAAATATCCCGACTAATTAATCAATTAACCCAATCTTTCACCCAAATCAACATCAAACTTCAAAAAGTCTACACCCATACATTAAGCGTGAAGAGAATTGACGCGAATCTAAAAGAACTCGTGTAGAAAATGCAGGGACGACTAAGGACATGTATATTCCTTTTTGCGTTAAATGAGTAAATTCAATTACAATATCATTATATTCGCCGGAATTTGAATGTCGTTGGTGCAAATTGAATGTTGACACGAAAAAGGGAAAAAATTAAAAATACTCAATAATAGCGACGAGGGAAATACCTTTAGACGGAGCCATGGATTGCTGAAAATGTTACTCTACCTATTCAATGCTCCAACCCTAGAAGAAACAGGTGTAAGAATTAACCGTAGGAAACGGGAAAACAGAAAATCATCTGCAGTTAAAGCATTCAAAATCCGCCTCACACCTGCGCTGGAGGAGCAGCCATCTAGGGTTTTGGATAAGAAGGCGGGAGTCTTATATGGACGCGGTAACTAAATTATCCATAGGCTTGCCCAATAAGCACGTAGGGAGGAGATTTAGGAATGGGCCTTAGACATGACCATTTCTATTTTCGGTCTATAAAATAGCCCATTAGCCCAATTTGTAGTCCAATTGTTTGATGAGGCTAGATTCAAAAGTTGTAGGGGAGGTATTAAGCGAAATTGATTTTTAGAAGATTAATTGCAGCTGCACTTCGATGAAAATAAGAAAATAATAAACAAATCCTTGAGAATTGTTAGAAGATTTTGAACATTAGGAAGTTGTTGAAAATCCAATTTACACATTTATTTTAATTACTGTAGTCTTCCCCTTACTATTATCTTTTTACAATTGTCATTATCTTTCAAGGATTTTATCAATTAATTTTATCTTTCAAAATATTCACATTTATTTTTAAGATTTTTAAAATATTTATCGTTTAATTCCAGGGTTAACCTATAAATAGCTTAACTCATTTACTTTGTATGTTTTTTTTATGTTATTATTTGTTTCCCTTTGTTTCACTCTTGCTCTTTCTCTCATCTCCTTTCTCCTCCCTTTTCCCTCGCCCAATTTGTACATCACATTGATTTTTTTTTTTTTTTTTGGGTGGGCATCATGGATGTTTCAGCTGAAAAAAAGTTATCGCTGATGCAAAATAATGTTATATGCTATATAAAATCAACAGGATATCTTTAGGAATAAATAATTTCAGCATACAGTGCAATAATCGAGAGTGTAAACAGAAGTCCAGTTTTTATTGTACGCATCTGTTTTTTATGTTTATTCCAATAGCTCTTTTGTGGTTTCTTTTTCATAAGTAAATCATCACTCATGACAATAAATCTAAAACCTCACCATCAGATTTTCGCCCTATACACACTGATCGCCCCTCGTGGTACTGGCAATTTCTCCCCTTGGGTAAGGTGTCCATGTTTCTAACTTAAACACTTTATTCTCAAGAAACAAAGTCGAAGTCTAAGGAAAACTTACCCAGAAAGAAAAAAGTCCTGTAATTGGAATGTTGCAGTAGCAAAATGACTACATTCTTCACAAATGAACACGAAATGCTTCACGCATTTGTTCCACTCAAACATGAAAATCTGAGCTATCTTTCTTTGACTATGTACTAAGTTGACCCTTGTTTGTCGGGAAAGTCTTTGTTACTTACAATAGGATTGATGAATCCAGCTAATGGTGATTGTATATCAGAACCATACACATGACCCATTTTGGTTCGTTTTGTTTCCAGGTACCTCTTGTTTTCTTTTGTGATTGGTGTCAACACAGGAACTCGCCCTATCACTGCCAAACCATACCCTCTCAGCCCAACGAACTTCGCGGGGTTATTTGTCATTAACCTCATTGTTCTCCTAAATCCCTCAGAATCTGCAGCTCACAATCAGAATATATATAGTGAAAAACATTACTATCATCATTCCATTTTTAAGCTTGGAATCTTGCGAGGGAAGAAAAAGAAGAGAACAGACCTGGGCACCAATGCCATACTCACGAGCATCAACAGCCAAGCCAAGTTCTAAGTTGGCCTGAATAGTGTCACGACCTTGATCCTGCAAGTTATAGGCCTTCAGTTTGTGACCGAGTCCAATGCCTCTTCCTTCATGACCTTGAAGATACACAATCACTCCTCTCCCAGCTTCCTCAATCAACTTCATAGCCAACTCTAACTGGTTCCCGCAGTCACATCGAGATGATCCAAATATATCTCCTGTTAAGCACTCTGAATGTACTCTTACTAACACATCTTCCCCATCTCCTATCTCTCCCTGTGTATTTATGCCTCAGAAAGTCTTTCTCTATCTCTCAATCTAACATCACGTGAAATTTACACTCACAAAACGAATGGAAATAATAGAGGTACCTTCACAATAGCCACATGTTCAGTTCCGTCCAGCTTAGAGTGATAGCAATATGCTTGAAATAGACCCCATTTAGTAGGGAGGCGCGAGAAGCTAGTTCTTTCAACCAGTTTTTCTCGCTTTCTCCGGTACCTTGATGATGAATATAATGATTAGTTTGTGAGTTTAACATGATGAATGCCCTTAAAGCAGATTATTGTATAGCATGTATATTAATGAGTGGGGGATACAGACAGAATTGCCTACCTGATCAAATCAGTTATTGAAACAATTGGTAAGTTGTGTTGTGATGCCAAGTTTTGGAGGACAGGTAAGGAAGCCATGGAACCATCAGTTTCATCAACAAGGGTTGAAAGAACTGAGACGGGCCTCAAGCCGGCCATGGTGACCAAATCTACAGAAGCCTCAGTGTGAGCTGCTCTTCTGAGAACACCACCATTTCTGTATTTAAGGGGAAACACATGACCTGGCCTTCTGAATTCTTCTGGCTGTGAGTCTGGAGATGATAATGCAAGAACTGTCTTTGCTCTATCTGCAGCTGATACGCCTGTCGAAGTGCCAAATTTCGCATCCTAAATACGTTGAAATTTAAACATTTTTATCAGAATAAAGTGCCCTCTTCCTAATGAGAAATGCTCAATAGAAATGTGAAAGTACTCTGACCAAAAAATATGCATATTGTTCTGTTTGCTGCTGCAAGCTCACGAATGAAACATACCACAGTGATAGTAAAAGTTGGGGCAGAAGAATCCTCAATTTCAGAGTCAGGTGACATAAGAGGAAGCTTCAGTCTTTGAAGATCCTCATCCTTCATGCCCACAGAGACGATCCCTGATCCGTGCCTTGTCATGAAGGCCACATGCTCCGGACTAGTCATCGATGCCGCCATTACAAGATTTCCTTCAATTTCCCCATTTTCACCATCTACCACTATCGCAAACTAGCACAAATTTCCAGCGCTTTGTCAAATTAACGCCATCATTCTCATACCACATTACCATTCACCGCCTTTTATTTATTTATTTTTGTCAGCAGTTATGTGAACAGAACACAAATAACTAATGATGTGTATTTATAGAATCTTTGATAGGCAAGGGCAAATTATAGAAATGAAAGCAACCTTTCCCTGACGCAGTGCGTCAAGCGCCTGCCCAATCGACGAGTAACCTTTGGAGGGACGGTCTGGATCACCTTCTGCATCACTCACAAAGAAATCTGCAGTTTCTGGTGTGATTTCTGCGTCTAATGTTCCAAATGTTACTGAAGCTGACTCATCCGTCGCACCTAACACTGACCCATTCTCGTTCTTCTTCACACTGCTTGCACCGTACGAGTTTCCTATTCCAACGTCACAAACCCCGATTCCACACAACCTTTTCTTCCACCAGCCACTTCTCATACTCCGAAGTGTCGAGGAGGAACGACCCAAGCTGCCACTCAACATTCATGCTATTCTTAAATTCAACGCTCTGATCAAAAGCTTCACATCAGAAAAAGGAAGAAAAAATACTACCTTGAGCTGTAGATGACATGGGAGATTAAGAAGCGAGGGAATGAAGCAGATTCCATCAACTTAGGCTTGAAAGTTCACCCCCAGAAATCGAAAAATTTATTTGCGAATTCGTTTATATAGTTTTTATCGTTTCATCAGTCCTGTAACTTCATTTTTTCTTTTCAGGTCCCTGTGATCAGAAAAGTAAAAAGGGGGAAAAAAAAAAACGAAAGAAGAAGCACCGCTAGTTGATGCGGTCTCGTTAGCCCCTTTTTGCAGAAGGAAACATTATCCTATGTTTCAAACATTGAGGTGCTTAGGCTATATGAGCCACAAGTTGGCACTAGTGGCGTGGGATAATCGTATAGTTCACACCTACACGATTCTGCTGAACACCAGAAGGAAGCAAGATAAACTGAAAGTCGCCCACCGTACGTGCTTTGTCCTTTTGGTCAGTGTCCAATTCGATTGTTGGATATAGATAGATGCACTCAAATTTTCCCCCTCCTAAATTTCATGATATTATAGAAATGAAATGAGTGTCTCACATGCTAATCACTCCCACAGTTCATTTAATTTAATATAAAATCTACTATCTAAATTCTAAATAATGCTAAGTTATTCTTATAGACAATTTAAACACAATGCTTGGAGAGCCAGTAGGATCTGACATAAAGTGGGGTCAGATGTGCATAGTAAACCCCTCTATTTAATCTGATAAAAATATTCTCAACAGGGTACAAACGAAGATATGTAATATTTATTATATTTTTGTCATTGTTGCTCAACAGTACCTTTTTCATACAGTTATTTTGACACTTGAATTACTACTTTTTGTGGCCAGAATTAGATCTAAATATTGTCAAACCCAACTAAAAATAGGACTCCTCAACTTCATTTTTTATCTATGATGTTTGGACCCTCAATTATACTTATTTCTTTTAATTACCTTATTTCAGGGGGCCTGAAAGACATTTCACATATAATTATAACATCATTTTTTCCATTTTATTCCATTTCTTCATGTCAACCTCCAATGGGCTATAAAATTCAAATCCGGCAGGGGTGGTGGATAGAATCTAAAGACTAAACCAACATTTGATGTATTTCTTTTTTTTTTTTTTTTAAAAAAAAGGGTTCATTTTGGTTACAAACACTGTGATCCGAATCATGGAGGACTAACGGGTGTGGCTCGTTTCAGAGGACCCGCCTGTCGGGCCCGTCAGTCAAACGAAGAACAGTCCCAAACTGAGAGCCGTTGAACCATTCAGTGAAGGCGGAGGCTGACGTGGCAGCCCAAGGTTGAGAAAGGCGTGCCGGAGAAAGCGAGACGCCTGAGGCTGAGAGGCCAATCCCTTTCTGTTCTGTTTTTCGCTCTCTCAGTCCAACGTTATCACTCTCGATGGAAGAATCAGAATACGCTTTTCCCTTTGTCCGATTTCTCCAAGCTTAGTGTCCCGCGCTATTTACTTTTCTTTCGCGCCACTTTCCTGGCTGTGTCCTTATGCCCTGGTTTTCTCATGTTTTATGTGCGTGTCATTCTTGGGCTATGGCGGGATTAACCTCTTCTCTGGCAGGTGATTGGAGGGAGAACAAGTTCTGTAAAGGCATATTTGCGGTGTCGGGAATCATGGTCACACTCGTCACCTATGGTGTTTTGCAGGTTTGTTCTATCGACCTCTTGTTCGCATCATTTCTGCTTGCTTTTTTTCCCCTCATTTTGCAGGTTTAAGTTCACGAATCTGAATCCTTTCATACAAATGCTGATTTCGCTTATTTCTTTGGGTTTGAACCGTAGCCTCGTACGCGATTACCAATTAGATTTGCTGATTTCAACGACTCTTCCATTGAATTTGAGATTTTCTTTTGGCACATTTTGCTGTCTGGATCCTATAATTTAACCAATCATATTGGTTATCCATTTATATCTGGTTTGCTTGACCAACCCAAGCGTGGACTCCTAGCGTAGCACATGTAATTTATTCGCATGTTCGAGTATTCTTTGTTTGTTTAGGCTTCAAAAAGGAGTTGCTGAAATATCATGTGCGGTGCTATTTGTATAAATGTCTTATGAGTCGGTACGTTGTTGATAAAATATCCTTAAATCCTAATACTTCTCAATGGTTGTTTGACTGTATGATGTATAAACCTGTTATAAGTGGTTCGCACAAGTTAGATTCAACTCATCTTCAAATATTTGTTTTACTTTTAGTTAACTTGCAGCTTCTTTGTGTCTTCTTCGTTGTGTCTTCTTCGTTGGATAATAACAACTCTTTGGTTTCCATAGTTTAACATATGAACAAGTAGTGTGCTTATATATATATATATTGTTCTTGCAGGAGAAGATCATGAGAGTTCCTTATGGGGTAGATAACGAGTACTTCAAATATTCACTATTTCTTGTTTTCTGCAACCGTATCACAACAACTGCTGTTTCTGCTGGTTCCTTACTGGTAAGCTGATCTTATATGGGGTAATACTGTCATCTGCATGCGTAGCTTTAATTTGCTGGTTTAGCTGCAGAAATGCAGTTGTTGTGTCACACTTCGTAGTGCTTTAAATTAAAACCTGCAATATAGAGTTCAATCATCTGTGACTGGGTAATTTTCACATTTTATTATAGGCCAGTAAAAAAGCATTAACTCCTGCAGCTCCTATTTACAAGTACTGTGTTGTGTCAGTAACAAACATCCTGACCACAACTTGTCAGTATGAGGTAAGCTGCATTCGCTCTGTGTATCAATACATTTTGAAGTTCATATAAACTTGCTATCCTTATCAGTTTTAAGTTGATGATCATATTTCTTGATCCAGGCCCTTAAATATGTTAGTTTCCCTGTTCAGACCCTTGCAAAGTGTGCTAAAATGATCCCAGTTATGGTAAGTCAAATTTAGCTTTGTTCTTTTAGCTGTGGAATATTTCAGCTGCTTCTTATTGTGATTATTCTTCCCATTTATATTGAATTTCTTCAATTGTGATAAATGGGACTCTTAGCTGATTGGTGTATTTGGTATAGCTCTAATCCGGTCTCTGATTTTCTGGGCATATAATCCTTGATCTGCATTACGGTTCCTTTATCCTGTGATTTTGAATATGGCATACAAAAGACAGTTTCTTGGGGAATATATGTGTGTTGTGAGGATACAAACATGTCAAACTATCTTGTTCCTTACTTCATAAGTTCTATTTACTCCCAGCTTTTTTTGGATTAAAGCTTAGATAAAATCTTTATATTTCTGTCTTATTTCACTGTGTTTCGGCATTTTTCATGGTTTATTCTTCCACTGAAATTTTTGCTCAAGACTAATTTTAAGCCTGCATTTATACTTTATACAGATCTGGGGCACTATCATAATGCAGAAGAGCTATGTGGGCAATGACTATTTCTTGGCATTTTTGGTGACCCTGGGCTGCTCAATTTTCATCCTATATCCTGTAATTATTCTTGTCTTTGCTCCTTGAGTTTCTTTTTTGTCTCCTTCGTTCTTTCTGCATTTGATTGATATCTCTTCAAAAATCAACAATTTTCATATTGCCTACATGGCTGTATGCCAAAGGTACATGAATGGATTTTTTCCCAATAAACAGTGTATCAATAAAAATGAAACAAGACTTACTAAAATAAGGTTCTCAGATCATTCTGAACCAGTCTATGAGCTGACACGAATAGCAATATTTTGCCCATAAGAACAAGGGATGCTAAATTCTTCTTTAGAAGTCTTGGCATTTTTCAATGTAACTTTGGACTTAGAATTTGTCCTGCTAAATTTATTTAGAGCCAATTAGGGTTTATATAGGGCCAAAAGTTTCAAAATCTTCTTTTCAATCAGAGGTTACTATTCACTTGGTCATCTCTAGATTTTTCACTTAACTTGAAAGATTCATACCTTTTTTTCTAGGAAAAAAATCCAATTGAGGTGTTCTTTGGCTTGATTTGAAGCTCTTGACAAGGTGATAAACTTTTGTGAAGGGTACGTAAGGGTAGGAGCAGGTTTGGTGGGTTATTTAGAGTTTCTCTCTCTAAATTATATTTTCTTCTTTTAAACTGTTAAATTTGAATCATCGAATTTAATTGGATGGCTTACCATTGCAATAGACTGCATTGGACCATCCACTTAGTGGAAGAAGCCACCCATGATTATGAGAGACCAAGATAGTATGAAATTCCTGAGTCTTTCATTAAACAGCAACGGATGCTCTATAGGGTACATAAGTATGTTGGTTTTTCCATTTCAATAGCTAGTTCATTAGGGAGGGTTCCCCATCTTACTTGGATCCCTATCAATTGGTATCAAAGCTAGTGGTAGGCAATTCTGAAAAAGACTACTCATAGAGGGTTCTAATTGATAGAGTTTTGACTGGAAAAGAAGCAAGTGAAGAGTCATAGAGTGTAGTCATAAGGATGTTTTACACTCCCAAAGGGCTTATTAACGGAGAGCAAGTAGCACGAGATGCCTTAGGCCCCCATTAAGTACTATGGGGTGCTTAAGTGAGTTGTGTTTTGATTCCACATAGATGCTCGTAAGAGGAATAGGATGAGGGGGAGAGAAAAAGTTGGAGGGGGGGTTATTGTTCTAGGATATATTTTCTTATTTACTTTTGCTTGATTGACCATGCAATTGATGATACATCAGAACCCCAATAATTCAGGAGCATTATTGTAATAAACTAAATTATTAATTCGTTTTTCATGTAGGCAGGATCTGACATAAGCCCATATAATAGAGGAAGGGAAAATACTGCTTGGGGCGCTTTCCTCATGATTGGTTATCTTGGGTATGGCTACAAAAGTAATCCTTTTTATTTTGACGAGTGATTTAATTTTTTTTTTTTTTGGTGAAAAATTTTAAACATGAATACTGCCTTTGCTCATACTGACTTGCATTATATAATTTGTTAAACTATTCTTGATGTTGGGGGAAAGGCGTAGCTTACTTACCCAACAATTGGGGTTTTCTCCCTCTTCCTCTCTTTAACAGCACTCAATGTAATCATTTTAAACAATTGTTGGTTTGATTTGTACTGATGATCGTACTCTGAAACAAGCATGCTATCCTTAAGCCTTATTTGGTCAGTTTGAGTTTTCACATTCTTTCACATTGATAACCATACAACTAATTTTATGCCTTTACCAATTAACTTCGAGAATTTGCTATCAAAAGTGATTCACATGAATCTCTTAATGCATAGATATTGATTTGTTTGTCTTTAATAGGTTTGATGGGTTTACAAGCACATTCCAAGATAAGCTGTTTAAAGGTTATGACATGGAGATACAAAACCAGATATTTTATGTTACCTTCTGTTCTTGTGTTCTTAGCCTGACAGGTTGGTTTTGGATAGTTGCAGCTAATCTGGTTTTAAACAATTCTTGTCATATGAATATTATATCAGTGTATTTTTAATGAAAAATTGTTAAACTTTTAGGATGAAAATTCATTGTAGATTGATTAGCTAGGAGTTCTGGATGATATTTGGAAACCTGAAGTGTTCAAGCTAAATTTATTCTCTGCAATCTGCAATAACAGAAAGTTCACCAATGAACCCCAAGCATTCAGAATGAGTAACTTTATATGTTAGAAGTACAAGTAAAACACATATTTCTTAGTTAAGCCTACGGTACTTGGCCAGCATTCTAAGATTACCAGACATTCCTTTACTTTCCTTTTCTTTTTAATGAGATTTTATTCCCTATAGCAAGAATATTTTGGTCCATATTCACAAATTATTGCGTGGTTGGAAAGTCATTCTTGTGACATTTGGTATTTTTTATGTAGGTCTTATCTTACAAGGAAATTTAGTCCCAGCAGTTGAGTTTGTTTATCGCCATAATGACTGTTTCTTTGACGTAGCATTGCTTTCAACAGTAAGCTGGCTTCCCCCTGCTGTAAATATAATCAAGTGCTGATAATATTGTCTGTGCTTGTCTTTCTTTGAAAAAATTGATTATTTGAACAAATTATCATATCACATTGCTTTTTTCCCTAACTCAAATGGAAGAAAGAAAAAAAAAATTTCCTTTTCTTTATCCTTAGTTCACTAAGAATTTATTTTATAATGCGGAGTTTTGCAGGTTGCGACACTTAGTCAATTTTTTATTTCCTACACAATTCGCACTTTTGGTGCTCTAACATTTGCAACTATAATGACTACAAGACAGGTAAACAGAGCTATAAAACAAATCATTTTACATTATTCAGCAATTATTCATCTGATTAATGTTTTGTCATTTCAATTGCCGTAGTTGGTAAGCATTATGCTGTCATGTGCATGGTTTGCCCATCCTCTTAGCTTGGAACAATGGATTGGAGCTGTAAGACCCACTTTTACTTTTTCTAAGCATTTTGTTCAAAGAATCTTAGGAACAAACGTAGTAACACTTGTTCATAATCAGGTCATTGTCTTTGGCTCCCTTTACGCTAAAAGCTTCCTGAAGAAAGCACCCCAAAAGGCCCCATCTTCAGAACCTGTACGAAACGAGGGTTCTAATGTTAAGTCAATTCCATAATAGAGGTCCAATGTCTTCTCTGTTACCAGTTGCTCTGTCTTTATTGGTGAGGCAGCACCAGTTCTATGTTCAGTACGGCACATTCGAAGTCTCATGTCTTGGATAATGCTGGTGGTTTGTCATAACCAACATCACCCGCCGCAGCAGGTTGTTTGTTAGCACCATCATGACAATCGAGAGCTCAGAGGATGTTAACCCCTTAATCTTTCAGTGGGGGAGATCAAATTATTGACTTACTGACGCCAAACGAATTGCATACAGTTTGAAATGTGAGCGTTCGCTCTAGCATTTTGATTCTGTGATTGGGTTTCCAGTATGAGTATAAAGGAAGGTGGAAGATTTGTGATGTCCCTGGTTTGTTGTTGATTTAATAATTAATATTTTAATTGGCAATGCATTTGATGCCAAAGAATATTTTATAAGATATATACCGGTTGAGTTTCCTGCGATATTTGTCTGTCCGAGAGATTTTTAGCTAAAGGCTTTGATACAACAAAATAAGTAAACAAGGCCAGTTATCATGTGCTTGGTAATAATCTACCATCAGTACAATTCATGTTTTCGAAACTTTGGTCAATCGTGGATCCTTCCGCTCTACTTACTGTTTGGATGACTATCTTACAAACGTGACTTAAATATTATATTTTTTTTTTCGGTGCCTGATGGTGTTGACATAAATCAATACTTCCAATTTGGAAAGAAAAAGCTGAGAAGTGCTCGTTATAAAGCTTTTGGGCAGGGGGAACTCAGGGATTCACAAATGCATGTTTCTATAATCTCATAAAACTACTTATCATCAATCCCCTCTCCACCCGCAAAACTTGGACATTGCTAATTTTTTTCTGAAAAACTTGTCTTGTACAGTATGGCACTCCTAACAAATTTGCCTGCTGGATGCGGCTTCATGACATCACAAACTATCATTGCCAAAAATGCACTTCACTTTTGCCTCACTAGCCTCCCATTCTTTTCGCTCCCTTAACTAGGAAAGCTACATGTTTCCGTTAGACAAGTCTTTTCTTCACCAGCCTCGTTAAAGAAGCCACAGCATGTGTGAATTTTTTCAGTCATGTCTCCGTGAGCAAGCTTGCACGAAGACTGTCTCGAGGCAGTTCCCATACTTCTTGCCCTGCACTTGAAACACCTCCCATCACCATCCTCTTCTCCTTGCACATATACAAAATACAAGGACAACAGATCGACCAGCCTTGCACTAAAATTCTGGAGGGCCATCATCAACTCCAGCCATTGAAGGCTCAGGGTTATCAGCAGAAGCTATTCTAGCAAGAGTTAAAAGATCTTTTCTCGCATTAGATGCATCAATTGGACTGTCAGGTGAGTCACAGGACCCAACATGTCCTCTTTGCTTGTCTTCAGTAGCATCTGCTGCTGCTTTGACATCCCTAGCTGTGCGAGCTAGCCTTGCTTTTCGATTATTCAGCCTGGCATGATTCACATACACGCATGAGCTTTATATAAATCAGACCAGATATACCCCAATATCTGATTAACATGCAACAGGCCTCAACGAATAATGTCATCAGCTTAAGTGTTAAAGAAACCAATTAAATATTACACTTCAATATTTGTGCTCTTACACAGCAGGCCTCAACAATCGGATTCTAGTTTCTTGACACCAAAGATTGGCAAGAAAAATGAGCGGAAAAAAGCCAGTACCAAAAAAACTTTTTAATTAGATACAACTTACACAACATGAATATAATTTGGTAAGAAAGTCATTACTGGATATTTTGCTATGTCATACTATATGGACAGGCATAGTTTATACATCTGAATTCCAACACGCATAAACTTAGATTGCAAATTTCTTTTGTCCTTTCGTCATTGTTTTCTTTTGTTTTTTTTTTCTTCTTTTCTTTTTTCATTATTTACTTCTTCCCTTCCAGTATCAACCATTCACATCAATTTACCAATTTTTAATATATGACACACCAATTTTAAGCCAAGATGTATCAGAACCCTGCAGAAGTAGTTTGAAATTAGTCAATATTCTGAGCATCTTGTCCATATCTACTACTGCACCTCCAGATGCAATTTTACCAGATACACCTCTATCTTCAACTGGATCTTGCTCATTAATATCATCACCTTTACTTACGTCAGCTCTGTGTCTTTGTGTTTTTTTGGGTCTGCAGCAGGCAATGCAGATTTTCTGAAACTCCTTCCTTTAAGTTTACTACTCTTCTCATTAAGATCAGTAGTTTCCCTTCCTAGTAAAGCGGACAAGCATCTTCCAGTACTCTGAGCCTCCTAAATGAAACTGAACTTTTGTCAGGGAGAATGTAGGGAAGAAGCTACAAAATAACTGAATAACTGAAATGACAATTTACTAATTATGTTATTCTCATTTACAAGTTGCCATAAATGCGGTAACCAAATGATTTTTGCATTATTATTTTCTAAAAAAAGACTTTAAGCACATACCTGATAGTGTTCATTGATGTTGAGTTTTGAAAACTTATCCAAAGACAATGACTTGTCAACTCTGTTATCCTGAGTTTTCCAGTAGAATGATTTTGAAAACATTTAAAATTGATTAAGAAGGCCATGAGTAGAGGGGACAGAACTATTACAATGAAAAATAACAAGCGGAGCAAGAAATAACAACTGCTCAGAATGCAGGACAGTGATTTACTTGAATATGATTTTCTCCGGATCCAACAGATGTAAGTAGTGATTGTAATTGGCCGAAAAACACCCTGCAAACAATTTGGATAAACGAATATCCGTTTAAAACATGAAATATAAAGCTGTCCTTTGAACTACATGATCAGACCGTTTTTTTTGTATATGCTTTCACACAATGCTTTTGTGATATCAAATGCACTCCTGAAAAAACTATCAAATTTAAAGGGAGGAAGAGGTATTATATGCTCTTCTCTCAATCAGCTAAGATCCCCTTTTCCAATTTGATTCAAGTTGCATATGGTGCCACCAGAATCTGCTTCAATGCTCAAGCATTAAGCAAGGGATCTATTGACGATATATTATTTCCGATGAAAGTTCGAAACTACTATTTGAAATTAATTAAAAGTTGACATAAGGAGAATTAAAAAGAAAAGAAAAAAAGAAACCTTAGAAGTTGTACATCCTCCTCGTTTAAAAAGTTTGGAATCAATGATTCTGCATGACTCAACAATGAACCTACAAAACAAGTCACTTATAAGAAAGTAATGATATATAATTGTAATTCCACCATAAAAATTAATTGAAAACAATGATTACGGAGATTCTTGCAAGCAGTAGCAGCTTTAGGATAGTCAGAAGCAAAAGAAAATCCAGGCAACAAGCTAGATAGATCCGGTGCAAGCACTCTTGGACCTTGACAACAAAAAGGTTCCTCTCCTGTTCTGGGGATTCAAATTAATTTAAAAAAAAGAAAGAAAGATAAATGACATGAGGAGATGTATAAATCTGTAAATCAATCTAATTTGTTCAAAAAGTTTCCAGAACATAGGCAAAATGAACCTTCACAGATGTTGGGAACACAAACAATGAAGATTTGCAATGACTTTGACAAATAATGAAGTCCTATGATGCGCATAAGAAGCCTGAGGCATGCTGTTATGAATTAGGTTGAATTCCAAACGTGTTGCATTCAACAAATCCATTGAAGTTGTATTATCCAAACCCATCCAACAGCAGCAAATATATCATATTCAAGAGTTGCATCCTCCTCCTTCTCAGGGAGATCAGATGAACACCAACAAGATAAAAAATCCCATGGGTAAGTGAAAATATTGCTGTCAGAACTTTGGTCTGCAGTCACATTCAAAGGACACAATCAAAGTCTCAAAAGCAGAATGCATATTATCAGGAATACAATGACCGGATCTTGGTGAGAATATGGCTTAATTTGACCATTTTTCTTGACATAGGCTAGCACCATTGCATTGGCATACCAGCAGTTATATCTTTAGTATAAAAATACGACTACTTTCTATATGCTGAAAATGATGGCTTACAAACAATTTGTCATGTAAGATCGAAAATTTGAATCATCAGAGAAGATGTCAGCTAGACGCATTGCATTGAGCTGTAAGAATCCCATTGGGTAACTACTGTCACCAGCAAGATGTCCAGGATCTCTTCCAAAAGCAGTCCTTAGTAAGTCAAAAACCTATAAAACAGGGATTAGACAACACCGAGAATGAAGACATAGACATGCTCAATACAGAAGAAAGACAATGTGGAAGGCAAATATGCTGGCTCAAAAAGACAAATTTTCAAGTTTGACTAACGCATGAACACTTTCTTCTTCTGACCCATCATGAATAAGATTAGTTTTGAGATTTAATGGAAGAGCTTATATTTCCTAAATAATCCATACTGAATATACAGAGCTCAGTGCTCAGAAGTCCAACCTCACTTAACGAGTAACATAACCATAAATAACAAAAGAAAGTAGAAAGGCTAAAAAGATCAAAGTTATATGATTTTTCAGGCAACAAATTTATTTAGGCCCTAAAAAAACAGTGGAGCCCTGTATTTTCAACATTTTGCATTACAAGCCACCAGCTGAGAACTAACCTCTGAAGCAACAGATTTAGCTAAATTTAAACTTTGTGATGATCTGGCAACTTCGTCAAGATAAAAATGCTCTCTGCTTCACACAAACTTAGAAGCTGCAGCACGAGAGTGGTAGCAGTATTGATATCAATATGTATGTTCTTGTAGTAGACTAAATTAAAAAAAGGACTTCTAGCGCATTTTGCTATCATACTCACAATAGAAAGTATTTTAGCTTTTAGCCTAGATATAGCTGCCATAATCTTAATTGGAAAAGATGATTCCACATTTAACTTCAAGATGGATTGAGCCAGAAAAAGGATGCTTCCTTTTCCACAAAGTTCCTGTGATGAGTGAAAAAATGCATTTCATATATACATAAGTAAGGTATAGTGTGTCTCATCAATTAACCAAACCAAAACAATGACATTAGTCAGCTTGAATGAAGCCCTTGGTAGCTTAAGCATCCATCCCCCACTCCACAATACCCTCACTATCTATTATCCATCCTAACACACAGGTTTAGTTTGCAGTTAAGACATCTGTCAACTTGGCACCAAAAACAATATGGGAGTTCAATGCAAAGCATTTAAGGAAAAGTGGGAATCAGGAATAAGTACAAGAAATCTCTAGAACAGAGATAGATTATCAAAATTAAAATGGACGGGCTACAGTTGAAAATACATAGTTCTTTTGCCAAAATTATGGCTATATAAGATAGAAGGGCTTGTTAATGTCCTTCTTTCCAGATAAGAATAAGGACACAAATGCTTCTTAGCATTAGATATCATATCCCCATATTAGACCATTCAGATGGGAAGTTAGATATGTCTGCCTGGTAAATCAAGTCCAGCAAATAGATGTGTAAGGTTTAACTTTTTCCTAACAAAAATGGAAACGTGATATTAAAATCTATTCAACAAGATTCAAGACTGTTCTATTGATAATCCCATCAAAGCAAATTTAGAGGACAATGAAACCTGTAGCTCAACTTCTTTTTGGAAGCCCTGCTAAATCTATCCAAAGAGGTATCAAGAGGTGCAACTTCAAACAAAAAACAACTTGTACAGCTGTGCGAGATGCACTTTGAAGTGTGTGTTTGAAAACAATTTAACAATGTGATTTACCACGTTCCAATGCAAAGGTCCTCTATATAAACTTACAGGGAAATGTGGTTTTGACTTTTGAGGCCCTTCCAATATTTTCCAAACACACACCAAAAGATTTCAGTTGGTGATGCCAGAGAAAGGTAGAGCAGCTAGAAGGTGAAGATTTGACAATCTTAAAAGCAACAAAACAAGAATGCTGCTCCATTTTATCTGGAGTGATCAATTTAGGGTGACCGAAACATAGAATTCAGATGCTACCAAGGGATGCATTCCTTTCATGAGACATTTTAAATCAGGATTAAGGTCACTTGATTTTAAGAGGAACTTTGTGTATTTCCTTCCTGGAGTTGGATATTAATACTTTGTTATTGAGAAAGACACAGTTGAAACTGGTCTCTTTTATTGAAGTTCCATAAGCAACAGATACAGAGTTTTATGAGATGTACATAAGATCCGGTCAGAGTCCAAAGGATGCTTCATTGTCTACAAAATCAAATGTTTTCATCCCTGATCTAAATTTAGAGACATTCCTAACCAAAGTTAGGGTGATTCATTTGCACCATAGTATAAAGCCAAAGTCTAGTTTCAAAGAACCTTATTCTTGAGCAGGCGTTCTTTGAATAATTTTTGTTGGCATACTGACTGTAGAAATTGCAGAGAGGCCTCACACTGCTGGCAGAGATGATAAACTACTCGTTCTGAAATCAGGGTTGATTCCCGGGATAAATCTTTACAGTAAGTTGAAAGTGTAATCTCAAGACACCTAACTACCATGCGAACTGATCCAAAGGCTGCATCCATAAATAAGTCAACCTGTCACACAAAACTTCATAATAAGCCATGGCATAGTTCCATCAATACATTAGTGTTGGAGGAAATCTAGAAGTTAAGTTTGACAAATATGAGATAGTGAAGAAGAAAAATGGCCTTCAAATGCATTGACATTATAAAATATTTCTTCATCAGCTATGATGAATAGCCAATAAAAGAATCATTCTTAAAATCCAGATACTGGCAAAGCAAAAGTAAATTTGTACCTTGGGGTGCACAACCAAGACATGAACAAGATCTTGCCATTGTGTTGATATAAACCCTGTTAATAAATATAAATTGCACGCTACAAGAGCTGAATACACAAGGTACCTAAGACTAAAAGCATGCTCTTCCTGCAACAAGAGCACTACTTTCAATACAGTTAAACAGTACAAAAGATTAAACTGCAAAGACAAGAATTAAAGAAAACCTGTCTGCGACTACCAAGAACAACTAACATGTAGAAAACCAAGTCAATCAGCTGTTCCAATACTTTCACATCATCTAGCATAATCTGCAATCATATTCGAAGGGCATAAATAAGAGAAACCAGGTTCTTCTATCACATTGTTAGTTTGTTACATAAACTTTCATATTTTCAAAATAAATCTTAATGGGAGAATTCCCAAGCTGAAACCCTTTGGTGCAATTTTATTAATTTAGGAACGTTAACCAAAAGAATGATGGCTAAGGGTCCTAAATTAAAAATATTCTTACCAGGTTATCTGATGAGGTGATTCTCCCTATAATTTAGTGCAATTCATCATTTTACTGTCAATAAGAAACATGAATAGGAGAATGCTACAACTTTCAAAAATATCTATCATGTTATATACATGCCCCTAAATAGAAAAACAAATACTTGTAACAGGTAATATTTGCATCCCTCAACCAACATATGATATATGTTGGTGCTAACAGCAAAGGTCCAGAATGGATTCAGATAAGATGACTCCTTGAAGAGAGGGATTGGTTCTACATTAAACCCACCACCCCCAATCAATCACTTTCTAGAATACACATAAGCGCACAAGTTACCACTGAATGCACACCCTTTTTTATCTCAAATGATAGGTCATTCCAAACCAACCAAAGAGTCAACTGCTAGCTATCAAGCCATTATTTAATACATCATATTACCTTAAATGTTTTGATTTTAATGAATTTATAATAAACATCATGCACCAAAGAGAATACTTATAGAAATTGTTGAACAGGACCTCCTAGTTAACAATATTCATAAAAGCTCAATTGACAATAGAAACACAATGACATTGTGCAATCCATGTAGCCGATCCTGCTTAGTGGGATAAGGCTTATTGTTGTTGTTGTTGTTGCTGTTGCTGTTGCTGTTGTATAATAACATCATGTCTTCCACTACTTGATAACAGGTCTTTACCACCAAGATAAAGAGGGGAGACAGAAGCAGAATATGCTACTAACCTGATCAAGTTTAGTGTGCCGAGGGGCTAAATCAAACAAGGAATGGAGGAGACGAAGACCACATAACAAGTATTTGAACGTTTTTTCATCTCTATCAGATGAGATTAGCACTGCAGTAAGGTGCAGTGGAAGAGACCCTGCAAGTTTTTCCATATCAACCTGTAAATGTGCAAAATTAGATACAGAAATTTAACAAGACACTAGACAAATTAGCATAATGGTGCTGAGATTAAGACAACCTTTATCAGTGACCCTTTTTCAGTAAGGTAGGTAATAGTAAGATTTTCAGAGTCCCTCAATAATCTATGGAGTTCCTGAGAATTAAGTCCATGTAACTCCTTCACAGCTGAAATTATGTCAGTTGCCTGTCATGAATGTAAAGATAAATGATTCTTGTTCTTGACAATGGCTAGGGGGATTTCTCTAGGCTTTCTTCTTTCTTTTTCTTTCTTTCTTTTTTGGGGCAGGGGGGCTGGGGCGCGCCGCTCATGGATCCAAATTATATTTTAAGTGGCAAGAACTCACCCGTGCAGTTGTTGGTTTTGGTTCTTCCTTAGCATGCCTCATTCTTGAGGATTACGATGAAGGCAAAAAGAAGCATACATAAGCAATATGCATCAGAAAATGTGAAATTGCACAATTAAACAGCATGCATGACTTGTGAGCATAGTAATGATTAAATTGAACTTCAGGATGAGAAATAACAAGTCAAGTCAAAGCCACTACAGAACAGACTAGCAGAATACTGCATCAAGAATAAGCTAGCATTTCAAAACCAAAAATACATGCCACAAGACACAATCATTTGAACTCCTTTCGGTTGCTGTATCTTGTCCTATAATACATGTAATCCAAAGTTTGGAAAATGAGCTTAAGATGATACATTTATTCTGCATAAAAGTTCACTAAATCAGAAAATAATGTCTTCAAAGTTACTGCCAGAACTGATTGTAATCTGGTTATGATCATGTGTTGAATGTAAACATTATAATTCTCGCAATAACATTGGATAGGATTTGATATCACTAATCTTATTATTTGCTTAGCGTGACTGTAGGGACCCGATTCCTACTGTTTGTATATGTACACACTTACAGCAATGAGATAGACGATTTTGCCTCACAAATTTCTCATGGTATCAAAGCTGTAAGATCACAACAATCATCAGCATAGGACCGAAATTGCTAAGCTACCGAGATGGCAAAAGACGAAGAAAAGAACTCAAGACATGCAAACCGGTGGTGTGGATGTGTTGTCACTGTGGTCAGACCAAATATTTATTAATCATATATATTATTATGAGTTTATTTCGGGTAGATATCAGGGGATAATTTAGTATTTATGTAGGAGATATCGTGCGATACCCAGATCTGATTCTAGCTCCATGATTCTCGGAGAGATAGTCGCACATTCACTTGTATATATCTGTATATTCTCTTTCGGTTCAGAGCAGTTTTACACAGTGAATTGCTACATGGTATCAGAGCTGTCACCTGTGACTTCAGACGCAAAACAGCTTGACTCTGAAAGCATCAAGAACGAGTTGAACCCAACTTACACTCCGTCAATGTCGAAGAGTGATGGGTCCTCAAAGACTGATCCGAGCAGGCCAGGCGGTGGTCTCTTTGGGTCGATTACCAGCCACGAAGGATCAACGATGCATATCGTCACTGTCAAACTCACTTGTATATATCTGTATATTCTCTTTCGGTTCAGTGAGCAGTTTTACACGTGAATTGCTACATGGTATCAGAGCTGTCACCTGTGACTTCAGACGCACCACAGCTGACTCTGAAAGCATCAAGAACGAGTTGAACCCAACTTACACTCCGTCAATGTCGAAGAGTGATGGGTCCTCAAAGACTGATCCGAGCAGGCCAGGCGGTGGTCTCTTTGGGTCGATTACCAGCCACGAAGGATCAACGATGCTGCATATCGTCACTGTCAAAACTCAACGGAGCAACTACCGCATGTGGGCTCAGGCTATAAAGCTAGCGATTAGAGGCAGGGGAAAGATAGGCTTTATCGATGGGCTCATCTACAGTCCCTGATGAATCCGAGACACAGAAGCTCTGCGATGGCACACAGACAATGCATTGGTATCATCATGGCTTATAAACGCGATGATACCAGAAATTCAGCAAAGTTTCATGTTTCTTTCTTCTGCTCATGAAATCTGGAAGGCCGCACGAGATTCATACTCTGATGGAAAAGACTTAGCGAGACTGTACGAGCTTAAAACAAAGACTTGGACACTCCAACAAGGAGATCGTGAGGTCACTGCATTCTGGTTGGAACTAAACTCTATGTGGCAAGAGCTGGAGTTGATGACAGAGATAGAATGGTCAAGTAGCACAGATGCTACTCGCTATAGAGAGCAAATTGAGAATGAACGTGTATTTCAATTCCTTGCTGGTCTCAACCAATCGTTGGATGACGTAAGGGGACGAATTCTGGGTCGTACACCACTCCCATCAACAAGGGAAGTATTTTCTGAGGTTCGCCGTGAGGAAACTAGACGTAAGGTAATGCTCTCTGGAACTTTTCCTACTCCATCCACTCCTCTAGAATCTGCCGGACTTGTAAGCCAGAGTGGTAATACAACCCAAAGGAATCAAAAAGGGAAGGTCACGTGTGACCATTGCAAAAAGGTGGGCCATACTCGTGAGACTTGTTGGGACATCCATGGCAAACCAGCTGATTGGAAGCCACGGAAAGCAAAGGCTAAGGGGTACCAAACCTCTAATGACCCACCACCAGACAAATCAGATCCAATACCTCAAATGCCTCAAGTTGATAGGGAGCAACTAGGTAAGTTACTTGAAATGCTCAATATGCTTCAGAAGAATGATCAAGCCCAGAAATCAAATCACACTGCTTCTGTAGCCCATAAAGGTAATAGTGCATTACTCACTACTACTAACAACTTCAAGTGGATTGTGGATACTGGGGCAACAGATCATATGACCTCCGACTCCACTGTGTTTCACACATATGTCCCTAGTGCTGGGAATGAGACAATTAGTACAGCTAATGGGTCTTCCGCAGCAATAGCAGGAACTGGGAGTGTAATTTTTTCTGATGTTATGAAATTAGAACACGTGCTACATGTGCCTTATCTAGCCTGCAATTTATTATCCATTAGTAAGCTAACGAAACAAGCGAGTTGTTGGGCTCATTTTTGCTGCACTCATTGTATTTTTCAGGACCTCTTATCGAGGAAGATGATTGGAGTGCTAAGGAGCATAATGGCCTCTATTACCTTGACGAATCAACCGTGAGTAACCTATGGTCTCGAATTCAGTACAATATTGCATCTACATCTGAGAAAAAAGACTTTAAAGATCTTTTGTTATGGCATAGGAGAATGGGTCATCCAAATTCCAATACTTATGTCGCTTATTTCCTGAATTTCAATCAAATAAAATACCTTTTTTCCATTGTACTGATTGTGAATTGGCCAAGCATCAAAGATCTAGTTTCAAACCTGTGGAATATAAGTCTACCCATCCTTTTTCAATTATTCATAGTGATTTATGGGGACCTGCTCGTATTCCTAATCGCTCTAACACAAAATGGTTTATCACCTTTATTGATAATCATACTAGAATGTGCTGGGTCTATCTGTTACGTGACAAGTCCTATGTCCCATCCGTGTTTTCTGAATTTCACACAATGATCAAAAATCAATTTGATACTACTATTCAAGTCCTTCATACCGACAATGGAACGGAGTATTTTAATCAATCAATGAATCTTTTTCTCAAAGAACACGGAATTGTCCATAAGAGTACATGTCCAAACACTCCCCAACAAAATGGTATAGCAGAAAGAAAACAAACACCTTTTGGAAGTTGCAAGGGCATTACTCTTCACTTATAATGTTCCCAAATATTTTTGGGGAGATGCTATTCTCACAGCAACTTATTTAATAAATCGTTTACCGAGCCGTGTCCTTTCCTATGTTTCACCTCTTGAAAAATTAAAAGAGTCCCATTCCATAGCCCATCTTGACACCCATCTCCCTCTTAAAATATTTGGCTGTACCTCTTTTGTTCACTCTCATTTTTCTCACAAATTGGAACCAAAAGCTGTGAAGTGTATTTTCTGGGCTATACATCAACTCAAAAAGGTTATAAATGCTTTGATCCTCATACCCGACGCCTGTACATTAGTAAGGATGTCACGTTTGTCGAAACCGAACCTTTCTACCCAAAAGCCTCAATTCAAGGGGAGAGGGGGAGTGACATGAATGACTTTCAGCTTTTGGATACCATTTCTGAAATTCCTGAATCTCTTCCAGAATCCGAAAGAACACTTACAGCACCAGAAAACTCCCTTCCAGAACTAACAGATCCAAATTTCCTTGTCCAAAAACCCACCAAGCCCAGGATCCAACCTTCTAAGCCAGAAACTGAAGTGAAAAGTCTCTCAGAGAATAATAAAAATGCAGGTAGTGCACTGGAGAAGACACCAGCGGTTTACTCTAGAAAAACGTGGAGGAATAAAGAAACTATTATGCCTGAGGCACAACCAGAATCTAAGCCAATAGAGGTTCCTGGAGCTGAGATTGAAGGAAGTGAGAGCCCCCTACGTGAACGTGGAGGCGGTGAAATTGAAGAACCTGGTGATATAGACCTGCCTATAGCCCTCAGAAAACAACCTAGAACCTGCACACAACATCCTATTCAACGATTTGTAAGTTATCATACTTTATCTCCCCAGTATCGTGCCTTTGTAACTAATCTTGATAAGGTGAGGGTTCCTAAAGATATACATGAGGCACTCAGTATACCAGAATGGAAGAATGCTGTGATGGAGGAGATGAATGCCTTAAAACGAAATGGCACTTGGGAGATAGTAGAGCTACCTCAAGGGAAGAAAGTTGTGGGATGCAAGTGGGTGTTTAACCCTAAATATGATGCTGCAAGTAACCTGGACAGGCTGAAAGCACGATTAGTGGCAAGGGGATTTACTCAGACCTATGGTTTGGACTACAAAGAAACATTTGCGCCTGTAGCCAAACTTAACACCATCAGAATTTTGATTTCTGTGGCCGTAAACATGGACTGGCAGCTGCACCAATTGGATATTAAAAATGCTTTCCTGAATGGTGATCTAAAAGAAGAAGTGTTCATGACATTGCCCCCAGGTTTTGATGAAGGAAAACCCAACAAAGTATGCAGATTGAAAAAATCTTTGTATGGTTTAAAGCAATCACCTCGAGCTTGGTTTGATAGATTTTCAAAGGTTTTGAGAATTGAAGGGTATAAGCAGGGGTTATCTGATCATACCATGTTTGTGAAGTCTGAGGGTGGAAAAAGGTGCATAATCATTGTATATGTTGACGATATCATCATTACAGGTGATCACGAAGAGGAAGTAACCAAAGTAAAGAAGGCTTTAAGTCAAAAATTTGAAGTGAAGGATCTGGGCAACTTAAAATATTTCTTGGGTATGGAAGTTGCGAGATCACAGCACGGGATTTATGTGTCCCAAAGAAAGTATATCTTGGATCTATTGACTGAGACAGGCATGCTAGGGTGCAAACCAGTAGATACACCTATTATAGTAAAAAGGAAGAAAAAGGAACAAAAGAAAGATACAGAGGAAGGAAAAGATGAATTAGAAGAAGAGCCAGATGAGGAAGGAAATGAACTAGTAGACAAAGAAAGATATCAAAGATTAGTGGGGAGGTTAATCTATCTTTCACACACTCGGCCAGATATAGCTTTTGCTGTAAGCGTTACAAGCCAGTACATGTGTGATCCGAGAAAGAGGCACATGGAAGCTGTATATAGAATTTTGAAGTACTTGAAGGGAATGGCTGGAAAGGGGTTATTATTCAAGAAACAAAACCTGCGGTCTGTTGAGATCTATACAGATGCGGACTGGGGAGGAGCAGACCAAGACAAGAGGTCAACATCAGGATATTGCTCATTCGTATGGGGCAACCTTGTTACATGGAAAAGTCAAAAACAGAGAGTAGTCTCAAGAAGTAGTGCAGAATCAGAATTGAGAGCCTTAGCTCAGGGCATCACTGAAATATTATGGGTAAGACGTGTCCTGGAGGAAATACAGATCCAAGTAGAGTTTCCATTAAGACTCTACTGTGATAACAAAGCAGCAATTAGCATGGCATTAAACCCAATTCAACATGAACGATCTAAGCACGTGGAGATTGACAGACACTTCATAAGAGAAAAGGTTGAAGAAGGAGTTGTGTGCCTCATCTACTTACCGACTAGACTCCAAGTTGCCGATGTGTTAACCCAGGGTCTACATAAGCCATTATTTGATAATTGTATGAGCAAGTTGGATATGATTAATATCTATAATCCAACTTGAGGGGGAGTGTGGTCAGACCAAATATTTATTAATCATATATATTATTATGAGTTTATTTCGGGTAGATATCAGGGAGATAATTTAGTATTTATGTAGGAGATATCGTGCGATACCCAGATCTGATTCTAGCTCCATGATTCTCGGAGAGATAGTCGCACATTCACTTGTATATATCTGTATATTCTCTTTCGGTTCAGTGAGCAGTTTTACACAGTAAATTGCTACAGTCACCTTATTACATCCATGCATCTAATAATTCAGGACAAGTGTATGTTGGAGAACTCCTACATGAAAGCAACTATAGAGAGTGGGTGAATGACATGAGTGATGCTTTGTTTGCCAAAAACAAGACTAGCTTTGTCGATGGATCCGTTCCCATGCCGGCCGCAAATTCGTCGAATCTGAGTCATTGGATGCATTGTAATGCCATGGCGAAAGGATGGGTAAAAGACACAATAGACAAAGAGATCCGGAGTAGTGTATGTTATGCAAAGACAGCACAAGAAATATGGACTGATCTAGAAGAACAATATGCCAAAGGGAGTGCACCATGCTCATATGAATTAAGAAGAGTGATTGCACATACTAGACAAGATAAGCACTTGATTCCTCCTTACTTCACAAATTAAAAGGGCTTTAGGATGAACTAGATTCAATCATGCCATGGCCCAACTGCATGTGTGGAGTTTGCAAGTGTGGTCTTTAAAAGCAAAACGATAGAGATGAAGAAGAGGGAACATCTTTATATTTTCTCGTGAGATTAGAAGAGAATTTGCAACTATCAAAATGCAAATCCTCAGCCAGTCACAAGCCAGTGATGGAAGCCTCGGCTTTTCAAGTGCAAGGAGACCAAAAGGAGGGCAAATGTGATAAGCCTAAATGCAATCATTGCAACAAACTTGGACACATAGAGGACAAGTGCTATAAACTAATCGAGTGCCTTGTGGACTGGAAGAAAGGTGGACGCAAGCAGCCTAGGCCTAAAGCAACCCAAGTGATGGAAGATAGCACCACCAACCCAATCCCAAGCATCACAACAGACCATTTTTTGAAGCTGATACAGTTTTTGCAACTTGATGACAAGAGTTGTTATGTTTTTATAATTATGACATTAGTTAGTTTAGTTTGGTACAGTCGTTGGGGGTTCAGCGTCCTATAAATACTTCTCTATTCAATTGTATTATTGTTGTTGTTGGATCAATAGACTTCAAATTATTCAGAACCCCTCATCCCTCTGTCTCTCTTCCTTCTCTAACCTTTCATCTCTCTTCTTCTCTCGCCCCTTCTCTGTTCTTCTCTCTACCTACCTTCTTCTATATTCATCAGCTCTAAAATTACAAACATCTAACAATGGTATCTAGAGCCAGACTGTCCTTGGCACTTCCCTTATTCATGTTCGATTGTAAATGGTGAAAACTCGCACCCAGAAACAGCAAAAAATGGATGATCGAGTTGCAAGACTAGAAGAAAGATTTGAAAAGTTAGATACCTTGTCAAAAATGGTAGAGGGTATCTCTAATCAACTCCAGTTGCTCATGTGAATAGAGAAGGCTCGAATAACCATGACAGATGAGGTTGGCATGAACACAAACACGAAGAACATCATAACAGAGATGATGGACGACGCTACAGAGAAGACTATAGGCGGCCGACCCAATTTATGAAGATGGAATTCCCTAAATTGTAAAAGTAAGACGGAAGGTTTTGGAGGAGGACATTGGAGTCGAAAGGTTTTCGCCTGAGTAGAAGTAAGACGGAATATTTATATTGTAAATTTGGTAAAGGACTATTCGACAATAATTTGGAAGTGAAATTGGGAGATCAAATTATACCTCAAGTGGAAAAGTTTAGATATTTAGGAGCCATTATTCAAAATGATGGCGAAATCAGTGAAGATATTTCACATAGAATTCAAACTGGGTGGTTTAATTGGAGAAAAGCTAAAAGAGTTATTTGTGACCGTAAGGTGCCTAATAAACTTAAAGGAAAGTTTTATCGCACTGCTATCAGACCGGCAATGTTATATAGTAGTGAATGCTGGGCTCTAACGGGACAGCAAGAGCATAAAGTTGGAGTAGCAGAGATGAGAATGTTACGATGGATGTGCGGACATACACGTAAAGATAAAATTCGAAATGAGCACGTACGCGAAAAAGTGAGGGTGGCACCTATTGAGGAAAAAATGGTAGAAAATCGGTTGAGATGGTTTGGGCATGTACAAAGAAGACCAAGGGAGGCACCAGTGAGAAGAGTGGAACATATAACTTTGAGTCCGATTAAGAGAGGTAGAGGAAGGCCTAAGAGAACACTCTTGGAAGTTGTTGAACGCGATCTCTTAATTAATAATATTCCTAAAAGCTTGATAAATGATAGAACACAATGGCGTCTTGCAATCCATATAGCCGACCCCACCTAGTGGGATAAAGGCTTGTTGTTGTTGTTGTTGAATTCCCTAAATTCTCGCACTCCGACACAGTGGGTCGGCTCATGCACTGCGAAGAATTTTTCAATCTTGATAATACTCCAGATGATGATAAGATTCGTATTGCAAGCATTCATCTGGACGAGAAGGCTTAGTCGTGGCATGTCGTGGTAAAGAAAACATGGGATGGCATCGAACCTACCTGGGAACAATATGCCCAATCCTTATGAGAGCATTTCAGTCCAATGCACAAGACTTCCATGGCTGATTTGATGCGTCTTCGTCAACAAGGATCTTTATCGAACTTCAACAACACCTTTGACACTATAGCTTTTAAGATGGATCTCCCACAAGATTATCTAGTCGAAGTATATATAGAGGGATTAGCAGAAGAATACGCAGGCCCAGTATGACTTTTCAAGCCACGCACACTTCAAGAAGCACGATCCTTGGCTCGGATGTAAGAAATCACGCTACAGCGACAAATTGAGAGGAAGACGAGTGGCAAGGTTCCTTCGTACATGGCCACCTATTCTAATTTGTCATCACAAAATGCTCAAAACACTTACGTTTCTTATAAAAGTGCTTTATTAAGCAATGGGACCTAAAGCAAAAGGAAGTTGACTCCTTTAGCCTCTAAAACTTCATCATTTTTTGCTAAGATCGCCAGTAACACAAGTAGCCTCTCCAAGGCAAATACACATGGTAGCTACTAAAAGAATACTATGATATCTAAAGTGGACATCAGGACGAGGTATTTTGCTAACATCAAAAGGACCTTTGGAGCTTGAAGCTTATAATGATGCAGATTGGGCAGGACGTCCAACAACACGAAGATCATGTACCGGATACCTCATCAAAGTTGGTGGGGCACCAGTGTCATGGAGATCAAAGAAACAAAACATAGTGTCACAACCATCCACAGAAGCAAAATATCAAGCAATGGCATCAACGGTTAGTGAGATAATATAGCTTAGATGGCTTATGCAAGAACTGAAGGCACCATAAAATAAAGCAACACCATTGTATTATGACAATCAAGCAGCATTACATATAGCAATGAACCCTGTTTTATACGAGTAAACCAAGCATGTTGAGATGGATTGTTATTTTGTAAGAGAAAGAGTGCAATCTAGTGAAGTGGAGCCACAAAAATGTGGACAAGTAACCAGTTGACAGATATGCTCACAAAAGCACTTGGAAAAGATAGATTGACATATCTGGTAAGCAAGTTGGGTGTCATGGATCTACATGCTCCAACTTGAGGGGGAGTGTTGGAACTAATTGTAATCTGGTTGTGATTATGCATTGAATGTATATGTTATACCGGCAGAATTCTAGCAATAATGTTGGATAGGATTTGATATTATTAACTGTATTATTTGTCTTAGCGTGATTGTAGGGACCCGATTCCCACTGTTTGTATACGTACATACTCGCAGCAATGAGATAGATGATTTTGCCTCACAAATTTCTCAGTTACTATATTAAATTTCCTCCAACAGACTCTCTTCTTGTTCTGCAATGCTTCAAAAACGTATTGAGCGCGTAACTTTAATTAAATTTCCTTCTTACTAGGAGTATGGTGTTCACTGGGAAAGAATACTTCATTTTCACTAGGTGGGTTCCAATGCATTGCACAGAGCATACATTCGCAATTAGAATTTTTTTCCCCAGTTCAGAAAAAACATGATTGCAAGCACAATATCCATTACGCTCTTCCATCCTTTAACGACTTCTCAGAGACCCTTCGATTTTGTTCCCTTCCATTCATTAAATGAACTGTTAAAGAACTAGTAACTCCAACATGCATTCACCTTCGAAGATTTCAAGCACTTATTGTCCTTAAACTCATTAACTACTCAAGCTAACGCCGTTAATCAAGTACGTTTCAACGAAAAGCACGGCAAGATCCTTTCTCTTTCATGCGATTATGCTAAACAGTACCAACAAAGAACGAATGGAAGAATTAAATCCCGTACTAGCGAGCTCACAATAAATTGCTTAAATATTCCGGAAGTAAAGGAGAGATTTAATAAGTCTCAAGCTATATGCAGTAAAGATAGATAGGGGAAAGATCAGAGAACCTGGAGCAGTACGAAGCAGAAGTGCCGTAGCTTACGATGACAGGCGGCGAGCGGCGGAACTGCAGTAGTATGAGAGGGAAAGCAGTGTAGTGGCCGATAGTAGTAGCGGGTTACGGAAACAGATGCCGGAAAAGCCTTTTCCCCATTAATCACTAATCATCCGGGCATATGCCCCACCAAGTCACGCGGTAGATTCTTAATTAATGGCGGAAAATCTAGAGAAAATCTCATCTAAGGCCTCAAAACCAAGATATTCATAAAGAGGGCCGAATAGAATATGAAACCATTCTGTAAATTCAAAAGCCTTGGTTGTAATTAAAATTTTAATGAAATAACTCAAATGCCTCTCAATCTTTTTTTTTTTTTAGTTAAATGGTCACTGTCGTCGAAGCAAACACACAGACCATCAAAGCTCCGACACTGGCAAGGAGGCCAACCATCGAACCATCACCAACGGAACTCTAGCGCTAACAATCGGAGATCAAACTCAGTCAAGTGCACCAAGGGTCAAGGGAGGATTTAAATTCTTAATCTTTTAGTTATTCAAAAAGAATATCACTACCAAATACCTTTAATTATATATTACAAAATACATTATTTTCAAACATTTTTATGAGTTATTGTTAATAATCAACTTATTGTTCTTTATATTTGAATAATAATTTATAATTATTTAAACATGACTTGTTTATGTATAAAAATAAAGTTAAAATGTATGAAACTTTTATAAATTTTAAAGTAATTGCATATAATCCGCTCACCTTTAAACTTTTAAAATTAACCTTTCTAATGTTTAATTTTATTTTTCAAAGCTCCTACTATTAATTATATTATTTTTTTTCATAAAATTTAAAATATTATTTAACTAAAAAATATTATTAAACTAAATATTATATTGTAAAATTATGGCTGATCAATTTCTTATATTTTTTGAATAGTTGAGATATTGATAGCCAAAAAAAATTTATTGTTACCATATAAAATTTTAAATGTTTACTTTTATATTAATTTTATCTATTTTTCTATTATCAATTATGCATAATTTTCTTATATCAAAGAATGAATTAATTTAACCTAACAATATTTAAAATTTTAAATATTTTAATCATGTACATTACATCAATCTCACTAAAAAATATAAATGAAAATGTATCCTTTAAAATAATAAAACTATGCACCAATGGTAACAAAAAAAAATATAGATAAAACTAATAAAAATATAAATATTTAAAATTTTATACAGTGATGATAACATTTTTTTAATCAATGCCTTAACTATTAAAAAACATAAGAAATTAATTATAATTGATTCTACAATATAATGTTTTTTAGTTAAATAACATTTTAACCCTTACAAAAAAAAAGTATAATTAATAGGAGGGGCTTTAAAAAAAATTTAAAGATTAAAGGGATTAATTTTAAATTTTTAAAAGTGAGAAAATCATATATAACTGCCTCAAAATTTAAAAAAGTTTGTGCATTTTAGCCTAAAAATAATTATCACCTTTTAAAACCCAACTTCTTCAATTTTTTTAATAACTTCTTCCTCCAATATTGATAAACGAGTACATTAATATTATGCTAAATAAAAAAAATATGTTATAAATTTATTTTTCAAATATCTTCAATTAGCAATAGGGGCTTTAAAAAAATAAATTTAAAGGTTAAGGGAATTGATTTTAAATTTTTAAAAGTGAATGAAGTCATATACAACTGACTCAAAATTCAAAAAGGTTCGCACAATGTAGCCTAAAAACAATTATCAACTTTTAAAACTTAGCTTCTCCAATTTTTTAACAACTTATTTTAACAATATTGATAAGTTATCATTATTATGCTAAATAAAAAATATGTTATAAATTTATTTTTAAGTATTTTTATGGGTTTTGGTTAATCATGGGCTCGTTTTTTTTCATATTTGAATAATCATTTGTAAATATTCAAAGATTACTTGTTCATGCATAAAAAAAAAAGTTATTAACTCTTAAAACCCAGTTTCTTCAATTTTTAAAACGTATTCCTTTAATATTGACAAGTTATCAATATCACGATAAATTAAAAATAATGTGTATTATAAATGTATTTTTCAAACATTTTCATGGGTTTTGCTATTAATCATGAATACATTACTATTCATATTCAAACAATCACTTATAAATTATTGAATACGACTGGTTCATACATAAAAAAGTTATGGAAAGTTGTAAATTAAACAAGTTAGGCTTTAAAAATTGATAACTTTTTTATGTATAAACAAGTCATGTTTAAATATTTACATTTGATTGTCCGGATATGAATAACAATATATCCATGATCAACAAAAGCCCAAAAAAATGTTTGAAAAATAAATTTATAGCATACATATTTTTTTCTTCAGCATAATATTGATAGCTCGTCAATATTAAAAGAACAAGCTATTAAAAAAAATTGAAGAAACTGAGTTTTAAAAATTTATATTTTTAATCTACGAACAAGCCATATTTAAATATTTACAGGTGATTGTTTGAATATAAGCAACAATACTTTAGTAATTAACAATAAAGCCCATCACAATGCTTGAAAAATACATTTATAGCATATATATTTTTTAGAGAAAACATAACTTTGAATCCCTACATTTTACTCGAGTTTTGATATAGGTTCTTGCACTTTTTTTGATATTTTATATCCTTACACTTTTAATTTTTAGTATTATAGGTTCCTATAACATCGTTTATGAAAAATTATAGAATACTAAAAAAATAAAAATGTAGAGGCTTAGAATATCGAAAAAAAAATGTAAGAATCTATAACAAAACTCGAGCAAAATATAGAGACCTAAAGCTATATTTTTTATTTAATATAATAGTAATAACTTGTCAATATTGAAATAATAATTTTTAAAAAAATTAAAGAAATTATGCTTTAAAAGTTGACAACTTTTTCATACGTAAATAAATCATGTTCAAATATTTATAAGTGATTGTTTGAATTTAAACAATAAGAAGTCCTAATTAACAATAACTCACATAAACACTTGAAAGCAAGTTAAATATATAATATATATATATTTATATATATAATCTTTTGCTGCATATAATTAAAAGTATTTGATGGTTTAGTGGTAATATTTTTTTTTATTTAACAATCAAGAGGTCGAGAGTTTAAATCCTCTCTTTAGTTCCTTGGCGCATTTGACTGACGCAGTGGCTCTAACGACCGCTGATGGTGACCATTGAATAAAAAAAAAGACTAAGAGACATTTTAGTCATTTCACTGAAATTTTAATTGCAATCAAGGCTCTTGATCTTACAAAATAGTTTTATATTATATTGGGCCTTCTTTGCAAATGTATGAGTTTTGAGGGCCTGAAATGACATTCTTCCAAAAATCTATTTTTAAATTTAAGATTAAAATTCATTTTTGTCTATACACTTAAGGGCATCAAGTCTCTTGTACTCTTCCTTAACCCAAGTCACCTCTTAAACTTTCAAAATTGAATCACTCAATATCCTCCCATTAAACTGTTGAACATTGACCCTCAAGCATATTTGTGTTGATTATGTTTGCCTACGTGTATACCCACATATCACTCAAATCCTCAACCTGGAAAATGAGTTAGATTTTTTCTATCGAGATAGCCAACCAGAAAAATAAAACTTAACCAGAAATCAAACCCAGAACAAGTAAAACGGAAATCGAACCTAGATTTTTTTTTTCAAGTCTTCATGATTCATTCCCTTATTAAATATAAAATAGAACAAAAACAAAAGAAATAACTTGTTGCTAAAAAAAACAAAAAAGCATTGCCACAACAAAGTTAAGCATAATTTGCCATAAGAATAAGACTTTCCGAGTCCGATTCATTAATGGAAGCTTCCCTCAGCACCCAAAAATAGCTTTTTGCTATTGGAAAACATAATTATACAAACTAGACCAAGTGGTCATATACAAGCTGATCTTGTGAATTCAATCACCCGCAAAACGAAAGAATCTTAAGAATGGAAATTGCATATCTGGGGTCTCCAAATTGCAAAAATTCAAATAATTTCCCTAACTTAAAAGCAAGGAAAAAATAATACAAAATTCAAAGGCAGAGAGATTAAACTTGTTTGCGAAGGGCATCCCGCAAAATTGGCACCTCCATAAACAAAGAAAAATGAAGAAAAACAAAAGAAACAATGGAAGAGTAAGGGCATTAAAAGCAAAGAAATCTAGAACCCAGTTTTTTCATTGTTGGAAGTCAAAAATTAAGCAGGGAGGAGACAAGTTCAAACAACAAGAGACGAAAAAGGAAACTCCTTAGGATCTTTAAAAGACAGCAGCAACTCCATGAGACGCAACGATTGATAGCAACGAGGAATCCTCTACTTGGTGAACAACGCTTCTTGCTAGACAGTACCCAGATCTAGTTTTACAAATCTAGAACAAACGTGTTCGAGCTGCAGGAGATGGGTCCGGCACGACGTTGATGAATACGAAACAATGGCGGGCTCTTAACAATCTGCAAGCACTGGAGGAGATGGGTTCTAGGAAGGGGAAAGGTGCTTAAGGGTTGGGCGTTTGGCTGTAACTGAGAGAAACTGAAACATGAGAGAGGAAGATGGAATATGAGTTGCCACACAAGCAAAGGCATTAGCTAGGAAAACATCTCACATGACACCTGTGCATTACTTAATGTCCGTTTGCTTCCCTTTAACTTCAAGACAGCAGGTAATTTGATTTTAAAAGTTAAAGGAGTTGATTAAATAAAAAAAAGTATATGATACTGATCACTTTTGAGAGTAATTTTATAAATTAAAAAAAATTGACTTGGAGCTTATTGTCAAATAAGTGGGTATTTTACTTAAATTGATATATATATTTTTTGCTCCTTCATTGGCTTATCAATGTGTAAATTGATATAAAATTGGATATAATACCTCGCTTCGTACTTTTTAAGCACTTTCAAGAAAAAAGAATGAAAAGAACATATAAAAGGCCATAAATCCAAAAGTACCATCTCAAAGCTCAAGAAACAAGTCCAAAAAAGTCCGCTCGTAAACAAGTAAAGAAGAGAAGCTCTCCACGCTGAGTGTGAAGGAATGATTGCCTACAAGCCTATCCGCAAGCTGATACTGCATGAGGAAACTTCTATTGTGCATGAACACATTCAGGTTTCAGGTTCAACTACGCGCATATAGGCTCGCAAAAATGACTCCTTCGTTGTTCGACCACCTGCGAACGTGGGAAAGAAGAGCTCAAATGCGTGCGGAAGTGAGGAAAAACACATGGCAGACTTTGATTTTTGGATCTAGATGCACAATTAATCAATATTTTATAAAATCAGGTAAGATAAGCTAGAAATCAAGGGCCAAAAAAGATGATGAATTTATTATAAATAAACCTCTCAAAAACCTCTAAAAAGTATCCAAGTTTATGTATGAAGGCCAAAAGGCGATTTTAGAGCATCGACCAAAAGTTTAGAGGCTAGATTAAAGTTTGAAGACATGAAGCTTCTTGAGAATATTTTTCTGTATTCTCTTCTTTCTTTCACCATGCCTTAAATTCTTTGTGTTATTTTTTGAATTATTTTGCATATTTAGAGTTATGAGTGTCTAGTTTTCTTTTTATCTTTATAGATTTTATGAATTTTTAATGTTCTATAAGTAGATTTCTTTTTAATTATTGATTTTGATAGATGCTTTAATACTTGATATGATTTATTTTGTTCTCATGCTATTAGATAGACAACTTAATATGTGTTTGGATTTTAAAATTTACTTTTGACACAAGGGAATCTCAAATAGACTGCGTGTTAAGCAACCCATGATTGGAATTAATTAAATTCACACTTGAAATAGACACATACTAAAAAGCCCCAAGCAACACTTTAAGGCTTGTGCATAATTGAATTATAACCTGTTTAAGGCATCATAATATAGTTAGATAATAGTTTTTGTAATTGATGGATACATGGATATAATTTAGAGCTTTGATTTTAAAATTAAATTAAAACTCAATAATTAGAAGAAATTAAATTGCAAAGTAATAAGGGGGATTAGAATTCCTATGGTACTCTTTAATTGTTAATCTTACCTTAGATATACTTTTTGACTTTATTTTATTCTATTCACATTTTAAATTTTAATAGGTTAATGAGTGAATAGAATTTTAAACTATTGTTTAAAAATCGTTTTAGACCTTGAACTCTTAAAATATAAAAAATAAATTTTAAATTTTTAAATTCATAGCAAAATAAATTCTAACTGTTAACTTTTTAACACCATTATTGTCCACACAAATACTATTTAAGGTTTATTTTTTTTATGAATTTAACCCTGACTATTGCAGTACTTCTGTGGATAGTAACAATATTTAAAAAGTTAATCCTGACTGTTATAGTATCTGTGTGGACAATAACAACATTAAAAAAGTTAGAAGTTAAGGTTTATTTTGCTATGGATTTAAAAGTTTAGGATCTATTTTATATATTTTAAGAATTTAAAGTCCAGGGCAATTTTTGAGTAAGAGTCTAGAGTTCTATTTAGTCATTAATCCAATTTTAATTTAACAAAAATTTTTAATTAGATAACTTAATTGAGACAAAAATAACTTTTATTTGTGCTCAATTCTTATTGCTCTAGTTCTTTATGGGATGACATTAATTTGTTGTACTACGTCTAATATGTACACTCATAGTGCATTTGAATTTTATGAGCATTGTAACAGCTCTCTGCTCACTCCGCCTACCCAAGGTCTTTTGCGGCGCTGGACACTCTCCCCCCAGGCCCCACAACAGGACGACCTCACCCCTTTCGGTGAGCATCAGGAGACAAAGCCTTCCCCGCAGTAGTGTGCAGGATTATTCCCCTTGCAGAAAGCCTCCCCAGATTCGATCCTCCAACCTCTCCTACATAACAAAATTGAGGCTGAACCTGGTACCATTGAGTCAAGTTGACTTAGTGGTACCAGACTTCGCCTCAACTTCGTTAAGGTGGTAGAGGTTGGAGGTTCGAGTCTGGGGAGATTCCAAAAGACTCCCGTGAGGGTGGGGTGAGGAATACGCTCAGTACCACCTGAGCTAAAGCCGGCAATCATGTGGTGACATGTGTGTTGTCTAGCGCTGGGACTGGGCTAAAGCCGGCAATCATGTGGTGACATGTGTGTTGTCCAGCGCTAGGAAAAGACCCTGGAGAGACAGTGGTGACCCAGAGGGTTGTTATAAGCATCAGTCTCATTCTAATTGAAAAAACTTGGCAAGAAAAATATTACCTTTAAATAAAGGGTAAAATGTATATTTAGTCTTTTAATTTCACACAATACTTTATTTAGTTTTTTAATTTTATCAAGTTTCATTTTAATCCTTTAATCCTAACAATATCTGCTTCATCCACAAAAATTTTTTACATTTAACATTTAAATATTGATAAAGAATTCTTAAATGTTGAAATGTTAAGTTTATTTTTTAAAAAAATAATGATGATTGGTACAAAAAATAATAATTTAAAACTAATTGTATCAGTGTTGAATGACTGAAAAATGCGATATAAAATTAATGAACTAAACTAAAATCTAGATTAAAATTAGAGGACCAAAAATACATTTTAGCTTCCAAATGAAAGAGTAATAACAAAGATATATACTACTTCCTTCCTAAATTATAAAATAACCCTGGAGGCATTTTCTTGTTTTAAAATATAAAATAAATTGATGAAAATAAAATTTTATTAATAATATTTTTTTAATATTTCTCTTCAAGTGAAGAGAAAAATTAAAATAATTGCAATGTAATGATTTAATGTAAAAAAATATTTTTAAAAGTTTATAATTTTATTTTGAAAAAATAAACTTGTAAAGTATAATTGATATGTGTAATATTTTTTTGAATTGTTTATAATTTTAAGAAATAAATAATATATTATTTAAAAAAATTAATTATTTACTTACATTCCTACTCACAACAACTGCTAAGGCCGATCAAAATTCATTCATTGAAATCTTTTGATTAAATTATACATTACTCTCTTGAACTTTGAACTATGTATATATAATATCTTTAACTTTTGAAACTTTACAATGAACTCCCTCAACTTTTATGTTTATACAGATAACTTTATATGATTAATTTTATATATTAATTATATACGTAAAACTTAAAGTTTAAGAGGTTATTCATATATTAATTAAAGTTTGTGGGCTTAAATATACATAAAAATAAAATTTAAGAGCTATATAATTAATGACTAAAAGTTATTATTTGTTTAAACTTAAAAGTTTAAGGAGGTTTATTATTAAGTTTTAAAGGTTAAAAAAGTTATTAATAAATGATTCAAAGTTTAGGTGAATTATTTGTAACTAGATTCTAACATGTGCATTGCACATGGGAGAAAGTAAAAATTGAATGAAATCATACTTAAGAATGGTAGATAATGGAAGAGTCTAAGTTATTAATTTTATTTAGGTCCATTGTATTGTATTGTTTGTTGGCGTTATTAATGAATTTTCAGTATTTACTAAAAACATCTATATTCTAATTAAAATGATTAGTGAATTGAAAAACATTACCACCTATACTATTATAACACCAGTAAATATTACTCATGCTATTAAACATAAGTGTCTAGGAAATACTACTTATACCTTAACAATTAACATCCATGCTATTAAAATATAAAAATTTATAGATGCTTCATATATATAAATTAATCTAACCACTAAAGCTTTATTAGTCCTCCATTATATTTACTTGCTTGTTAATAGTAACAAAATGCTATTTTTATAGCTCAAACTAATAAAAAACATAATAAGCTGACATATCAAAAGGAATAGACTTATTATCAGGTTTAACAACCTTCCAAAACACTGTTACAATTTCAGAAAATGATAAAAACAATAAAGGGTCATAATTGCCTTCATTGCTGCCATCTTAAATGTTTGGATCTTAAACAAATCCAATAACAAAAGGATCAACTCTTGCCTTGCTTGCCTCTACAACCCAATCCAAAAGGTAACAACAGAAAAAGCATAAAAAACACAGTAAAACGTAAAAGTACGTCTTTTACATAGGGTCGATAATTTGGGCCGAACTCGACGGGCCAGCCCAAACCCGCCCAAAAAATTTAAGACCAAGCTCAAAAAATATTATTTTTTATTATTCGGGCCTATTCAGACGGCTCGAATAGGCCCGAGGAAATTTAGACCATGCCCAATCGGGTTCGAGCTTGGCCCGAATAAAAAAATAATTATTTTAAAAAATAATAAAAATATGATAAATATTAATTAATTTTTCAAGTTTTATATCATTTTATACCAAAATACTATATATATAAATGTTTTAATGTATTTATTTTTTAAAAAAATTAAAATAGTTATATTTCATATTTTTATTATTTTTAATCAATAAAATATCTTAAAATAATATTTAAAATATATTTTAATATTGATTTTAATATTTTAAGACCCAATTTTTGTTAAAAAAATTTTGAGTCCTATAAATCATTTGCATGTAAAAAAATAATTTTATTTTTTTTATAAATGAAGAGAATTAATTTTAAAGTAAAAATAAAATTGAAAATAATTTTAAAAATAAAATTTAGGCATGTACGAATTTTTGACTCTACTGTTAGATAAACATAATAAATAGAATAATATTTTTAAATAATTACTTGATTATTGTAATTTGGTTAAAAATTAAGAGTAAACTACAGTAAAAATCCTTTTTATTATGTAAGAGTTAAACAAAATAAAAAGTTAAAGAAAAATGATTTCAAAAAAATAATATTTTACTCATAATTAAATAATTTTTTATATAATATAATGATGGAAATTTTTTTATATTCATAAAAATGAAAAGTATAATTTACCTAAAAGTTATTAAAAATTTTGAACTAATCGGAATAACAATTTTAAGTTAGTAGTCTAATTGTGATTGAATTGAGATCAGCTTAATCATAATTAAAATAATATAATTTAATTAAAATATATAAAATATTTATATATGACTATGATAAGAGTAATATTTAAACAACTAAGACATTGATTTACAAGTAAAGGAAACATTCATGAATAAATTATACATAATATAACAAAATAATAACAGAGCTACTTAAATACAAAGTTGATAAGTTATTTTTATTTTATTCTTTTAAAATTAAGATAATATTTTCCACTTAATAGAATTATTTAAAAATTAAAATTGGTTCAAAAAATAAAAAAAATATTTTTAAAAAGTTTTGGGTATTTGGGCCAGCCTGAAGCTCGAAGGTGTTAGGGCCGAACTTGGCTATATGGGCTTTTTAGAAGGGATAGGATGCTTTAAGTCTGGTCCAAATAAACCCGAACGGTCTGAATTACCAGTTCTACTTTTACATATAGTAAAAAAAGAAATAGCCTAAGCTTGCCTCCATTATATGGAAAGGACACTAAAAGCATGATTTGAATATCTTGCATTTTTCATATAAACTGGGTATTTTTAAGGTTTAAAATCAACATTCACTCTCAAAATCCCTTCAACATAATCATGACACAATGATAACTCTGAAAATCTAAATATCTTGAATTTTTTATATAAACAACGAAAATCAATGCATGAAAATCATGAAACTAATTCTACCTTAGGCAGGTAACTGAGTTATGATAATGACTATCTAGGGGTATGTAGCTTTTTCCATGGAGATAAGCATGCTGGGCGACATCAATGGAGGAGGTCCGTGCAAAAGTCAATTATCTATTCTTTATGTCTTGGGTGAAGATAAAGACGAACCTATCTAGGCATATACATGTCAGGCACTTGGGTGAAACCTTTCAAGAGTTGAAGGACAACGGAGGGTAAAAATATAGTAAAAGCATCTACAGGCAGTCCCAAAAACTGAAGGAAGGACACTTTTTCCTTTCTGGTATATAGCTCAAATTGCTATTTGTAAAGCAATGAAAAAAGATTCAATATGTAACCCACGAAGCATCGCTAGAAGGGAAGAACCTAGATGTGAAAATAGATTATGTGCATATGTAAATTTGTATGACATACAAGTGAGGAAGTGTATGCACGTTGAAGATTTTAAAAGCATTGCACTGTGCCATTGTTAACATGTCCTTAATTTAAACTCCAGCTTGACAAGCATTGTAAGGTATGTGTAACAAATAAAACAAATGAAATGGTTGTAAGACTAAAATGATAAATAAACGAAAAAAAAACATAAAGTGTAACAGCCTCAACTTTGTTATGCAGGAGAGGTTGGAGGATCGAATTTGGGAAGGCTCTCCGCAAGGGGAATAATCCACACACTACTGCGGGGAAGCCTTTGTCTCCTGATACTCACCGTAAGGGGTGGGATCGCCCTGTTGTGGGGCTTGGGGGGAGAGTGTCCAGCGCCTCGGGTGACGGTGAGATCTCGAGGAGGGCTGTTACATAAAGCTAGCAATTGTATTTGAATTGATAGTTGAGAAAAATAACTTGTTCAATTTTTTTAAGTTACATCTCCACATAACTGGCATATTGTTCAGTAGTAGTTTACCACGCTAAGCACCATATATGCAACACTGAACAAGAAAGGTGAAATCATGCTCTTCTGGACAGGATTAATGGCCCTAGGACCAAGGTACAAGGCTCTGTGAACTTTTTTTTCTCCCAACTTACTATAAAAAGGCAAAAGAATGTGTAACTGATCATCCATTATGCACGGATCAAGAGTACGGTAAGATGTCAACTTAAAAAAAAAACAAAAAAGAGAAAAAGCTAATTGTTACACTCTGCGCTAGGGAACGAAGTGACTAAAAAAGGACACTCAACATATCACCAGTGTTGGAGTTCACTACATGTTGATTTTTTTTTTTTTTACTTAAAGGCTTGAAGCATAACATGAATCCTGGAACATTTTTGCAATTGAAATAGGAAAATGAACCAAGAAAGTCAACTAATAAAACAAAAGCATAGGCAGTGCTCAATCTTTGCAGACCAAAAGGAAACTAATTAATAGCTTAATCGCTTTGATTAAGGATCTATCTTCATAAAAAAAAAAAAACTAATTGCTGCAGACCACTCTTTTGTGGCCCAAATGCATGCCTTTGTAAGGGCCTATAACTTTCACTTTGTGGTTAAACAAAATGTCAGCATCAATGATTCTTGAATCTAAAATTTCTTTACCTCTTATTTTTTCAGCTTGCACTTTGGAGTCATACGATCTAATTTCTACCAATTCATAAAAAAAAGTAAATATACAATCAAATGTGATGAATTCAAGCAACATATTAACAAAAGATGGGGGAGAAGAAAGAGCAAGGAATCAACTCAACTTACAAATTTCTCACAAGCTTAGAACTATCCAGTACTGAAATTAAAGAAAGCTTTTAGTTACTTACCTATGTTAGATGGCTTTGATCTCCAAAACCACAACTCAATATTAAAGTACTGACCTATAAATAACTATAACTCATATATAAAGCATTCAAACCAACTTTTTATTAATCTTCTGCCATGTAAACAATTATAATTTTTTTTTTCAATATCAAAAGTAGAGAAAAGGCACATCCCGTACTATTATTAGTGGAGGTTATATTTCCAACTTACAATGCAAAGCCAAATGAAATTTTTAATCTTGTGATTTAGAAGCTAAATGTCACCCTTAATATACAGTATACAATTTTGCTGATCATTAAATACAGAAAATGGGGGATTAAAATGCTTATAAGTAAAGGAAGTGAATGTGAGTCAACTTCCACCAAAAACACCCAAATTATGGAAGCTATTTTATACAAATGCAAGCCATAAAATGCTGTACTGAATTTTGTTTCCTTTAAAAAATGGAGAGAGAGAGAGCCGATGCATGAATCATTACCACTAAAGTGCTTTGAATCAAATCAAACAACACGTGTATCTTGCAAATAAACTATTTGAACAGAACCTAACTAATTTCCTAATTATCTACTAAACTACTACATTATTGCCTACAATTAGTGACCCTCCCTTCTCGAATGCTATCAATTCTATTAGGATATACAGATGGCTTATCATATAACATGCAATTGACAGGTTCTCATTAATTTGCATGTATAATTTGAATACAACCAGAACGGAATATGTAATCAATACTGTTTTGGGGTCGATTCTGCTATCAATTGTTACGTAGATGCATACAAAAAAATATATATATATCGTAATAATTCTAGAATTCATTAGCATCTTAGAAATCTCCCCTCATTCTTAAGAACCTACATATAAACACATAAACTTTCAGGTGTTGCCGACACGATGGCCCTTTCTGTTACTCCGAGCGGCAACCAAGATTGATGCTGATTAATATTTATGAGAAGGAGGCATCTAATCTCTAGAGAAGGGTCTTTCCACTTCTCTGTTTCTTGCTTAGTTTTCATCACTTAGCTGTGAACTGCAAAACACAGTTGTGACAATCTCAGAACAATGCTTCCAAACTTGACTGTGCATGTATCTAGCTTAGTCAATACATAAACCTGAAAGTACTTCCAAACTTTGGAAGTCTGAAAATAACAAATAGAGCCAGAGGAGGGAACACAGATCAAAAGAACATAATGACAGTCTAAAACAAAAAACAAAAAACAAATTGGGTATACAAAGAAACCAACCAGAGGAAATCAACATAATTCTTGGCCGTGTTCTTCATCAACCCCCAATCCTTTGCTGCGTTCCTTTTTTGATTGTGTGCATCTGTGTTTCTATCCAATGCTTGTAAACACATTGAATCAAATCAGGGATTTAATCGGAAGTCGCTTGAGAATGTTTGTGATGATTTCATCCGATCCCTATTTTAACACACCGAAATGGAAAATGGAGAGAGAGCGGGGAGGGACAGAGATGCTTACAAGTGGGGAAGAGCAATGATAGGACTTCGGTGAGCCTACTGACCAAGTGATGCCTTTATCATGCGATCTTTTCATAGGTCCTCTCCAATTGTATATAGAGAATTTTACTATGCTCTTACATAAAATATTATGAAGAGTAGAAGAAGGATGCCGGCGAGGAAAAATCAGAGGCAGCGAAAGTCATTGTGTTGGGGCGGCGACCTTCCAAGTGAACCTGGAGATGCGAAAAAGACCAAGTTTGCTCCGGAAGTGCGTAACTGGGTCAGATGTAGTCCATAGGTTCTCTAATTTTTGACGTTCACCCCAGTCCTTCGCTGCTTTCTCTTTTTGATTATACGCCCCCATGTTAATGTGACCTCCAGAAGTCATAGGGGAAAAAATTCCAGGAATTGTGTGCGAAAAAAATTGAGACATTATGTGTATGATCTGATAAAGAAAAATAGATAGAAATGGAAGAAAACACAACATTGAAGAACCATGGACGCACAGTTAACGATGGAGAATTGAAAAGTTGTTTAACATACAAAGGGAAAAAGGAGAATTCAGAAAACGTATTGGAATGGCAAAGCCTGAGTGCCTGACAATGAGTGAAGGATTGGGGAAAAAGTCAGAAGTGCTCAAAGTAGAAGTGTGTGATAAAATAAGCCAGTTAAAGAGAAAATGAGCCGTCACTATTCATTGCCACAGGATTATGAGTCTAGAGCAGATGACTTTTTTCGGCGCGGCTGATAGAGTATTAGGAGATATATAGATTTAGCCAATTTTTATTGACCCGAGTCCATGGACCTGGGGCAGACAACCATAGTAATTAGCAACTCCGTTGGGTTTGGGAGCAGAGAAAATGGCGCCGTTGAAATCTCTACAGCAAGAGTATCCGCTCGTTGATTCTAGCTTCCAAGCTTTTTGCGCTTCCCACGGCATTTTCTCAGGTGCCTTTCATCTTCTTTCTTCTGCAATTTCCCAATGTATGATGTATCTCTTGCATACCCTGTGGTGTTCCAATTTGTGGCGACGACTACTAGGATTATGGAATCCTATTTCCATTTTGATTGATATATCCTCATTACTCGTTTCCGCCGTGCGACGTTTTGTTAATTTTTTGTCACTGTTTCCATCTTCTCAGTGGAAGACTTCCTCCTGTACGATGTTGATGTACTGATTTCTTCTGCGGATAAGCAGTCCACTTCGCAGAGACTAAAGCAGGTTAGGCGTACCCCCGGGGGGGGGGGTCAAATTCTTACTACTATTTATCTGTCTGTCTGCAAAATATTTAAAAAGGTCAGGCTGTTTGACATCGGATATGTAGGGAATCAATCAACTACTATATATCATAGATGCGTTGCATCAACCATTGTTGACTGGTCTGGATCTGCTTGAAGATGCTAAACGGAATAAACATTCATTATCCACCGGATGTCAAGGGTACCATTGGTGCAACTCTCGTTTTTTAGTACTGAGTCTTAGTAAATGTTGTTACTGGTTTAAATAAATTGAGCGATGATGGGATTGAAATTAGGGCTGTACAAATCACGGAATTATTTAGTGTTTCAACTTGTGTAATTCAGGATTGATGTATTGCTTGGAGGTGGATTACGTCAAGGACAATTAACTGAACTTGTTGGACCATCTTCATCTGGAAAAACACAGGTAAAAACCAATGACTGTGTTTGCTATAAAACTATGTGCTTTGACTTCTTATTTTACACGCGTTGCTACTTTAGCACGGATCTTGTTTCCTCAATATAACAATAATCGCTATCTCCCCTGCTCAGATACAAAGTATTTAAATTTTTAATCGCAGGCTTGCCTGCAGTTCGCCGCAACTGTTGCAAAGAAGCATTTGGCCTTTGTCGTATACTTGGATACATGCAATGCCTTTTCGCCCCAGTGCATTGCTCATTTCGTTGGTCGGTCCTCTAGTCCTGTCTTTAATGATCAGGTTACTGTGTATCAACCTTTTTCTACATTATTCGCTCTAGTCTATTAACTGTCCTTAAAAATGTATATTCATTGATTTGTTCTTCTTTTCTCCTTGTTTAGGCTGATCACAAACCTCTTCAGAAAGTATTAGACAGAATAATCTGTTATCCAGTGTTTGACATTTTTCAAATGTTCGATGTGTTGCATCAGCTGGAGATCAATTTGAGATCTGAGGTTCTCGACTTCTCGTTAATTATAGTTTTTTTCCCCTTTAATGTATTTCCTTCTGTCAAATAAATGACTACCGTATCCTTTTACAGATGTTCAAGTCAGATTGTCAAGTTCGATTGCTTATTGTAGATTCAGTTTCTTCGCTGATCACCCCCATCCTTGGGGGAGGTGGTCCTCAGGGTATGGTAACTATTTGCATTCTGTATTTCGTGGAATGCTAGCCAATACTTCTCATGTTTTTTTTTTTAATATATATTTTGAAATGATGTTACAATATATCTTTTTATTGCCACCTAATGGGCCAAGAGATACTCTTAATTACTTGACAAATAAGTAAAGAACCGTACTAGTCTTGCTTTCATGATGTAGTCACAGTCTTCACTAACTAAAAGAGATTTTCGGTGAATAATGCTATCTTGAGCATTTAGGCCAGGTTATATTTTACAAAGTTGTGCAGTTTCTGTTTATCTTCATTATTCAGGCATCTTCCCTCTTTACATTATTGATTTTCTTAACAATCTGTTATAAGTTCAATCTCCTAAGTTGATTGGTGGTTGCTAGCCCCTCTTTATGTTGAGGGGGGTGTAAGTTGTGGGTAGCATGCAGCTCTTAAGTTACAGATTACGTGCCCGCAAAGCAGTTAAAAAGACCTAACTCATCATCTTATGTTATAGGGAAGATCTACCTCTAAACTATATTATGCCTTATATTACTTGGTGTCGATGGGCCCATTCTAGTGCTTGATTCTTGTTTCTATAGTTCAGCCATTTTGTCAATATTTTTGAGTTTATATTTGCAATCCTTAGTGAGATCTGAGTTTGTCCGGAAAATTTGATTAATTTTTGTTGATCCTGTACAATCAGTTGTCCAGATATAAAGATGGCAGAGTTTTGTGACAGACTGGAAGTGTGCAGTTTTTTCTGTGATTTGGTGTGTATTTGGTTGGAAAGGGATGCTGAGATTTTTAATCTTGTCTTGGACCTATGGAAAAGGGTAGCAATGTAGCATAGCTTGCTTCCCTTTGATGTTCTGTCTATGGTTGTTTCAAGTGAGTCTCTTCGATTGATATGAATAAGGATAAGGTGTATAATTGTTTTCTCGGGTTCATACAATTTTTTCTCCTTCCCCCACTCTTTGTTTTTTCTTTAGGGAGTTGTTTTTCCTCCTATCTTATAATTTTCTTCGTATCTCATAAAGCTTCTTTTCCTATCCAAAAAGATAAAATGAAAACTGAGACTCTAGATGGCCCTCTGAGATAGATGGATAGAAAGGTTAATGAGGAGTTTTGTTCTCTGGATAAGCTATCTCTTGGATCATGTTCTTTCGTAGTCTATTTTGTTCTCATCAGCTGTATATCATCCTTCTATTCCACATCTAGAATTATCCATGCGTAATCTTCTTCTTCTTTTCCCAAGTTATGAAGGTCAAGCACGATAAAAGTATCATTTACTAGTTTACTTCTCTGAAACCTGAAAGTTTACATTTTATGGATGATTTCAGGACACGCTTTGATGATATCTGTTGGGTTTTTACTAAAGAAATTAGCACATGAGCATAATCTAGCAGTGTTGGTAAGTATTGCTTCTTTCCTCTTTTATTCATTCCAGGTGATAATCCTTTCAGTTATAAATGGGTAAATAAAGCAACTAAAATCCTATTTTTTTATTGAATGGGAAATTCATCCAGTGAAAACATTTGTTGCTGCAGCTGTATAGTTGGATTCTTTTTCTTCTAATCTCTTGGAAGGGGCGAGGGTTTTTAGTAGAGATGGGAAAACGGGCGGGCCTGAAGCTAAGGCCATTATTGAAATGGCTCAGGGGGCTGGTTTCAAAAAAAAAAAAATCAATATTATAATTTAATGTTTTTTTTAGAAAATAATTTAATTCAACATTGTAATAGTTAACATTATAATTTAACTCTGAAATTTAACATAAACTAAATTAAGGTTTCACATAATCTAAAAAATAAATAAAAGATTTAAAAATCTAAATACATGTTAGTTGATATCATTAGAATTCACAACAAAGTTCCAGAAACAAAATATATAAGGCATATCGATATCTCACAAAATAAGATAAGGGATCAGAATTTTCCAAGTCAAATTGAAATCTTAAAAGCGAGCATCAAATTGAAATCTCGAACATTCATAACCTAAAAAAAAAAAAGTTGTGGTTTAGGATGCTATATTATTTTATTCATTGAGACAGAGGCAATATATACAAGTTTGCGAATAAATGGAATCCCATGATCAAGCTTAAGATATTGGGATATCAGAGGAGACATAAAAATAATGATACTAATATCTTTGTCTATTCTACTAGATATTCTCTCATAAATGACAAAAAATATTTATAATAATTATGATTCTATCCACATTCCCCCTCAAATTGGATCATAGATATTAATCATATCCAACTTGCTTATGCAATTGTTAAAGGCCGGCCCATGAAGTCCTTTTGTCAAAACATCCTCAACCTTTAGGGTGGTTGGCAAATATATGAGGCAAATAGTTCCTTCTTCCAGTTTTTCTCTTATAAAGTGTTTATTTAATTCCACATGCTTGGACCTTTCATGCTGTACAGGATTCAACGCCATATTGATGGCAGCTTTGTTGTCACAATAAAGCTTTAGTGGAGCTTCCACTCTGACTTGTGTTTCATCCATAACATGTTTTAACCATAATTCTTTCATTATTCCTTGAGCTAGGGCCCACAGTTCAGATTCAGCACTGCTCTTGTAAACTACCCTTTGTTTTTTACTCTTCCAGGCTACCAAATTTCCCTATACAAAAGAGCAATACCCAAACGTTAGACCTTCTATTTGCATGAATTCCTCCCCAATCTGCATCTGTATAGATCTCTATAGTTCTCTGTCGTGACTTCTTAAAGAACAACCTTTTACCAGGTGTCCCTTTCAGATACCTGAGAATTCTATATACTACTTCCATATGTTTTTTCCTTAGATCACATATATATTGGCTAGCCACCCTTATTGGAAAGGCTATATCCGGTCTAGTGTGAGAAAGATATAAGAGTCTTCCTACAAGTCTTTGGTGCCTGTCTTTGTCTACTAGTTCATTATTCCCTTCTTCAACTTCATCGTCTGAGAGGTCTTCCCCTTCATCTGGTTCATCCTTCTTTGGTGTCATCTTTTTCTTCTTTACAACAATTGGTTTGTCGGTTGGCTTACAACCTAGCATTCCGGTCTCTGTTAAGAGGTCCAGGATGTACTTCCTTTGAGAAACATAGATCCCCTTCTTGGACCTAGCAACTTCCATTTCCAGGAAATATTTTAATTTTTCAAGATCTTTGACTTCAAATTCTCTTTCAAGAGCTGCTTTAATTCTAATAGTTTCCTCTTCATGGTCTCCAGTAATGATTATATCATCGACATACACAATGAGAATACATATCTTACCCTCCTCATTTTTAACAAACATTGTGTGATCAGCGAGGCATTGTTTGTAACCTTCAATCTTCAACACTCTAGAGAACCTATCAAACTAAGCTCTTGGAGATTGCTTTAAACTATAAAGTGACTTCTTGAGTTTGCAAACCTGTCCAACTCTTCCTTATTCAAATCTTGGGGGTAGTGACATATATACTTCCTCTTTCAATTCTCGATTTAGGAAAGCATTTTTAATGTCTAATTGATGGAGTTGCCAGTCAAGATTAGCTACAACAAATAATAACACTCTAATGGTGTTTAGTTTAGCTACAGGAGCAAACGTTTCTTTATAATCTAAACCATACATTTGAGTAAATCCCCTTGCAATCGGTCTAGCTTTAAGTTTGTTGAGGTTACCATTTTCATCATGCGTAAGGGTAAACACCCAATTGCATCCAACCACCTTCTTGCCTTTAAGTAGATCCATAATTTCTCATGTGCCATTCTTCTCTAAGGCTTTCATTTCTTCCTGGACTGCATCTCTCCATTCAGGTATTTTTAGTGTCCCATGTACATTGTTGGGGATCTTCACCTTGTCAAGGTTAGTGATAAATGCACTATATCGTGGAGAAAGAGCATTGTAACACACATACTTCTTTATCAGATGTTAGGTGCAAGATCTAAGTTGCTTTCTTACTGCAATTGGCAGATCCAGATCATTTGTAGGTGTCTCTTCCTCAGCAACCTCCTCCTCAAGTTCCATGTGGTTGGGTTCAGGAACCTCTACCAAATTAGACTCTAGAAGTGTTGTAGGCATGATGGTATTATTATCACGTTTCTTCTTCCGTTCATAAACCAGTGTAAAATCTTTTCTTTTACCTACTGGGATGGAAGGAGGTGTTTGGGTTTTAGGTAGCACAACAGGTTCAAGAACTCTCTCCCCCTCACTTTCCAAAAACTAATATTCACCACACCATTCCCCTTGAATAGAAGGTTTTGGAAAGAACAGTTCATGTTCAACAAATGTGAGATCAAAACTGGTGTAGAGACATTTAGTAGTGGGGTCATAGCATCAATACCCCTTTTGTGAGGGAGAATAGCTCAACAAGACACACTTAACTACACGAGGTTCAAGTTTGGGGGGTTGAGAAATATGAACAAAAGATGTGCAACCAAAAACTTTTAAGAGGAATTGAGGATGTGAAGTGAGATAGATTAAGAGATTCTTTGAGTTTGTCCAAAGGAGTGAAGAAAGAGAGAACCTGACTTGGCATTCAGTTAATGAGATAAGTCATAGTAAGTGTAGCATCCCCCCAGAAATATTCAGGAACATTAGATGTAAACATTAATGCTCGGGCAACCTTAAAGAGGTATTAGTTTTTTCTTTCAGCAATCCTATTTTGTTAGGGACTGTTAGGGCAAGTACTCTTGTGGAGGATACCATTATTCTTGAGAAAAGTACCCAATTGATTGTTAAAATACTCAATACCATTATCAGTGTGAAGAATTTGAATGAAAGTATGAAATTGAGTTTTGATCATAGTATAAAAGTCAAAGAAAACAGAAGAGACATCACTTTTGCCCTGTAACAGATAGACCCAACAAAGTCTAGTGTGATCATCAATGAGTGTGATAGACCATTTTGAATGTGTTCGATTAGGAATCCATGATGGACCCCATAAATCACTATGAACAATAGAAAAAGGATGAGACGATTTGTATTTAGATTGTGGAAAAGTAGTTCGATGGTGTTTAGCTAGTTCACACTTATCACAATAAAAAAGAAATTATTTTATTAGAACAAAGTTCAGGAAACAAATGAGACAAATATTGAAAATTTAGGTGACCCATTCTCCTATGCCATAACATAATATCCATAGTGGATTTATTTTCAGAGGTAGAAACTAAATTGCATTGAATGTAAGACCACAGGGTACTTGCGGTTGATTCATCTAGATAATGAAGACGATCATGTTCCTTAGCACTGTCAATCATCTTCCCCAATAGAATGTCCTGAAAAATACAATGAGTGGAACAAAAATGAGCCCAACAGTTTGCATGTTTTGTGATCTTACTAATAGATAGAAGATTGCATGCTAAATAGGGAACATGTAAAACAGATTCTAATTTCATATGCTTAGATATAACCACACTGCCTTTGCCAGCTATAAAAGAGGATGACCTATTTGCTGTGTTGATTGTTTCATTACCTACACAAGGAGTATATGTACTAAATAACTTAAAATCACAAGTCATGTGATTTGATGCACCAGAATCCACTATCCATTTAAAGTTATTTGAGGTAGAGAGGAAAGCCCATATACCTTTGTGAGCTATAGAAGCAGTAGGTTTGGATTTTTAAGATGATTCAATCTTTTGTAAGACACTCAACATATGAAGAAGTTTACCTAGTTGCTCTTGGTTCATCTTAGGAATGGCAGATGACTTAACTTGGTCATTGTCATGAGATGCTTGGTAGACACGAGACTCTCCCTTCTTTGGTTTCCAATTTGGTGGTTTCCCATTTAGGTCCTAGTATGCATCTTTAGTGTGACCTTGCTTCTTACAGTGCTCACAGGTCGCTTTTCCTTTCTTGCCCTTCAAATTGGTGGCATTGTTCTGACTAACCAATGCAAAAGGTTCCGAGGGTCAGGATGGAGGAGAAAAAGGGTCAGGCAACATTACCTTGCGCCTAGATGCTTCATGACATATTTCTGAGAAGACTTCTTGAGTTGACGGGAGGGGTAATGTACTCAGAATTCTACTTCGAATATCATCCAATGATGAATTCAGTCCAGCTAGGAATTGAAATACACGTTCATGCTCAATCTTCTCCTTATATTTCATTGCATCACTTGGATCCTTCCATTCCTCATCAGACATTTGGTCGAGTTCTTGCCAGATTACTGTCATCTCGAGCCAATACTTCGTTTTGGTGTGTTCCCCCTGCTTCAACGACCAAGTTTTTGTCTTTAACTCATACAGTCTTGCAAGGTCTTCACCATCAGAATAGGAATCACAAGTAGCAAACTAGATATTTGTGGCAGTAGGTAAAAACTTGAAGCTTCGCTTGATTTCGAGAATCATAGTGTTGATAAGCCAAGAGGAGACGAGTGAATTATTCGTGTGCCATTGTGAAGGCCTGCGATTCTATTTCGCTAGGTACCTTTGTAGCTCTAGTGAGGAAATTCATCTTGCCTCTACCACCAACTGCTAACTTGATAGCTTGCGCCCACTCACGATAGTTCAACCCATTTAGTTTGTCAATGACAATCAGTACTGAAGACCCTTCAAAGCCAACGATTGAACCATGGGGACTACTAACTTTACTCAAGTCTCTCGACAAGGATCCCATGGTCTTAGACATCGGGTCTATTATTGTACTCGTAAGCCGCGGAGAGTTCAACTCGTCTGAGGTACTGTCGCTATTAGAGTCGTTGCTAGAGACATGAAAGGTATCCAGCTCTAATACCATGTGGTTCAAAAGGCTATATTATTTTATTCATCGAGATAGAGGCAATATATATAGGTTTGGGAATAAATGGAATCCCATGATCAAGCCTAGGATATTGGGATATTAGAGGAAACATAAAAATAATGATCCTAATATCTTTGACTATTCTACCAGATATTCTCTCATAAATGACACAGAATATTTACAATAATTACGATTCTATCCACAAAAGTCTAGGCCAAAAGAGGAATTACTTGAGAGTAAGAGAGTCAAAAAGCCAAAGCAATAGAACACCGAGAGGGTGACAGAGTCAAGAGATGAAAGGGAGAGGCTAGTTAAAGGAAAGGAGAGGGCAAGAGGGAGAGGTTGAGTCGAGAGATGGAGAGAGCTAGAGAACTTGAAATGGTCAAATGTTTAGGGTTTTTTTCCATTTGTCAAATGGTGCATTCCAAGGTAGAAAGGGAAAAAAATAAAACAGGGCTTGGAGGGCTGCCTGGGCTCGAGTCTTTTTTCTTAAGGCTTATTAGGGCCGCACTCAAAAGCTTGATTATCCTAAAAATCTTTCATTTTTCAAGCCCAAACCTTTATTTAAACAAAGCCGTTAAACCTAGCCTTCTAGGCTCAACCCTTATTCCCAACTCTAGTTTTTAGTATGCCATATAAGTGTAAGCAATAGTTTGATAAAAGTTTTGACCTTATTTTTATGCAACGGATGACTAATTATTTCCTTTTTCAGACTTCATTATTAAGAAACTGGACCCTGTCTAAAATAAACACACGGACCTAGGAAGCATGCTAGTGAACGTTTGACTTTTCTGTTGTACTTCATTCTTGCATCTCCTTCATTCTTTGTTATATATGTTAAACTTAGTGTCAATTTTAGACTTCATCTCAGTCAGGGAAAGTAATTTGTATGCAAATGTTTGTTGCATTCCGATGCTTGGAGCAATAAACTTCATCTATTCAGAAGTCTTTATTGAGAAAATGCCTAAACATGAATTATGTCTGCCTGTCCTACTCCATTAACTAATGGCCTCTAAGTCGCCTCTGTTTGTTGTGAGATCATTTATCATACGTTGTTTACCTTTCTAGACACTTATCAATGCCTCATGCAGCCTGTGTTTTTATCACTTTCTGTTAAATATAACTGTCAGCCACTGAAGTTACTGTTTTTGGCCACAAATGTGTCCAACTCAGTTGTTAAATTCCTCCAAGTTTGTGGCAAATGGTACTAAGTACTAGGTAAGTATGTGGAGAACAACATGGTGCAAAGAACTTTTCTTTGCAATTTTTATCTAGAAAAAATTTCAAAAAATTACTACTATTCTATGGAATTAGCTAGGTCAACAGTAGGAAAGAAGGATGGGGGGAGGGGAGTGACAAAAGCCATGCAACGGCTGAATGGGCCTCAACTCTTAGCAATATTCTTAAACTTAAGGCTTTAATTTGTGGTGATATGGCTAGGCATCAATAAATCCTTCAGATAATAATTTTAGTGGACCTGTTGTGAAGGTGACTAATCACGTGGTGGGGGGAGACTCTGGTACTTGCAAACCAGCACTGGGAGAGAGTTGGAAGACTGTCCCACATGTACGAATTTTGCTTTCTCGTGAATGCGAGAGCGACATATGCACCTTTTCAATTCTAAAACATCCATCCATGGTAAGTCCTTTTTCCAAAAATTTCGATGGTTATCGGACACTTTTTTCTAGCTTTTATGGTCACTCTTTTTTCATTTTGTATCTAGCTGATGATGATGGATCCACATTTATTGGAAAAGGGGCGACCACCCGCTCCCTTAGGCCCCAACCAATTCATGCATGTATTGTGTCATGAGTCTCATATTGGAGAGTTTCACAGATGGAGTTAGGTTTTTAAGTGTGAGGAGCTCTCTTACCCAATAGGCTAGTTTCTTGAGGTGGGGGCTTTCTCTTTAACCTGTTCTCATGATATTGGAGTTTTCATTGATAGTTCAGAGTCACAAAGATGGCCGAGTGAAGTGTCGTAAAATAGAGCCCCGCTAGGGACATAACTCTTGAACAGGATGGTATTGTCATGAGTCTCACATTTAAGAGCCTTACAAATAAAGTAGGGTTTCTAAGTGTGAGGGACTTTCTCACCAAATAGATTAGTCTTTTGGGATAGGATATTTCTTTGGACTTGTACTCATAACATATTGTCTATTATCTATGTGTTTGTTACCTTGCAATCTCAATCCTGTCTTGTCGCATCTAATTTAAACCTATAAAACCATTTTTCACTTAGCACATGCAGGTGTCCCCTTAATTTCCATAGCACTAGATTTTAAGATCAATCAAGGGTTGTTTGTTTATGAAATAAATTAACAAGGTTTTTTAAGCATTCTTTTTATTATTTGTAATAAATAAATTTTTTTCTTTAACTAAACTCAATTAATATTATTTTATATGTGTAACTGTGGAAGCTGCTGTCTTCTGTTCATCTTTTTCAACCATTTATTGTATTATATTTTAATTGGAATTAAACCGATGTAGAAATTGATGTGTTTAATTTTCCCGTTCTGTTTCAGGCTTCTGGTCGGGCTGCTTCAGAGATGGTAATGCCTTCAATATTTTAACTTCTATATGTTCCCTTTTTAAACTTAAATTTTAATTGTTCTATTAGATTTGTTCCATTATCATCATTATTCATTAGAAAATCTCACAGCCTTTTATTTTCTGAAACTCATAAAGCACGCCCATGATTTGGTTTCTGGTCTCAGCAGCTCACCATGAAGCATTAGAGAAGGAAATAGAAAGACAAACAGATCCTGCAGAAGATGGAGAAGTCTGTGAACAATAATAATGACCATCAGCTCCACTCTCCACCACTGCCACCGATAACAACGTCATTGCCAGTGGCGGCACCACCACCAACACAGGCACAACCACCACTAACGCCACTGTGCTCTCAGCCTGTAGGATGTTTGGACAAGGAACGGCCTATGAGTTCTCGTGTTTTCCCGCACTTCAATGTCCACTATTTTTTTTTTTTGGGGGCCTCTGACATTTTCATGAGCTATGAAGTAAATTTAATTTGTTTGAATAAATTGAAGGGGAAAAAGTAATTATTACTTCGGATTAATTTGGTTGGGAATTTAGTTATTGCACATTAAATAATAACAAAATAAAATACATACATGTTCAGGCTAAGCAGCGTAAGGTTTGATTAGAACCTTGCCCAAAGCCCGCCCTGGCTTGGACATGATCGGGCTGTTGAGCTGCCTGCACAGCTTAATTTGCAGGTGCGGTGAAATCAATGATGGGAAGGGTGCGTGCAAATAATGGTGAGCGCCATTGATGCCATCTATTGTAAGATATGTTTCCCCTTTTCTTTTGACAAGTTATGAAGGCCGAAAGCAGGTTAAACAGTTTTATTCGTTAAACATTTTCGAAGAGGTTGGGCCATCCATAAAATTCCAAACGACTGGAAGGTCCAATTTTTGGGGCCCAAGTGTTCTTGAAGCCTGGCATTATGTGCCCCATGATTATTTCATTCGATAGAGAAAGAAAGGCGTCTGCAATAATTGCTGCCATATTTAGAACATTATTTTGATTCTACACTTTTTTACTTCTTATTTTTATTGTTGATGTACCTTTTATTTCTTTTAAAATAAAAATAACATTCTGGCGGAGTGTCCCCTCATAAGCAATACCTGCTGAATACGTTAAATGCGTTAAAACATAAATTTAACTGCATAAAGTGTATTGTGCAAAACTATTTTATTTGTAATTTATAATTAGTTTGATTTGCTATAGATACAGATTTTATTATATATTGGTATTAGGCTGAAATTTGCCAAGAAAATGAATACTCCCTCTGGTCTTTAATATAAGGAAAATTTTGAAAATTTTGTCTTGCTTTTAATATAAGACAATTAAAATAATTATAATTTTACCTCTGGATTATTTATTATAATTTAAATTTTTTATAGTTATTAATTTTAAAGAATGGTAGAATTAAAAAGTTACATATTTTTTTTTAGCATTCTTAAAGATATAATTATAATTTTTTAATAAAGGCAAAGTCAAGTTTGGTTTATATTAAATATTGGAGGGAGTATAAAGGAAGAAGAAAGGAAGAGGGTGATTGAACTTGACTTGGATCACATCCTGCAAAAAGCTGATCACAAAATCTAATAATGATTTGGTCATACCTGTAAGGGTTGTTAGTTTGATTTTCAAATTTCAATAGCCAAATGAAAAGGTCAGATTTAAAACCACCAAGGCCACGAAAGGAAGAGATTGACTTGGGTTGGTGATAACTGATAACAGTTTGTTTATAGCCGCCATGGTATTGGCTGGCCGGTCCTTACAGGATAATTCTGAGGACATTCAAATTAAAATCATGTGAATTAATATACCTTTTAGAAAGTAAATCATTTGTTAAATTTATTATTTACCATTATCTAGACATGTGTTGTTTTTTAATATCGACTATACTCTTTTTTAGCAAGTCCTTCTTTTCAAAATTCGAATTTAAATATGTGCAAGGTAAGCAAAGAAGTCTCCTACTTGCCCTTGTTTCTTAGATCACACTCATTATTCCAAAAATAATATGAATTCAAATTTATATTAAGGATCTGAACTCAAATACTACATCCTACCGTATTAATTATATTTCTTCTAATTGTTTCAGATATTCGCTCTGGGTACAGATGAACTGAACAAAGAAAGTGGAGGGAAAATTATATCTTCAAACCACCTAACGCGCCATCTTTTTAATTTAACGTCATGGTTAGGATCATCAACGTTGAACATTTCCCTCGAGTGGCAGGTACACGCTCATCTTTCGTTTCTGCATATTTTATACATGCAGAGGTAGGGACAGTGGGGCCCAGATGCAACTATGTGGACGCGTTTCGCAGGCACGAGCCCCTCCAATCAGCTTAAAACATTTCAGAAGTCAAAAACTCAAAGCCATGGGATGAGTCAATGACAGTGTATCAATAATTTGCATCCCGTCAGGCTACGCTTCTTTTTTCCAAGTCAAATTTATTGATTAATGCCGCTGGCAAAATCATATTTTTAACAATTGTAGCTTCTAAGGGTGTGTTTGAATTAAGACTAGATAAAATTAATTCAAATGATTAGTTTTAATATAATTAATTTTTTTGGTACAATTGATCTATCAGAATTAATTAATGAAATTGATTTTGAGTATAATTGGAAAGCAAAATGTAAAATAACATAAAATCATAGCATGAAAATCCAAGCCAACATGCCAGGTTAAACCAATAAGTTGTTAAATCATAGTTTGATCATGATTTGACTACGGCTTCGATCATTAACTAATGAACTAATACTTTAATTGATTTAACGACCAGCCTAGTTTTCATTATTTTGAATAAAAATATGATTTTGTGAAAATATATATAAATCCCTCTTTACATGCTAAAATCATTTATCAACTCCAATATTAGTTTTATTAAAAATATTCAAACACCTATTATTAATCAAATTTGTACATAATCAAATTTATTCAACTGAAATCCAAACACCCCCTATTACATGTTAAAATTAAATATGAACTTAAACATTGATTTTCTTAAAAGCAAACACACATCTATATATACATCAGAATCGGTTATGAGCCAAAATCATACTTATCTCATAAGTCACTGTTATTTGCTTCTCAATTTTTCTTTTCCAAAAATCTGTCCAAAAACTAGGTAGAATTTATTTTATAAATCATTATTTTTGGTTTGTAATTGATTTTGACATGCATATAAATATTTGAACATTTTAATTAAGTAAATTGAAGTTTTGAGTTTATAATTAATTTTGACATGTATAATCAGTGTTTGAATGATAATTTTTTTTAAAAGTCATAGTTTTAAGTTTTTTAAGAAAAAACATAACTTTAAATTGCTTCATTTTACTCAAGTTTTGCTATAGGTATTTGTACTTTTTTTGTGTTCTCAATTCCTAAATTTTTATTTTTTGATATTCTGTTGGGATCAAAAATACAAAAAAAAAGTAAGAACTTATAAAAAAACTCAAATAAAGTGCAAAGACTTAAAATTATGTTCTTTCTTTTTTTTTTTATCATCATAGTTTTAAGTTTATAATTAATTTTTATATATAATAAGAATATATTTTTTAAATTATAAGACATTTCTAGATACAATGACACATACTAGCAAATTATTGTTATTAACACTATCAACACATTAAAATTTACTGGTTTGAATTTAATTGGATAAAAAATATATTAAATATACAAAATTTATGTAAATCTTGTCGTATGTAATATACTCATAATATTCAAGCAGAGAAATGCTTCGTGAACTACGTACGTTAAGCTTTTATTTCCACAGCTACCATATGTAATCTCACTTTATTTCTCGTTTAATCCGATCATTATTCTTCATTTGATTCTTTGACGTGTCCTTCACGCATGACTCCTCTCTTTTCCCCACTCTAGAGTTTTACTATAGCTTTTCATTTAAAAAAAAAAGAGTTTTATTATATCTCTTCCTTTTCAGTTTTATGGAAAAAAAAACAGTACAGATTTGCGTTGGCTCGGTTTATTTATTGTTTTGTAATTAAAACCAATTAAGTAAAAAACTGTATGTATGCAATAAGAAAAATAGTTATTATCTTATACATAAATCATTTTCATTGGTTTAGCTTATATGCAAGTGACATCAATGAAGTGCTGAAATGTGTTTTTTGGTTAAAAAATTCGAATTTTAAATTTAGGTTCCCGATTGATTGTATTACCGTGACGTGTTGAAAACTACATGAAAAATATTCGTTTTAAAAAGTATACTAATGTTATAAAAAAAGTATATTAAATATTGGTTGTCCACTCATCCTTGTCTTTTAATAAGTTAAAAATTGGCCTATTAATAATTGTCGGGTACTTAAAAATACTCTCATGGCATGCAAATGTTTTGTAGTAAAGAATATTTGGCCGAATTAAAAAAACAGTGCTAATGAATGCCAATTACTCACCCTAAAAAAAAATTAACTCGAGAGTTGGATTTGACAAAAATTGAAAATAATGTTATCAATTTTAGCATTTAAATTTCTCATACAATTTGTATATGAGTAAAACATTTAATATTCTGATATATCCTCTATTTTACCTTAATATATATATATATATATATATCATTTCTATTTTTGAAACCTATGTGAATCTCCTTTGATATAATTACTTCTTATAAAACAAAAATTTTTCCTTTATTTTTAAAATTTTATTTCCACTATCTAACAATTAATTGACGGGTAAGTCATATATATTAGATAAAATACCCCTTCTTTATATCTATAAATTTTGTCTAAAAATTATTCAAATTACAAAAAAATTAATGCATATATATTTTTAAATTTTCATTTATATTTTAATTTTTTTAATTATATAAACGTATTTATGTGGTAACATTTTCTAAATTCATAAATTGACTAAAATAATATTTCAAATACAACTAAACTACTTAATGAAATAAGAATATAATATAATAAATTACTCAATATAGTATGTATTTATTTTTAAAATTTTTATTCATTTTAACACAAATTTAAATTATTTATTTAAATAATGACATACTCAATTATTTAAGTTTTTGAAATTGGGAGAGAAAGTAGATAATTAGATCATAAGAAAAAATAATAATTTAAAATTTTCAACATAATTATAGATAAAACTTAAGTATTTTTTTACTCTTTAACAAAGTATTTTTAATGGTATTAAAAGGTAAATTTTGAAAATAAAAAATGGTACTCATAATTTTAGCAGAATGGAGATAAGGTCATTATATTTTACTCCTTATATCCCTGTGTGTTGTGAAAACCGAGGAAAAGCCCCTAAAACTTTATTAACTAGAGCCAAGCGCCCAATCGGAACTTGTCTTACACGCGGAAGTCATCTACCTACCCGAACCTAACCACTGAAAGCAATGTTTGGCCAAAAAAATAAAAAAAAAAAACCAGTGAAAGCAATGTCAACACATTTTTAATGGTTTCTCGGCGCTAGGAGATATTCTCCACGCATATTAAAAAAATTATTATATTATTTATTTTCTTTGGGCCAAACAATACTTAATCCCTCTTATCCAAATGTAAGACTTTTTTTTCCCTCATATAATCTTGTTTAAAATATAAAATACTTTGCATCGTTTGAAATTAATCCGACTTTCCTGCATGATATTTCATTAAAAAATTATTGACATGATTAATCAAAAAATTATTAACATAAATATTTTTTTCTAATTTAATTCATTATTGATAGAATGATAGTTGAGGGTAAAGGTTGAAAATAAAAAATGTGATATATATTTTATTGAAAATAAGAATATAGCTGAAAAAATAATTAAAAGTGGTTTGCATGATTAAAACATTATTTTATATTTTATATTAGTTTATAATATGGGGGAGGGGAGTTCGGAAGATCACGAGGTCAAATTGACAAAGGACCCATGATCCCTTTTTCGAATTTTCTTATTTGTTTTAGCTTATTTATTAAAAAAACTTTTTTTTGAATATATATTTACATGTGTGTGTTGTGAGTTTTTATAATGTTTATTTAAATTTTAAAAATAATTAAAATAAAAAAGTAAATTTTTAATTATTTAGTTACTTTGAATAGCTTGTGAAATCTAAAATTAATTAATACAATAAATAAAAAAAGTGTTTTAAAAAGATCAATATGTAAAGATATTATAAAATTTTAAATAATATATAAAATAATAAATTATTTTATAAAGTAAAAATTAGAAAATATATTATAAAATTTAAACATAACAAATTGATAATTACTATTTTATCATTTTAATTAAATATAAAAAATATCTTCTTTTTATAAAATTTGTACAGAATAAATATTTTTTATAAATTTTTTAAACTATATAAATTTTTATTTTTTATTTTAAATAAATGGGCATCGGATAAGTTTATATTTCAATTGAGTTACCCTTAAAAAGCATGTGAGTATTTTTTTTTTAGGAGAATCTCACTCACAGTCTTGAAAATACAAAAATTTGCACTGCAAGGCTAATGGAATCTAAAAAATGCACTGCAAGCTCAAGGTTTATTTTTGCAAATGTTATTGTGGATAAAAAAATGCACTTATCCTTGTCTTCATACAATGTTCATTGTACACGTAACACAATATCCATGAATTATTAATACAATATTCATGAATGTGCAACAACTTGAAGTATGTTGTTTGACATAGACTTTATATTGTACAAATGTTGTAGATTTTATATGTTCAATGTGTTAAAAATTGATAAATATTGTGTTGTATATTCATGAACCTTGTATTGTTCACCATTTGTTTGCTTGTACATTTTACTTTAAGTTAAATTATATCGTGCATTCATAAACATTATGTTGAGAATTTGTGGACATTGTGTTGTAAAGGATGGACACGCCTTTGAGACAAAAATAATTGTGTCTTTTCATCCACAACAAAATTTGCAAGAAGGGGTCTTAAGCATGTAATGTGTTTTTAGATTCTATTGAGCTTGCGGTATAAATTTTTGTGTTTAGAGGCATTAAATGAGATTCTCCCTATTTCTTTTAGTTATAAATGACAAGGCCAAGGCTTGAAGAATATATCTTCAGTGCTCAACAGTTACAGGTCTACATATGTTCATTGTGTTAAGAATTAATGGACATTATATTATATATTCATGAACATTATGTTGTTCATCATTTGTTTACATGTACATTTCACTTCAAGTTAAATTATGCCCCTTAGATATATTGTGCATTTATGAACATTATATTTCCACAATAAAATTTGCAAGAAAGGCCCTCGGACTTGTAGTGTATTTTTAAATTCTATTGGGCTTGCAACGTAAATTTGTATTTAAAGATCTTAAATGAAAAATGAGATTCTCCTTTTTTTTTTTTTTTGAGTTACAAATGGCAAAGCCAAGGCTTGAAGGATTTGTCTTTGGTGCTCAGCCTATTGCTGTGCATCGTTTTATCATCCAAAAAATTTTTGGCTGTGCATATTTAATTTGAATGGTCTATTTTTTAAAATTAAAATTTAATTTTATATTCATTAAAAAAATTATAAATTTTTTTGATAAATATGTTCATAATTAATCTAGATGTTATTAATTTATTTAGGTAGTCCAATTTAATATTATAATTTTTTATAATTTAACTATTTGGATGTACTTTAGACAATATAAATTTAATATTAAATTCAAATTGTTCAGAGTGCACTGAGATAATCAATTTATAAAATTATAAATTAAAATTAAATTACTTAAATTAAATCAATACCATATGATAAATATATTTATAAAAACACTTATAAATTTTTATTTTAAAAATATAAAATTAAAATTAAAAAATATGGACCAAATTTTTCCTAACTGACGAGACCGTGCGTAGCAACTGTTGAGCACCGAAAGAGAAGAAAATTACATAAAAGCTACTCTCGGTCGTTAAAAAATGCAAGACATTTTTTTGAGAAATTAAATGTTAAAAAATATAATATATTTTTAATCTTTTGAAGTGTAATTATTATATTTTTTAAAGTGTACTTATTAATAATAATTTTATATTTATTGTAGAACGTTTAGTAGAGATAAATATAAAAAGATAATATTAATTTAAAAATAAATAATTATTTTATTAAAAAATAAAATTTAATTAAAAATATTTTATATTTTATAATGAAGTAATAATCAAGAGCATATTGCTCAGTGCATGCGTTTGGCGCACTCGTGAAAAGTAATCCCAACACTGCCAATGTGGCCGTTCGATCTTTGACATGATGTCAGCGGCACGAAATCCCCTCTCTCCTGATTAGCAACGAGGTTTATGACCGAGAAAGAATGTGAAAGTCGAAACTTCAAGTCACTTTTGCCATCCACAGGTACTAGTACGACTGACTTTGATCAGTATTTTATTCCCATCTACGAATCTTACCTACTCCTTTTTTTTGTAAAAAAAGGAAAAATCACAATTACAGACCCATAAAAATATTAATGAGAATTACAAGTTCTAAACATTTTTAAAATAATGTAATTTAAAAAATATATTTATGTATCGTTGACATTTTTATAATAACATCTTTTGTTTTTAAGCAATGGAGTGTACTACATATACAATGTTTAGATTAGAGCCTCTAATTAATAGTTTAAGTGACATGCCAACTTTAATTTGTTAACATTTTACTTTACGTCGATACAATAATGAAATGCAGCATGTTGTTTTAACTTGAATAAATGAAAATAAAATTCTGTTGAGTCAAACAAATACAACTCCTGAAGTTCATATGATTTTATAAAATAAAAGTTAGTCTCTATTCTCTTCTGAATCCTTCATTATAAATGTCAAAGCACATATTAAATTGAGATTCCACTTTTAATTATAGAATTTGGAACAAATGATTATACATGACAATTAGCTGGTGTGGATCTGTAATAAAAAAGAAAGATAATTTCTTTTTCTTTCGATATTCCACTAGTCCAGTAACCAATATATATACTAGCTGAAGAAGTTTAGTATTCAGAAAATGTCTCTTTTTGGTTGTTGTTAAAGAGACACACAGCATTATCAGGTGGTGAAGTGTGTATCTACTGGAACTTCAGAGTCACCCCCACACACAAGATATTGAGATTCAAATTATATGTGTGCATATGCAGGAGATATTGGATCGTAGCTCGGTTTTACGAATAAACAATTGACCATAGAAAGCACTTGTTAATTAATCTAAATTGAAACAATCTCTGCATAAACAATTCTGAATTCTCTCTAAAATGCGCTAAAGTATTCATAATACTAAACCCTTAAAATTATAATTTGCATTAATTAATTTATGATTCATGAATCAAAACTACGCAATTGCAAACGATGACAAAACAACATGTGCGCTAGCGATAATCAAGCATGACCAAACGAAATGCAGAAGACCGTCAAAAATGGGGGGCACCCCCCGTTTTGCTGAACCAAAAGAAAATTAATAACTAATTACATATATAATAGCATCTAATACTATTCAATATTCCACACTACAATATGTCTTGAAAAGAAGTTATCGGTGAACCCATCCTTTCCATGAAGGCTAAGATAAATAAATTAAATAGCTCAGTTTTTACTTTTGCAGATAAAACGTAGAGGGAGAGGTGATTGACTGCGGCAGAAATTTTTGTCAACGGAAAAAAAAACTCGGACTAATAAATGGTTGTATTCAGGAACTGAGAGGGGCAATCTTTTTGACCTCGTCTTTGGTCAACTCCACCATCCATCCCCACGTTGAATATGATGATCATACCCAAACACACCACCAAAACACATAACATGTCTTCTACAGTAGACTAAGGAGCAATGCAAGTTGGGAATATTATAAATTAATTAACTAATGCTATTTATTTATTCACATCACTGTATAATTATTCTTCATCATAGCGCCTCCTGTGCGATGATTTTACTGGGTCGTCTCATAGCAATTAATCAATCAGCACACGACATTTTCCCTTCCCTTTCGTGTCCCCGTATTATATATACACACACCCAAGGGAAAGCTCATCATCATTCATATCAAGCATAATCTCTATTCTCCCGAACTTGGGAAAGCCCAAAAATGTTGCCTCAGCTCGTGTTATTAGGGGTGATCCTGGTAGCCTCAGCTTGGCTTCTTTCAAAGAGAAAGAGCAAGTCGAAGCCGAGGCCAAGCCTTCCGCCGGGTCCGGTGGCTCTGCCCATTGTCGGCCACCTTCACCTTCTGAAGCCTCTGGTCCACCAGGCCTTGCGCGACCTCCAAACCAAATATGGCCCTCTCATGCACCTCAGGCTTGGCTACGCCGACATGGTCGTCGCCAACACTCCCGAACTCGCAAAAGAACTCCTCAAGACCAACGAACTCGCTTACTCTTCTCGTAAAATGAACGTTGCCATCAACCTCGTAACCTATGACAACGCCACCTTTGCCTTCGCTCCCTACGACACTTACTGGAAATTCATCAAGAAGCTGAGCACCACCGAGCTCTTGGGAGCCCGAACCATCAGGCAGTTTCTTCCAGGTCGGACCCGCGAGATCCACTGCTTCATTAAGGACCTCGTGGATAGATCCGTGGCCCGAGAGAGCGTCAACCTCACCCAAGAGCTCCTGAAGCTCTCCAACAACATCATCTCGCAGATGATGCTGGGCATCAAGAGCTCCGGAACGGACAGCCAGGCGGAGGAGGCTCGGAATCTGGTTCGGGAGGTGACGCAGATGTTCGGAGAGTTTAACGTCGCTGATTTTATTAAAATATGCAAGAACTTGGATGTTCAGGGCTTTAAAAAGAGAGCCATGGACTTGCACAAGAGGTACGATGCTTTCTTGGAAAGGATCATCTCCGCTCGGGAGGAACTTCGAAGGAAACGAAAAGCTTCTGGGAAGGCAGATGACGCTGACGACGGAGAAGAGAAAGTCAGGGACTTCCTTGACATTTTGCTCGATGTCGCCGAGGATAAGAATTCAGACGTTTCTTTAACTAGGAACCACATAAAGTCATTAATTCTGGTGAGTATACACGCCTCCTATCCCTGGTGCCTAAAAGGATTATACCCGTTGCCCCGGATATAAAAATATTTTTTAGATGTTTAACATCTGAGATATAACACATGAGTCACCTCTCTATCTATTAAATTCTTATTTTTCATAAATATCTTTACTCATTATATATATATATATTATATAATATATATTAAATATTTGTTTTGGCCGGGAATTAACCAGCAAGGCGCACAGTTATCCTCTTTTAATTTTCTCTTCCTAGAAGAACAAGGATATTAGATAGCCCACTATCATTGAATATTACTTGGATGATATATCAAGTCCCTAGTGAAAGTACCTTTGAACCTAAATCTCATTAAAAACCCTTTTTTTTTTTATTACGATTGTTAGTATAACCGCATATCTGACTTTTCTAAATTGTCGTGGCTGAAATAAAGGATTACTTCACGGCAGCAACGGACACAACGGCGATAACAGTGGAATGGACAATCTCGGAGCTGATAAATAACCCAAGAGTTCTGAAAAAAGCGCAAGAAGAGGTAGACAGAGTGACAGAACACAAGAGACTGATATGCGAAGCAGATATCCCAAACCTTCCATATATTAACGCAATAATAAAAGAAAACATGAGACTACATCCTCCCATTACTATGATCACCAGGAAGGGAATCCAAGACTGCGTGGTGAGCGGCTACTTGATCCCCAAGGGAACGATCATGTGCGTCAACATTTGGGCTATGGGCAGAGATCCAAACATATGGGAAGCCCCTTGGAGTACAGACCAGAGAGGTTCTTGGAGGGAAAAGAGAGTGGCTTGGATATCAAAGGCCATCACTATGAATTATTGCCTTTCGGTTCGGGCAGAAGGGGTTGCCCTGGTCAGCCTCTGGCCATGCAGGAACTGCCCGTCGTGATCGGCGCTCTGGTTCAGTGTTTCACGTGGAAGCCGCTCGATTCAGAGGGGAAGATCATCGGCAACGGGAAGACCATTGATATGGATGAACGGCCAGGGCTGACTGCTCCCAGAGCCAATGATCTATCGTGTATTCCAGTCGCACGATTGAACCCTGTTCCTTTCCTTCAAGTTTGAGCCACGAGATCATGCCACGCGCTTTTCTTTTTTGCCTTTTCTTTTATAATACAAGCCAGTTTGGTTGACTAGAAGGATGGCGCACACATATATTTTGTTGTTTTAATTAATGTTTATAGAATTTGCGAGTTGTAAAAAGAGATGGTACAGTGGTACGTAGTGAATTTCTCTCCGTTCCAATTAATAAAGCTATTATACAAATAAGAATTTGATTTCTCGCATTCAGTTTGGTTTTGTTTCTGTGTTTGGTGAGGCCGGCTGCCACGTACTTTCTTTTGCTTGGTAGTTGCGCGTCGCATGCACAATTTGAAAGCAGTGTATTAAGAATGTGAAAGGAGATTTAATTATACGTGATACCAACAATATGTTTTCACCACAAAAAAACAGCTGATTAGCTTTTGTCGTTAATCAGTAAAAATTTTATCTCTAAACAAATTAGCGACGGAATATTTTTGTCGATAAAAACTTTATCACTAATTTATTAGCAACGAAATTTGTAATTTTGTCGCTAATTAGCGAGACGGAATAGCGATGAAAATTTTTTCGTCATTAAATAAGGATGAAGTTATTCTGACTTTGTGACGGAATGTATTCCATCGTTAATTTTTCAACAGGCTTATTCCGTCACTAATTTATTAAGTAGACCAAAATATCATTGCCACATCACTCGTGGACCAATGCCACCTCACCACCACCTAGTCACTCAGTGGACCAGTGCCACCTCGCTGCCACATCCTAGTCACCCAGTGGACTAGTGCCATGTCATCGTCACTTCATTTGTCACTTCCATATCAAATATTATAACCTTCAATTGTATCTTGGCTAAGTTTAAACTTACAACTTCATACTCCCATGTGCTTTTGCGTCTATTTTGTTGCTAGTTGAGCTTAGGGCTATGTAAAAGTTTTTCAATCCTGTTTGGTTTAGTCCAACTCGAGATGATCTCAGTCTTATTCGATCCATATAGACACTGGTTCTTCAAAACCAAAAAGACTGAAAAGACTAAACTATTTTTTCGGGTTAGATTGGACAACTAGGTATCCAAACCACTTGGTCTAGTTCAGTCCTATTAATTTTTTATTATAATTATAATTAATTTATTTTTAACAAATGTTTGAAGTGTAATGGATGTTAAGGAGATAACTGTATGAAAATTTGTTGAGTTTGTTTTTAAATTATTATTGTAATGTAGTGTTGTTGAATTTTATTGAGTGTTATTTTTTTAAAGTTATAAATTTAAATCATTTGGACTATAACAAAAATATTTTTTCTTATTATTTAAAATTATTATGAATTTATTATTATTATAAGTGTTTTTGCTATCTTAATTGAGTTTATTATGTCAAAATGGATTATTACTTCTCATAGAATAAAAAAGGAAAAAAAAAAGCTAAATGAGTATTGAACTGACAGAATCAATTTTCTAGTCCTATGGACCAAGTCGTTCCTGTTAATTTTTGAATTATCGTTGGATAAGACTGAACTATGGGTTAGGGTGAAGTTCAGTGTCATCCTATTTTTTGTGCAGCTCTAGTTGAGATGAAAGAAATCTTCAGTCTTAATTGATAAATTAAATATATAATACTTAACCACACATACATAAATCAATAAATATATAATTTAAATTATTATTAAATATATTATTTAAATTTACTTGGTTTTTTAACATTATATTTTTTTATTAATATGGAAAAATTAATTTATATATAATAATTATTTCTATTATATTTTTAAAAAAATTTAGTAATAAATTTAATATTAGATTGAAAAATATTTTATTATCATTATATATTATGTTATAATTTGTATCTATATAATATAATATTTTAAATTTTTATTTTATAATTATTTTATTTTTATTTTTAAATGAGAATAATTAAGTATACCATTTAAATTATTATTAATAATATACAAATAATTTAAAATAATAAATTATTTTAAATTATAATTTTTAAATTATTTATTTATAGCATGATAATAAATTATTAAATAAATTATATATGAATATATATTATAAATAATAAAATTAAATTAAAAATAATTTGTGACTGAATTAGTGATGAAATTATGACAGAAAGCTTTGTGACGGAATTTTTTGTCACAAATTTTGTCACTAAATTGAAATAAAATATCCTAATCATTAGTGATGAAATTTTTTGTTGATAAATTATTTTTGACGGATTAGCGACGGAATAATAATAAAATTTTATTGACAGAATATACTAGTGACGGTAAATAATGATAAATTATTTGTGTCAGTAAATTAGCGATGGATTAGTGATGAAAAATTTTTCTGTCGCTAATTCGCTATTTTTTGTAATGTTTTGTTATATATGGCTGCTTAGTTATGAGTTATTGACTTGTATATGGCATTGAGTGGTTAATTTAAATATTTGGGAACGAGCTGGTTAAAGCCAAAACATTCACACACACACGCACACATATATGCATCCATCAGTTATATTATAAAATAATCACGTACAGGTTAGTAAACTAAGTTAAGGTTAATCAGTTCTAGCTATATGTGAAGGTGCTTCTTTTTTTGGACAAATAGTTGAAGCCTTACGTGAAGGTATTCAAGAAGGGCCTTGAAGGAGTTCAGAATGGATGAATGGGGCGAAGTGTGCTGCTGACTTCCTGAGGTAGCTCCTGAATCTAATTATATTACTTCTTCCTTCAATTTTTAATGCATGACCTAGTTCCCGCAATTATATTAAAAAAATCAATTAATTATATTATTTATTGGTCATTAACGTGTCAAAATTTTGTGACTAAAATACCCTTCAAATGCTGTATGTCTAAGCGGTTCTTATTTATTTATATATTTTGATGAATTAATGAGTGTAATTTGTTTTGAAAATTAAAACAACAAAATCGACTGCCTTTTAAAAAAAGAAAAAAAGAAAAGAAAAGGGTGAGGTGTTTTTTTTTTTTTTTTTTTTGGGGTGGGGGGAGGGGAGTCCACTCATTAGCTGGATGACGACGCAAGACTTCAACAATGGCCGGCACCCTATAATTCATTAAACCATATCCAAGCTAAATTAGCGGATCGTACACATATACATGCATGTATGTGTATATTGTATGCATTCTCTCGTTCAAAATTACAAACTATTTTTAAAGACAAGACTTGCATACTTAATTTTACATACTTAATATACTTTTATCTAATTAAATTAAGATATTATGTGTTTATAATATTAATAATATAAATTTATTATAGAATAAATAATCAATAAAAGATTTACATATCATAATTTAATTGAAAACAAGTACATTAAATATATAAAGTTGAGTATATAAGTTTTTTCCTAACTTTAATTAAATTTTATTGACCAAATTTTTAATTAACATTTACTTTCAAGAAAGCAATTAACATCATTAAAAATTAACTACTCTTTTCATTATTATTTTTATTTAACAAGATAATTTAATTATAAATAGATAGTAAATTAGATTAATTTCAAATAATTATTAAAAATTTTTCAAAAAAATTCTCTCATAAAAAACACTGAAATAATTTATATTTTTGAACACAATAATTCTTTAAAATGTATTGTAATTTCCAATGAAGTGATCAGTCAGAGCCTAAAATCTGTGAGGTGAAAAGAATATTTATTTTTAATAGAAAAAAAAGATTATTTATTTTTTCTAACGTCGAACACAGCTGGCAAGGGCGCTTTAACTCTTTCAAGTTTGCCTTCGTTTCTTGTTCTATAAATCAAGCATTCATGCTTCACAGAACATGTGCCTACCCTACCACAGTGCTACCCGTATTACCGGCTTTGAATTAATATTATTTAGTGGATGGCGATCAAGATAAATGTTATAGAAAAAATATCAATCAATGACCATTATAAGAAATTTATAGCATTCAAAGCTGATAATTTGAATGAGGAAGACTTGTTTGAATCAAGCTTAATTTGAGTCAAGTTTATTTAAATTAAGCTTAAAATATCCTATTCTTTTTAAAAAAACTCATATAGTCAAACTCGACCTTAACACTTTCAGGCTTTAGCTTTTAGAAAACATTTTTTCTTTTTTTGAACTAATTTTAATTTTTAAATAATTTTATTAAGTACAAAATATTATTTTAACTTTAAAAAGATAAAATAAAAATAATAACTTATCAACTTTGTAGTTAAGTAGCTCTGTTACTATTTTACTGTATTTTGTGTAATTTATTCATGAATATTTTCTTTGCTTGTAAAGTAATGTCTTAGTTGTTTAAATATTACTTTTATCATGATCATATATAAATATTTTATATATTTTAATTAAATTATATTATTTAAATTATGATCAAGTTAATCTCAATCAATTATGGTTGGACCACTAACTTAAAATTATTATCTGGATTAGTTCAAAGTTTTTAATAACTTTTAGATAAATTATACTTTTTATTTTTAAGAACATAAGAAAAATATTCATCATCATATTATACAAAACGAAATTATTTAAATATGAGGCAAATACTATTTTTTTTTGAAATTATTTTATTTTTTAAATTTTTATATTGTTTAACCCCTACATATAAGAAATATTTACTCAAGTTTATTTTTAATTTTTAACTAAGTCTAATGTAGATGATAACTAAATAATTATTTAAAAATATTATTCTATTTATTATGTTTATCTAGTAGTAGAATCAAAATTCATACATATTTGAATTTTATTTTTAAAATTATTTTTAATTTTATTTTTATTTAGAATTAATTATTTTATTTTATAAAAATATAAAATATATTTTTTAGATACACAAATGAGGTATAGGACTCAATTTAAAAAAAGGAGTCTTAAAATATAAAAATATATTTTAATATTATTTTGAGATATTTTATTGAATAAAAATAATAAAAATATGAAAATATTTTTTTAATTCCATTTAAAAAGTAACTATAATAATGCACTCAAATATATGGTATTCTAGTATAAAATAATATAAAAATTAAAAAATAAATTAATATTTCTTATATTTTATATATTTTTAAAAAATTTTATTTTTTATTTGGGTATTCGGGCCAACCCACCTTAAAAAAAATTATTTTTTTGGGCTTGGCCTTAATTTTTTGGGCAGATTTAAATTGGCTCGTCGACCTTAACCCAAATTAATAGCCAGGACCACTAAATTCTAAATTTTCATTGTAGTTTATTGGTCCTTAGATAAAGTTAATTTTTTAAATTAAATGATTAAATTATCCCTAAAGTTTAAAATAATAAAAAAGTCACCCTCAATGCTACCGGTACCAACCACCTTACTAGCGGCAGAGTCTCTAGTGGCCAGCGCCGAAGAAATTTTTATTGGAGAATAATTAGTAAAGGTGGCCAAGGAGAGTTTGATCAGATGACCCTTTGGCTACCTAGAAAATTTAGTGACCACCAAGCCTATTTACTTATATATGGCAAACAAAAATTTAGTAACCCAAGCTTTTAAATTATTTTCATGTTATAATATAATGGTTTGTTGTTAATTATAGAACAACACATGTTATTTTACTAATATTACTTGTTAATAAGATACGGTCAATTATAAATTTAGAGTTTTAAAACTTTATACATTATACTTGTTAAAGTCTAAATGTATTGTTATTGATCAAGAATGGATTGTTTTTAAAACTCAAATGGGCACTTATTGATAAATGATTAGCACTTATACAATTAAGTTTATCCTATCTATTTTTCTAACCCGTCAAAGCTTAAACGAATTGTTACTAATTTCAAATGTGTTATTGTAAAAACTGAATAGATACTTATTATTTATACACTTGTTCCATTATACTTGTGCTTTTAATCATCAATAACAAGTATTCATTTGAGATTTAACAATAACTCATTCAAAATTAATAACAATCAGTTTAAGCTTTAACAATTTAGAAAATAGATAGGATGTATTCAATTGTACAAGTGTTAGTCCTTTATCAATGAGTATCCATTCAGATTTTAATAATAACTTATTTGAACTTAAAAACAATTTATTTGGGTTTTAACAGGTTGGAAAACTAGACAAGATGGGCTTAATTATACAAGTATTAGTCATTTATCAATAAGTATCCATTCGAGTTTTGATAACAACCCATTCTTGATTAATAACAATACATTTAAACTTTAACAAGTACAATGCATAAAGTTTTAAGACTCTTAATTTGTAATTAACTATCTTAGATTAGCAAGTAACATTACTAAAATAATAAATGCCATTTTGAAATTAATAGCATACCGTTATGTCATAACATAATAGTGGTTTAGAAGCTTGGGTTATTACATTTTTTTTATCATATATAATTAAATGGGTTTAGTGGCCATCAAGATTTTTAAATGGCTAAAGGGTTATAGGATCAAATCTTTGTGGTTGTAACATCTTAAAATTTAATTCAATTATTGATTGAGATATTTAATGAGTTAATTTATTTAACTGGAGGTTAATTAGAGAGTTTAGATGGATTTTTAGATATAATAAACCCTAAATAAGGCTTAGAAAGGGGACTAGAGGGGTTATTGGGCCATTTTGAGCCCAAAATAATGAGCTTGAGTAAGAATATAGGAACTGTGCCATCCGTTGTGGTGAATGTTGCAATTTTTAAATTTTGCAAAATGTATTTAGATTGTGTTCAATAGTGGAGATTTTTAGGTGGAGATTGAGTGTTGCATGGAGGCTATATTTGGGTTCGCCTAAAAAGGTCATTTAAGGACTTTTGGAGCTTGTAACCTTGTAGGTAATTCTTCCCTGCTCTCCGTCCACCTTCTTATGCATTCTTCTTTCCCCTCTTTTGATTGTGAGAGTGGGGTCTAAACTTAAGGCCAAGTTGTAGTCAATCTAATGACTTCAACAAAGTCTAATAAAAGTTATTTAAATTTTTTAAACCTTGGGTTTTGTTAACAAAAATGATTAGAGTTGTTAGTTAAGGGTTTAGAGTCAACCTCAATGCTAAACAACTAAGTTTAAGCTAGTAATGTTAGCTAACTATGTTTATTTAAGTTTATTGAAAGTTAAATAAGTTAATGAAAGCGAGTTTTAGGATTGTTTTTGCTTAATCATGCTTAATGAGGGCTTAAGGCCTTAATTGTGATTAAGGTTAATGAGTGGCTATTAGTCATTAATATTGTCTATTAATTATTCATTGTAGATTGATTGTTTAGGAATTCATTGAGTTTATTGGGAAGCTCCTTTGAATTTAAAGTGTACTCTTAAGGTGGTAATCTAAAGGTAAAGGTAATTAAGAGTTAAATTTTTATAGATAATTGTTGTTTGTAACCATGAGTTATATGTTATTGATTATGATGAAAACGATGATATGAGTATGCAAGCATGTTGGTATTAACTTGATTGGAGTTGTATGGTTTTACCATGTTAAATATAATGATGGCATGAGTTGTATGGAATGATTGAATGAAATTCTATATGGTTGATAAGTATGATGTGATGATGGTATTGTAACCAATGTAATCTTAATTAACACAATTATGAGCATTTGTATGAGAACGTGGATATGTGATTAAGTGATTGAATGTTTACGGCATGATGTTAAGAATTGAATATGAATACATGACTTGATAGGGTGATATTGTATATGAACAAAGTTGTTTGAGTATATGATGATTTTTCTCTGAGCATGAGCTTGTAATATTGGCATGAAATTCAAATATTGGTTGTAAGGTTTTCCTTACTAATTTCTAGTTAACTCTAAAATTGAGGTAATCAAGAGATTAACTTTAGAGGATTACTAAGTTTGTAAATTTTACAATTTAGGGATCCTAAGGTTTTAAAATTAAACACTTTAATATATGTTTACAAATAAAAAAAGTAGAGTTGAAGATGTATTTGGAAGCATGGGATCTTAAACAAATTAAAGCATTTGCAATAAAGTTGAAAACCAAAAGCAGTGCAGCAGGAAACAAAGTTGCGCCGTGGCTTATTTCATGTGTGCCATGGCATGCTTGCCTCTATGCAATGCAACGTGGCGTGTTGTACAATTTTAATAGCATTGTTGCTGTCATGTGATAACAACTGGGGCAAACTTCTAACGTGCCTTATTTTTTCATCTGATATTCAATGGAGGTGATTTGACATCTATAAAGAGCTTTCTCCTAACTCTAACTAATGACACTGGTTTCATAATCAAATTATTTCTTAATAAAAAATTGAACACACATCTCTCAACTTACTCTTTTTTACAATTCGAACACAACTTAGGTGTTTAAAATTCAATCCAAATACCAAAAGCCTAATTTACACCCTAGATCAAACTCAATGGACAATAAAAAATTTGTGCAATACACCATATCACAAATTTAACACATCAATCATATTTTTAATGCTCAACCCTTTAATCGTAAAAATAGAAAGGGAAGCCTTAAATTCACAGTTATCATAATCATTCCATAACATCTAAATTTTTACTTATTTCATACTTCTACCAGTATTTTGACCCTTTCTAAATTTCACAATTTACACATAAACACACCATAGGGCTTAAAATAAATAGTTTAACATTAAATCTATACATAATACAAGAAAGCATACATGAAAAACTCCTAGTTGGCAATATCTTCAATAATTATACACGTATATTACTTAAAATAAAAGAAGCCCATAGTTTTAGGATCTAAATTCTAAGCCTCAGTCTATTGCCCTCAGTCTTGTCCCGATGAGCTAACTCATGTAATATTGAAGAGAGAGGGGTGAGTACATGTTCTCTGCCAAGTGTTAGCGCGAGCATATGTGTTGTCACAAGCATATGAAGTTTTCTAAAGTTATTGTTCCTAAGAGAATTTGGGCCAAAGAGATTTAAAAATTTACTATTAGACTTTGGATTAGGTTAAGCAAAATCAAGTATAGAGTTTATGTGAAAATATGAAAAATTAGATTAAAAAGGTATTTTGGAACAAATTTAGTTGATACTACGAATTCAAGAGACAAGAATCTAGAATTATTTCTCCCTTTATATTTCATAAGGCTTTAATTATTTCCTCTCAAAATGATTTGTAATGAAAATAAGTATTAGTCTAAGATTCTAATTTATTTAAAAAAGATTTCTCAAATCAAAATCAAATACATTTGTGAATACTAAAATTTCACAATCTCTTGAAAATAACTAGTAAAAATAATTTTTAAGCACTAACCTTAATGTGAATGTAAAGGGTTTATCAAATATCTTTATTTTACTAACATACCATCCATCTATCTTTGTAAATTTCAAGTTTAACACTATTTTATCCAAGTTCTACACTTAAATTATCTTTCTCAAGCACAACCCAAGTGAACAAAAGAATCTAAATGATGATTAAGCACTTAGAAGCATTAAGCATGGGATAAAATAAACACATATGTATTATTAACTGCCAAAAGAGATGAATAATCAAGTCTTAATCTATATAAAGGTTCAAAATAATCTTAGAACAAGAAAACTAGCTACTTATATTCAGAAAAGAGTAATAAACAATGACTTGTTCAACACTCATATCAGAAACATAGAGAGAAAAGGGGAAGGAAGTATAAAAAACTAAAGGAAATTCACTTGAATCTCTTCAAATTTTCAATCCTTGGCCAAATCTCCCTTGAGAACCTTAAATCCTAGCAGAGCAAGCTTTAAAGAACCTTTGAAATTCATGTGTGTCTTACTAGAGGTATGGCTTTGGGTTTATCTAGTCCTAGTTTGCACTCTGCAACTCAAAACACATAGCAGAATTTAAGCCATGTGCCACGGTATGTTGCCATTACAAAAATGTGGAAGTGCGCCACGGTGTGGTGTCCATGAGCCGTAGCCCCTATATAATTTCTAAAAGCCTTTCTTTGTGCCATATGTTACGGCACTATATGCATGTGTTGCGGCGCATGGCACAGAGCCTTCAATCTTCATTTATGGCTTACTTTTTATTGCCTTTGTGTTTCCAAATGTGTCTTTAAATATCATCTAGCCCTTTATCATTATAATTACCTTTTAGAAGTCACCTGAAACAATAGATACAACTATGATATCTTTTAAAATTTAAATCAAGGCAAGATTCTTTACAAAAATTACTAATAAATTCTATTATTAAGGCTAACTTCAACTAAAGCCTATTGTCCTATATTTAAACTCAAAACATTCATAATTGAACTAATTAATTAATGATAGCATAGGAAAATGTATTGAATTGATATCAATTTCATTAGGTTAACTATACAATCATTTGATAACTAAGGTATTTCTAACTTATGCTAATACATGTCAATTAATTTTAAATACAAGTGGTAATATAATTGTATACTTAGATGAAAACACCAATTTACTAACACACTTCTTAAGTGTAATTTATATTTTATTTTCACAATTTCATGCTATAATCACATGCTCGCACTTTTCGTATTTAAAACAATGCTAAACAAGTGTTTTCACAATAATTTATCATAAGAGTAAAAAATAGACAACCATGTGTCCTTAATCACAATATGCATGAACACACCTTCCTTATATCCTTCTTATGCCTCCGACATGAAACTGTGGGCTACTTTCTTGACTTTATTTGTTAAATAATATGATATACTAATTAAAATTATTAACTATATAAATTATAATTAAATAATTATTTAATCTGATAAAAAATAATTAATAACAAAGTAGAGAAGTGGTGTTCCAAGCTTAAGAAACGCCACCTCTCTACTTTTTAATTAATAAATAATATATATATATATATATACATTAATAATTTATACTAATTAAATAACTTAGAATAACATAATCATTTAAATTTTTAAAGGAAGTAAATAATACAAAACAAGAGAGGTAGTATTTCCAATCTTTGAAAATGCCACCTCCCTCCATTTATTTATTATTAAATATTATTAAGTATTAATTATAAATTTTAATTAAATAATTAAAAAATAATTATTTAATATGACAAAATAAAATATTAAATTAATAAAAGAGTATAAAGATAATGTTTTAAGCTCAGAAGATGTTACTTTCCTAGCCTTATTTGTTGAGTAATATGATATACTTATTAAAATTATTAATTAAATAAATTATAAAAATAAATATCTGATTTGATAAAATAAAATAATAAATCAATAACAGAATAGAGAGGTGACATTTTCAAGCTTAAGAAATGCCACCTCTTTACTTTTTAATTTTAAAAAATGCCAACTCTCTACTTTTTAATGATTAAATAATAATATATATTTTTAATAAGTACTAATTAAATAAATTAATTATTTTAAATATAAAAAAATTAAATAATATAAAACAAGAGAGGTGGCATTTCCTGGGTTTTGAAATGCCACCTCTCAATTTATTAATTCATTAAATATTAATATATAATAATTATAAATTTTAATTAATATATAATAAAATATCATTTAATCTGATAAAATAAAATATTAAATTAATAACATAGTATAAAGGTGACATTTTTAAGCTCAGCAAATGCAACTTTTCTTGCCTTATTTTTTAAATAATATGATATATTAATTAAAATTAATGAAATAAATTATAGCAAAATAATTATTTAATTTGATAAAATAAAATTATGAATCAATAACAAAGTGGAGAGGTGGCATTTTTAAATCCAAAAAATACCACCTCTCTGCTTTTTAATTATTAAATAATAATATATATTTTTAATAAGTACTAAATAAATAAACTAGTTATTTTAACTTTAAAAAAATTAAATAATACAAAATAAGAGAGGTGGAATTTCTAAGCTTTAAAGACACTACCTCTCTCAATTTATTAATTTATTAAATATTAATATATGATAATTATAAATTTTATTTAAATACATGATAATAAAATATTATTTAATCTAATAAAATAAAATACTAAATTAATAACGAAGTATAAAGGTGATATTTTTAGACCCAGCAAATGTCACAATTCCCTAACCTTGTTTGTTAAATAATAGGATGCACTTATTAAAATTATTAATTAAATAAATTATAATAAAATAATTGTTTGATTAGATAAAACAAAATAATAAATTAATAATAGAATAGAGAGGTGGCATTTTTAAGTTTAGAAAACATCACTTCTTTATCTTTTAATTATTAAATAATATATATTACTAATATATATTATTAAATATTATTAAATAAATAAAATAGTTATTTTAAATTTAAAAAAAATTAAATAATACAAAATAAGAGAGGTGGAATTTCTAAGCTTTAAAAACACTACCTCTCTCAATTTATTAATTTATTAAATATTAATATATGATAATTATAAATTTTATTTAAATACATGATAATAAAATATTATTTAATCTAATAAAATAAAATACTAAATTAATAAAAAGTATAAAGGTGATATTTTCAGACCCAGCAAATGTCACAATTCCCTAACCTTGTTTGTTAAATAATAGGATGCACTTATTAAAATTATTAATTAAATAAATTATAATAAAATAATTGTTTGATTAGATAAAACAAAATAATAATTAATAATAGAATAGAGAGGTGGCATTTTTAAGTTTAGAAAACGTCACTTCTTTATCTTTTAATTATTAAATAATATATATTAATAATTTATACTAGTTAAATTATCTATAATTAAATAATTATTTGATGGAGTAGAAAGGTGACATTTTCAATTAAAAACGTCACTTCTCTACTTTCAATTATTAACAAAATATTAATTTAGTACAAAAGTAGAGAAGTAGAATTTCGCCACACTTGAAATGCCACCTTTTATTATTTACTAAAATTATAAATAAAAAAGTAATTTATGAGTAGTGGCATTTGAAATAAGAAACGCCACCTCTTTACTTTATCTTTAATATTAGTGATGTTTTATTTTTTATTGCTACAAAATGCATGCTACTAAACATCATTTCTATAGTAGTGTCGTTCAGTTATTTGTATATGGACATTTGGATCATCTTACTTAGAGGTTTGAGCTAAAAATTAGATAATCGGGAAGTTAGATTTGTTTGTGTTGTCTATGAGTGTGTGCCGTGACAGATCATGTTATGGGCCACAACAAGTAATATATGCATCACAAGCCATGATGAATGTGCATTTGGTTGTGATGAATGTCCTAGAATTATCAAAATATATGTTTTACCCCTATTTTGGCCAGTATTAAAAGCTTAACTCTTTTCTCATGTTTTCACAAGCTTTTATACTCTGATTTTAAGTATTTTCAAGTGCTTATACTTCATTATTATTCTTCAAATAATTTTTGGGATCTCATTGTTCCTAATGCTTTCAAAGTTAATTGTAAAAATTAACCTTAACTAATTTTGACCCTTAGCTTTACTAATTGATTTAATTAATTGAATTTATATTTGGTTAATAATGGAGGTCATTACATTAGTTATCTTTACCAAGTATCCACCAATAAAAATGTCATGAGCTTTGGTGATAAGTACGAGCTGTCGGTGATCTCGTCGATGGCCATCCGGTGGTCGGCACTGTTGGCAGAGTGGCTTTTTATTATTTTAAACTTTAATTAGGAGTAATTCAATCATTTAATTTAAAAAATTAATATCATCTAAGGACTAATGGATTGCAGTGGAAATTCAGAATGTAATGATCCTTGAATGCAATGAATTTTTTGTTGTGGTATATTTTTTCAATAGTGCATTTTAGCAATTCACTTACATCTGGACACGCCATTCATAGTTTAATCATAGATGCCATCCGTAGCGAGTAACTTTAAATAAGATGTACCACCTCGTCCGTCTTCATATAGGTATGTGACATTAAATTAAACAACACAAAATAGTAACAACATATCATGAGCAATTTATATATTACGTATTATTATTAAAGGTGAGGATATGGCCAATCCAAATCATATGGGTTGAGAAAAATAAAAATTAGGTTGGATTCAACTTATTTTTATGCAAGTTAATAAATTTTAATTTAATCCAACCTTAAAAATTGGCAAGTTAAATAGATTAATCATTTAATCCATTTATTTTTTTAATTTATTTTTTATAAATTTTTAAAAATATACTTAAACGATGAGTATTAAATTTTTTAATGATTAATATCAGAATTTTAACTCGTATTTTCTGCCTGTTAACATTGAGATTACAAAGTTGGAAAGAAGAAATCTAAGACCTACTAGGGCTTTAATTATAGATCCGTCCGTCATCGTTCTGATATCGAAACAGAAACTAGCTAGGGGGTTCATTCCAAAACTGGCAAGTGGCAAATCAGACGATAAGGAATGAGCTTGCTTGGACAGCTCATCTGCACATCGGAGCGCTTCTCTGTAGCAATGGTGTACGTACGTAGTTCGATCTGTCTGGAGCTGAGCCACAAACTTTGGACGTGGAGCACGCTAGCCGAAGAAGATGTTCAGGGTCTGCATCTCCATGGATGAGGTAACGTGGCAGCTTTCATTCCCAAAAGCAGCATGATTGTACTTGGATGTCATCACCCCATACTGTTTGACCCCAAAGAAAAAAGGACAAAAAAGGAGTCAATTATAATGCTGGTTGGAGGAAGGTGTAAGCAGATTGGAAGGGGGTTACGTGTACGTGACATTCTGTGCTTTATTTATATTAGCCACTAGCTATCATACTTTGTTTAACAAATAAAAAAGTAATCAAGTCACATAAAAAAGATTTAATTACGTATTGCTCATGTATTAAAAAGATATTTTCTTTATTTAAAAATATAAAATATTTTTTATAAAATTTCATTTATCGATAAAGTAATTATTTATTTTTAAATTAATAATATCTTTTCATATTTATTCCCATTAAACATCTTATAATAAATATAAATTAATTCTTTCAATAAAGATATTTTAAAAAAAATAATAATTACGCTTTAAAAAATTAAAAACATTTTATATTTTTAAATGAAAAAAGTAATATCACTACCTACTGCTACGTATGAAAGCAACGGGGTCTAACATTTTCATTGAATATCTCTATGAAAAATGAATCGAATCAATTGACTCTAAAAATTGGACATTATTATTATGTGCCTCAAGTTGTGCTTTGGTGCTGTACGTTGTGACAACAACTGGTTTATATTAGTCTCGAGTCAATATTCAATACTTGAAGAGCTGGTTATGATTAATGATCTTCATCTAATTAATTTGACTAAGTTCCTCAATCCAGAACGAATCAGTTTAATTAAATGACTGGTTAACATTTTTTTTGTTTAAGTTGAGCAAAACAGATCAATTTTATTAATCACCAAAAAAAAAAAGATATTGCATACACTAATGTCCCTGCAAAGAAAAAATAAAGCCACCTATGGTACAACCTATCAAAATAAACCAAAGCAATAAAACCTACACAATAACAAGCACAACAACCAATCAAAGGAAGCAACGCTTCAACCAATACCCTCCTTCCTCGCGTGCACCATGGCCAGTTACCTCTAACTTGCAAGTCTAAGCATAGAACATCCAACAGAGAGCATGGTGGCTTAGCGAGCCATCCTCCTGGAACCATATCTCTCGTAGCCCAATCTATTGCCAAATTTGCAAGGTGTTTGATAAAATGATTAAGAGGGAGTCTTATTATATGATGGCTTAATATATATGATGATTATATTGTTGATTAAATAAACCATCATTAGAAAAAAATACTCTCTTTAATAGAAGTTGGAAGTTTGATTAGTTCAAACATTAACAAAGGACAACCTTTGAAAAGGGAATTGGAGAGGAAAAGAACTTGGTCCTATGGTCTGAGCATTGTGCAAAATAAAAAATATTTGATAGAATGTTTGAAAAAGAAAGATTTTGGATTTAAAGTGGTAAAATATTTGTGATAATTATCTCATCATCAATTAAACAATCATAAAAGGCATTTATTCTTGCACCATTACAACAAATACTTGTTGGAGTGCTTATTTTTAACCTACGAAAATGCTTTTGAAGTGCTCTTATAGCCAGTATTCCTGCATGTGCGGGAGCACTCTAAGCTCTTGAAGTGCTCTTGTATGCTCTCATTTGGAAGCATAATACTCTCCTTATAGGAGGGCTTATAGAAGAAGCGCTCCTTCATGTATACCTAAAAGCACTCTGGTAGGTTACTTAGTCCTAAAAAACATTGGAAAGAAAAACTTATAGCAACTAAAAATAAGATCTGATGAAACTATAGAAACTAATGATTGTATTTTCCTTCTTTTTCTTATCTTTTTTTTTCTTGAGGCACACATTCAATAAAATAAACGGTTAAAGATAAGAATTAATGGTAGTATTTTAAAAGAGATAGAAAACATAACTATAGATAACATTGATGCTAAAATTACAACAAAAGTTACATATTTTTTTCAGTCTTATTTATAACACTTTCTAAAAATATTTTTAATTCAAAATATAGTAAAGCATTTTTTTAATTTTATTTTTTTTAATTAACACAAAGATATTTAATATAGTTATATTATTATTTAAAATTTAAAATAAAAATTAATTTTTTTTTAAAATGCATGAAATGGTTTAAAGATTTTTATGTGGACAGGAGGGAAACATTTGTTATTATACTTTTCCTTGTCGCTCTTAAACGGCCGTGACAGAAAGTAAGCCGTTTCAACTTCTCTTTCATCTCTCTGTATCATCGTAGTCCTTTCGCTGTCCCCTACCTCCACGTAAAATATTGTTCTTATTGAGGCAATCAATAATCAAGCAGGCGGGTCAACTTTTACATCGTCGGGTGATCGATTAAACATTTTTGTGAGATCATTCTTATGTAATGATGACGATTCTATACTTCGATTATTGATGCCGGGGATCAAATGAACCCTCAGCAAAATAAATAAATGAAATTGACCGTTTATCAAAGGCGAGAGACGTGGCGTTTCAATGCTGGGAAAGAGAAAATCAAAATGGATTGAAAGAATTAATTAAAAGGAGAAACAAATGGAGAAGAGAGAGTTAATAAAAACGACATCGATCTAACTTCACTGACTGTTAATTGCTTGTTAGAATCATTCTAAGTCAAAGAGTCAGCCTGCAAATACGACATTAAGCATGTATGCAGCTAAATTTGAACTTAAACTATTCCCCTTCTGCCTACTTTGAAAGTTTCATTCCCATATAATTCTAACTACTCCTCTTTTGGAAATTGCAATTTATAAATCATGTATATATAAGATACTGCTAGGCTGCTAGCTACTCCCCAACCCCCCCCCCCGCCAAAAAAAAAAGACATGCTGCTGATTAATCAGGTATAGCCTCTCTCTCTCTCTCTCTTTTAACTAATAGCAGAATCTTCTTAAATAACCTTGTGCTCATTACTAGACCCATTTTCTTTAAAAGATTATTAATTAAATTACTTAACCATCAACGAAGAAAAATAAAAGCAACTGCTCATAAATTTAATTTTGGTACTATTTCCAAATGTGTGTATTAATATACATTTACACTCAAAATTATTGAGCATATATGGATATCAAAACGATGGGATGACAGATTATTAATTATTAAATATGTATATACGTTGTGTGTGTGTGTGTGTGTGTGGAACCCCGAATCATTTGCTGACGATAATTAATGAAAGTAAACTTTAATTTGATTGTCTTACTCAACTTGTGGGTCGCCTTCCAGGATTTTTTAGCCGGTGATTGATGCTTACGAAAGCAAATAACATTAGGAGAAATTTTAGCACTTTGGAGGCAACAAAAATGATAGGACGTATAGAAAAGCTGGCAACATTTTCAACCCATTATGCCAGACACGTAACAAATAAATTTATAAAAAGATCCATGATCATCCTTACAAATATTCGATTGCAAAACGTGAAAACACAGTAATAGAAGTTTCAAAGTTCGTTTCATCGAAAAAAATTGAAGTTTCAAAGATCCCTAGGTAATTTATCCTCGAACCAAACCCTATCAGTATATGTTTATGAAATTTCGCAGTCAAGCGTGACCATTTCAGAATATGTTGTATGAAGTGAATAGTGAGAAAATTATAAATAAGTTCTAAAAAATTAATTATTACTTGGTCGTTTAATTTGAATTTGACTAATTGGTCGATTGGAGTCTGGAGAGCTTGGATATAAAAAAAAAAAACCCTTAAAATATGTGTAAATTTTTTAAATTTAACTTGTAAATATTGTAAGAAAATTTGATTATAAAAAATAATTAAACCCTGAACCGTAGAATTAAGAAAAACATTTTTACAAGTCCTCTTAAATTTAGGAGTTTATATTTCAGCAAAAAAAGCCGGAGTTTATTACTTAACTATCTCGTGTGTTTTTATACAAATTCTCTGAAAAAATCCATCAATAATACGCTTATTTAGGAGGCTTATTATTAGTAGTTATTTTGCTTAGGAATCTACACATAATTTTCCCATGAATAATTGATTTAACAATGGGGCCTATTGGCCTTTTTTTTTTTTATTTCCGGGCTTTTTTTTTCTTTTTTCTTTTAAGTTGATATAGGAGGCTTCTACCTTCCCGTCACACTTCAAAAATAAAAAAGCATGTTCTTTATCAAAATAAAAAAAGCACGTTATTTTAAGTTACCACACAACAAGTACATGGACAATCTTTTTTATACTAGTATATTAAAGTTTGCGGTTATCATGTTACCAAAAAAAAAAAAGAAGGTTTGCAAGCATCTTGAACTTGATATTAGGTTATTTCTGTTTCTGACGAATGTTGAAATGCACTACCTCGTCATTCCATCATTAACACACCATGACGTCCGTTTTTTATTAGGTGTGTACCGTCATTAAGAAGTGTTTTTCCCTTTTAATTTGTTGGGGGCGAGGGGGGGGGGGTGTAGGTAAAAGTTGAAGCTGCTTTTAAGAGAGACCCTACAAAATCATCAGTGCAATAACGATTTAAAATCTATAATATGCTAAAATCATATATAAGTAGCAAATGATATCACTAAAAGTTACAAAATAATTTATCCGAGTTACCGCCACCGTTCATCATCCCCGACTCCATATGAGAAGTATGGATGCCAACGTAGCTAACAAATGGACACATGAAATTAACTAAGGGTAATATTTATATACTTTAGTCTCATATAATATATTTATATTAAATTAAATTATGACATATGAATTTTAATATATTAATTTAATTAATATAAAAAATTTATTATAAAAAATAATTTCTAAAAAATTTACATATCTTAATTTAATTAAATATAAGTATCTTAAATATATAAATTTTTTTCGTAAATTAAAATATATCAGTCCCTAAACCAAAACATTCGAGCTCGGTCTTGGAAGGGATGTGTCAGAGCACTGTCAATTCAGCAATGGTTGGTAGGTATTCCCTGTCGGTTGTCCTCCTGTATATAAATTACCTTTTTAATAAAGTGATAGTCATTTTTACAAGTCATCTCATAAAAAAAAAAAAAGCAATCATTAATCACTTTTTTAGTGGAAAAAAGTTGACTATAATTGATTATTCCAATCTCCAAAGTAACGTGAAATTACTTTGTGCCGGACAATATCTCTCTCTTCAGACGGCTTCACCCACCGTGATTCTCATTGCAGTGGTTAAGTGTTCATTTAAATTTTAATTGAATATAATAAATTATAAAAATAATTAATTAAATAATAAATTTTAATCATAATTAATTATGTTATAATACAATTTATTTGAATATAATTTTTTTTAAAATTAATTTTAACAAAATTGAAGAGGTTTGAATAATTTAATCAGAACCAATTTTTATTATATAAATTATTATATAATTTAATTTTTAAATATCAAACATCAATTTAAAGATATAAAATTTAAATTTTATTAAGAAAAAATAAAAGAGAAAAAAATTTGATTTTATTTTTATTAAATTATGTGCTTTCTTTTAATTTTTTCTTGATTTTTTTTTATAATTTTTTCTAACATTTTTGACTAGCTTTTCCACAAACGCCCGATTTCTCAGCTTGTGAAGAAAATTAATTTTTGGTCCAAAAATTGATTAATCCATTTTATGAGTGTTTGGATAATTTTCATTTTTAATCATCCTTCAAATAATTGATTAAAAATGTTATCTAAACACACGGTAAGTTTGTTTTCTTTGTGCTTTTCCTTTTCTTTTTTTATCAACAATTTGTCGTTTTTATTTTTTAAAAAAGAAGGTAAAGTGAAAAGGCATTATATTATTGAACCTGGAAAGCTCGTCAGAATCAGTGGTGCCTGGGGAGCCTTTTTATTTTGAACTTGTGTCTTGTGAGTGTGTTGGAAAAATGGCAGTTTTCTTATTTTCTTTTGTGAAGGCAGGATGGAGATTGGAGAGCAGGAACTCCTCAGCGAGAAGATAATCCTGATTCACTAGATAAAAAGGGATCAATGGATCACCCTTCCATCAATGGAAGAACATGAAAGGCCATGATTGCATCACATGGCCTCTTGCCTCCCAACAGCGCAATTATTTCTTTTCTTGGTTGGCCTGGCCAATCGAACTGAGCTTTTCCTGGGTTATTTTATTTAGCCTGGGTCCATCTAGCTAAAAATAAGTAGTCTGAACCATTTAAAAGCGGCCCATCTTCAAATAGCCCAAGAAAATGTTGGACCAAAAAAGCAATGGTGGAGTGTTACTCACGAGGAGTTTGACTATACAAAATTTTTTGATGTTGAATCGAACTCGGTGGGACCATCCCTTCCTGTCCATAGATCGCCTTTTTTCGGTCCACTCCGTTTACAGCTTTCAACTTCTGTGCACCATTGAAGCAAGTTTCTAGTCAGCCATAATTTTGAATTTTCTTTCTCTATTGACTTCCACAACCTAAAGCTATTCTTCTCTAAATCATTTGCCTGATCCATATATTTTGATATGTATATGTTTACTCAAGTTTTTAGGGAATATAATTTATCATATATAGCTATTTTTTAATTATTTTGGAAGTAGTTTGCAGAATCTTCTGTTATATTCCATCCATTTAAAAATATAAAATAATTTAAATATTAAAAATATAAAATATTTTTAATATTTTAAAGTGTAATTTTTTTTTAAAAAATCCTTAATAAAAAGTTACATTATATTTATTTTAAACTGAAATGATTTATTAGATATGAATAAATATAAAAAAGATGATATTAATTTGAGAATAAGTAATTACTTTATTAAAAAGTAAAATTTGTTTAAAAAAACCTTGTATTTTTTTTTTTTGAAACAAAGGAATAAATTTTTCGATAGCAAATGCAACAAACAACATTAAATAGAGCTCGAACTACAAAACGTCGCGTCTTTGCAGAGTCTAGAAAAAATAAAATGAGATGGACTACTAAGAGTGTGTTTGAATTAACTCTCCAACTAAGGTTAGGGTGGTTCAAACCTTAGTTAGAGGATTCAAAGCTCTTCATTCAGATTAAAATTTTGTCTGGATATAAAAAAACTTAAACAAGCGTTAATGGCTGAACAGGCGTTTTCACGGAAGCTGGGAGGAGCAGCTTTTTAATGCAACATTGGGTGGAGCGTTCGGATATTGCAAATTCATTTCTCTATCCTCGTATCTTTACTTCTAGATCGCTATCCTCTCTTTGCCCAGCCTCTTATCTTCACAAGCTCTGTTTTACCTCCTAGTTCTCGCCATCATCGCTGACTGCCCATTGTGCTCGCCGCCGCCGTCACCATCCGAGGAAGTTGAGGGCCTCGTGACTGCTTTGTCCCTTTTTTTGTCGACTATATGTTGCTCATTGTCAATCATCAGTTATGCTCTGTTTTTATTGCTTTCCTTCATTTGCTGAGGTAGAGAGAGAGACGGCAGATTTGCTGGTAGTGGGAGAGGGAGATGACGCTGGCGGTGGGGAGAGGGAGAAGAAGATGGAGGGAAAGAGTATATAAGAGAGATGACATTGGTTTGTGGGGAAGAGGAGAAGGAAGAAGAAGAGAGTGCTCCATGTGCATGTTTTTGAGTGTGTATGCATGACACACGCATATAAGGAAGAACAACGTGTGTGTTTTATTTATTATGTTATATTTAATTATTATTTATGAATTAAGATAAAGTAAAGGAAAAAAAACATTAAACTCTTGTTTCATTATTTAACTAAAATATACTCCATTTAGTATAACCTTATATGTAAAAATTAAATAGAGGGAGAAAATATAACAAGATTAGATTGTAGGTTTGCAAATTAAGACTAAACTGTAAATAATATGAATTGAATATTTTATAATTTATAAATTAATTTTAGTTTTTTTGGATATTTTAAATTTTATTATTTAACTCTATACCTTTTTAAAAATTAAGATTTTTGACTCATTAATGTATTTTATATTTGTAATCTACTCTTTAAAAAATTGTAATTTTAAGCTTAATATTTTTTCTTAAAAATATCAAATTAATCACACAAAAAAATATATAACAAAACTCATGTTTATTTTTATCATTATATATTTCAACTGGTTTTTGAATATAATCATCTAAATAAATTTTAATTTATCTAACTAATTTTTTTAAAAAATCTAAACACAAATCACGTTATAATTATAGACTTTTTTTTTTTAAATTTTAGTTTGCTAACCTTCATTAATTTCTAACCTTAATTGCAGATTTTTTAATTCAAACACACGCTGAATGAATACTCGTCCGACACCAAAGAAAGCGCCCTTAGCTTCTTAGGTAGATCTGCAACATATATGGTTAGCCTCACGAGCACAAAGCTGAATCTACACTTGCCACTCACGGTGCATTTGATCCTGAATACCCAGACACGTGGGTGGTCGTCAAAAGAGCCAGACCTGAGTACCTAAACCACATCCTCATAGTCACTTAAGATGATAATGTTCCTTCATCAGTACGTGATGCTTCTGACATCCGCGAGTCCGACTACTGATATCAAGTGCCAGCGGAGCCATACCAAAAAAAATCTTGTCATTACGAGCCAACCAAATAAGTCTACATGCCATCGCAAGCCAAAAGCTTCCACTGAAACCCATCCAGAGTGGAGTTCAGGCTCAGATTCCATTGGATCGATCCACATCCACAAGTCGTTCCCGGCAAAAAAGTTAGGTGCAATATCAGCCGGAACAATACTTGACCAACATTCATAGGCTTCAGTTACGCACAGCACGAAGACAATCTTCCCTACCCTCATTAATTACATATCTAACACATTCCAGACCCATGCAAACCTCTAGGTTGATGAACAGCATTCGTCAATAGAGCCATTTGCACGTATATAACCAGAGAAACATTCCGAAACAAATTAAAATCCCACGTAAGAAAGGCTATCAATTATCTTCACATCAATTCCTACAGCTCCAGACAGTCAGAGGGAGGGGAGCTAGCAAGGGTCGTGGCTCTCCTAATTTTTTTTTAATTTTTGTGTATTATATAAGTATTACATATTTTTGACTTTTTAAAATTTATGAAAACTTTATGGTGCATGTATTTTTTAATTTTAGCTCCCTTTATTCTTCAACCCTTGCTCTGCTCCCTCCAGACATTTAAATTTGAATAAAGGGGCATCACGCACCCACGCACGCATATATATATATATATATATATATATATAGTTCATCATTAGGTAGAGAGCTAGTAATTTGGGTGAGTTAAGCTTATTTCGATTGAATTTAAAATATACTACCTTATAAAAAAGCTCATATAATTAAGGCTGGCTTTAATTTTTTTAGGTGAGTTTAGACTAATCTATCGGACTTGGCTTAAGTTACTGGCTCTACATACATATAAAGCTAATAATTTTGGCAATTGAATTTATTTGAATCAGGCTCAAAGTATTTTACTTTAAAAAGAAACTAATATAAATAATCTCAGCCCTAACATTTCTCAGGTAAGTTCAGGCTAGCTCATCAAGTTTGGCTTGAATTACCAACTCTATCATTAGGGATAATTTCATCTAAGAATCATAGATGTAACATATCTTCAAATTAGACCCAAAACAATATGAGATTTCATGCAAGATGTTGGATTTGAATCGAAATAAAATTCTAAAATGAAAAGGCTAAAATATCATTTTTCAATATGTTGTAGTATAACAAGTAACACGAGAATTAACAAGTAAAGTGTGACATTTAATAAGTAATGTAATTGATTAACATAATTACTAACATTTAGATTGACATGATTGAGTTAAATCATCACATGAACTTCTACTGTTAATCCCTTAGAAGTTCGTGTGATGATTTAAATATCCTTCTTCAATCTGTTACTTAGCTTGTTACATCTAATGCATTATAGCTAACATAATTACTAATCTTTTAAAAGACTTGTTAATATTTAACTTTACTTATTCATTTCTTTGCATTATTTGATAACTCCATAACTTTTCATGTAGTAAGTTAAATTTATTACTTTTTAAGCCATTAGCATAATTCTGTAAAATCAACTACATTACTTGTTAACTTCGTAAAAAATTTGCATGTTAATTCTGTTGTGTTATTTATTTCATTGTAACATACAAGAAGGATATTGTTGTTATTTTGTTTTACAATTTTATTTCAAGCCCAATATCTTGCAATAAAATTTCGTATTATGTTGGGTCTTACTTAAAACATGTCACATCTAAAGTCCTCAAATGAAATTTCCCCCAATCATCACGTTGCATATATACTAACAGTCAAATGAAGATATTAGCTCACAGAGCCGGCGCCGCAGATGAACGATTTATTAATTTGCCGAGTAAAAAGAGAGCAATATTCTAAGACAACAAATTCTAAACAGAAAAGAAATACAAAGCCTGAAAATATAATTTAAGTTGGGGCTCGTATATAGAGCGAGGTAAACAGTAGTTTGAAGAACTGTGTCCATCCCATTTCCGGATTGTTGATTATCAGCAGTAATAAATGGACAGTCTCAAGTTTCGTATACCCTTTTGCATTTTCATATTTGCTAGTTCCTCCAACCACAGCAATACTAGACTCAATTTCAGCCGCTCAATGCACTCCAAAGAAACTAATAATCTAGCTTGCATATATATGAATACAAGTACCCGATGCAACGTGACATGATACGATGATACAATAAATTTTTAAAATTTTAAGATGCAGATACGAGGATATTTATAATATATATTTTAATATTTTATAGTATAGATATATATATTTAAATTTTTAAACAAGTATTTCTAAAATAATATAACTATATTTATAGTAATCAATTAAAATGTTAAGGATTTTATCAAGTTTTTAAGTGATTTAATAAAAATATTATATTATAAATGTTATAATATGAAATACCAAAGCAGAAATATCTTACAAATATTATATCAAATATGTATGGAATACGAATACGTTAGCTAGTAGCCTCCTCATCATCGCTGAATAACACCGTGAATACCATAGTTTTGCTGCTTTCGTCCCGTGAAGTAGCCAAATGAAACCCTGTGCTTTAATTAATCACGTCCCCCTGTAACCTCATAGTCAATAACTGTCACTCTCCCAAACAGAACCTTATCCAGCAACGTTGCTACCAAAGGTGTTGGTGTTAACTGTTATCGATAGCAGCGTTATTGTGGGTGCCGATGTCGCTTATCATGGTGCTTGTGGTGGAGGGATTTGGATTATTATCGATTAGAGGGATACCGGCAGGAATATAATGGAGGGGAAGCTTCTATGAATGGGTTTTGAGAAAGGGAGGTTGGGAGTGGCCGCGACGGTGGCACCGGAGACGACTCTTTCTGAAGGAGCTGAACCTCCTAATATGTTATGCATAAAGAAAGTGAGATTTGAAGAGGATTCCATGGAAGCACACTTGAGAGCGGTGAAGGCCAGGAGTGCGAGGACGATGACGTCACCAGAAGGGAATGAGGACAATTTGTCCATTTGGGGCTGGAGAGCTTGTTAACGACACTTGTCAAGAGTTCTTGTTGAGAGAAATAAATGAGGAGGAGGAGGAGGAGGATGATTGAGAAGTGGAGCAGATATAGGTTAAAAAGTCAAGGTCGTTAAGTGGTCTCGTTCTCCTCGAGTTGGTCTTTTTCACTGTCTGATTTTTATTGGAAGTGGACTCAAGAAATTAACTCTATAATGTCAAAAATAAACTTCAATTAGAAAACTAATTTTCCCAGAAATTCACACATGCTTCTCATCAAAATAAATAAAATATATCCTAACATTGCTTTAACCGAATGCCAGCGTCTGTGAAAGTATTATTCTAGGAAAATGTAATAATTCTTTTTTAATATTATTAAAATCGTCTCTCTTTTTTGTCAGGGAAACCAGGAGTGGGGAATAACGAGAGGTTTTAGAATCCTCTTTTGCCATTCTATTTCACACACACACACACACACACACACACACACACACACACACACACACACACACATATATCTATCTATCTTTCGAATGGATCGTTACATTGAATGAGCTTGTGTTTAGATACCCATGCCATGATTCCTCAGCTAATGGATTTGGGTCTCATTGGTGGGCCTTTTAAAATTTCCTTTTTTTTTTGTGGAGAAAATAAGAGGGAACTAGCCCAACATTACAACAAAATAAAAAAAGAGGGGAATTACATCTCAAAAAAATCATGCTGCAACAGGGCCCTTATGAAGGTAAGGGCCGTGTTGAAAAAACTCTAAATTCATTGAAATCATTCTTTGCCATAGCATTAACAGTATGATTGGTAGAATTCAAGAAGCAACTTGAAGAACTGTTAAAGAAGGGTTTTGTACGCCCTAGTGTCTTGCCATGAGATTCGCCAGTCCTATTTTTGAAGAAGAAAGATGGCATACTGCGGCTATGCATTGACCACAGGCAACTAAACAAGATTACAGTGAAGAATAAATACCCACTGCCTCGCATCGATGATCTCTTAGATCAATTGATTGGTGTCACAATTTTCTTTGAGATTGATCTTACGTTCAGGGTACCACCAGCTGATGGGTTAGTGAGAAGGATGTGGCAAAGACGACTTTCAATACTCAATATGACCATTATGAGTTCTTGGTTATGCCATTTGGATTGACTAATGCGCTCGTAATTTTCATGGACTATATAAACCGTATCTTTTAGCCTTTCTTAGATCAATTTTGATGGTTTTTATTGATGATATATTGATTTACTCCAAAGATGAGGAGCAACACGCTAGACACTTGAGGACTGTCCTAAGATTTCTACGAGATTATAAGCTATATGTCAAGCTCAGTAAGTGTGAGTTTTAAATGAGAGAGTTTTAGTTGTTGGGACATCTTGTGTCAGCATATGGTATTGCAGTTGATCCACATAAGGTTGAAGTGGCCTTGCAATAGGAGAAATTGAGATCTATTATAGAGATCTATAGTTTTCTGGAGTTAGCATTTTACTACTGGCGTTTTATTAAGGGTTTCTCTTATATTTGATGCCTTTGACTAGGCTCACAAGAAAGGATAGCCATTTATCTAGAATGATAAGTGCGAAATAGCTTTTCTTGAGTTGAGAAAAAGGTTAAAAATAGTTTTAGTGTTGATGATACTAGATCCTCAAAAGCTTTATGACATGTATACTAATACCTCTCATAAGGGTATTGGTTGCATTTTAATGCAAGATGAGAGGTAGTGGTATATGCGTCGCGACAACTTAGATCACATGAGAAGAATTATCTGACGTATGATCTAGAGTTGGTTGCAATGGTTTTTACGTTGAAGATCTGGCGTCATTATCTTTATGAAACAAAGTTCAAAGTCTTGAGCAACCATAAAAGTCTTAAGTATTTGGCGGATCAAAAAGAGCTAAACATGAGACAAAGACACTGGATGGAGATTCTCAAGGATTATAATTTTAGATTTAAGTATCATTCGGGAAAAGCGAATGTGGTAGCGAATGCTCTTAGTCGTAAAACTTTGCATATGGCCTATCTGATGGTTCGGGATCATAGATTGATGAAGTCTTTAGTTGAGACTTCTTTGGGTATAACTAAGTTCTCCTTAAATAATTTTAAGACTACGGTTAGTTTCAATAAATTTTGAAAAGAGATACCGGATGCTCAACTTTAAGATTCAATTTTGTTAAAGATAAGTCAAGACATTGAGAATAGTGAGATAATAGACTATTAGTTTAGTGATGATGGATATGTTGTTTTCAAGGATAAGGTGTATGTTCCTAACAATGAGTCCACTCAGAAGTGGTTGTTGGATGAGGCGCATCATAATAGCTACACCTTTCACCTTGGTGTTGCTAAGATGTGTCATGAAATGTGACATCATTGGTAGTGGTTAGGTATGAAAAAGGATGTCATCAACTATGTTAGTAAGTATTTGACTTGTCAAAAGGTCAAGATAGAGCACCAGAAGCTATCGGGGTTGTTATAGCCTTTAGAGATTTCTAAATGAAAATAGCACAATATTTCAATAGATTTTGTATCTGGTCTACTAAAAACCCAAGCTAGTTTTGACTCTATCTGGGTGATTATAGATTGTTTGATCAAGTCGGCACACTTCTTACCAATTAAGATCTATACGGTTGAAAAGTATGCCGAGATCTACATCAACGAGATTGTGCAACCATACGGGGTATTGAGGGATATTATTTCAAATCATGGTCCTTAGTTTACATCAAACTCATGGTGAGCTATGCAAAGAGCTATGAGTACAAATTTAAAGTTCAATGCATCCTATTATTCACAGACGGATGGACAAACTGAGCGGACGATCCAAACATTAGAGGATATGTTGAGATTGTGTGCCTTAGAGCTTCAGGGAAATTAGGATAAGCATTTGATTCTGGCAAAATTTGCTTACAATAATAATTATCATGTCAGTATTCAGATGGCTTCTTATGAGGCACTTTATGATAGATGGTGTATATTGCCTCTTTGTTGGTATGAGTTGAGTGAGAGGATACTAATAGGGCAGAATGTGGTAGATGAAACCACAGAAAAAATCACAACAAAAGCTTCTTATGGCATAAAGTAGACACAAAAGTTATGTAGATAATTGTCGTAAGGACCTATCTTTTGAGGTTGGGGATCATGTCTTTCTCAAGCTTTTCTCGTTGACGGGCGTTGGGCCCTTAATTTGGGCTAAGAAGTTATTTCCTCGACATATGGGTCCTTTTGAGATTTTGAAAAAGGTTGGGCTAGTGGCTTAGCAGTTGGCGTTGCTGCCTTAATTGGCGAGTCTACACAATGTGTTTCATATGTCATGGCTAAAGAAGTACCAGCCAGACCCGTTGCATGTAATAGAACCTAAGGAGGTTGAAATTTAAGAGCATTTAACCTACCAAAGCCGAACCAGATTGTATTATAGATGCAAAAGGTAAATAGCTCAGAAATGAGACAAACCAGTTGGTAAAAGTGATCTAAAAAGAGATGGCTCTGGGAGATGCAGCTTGAGAGATTAAGGATCAAATGAGGAAGGAGTATCCATAGTTGTTTTCTTAAATATGTTTCTCTCTTTGGAAATCTCGTGGAGTGAATGTTACCTGAACATCTTTTTGAACTCTTAGTTTATCTTTGATTCCAATCAAAATTGAGCTATCTCTTACATTTCTAAAAACTTCTCTTTGTACATTTTCTACTAATAGTTTTGAATCTAATTCAAAAGTGTGACCCAACACCAAAGCTATTTGAAGGCCCCTCAGTGTGCCCCATTGTTTTGCTTCCATCACGGTACAATTTCTGATAGTGTGAGAGAATCCAACAATCCATCCTCCTTCGTCATCTCGCAATAAACCACCACAATCAGCTTCATTATTGACATGCATGACTGCTCCATCAACATTTTATTGAACTTCAGCCATTGTGTATGGGGTGGCCTTTTTAAAGTTTCATCCAGGCTTATAGACTTCTATTGATTGGAGGACAGTCCAGGTTTGCCTAAAGGAGAGTTGGTTTTAATTTGTCAATGGCCTTTTGGAATTTTGCTACTGATAACTAAATTCTAACATTCATGAGCTGTAAATAGTATAATTCAATTCGTTTGTCAGCTTCAGTATATTGCAAAAATAACTTGTCTATTCCAAGCTTGAATTCTAGGTTTTGTGCATGGACAAGAATTATCTATGAGTAGTGTATTCATCAAGAGTAATAAACTTAACAAAGGGCAACTTCACATTCTTTTCTGCACTTTTCCTGTAAATGGTCCTGTCACGTCCCTAAACTGACACATTCATGTGAAACATTCCCATGATGTTCACTAATTTATATTTATTTAAATTACTAAACAGTATACAAGACCATCATTAAAAAACTTGACTAACGGGCCCTGCCTCTGAGAGAGGGGTTATTGATCAAGGAGAGAGAGAAAAGGACACCTTAATCCTTTTACTGAAGGAAACCCCACATATCTTTAAACGCGTGATTAATATTATATATTAAACTTAAAAGTCTGTATCACCAAAAGCTATGTTTTTTTATGTATTTAATAGCAAATTGAAAATCTGCTTTATGGGCAGCCAACGCGCTTGAATAATCCAGCACACTCCCTCTGCATTATCCTTTCTCTCACACTTTTTGACTGTTTATTGCCATTTCATATATGTGTGGTTGGGTGAGTGTAAATAATCACATGCTTCACAGGCTCGTTTACTTTCTGAGGGTTCAAGCTTGATTCAGGGAAACCTCACACACACACTAGTTGGGCTACAGAATAAACCAGGAAAGAAGGGGCAAAGTTTGTTAATGCGCCCGCAAGCATTTCAGTTATAAGAAGTTGGAACCTTGCTGTTACCTAGATTTTGTTGTCCTTGAAATTGGAATGTGACAAGCTGTCATCAATACAAACTATTCTTATAATTTATATATGCATTAAATAGTATGATAAAAAACAGTGAACTCTTTTAAGTTGTTTAAAGGATAATGCAATGCTAGTAATAGTGTCTCTCTCTGCGTGTGTTTGAGGGGAGGACTTTTTTGATCGACAAAGCATGCAGATATTCTTTCTCTCTTTCTTTGTGTGCTTAATATTAAATTATCAACGACATTAACAAAAAAGTTTAAAGCAGTAAGTCATAATAGCATATTATACTAGTTACATCTAATCACAAGGCATTTGATGAGTTAGCATTTGTGTCATCATTAAATTCTGAAAGAAATTGCTTTGAAAGAGGGTGTGGAGCTGGACCCACAATAAAAAAAGACCTCAGAACAAATTTGTAACATGCGTCACATAAGATCAATAAACTTGTTCCAAGTTTAATTTAATAAAAGAACAAATGGCCGGAGCTAAATTCATATTAAAGATTCTTTGTTGGAAAAGTAAGGTGCATCTTGCCTTACAATTACGTTCATACATCCATGGCAGTAACTTATAATTGAGACGTTAAGCTTATCAGGTTTTTGCTGACATCTGATCAACTAGTAAAAGAATTATATCTAGTATTAGCTATAGGAATTTGGAGTAAATAATTCAACTTTTTACTTAAAGAGAGATAAATAAACAAAAAGTTATTAGGTTGGGATTCATAAAATATCAAGAATAATGTAGTTATTGTGAATTTCTAATTATAAAAGTCAAAAGAGAAGATTTCACGTTGATATATATTACTCTAAAATTAATATAAGTAGATTATTCCTTACGATCCTATCTATAAGTTACTTTCATCATTTTCACCGAAATTAAAAAAAATGTTAAACCTCATTAACTTTGACTAAAAATTTAATAAGTTTTCAATTTTATTCCTATTGAATACATCTATTTTAAAATAAAATACTCTAACATTTAACAAGCTTCCTAACAATTAATAGGGGCAAAATGATATAGATGAACATGATAATCATTAAGGTATCTTACAATAAGATTAAAATAAACACTCTTTCCCTATCTTATAAATAGAACTAAAGGAGTATATGTTTGCATGTCATAATAACCTCTCAATTACTTGATGCACGTGATATATTTTTTCAATGGAAATCGAGTGTGAGCATCTTTTGCCAGGCACGCAGTTTGACATTGGATGATTACATTTTCTACAGTTATTAATAATTTTGCTTGCCTTAAACCTTCCATGCATGTATATGCATCAAATTTATAACTTTACTCCTATATAATCCTACTCAAAGCTTGTGCAGTCTAACACAACCGACCACTTCACCTATAAATTAAGTCATACAAGAGTCCTCTCCGATCAAGAAATTCTGAAATCCTGAAACAAGATTCCTTAATCTTCAAACATATCAGGATTTTTATTTTAAAAATTAGGAAATGAACAAGTATGGTGGTCCAATATAAAGCCTATCAAGCCACAACTCTACTTTCTGACAAATTAAAGGAGTATTAAGAGTAATCTGAGGTCCTTCATGTTAAGAGTAATCCAAGTCTTGCGTGTGAGTTTTGTCAAAGAGGTGAGAACGGTTATCGTACGTATTTCCCATGTCATAACTTAAAAAGCGTTTCATAACTGTCACAACAATGTAATGCCATTGATAGCTAAAACGCTCTCATCCACCAGAACATCAAAAATAAGAAGAATGAGTAATCAACTTTCTCGTGGAACTATGGTGAAAAAGTCATTAAATTTCCTACTGTGAGAAAATTAGATCCGTAGCTGAAACTGTAATTTAATATTCTTCACAGAAAAAAAATAATAAAGACGTGTGCTGTCTAGAGTGCAACAACAGAGTGATCAGTGATTTGTCAATAATAGAGGCTTCCTTAAGTCTTCAACTAGTGCTAGTAATCATGTCGCAACAAAGTTGATCACAACCCCTCTTAGCCCCACAAGGGGAAAAATAATCAGGGCAAAAATGAAAAGGATAAAATGCAACTTTGAGTCTTGGAACATCCAAACTAATCGCATGCCACTTTTTTCTCAGTTTTGCTCTTTCTCTTCCCTCTCCATCTTATCCACCTACGTCAAATAACGTAACTTGGATATCCTTTTCATTCTTCAAGCTTCAACTATGAAGGGAATGGATCTTTTCTGTTCTTCACATGCCTCCACAGCAGTAATTTCCAGTATGGATCACAGGTTTCAAGTTCGCCGAAGCCCCAAATCAAACGTTCATGACAGAAGGAAAAGCCAACCACGTGTCCCTTGTTCGTCACACTTCCCTATTAATCCAAAGCCTTACTACGACATGCAGCACAAGAAGAAGACTACTTCTTCTTCAGATAAGCTAAACGACGATGTTCGCAGAAAAAGCTGCGATGAAGTTAGCGACCTGTATGATAACCACCCTGCTGCGTATTCCTCGTCCAGGAGATATTTTCTCAGGGACGACGTCCCGTTCATTGATTGGGTGTCACAGTCTGATCAAATCGCAGCTACAGCCAAGAACGAAGATAATTCCCCTGCTCCTTCCAAGGACCAGGTAATATTTTCTTATATTAATCATCATTATTTAATATATTAATTTCTCGTTTTCTGATTTGATTTTTCTAACTTCTTTCGATTCTTGTGAAGTTGTCATTTTGCTGCTTGTTGTTAACAACGATCTAGTCGACAATTACTGTAATGTTTGAACTATTGCATAGGTTGTTGTCTTGAGGGTGTCACTGCACTGCAAGGGCTGTGAAGGAAAAGTGAGAAAACACATCTCAAAAATGAAAGGTGAGATCTAGTTCATTAATGCAACATGTTTATGGTTTTTGAGGTAACAGTAAAAATATGTAGATTTATTTTGGGGAAATTTATGTAGGAGTAACATCGTACAGCATAGATTTGGAGTCAAAGAAAGTGACGATCATCGGAGATGTGACACCATTGGGGGTGCTGGCGAGCGTGTCAAAGGTGAAGAAAGCACAGTTTTGGCCGTCTTCGTCGTTATCATCATCCTCTACGCCGTCGTTTCTATGGTCAACTATATCATCGAATTAGATATCTTATTTATGTTTATTGCTATCTTTTGATGTTTTTGGGGGTCTGAATAATTAATTACGAGTTTGACGAGTCATATAAGTCTTGTGCTTGTTTCATGTTTGTCTTGTAATCATGGGAAGTCGTCTCTGATTTAGATGCGTGGTAATGAAGCCTTGCTAATGGTGCATGTTGTGAAACAGAACCTGATTTCAGTTTATATCCATTCCCGGGTAGGCAATATTTTCACTGTTTCGCTGTTAATTCATGCTTAAATAAATGAATAAAGCCACTGCATCAAGGTGGTGGTGAATTGTCAAAAAAAGAAGAAGTGAAAAAAGGTCATGTTAATGAAATAGTAAAAGGAAGTTGATTAGCTTAATTGATGAAGAGGAGGAATATAATTAGGAGGTTGAGAGAGGAATGAAGAAGAATGGAAGGATCACATGGAAGTGGCAGTGGAAGAAGAATAAGTGGAGGAGACAGAATAATAAAGCATGCGAGACGGCAATAGTCGCAGAAGGCACTCAAACATCCAGTCTGGGATACACGTACTCACTCATTTGACCTTTTTCTCTTGTCTCTCTCCCCCCTCCAAAATCATTTCATTAGCGAATGATGAAACATGAAACGGTGGGGTAAATGCTATCGTTGTGAAGATCAAATTTTGCCGCCGCGGGGTTCCCTTGGGTCTCTCTTTTTCAACCCCCCGCCCAATTTACGAAACAAAAATAAATTTGGAATTTTACTTTACTTAGCTTAGTGTGTTTGGTAATTTTGATTTCTTTCACTAAACCTTGGGCGGCCGCAAAAACAAAATGCCTGGGGTAGGCATCTCGACCAACCTGTGTTAGGCATGATGTAATACAAGTTATGTGGGATATTATAATTTTGGTCTGACAAAACCAATTTAACCCTTTTTGTGAAGGACCACGCACGAACAGTATAATACTTTCGGTTCAAGCTGATAGCAACAGAAGGAGAAGTAGCACTGTAGCAGAATCCCAAGGAATACGCGAATGATGGTAAGCAAACAAATAACCGAGAGTGAAAGTTGAAAACGATGGGTTAAGAGAAAGGGCTTTGACTTGAAACAAATGTTAATCGGTTTCAAGTCCATGTATATGTGGTCTCAAGGACATGTGGTGGAGCGGAAACATGTTTTATGAATAGAAATCCGCACAGGATTAGAGCGAGGATGCTGAAATTGACGGTACTTAAGGCTTTTTGCTTGAAAACCAAGTCAACAGAAGCATGCATCCAAAAAGGGAAGGAGAAAGAAAAGCTAAAGGAAGAAACAGAGTTTATGCTTTCCAGGCATTGTCTTCAGTGATACAGAGGCTTTGGAGTAATGGAGTTTCATTAAGAAACACGCGTTTAAAGATCTGTGGGGTTTTCAATTCTCTCTCCTTCCTCACTCTTTTTTTACTCAAGTTTTTAATTATGAATAAATGTAAATCATTGAAAATCATGGGCCACTCTTCCAAGATGATTCGAAAATGCATGAGAGCACAAATAAAGGGAAACGGGGGGAAAAGGTAGACTTCATGGGTGAAAGATAACTTACTATTCATGGAATGTTGCAGCAACAGACGGTGCTCCACCTAAATCCACTATTCGGAAGATTTCCTGTTACCACATAGGAGCGCCAAATGTAAAAAAATATTGTGTGCGAATGTTGGAATCAGTTTTTCCTGCAATTTGTGACAACATTCATTTGTTTTAATTTGTTGGATAGTTTTGAAGGCAGTTCCAGGGCATGCATTGTTTTCCTTTTAGCAAAATTAGAAAAATCTGCACAAGGATCTTTAAATTTAAAAGAATCACTCATTTCAAAAGAGTACAAGCCCGTTAAAAAAAATTACACAGCTAACTAATTAGGAAATGAATATCAAATTCATGAATAATGATGAGCAATCTTGACTAATGCTCGAATCTGGAGTCCCGGGAAAAGTGACGAAGCCCAAATCCGCGTTGGATTTTAGTTTTGGGCTAACGGTGGTTGCGTTGATTGATATTTTCCTCACTTTTGGGTCTCTCGAATCTCGATGCAGTACACGCTTCCCGTAACAGAACATATAAAATAAAAAAAATCTACTTTTAATCGACTAGGCTCAGAGTCCCGAAAGGCCGAAACCCGTGTTCCAGCTGCAGAAAAAAAAAATAGAAAAAAAACAAAAATGAGATGAGAAAAACTTATGGATATTAAGAAAAATGGCAGCTAGCCAGCAACGGCTTGATCGAAGCGACAAAAGTTGGTATTCGAAGACTAAATTGATTAGTGAAAACGATAGAGCGCGTGAGATGAGATGAGATTTGAGATTCAGTTGCTCATATTTTAGATATATAGAGAAATAATAGTCATGATAAAGTAGAATTTCCTGGAAAATTCATCAAAAGCAGAAGACCAAATAGAAAAGAATACTGAGCTTCTAGAAAACGGAAAGATATATATTTATGTAAACCAAAGAGCCCTCGGTTTGTTGATGGGAGAACTATAATTCTATGCGCGTCCAGCTAAAGAGAGAATAGTGTGTGTTCCAAAATGGAAGAGCGGAATGAGAAAAATTCAACAATTGAAGCTGCACCCGACCATTCCGCACAGACCATAGGTATGTGAGGGTCATTTTCATTTTTCAACTATGGGAATGCTGGTTCTCGGATTCCTTTTAAATTACCTCAGAGAACAGAACATGCCTACTGTACATACATTTATTTAATTACGTGGTTCTGGAATTTAATGCGCACAGTAGGCCACACACAGTACCTGAGTGGTTGCCAGAGGTGTATCCACGGTTGAGGTTGTTTAGTGCTTTGGTTCCATCCAAGCCCCAGTTAATCTTAATTTGCCCTCTAGTCTAAACTGGTTAATCACATATCATAGCCACTTAACTACGTCCTTGCTTGCATGAGGATGTGCCTTCACCTTCTGACCTTTGATTTTGACCAAATGATGCTGGTTTCTCCCCAAATAAAAACATAATTAAAAAAACATCCATGTAACGAGCCTGTCTTTGGTGCCGCGCACCGTTTCTTCATTAAAAAATAAATTTGGGCAGTTGGTCCAGATTTTTTTAATTTATATTTACATCGATATTTTTATTTAGTATTTATTAAAAATGTATAAAATTTTTAATAAATATGTTAATTATTATTTTAGACAGCACATATTTAATCTAAATGATCCAATTTAATATTAAAATTTTTTTAATTTTTATTTTGAAAAATAAAATATTAAAAATAAAGATAGGCTTCTAATGGGTACTTCTTAAAAATATTTTTAAATCTACATTGTTTATAGTAAATTTGGATAGTCAATATTAAAAATTATCAAAATTTTGAATAATAAAATCGACCTTTTAAATTAAATATAGTCAAAATGATGAGGAATAGATTTATATAATTTTTTATAATTTTAATTTTACAAATATAAAATAAAAAATAAAAAAATAAAATTTTAATTTGCACAGTTCAAATCTTATTATCGAGCATCCAAGTTGAAGGCCAATGTGACCGGGAGTTGTCTCCCCATGCTCGAAAGCCGAGACCTGGATACTTCAGCAGATCGCGTGCGTGGCCATTTTCTGGAAAATTAATTATGTCTTCTAAAATAATGCCTGTCAAAGGAAACTTTTATTTAAAAAAAATTACATATTTTAATAGAATGTTATTTAAAGAATAAGCATAATCTCTCAAGAAAACTTAGAAATTACTGTTTACACTATGCATGGAAAAAATAGCTAATTATATATATGCTCTCATTAAAACTTTATTTTTCTAATAATAAAAAAATGAATTACAAAATAGAAAATCTAATGAATATATAGTAAAAAAATAGCCATTATTTATGATTTGATGTTACATGTCAAAGTTGGTGTTAGGCAATTCTTTATATTGGGCGGTTTGTGTATTATATAGGGTATAAAGAATAGTTTGCATTATTTACACTATTTCATTAATAATGCAGTTTATTATGAATATTATATTTATATGTGTAAATTTTAATATTTTTTTGAAAAATAATAGAAGTAAAATTTAAAAAATATATATCGTTTTTTTCCTTAAAAATAAAATAAAAACTTTTAAGATTTAAATTGACTAGACATGAAGTAAAAAATTTTAATAATAGAATATTAATTTTCCGATGAATCCGTCTTGTGGAATGCATTTCTGTATTGGAAACGCGTGATGAGCAGGATCCCAACTAGCTTAGTAGCTGCATTAAGCGTACTTTGCGTAGGCATCTAGCCTCGCGAAGAAAAGAACAAAAACATGCTCTAGAGTCAACATCTCGGATTTTCGGGTTTATAAATTCTCATCGTCTTTCCACATCCCTCCCAAATTCACCCACAAAACCAAGCAATTTATTCAGTAACATTCTCATTTGGAAGCAGAAGGAGCAGTTCAAGATCAGAGACTCGAACAAAATGCCCAGAAAAGGAATGAGAAGCGTCTTCTTCAAGCCATCACCCTCATCGCCACCCTCGTCTTCCTCATCTCTATGCACCTTTTCTGATTCGTTGATGGACGAGAATATTGACACTGCATGCTCTCTTATTACCAAATGGGATTCTGAAAGCTCCAATTCTCACGCCAGAATCACTTCTCTTTTCATCGCCAACCGCCGAGAAGCCAGGCAATACATCGACGCTGTAAAGGGCCTACAATCCGCTATGCAGTACCTCATCGCACAGGATTCCTCCTGCCAAAAGCTCGTGCAAGCTCAACTCCTCATGCAACTTGCCATGAAGAAGCTTGAGCTCGAGTTTCATCTTATATTAGAGGCAAACCGGAACCATTTGGATGCTGAATCCGTGTCGGGTCAGTCATCCACGTCTGATTCGAGGTCCAGCATTTCCGATTTTGACGAGGAAGAATTATCGTCGGACGATGATCGTGTTGCCGGTGATTACATCACGGAGACGGAGAGAGTATCAACGCTGGCAGTGGCAGATTTGAGAGCGATTGCGGATTGCATGATCTCGTCGGGATACGGTAAAGAATGCATCAATATTTACAAAATTATGAGGAAATCGATCGTGGATGAAGCATTGCGTCATCTAGGAGTGGAAAGTTTGAGTTTCTCTCAGATCAAGAAAATGGATTGGGAAGCGCTCGAGTTGAAGATTGTGAATTGGACGAACGCAATCCCAGTGGCCGTTGGAACTCTGTTTTACAGCGAGAGGATCCTCTGCCACCATGTCTTCCCGTGTTCAGAGAAAATCAAGGAGGCCTGCTTCGCTGATATTTCTCGAGACAGTGCCACGTGTCTGTTTGGATTTCCTGAACTCGTGGCCAAGTGCAGGAAAACCCCAGAGAAAATATTCAGGACTTTGGACTTGTACGAAGCAATCAGCGATCATTTGCCTCAAATTCAATCCATCTTTTCGTCCGAATCAACCTCCGTCGTCCGCTCACAGGCCATTACTTCAATAGCCATGCTTGGCCAATCCGTGCGCACCATGCTCTCCGACTTCGAAACTGCGATTCAGAAAGAATCCTCCAAGAAGCCGGTGCCAGGTGGTGGGGTCCATCCGCTCACGAGGTACGTCATGCACTACTTGACATTCCTCAACGACTACAGCCGTGTACTCGTCGATATAGTCGCCGATTGGCCGTTACTCTTGCAATCTCCGTTGCCGGAGTCATGTTTCCCGAATGCCAATCTTTCAGAAAGAGAGTCATCGGGAGTGACGGTACGAATAGCTTGGGTGATAGTTCTTCTCCTGAGCAAACTCAACGTTAAAGCAGAACATTACAGGGACGTTGCACTCTCGTACCTATTCCTCTCTAACAACCTCCAATACATCGTCGGGAAGGTTCGCACATCCAGTCTTAGAATTCTCCTCGGGAATGAGTGGTTGAAGGGTCACGAATCAAGGGTCAAAGCGTACGCGTCAAATTACGAGCGCATGGTTGGAGCAAGGTGTTGACGTCCCTGTCGGGAAATCCTGCTGTAGAGGTACCACCGGAGAAAGCGAGTATCTGGTTTAGGAGCTTCAACATCGCGTTTCATGTGGCGTACAGGAAACAGACGCCGTGGATGGTATCGGATCCAAAGCTACGAGACGAGATCATCGGTTCGATAGCGTCCAAGCTGATGCCACGGCAAAAGGAATTGTATGATTATACAGGTCGGGTCGAGTTGACGGAGGACAACGAATCGGTTCAAGTATTTTCGCCCGATGATTTGGAGAATTACTTGTCTGACATATTGCATGGGAAAGGAGATTCAGGCAGCGTTTCGTCGCGTTTCGACTTTAATAGTTCATGACGTCATAATAACCATCCACCTCGTGACGTGTAAGTAGAAAAGCGTGGAGGTCTCTCGTATAGTTGAGTCGTCTTGTATGCGCAGATGTACATTGGTCATTGGAGACTTTTGAGGGGAGTTTCGTTGCTATTTATTGCAGTCTATTTTATGTATTTTCCTATTTATATATAAAAATTAATCTATATTTATTTTTCTATTAGCCTTTATGTTCATTTGTAATGTAAGATTTGGATTTTTCCATACTTTCCTTCAATACATCTCTAAATACTAAATTCCATCTATTCATTTAATTATTTATTTGATTTGAAGATGTCATTATCGTCCATAATAAATAAATTATTTACTATTATTTCTTAAATGCTTTTAAAAATAAGTTTATAATGCTTATTTATGATAATCATGAAATGAATAGCATATTTATTTTAAAGAAAAATTATGATGAAGGACCTCAGGAGCATTTTATTTATAGAAAAGGATCAAATAATTATGAATTCACTTTGCAGGACCAAAAGACTAAAATGTAATTAAATTTTAGTGTGAAAAGATAAAACTAACCCTCACTTTTCATTTTAGATTAGGTTAACTTTTATGTGCTCTCAACTAGTCGGGAATGATTTGATTACAACCTGTACCTACTGCTTATCAAACAAATTGTGTGTGACTTCCTTAAGCTCTTGAGTCATGTTGGCCATGTCCTTAAGGCGCTATCACGTGGGGGTATTTAGCTTCCACTTACACGTGTCAAACTTAATAATCAACATTTTGAGTTTGGTAGTTAAAGTATCTCCAAACTTCTCTTTTAAGCCAGCCTACATAGCCTAGACTATGGAGTGCTTTTCTTTACCACATCGTGTATGCCTTTTGGTCTCTTTTATATTGAGCCAAGTTACCAACCTCAAACTCAACCATGATCATAATCAGTAGTTTGACAACATCCTACTCTTCCAAAATGTATGACATCTTGTGATGCCATGTGTCTTAGTTATTCCTGTTTTACTTATCACATTTGTTAAGTTTAGCGAACATTTTTTGTTACCATTCATAGTTTTGACATGAAATTATCCCATATTAATAGTATTATATATTAAACTAAGAACAAATCATTACAAGAAACATACAATATTTTGTATTTGTATTACTCTTTACTAGAATAATAATAATAATAATAATAATAATAATAATAATAATAATAATAATAATAATAATAATAATACTATTAGGTCAATGATTAACAGGCTATGTTTGTGTCTCCCATCACATTAATTTTAATAATATCACTATCATCTATCAAGAATTTAACAAATATTTCATAATCACAATATTGGCTCTTAAAAGACTCATCATTTAAGAACTCCTACTCAAACGAAACATTTAAAACAATAATAGCCAATCATTATGAAAATTAGCATGTTTTGTATTTATGAGGTAAAAAGTCTTCATGTAACATAACATAAAATATATAAAATCTAGAAATTCAAAAAACACATCATGTTTTTAGGACTTAAAACTAAAAAGACAATTCTTAATTATGTCTTTTTATTCTCTTGGCACTCTTAATCCCTTGATGGTGCTTTTCTATAGGAGATTTCTCGAGTAAAACTTGCTTCATTTCATAAGGCTTTTTTTTAAGTTGTTTGAAAATGCTTCCCACAACTAAGGCTTGTTCCTTTTTAGTTATGACTCTTGAATATTTTTTTATGATTAGGGAAATGTGATCTACATGCTCAACTCTTTTAGCATCTCTCTGAGCTAGATTTTTTATTATGAGGGTATAATGAATTATTCCATTATTTCATCCTCATCTTAAAGATCTTTAACACACTCTAATTTGCATTTGGGACCCAACATCATCCTCACTTCTTTAGGCCCTTTTAACACATCTTTAGGATCTTCAATAGGATCCTTTTTTAGCATTAGAATTCTCACTTTGAGGTTTATACTCCTCTTTCTCTTTAAAAGGTTATAGGTCAAAATCCTCATTTAAAAGCTCATAATATGGCTCATATAGATATTCAATGCTAACGGAATAATTCTCTAAGTTTTCAATACTGCTTGAAGCCTCTTGTTTCATAATTTTCTAAAAGAAAAATAAAAGATTTTTTATAAATTTTTAAAGTGTTAAAACTTATAAAATGAAGTGAAAAACTCAAAAACTAAATTCTAGATTTTCCTTAATATAGGCGAATAACATATCAAAATGAATATATTAAATTTAAAGATTTTTAAGATAAATCTCGTCTCAATTGGAGGTCTCACGCACCTTCATGTGCCCCAACAAGATTATTAGATAAAAAGTTTATGAAAATTGAAAAATCCAGGAACCCTCGCTCTCGATAGGGGCACATGTAAGACCTTATCGGCCTCCATTGATGACACCCTATCACTTCCTTATATTCCACATGCCTTCAACTTTCGAGTGGGGTCCGCCATGTGGCAACTAGGCCTTCTAGTGGGCCTACATACCACATGTTATTTTTAATAATATAATTTTTTTTAATTTCATTTGTTTAATATTATATTATTTTTTTGACTGGATCGGGTTTGGTCAAACCCTGATGCGAGGACCCTCTAACTCAGGTCTATTAACCCGATCTAAACCAATCAACTTTTTTTTTTGGAAAACTATTTTTTTACACTCAAATTCTACAGGCATAAGAGAAAAAAAACTTTTTTTATTAATAGGCTATTGGGTTCACTAGCCTAAAACCATTTTTTTAATCTGGGCTTATTAACCTATAACAGTGAATTTTTTTTATTAAGGATATGTCAAAACAACATGTTGTTTCTATCGTCTTCAAGCTTTAGTCAAGTCAGTTTGACCTGATTCCTCCAGTGAGTTAAGTCCATTAGACCTGAAACTTTAGAGGGTCATGTCTACTTTCTTCAACCATTGTTTATTGTGTTCTTGGTGTCATTTTTTTCTTTTTTCGAGCTCCACACATTTATATCATCCATTACCCAAAAAACACAGTATTTAAATACCTAACTTTTGGTTTTTGTTTTTGGTTCATAGTTTCGAAATCTTTTATCACACAAAAAGCATTTGGGGAATATGTATGGCCATATATAACTCATTTATATCAACTAAAAAGCATCTAAACATGTTCAAATGACAAGAGCATAGATGAAAAACAAATAAAGGCAAAAACGACATATGTAGAATATGAAAAAAATAGTATTTGATGGATTTTCAATGTTATAGATGTTAAGCAAATCATAATCTCAATCTTCAAGCATGAAAAATGCAGCCAATGAAACAGCACCACTCTAATACCAATGTTAGTTTAGTAAGAGGAAACATATGTGAGAAGGTGCACTAGATGAATTGTCTCTGTGCAAAACAAAGTCACAAACTCTGACTTGATTTATGTTACACATCAAATACATAGAAAGAAAGAGAGAAGTTTGTTAATACTAAAAAGAGAATGAACTAATGTATCCCATATAGCCTTTAACCCCTATGCATTCACACCACTCTTTAAGTGTATATGAGGAACATTTTTTATAATTATTCCCTCTAAAAGCTTAATGGGAATATTGCACATGAGGTCCTAAACTTTGTCACATATAAAGACTCACATTTTTTCCTTATTATGATAAATCCTCATAGGCTTATATTGGACTTGATCCACTAAGGGTAGATTACCTAATAGATGTAAGTAACTCAGCCTAATCTATTAAAAATGCCAATGTGTTTAGTTTCAAAAATAGAACATTCATGGGGAATATGATCTCCATTGAAAGAATGATGCTCTCAAGTTCTGTTGTGTATTCGTTTCGCTTCTCCTCCTCCTCCTCCTTCTTTTTGACTATAAATAATGCATTCAAAATAATATCAACTTACAATAAAAGAGTAAGGTTTACCTTGAACACTTTCATCATCCACCTCCTCTTGGGGAATAAGTGAGGGATAATCAAATATACATAAGCTAACATTTAAGCTTTAAGGTAGTTTGGCTAAATAGTTTACATATACATTTTAATCTCTATCAACATGATGAACATTCACATTCCATTTGTAACATCCTGATTTTTATATAATAAAGAAATTGTGGAATTTAGATTTTGAGGAAAAAAAATGATAATAATAGGAATTTATATTATTTGAGGTTATTTAGAAATAATATTATGATTAGGTATTTAATTATGAATTTAAAAATTTAAATTTAAAACCACATAAGCAATATTTAGTTAAGATATAATACATAAATAATTTTTTTTATGTGTGTGTTAAAAAAAAAGAGAAGGTAGAAGGAACAAAAAAAAGGGGGGTGGAAGGTTGTTGTTTCTAAGTCCCACATTGGTTAGATGAGGGAAGAGAAGATGTGCCTTCATGTATAAAAAGGAGGGGGTGTGTGCATTAGGAAGCATGAGAGGCTAAGATGTAATTTAGAGGAAATTGCAACTTTTGGCCCAAAGGTTTGAATAATTAAATTCAAACCTATAGTTTTTTTTAATATAATTTTGGGACTCACAATCTCATTTTTATATTATTTTTCTCTCTTCCTCTCACGTTGCTCGGCGTTTTCTCGCAAGGGGGGATTATTTTCTTTTTCTTCAGGTATGTTCTAACTTTCCTATTTAGATTAGCATTTAAAAATTTATTTAATTACAAAATTAATTTTATAGTTATTTTCTAAATAATATTAGCTTTCTAGTGATATGATTATTTTGTAGGATAGAGTAAATATTTTGATTAGAATTTTTCTATAGGATAGTTAATCTGATGATATGATGGATTAAAAATATAGGTTGAAACTCTTAGGGATATAATAAATATTATAGAATATTTTTTTGAGGTTGAAACTCATGTTTAAGAATTTTTGAGTTAGAATCTAGATCTATATGGTTGAATTTATGTGGAATCTGAGATGTAGGGATAAACCTATGATTATTAAATATTTATTTAAGTATGAATAGGTATTTTTGAGGTTATAGAAAGGTGATTTGAGGCTTTAGGATAATTTTAAAATTTAATTTATTTTTGGACGAATTTTTAGAATATAGAAGGATGAAATTGTGATACTAGAAGTGATTTGAGGATAAAAAAATAGTTTATTAGGGTACGAGAATTTTTTTAAAAAAATTGAGAAGTTAAATGAGGCATAAATCTTAAATTAGTGTTAATATGGATTATAGATCTAAGACTTTCTAACTATTTAAATTAGAGTTATTTATTTTAATGTAAAATTAATATATAGTATTGTGAAATAATTATGTAGATTATATTGACAAAGATAGTGGTGAAAGAGGAGTTGTGAAGGGGAACTTGTTATTCAAGACACAAGGTAACCATTATTAATGTGTTGTGATGAGTGTGTTTGTGAATGGTTATGTGTTGTTTTGTTGTTTGAAAAAATTATGAATTATTGAAAATAAATACTGTATATACTTGTTTGAAATTATTGCCAAGTGGGTTAAAAATTTATTTTTGTTTATCATGATGAGATATTATTGTTCAGATATATTCCTGTTTGGATATTTGAATGATGCATGACTTGTTAGGGTATTTTAATGTATGGTGTTAATGAGAATTTCTGTTCGGTTAATTATTACCACGTGGTAAGCCCTCATTGGACCCAATGAGTGGCGTGTCGCTTGGTCCAACTCACCTTTGGCCGGGTGATTTGGCGTCCGAGCATGGTGAAAGGAGGATATAAGGTGCAGTCATGCAATTAAATACTTGTTCGGTTTGTTTGAAAATATTGTTCGGTTAAATGTTTTGTGTGCCCACTTAGCAATCGCATGATTAGTTACATCCGCATGCATCATTACATATTAATTTTTGGTTACTGGGACTTTTAAGTCTCATTCCCCATGGTTAATATTTTTACAGGAGCGAATCCGGCCGAGAAAGCACCAAAGGTGTAATTATGGTGTATGAGACACCATCTTTTACGTTGCCTCTTATTTTGGATTATACAATGTATCTTGTGCCAACTTAGGACATATCTTGTCTATGGAGCATGTAAACTCTAATCCTTTTTATTAAATGCATTTATATGTCCAAGAGGATTATGTCTGTCCCTTTTGATTCATGACCTAATTTGAATAACATGCTATGAGGATCATGTCTGTCCCTCATGGTTCTAATTGCTTTTTGAGATATTTTAAGACCTGTGGTATATTGTCTTGGATGTATCATGGTAGAAATTTTTCTACCATGATAAGGGTTCAATGAAAAAAATAAAAAAATGAAAAAAAAATAATTTGTTGAATTAATAATTTGCGAAAAATCGGTTTGTAAATTTGAGGGTGTTACACCATTCTCTATGACGTATAAGATGAGCATCATTAATGATCTCTATAAAAAGATAAGACTCATCATAACCTTTGACAATCGGTATGATAGCTTTAACACAATCACAATAAACATCCACATTAGGCATACCACTATTCTAACTTATGGTAAGTCCTTAGATTATAACAAGAAGCTCCACAATCACAGGTGGTACATTAATAAGTTTACAACTAAAATAATGAATCCAAGCACCTTGCTTATCCTAAATGGAACCTTCACACCCTCTACTTCCATTACTCAGCACGAACTCATCAATTTCTAGCTTAAAAGCATAATTTCTTTTCATAGGATTATTAATTGGTCGTTTTCTATCATAAGAAAGGAAAGGTGTCATCTTATGTAGATCTAAATCCAAACAAGCTTTAAAGAAACTAAAATAAGCTATGGGATAAGATTAGGTGTGATCATCATCAAGGGCTTTCTTGCATCAATCTACATAAATATCCTAACAAATATATCCAAAAAGAATAGCCTAGTTTAGCTTTTTAGTAAAGTTCTTGCCTGCTTCATTCTTTATATTCCATCTGAGACAATCCATCCTAGTAAGGTTAGTGAATGAGTTTCAACTCTCCTTCTGACAATAGCTTTCTACCTATCTAATGTGTTTGAACAGTCACGAATAAGGTGTATCGAGTCTTCAATAACTTTATAATTAAAGGGACAAATCCCTTTAGTTGCCAGGCCTTTCTTCATCCTTAGTTTGTATGTGTAAGCCCTTCTATGTGCAAAGAGCCACATGAAAGATTTTTCTTTTCTAGGATAGGCCACCTCCACAATATCTTCCATATATTATCAACTCTCCTATTTGTACTTGCAGACAAAAATGAGTAGGCAGTTAAACAATAAAAATTCCATTAGTTGATGGTTTTCATTAGTATTTTGCCCTATCCTCTCTCCTCACAGGCACGGGTTAGATAGGAAACTATGTTCGGCTAGAACCAAGAGTTGAGTTTTTATATATTCCACTGTCCCCATTGATTCATATAATTGGAGACTTTCTCATTTGTATTTATTAATTCCTCTCGACTAATAACCAATTCGATAAGAGGAACATTAAGCAAGGATCAATTTTAAAACCAAAAATTAGTAGATTTTCCATTCCCAATTTTCTTCCCTACTCATTCTTTAAAGCTTTCCTAAATTTCACAGATACCCCTCTATGTGAAAGATGAGTTTTGTTTCTTCATACCACATGGCATCCCTTCTTTGTTGCATTTGTGCTTTATTCTTAAGACCTTAACCCATAGGGCTTTTTCATTATATATCAAATCTCAACAAAGTTTCCTCGTAAAAGCTTTATTTTGTCTATGTAAGGCCTTGATCCCCAAGCTACCTTCCTTCTTTTCTTGAGTAATCTCATCCCATGTAACCAAATAAATTTTCCTATTGAACTCATCTTCTCCCCTAAGGAACTTTCAAGTTGTTCTTTCTAGCTCATTAAGAAGGCATTTCATGAGGATCATAGTTTGCATGTGATAAAATGGAAAGGCAGATAGCACAGCTTGATCAAAGATGTTCTACTAGCCATGCTCAAGAATTTACCCTTCTAACTAGCCAACCTCGTTTGAGTTTTTTCAAGGATCAAGGTGAATAAAACATAAGATGCCCTTTCATGGATAAGGGCTATTCCCAATTATTCACCAAGATCACATGTTTGACCCATACCTAATCTGCAACTAAGTTCATAAGCTCTTGAGGAATGAATTAATTTTGAGAAGTAAACCTTGGTTTTAGCCTTGTTCATTTTTGTTCCAGAGGCTACACAGAAGAGATCAAGGCATGAAAGTATGGAATCAACTTGCCAAGTAAAGCTTCTTTAAGCAGTATCATTTTATTGGCAAAAAATAAGTGAGAGATCCTCATACCTTCGGGAACAAGTTGAATAGGTTTTCAAATTTTTCCTCCACCACATCCATAACGACATAATTCAATCTTTTCATACAAAGAGTAAAGATGTATCCCAAATAAGATCTCTTTGTCTCACTCCCCTTGAGGGGTTGGACATCTCCGCAAGGGTTGCCATCAGTGGCGGAGCCAAGGTCTTAGGCCAGGAGGGGCAAAATTATTTACATATTCATAATTTAAAAAACAATAAAAAATTATTTAATAATTTCATGTTTTATAAATTTTCTCTACATGGTTTCATATTTTGAAATTGTTGAATAATCAACTCATTGTCAATGCTTTCAAATACTTTTTTTTAATACAAATCATAAGACAATCATTCATTCATGATTTTATCATTCAATTGCGCAACCATTTTTCACAAGTTTCATAAAAGAAAAGGCTTTTTCAATTGATTTTTTTTTAAATCTGATTTGAGATTTCAAACGACACGAGTCAGATTATTTTTTTCTTATTTTCTTAAAGGTCTAATAAATGTTATTTTTTTATAAAATAATATTACTATTTGAGTATATTAAAATTGTAGGCTAAAATTTATTGAACTTTTGAGTTAAAAAAATTAATTTTAAATTTGAGTTAAAAAATAATATGAAATGAGTTAAAAATGTAAAATATCAAAAAGAGGGAGTGTAAAATGTAAATACTTACACCCCATTTAAGTATTTTTTCTCATTGGAGAGGAGGCATATGCCCTCCTTTAAATACACGTGGCTCCGCCACTTGCCTTTATTTTAAAGCACTTGCATCAATGAGATGCTAACATAGGCCACAATGATGGTGCTCTTCTTCTGCATATGATTGGACCTTTTACTTCTTTTTAATTTCGTTGCTCTCCGTTTAAAGAAGGAAAACAGCCCGAATATTGGGGCCATAAGTTGTTAAGGCAGATCACTATGTTTCGATTTTTGGGTAAAAAATTGCTTTTCAGAAGCAAACGGAGAAAATTAAATAAACGAAGATGGAATTAGTGCTGACCTATTCGCAATGAACACAGGTCAAGGCCCATTGCTTATTTTGTTATATCAATTTCGTTAGTCCATACATTGCCATTAGGACCCAAGCCAACGTCATGGACCTCGGAATCAATTTAGTCGTACGTTTTCTGCTTCTCGCTGTTAGACCAAATCAAAGCCTTTATCCTGATGACGCTGCGTCTTTGGTTCTCATGTCATGGATGCTGGAGCTTCAAAGGAAAATACAGATCAACCTATCTACCGTCAGGGGCTCTTGGGAGAGTCTAAAATACTGACTTTAGCATCAAAATCTCGTAGTTTTAACATGAAATTCTAACATTTTGATCATCTGAAGCAGTGTTAAGTTTAACTGAGAGCTTGAAGTGAAGCCAGCAAGGATCCAAGTGGACAATGAAGCAATGTAATACATGGAGCTGCAGGCTGCGACTTGGCGGGTAATAAACAGAATGAACACGCAAAAAACAAGAGAAGGGGACCACTCTCTTATAAATTATAATTACCAGTTATGTAGCTTTCTCATTAGAAGCCAAAAGCTGGCTATCCCTTTATTGCCTTCTTTCTCCTTCGGCCCTAAGCTGTCACCACTTATCACATTAATACCTCCCCATACCTCACAACTCCATTTCAACGCCCACACATTGTCAAAGTGTCAAAGTCACTCCCAAAATATCTATGCCTCGCTATAGCTTGTCCTGCTTTATTTAATTGTAGCTATTTTCTGTTAGTATTGGATATTACATAATGCATGCTATTATCGACCAGTCCTAAACGACGTTGCGTAACAGTTTATCGATTTCCGCACCAAAAAGAGAAAAAGCCAAACCTTGTTTGGGTGTATGCTTACTTTTTTCCAGCCAAAAAATCGGCTGTGACATTAAGGGGGTTCGGCTCAGCCTGCTAATTATTTTAGAGCTGCCCACGGACTCTCCATTTCTCTTGCAAATTTGGAAATCCAAGTCAGGGTAGCTGCTAGCATTAAATACTTCTTGAGGAAAATGGAAGTTCCGTTACATCACACCCAAGCCGTTGAGAGTTACATCAGCATCAGACCTGTGATTTAACAACGACAAGTTTGATCCTCAGCTAAACACGGGAAGGCCAAGTTGGTTAGGGGTTCAGGGCTCTACCCCCTTTTTTTTTTCTTAATAATTTCAACAACTTCTTTGATGCGGACCCATCGGCCGGAGAAGTCGGCATATCAATCAAATATGTATTTGCTTTAATTTTATTTATAAATTATTTTTATTAATTTTATCGATATCAATATAATAAAAATATAAAAAATAAAATTATATATATAATTTTAAAAAAATAAATAATTTATATAATATTATTTTTTTGTTTCTATCTCTCTTATTTTTTAAAAATAATTTAAACATTTCATTTTAAATAAAATATTACAATCAATTAAATAATTTATAGAATAGACCACTTCATTCTTTTAAAAAATGATCAATAAAATAGAACAGAGGAAGTATTTTTTTATGACCATCCATCCCAATTCATTGTTTTTTTTTAATTTTTTAATATTTTTTAAGGAAGTAAATCATGAAGATACCTACAAGGTTGAGACTAGTAAAAGTAACTAGTTTCTCACGGAAAAACTAATGCTCAAATTTATGCGGAGAGATTGTTTACATTTAAAAGATAATCACACTTCAGAAAAAGATATTTATGCGTAATAAGAAAATAAAGATACCTTTTCATGACTCTATTTTTATTAGAATTAAGAATTATTTCTACCTTTTAATTTTATTTAAAAATTTACTAAATATCTCAAACTGAATTATGAGTCAATTATATTTTTAACATTAAAGATTCTCTCTCGTCATCTTGTTATTAACTCATCAATTGTTCACATGCAATTTTAGTTATTGAAAATATTTTTCATTATAAAATATTTAAGTTTAAAGTATCCTTTAACCTTTTGCAGTAAAGTTGAGGGTAAAAAAAATACTCTTTATCCAATATTTTATAACAACAAAATACTAAAAAAATTAAATGTGGGGGTTACTAATGATAAACAGATAGCAAGTTAATAGCAGGATGATAAAAGAAAAAGTTTTTAACGTTGAGGTATGTAATTAACTCATAATTAAATTTAAAATTTCTAATGACCTATCAAGTAAAATTAAAAGGTAAAAATAACATTCAATCCTTTCCATTAAACAAATAGTAATTTGTCTTATAAATCTGAAAACGTGTGTGTTCATGATTATTGTAGCTTTATTATTCATTCATAACAATATAACCTGAACAGCCAACTACATTAAATGACAACCAATTAAAATAAGATATACTGTCACTTGTAAGATCTTTTTGATTTCTGTTTTAAAAAAACAAAAATTTAAAAAATTATTTGAATAGATATTTTAAATTTAATTATTTTCATAACTGTTCTCATTTTTTATTTTTAAAAACAAAAATAATTTAGAAACATTTTATTTTAAAGCTGTGTTCATGATTTAGAAACATTTTAAAGCTAAACTATTTTCATTTTATTTTTTTATTTTCAAAATACATTACATTTAGTTATTAAAAATTACAGTTATTTTAACTAATGATTATTACAAGACACAATCATTAACTATCGATAATTATCACAATCAGTTGATTTTTTAATTTTTAAATCATATTTAAATTAACAAAACTAAATAATTTTTTCGTTTTATTTTGAAAAATAATTTCAAAATTATATTGTAAAATAATTTTTAAAAACAAAAAATAATAACAGAAATCAAATAGGTGCTAGGTTTCTGTCTCTTCAATTTCAATTTTTATTATCTCCACGTGATTACAACTAAACATCGAGCCTCATAAATGTTCACATTCAGACAATCCATTTTGCCACTTACAAAGTTATCATAATGTAAGAGAAATATTTAAATACACCAAGCTATTATAATCTAATTCAGTTAATCTAATGCAAAATATTGTTCCAATCTTTGGCTGTGACAGATATACATAACTACTGATCGCAAGTGGATCATATTTAATTAATTATCTTGACATTATTGTACTTGTGGGTTGATATTTTTTGCTGCCTGGCCCATAATTAAAAACGTGTTAAAATTTAAAACTCGAATACAATTCAATTAATTCCTTCAGTGGAAAATTATATACTCTCTCACATGTGTGTGTGACAAATTACTTATGCTAACTGAAAATTTCAAGACAGATGTGACTAATTTTGCTTTATAAGCCATGCGTGCTCATAATCTTGATGAACATACAACGGGCTTCCTTACTATTTTTCGGCCTGATGGGATTTTTTTTTTTAAGTTTACTTCTTGAATATAAGAGAAAAGAAACTTTCAGAGAGCACTTGGATTAGTGAATTTATATTTATATTTTAGATTTAAAATTTTACATTTCAAATTTCTATATTTAAAATTTTTTGCTTGAATAGTTTATAAAAATTTCAAACAAATAAAAAAGATGAGTTGATATTTAAAGAAAAAAAGAAAAAATTAGGAGTGATCAATTTATTTTTATTTTTTAATCAATCATGCATAGACCATAATGAGGGATGAGAAATAATACAAGAGTTATAGATGTATTAATAGCAAAAAGATGAAAAAAAAATAAGGGTTTAAAGTGAATAGAATTTCAAAGATTAGGGTGCAAAACAATTTTGAAATTACAAATGCAAGGTAATTAGAATAAATTCATCTACATAATTTTTTGTATATTTAAACAAGAGATTTAGTTCAAATTGAAATCCGATAAATCCAAATATATTAAAATCTATTTATATATAAAAAAATAATGCAGGTAAGAATAACGTAAGCTGCAAAAGCACGCTCGATATGTTTTGGACAGTTTAGCTAATAGCTAGATTTAATTTAATTTGATATTTCATTTTAAATAATTTTCTATTTTAATTTATGCAGAATTTAAAATAAGAATATTATGATAGTTGTCACTCAATTAAGAAAATAATTTTATATTTAAAAATCATGTGTTGAAAAATTTAAATTCAAAACGTTTAAATTGGATCTGGATAATTCATACCCGAACCACACCAAAGCATCCATTGTTTGTTATTGTAATGAGTAACGCAGTGAGATGGTAGAACACCAACGAAAAAATATAATTGAGATCGTCAAGGATCCATAAAAAGTTTTCCATATTTATACACTTTGAATTTGAGTGAATGAGCTAAATCTATTTATTTAATGAACTTCTCAATTACAATTATTATATTTTATTAATATTTAAAAATTAAAAATACAATTTTTTAAAAAAATTAAAACAATTCTCATGATTAAAATACTTATATATATATTATCTTCTTCAAAAATTTGAGATTTAATATATTTTAAATATTATATAATAAAATTTTTAATAATCACCTAATTAAATTAAACTATGGTTATTGTGTCATGTAAAATATTTATTAAGGTAATGCCCACCACTCACCGAAAGTAAATCCATTTACTTCCTTCTTCACCATCTGTTGCTAAAGAATTGCTCATTGATTGTGATTGATTCGAAATATCTATTTCGTATGGTTATGTGGTGGTAGATCGAGATTGGTGATTGTAACGTAACATAACATCAATTTTGACATCGACAAGATACCTTGAGTATAAGTACTGAAAGACAATACATGCACATGCATTCATTTTTGAATTTTTTTTTAAATGTTTCGTTAGCTTAAAAGTTTTATATTTTCAGAAAAAAAAAATTGTGATCGTGTCGTGAAATTTCCTACGCGTCTTTGTTTAGAGCAATTTCATCATTTGCTCTTTGTATTTATTTACTTTTCTGTGTTTTGTTTGACGAGAAGGGAGGAAAAATGAAAGAAGGTAAAAGTTTTTCCCCTTTTTTTGCATAAAAAAATGGAGGGGAGGGACTTTCTTCTCCTTGTCTAGTAAAATCTCAATCCTCCCCTTTAAATTGAAAGATTTGGAAGGATTTCTGATTCCCCTCTGCCGTTTCCTTCTCCTCCACTGAAACTCATCATACCCTTCTAGCCACGTTGTGTGCTTAAAATAATTATAGACCGTCTTACACTTACTGAACAGATTATTTTAAGAATTTTTCCTTGTAAGGTATTGACAAATATTGAAAGGGACCAACAACGAAAGATTAACATGTGCTCACCTATTTCAATCACCCTTTGATGGGTGGTTGATTGTTTGTTTCTTATTGGAAGAATCATATTCAATAACCATTCAAGAAATTTATTCATAGAGAATAACTAATACAAAATATATTAGTGTTAAAATGAGATCATAGACTTGTTATTTTATCAAATGAAACTTGTTATTGATCTTTATCTGAGAATAAGTTTCTTAAGTGCTCCTTATATGTAATTTTTCCTTCACTACTACAAGAATGATATAAAGGATGCATTATATAATATGGTTGTCCATACAACTATCCTATATAAGGAGGCGGAGCTATAGCCCAAATTAATGTTAGGACACAGATAAGACGGTTCCAAAAAGAACCGTCCTATTTGGAACCATCCTATTTGTTCACAATATGTATGTGTAAAAAAAATTAATTTTTTAAAAAATAATAACATTATGTAGGACAGTTCTAATTTATAACTGTCATGTATATTTTCAGTATAAAAGATGATTATTTTAAATAACCATCCTGTAAATGTTTTCAAAATCCTTAATCCCCCTTTCAATATGAAATCTGTGAGCCTTCTATCGTCTTCTTTTTTTCGTCGTCTCCTACCATTGTCATTGCTCTAAGAGCTTCAATCCACAACCAAGACCACTCGAGAACCACAAGTGTCGTTGAAATTCATGAACCCATAACTTAGAAGTAGCTGAATCCACAATGTCACTCGACTAAGCTGTCTTCCCATCCCAATGTTGCTTACTTTGTTTGTTAGATTCACGATTGTGCTCATGTGAGGTTGTTTTCTTCATGGTTAGTAATTCTCAACTCTCTTCCCTCACTCGACTATAATCTTCACGTGTTTGCTGAATTTGAAATAGATTATTGTTTGCTCCATCACTTTTTTTTGTTGAAAGTGAATTTAAATTAGATAATTCTTGAGCTTAACTAATGAAATTTTAATTATTCACTGTTGTTGATGGATTGTTGTTTGAGAGTGGAGAAATTTTGAGGCTATAGGGTTACAAGATTTGATTAGAATTAGGAATTAGGAATAGCTTTGGTTTTGATTAATTACAAATTTAATTAATTGAATATTTGGGTTAATGTATGTGAAATCTTAGCAAGTTGGTTTATGTGTATACATGCATTTGTACAAAATTGATATTCAGCAATGGTACACCATTTGTTCAAGCTAGAACTATGACTCTCTTTCTTTGTGTAAATATCATATGATTTTCTCAACTGTAGTTTTTATTTATAACTTTAAATAGTATTGAGAAGGTGATTCTAGCTCTTTTAATTTTCCCTTAAGTTATGAATGTTGTTGTTGTGATAGAGTTGAGTTAAATTAGGCTTGATTAGATTATACATGGATAAAATTAAGTATGAAAAGAGGGCTAAGTGCTTGAGAAAATTCTAATTTTAAACCATTATACTGTCCAATTTTCTTTTAAGAGTATTAATAACTCTTAAATGAAAACTGCAACCTTTTGAATTCCATTTGAAAGGTTTATTCTTATTAGATTCTTATCGAAAGGAATGCAAGGATGTCATTAAATGGAATGTAATACATATATATTTAAATTATCGTTAATCACTCAATTATTTTCATTTTTTTTATCAACAACATATATATTTATTGTTTTCTTCGTATAATGCCCCCGATAAATCGATAACAATTATGATTGTGGCTACTGTGTGATGATGTATGCTAAAAACATCATCACTTACGTGCAGCTTACAATCCTCCTCATGATTTCTACCATTTTGTATAAATTATTTGGTTTTTGTATTATAATGAATATTAATTGTCATCAACTAATTTCGTTGTCATGTATGTTTGTAATACTATTCAAATTATGTTACGCCTCATTTTGAGAATACCCATATTAATGAAGTCCTCAAAGATTGGAGTGAATATGCATATAAAAAGTAGGTCACATCCAATACGAGGTGATAATATATAGTTAGTTTAGGAATAGATTAGTTTAATTGTCAATATATATAATTTAGATATTTTAATGATTGATATTTTAGTTTTAAAAGATTAATTTATATAATAAAATTTTAAATAAATAATTTTTATATAATAAAATTGTAAATATTACAGTTTTGAATTGAGCAGTATAATTAATTTGGGTAGTTCTTGAATTTTTTTAGTGTTTTTGTTTTTGTGTATTTAAAAAAACTTAGCTTTATAAGACGATTATGACCATTAACCATCCTATACGGCCTCTGTTGTTCTAGATTCAGTCAAAATTTGAAACCTCGTATAAGACCATTCTTTAACAATCGCCTTGTATTGTCTTCAACATAAGACAGTTTAATAGCCATTCTATATGGTCTTTGTGGTTTCAGATTTGGTCAAAATCTAGAATCTCATATAGGATCATTCTTTAACAACTATCCTATAATACGTAATAGAACCATCCTTGATTGAAAAAATAACTATTCTTTATGGTCAGATTTGTTATAATACTTTTTATTTGCCCCATTTAATATTAAAAAAAATAATATACTCATGTAAGATGTGCTTATGATAATATATCCACAAATTTCCTAACATTTTCTTGTTTGTAGATGTATAAGTTTGATCGAGAACTAATATTTTAGAGCAATTTGTCAGGTCTCACATTGGAGGAACTCAGAGAGAGTTATGATTATATAAGTGGGTGCGTTGCTCGCCCTAATGGATTAACTTTTTAGGGAGAGAATAATGGCTTCGTGATAATATGATATCAGATCCAGTCCCGAATTTATAGTCATAGTGGGCCCCCGTGATAGAGGCCTCATAGATTGGCTGGGGGAACTGTCAAGTTCCACATCGGAGGGGCTTGAGGAGGGTTTTGGCTACATAAACGGGTGCATTACACACCTTAATGGGTTAACCTTTTAGGAGAGAGTAATGGTTCCACGACAAGTTATTAACATCCCATTGGGTACACTTCAAACTTCAAAAGATCACCATGGTTATAAAACTGGATCACTGCAAGTGTTATTCATATACAAATAAAATTCCATCAAAATATAAAATAATTAGGTCCCTTAAAGTGTTATAATTTTTCTAAAATTCTTGGGTCCATTTCTGACATTAATGATTTTAGATTAAATAACTAAATTACCCCTTATTTAAAATAAAAATAATGCGTGTAGCTCTATTTTTTCAATCAAAGCTTTTATTTAAGCAATGACAACTTTTATTTTGTAAATTAAAAAATTAAACAATAAATGATAACTTTCACATTAGATTTCTTTTATGATTAATAAATAAGTTATGAAAATAATTAGTCTCGATTATAACTTTTGTTTAAATAATCATAACTTTATACAGAATACATAATATATATATATATATATATATAACAAACTAAATTGTATAATGTCTAGTTTATTTTATATTTATATTAAAAATATTTTTCATTACATGTTGTTTGTGACAGTAAAATTTTAAGTATGCTAGAGACATAAAGTCTTAATATAAACGAGGGTTCCCATCCTCTCTCATCTCAATTTGCTTGAATGCAAAATTGCAATAGGTAATTGGAAAAAAGTAACTTGATTAATGGTGTAACACTACTTAGAGCTACAAAAGTACAGGAAAATTGAAAATAAGAACTAAATTCTAAATATAAATTGATATAAAAGATAAATTAAGTGATAAAATATCTGAATTGTTTTATTGTTTGTTGTTGCCTTTCTTTTCCTCTCTAAAGCTCTATTTACAGTGTTTGTTAGAGGTCATTGTGTTCGCAAAACTAGGAGCCTGGATGCTTCATGCCGAAATATCCATTCCTACAAGGCTAGGTCTTACAAACTTCGAGGCATGTCTAAGTAATGGTTTTGCATTCAAATAATGGTCCTCTTAGCTTAGTCGCTTGGAGTTTCAAGGATCACGTTCCTTTAATGACTCAACACTTACTTAATTTGAAAGGTCTATTTTAAATGAATTGGGCTCTACTTTATTAGACAATTTATTGGGCTTGATTCTTCATTTTCTGCTATTTTGGGCTTTTATTTAAATGTAGACATTTTAGGCCCAAGCACATATTTTTACATGAAAAATTAGTGGGTACTCTCAATTCATATATTTATAATAAAAAAATATTAAAAAATATAACATAGGACACACTAACAATGAAAAAAGTGACAAAATGATAGGGTGACGAAAGAAAGAATATTTAATATTGAAAGATAAAATTAATCTATAATTAATTTAGAATGTTGAGTGACCTTTTAGGCAAAGTTAAGGGAGTAAAATGATCCTTGTCCCAAGTACATAATAGATTAAATTATATAATGTTTGGTCAAATTTTACACGCAAAAGACAGACACAAACATACACATGAACCAATTATGGATTAATAAATAATACTTTAACGAAATAATTAAAATTTCACTCGAACAAGTTACACTTTTTCATTTTTAAAATATTGTTTACATTTGAAATTTCTCGCAATTTCAGCAAAACATGAAAAAATGATTCCACGTCAGAGCTTTCCTTTGTATTGTTAGTATTCTTATATTAAATGTGTCTAAAGATAAAATATTCTACTAAAATAGTTTAAATTATTTAGTTTGATATTTCATAAATTTATATATTTATAATTTATTTTTTAATATTTAGATGTAAGACTTTCTTTTGTTTTTAATATTCCCTCCACTAATTTTTCTTCTTTTCCTTTTTCTTACATGAATTGTACTTTTTTTTAAGCCTCAGAGACATTAAATCTATTTAATTTTTTCTTCTTCTTCTTCTCTCTCTCTCTCACAATCTTTTTTTTTTTTGTGTCTTTCATTTTTTTTTCTTTTTTTTCTCATTTTTTATTCCTAATCAAATAGCTCATGATATCATATTAGTATTCTTATATTAAGTGTGTTTAAGGATAATATACTATATCAAAATAATTTAAATTATTTAATTAAATAGTTTTTAAATTTATATATTTATAATTTTTTTAATATTTAAATGTAGAATTTTCTTTATCTTTTAACATGTATATTATATATCTACCACCCTGTCATTTTTAAATGCGGACAACCACATGGAGATGACTATGGCCTTGAGGAGGAACTTGCACCTATGTATCCCAGCCCAGATGGGCACTCGAAGCCTCAAGGCTCGCTCTTCTTTTTCATTGCCACTGTAAAAGGTTGACATGAAAGTCTGCATTTACTTTCTTTGCAGAATACCTTTGTTTGACCAACTTTTCTTTATTTTTTTTAATATTAGATCACGGGTAAATCATGTAAGGAAATTAAAATTAAATTATATCTAAAACAATAAAGTTAATATAATCACGTGGTGGATTATCTAAAACCATAATATTAAAGTTATCTCAGGATGTTTGATAGACAAACAAGTTGATGCATCCATTCGCTTCTTTATAAGCATGATTAAAGGTGATTTCTCAATCCTTTATAGTAAGATTTCTGATATTTTTTGTTATACTTTGAGAAAGGGTGTTTTTTAAAGTGATCATGTTCGATAAGAGATAAAGCTTTTATAAAATCAAAATAGACATTTATTTTACAAAGCTTAACATTCTAACAAAAATTAAAACTTTTCAAAATTCTCATAAATTCTGTAGCTATACTAGGATAATAGTTGAGACTCTTTATGAATTCCTTGATCTAATTATCCTTTTTGGTTCCTGTTTTGGCCAACTTTTTGAAATTCTCATGTCCAAATAATTTCTCTTCAATTTGGCTGACATAGCTTATATATGTGTGTGTATAAATCATACTGCATTTTGATTTGCACCCTTCAATTCTTTTCATATTAAAAAATCATAATGATGATCAAATTGAAGATTAAAATAAAATCATAAAAGACAAATTAATTATCTCTTTGAAACATATTATAAACCTGTTTCGGATATCACACCTGAATTTTTTGGAACAAATAGATAATGAAACACACACGAATTCATATAATATAATATTCAATTCTAGACAAGGAGAATTATATCTAAGGACTAGCTACTTAGGTAAATTATTCATAGATAATGATCAACATGGAATAGATTGTTATTAAAATAAGAATATAACTTTTTTGAAAAATGAAATCTATTGTCAGTCGTTACCTGTAAATAATTTATTTGAGTAGTTCTTAAATGTAGTTGAGATTCTTTATGAATTTCTTGATCCAATTATGCGCGCACACACAATGACCAAATTGAAGAAGATTAGAATAAAATCATTAAAGACAAATTAATTATCTCTTTGGAACATATTATAAACCTGTTTTCAGATATTACACCTGAATTTTTTGAAACAGAATAGATAATGAGACACACACACACTCATATGATATAATATTAATTCTAGACAGGAAGAATTATAACTAAAGATCACTTAAATAAATTATTTATAGATAATGATTAATACGGAATGGATTATTATTAAATTGAGAACATAATTAATTTTTTTAATGAGACTTGTTATTAATCTTTATCCATAAATAATTTATTTGAATGGTTCTTAAATATAATTTTTCTTTTTAGGTATAACCTTGGAGCTTCCACAGTTCCATGCGTAGCCATCCGCGGAAGAAGAGATTAATTAGCAATCAACCCAGGTAAATGTACGTAACTAAGTGGTGAACCGAGACTTAATAATTGCATTAACTTTTTGGTTGAAAAGAGAGTGGAAAGCCATTTATGAACGTGGGAAAACAAATATTGATAAAGTTCATAATAGTCACAGCCTCACTCGCTGAGAGTCCCTTGCTATAAAGCAGTCCATTTTGAAATTCTCGTCCGTCAACAAATTTCTCAGCCTATCTTCTCCCCTCTCATTCTCAGCAACAATGGACCCCATCACTGTTCTCTACATTGTTCTGGCATCCTACTTCTGCTTCTCGATCTGGAAGTTCTTCGACCGCAAAAAAGACCAAGAATGCTACATCCTCGACTATCAATGCTACAAACCCACCGACGATCGAAAGCTCTCCACCGAGTTCTGCGGGAGGATCATCAAGCGAACCGAAACCTTGGCCTCGGCGAGTACAAGTTCCTCCTCAAAGCCATCGTCAGCTCTGGCATCGGCGAGCAAACCTACGCCCCGAGAAACGTCTTCTCCGGCCGAGAAGCCTCCCCCACCCTCGACGATGGCATCTCCGAGATGGAGGAGTTCTTCCACGACAGCATCGCCAAACTTCTCGCCAGGTCAGCCATTTCCCCCTCAGACATTGACATCCTCGTCGTTAACATCTCCATGTTCGCTTCCCTCCCCTCCTTGTCCTCTCGAATCATCAATCATTACAAGATGAGGGAGGATATCAAGGTCTACAACCTCACCGGCATGGGTTGCAGCGCTAGCCTCATTTCGCTCGACATTATTAAGAACATTTTCAAGACTCAGAAGAACAGGTACGCGCTCTTGGTCACTTCGGAGTCCCTGAGTCCGAATTGGTACTCCGGGAACGACAAATCCATGGTTCTAGCCAATTGCTTGTTTCGGTCCGGAGGGTGTGCCATTTTATTGACCAACAAAAGGTCCTTAAAGCACAAGGTGATGTTGAAGTTAAAGTGTCTGGTGAGGACCCATCACGGGTCTAGAGAAGAAGCGTACAACTGTTGCATTCAGAAAGAAGATGAGCAAGGAAGGCTAGGGTTTCACCTGGGGAAGACTCTCCCAAAGGCAGCCACGAGGGCATTCGTAGACAACTTGAGGGTAATCTCACCCAAGATTTTACCCATGAGGGAGCTGCTGAGGTTTATGGTGGTGTCCTTGATAAAAAAGCTGAGCGTTATGGGTAGTCCGCCCAAGTCTTCAAGCGGCGGAGTCACGAAATCGCCATTGAATTTCAAAACTGGGGTGGATCATTTTTGCTTGCACACGGGAGGAAAGGCGGTGATAGACGGGATCGGAATGAGCTTGGATCTGAGCGAGTACGATCTGGAGCCAGCAAGGATGACCCTACACCGTTTCGGCAACACGTCTGCAAGTAGTCTGTGGTATGTGTTGGGGTACATGGAGGCCAAGAAGAGGCTGAAGAAAGGGGATACAGTGTTCATGATAAGCTTTGGTGCAGGCTTTAAATGTAACAGCTGTTTGTGGGAGGTAATGCGAGATGTGGGAGGTAAGAATGTGTGGGACGATTGTATTGATGACTATCCACCAGATTCTCTGGCCAATCCTTTCATGGAGAAGTATGGTTGGATCAATGACCTCACGGCGGAGGATCTTCCCAACGTGCAAATCCCAGATTTTCTCAAGTAAATTGGTCCTTGCTGGTGGGACGGTTTAATTTGTGTTATTTAATTTCAAATAGTTTTCTCTGCACACTATTAATTATACTCGTTATTGTTAAACCCTTCAAGGGTTCATTACCCAATAAGGTGTGCTGCTTCTAACACGCACCAGAGAAGCATGCCACTGAAGAAAGGGTATTCTGGTCCCCTGCTAGTTACTTTCCTCTTTTCTTTTCTTTTTTATTCGTTATGCTTAACAGTTCCATTTAATTTCTCTTCTACTATTTGGCAAAAAATAAAAAATAAAAAATAAAAAAGAGGAAATTAAGGAAAAAGTGCCTTTTGCCTTGTATAAATTTCCTATCAATTGATGATGGGATTTTAATTTATTTTTTCTGGAATATATGTTTGTATAAATGTTTTTTTCTTGGAATTGCCCCCTCTTCCCCATTGATCTCCCATTATAGAAAATTGTTTCCTGTTTATGTAGGTGTATTGAGTTCAAATTTTTATTGCAAATACTTTCTCTAATTAAAAATATAAAATATTTTTAAAAGAATTAAATGTTAAAAAATATAAAATATTTTTATTTTTTTAAAATGTAATTATTATTTTTTTAAAGTGTTTTTATTAATAATAATTTTATATTTATTATATAGTATTTAATAAAAATAAGTATAAAAATATATAATTAGTTAAAAAATATATAATTATTTTATTAAATGGTGAGATTTAATTAAAAATATTTTATATTTTTAAATTAGAGGGTAAGACTTCTTTATGTGCCTCCTCCTACCTTATGTTACTAATTTATTGCGTAGTTATGAGGCTGCTGAACCAACCAAATAGCAGTGATGGCAACTTTTCTGAAAATTAAACGTCGCTTAGAAAAGCTGTACTACTCTACGGCATAATAGCCAATTCGTGTAATATTGGCAGAAATTTGATTGAAACGAGATATGACCCTTTGTTTTCGGCCACCACAACCAACTAGATAAGAGGGATTTAAAGACGAATGAATTGAAGTTACAAGTCAAGAGATATAGCGCTTGACAGGCAGCCAGTTTTAGGAACAAGTTTTTGTTTTATACAATAAAAAAATAAAAAAATTTGTTTGATAATATGTTTTTAAAAACTGTTTTGAAAAAAAAAAATTATTTTAAAGAATAGAAAAACAGAAGCATTTTTTTAGATATTTTAGAATTATTATTCTTAAAAATAAAGAAGAATGCAAAAAACATTTATTTTTATTTTTTTAGAATATATTTTATAAGACACCAGTTTTTAAAATAATAAAATAAATCCATAATTTTTCTGTAAAGTCAAATGTTAGGAGAAACTAATTAAGTGCTATTTCTGTACTAATTTGATTAAGAAAAGGGAATTCTATATTTCAGACTCAACGTTACATTAGTGTAGTGATTTGTGTTAAGAGTCTCGCAGAACGCCAGAAGTGTGGTTGTTGCTGGTTATGTATATATAATTCCTGGATGGGCTTATTAGAACCTTTTTGCTTAAACGCAATGAATATAGTGAAAGGAGGTTACCAAACATTCATATATAAGTGCGAGAAGGTGGCGATGATGGAGCCCGCGGACAGTTCAGATGCAACAGATTCAACAGCCCCGCATTGAATTTTTAACATCATCCAAGCCTCAACATCAAATGTTTTAGCAAACTCACATGCTTGTGTCAACGGTCTATTTAAACTCTTAAATCGCCATTTAACTACTCACATTTCTTGGTCTTCCTTTATTGATGTCTTCATGTCCTTTTGTTTGTCAACACAAAAGGACAACACGCCATCAGGCTTGTCTCTTCCAAAAGCACCTGATTTATCTTAATCTTAATTACTTGCATTCATTACGCTCGAGTTTGAATCAAGGGTTTTCTTTAAACCTGAGAGCCAACCAGACTGCTTATTAAACGCAAAAGTTTGCCAAATAAAATTAGGTAGTGTGCTAGCTAGGTTAAGATTCTTCCCAAATTATAAAATATTTTTAGATAAAATTATATATATTAGTAAAATTTATTAAATATATTTCACAATTTTATTTTTTGAAAAAACAAAAGATAAATTATAAAAGATGACATTTATTTAATACTTTATTATGCGAGAATATTAAATAGATAGAATATCATGAGAATGTTAATATTAAAAAAAATATCATTAATAAAATTTTATTTTTATTAAAGTGTTTGAAAAGCCATATTTACTCTAAAAGCATTTTATAATTTATGATGGAGAGAATAGTAATTAGTAAAATTATTACTCGTTAGTGCAAGGAAGTGAGGATATTACTCCTTCCATTCTTATTTATAAGGGAGAGGGAGAATTTTTTTATATATTTATAAATCATATTATTAAATTTTTATTATAAATTTCTCTTAGCTTTCATTAAATAGTAGGGAAAGGAAATACATAACCAAAATGTGTATATTTAATAAAGATAAAATAAAAAATTTATTTAATTTTTAAATAAAGTTTATGAATTTAAAAAATTTCTTTAATTATAATAAAATTTATTAAAAATAATTTATAAATAGGAGGAGTTGTGAAAGCAAAAAAGCGAGGGCAGGGCAATAAATGTGAGGGAGGAAGAGATGGCCGAAAGCCCAAAATTGTGAAGTAATTTATTAATGGTCGTCCGATGGATGCCTTCTCCTTCGTTTGCTTCCTCTATCTTTACATAATATTAAATAATTCGCCGAGCCTTTTGGTGCTGCAGCCTGCATGTGACCCCCTGCAGTCTGCAGACAAGCTCCAATTCTATTAATGTATATTTACACATATTCTTTTTTTGGGTTCAGTAGTAGTGTAATACATTGAACACGCCTATCGGATATTAAATTATAACATCCAACAAGTTAAAAATAAAAAAAATTGAATTTAATTGAATTTTTAATATGTTTTTTTACACGATTCGAAACACGCATGCTGCTTACTAATTACTTAAATTACATAAAATAATACCTCCTCCATCATTGAGCGTCTTCGGATCTCGGCCAGCTTCTTTTTGTCCAAGTAACAAAAATCCCGTCTCATGAGTGCGTTTCTTATATGGCGCTTGCATGAAATTGAATCCACGAACATGGGAGAGGGAGAGGGAGACTGAGTCAAGAGCGCACAAGGAAGAAAACCTTGTAAAATGAAACGAACGCTGAAATATATTATAACATCATGTTTAGGGTTTGGAGTCATAAGCGATTGAAATACTTATATTTGTTTTTAAACTTGACTGCTAATAGCTATTCCATCTCCCCCAATGAAGCATATATAACAATCACAGGGAAATTTTCAAAAGTTGAAAAAAAAATTGAATTTAAAAATTTTTTCAACCTTAGAAAATTAGTTAACGAACGTGGATTTATAAAAAGGACTTGAGGGAGCATGTAGTATCTAGGATCAAACATATTACGGGATTGTGATGATAATCGTAAATTGAGAAAGACCCTTTTCTTCTGAACCATTTTGACAGGGGAATACAGGGAATGAGTTTCAAGTATAATGGCAGATGCAAGGTCCAACACGAAAGACATTTATTGGGGATATATTACTCGTTCTGAATTACCCCCCCCCCCCAACAAAAAAAAAAGGGTCCAGAGAATTATGAAGTGCCACATGGGCATAATGCAATATTGTGGCCCTCCTCCGAGCCAGTCTCGCGCCTCATGTGATAGACAAGATCAAGCTCGCAGCAATATGCATTCCCACAGTCTAATCCATAATTTTACCAATCATAGAGTTATCCATTCTCTTTACCTGCCTCGGTATCTTTTATTCAATTGGACTTTTTTAGTATTACATGCCACATGCATATCTAGTCTCATGACCACACACGCATGCATGTCACATAACAATGAATAGTTTCTAATTAATTAATATTCTTTTATATTTAAAGAATTAAACTAATCCGTTAATTTTTTTGTTAGTAGAAATTGATCTAATATAAAATACTGTTGAGTTGATATACCATTTTGGAATTATAGATGCATGATTATTAACTCTCAGTTTCACAATAGATCGATTATTTAAAAAAAAAACCATTCAACGATAAATACTATGTGTATTTGTTGCCATAAAAGACTGATTTTCTTTTATATGTGTATTTGTTGCGTTGTGTGTGTTTTTGTTACAACTGGGACGACTTTCCCTGATAGTGGCACCTGGGATCAATCACATCTTCACAACTCAAGAAAATGACAGAGAACATGACCTGCCAACGCAGAGTACATCTTATTAAAAACAATAATTAATTAATAACCCACACCGCAGGGACTGAAGAGCGATTTCATTTTTTCTGTTTTTATTTCTGGCGTGTCAGAACATGCTTGCCTTTGTATTTATTAATTTATTATTCCACATTTCCGCATCCTTTATTTATAATAAATAAACTGGCAGGTAGCAAAACCCGTGGGTTGAGTGAATTTTTTTATGAAAGAAAAAGTCAGCCAAAGCATTTGATTTTAAAAAATAAAGGTGAATTATTTTTGAAAAGGCACTAAATAACCATTTAAGTTCCCTCTTCTTAATATTAATTTTTTTTGGTCGAACTTCTTAATTTTAATTTTATGTGTGTATATGTAGATGATGATCTCTTCTCATGAGATTGTAAAAAAAACAAAACAAGAAGGCCCACAACTTCTTGGTCTTCTAGACATGACGTAGTCCATATGCGAAAAAGAATGCAATAAGCCCAATGAAAAGCCCAATCGATTTCGAACATCAACATTCCTGAGCATGTCTCTCTGCAATTCCAAATTCCAATGGCGGAGGAAGCGAGACATGCTGACAGTGCTGTAGAACCGTGCTCTTTCAAGCTTCTGGTATCGTGTCCCTCTGGTCTTTCGTCCCCGCAGGTTTGTTTCAATCTCGAATCCTCACTCTTGTGACGTCGGGATGTGAATGTGTATTGCTCAAGTGTAACTTGTTATTCACGCATTTCTTGTTTGCTCAAAGGTTTCTGTGGTGTTCAGTGGTGCCTACGATCGGATTCCCCACCCTGATGTTAATTTGGAGAACACAATCACTGAGGTGTGTCGGATTCGTCCCTTTGATCTCTCACTGTCGTTTTTCTGCGCACACAGAGCGTAACTGCTGATGGCATGTTGCTTAAATTGTTCAGTTTTTAGTGTTGAGCATGTGGATCTATGATCATGATTCATTTTGTGAAATGTTCGAGCTTTATCAGTACAGTCCGGATTTACAACCTTTACGCTTATTTACGATTTCTTTTTCGTAGATATGGGAGCAGAGAAATCAGAAAAACAAGTCACTGTACAATGGGAAGAAGTTCAGGGTAAATTCAAGCTTGTTTGACGTGCATTGTGTTATTTCCTTTTTTTCTAACTGAACAATATTTTTTGATAGTTAATGTCAGGCATTGGGCATTTAAGCTCTAATATTTTAGTCATTTGGTTTCTTAGTTGCGGTTAATATGTAGATATAAGTTTGACGAACATTAGACCAATTACATGATTTTAGCAAGAGAGTTGACACAGCATCTAATGATCTTTGTCTAACAGTATGGGGGATTTATGTTGCGAGGGGGAGGTGGATCTGACCACGAGCCTCATGTATGCCTCCACCTTGGTTTGACCGATTATAGGTCTCTTCTCTCCCAGTCTCCCTCCCTTTTTCAAATTCTTCCTCCATTGTCTTTATTTGCTTGCTTGTCATTGTACGATATACTGACTTACATACGTTTGTTTAGTTGATCAGTGATTTGTGAATTTTCCATTCTTGAAACTATTTGTTTATGCAGTTAAGATGATTTCTGAAATTTAAACAATGGTGACTCTGTCATGCTTTTGTGATAAAATCTATCTTCAACATCTGTTTCTTGAAAAATAATTTGTAAATGTTCCATTCTTGAAAAATTTGTTTATGTTTTTAACATGATCTGTGACATTTAAAGGGTGGTGATTTAGTTCTGCTTTCGTTTGTGATAAAATCTCCCTTAAGAATTTGTTCCTTAGATATTTTGCTGATCTTATTACTGTCTATGGATTATTGATGTTCATGTTTATGACTTGCCATTTTTGTTCATTATTAAAAGTGTTGGACAGAAAGATGCATCTCTTCTCAATAGAGTAAGAATGCTCTGATGATATAATTGACAACAAAACGAAAATCAAATTGTTACTTTCAAATATATATAAATTATGCTAGTGTCTGTCGTAAAATTTATTTACACTTGACCTCTATTCTATTTATTCAGCGTTAAATTTATTTGAAAATGATTAACAGATATGGCTCTGAATAATGTCTCAGGTGGTGTTATTTAGCAAAGCAGACTTTTTTTTTTTTTGCTAGTATTATCATTTACATTATTCCATGTGTCTTATATTCAGCTTGGTTATACTTATCCAGGACTTTTGTTGGGACAAATTTAAGTCATTTGTGGGAGCGGTTCCTGGTTCCATCAGAAGGTATAATACTCTCTCTCTCTCTCTCTCTCTCTCACTAACAATCATGGGGACCCTGTGACTTCAAAGTAGTATGGTTTGTGTTTTTGACCTTGAGTAGTGTGGTTACTGTCAACCATTGACATGGTACAATGTCTTATCAGCAGGGAAGGGGTCGAAGGGTGAGTTAATGAAAAAAAAATTGCATTTGAGGTAGTTAGACAGCTCTTTCTGTTGGTCCACTTGGATCTGGCGGACTGTTTTTGTATTTTGGAATTTTGGAACATATTATGATCTGTTGTCTGTTCTGTTCCTAAAGTAGAGGTGGTACCAATAATTGCAGAAATCATTGACCACTGGGGGCATATTACTCTTCCTCAATCAATAACTATGAACGCATGATATGATCAACTTGAAGCAGGGTAGAAGAAAGATAAGAATTTTGCATTAGTTTGTTGCTTCATGTGGTCCTTTTGAAGTCCATCCACATTCTTGCTGCAAGAAGGTGGAGAAGTTCATTTTTAATTAGCAGATGCAGGAAGAGAGTGCATCTAAATCAGATGCTTCATGAATTGTAATAGAATTTACAAGGACAAAGTAGGCACCATTCAATAAAATTTGTTCAAACTTGGATGTTTTGATTTATAAATTGATTTTATTGCTTTAATTAAGAGTCTTTAGAATAAATTGTCTAAGACGAACGTAATCAGATGGCGCAAAATAGATATGCTTTTATGTTCCTGTAGTGTTGTCTTCTTTCTTCATTTTTTATCCCTTCATTCGGTGCTATTTGACTTTATCATTAATTTAAAGTGCTCCCATCTTTCTTTGTTTCCTCAGACGATTCTATTCTTTGTCAGCATACTGCCAGTCCACTGGGAAACGGTGCAATTGTGGAGACTATTGACAAGAAGATACTTGTATTACAACGAAGTAATAATGTTGGTGAATTTCCCGGACATTTTGTTTTCCCGGGAGGGCATCCAGAGGTACTTAACAGAGAAATAAAATTTTAAAATATGGTATATGGCTTGTTATTAGTTTTGATACAATAGATTTACCTTTAACGTTGATATCAATTTAAAGAGAGCAGATACTTCGGAACTTTCTGTTTGATTTGTCAATGAGGGCATGATGTATCCCGTGTGGTGATATCTGCTCATTCATGTAGTAGAACGAATGCTTATAAAAAAGAAATAGTTTCTGCCATTATATGTCTTACTAACAACTATTTTAACTGGAATTTATTGTGAAACTTCTTTTGGTTGGCAGCCTCATGAAATTGGAATAGCATCCCATCAACACTGTAAGGAGTTAACAGAGTCTGGTAACAATAAGGTTTCCCATGAGATGTTTGACAGCACAGTTCGAGAAGTAGTTGAAGAAATTGGGGTGCCAGCCTCGTCCCTTGTAAGTCTCATTCTTAATTTAATACGAACATGAACACAGTGTAGGAAACGACTGCTGTTATCCTCTATATGTTAGCTATGAGGACATCATGAATCATATGTTTTGACTCTTGCTATACACCTCTTGTTCTTTGACTGCATTTATTTTCTTTGACAAGTTCCCAGTTTGAATTGCTAATATCCTGTATCATGTCATTTTAAAAGAAGTGTAGGATGGCAGTAAGATTTCCCCTTAACTTGGGGTTAGATGGGTTGATAGAATTGGTATCTAAATTTGATCTTTTGATTGCGTCATGCAGAGCATTCCAGTTTTCATTGGTGTATCACGGAGAGAATTGAATGTGAGACCAGCTGCATTTTTCTATATCAAATGCAGTCTCGATTCCAAGGAAGTTCAGCAGTTTTATTCTGGTGCTCAAGATGGCTACGAGTCAACTCAGCTATATGCTGTCACAGTGGTAATTCAATGCTTTTTTTCATTTAGTAATGGTATGAGATCCATCCATTGGTGATAACATGGTTGCTTATTTATTTTCCCGTCTAGGTGCACTGCTGTCAATTAAGAGCATCAGTGATGGTTAATTAATTTTAACTCGTTTGTGCCTTGAAACTACTCATCAGTTCTGTATTTCTCAGATTGACTTAGAAAACATGACTTCCAAGATGCCTGGCTGTCATCGAGGTGGATTAGCCCTATATAAATTGATGGTTGGCAACAACCTGAAGAATGCTTGATGGAAGTTTACCAGGGGTTCTAGTTGTCAGCCTTTGATGTTATGCTGCTTGTTGTCCTGTGTGATTCACGAATTGGCATATTACTATTGGATAGTTTTTCTATCTCGGTAACTTACTCTGGCTGTTTATTGCTCTTCTGTTCAGCATGCAAAAACTGACATATCTTGGTAGCTTGCTTGTCTATATATGATTCTTCACTTGCTTGTATACTACATACGATCTCGGATTTATACGCAGATGTACCGCGTGTTCTTGGATCATGACTCACGGGCAACGCATGGTGGAAACTTTTGCCCCCGTCGGCTGAGTCAGATTTTGAACTCTTTCTTCATGTTTTTAAGGACCTATCCTGATGAATTTGTATGTCTATATTCTCCCATGAAACTCTAAGGTCTCGTTTGATTACTCAAAAAGAAATATAATAATATGAATTGAAAAAAATTAATATAAACATGAACTAAATCACCATTCTTCCTGATGGTAAATATGATAAAACTCATTAATATATATTACAGATGTGAGAATCATCACACTTTTAAAAAGTCTCAAAAATTATGATTTTTAACTCCATGAATTGAATTATTCCTTTCTTTTATAAATATGGTACACTATTCTTTTTAATCATCTTATTTTTACTTTTTTTTTTTGTCAATTCATTCCAGCAAACGAAACTTAAGTGAATTACCTATTTAATAAAATATTTGAATACATCTCTTGTTTTGAAATTGGTTAACTTCAATTATTAGGATGCTATACATATAAGTTACAAGAAAGTGGAATTCCATCCATGTATGATTTTCTTTTTTTGAAATGGACAGGGATAAAAAATATGCATATGTTAAATGTAAGTTGGTGCTGCATAAACTACTAGCTTAGTGGCAACATGTGCTGACTTTTGTTATTAATTTTTATTTAAACTCTGCTAATCAACGACTTAACAAATGGATTGACCATGACATTATCATTTAAATTATTTATCAAAGTAAAACCAAGATTTGGGATCAAAGAATCAACTGAAGTTAAATAAAACTCTTTTTCAAAAATCAGAGTACTTGAAAATATGTAAAAATATGAAATTTCAGGGCATGACATTGAAAAAGGGCAAAAAGATAGAATAATCATTTACAGCATCCTTATACTCATTTGTTTCAGCTAAATATACTTTTGCCGAGCCAACTGTAGTTTGGCATGCTCGCCGCGGCTTAATACTCATTCATCGTGGCCAACACTTGTTTGCTCACTTGCTATGGCCAAACTCACCATTCGTTGCAGTAAACCCTTTGTGAATAGTACAATAAAAAATAAACTTAGCTTTAAAGCTTCCTAATTAACTATTCAAACCTCCATTTAAGATCTAAGCGTTCACATGCTGTTAATAAAACAATCTAACTATAGGCACCGATTACAACTCAATTTGATACCAAATGAGGACCTAGGAACACTAAGTACCAAGATGAGCCTTTAAGCCTCTTGCACATTTTCTAGTGTAACACCTTAAATTTTTTTTTTTTCAAAAACAATTTAACTCAACCATGATAAAAAAGTGTCTACCATAATAAGCAAAAATCAACTTATCCTTTTTTTTTTGAAACAAACCTATAATTTAAAACATTATCATGTTAGAAAAGATTAAACCCCTTTTTAAATAATATAAAATAATTTTATATAACTAATATACATTTACAATCATAGTTGGGTTATAGCCACCCAACACATTTTATATCAATAAATTCAATATAAAATATTTTATAATTAGCTTAAGCTTGCACAATATAACATCTTAGATAAATTTTTACTTCCCACATGCCATTAGGCTAAAACCACATTTTTCAGTTTATACTCCCAACAAATGCAAACCATAAACCAATAACTAACAACTTAATCAATTCCCAAAACGAGCCAATTATTTGGCCTTATAATCATGCCATTTCAAACCATCCAAAATAAATTAGAGATCAAAGTTACAGTCATCTAAAGTGTACTAAAAGTAAAAATAGTTTGAAGGGCATGATTACATAATTACATTCATATAATTATCAATAAATAAAAGCCCTAGTATTGGCAATATAACACATTAAAAATTATAAACCAAATACCCACAAGAGACAGTGGATCTATGCTACTAAGCCTCAGGAACTCCTCCACGTGCCACTCATGGCTCTTCTCCTAAAAATTATTAACCATATAATGAGACTCAAAAGTCCCAGTAACTAATGCCAATTTATGATAGTGTATACAAACAGTTAAATGTATGCTTGCTAAGTGGGGAAACAACAGTCATATAATTTTAACAAAGATACAAAAAATATTACAATACATAACAAACAACTATCCTTATCTCCCTCCATTAACATCGAGCCGTAGCCCTCACTCGGTGCTAAATTATCCGGCCAAAGGTACATTAGCCCGAGCCCTTACAAGCCACCTATTGAGCTCCAATAGGGGCGTACCACGTGGCACATAAATACAACAATAACAAATCTCCCAACACCTCCCACACTAATCAAACAAATTCATAATAATATTGTACAATTATATAATATTACAATCTTCACAATCTTCTCATTTTTAAAAATATTACAACATGACATCCCACTTGGCAAAAATACTTCAAAATACATATCCACAATTTCACAATTTTTCCATAAACATAATAAGGTAATTTCTCAACAACAATTCATAATTTTCTCAATAATCATCTAATTAACATAAAGTAATACTAAACACAAATTAAAAGCATAGTTACCTTATGGCTTTTTTAATAAATTATTCCTTATAATTTCTCTCCCACCACAATTTTCACTAACAACACAATCTACAAATAACATATTATTTATAAATATTAGTTTCAATTATTGAAACTAATAAAATAACTCTAATAATAGGATTAGAGAATATAACATAATTTTTAATCTCAATCTTGATACAAATCTAGAGTTAGTACTATTAGGTAAAATTTTTAACTCCTCTCTTAGTCATCAATAAATATTAATAAGCTAAAATCAACCTCTAAACCAAATTTTATTATCAAGATTTTTCTTTTTATTTCATAAATTTGCACCTAAAATATTTAAAAATTAAAAATTGACTCTCAAGCTTAGAATCATCATCCTATAGCCATAATAATCCATTTTTCATCCCAAATAATCATCTAAATCTTAATAAATTAACATATATTTTTGAATTTAATAAAAATCTAGCCTAGAGTTTGATCCATAAGCCTCAAATTCAAAGCCCACTAACAAATTTATATTCTAAAATATTTATTATACTGCTAACAACCTCAACAATCATATTTATTCAATAAAAATTCATCCCTCTTTCAAACCCTAGATTTTCTACCACCACAAAATTAGAAACCAAAGAAGAAGGATGGCTAAAAAATTTTTTTAAAATAATTATTTAGTTTTGAAAAACTTAAAATCTCATCTTAAATATCCTATTAAAAAGTCTCACCTTAAAGAAAGTAGCCCCCAGCACCGGCAAAATCGTGCTCGCAGACGCACCTCCTGTTCGCAAACAAAAGAGAAAGAAAATGAAGGAAAAATGAGAAAAGAGGGGTGTGCGTGGGTTTATAAAAAGGTGTGGGTCCCACCCCTTTTTGCTTTCCTTTCCCTTTTTTTTAATATATATATATATATATATATGTGTGTGTGTATGTATGTCAAGCACGTCCGCTCCTTCTTCTTCTTTTTATATATATATATATATATATGTATGTATGTATGTATATTACACTACGAGCAAAACGTTCCACCTCCCCCCCTTTTTTATTTTTTTATTTAATTCCTATACACACACATACACTTATATGTATATATTTACATTTCATTTCTTAATCTCTCTTTCTATTATATTTCTCTTTCTTCTTTTCCTAATAATAATAATGATAATAATAATAATAATAATAATAATAATAATAATTTTTAAAATATTAACTTAGAATTATATGCTAAGTTAAATCTAACAATCATCTCCTACTAATTTATTTACCTCTGAATATTCTCTAAAATTTTTATTAATCTAAATTAATTATTAAAATTTAAATGGAGATATTACACCTAGCGCCTCCCCTCTTACAAAAACCCAAAATTTAAACTCAAATGCAGTAACAATCATGCATGATAAAAATTTCTTTAGGCATATCAAAGCTTATCCAAACATTAATCATAGATATCAACACTTTAGCATATTGGACCCTTTTTTTTTCTCAAAATAGGCTACCTACCTAAAATGCCCAAGTTAATAGATAGGGCACACTTGCAAAAGATTTATGATACATCATATATAAATATGCATGATCAACTCCCAATGTTGGCTAAAATAAAATATGCTTCATTACATAATGTAAACAACTAAAGATTGCAATACTATATTCTAGCACTTGACCTTAGAGACTTCCTTTTTTGCACTTTGCCTTAACATCTCCTAGAAAAATATTAAGTAACAGGAGTAAGATTAAATAATTTCAGTAATTAAGAAACTTAATGAAAGTAAATTAAAGTGTGGCAATCATATTAAGAAGGCATTTCATAGCATATAACTCAAATCATCACATAATCACAAATTTTTCATATATTAATGCTTTATGATCAATACGATCACCTTATATTACTCTTTATGTTGTCTAGCCGAACTCATGGGCTAATAACACATATAAAATTAATTAGTGTGATTGCATTAGCTTTACTCTCAAATTGTGAGGGGTCACCTGGCCAAGGTTCTCACACTTACTCTTGAACTATAGGTTCTCGTTACTAGAATTTCAGGGTGTCATAAGTGCTTAACTCATACTGTCCAGTTTAGAAGGGGTTACTTAGCCGAGGTTCCCACACTCACTCTTGAATTACAGGTTCTCCTTACTCAAATTTCAGGATGTCATAAGTATCTAACCCTTACTGTCTGATCCAGGATTGGTGATATTGAGCATTGTGTTAGACCCATGCCATATCCAATGTTATTAGCAATACTAAGCCCATAAGTAATGAAAACATGCCAATCATTGTGCACAAACTCAATGAAGGATATACCATGTGAATTTTATCATTTTAGTCTTTTACTTCTCTATAGTGAACTCCCACCCTCATACTCATGCCAACTCAATTAACTATGCAAATTTACTCATGTATATGACAATAGCCAACATTCACTCAAATAACAAAACTTGTAAACTACCACTGCTTATGCAACTACTTAGTCACTACCACACCTTATGGTCATATTAATAACAAATCTATCTTTGAAATCAAATTTCATTATGTTGAGAAAAAAGAAATTTCTTGCAATTTTATAAATTAAATTTTTTTATTTATTTCATCATAACAATAAACTGTGCAGGTTAATTTAACCATTTAAATTTATTTATTAAGATAGTTGTTTTATAAATTAATTAAATCTAAACCATTATTTCTTATCTAATAGTAGAGATAAGACGAGGGAGAATGGTTGAATGAGATCTATTGTGACGGAGACCCAACTTTTAATTATCTGTTATAGCCTTAGTTTATTCTTATTTTATTGTAACTATTCTTCACATTTTCATCTTTGTTTTTTTTTTCGGGTCCCTTTTTGAACACAAAAGGCAATATCTAGCAAAAACTATCCATCGTTGATTTGCGAGTAACACTAATAGATTTTATTGGAGGAGAGGTATTAACTAATTTATTATTATATTTTTATATATAAGTTTTATATTCTTTAATTATTTGTTGTGAAAAATAATTTTAGACCTTAACCCAAATTGCATGATTAAAATGATTTTGCACCTTAATTATCATATCAATTCTACACAATTTTTTATTTTAGAATTGAATTATTTATTTATTAATTCTCAATTTAATTTTAATATTTTAATTTTTCATTAATATAAGAGGTTTATTCTATTAAGCAGACATCATTTTTAAATGCTAAAAGAATTATTGGTAAATTTATTGAATTGAAAGTAGTTGGTAAGTCTCATTTTTTGAAATCTAATTTTGAATTGAATCATAGAAAGACTTGTTAGAGTTTTCTAGTTGAGGATGGGGAAAAATTGATGTTGATGGTTCTTTTAAGGATAATAATCAAGCTGATATTGGTTTAATTTGTAGAGATTATTATGAGAATTTTTTAGGTGGTCGTAGTAAGGAAGTGTCCACTTCTTTTTTCATGTCTGAATGTATAGCTGTTTTGGAAGGCTTGAGAGCTTTTGATAAATTTGAAGGAAAGAGAATTTTTATTGAAATGGATTGTGAGATGCTTTATCGCATCCTCATAGGTAAGCTGTCTAAATCTTATGACTGACATTGTACTAATATTTTGCATGATATTTTAATTGGTTATATTTTAAGTAAGGGGATCTCTTTTTCCTTGGTGGCTCGCTAGGGTAATGAAGCAGCCAATTGATTAACGGTGATGGGTCCTAGGAATATGTGTCTATCTGGATGGCTTTTGGAAGCAACATTTTCTTTATCTCTTTTTTTACTTGCTGATTTGAGATCTACTAAAAATTTTGATACTAATAGCTTTTTTCTTTGTTGGAACAAAATTGGTATTGGCTAATTTGCTTCTTTTATTCCTTGTTTGATGGTTTTTTTTTTTGGTAAGTTTATATGTTAGATTGTACTTAGGTTTTTTTTAGTGTTTTTAGTGAGTTTTGTGTGTTAGTTTGTATTTAGGTTTTTTTAGTATATTTTTATCTTCAACTATTAGTGTTTGTAGTATTTCTTGGTGATTAATAAAATTAACTCTTTTTTGGCCCAAAAAAAAGAAGCAAACATCAATATATCATTACAATAAAAAATTAAAAAGGAATCACTACCCATAATACTTGAGACTTTGAGGGATGTGGGAAATGATGGAATAGAGAATTGAAAGAAGGCATAGAATAGTCAAAGGTGCCCACAATGGTGACTGTACAATGCATAAAAAATGAAGTTATAGATATAGAAAATGAGGAAGAAGATGGCAAACGATTAATGTGGATGGTGAAACATAACTAGTTCAAGTATAGAGGAAGAAGGCACAAACAAATGCAAAGAGAAGGATAACTTAATCATAAATTTTGATTTTCCTTCAAAAAAAATTTAAATTAAAAGGAAGCAATAGGGGAGGCGAGATGTGAGGGGAAAGAGAATTTTTTGCTTCCCTCCTCTCCAAATTTTTTTAACCAAACGAGGGGAGGGAAGCCTTATCTCTTTTTTAAAATTCTCAATCAAATATATCCTTAATATGTTATCTTATTAATTTATACATTAAAAAAAACATAAAAAATTTATTATTATACATTTCGGCGGAACTTCATGTTTGAGGATGGGGCATGAACTAATGTACAAGTGGGCCTAAATTTTACTTCAACTGGCCCGGCGATGGCTTCACTTGACTTCCATGGGGTAGCACACGTTTCTTGTTCTTAGGACAAAGAAATAAACCGAACACATTTTTTCTTGCTGTCGAGACGCCACATCAGATTGAAGGCTCGGGAAAGCGAAATCTCTGACCAAAATTCGTGCTCTCGATCATGGATGATGAATTGCTTGAGTTGCAGAGACTATTCGAGTTCGCACAGCAGGAAAAGTCGAATATTCGATTATCGGAACGAAATGTTGTTGAATTGGTTCAGAAATTGCAGGAGCTTCGTATCATAGATTTCGACCTCCTTCACACTGTCTCTGGCAAAGAGTACATCACTCCCGTACGCTTTCTTACCTTTTACCGTCACTTTGCATCCATGGAATTTGTTGGGAAGAATCTAATGGCGTTTTGCTTTTCTTCCTTAATTCTCCGTTGTAGTATATTCGATCGGCGAAAAAATGAAATGCTGAAAAATAAAGAGCACTTGTGTTTCGCCGTTAGGTTTGCCTGTTCGCAATTAAAATTTAACCTCTTGAAGGATGATCTTTCCCCCGATTTTTCGTATATTATGCTTTGATTTTTCTACTTTTTGATTCCTAGTCCTAATATGATCATGCATACTGTTAGGAACAACTGAGGAATGAGATGGTGGCTGAAATTAAGAAGCTAGGGCGTGTTTCTCTGATTGATCTCGCTGACGCTACCGGAGTCGATTTATACCATGTTGAGAAGCAGGCTCAACAAGTTATAAAAGATCATCCAGAGATGATGTTGGTTCAAGGGGAAATTATGTCAGAATTTTATTGGGATTCGATAGCTGAAGAAATTAATGAGAGGCTTCAGGAATGCAGTCAGATTGCACTTACAGAACTTGCTGCACAATTAAATGTTGGTCTAGAATTGATTGCCTGCATGTTGGAGCCTCGTCTTGGAATGATGGTGAGTTGGTGATTGTTTCTCTTCGTCGGGTTTAACTATTAAATGACCATAAAGATGTGATAATCAGATTTGATGCTAAATATAGGTGAAGGGCAGGCTTGAAGGTGGGCAGTTGTATACTCCTGCATATGTAGCTCGTGTTGGTGCCATGGTTCGAGGTGCTGCCAGGGGCATCACTGTTCCAACAAATTTGTCATTTTTATGGAGCTTGTTACAGCAATTACTGCAAGAAATGGATGGAACCAGCAGTGTGGTTGTTGAAGGAGCTTTCTTCCAGGCACTTTTTAATGGGCTTGTGAAGGAAAGTGAGATTCTAGGATCACTTCGTGCTGGAATACATTGGACACCTGCGGTAAGTGACATTCTCACAGCCATTGGACACAACGGGTAAAGTGACTGCTGTGTCTATGTTTTATAGATATTTCAGGCCTTGAGAATGCTTCACCTTATTATTATTGAACCACTTCTGATCCACATTATGTTTAATTGAAGCTATAGGGAGGGTTTGAAATACTTTTTGTTTGTAGTTTTTCCTGTTTATTTTCTACTATCCTCTAATTTTTATTAGCCGTATCGGTGACATCAATAGGCAATAATGCATGTGTTACATATACCTGGATGCAAGTAATTGAATTGATATTTCAATCACTGGGATCTATTAATGGTTATTGTCGATAAAGCAAGTATTATAATTTCGCTAAGCAAAGATAAAAGTTATAATGGTTTCCTATTCTTGCGTGACTTGACAGGTCTTTGCCATTGCTCAAAAGGAATCTGTGGATACATTCTTTTCACAGGTACGGGCTCCATATCTTCTTACATTATTCAGATGTCTAATATTTTGTCTGCTTAAACTGTGACCTAAAATTGTTCACAATTTTTTTTTTTTGGATTTGGATAATTACTATGTCACTGTTTCTCTTATACTCTGTATATTTATCATTGTTAAGACAAGTTTTGAAAAACAATTTTCTCAACTGCTGTTTCCTAATTTTATTCTCTTTCCTACCCTACAGAATTCTTTTATTAGCTATGACGTTCTACAGAAACTTGGAATTCCCCAGCCCATTCAATTCTTGCAGGTAACTACTAGATTGCTCATGTTATTGTCTGAAGGAACCGCTTGGATTATGCTAGTTGGATAATTCAAGCTGCATCAGATGTCTAACTTTTAGTTAATGGAGTTTGTCCTGCAATGCAATTTAGTCCAGATATCCTGAAGGTATACCTCTAGTTACGGTGTTTGTCCGCCCATCAATGATTGAAATGCTGGATGCTGCTACTGAGGATGCTCTTGACCGTGGTAGTTGGTAAGAGTCTTATCTGTTAACACATTCATGTTTCTTCTTTTCTTCACCACCAGTTTCTATTTTCCTTCCTTACCATATTGCTGGATAAAACCTTACCCAACACCATTTTGCTTTATAGTGGCTGTGTTTTTTCCCGCATGTGTCCCTTGTCAATCTTGTAGAAATTATATGCTTCTTTATCACCTAGTAATTGGGCTAGATTTTTTTTTTTTATAAAAAAAATAAATGTTTGTTAGACTCTTAACTTCTTTTGTAGTCACTTATCAGCACGTTGTAGCTTTTGGATGATGGTGACGGATCCCTCTTTTCTTATCCATCTGAAGCCTTTGGGAGGATCACTCGAAATGCATTCATCTAATGTGTCCTTGGTTTTTGAAGTGATAGGCAGGATGTCTTTATTAAATTGTTTTGTACGCATTCTATTCTGATGTAGCAATGATGCAGGAGTGATGCTCTTTCCTTATTGCCTTCATCCTTCACCCCTCAAGATGCATCTAAAATGTTGACCTTCTGCCAATCAGTTCAATCTGCTCTTAAGGTGATATTCACTTGCCTGGTTAATGGATGCTGACAACAATGTTGATTCACATGTTCATATACTTAATGCTTCTTTGCAGTCTAACAAAGCACGCGTTTTTGGGGATTTTTATGTTTTGAGCAACAGCTTTATGAAGGTGTGGCCTTTGATTTAGTCATCATTTTTAGTAGTTAATCTCACAAACCACAATCGTGCCTATTTTTATGTTTGATTTGGGATCTTCTGCTATCTGTGCATCCCAAAACATAGAATTAAAGAAAAAAAATGCAATGCACTCTGCTGTCCCTTGGCAGAGAAGAGGACCCTCTCTCCTTCAGTTTCTGACTGCTGCTTATACTGTTTTCTCTCCTAAACAACTAGGGCATCTGTGAGCACTTGGTGAAAGAATTGGAAACATTAGGTGTTACAGGGTCCTCTGGCATCAAAATGTTTAGTGATTCGCAAGTAACGAATGAAGTAAAAGTTGGGCAAGACTTGATTCGATCAAATGAAACTGCAACAGATGGTGGTGTCATTAAACATGTTGATAGAGGATCAAAGAAGAAAAAGGGAAAGGCTACTGGGAACGATGTGTCTGACAGTGCTGCAGATGTTCCAGAACAGACTTCCACAAAATCCAAAAGAAGCCAGAGAAGGGGCAAGGATACATCCTCCTCACAAATGTCAGATTCAAAAATAGGTTCGAGGAAAACGAAGGATGATAACCTCAGCAGTCCTTCAGATGGGTGGATTATGCAGAAGATTATGACTTTCGTTCCTGATTTTGAAGAACAATGTCCGTTAATTCTAACTTCAAATTTGTTTTTCTCATTAATATGCTACCTAGTCTTCTCACATGCAGTTGTTATAACCTGATAGCTATGGATGAGCCTGAAACAATTCTGAGGCCTTTGGCTAATCATTTAAGGCCTACAATAATGGCTTCCTGGATGGAGAAGAAGAAAGCATTGTTTACAGAAAATACAGAAAGAATGAAATCTTTGCTTGATAATTTGCAAAAGAAACTTGATGAGGTTAGCATGCTAAATTGGCAGTTCATGCTACAATTTTCTCTTTTTTGCTGTAATGTAACTTCTAAACTTGTATTATGAAATTATAATGACATGCATCTGTAATGTCCTTGTATGCATTGTGTCCTATGCCTGATTGTTTATTTCTCTGGCAGTCTTTCTTAAACATGCAGCTTTATGAAAAAGCTGTAGAGTTGTTTGAAGATGACCAATCAACCTCTGTAAGTTTTGTTGACTAATTTGAAATTTTACAGTGTTGGTGGAATGTGTAAAAATTAACTTCTCGATGATACCCAGGTTGTTTTGCACAGGCATTTATTGAGAACTGTAGCTGCCCCTATGGTCGATTTGCTTCTTCGTAAGTTGGTATTGTCTAAAGGCCGTTTCTAAGTTAAACTTGTTAATATAATACTTTATGATTTTTCCTCCTTTCATTTTTCTTTTCAATAACATATAACAAAATAAGTTCATCATCTGTAGGATGAGCACAACAAGTTAAAGAATGGGCTTAAAGTGGAGGAAGCTTCAAATTCAGAACTACTTATCCTTAGTCCTGGAGACAGAACTGCAATTGTAATAAATAAGCCACTGTTTACATATATGCACGTGTCTTTGTGAGACTGTGTGTGTGTGTCTGTAACAATATCCATTTAGGAACATGTAAATGGCCTCAAATATCTCATGCATTTTTCACTCTTGCAGTGGAAGAGTTTACCGGGAGCACTTTGTAAAAAAGCTCTTGGTGTTGTTGAAACATTGGAAGGAAAGGTTAGTGTTTTGCCTTCAAGGACCAGCCGTTGGTTATTTTCTTGTTTTCTCCAGTCAAATTGGCTGATCTGGACCCCTTCTGTAAATGTTGCGGTCTAAATTTTATGTTGCTAATCAGCTAGAAATCTCCCCCCCCCCTTTTTTTCTTGAACTTATTGTAATGTTTGGATGCATTGTATGACTACTATTTGAATATAACAGCGGGTGGAAACGTTTATGGATGCTTTTAGAGAGGTAGCAGAAGAGAGGTAATGTGTCTATATTTGTTATTGGAACTTTAGCATTGATTTGACCTACAGTGTTTTTTGTGATCTGATCCTTGATATGTGGTTTGGTTTGAATTTTTCCAGTGGATTGTCTTTGAAAAAGCTTGACAAGAAACTAGAAAGAACACTTTTACACTCTTATCGTAAGGTATTGGTGCTTATATTTGTGTGAGAAGAATTTTTTTGAGCTGAGATTAACAGAGTCTTGCTAGTTTGCTGGGGATGTTTAATTGTATGCTTTTCATCTCTGTTGTCAGGAACTGACATCTCAAATTTCTATTGAGACTGATCCAATATCACTTCTGGCAAAAGTTGTGTCTTTACTTTACGTGCAGGTAACTTGAGCATATCTATACTATCTTTTCTCTCTCTCGTCGAAGTTTCTTTTTTCCCCCAACGATCAACATGTATGTTTTGATGATTAGGTTTACCACAAAGCTCTTCAAGCCCCTGGAAGGGCCATTTCTGTCGCCATCTCCCAACTGAAGGTAAGTTATTTTTTTATTTTTTCCTCCCATATTTCTGCCGCCATCTCCCAAATGACGCTTGAAATATGTGCTGGTCAATAATTGTAGATGAGATAGCATCTTTGGCCCAACTGTTAGAAATCTCCAAATGCAATTCGTCAATTATAGACTACGCGGAATACTTGATAAATAATGACTTTCTTCATAACTTTTCTCTACAGTTCTTTTAACATGTATCCAATTTCAGGACAAGTTAGATGAGTCGTCATTCAAGATTTTAACTGATTATCAGAGCGCTACGGTGACTCTTCTGGCATTATTAGCAGCTGCAACTGGCGATGTGAGTATTACTATGCACCTGAATTCTTTTATTAATATTAACAGTTGATCGTTCACTTTTTGGCAAACCTTCAAACTGCTTCCTTGTCATGCTTCAAAGGGGTAGCCATCAATTAGGCATACTGAGTGCAAGAGAATCGGAGTTCTGAAAAATTAGCCCTAACAAAAGAAATCGTTGAGAATTTTTAGCTTGTCTATAACTTTTTCCCCTTCTTTTGGATAGGAAGAGGATTGTACATCTGATAGAATATTGAGCAAAAGGGAGCTTCTCGAGAGCCAAATGCCTACTCTGAAAAGCTTGGTTTTGAGAACCTCGCAATCTTCTTAGAGCTTTTGGAAAAAGCATAAGCAGACATCCCTAACAAGCCTCAGGGCAAGGGCGTGTTACTTTGATTTACCTTACATGTGTTGAAATCAAAGAAATATTATTAACTGTTAACTAGTTTGTTCGTGATAACTTGTCCATGTGAAAAACTTTGGTATAAGATTTATTAATCGTTTTCAACAAGCACGATAATTCTGAACCAATATATGGCCGAAGTGCTTGCTATACATCTTACCAAGAACCCAAGTTGTAAGGTACAATTTCCCTCAACCATCACATTGTCTTTCAAATTCAACGTGTATATCATGGTTGTGACTTTAATTGGTTGCGAGTGCTAAACGTACAAAATTTACGGGCATCACACTTTCGTTATAAAGTCGTCATGCCCAGCGATAAATGCAATGCTTGGAAATGAAACGTAAAAATTCCTAAAGCAACGAGTTCTGCCAGGCAATTTACAAGGGCGCGCATCTTCGAGGTGACCTCATCCTCCACCCCTACTCTACTACTAAATCCTAACATGTATAATAACTGACTTGCTCGATTAATTATTGCGTGTTGCTATTTCACATAGCAAATTAGTGTTTGTTTTGGCATCAGCTGAGAAAAATATTTTTTGGCCAAAAAAGGACCAAAAACATGCCGAACAAGCATACAATAAAAACTGAATTGCAAAAACCAACTGGGTTTTGAGCTTCTAAACTGGTATCCAAACACATCCATAGTCATTCGACTAGTAAGCATAAAATAAAGGGGTTTGAAGAAAGACAGCCGAAGTAAACTCACCTAGTCGTCCCATGCGCTAGTGATGGCATCAGAATTCAGAAATGTCAAACTGAGGGGGCACTGATGCTGCAAAATGACTTAAACATTCTAACGAATTGAATCCATAAATTGAAACTTTACATCACAAGTTTCCATCCTAACGAATTAAAACCATAAACTGAAACTTTACATCACGAGTTTCCCTTCCCCCTCAATGCGGAGGCAGAGGTGGGTTTTTCCATCAATTCATAATAAACAACAAAATTATCCTGCAATAAGGATGCACAATTAGAAGGTTAAAAAAGAACAAATCCAAAAGAACGAAACCTTTAAAAAAATAATAATAATAATCTAGCGGGTGTTTACACACAAAATCTAACCTTACGAATCGTTTCAAATGTGCTCGGATCAAAGCAGTGATAAGATCCCCTCTCATACGTGTTTGTTTTAACAAGTGGCTCCATGTTAGGTACTCTTATCAACCATAAATGAAGTTCTTTGTGATAAAACCAGCCTCTATTATATCTGAGAACAAGAAACCGTGCCAGTTAGTAATAACTAAAAAACATGAATAAGAAAATCAGAAATAATCCAAAATAATATACGCCAAAAAACGATGCACAGGTGAAAATCTGCATACAGTTCATTTGCGGCATATAATTGAGCTTCATCTTTGGGCATGCTGCAAAAGTGACAATAATTAGAACCAATTTATAATAATCTCACAAGTTCAAGGCAAAACAAGATTCGGCTTCTAAAAGGCACCTGTAAAATATGTAAAACAAAGTCTCCGCTGTAAACTTTGAAAAATAGCCTTGCTGCATGAACCAGAAAACAGTCTTGGGCTAAGAGAAAGGATTAAAAAAAAAAAAAGAACCAAAAACTCACAAGACATCATAAAGAGCATCTCACATGCAGGGCAGGTGGCTGTTTAGCATAATAACACTGTGGCACTGTGAACTCTGGATCGCCCTTAGCTGGTTCATCAGACCATGGAGATCCAAAAGTCTTGTGTAGATTTTCTGATGAATTTAAATTCAACCCAAGTGTTGTAAGATCAATTCCAAGTGCAAGAGATGTCAAATCCGGATCACTCATCCTGATCACACTTAACAAGCCAAGCAAACCAAATGGATCTGGTGTCGATTGGGAAGCTTGCATGGATTTGATCCCTTGATCCCTAAAAGACTGATTCGCAGCTGACATTTGTTGAAGACGAAACTGGGACTGGGGCTGGCTCGAGTGCTGTTGGTATTGCTGGATAAGCTGGTCATACGATCCCATACCAGAAACAGTATTTGGAGAATTTAGAGACCTTAATCCAATGCCAGAGGGTCCACTGGTCTAAAAAAATGATTAAAAAAAATAAAATAAAATCAGGAACATCTGCTTCATATATTAGTTTACACCTCTCACTGCAAAACAAGCTATATACTAAGTACTTTAAAATAAATAAACAACAGCTCAGTTACATATGCAACAAAACCAATCAGCAGGAAAACTAGCAGACCTGGGAATGATAGGTTGAATGCGATGATTGGAATATATCTGACCCGTGCAGATGGAGAAGTTCCTGATTGTTTGCAGATGAAAAGGAGACGCCAACACTACTGACAGAAGGAGCATGCTGCTGTTGCTGTGACCGATGTGACATGTATGTCCCCCCTAAGTTGAAACCAGAAGACCTTCCCATCTGCATATTAAGAGAAGTTAAAACCAAGATTCTTGATTTAAGATCCTAAAAGAATGATATGTAACAGTAAATACAATTCCTTAATACCACCTCCAGTCCTAAATATACGATCGAAATGGGGGATATATTTTGGTCCTAAATATAAGACCTCAATCTTCTTCATCTCCCTCATCTAATATTTTTTCCCAAATTACTCATTAATTTCAGTTTTTCTCATTCTCTGTCTCCCAAATTAATACCCTCATTAAAAGAGGGATATTTTAAGAAAAGTTACACATTTGCTACATGATAGTAACAAATAACCACCAGTTTCCTTAACCTCTATGAATTAGGTCTGATACTTAGGACCAGAAGGAGTATATTAGAACAGGCAACTCACAGAAAAATGCTGAGATTGCATCATGGACACAGCATTCTCATGAAGTTGTTCTTTCTGGTGCATATCCATAGCATAATCTGCATTGCCACCTGAACACATACTAATATAATCAAAAACAAATGCTGAAGCAACCGAGCAATCTCCACTCACTGCAAGTGCGCAAGAAGGTTCCAAAAAACTCCCAACAGTAACAATAAATGCAACAAAATAGATCGCACATATAAGCAAAAATTGTACCTTTAAATCCTGGCAAAGCTGGGAAATCTTCATTTTGAATGCTAAACTCTTGGTTTTGTTGGACAATGGGACTAACTCCAAGACCCTGTTTTCGTAAAGAACCTGAAATGTTTGCCTATAGAATTATCGTAGGAGGAAATGAATGAGTGTAACAAGCAGAAGAATATTTTCCTTCTCATACCCAACTGTCCTTGGGGCCCTCCAGCAGAATTGGGCCGACTTGTCAACTGAGGGAAGTCATTGATGTCAAAAGGGGAGCTGTCATTCGAATTCATATCATTCAACATCCCCATTGAGTTCAAATTATTTACTGCTTGAACATGGCTTTGGGTAAGGGGACCTCCAGCACTAGGATAGGAATTTCCTAGCACTGAAATAACTTGGGGTGATCCTGTACGAAGAAGACACTGTCTATCACCAGAAAGTAGCATATACTTTATCTAAATAAAAGCAACTCAATACATGAGAAGAAAAAATGTCTTAATCATACATTAAACACAAATAATGTAATCGCATAATGCATATATACTAATGCAACAAGCAGTTTTGAAACTGGTACTTTAAGCACTCCTTTTTTGTAATAGAAAATTTTAGGTGGGTTAAGCTCCGACAGGCTTCAAGGCTCAAAAAGCATTTAGATGTGTAATTACAGACTACCTACTAACAAGGTCATCGCATCAGCAAAGATACTTTAAGCACGTTTACCACCATAGCAAAATATAACATCAAGACATCACGAGACATCATTTTGAGTTGCCTTGAACTACGAGGATGGAATATGGTACGCAATCTCTATGAGGGGAGATTTGGGGACAAATGAGATATAATAAAAGATAATTCAGCATCCAAACATCCCTTAAAAAAATAGATAGATGGAGATCCAAATGTAAGACAAAGACAACCAGCATGCATCAAGGGATGCATGATAGCCTATAGCATGAATAAAATCCTCAGATCCAAGACACACAAATGAAATGAAAGGGAAAGAAAAGGTGTGAGAGAAAACAAAATTATGTCAATGACCAAGGCTGGTGACTCAAGAAAACTAATTCTCAATTACAGAAACCAATTATCATTCAGCAGTCATAAAATTAATGGCCTGCATGAAAAGAGTTTAATGCCATTGCCACAGGACCTTTTGGGAGGGAAAAGACATAATTAAGGTAACAAATGCATGCCTTGTGGAAGCATGCCACTCAGCAACCGGTTCTGTCCTTGCACACTTAAACCACCAGATCCGCCGTTTGAACTTAAATTTAGACGAGAAGCAAGACCAGGCACAGACAATCCTCCAGCAGAGCTAATGCTCCTCCCAATGTTCCCTCCACCAACCATGTTGCCCATAGAACTTGGAATTCGGGAACCTGCATTTCCCAAAATTGGGGATACTCCCAATCCTGGAACAGCATTTCTGTTACCAATTGCAGCAGATGTTGGAAGAATCCCAGGAATAGAACCGCCAACTCCATTTGTGCTACTATTAAATCCAGGGTTTCCTACAACACTTATACCTCCTCTGTTTGTTACTCCCGAATGTCCATGAGAGCTTCCATGAGTTAGCTGCAAATGATTGAAAGAGAGAGAAAACTTTTAAATAGTGCAACAGAGAAAAAATAAATACAAGGAAAAAAAATATGCTCAAAAAATCAGTTAGTGAAATACTCTCAATAAAACCAGACATAAATATATGCACAAATACCTGAGACAAAGCAACAGGAAGATTATTTGATGCAAATCTTCCACTAGAAAGGCTTCCAGTAGGTTGTTGAACCCCTCCAGATGGGATGCTATTTATTGTTGAATTTCTTGATGCAAGTGTACCTGGCATGTTGGGAACATTAAAGCTGCCATGAATGCCGTGCAATCCCTGGATAGCCCCTGCAGCAAGAACCTACCAATTTTAGAACTAAATGGGAGGATGAAACTGATTAACCCTAGCAAGATCCGCTCACCACCATGATGGAAAACTGGGGAGGCAGCACCAGACTGGCCAGAAAATGACGTGGCAAATGACCTCCCAGCACTTTCTGGAAGATTTGAAGCAGATCCGTTCAGAGAAGACTGCAAGGAGATTCATATTATAATTTACATTGATGATCACGATATGACCAAAGTAAAAGAATCAGCAGGAATCAATATCTCACAATACTGAAGACAAACACAAAAGTTACAAAGAGTTTTTGCTGATCATTTGGATGCACCCAGTATCCATAAAGAACAAAATCTCCAATAAAGGAGTTGATTACATTTAAATACAGAGTTTCCAGAATCATGGTCTTTGAATTCATGGAAAGAAAACCACCTAAAAATGGAAGAACGTTTGAAGCACCAACCAAATGAAAAGCATCAATAAAGGATCAATGATCAATATAAAGCACTCATGAATTCCACCGTTTCTTCAGGAAAACCTTCCTGTTTTTCTATATTGATCAATTCTATATTAATTCCACTTTGTTTTGGTTAATTTCTCATAAATATCTCCCACTCTAAAATATGATTAAGAAAAAACTGTTCATGAGACATGCTAACAAGTGACAACCATTATTTCCTTAAATCTGGAGCCCAGAGCAACATATGATATCCAGAAGAGACATTGCATTACTTATTTTAAAAGAATTTTAATGCATCATGCCATCATGCTTGAGCACAATATCTGGCCCACCAAATTATTGATCGGAAATGTCTGGGAGCTTAAACTGAATGTCATATTAAAATAATGATGACAAAAGTAGTGAAGTACATGGCCCAATAAATATGAGCCAGCTACTTCAATCTACCAAGAGATTAGCTTTTTCAATGAATATGTTTCAAAATAGCATATATCTACTGATACAAGCAAACTGTTTGTGATGACAGAAAGTTCAACAATTTGGGAGCCATGAAATACACCAATGATTGCTAAATTTTTTTAAAGAAGGAAAAAGAAAACAAAAAAAGTTTGCAAGACACAAGGAAATACATTAAGCAAACCCGACATTGCATGAATTTCAAAAGATCATGCCAAAAGTCATCCCTTTGCGGAAAAAGATCCTGCTAGAGCTAGTGTTCAGAGTCAGTGCACTATGCATAGATCTTTTCCTCTGAACCACTCAACAACCTGCAAAGAATAGTGCCATCATAAGAGAATGTACCAGACACCACATTATTTAACAGAAAGGGCCAAGTAGCAGCAAGCAGAGCAGAGATGGAGAGAAATGTGAAAGTAAAATGCAACAATTCCTCAAAAAAGAATCTTATTCACTGTTTAAACTACAGAACCTTAGGATCTCTATAGAATACACCATTTAATACCTTCAAACCAAAAAGATGTCACTATGCAAAGCTGAACCACTTGACTCATAAACTAACATGAAAAACATACAAGGATGTAAAACATATTAAGGATAATACGCTTCAGGCAAAATTTGTAGTTTGACTAGGTCGGTCTGCATGTAATTTGGTTGCCTTGAGCATTTACAAATTCAAAGCAGGGCATTTTGAATTAACCAGACACTTTATTTCCCGCACATTGAATAAAGCCTGGGTAATAAGCTGCGCAGTTTATGCTTGCAATGGATTTTATATTTATCTTTTATATTGATGATTATCATGTTGAACTCATTCGTTCCAATGTGTTATCATTGGCATAAAAGTATCATAATGAGAACAGTCGATAATACAGATGAAGCAAGAGACTGGAAATACAGAAAGAAATCAAATTACGAGTATACTTGAACACCAATTTAACATAGTTAATCTCCCGATGCTTGCCTCGCCATAATTCAGATACGAAATCAAGTTCCTTATTAACCAACGATGGAATTACATAATTCTTGGTTCTTTCATAATTAAAACAAATTAAATAAATAATACACACAATCATAGCACCATTGTTCACATAACCGCTTCGCTTAAGTCATTCGAAATAGCTTTCATAATTAACCATTTACTTAAAATTTCAATCATGACAAATTCATCACGATATACAAGGTTAAAATTTATAAGCAGCCCAATAATATAATTGTAAGGCTGCTGTTCTAACTAAAAATACACATCTAAAGTAAAGAACCGCATAAAATGATTACTCAAAACCCTAATGCCGATCCTAATACATCTCAGTATCGACAAAAAATTTAAAGGAAGAAAATGATGCCAAAGGATATCATACAGTATCGAATCAAAGGAGTGAGGAGGCAGAGAGTGAGGGAGGAAGTACCTGGAGAGTAGATCAGCGATGAACAAGAGAGCAAGCCAGGCCAAGAGATGAGAGTAGGGTCTGAGTCAAGGGAACCTGGAGAGTAGACGGGCTATGAGTGCCCTAAAAATCCAAATAAGAAAGCGAGAGCTCGAGCCTCCAAGGGAGAACCTGGGGAAATGCTTTTGGGACGATCAGCGTAAAACGCACCACAATGAAGAAAGTCAGTCGCAAATTTGGAGCCCGTAATTTGTTCTTTGAAGAGAAAATATAAATTGAATCATTGATTCTTTATTTTTATTTTCTTTTCAGTTACAGTTGATGATTCTCTACCTCCTCAGTGCCAGTATTATTTAATATTTAATTTAATAACATGGAGAATACATAAAATTTTTTAATATATATGTGATTTAAAATTAATTATATGTAACGATGGAAATAGGTGCCTAAATTTATGTAATAAATCAAAAACTAAACCTGACCTAAAATTTATATAAAACTTTTTTTATAACTCAGATCTAAGCTTGATTAAAACCTGGCATAACCTACAAGCCTACTTAAAAGTAAAACATTTTAAATAGACTCATATTTTAATTTTAAACATCTCAAATATATTTTAGGGTTATTATAATATACAATACATAATCTAATTTATCAATTACTATATATAAGAATTGAAAGGATATACTAACTATAATATAATATAACAATAAAGTGATAATATTAAAATTAATATATAAATCAAATATGATTGAAAATATAATTAGAAGTAGTAAAGAATAAATTGATTAAAAATCATATGGTGAAACTGATATGTTTGTGATATGATACATATATATATATATATATATATAGATCAACCTGTTGGGCTCATAAGCTAGGCCTTAAAAAAATAGGCCTGATCTATTTAATTAAATAAGCTTAATTAAAAGCTTAAATCTAATCTAAGTCTATTTAATAAGTAGGTTAGGTTAGGTCTGAAATAGGCTAGCTTATAAGCCCCTATTAAGAACATTGTTTATTCTCACCCCTAAATTTATATGGTTATATGATTATTATAATTTAATTGAAAGTTAAAAGAGTTTACAACAAACATATAAAAAATTCATGCTTATATTTTTTTTACTTTTTTTATCTATATTTTATTTTTTATAATTATGTAAAAGTATTTATTTAGTAGCTTTTAAACAAATTAAATATATAAATTGGTTAAAATTATATTCAAACATGTAATTACAAAATTTATGAAATAAGAATTTAATATAATAAATTTAATATTTATGTTTATTTTTTTAAATTTCTTTAATTTTAACACAATTTTTAAATTATTTATTTACATATTGACATAGTTAATTATTTAAGTTTTTTTGAAAAGGACAAGACTTATATACTTACACTTATATATTTAGTATACTTTCATTCAATCAAATCAAGATATATGAATTTTAATATGTTAATAATATTTATGATAAGAATTTATTATAGAATAAATAATATATAATAAATACACATATCTTGATTTAATTAAAAACAAACACTTAATATATATAACACTAAATATATAAGTTTTTTCCTTGAGAGAGATGGTGGGCAATTAGATCATAAGAATAAATTAAAAATTTTAGAATTTTTAATATAATTACAAATAAAAAAATAAATATTTTAGAATTTTTAACAGAACATTCTTAATGGTGTTAAAGATTGGATTAAAGTATAGATATTGAAAATAAAGGAAGATCTTTGTAATTTTAACAAAATGAAATGTGGATCACTATATTTTACTCTAAAAAAAAATAGATATTATAGATAATGATGTTGACACAAGCCAATAAAAAATTGAGAGAGTTACAAAAAATACAAGAAATTAATTACTATTACTAATAGATAGGTAGATATATCCTATAAAATTGAGTCATTACTGATTAGTCCCTTGAAGACTTATAAAATTTTTTAGAAAATTTATTAATAATAATTAATATAGACTTTTCTATAGTCTCTGCTTAAAAAATAAGTCCGCTCAGGGACATCTAATAGAGAGGATGAAATGAAATAAAATAAAAACTGGATGTCTTGTGCTTTTTAGCTTTTTATTTGAAAGAAAATGCAGCACGGTTATTTAAAAAAGAATGACGCAATCGGACCATCACGTGAGTTCGAGATTCCTCTACCAGTTAAGGAACCATGGTGTTGTGAAACCAATAAAGCAAAGGAATGACTTTGACCAAGGCAAGGTCAAGGAAGAGAGAGGGGTTGGAGTTTGATCGAAATAAATGCAGGCATGCAACTACTCGCTTTGCTTCCTCGCTTCCTCTCGGAGTCTCGATGTTGATTCCTCTTCTTTCTTTTTATTCTCTTGTTTGTTCGAAGCCTAGTCTTACCACTTGTTACTTGTGAACCGTATAAATGTAATCTAACTAATCTCTCAATTTGCCCATTCGTAAGGATTTAGCTTTCTGTCAAAGTTTCTCCGTGGTAGTGGGAGCTTTTGGGAGCATAATTGCTCTCTTCAACGTTTGTCGGGGAAGGGAGGACTCGTGGTGTGTGAAGTGTGTCCAAGCGTGTGCTGAGCGAGTTGGGCTGCTCATTTTTGTCCTCAAATCTGACTGTCTAACCTTTTTTGCTATAAATATAAAGCCATTGATAAAACTAACAAATTTGACTGGATCGTGCTAGATTTTGTATGTAAAATATATTTAATGATAGTATATCCTATCAAAATAGCTTAAGTCATTTGATTAGATATTGCTTAAGCTTTATTTATCATGATTTATTTTTTAATATTTTAAATGCGGGACTTCTTTTTACACTCTAATATTTTCTCTACTACTTTTTCTTCTCTCTATTTTTTTTTCATTTTTTTCTTCTCGCTTAAACTTGTACTTTTTTAGTCTCAGAAACTTCATATCTATTCAATTTATTCTCCTTTTTCTTCCTCTTCTCTCTCTTTTCTTTTCTTTTCTTTTCTTTTTTTTAAATTTCTTGTTGTATTTTTTTTCATCTTTCATTTTTTCCTTTTTTTCTTTCTTTTTTTTGTCCCCTAATCGAATGGCTCTAATACCATATTAGATTTCTTATATTAAATATGCTTACAAATAGTATACTCTATCAAAATAATTTAAACCATTTAATTAGATACTTTCTAAGTTTTATATATCATAATTTATTTTTTAATATTTTATATGTATGACTTTTTTTTACATTTTAATAAATTGCAATTGATCATAATTTACTCTCCTTTCTACTGGTTAACTCAGCTGTATAGAGTAACAAAATCAAGTAAATTAGTTATTCATCAATCTCATATCCTAAAGTTGGTAGATCATGAATAGTACTTGATTAGTGTATTAACAAAAATATCCTAAACAAATTGTCACTTCAAACTAATATGTGAACGTTATACTGTTTTTTATTGGACAAAAATGCCCTCCAATTGACTGGGACACGCTTTTAGTGTTGGCTTCCTTGATCTTTCTTGATTTTTTAGAAAACTTAGTACAGTGGACTTGCTACACCCCTTACTCATTAGTCATCTCACTCACTCACTCTCACCTCACCTCCTTCGACCATTTCAAAACATTGCATAGCCTCGTTCATCACTGTTCATCTCCTCCCTCCACCTTTCTTTCCAAAGTTTGCGTTCTTTATCCTCAACGATTCCAAATTTTTTTCCTTAACAATATTGGAGGAACTTCGAGTCTTCCTCAACGGCATACACTCATAAAAATCTGAAAGGGAATGATGAATTGATCTATGATCCCTGGAGAGAAAGCGATGCTCGAAGTGATGAAGACGACACAGCAGGGCGCTCCAAAGACCCCAAAATCAATATTCCTAGCTACTCTGCTCTTTGGGCATTAATGTTGCTTTTTTCTTTTAGGTCCCATGCATGGTTTTTAGCTTTTGTATTGCATCTAGGTCCCCAGTGGATGATATCTAACACATGTTTTTACCTTTTCCACACTATGCCTTTTCCTTCCCATTTCTTGCGTGCCTTTGTCTCCTATTTTGTTGTAGATTTGTTTACGATGTTTCTCAGCAGGGTATTTGTCTCTTTGAAAATTTAGTTATCATGCTTCTTTCATTTTGGTTATTGCATTTGGCTTTAGTTCAATGTCAAGCAAGAAATTGTATGGGTGTTTGTCTTTGGGGTTATGTTGTTATGGTGTCTAGCGAATAGGCTTTTTTGTGGGTTTTTCCTGTTCAAGCATTTAGATGATGTTATTTTGTTTTGTCCAGGTACATGTTCCGAGTCGTTCTCATTCTATGCTATTTTGTCCCTGTATACGTTAGGCCATGCTACTTTGCTTGTCTCCATTTTGCTTTTTTTGCACATGTTTCTCTAGAAGCTGTCAGATGAAGTTGGTCAAACCAAGCTTCTTCCCCTCCTAAGTTCTAATTGGTTTTCTTGCTCCTTTCGTTGAATTCAAACCCACCTTTTCCTTTCTTTGGAGGTTCTGGGTAATTAAGTCGATCTATTATGGGTTGCTGTCTCTTTATCTTTTCAAGGCCTTGCTAAAGTGTCTTTCTCATCCTCCTTAAGTCTTCTGTTAAAATTTCAACCATCACTGTATAGGAGGGAGCACATTTTGTAATTTTGTTCCATGTGACTTTGTCCCACGTCTTCTTTCTCTTTCAATTTTTCTTCACCCTCCTTAGACCATATTGGGTTGATTCAACTTTTAGATAATTATTAGAGCCCTTCATCTCGAAAGAAGCCAGGAAATAGAAGTTATCTCTAAAGAATGTACTATCATTTATCTTTCCTTGGTTCACATATGAATCTCTTTGCCTTTATCTCTAAAGAAGCCAAGAAGCAAAAGTTAACTCTAAAGAATGTACTATCATTTCTCTTTCCTAGGGTCATATATGAATCTCTTTGCGTAGACTTCAATTGTGATTTAGATAGCCTTTGATTATGAAAAGTGATTTGAGCATGGTTTTACACACAAGTATGAAATACACTAAATATATGAAATCACTTTTTTATTTTAATAATCCATGCAAGGCTTTCTTAGATTTACACACCCAAAAAAAGCTATAAAGGGTTACCAGTATCTATGCAATGCTGTGGATCTAAATTAACCATAATACTATTGAGAAAAAAGGATGAGTAAATAATAATTTGTTATAAGATTCATTTGCTTTTACGTGAACATTGTATATAATTCACCTATTTTTTGCGATCTTTGATAAGAATATTCAATAATGGTTGCAACTTGCAAGTTAGAGTAAATAATTATTTGCTTTAAGATTCAGTTGCTGTTTTATTTACTTTGTCTTTGTCTTCCTTCATTTTTAATTGATTCATTTTTATCATTTTAAGTTTGTTGAAGAGGTTATAGTTGAATACATAACAACATTCAATATCATGATTGCAATTTGGCATTACTATCATGCTTGGATTTTAAGACCATTGTATTGCATGATTGAAGCAGATTTACTAAACTAAGATTTGCTTTTTGAACTTTTACGTCTTTAACAATTGAGTGTTTGAACTTGAGTGTTTGTCAGCATGTTTCTATTTTATTTTGATTACAGTATTAGTAGGAGTTGATTGGGAATTTATCCATTTTATGGTTGAAGAAATCATTATTCTAGTAGCTTAAGAGTGTTACACAGTCCACTGCTTGAGCATCAGAGATTTTGAGGCGTGCTATAGCCAGTGTGATTTGCAAAAAAAAAAATATCAGTGATTCTTACGTGTTTTTCTAGAAAAAGTCAAGGGAATGTATTTTCAAGTTGAGTTAGAAAGACTTGCAACTTATATAAGTTATTGATAATTCTAAGCTTCCACCTTAAAGCTCCATTACGATAAAGTTGTTGCAAACTCTCAAAGTGAGAACAAGCAATAGCAAAAAATTTTATTATTTTATGGTTTAGCTGCATCAAATTAGCTATGTATATAACTAATTTGCTAATTATGACTACCCTTAAAGCATGAAAATGCTTCAAAACAGGCACATGAATTTTAGTAACCAAACAAGAACATCAAATGTTTTGCTGTCACTTTACTTGGCAACACGTTGAGTATGTAGCCTCAATCCTGACCTCTCTTTTCAGTTTCATTTGTAAGGTAAGTGTTGTGTCTAGATTGTGAACCACCTGTGAACTTGCATAAGGAAGAACAATCTCCAAGACCCTATTATCAAAAGGAAAATTATTTGTAATGATAAGTTTTGAGTGGTTTTTGAGACAGATTGTATTGTCATCTTCAACAAAAAGAAAATTATTTGTTTAATTTATACATATTATGCTCCTCCTTGTGAATTAGTGAAATCCATATGTGGTTCATGTAAAATTTGTTCTCGGGAAGAATTATGTTATATTGTCCATCAAATCACCAAATCATCATCATCTTCTATATAATATATCTCCATAATTCTTAATTGTATAACCTATATTATTAATTATTACCTCAAGTTTATCTTTTTTGAGCAAAGCTGTACTTCAAGTTTATCACACAAAAAATGGTGAGCCACATTAAAATATTGATCATTTATAAGAGTTTATAAGATACAGTAAATTTCCTGGGGCGTAGCACTAGTTGTAAGAAATATGTCCTAATTTTTCTAAAATACCAACCCAATAAAAAATAAAAAAATAAAATAAAAAGAAAAAAATATCAGTAGATTTAAGGCTCATTTTATTTGCTTGCATTTTACATTCAGAAAGTAAATTTTCACTTTCGAGATGTTGAAAGTTATTTAAGTAAAATATTTTGCGGGAAAGCATATCTTGTAAGTACATTCAAATAGTGATTGAAAGTAGATTTAAGAAATGTAACTATTTAAAGCTTTTAAAAATTAGGATATTATTTGATCATACTGTCCCAAGTTTAATATCCTATTTTTTATTTAAAAAATAGTTAATTTATTAAAAATATAATTATCATTTCAATGATAATAATAATAATAAGATATCAAGTTTCTAGCATTATAAATTGAATAATTAATTATATTAATTTTTAACATTAATGTATAATAAAAAATTATAAATCTTTATCACATTTTTTAAAATTACAAACTAAAAAAATACAAATAATTAGAAATTAAGTTTTTAGCATTATAGATCAAATTTTATGTTATTTAAAATTTTTATCATATTTTTTAAATATTTTAAATATATTATATTTATATAAAAATTATAAATCATCGTCAATAATATTCTTTTTGATAATTATATATTCAAAAGCATATTTTATTATCATAATCTAAACAATTTTTAGTGTATGAAACTGACTTTTAAAAAAATATATTTAAATATAAATTTCATTATAACAATTAAATTTTATTAAACTAACTTTTATTAATAAATTTTTATTAAATAAATTTTTAATAAATTAAAAATCAAACACACACTTAGCTTATTAAAGCAGGCCGGTTTGCACGTGCAGTTGCACACTTCAAAATGCAACTTGAATTGTTCTCTTCTGTTAATAAACGAACGCTATCCCGTTTCCCCCTTTAGACAAAGCCCAACTTGGTAGGAAGGCCCAATGATGATGATAGGTGTCAGGTCAGTTGTTTGGATAGGTGGACTTAGTTACTACTTGCCCCATCCTGCGAGTACTTTGCTTGTGCCGGGTCACTCATCTGTGATTATGGATCAAGACCTAATAGCTATTACATTGTTAACTAATTTTCTTTCATGTCTGCGGTACTTTGGTGCATGTTATATATTACTCCTTCTATTCCATTATATTTGTGTTTTAAGATCGTTGCATATAGACTAAGAAATATTATAAATATTACTAAACCTGCCTCTCTTTTGATGCTTTTAGAAACATTATAATAATAAATTGTAAATTTCTTTAAGAAAAAATATGGAAAATATCATCAAATATTACTTTGGAATTAAGAAAAACATATAAATATAAAACAAATTAGTTTCTCTGTGAAGGTAATTACAACGAAAGGGATGGAGCATATAATATATGTATCTATTTCACGCCACCGTCAAAAGGCTTGGTGACGCGGCCACACATGCATGTAATCGGTACCCGGAAGAGATAAGCCTCCAATTTTTTTTTTTTTTTAAATGCATTGACCCTGGCTTAGCCCAAACGCAGAAACTCAAACACGTGCTATGCGTTGGAAAACGCCGGTTATTAGACCAGCGATGTACCACTAATATACCATTATCTCCTCGTGATGACGGTGATTAATATCTAAAATTTCACTTGTACAATTTGATTGCATTATTCAGGGATAAAATGATTTAAATTTACTTAATTTTACCAAGCAAATTCCTCTCGAACAAATTCGTTGATGAAACACGAATAAAATTTCATTTAAATTAGTACTGTTAAAATAAATTTCATAACGTTGTTTTGTCTTTTACGGGCCGACTACAGTGTTAATTGCTAAGCGAAGACATAAAATATATAGCTTAACAAGACAAACTTTAAGAGATTGAGTGAAAGGAGTTGGAAGACTAACTAGGGCTTTGTATATTATTGTAATAATAGCTAGTATTCACGTTAACTTAACACCCATCTCCTTATCTGGCTTCTTACTTGCTAGCTAATCCCCGCGGGAGCATGGGATGGATGAGTCCCGCATATCAGACCGCTCTCGCGAGGCTTTCGTTAGAGTTGATAAATGAGCGGGCCTAATTCATATAAGCTCGGCACTTATGAGCCTAGGTCCTAAAGCTTAATTACCTCAATTTTACCTTAAAATTGAAGCCCGGCCCTTATTCATAGGGCTCAGGGCCGGGCCCGTAAGTCCGGATAATAATAAAATAAAATAAAATAAAATTTAACATTAAAATTTATTTAGAATATTTTAAAATTTGACATATACCAAACCAAAGTCTCACATAATCTAAAAAATGAACAAAAAATTTAAAAGTTCAAATAAGATGAAGGCAAACATTATCATCAATCCTAATCAAGATCTCCCTCATTATCATCCATAAATAAAATATTAAACCCTCAGATGTAGGTCCACTTGTAAAAGATGGAGGCGGAGGCTCAATATTAATTATTTCTGCAGCTTCTTCATCATCACCTACAATAATTATTAATTAAATTATTTTATTATCAAATATATATCTATACATATATCACAAGATAAAATATAAAAATTACTATAAAATGGCACAAAACAATTCAATCAATTACTGGTACAAAATACAAATTAATGTTTGCACATTATCTGGAAAGAGGTGAAAACAATACTTTGTGAATAGTAAAACAGGCTTCATGGACCGCTTGGGCCCGAGTCCCTTTTTTTAGGGCTTAAAAGGGCCAGGCTTTGAAGCCTGGTTACCCTAAAAAATGTCAAATTTTTAAGCCCGAACCTTTATTAAAACGGCCTTAAACGGGAGGCCCATCAAGCCCGATCCTTATTCCCGACTTTAGCTCTCTTGTAGCATTTTTTTTTAAAAAAAAAAAACATCATTGTCGATGGAGGACAGGTGGAGGCTCCAAGATGGCCAAAGAGCGTGGGGACAGGCATTAGGGAAAATGAACACGCAAGCAGGCAGATGCATGAGGCACCGGCGAATTAGATGGCAATGCGCGTTTTGTATGATGTGCCCCACCACATACAGCTATTTATCATCAATCCATTATCAGATGATAGATATTAGTGAAAGAAGCAGGCAGTGCATGCTGACCATTTGTACACTTAATCAATCTCGTCTAATTATTCATTCATCGCATTTTTAGCATAATTAACTTACTGCTCTCCCTCATTTGTCTAAATCTATAATCGATCGTCTGCCACGCCCACGATTAGGCGACCACTTAAAAATACAGTGACCACATCAACCAATAAAGAAAATTGGCCTGTGATTTTATATAAAACTTGCCTTATACTAACTAAACATTATTTTGTTTGCTACACAGTGTTTTGAATTGAATGATAATCATAAGAGTTTATTTTTTTCCATAGTCATGCACTAATTATATGAGCATCATATAATTGAATAAAAAATAATGAATGATAAATATAAAGGACATGATTAAATTACTTTTTTATATCATTATTTTCTCAAACACGTTTGTTAAGAGGTGCATTTAATCGTGTAAAATATTCTACTTTGGTTACCATAAAGTAGCAGGTAAAAACTAAAAAAGAAAAAAGAAAAAGAAGCGAGCCTCGTATAACCAAATATAATTATTTTTAAATGCTTAAATATTATTTTATTTTATTTTATTATCAATATAGAGCATAATGTGAATGATATGATGTTTTAAGAGTTGACAAGATTTTATCCTTTATAACTTACTACAAGAATTCATCCTTTATAATTAAATTTAATAATAACTGAATTCACTTGTATCAGGTTATGACGTAAACCACAAATTAGATTGCTCTGGCAAATGCTTTCAAATTCACAATTGCCGCTTTCTGTATGAGCAACCATTGCCTAGGGAGGTCCTTGACCCTTATTTTCTGCACCATGGTCTTGCTTGCAAGTGGCGAGCACGTAGACCGCAGACTGCTGATTCTGAAGCCTGAAAGTCAAATATCTCGGCGCGTTATCCTATCGCGTCCTTACCCCCACCATCCCGGACGTTGCTTCATTGAGTTCTGCTGTATATTCTGATGCGACGAACGCGGGCACAGAAAATTATGCCTCGGCATGCACACAATGACATGATGGTTTCCAGGTTAACAAACATTTAAGGATGGCTGACATTTGACACTTGGCAGATTATAGTTGCAGTCAATTACTCCATCGTTAATATATATATTTTAATTAAATCTTATCCTAATCAAATAATTTCTCATCTTTAAAATAATTTTATATTTTTATATTTATTTTTATTTAATAAAATATTTAACTCTAAAATAAATATAAAATATTTTATTAAAATGGAACATTCTTTATAAAAGGCAATATTTACACTTTAAAATATTAAAAATATTTTATAATTTTAAATATTTAATCTCTCAATAAATATCTTATATTTATTAAAAGAATACTCCCTTCATTCTCTTTATATTAAAAAATATAAAATATTTTTAATTAAATTTTATCATAATAAAATAGTTATTTATTTTTAAATTAATTATATCTTTTTATATTTATTCTTATTTAATAGGTTGTTTCACTTTAAAATAAATATAAAGTAATTTATTTAATAAAAATATTTTTTAAAAAAGGAGCAATAATTATACATTAAAAGATTAAAAATACTTTATATTTTTTAACATTTAACCCCAAAAAAATGCAATTCACTCCATCCATTAAAAAATACATTTTTAACCAATTTTTACCTTAATAAAGTAGTTACTGATATTCAAACTAATTCTGTCTTTTTATATTTACCCTTATTTAATAAGGTATTTTACCCTAAAATAAATATAAAATAATTTATTCAACATAATCACTTTTTGAAAAAAGAATAATGATTATACCTTGAAAAATTAAAACTATCTTATATTTTTAAACATCTAACCTCTCAAAAAATATTTTATATTTTTAACGTTGGGAATAATTGATTTTTTTAAATTTTGTAAATGTAATTTTTCATATTTAAACAATTTAAAAATATTTAAAAACTAAATTGTTTTGAATCAAAATTTAAGACATGAGTTTTAAACAATAGAGTTAAAACTACAATATTAAATAATTTGTTTTCTTTATTTTTTTAATAGAGGCCCCAGACATGAAACATCATTTTGAACCCAGTTTAAAAAAAATCACGATTTTGATATTCATGACCAGACAAGAAAATGGTAAAAGCGTCGCCGTTGAACTTTGGGGTTTTGCAATGGGATCAAGGAAAGCGATCCCCGAAGTGATTTAGAACCCATTTGATTTTTATTTTTTTTTATTCTTTAAAATTATTCTTTAATATAGTTTTCAAAATTATTTTTAAAACAAAATAACAAACATTTGTTTAGTTATGTTAGTTTGAAAAAATAAAATTAAAAAATAATCAATAGTAATGATTATTGGTAATTAATGATGATGATTCATTGATCAAGACAGCTGTATTTTTTAATAATTAAATGTAATGTATTTTAAAAATAATATAAATAAAATAAAATTAATTTTAAAGTGTTTCTATTTTTTATTTTTTTAAAAAAATAAGAATAATTTTAAAAATAATTTACTTTAAAAAATTTATTTAAACAAAATTTTTATTTAAAAAACAAAAAATGTTTTTAAAACATAAACCAAACTGTTAGAAGCTACTATATCACTGTTGTCTCAGAGGACGATTAATCCGAGAACCGCAGTGATAGGTATCTAATTCTGAAGCTCCGTGCTCGGCCCACGGTCCATGGTCCAACGTGTATGAAGACCCCACACTTGAGTTTATTTAAGTTGGTTGTCTTTTTCCGTCTCCTCGAAAAAGTATCACCACTTTGACGTTTTAATTAAATTGTTAAATTTATAAATTTAAATAAATTTATAATAAAAATATAAACTCACGTCATAAATTCAAATCATAAACTCATAAAAATTTATTTTTATTAATAAATAATTATTAAAAAATAAATATAAGTTTAATTTAAATATATTAAAAATATAAATCATTGAAATTAAATTTATTTATATTGATAAATTGTCATCTGCTCCCTTAATTTTGTATATAAGAGAAAAAATTATATCACACATGTTAAAAAAGTTAGTTAACCATAATAATTATGTTTAAAAATAAAAAAATTAAACTAAAATATTTTATATTAATCAACATAAGCATGTATTAATTATTTTTTATTAATGTAAATTATGGAGTGATTTAAGAAATGTGTAATAAATATTTATTAAAATATATAATTTTTTTATATAATAAAATAAGTAAAAAGTGATAGTTTCTCTTATAAATAGAAACAGAGTGATACAAGGCATAAAAATTTTAAAATAGAAGAACTTATTTTTGGTATTTTTATTTTTTTATGGATATTAGTTTTTGTATTTCAAGTTTTTTTTTGAATCAAGTCAAATAATTTTTATAAACTAAATTTTTTATAATATATACTTAACTCACTCAAGTAAAAAAAAATTAATAAACTTGACAATTTTAACTAATCTTATATCTAGTTTGAATTTATGAATTAATTGATATAATTTTATAAGTTAAAAATGATGAATTTAGAGGTAAACTCGTAAGTTTAATCAAGTTTGTATTTAATTTGAGTTTATAAATGAGTTGATATAATTTTATAAGTTAGAAATATAAAAATATTAAATTTAAAAAGTCAATTTGAGAGTTTGATAATTATTAATTATGATTTTAACTAAGTTGATTCAGGATCCAAAAAAAAACAACGTTAATAATTTTTGTCCACCTCAATTTTCAGGCATCATCTCTCACGTTTACAGAATGCGCGAGTAAATTCTAAAGCGATCCATGAAAATGGAAATTTGCCATGACATTTGTATTTAATTTGAAATATAATATTTGAATGTCAAAATTATAAATAAAATTAACATCAAACCACAATTTTAACAATTTTCACTCACATATCAGTTAATTGAAAAATACTTTTTTATTGGCTGACGAAAAATCATGGGAGCTCTAAATCTATACTTTTTTAGTTCACAAAAATATACCGCATCTGGAACCTAAAACTATTTGTTTTCTTTCTTCTTTGAATTTTCTAGGTCAGATCTATTTTTAAATAAATAAATGGGAATGGCACGTTTGACTAAATTTGTCAATGACGATTAACGACTCCACACGCCCCGCTGAATTAGCTGCAGGCGGGAGGCTACATCACAAGAATGACCAAAAAAAACAAAAACTATAATATTTTTTTGTTTTTTTATCTAACATATTGTTGCATTATAATATTATATTTAAAAATGTATGTTATTCAAATCATTACAAGTGAGTTTTTATATATTATTTGTTATACAAAAAATTCTTATTATTAACATTTCCAGTGCTTTGAATTTATTCCTGAATTCTGACAAAAAAATTATTTCTGAATTATAAGATAAAAATATATTAAACATGTGATTAAATGAATTTAATTTTTTATTTTATTAATTCGAAGAAATATATTTTAATTTGAAAATTGCATATAAAATGTATCTTGATCCTCAAATGAATAATTTTAACAAAAAAAAATACAAAAATGACTAAATTTACCTGTTCATGAAGCCATCCATAACCTGCAAACATGGGTGGAAGAATTGTATAGGTATCATCGTACAAGTCAGGCGTGCGGCGTGCCTATATCCATCTCATCAGTTATGGACTTACAGCAGATATATTAATTGCGATTTTTTTGGCCTGTGGATATTTAAAAAAAAAAAGGAAATGCAAAATTGGAAACCTAACCACTGCTTGATTAAAAATTTATTCTAATTTCAGACAAAAATTAATAACCTAATGACATTTTCTTGATTTCAGTAAGAGGATTGAAATTGCTTCATGAGCAGGGATAGAGTGGTCTTAAATCTGAAATGTAATGATCAGCTTATACCTGGATTCCTGCTTTCACATGTTCAGATGTCGCAGGCAACTCATTTTTAATTTTCTTTGAAAACCTAATTCGATTTATTTAACACTTAAATGTCGCTTTCCCTGTTTTCTCTCCGGGCAAAGCGCCAGATAAGAATTGGAGTGGGGGACTGGGGGGGATTAGGTCCGCACATGCCGCTTTTCCAACCAGAGAATGCCACACTTGCAGGCGTCCCACATAATCTAATAACCTATTGCCATACATTAACATTCCCCCACTCGCGTTCCATTCTCGTGTTTTTTAGGCCTACCCCCTTGCCACCTTCATTCTCTCCGTCATTTTCACCCCCAACTTGCTTAAACGAAACAAAATCTATTTGTTCCACTGGGACGTGTTCCACGTCAGTTGTTCATATTTTTTAAATGTTTCAGATAGTGAAGGGAAACAATAACATTACACCACATAACATAATTTTTCTTTTTCTTTTTTTTAAAAGGACCTAATTTATATGTACTCCCTCAATCCTATTTATAAAGTATTGGATGAAGAGTTTTGCAGTCATTTTTTATAACGCGGTACATTAATTATTTATTATAATTTTTTTATTTTATCTCTATTCAATATTAGTACGAAAAAGAAAGAATTTTTTACGGATGTATTTAATACGATGAAAAATATTTAATTTATAGGCAAAAATGACAAGTTTTAATATTTTTTTTAAATTTTAGTTAAAAATACCAAAAGTGTGAATAAGTCTAAAAGAGGGAAATTTTTTATTCAAAAACTTCTTGCAGAAGTATCATACAAAGGCAAGCAAGCATAGTTGAAAATATTTATTAACAAGAAGTTGCGGGCAAATGAAAGATCAGATTTAGAACAGCTGTAGAGATGTTGATCGCAACTAGTTATTGGTTGGCCATTCCGGGCCACTAATGACTTTAGCCTCACAGCATAAAGTAACTCACGTCTGTACTTGAGTCCAGCTTCTCATATTTTATTTATAATTTTATTTATTATGTACTAGTACTATGTTAATAGATAAAAAAAATAAAAAAAAATAACTTTTCTCGATAAAAAAATTAAAAACGATTCTTGTCTTTGATTATGGGAAAACTTTTTTTTTTTTTGCCAGCATTAAAATTTGTTTTTATCCCTAAATTATACCATCAAGGGCATTCAGTGTCATATACTTTACTCTGATGAAATTGAACTTTTAAACTTTCAAAAATATATCACCCAAAATCCTCTCATTAAACTAATGCTAACAGACGTTAAGTGAGAATGTAGGGCCAAAAATTTTGAAACGTGTGTCTCCACATCATCATCTCACCCTCTATCTCTCTACCTCATCAAACATTTCACCTCCTCCTCTACGCTTAATCTCATCATCCCCCTCGTCCATGGCTCAATGACGAGCCCCTTTGTCCTTCTTATCACTATTCACTTCACAAAAGCTCCCTGATTGTCGATGACTTTGACCCTCCCTCCTTTAATCTCTTATTCCTTTTTGATTTGCTTCTCCCTCTTCCAATCTTTATCGGTGGACTCAAAATAGGCGTGGAGAGGGAGGAATGGGTTCTCATGTGCCACTGGAAGAGCTAAGGTGCATGCTATAAATGCAAGCTCAATGGATTCGTTCAATCGTGGAGGCTCAAACCTAGCCTTAACAATAACCTCTATTGCATCTCATCTAGGTATGGATGATGTTGAAGATGGCACATCTATAATATACTGAGAATTAACTCCCTAATTAACTAAGTTAAATAAAAGTAATTAAATAATTTTAAAAGTATGATTGAATTTGAGTATTGTTTGAGAGGACTACTGAGCTCATTTAGTTGTGGTTACAACTTCAAAATCGAGTTTGAGGTAAAATTGGGCCAACTAGGCCTAACAGTGGGAGAAAATATGAAGGATTCCCTTTCGTACCATCTACTGCAACTTGTGTAACACCCACTGTTGTGTGTGATATAAATTGGTTGTAACGAATGGTATAAAGAGCACCCTTTTGCCTAATTTATGCAACATATTGTGGCCAAAATTCTACAGAAAAAGAGCTAAAGTCAATTCAAAAGATAGAAAGAGAAAGAGAGAGGTTGAGCGAGAAAGAGGAGGACGTCTAGAGCTTTGCTATATCTTGAGTTTGTGAAAATTTGGGAGTGATTTAGAGCCTTCAATCTATCCTAGTAAGTTTCTTAAGCCTTCTCCTTCTTTGTTCTTCCTCTTTTGATAGATTTGGAGGTTATGGTTTGCGTGGGGAAGTGATTTTCAAACTTATAGGATTTTGAGTCCGAACTCAATGACTTAAATAGAATTAATAAAAGTTATTAAAGTTATTTAAATCAATGATTAAGGGTTTTGGACATTTTTTAGTTGTTGAAGCACATTTATGTCCAAAAATTATATTAAATGTAACATATGTTTATAACATATAAAATCTCAATCATCGTATTCTCGCATGCAAATTCTTAATATCATGTTTATAGTATGTAATTCTCACATCATTAATATATCCCATATCAAACATTTACATGCAACTTGTGTTGAGGATTAAATTTTTGACTTTTCAAAGGTTTGAAATAATTGAAAAAAGTTTAATTTGTGCATTCACTTGTTTAATGAATTATAGATGTTTATGAACTTGTTTGAAAATCATGTGAAGCTTTTAAACTTGTTTTCAATGCAAGTGTGGAAACTTGATATGTGTGAGAATGAAATGAATGTTTGAAGTGATGATTGTAAAGATGAACATGGTTATATGAATATGTAAGATAAATGAATTGCGATAATGATGATATTTCAAAAGAAAAGTATGATTTATAATTGTACTCAGATAAGTTATTTAAAAAGCATAGGTGGTTGATATGGGATATATTAATAATGTGAGAATTGCGTACTATAGATATGATATTAAGAATTTGCATGCGAGAATATGATGATTGAGATTGTATATGCTAGGAGTTAAACATATGTTACATTCCATGATCATATAAAGTGAGAGTTCATCTAAGGAGAGAAGTAACGATTTTAAAATTCACATGGCATGATCATTATTCAAAGCTTGATGGCTTACCTTTTCATTTATAAATTGTCTCACTTGTTCTCCAAAGAATTATCTTATAGTTTACTAAAGGACTCAAATCTAACTAGTTTTTACTTGTTTAATGATGAGGCTAGCTCAGAGGCACATCACCCCATAATGTGTGATTCGAGGAAAATTGTAAATCATAAGTAAGTATGGTAGCCTTGGCTATATAACTTCTCACCAATAGAAGGCCTGAATAGTCTAATCATATGGACAGACCCTCATCAGTAAATAGTTCATAGTTTCATGCTGAAGGTGTCAAGGGGGTATGACGATAGAGTTGATCACGCATCTCATTGACATTGCTACAACACCTTGTGTCCTATGTCCTGTATCAAGGGGGTATAAGATGTGATGAGATTATAACATCCTTGTCCTGTGTTCCATCCCAAAAAAATGATTAGGACTAAATTTGTCTTGTGTTTTATTTCATCCTGAAAGTTGTCTCATTAGGAATTCTAATAAGACCAGGATGAGACTGGGACATTTCGGTAAAGTGGACAACATAGAAGAAAGACATAGATAGTAACATTCATTAAAACATTAAATCACATAACTTGCTAAATGTAAAACTAAGATAACACAAGCAAATAAACTACAATGATTTAAAGTCAATTATTAAATTATATCAATCACAATTACACATGAACAACTTAAAGTTAAGTATTTATGAGACATAACACACAACTTCAAGTCATTTCTCTTATTTTTTAGTTAAGATATTCAAATATCTTAACAAAAATTATTAAATATAAAGATATAAGAATTTATTGTATTAATATAATTAATATGTTGTTAAAGAATATATTATCTTGTATGGCTTGTTCCATGTCATTAAAATTGTCAATATCACAAACTTTTAATTTTAATTAGGGATTGCAAATATTGAAATTAAATTAATAAAATCAACATACTTAATGCTTATTTTTAAAAGAAAAAAAATTTCAGGATAGAAAGTTCTGAGGGCAATCTCTTAGCCCATTTTGTCTTGAACCCCTCTTTATTCCCTCCTGCAAAGTCCCTTCTCGCTTTCCTTAGATTGAGAAAGTCTCGTCCTAATATGACCAAGATGAAATTGAGCAAACCAGAACAAATACAAGGTTAAACACCTCTGCACATGGCAATGAAAAATAAAATGTACTCCTTCCATATCAAATTATAATATAACCTTGGAATTATTATCTCAAAATATAAGACAGTTTGAAAAAAAATTAAGATTACATTAATAATACTTTTCTAACATTACCTTTCAAATAGATAGAGAAATGAAATGATATTATAGCATAATGATTAAGAGCTCATTTATTTTAACTTGTTTCATGAAAAAATAACCTATTTTTGAAAAAAATATTTTGTAAATTTTTATGATGTTTGTTTAAACTTTTAACAATAATCAAAATTCTAAATAAAAAAAGCTCCTTAGAATAACTTATAAAAATAACCTAATACGGTCGATATAAAATAGTGTTTTAAAAAGGTAGGATATGCAAAGATATCATAAAATTTTAAAAATAATAGATTAAGAAATTATTTTTATACAACAAAAATCAAGGAAAATATTATAAAATTTTAAAATAACTAATTAATAATTACTTTTTTATTATCATGACCAATACAAATATAAAATAATGTCTTCCTTTTATAATATATATATATATATATATAAAATAAATCTATTTTTAACAAAAATTTTAAACTATTAAAAAATTACATATGTTTTAATATCAAACAAATAGGATTTAAGTAGAGTTGAAAAACGAGTGTGCTCAGCCATATAGGCTTGGCCTTTATGGGTCTGAGCCCTTAAGCCCTATTTTTTCTTTTTTGCCCCTTTTTTAAGGCTTGACTTTTATTCAAAAGGCTTAAGGTCAAGCTCTTAAGCCTTATTTTAAAAAAATAAAATAAAATAAAGTATTATAGATTAATTATAACATTCCAAAACTCAAAATAAAACAAATCTAAATTCTCATAATTTTTTTTTAAAAAATAAACAACATACATTTTAGAAGTCTAAATTAATTAAAATATTCATGTATCTAAATCCAAATCCTTTCATCATTTAGAAATCATGTTTAAAATTAACTATGTTACAAAATAAATTGAAGGGGTTAGCAGCATCAATTAAAAATGAAATGTTCAAATTATTTAATTTTATTATACATAAAACTTTAACAAGTGATTTCATACTTCAAAAAGTTATAAAATAATATTGCAATTGTATAAGATGAATCATCAATTAACTGCACGTGAAGGACCTTAATTTCCTGATGCGTCATCCTCTGTTAAATATATAACACGAAGCTAAAAACTTTGGTCACAAGGCCCAAGTCTCAAGTAGCTACGCATGAAAGCAAACGCAGCAAACATAGTCATAAGGCTGAGCAAAGCACCTCCTCTCCTAGTGACAGATAATTAGAGGTACTTGAACGCTAAAGCAAAGAATTGAATCATGAGCACCTAAATCAACTTGCCGTCGCGAGTACTATCATCCGTCACCGAGATCGAGAGGGCCAGAGAACGAGAGCCGCGAGCAATCCTTCATCGAGATGGAGCTGGCTAGAGAAGGAGGTGGGCCAAGAGGAGAGAGCAATTCGTTAGTGTGTTGCGTGAGACAAGTGAGAATGAGAGTTCGGTGGAGTGACTTAGGGTGTTTTCAAGAGAGAGCAAACGGTGCGTCTAAGGGGGAAATGCGACAAACAAAAAAAAAAGAAGAACTAGGTTTCAAGGGCTGCTTAGGCACAAGACCTTTTTCCGGAGCTTATAAAGATTGAGTTTTGAAGCTCAATTTTTTTAAAAATATCTAATTTTTTGAACTCAAACTCTAATAAAAATAAACTTAAATGGGTGGCCTGTCAAATTTGAATCTGATTCCTAATCCTAGACCTAAGCCTGTATGTGCATTTTTAAAAATTTATAATTTTATTTTAAAAAAATAAGCTTGTAAAGTGTTGTTTTATTTGTAATTGTGTTTTAACTAATTTTATAATTTAGGATGGAGGTATTAAAAATGATTTAAAGATTATACTTGAATTATAATCAAATTGAAATTAATCTAGTTATAAAAAAATATTTTATTAAATTGATGAATATATTAGTTTAATAGTTTATCATTATGTTACTTGAATTTGTATGAGAGTTACACTGTTTTAGCAGTTTACAGTCTAACAGATTCCTCGAATTTTCATGAAAATAAGAATAGCCCTATGATTCAAACCGAACACCATTTTATTTATTATATGCTTTTTGGGTCTTATTTATACAACACTTTTAATATATTTTATTATAAATAAAAAAAATTTTAAAATTTATTAACTCTATTTAAAAATTTAATAATTTCTTAACTTTATTTTTATTAAATATATATATTTTAACAGTGCATTTTCTCTCTTCAACATTAAATAGAGGTCAAATGAAAAAAATTATAATAAAAATTTGATAAAATAATTTATAAATAAAATAAAAAAAATCTTCTGCTTATTTTATAAATAAAATAAGAGGGAATATTTACGTTAGTCATGAATCTCCTTTACTGTCATAAATTATCTCTTGCACAAGGAGCGCCTACTATTCACTCCGCTTATTTATTTCTGTCCCCTCTTATTTTTATATTTATTTATTTTACCATTGCTGCACCCACTTTCCCAGATGAGATTCGGGTGCATCGCGGTTTTTTCTGGAAACCAGCTAGCCCCTCTGAATGGTAATTTCAATCCTCCTCCCACTCCTCTGATTTTGTTTGCTCCGATTTTTTATCTCTCTCTTCTTTATCTTTCATTTTTCTTTTCTAATTCGAAAAGCGAATCTATGAATATGTCAATACATGGTTAATACCAACCCGTGCTTCGCTAGATTCTTGTTGAACATGCTTTTGTTGCTGTTGTTCTTCCTCCTCCAGCATTTTTCATTCAATTTCTTACAATTAACTGATGGCTGTTCCTACTCCAGATTTGTCTTCTGCCGCCGAGCTTTCGTATTTGGTTCTTTCCGATTCTGCTGCTTATCTGAAGAGTGCCAAAGGTGCGTGTTGCTTCTTCCTTTTTAGTTCTATGCCTGTGTGGTTTTATCGATAAATAGATATTCATTATTTTCCTCCTCATGCTTGTTCCAGAACCATAGGCCTGTAGAGAATCCAAAGCTGCAAAGAAGTGAAATAAAAGATCATCTCACTTGTTTTTCATAGATTCCTAGATGCCAAGATGATGGATCGTAGAACAATTGGCTTCTTTTTCTGTTGCTTTTCCATTTTGCCGTTGCTTTGCTTTTCTGCCACCTTCCTACCGCAAGACAATTACCTCATAGACTGTGGAGCAGCTTCTAATACTTTATTCGGTAGCCGCAATTTCGCGGCGGATGCGTTCTACAAGAATCTCCTTTCTACTCAACGTGATGTTCTCGCCAGTACCTCCTCAAAATCAATCTCTTCCTCTGCCGATTCACCTCTATATCAAACAGCAAGAATCTTCAGTGGACCGTCAAAGTATACGTTCTCGATCAGCCAAAAGGGTAGACATTGGATCCGTCTCTATTTCTTTCCATTTGTGTATCAGAACTTCGATATGAGTACAGCAAATTTTGCTGTCACAACCCAAAACAATATTCTTCTCAGTGATTTCACTGTGCAGAAGAATCCTGTTGTGAAGGAATATTCTGTGAACGTGACTTCAGACACCCTTGTAATCACCTTTACTCCTTCCAGCAATTCCATTGCATTCGTAAATGCAATTGAAGTTGTTTCAGTACCTGATGAACTCATTGCTGATGACGCTTCCACCATAAATGCACCGGGAAGTTTCTCTGGGTTGGTGACGCTGGCATTTGAGACAGTTTGGAGGATTAACATGGGTGGTCCAACTGTCTCCTCTGCAAATGACACCCTTCACCGGACCTGGGTACCGGATCAAAATTTTCTCGCCACTCCTGACCTTGCTACCGATGTTTCAAATATGGCTGCTGTTAAGTATGTAGACGGCGGGGCAACAGAGAACATTGCTCCACGTACAGTCTATGGTACTCTCACAGAGATGAACTCAAGCAGTGATCCTCGTAGTAATTTCAATGTGACCTGGCAGTTTGACGTAGATCCAGGATTTCAGTATCTTGTTCGACTTCACTTCTGTGACATAGTTAGCAATGGCCTCAACGAACTTTACTTCAATGTCTATGTCAACTCCTACATGGCGGAAAAAAATTTTGATCTCAGCACCTCTACTAACAATGTTTTGGGCGCTACACTTTACAAGGACTATATTACGGCCCCAACTGATAGCAAGAACATTCGTGTAAGTGTTGGCCCTTCTACTTTAAACAGTGATTACCCGAATGCCATTCTAAATGGGCTGGAGATCATGAAAATGAGTAATTCTAAGGGCAGTCTGAGTTTAGCAACAGCTGCGACTGGTACTGGTTCAAACTCAAAGACGAAAGTAGGCATTATAGCGGGTGTAGTAATAGGGACATTGTGTGTAGTGGTCCTTGCTGGATTTTTCTTTGTATTGTGCAGAAGAAAACGTTTGGCACGACAAGGCCTTTCAAAGACATGGGTTCCCTTATCCATCAATGATGGAGCTTCTCATACCATGGGAAGTAAATATTCCAATGGCACAACACTAAGCGCCGCTTCCAACTTAGGGTACCGCATCCCATTCGTGGCAGTTCAGGAGGCTACAAACAATTTTGATGAGAGCTGGGTTATTGGGATAGGTGGTTTTGGGAAAGTGTACAAGGGAGAACTGAATGATGGCACTAAAGTGGCAGTTAAGAGAGGGAATCCCCGGTCCCAGCAAGGGCTTGCGGAGTTCCGAACTGAAATTGAAATGCTATCTCAGTTCCGTCACCGCCATCTAGTGTCCTTGATAGGGTATTGTGATGAGAAAAATGAAATGATCTTGATCTATGAGTATATGGAACAGGGAACTCTCAAGAGTCATCTCTATGGTTCAGATCTCCCAAACTTAAGTTGGAAAGAAAGGCTGGAGATCTGCATTGGAGCAGCTAGAGGACTACACTACCTTCACACTGGCTATGCCAAAGCAGTTATACACCGAGATGTGAAGTCGGCAAATATCCTGCTTGATGAGAACCTTATGGCCAAAGTTGCTGATTTTGGGCTATCAAAGACAGGGCCTGAAATTGATCAGACACACGTGAGCACTGCAGTAAAAGGAAGTTTTGGATACCTCGATCCTGAGTATTTCCGTAGGCAACAATTAACAGAAAAATCAGATGTTTATTCATTTGGGGTAGTTTTGTTCGAGGTTCTTTGTGCAAGACCTGTAATTGACCCATCACTTCCTAGAGAAATGGTGAACTTGGCCGAATGGGCAATGAAATGGCAGAAAAAGGGGCAATTGGAGCAAATCATAGATCCTACCCTTGCAGGGAAGATCAGACCGGATTCTCTTAGGAAGTTTGGAGAAACTGCTGAAAAATGCTTGGCTGACTTTGGCGTGGATCGGCCTTCTATGGGGGATGTCTTGTGGAATTTGGAGTATGCCCTTCAGCTTCAAGAGGCAGTTGTTCAAGGTGATCCTGAAGAGAACAGTACCAATATGATTGGTGAACTCTCTCCACAGATAAACAATTTCAACCATGACGCAAGTGTTTCTGCTGCTCAGTTTGAAGCTTCAACCGTGGATGACCTGTCTGGTGTTTCAATGAGTAGGGTTTTCTCACAGCTGGTGAAGTCTGAGGGGAGGTGACTTTGTAGACTCTAGCTTCTATACTCTGCGTTACATATCTGCACCACCCTTTGTTTTCCACCTTTTTTTTTTTAAACAATTTTTGATTGGTTTGTCTTCTGAATTCTTATCAGTAGCTATCAGCAAAAGAGCGAGGCAACCATAGATTTGTAAAGATAGACCAATTTAACGAAACATGTTTGCTTCATCTGTAAGCGAGCATCTTGTGATTTTTTCGTTTATGTTAATCTGGGTGGTCTTGTATCTCAGGTGTCTTGCGTATAATTATATGTCTGAATCTACCATACTTTTTTAAGTTCTCCAGACAGTCAAGCGGGGCTGCGTCTCTAAATTGCCATGCAGCTTGTTGTGTCTTGTTGGTTCTTTATTTATTTTAAATTTTCTGTTCATCTCTGTCTCCTCCCATGTAGCTTCTGTTTTATACTTTTCCGTTCTGGTGTGTTTCCGTATAGCTTTTTTTTTTTTTTTAAGTTTTTGTAGGGTTTATAATCATATTGTCTCCGTCTTCCGGACATTACTCTCCCTGCTGCCCCAGAGCTTGCAATAACCTCTATAAATATGCCAATGCAACCTAAGTTCTTGCGGAATTCTGAAAAAAACTCAGAAAGCTAACCCAGGAGTTCCCTTGATGGCAGGTACTAGAAAATTGGAATTCACAACGGGAATTAGGTGATGTTTTTATTATTTGAAACTTGAAATATAAGAAATAATTGCGTGTGTTTTCTATTTTATTGTGTGAATACTTCAATGCATAAAGCGAGGGTAAAGATAATGGCAAGATAGTGCCAATGCCTACCACCACTACTGCCACAGTTGGTCACCTAATTAAGTGGGCAACTATCATCCAAACATATTCACTCCTTAGCCCTGGTGTGCATTGAGTTCAACTCAACTATGAGAAGTAAATAATGTCTTAATCAGCCAATATCTAATAGTAGGAAAATAGCAATATAATTTAGCGAATAAACATTCTAGTTTTGAACATTTTATTTGCTTTTGGCTTAATTTTGAAAGAGCGATTGAGGATGTCACATTTCATATGGTTGATCATTGTTCGAGAAGTATATCATCAGTTTTATCTACAACCGATAAGAAGTAATCCTACTTCTGAATCCATTGTTATAGGCAAGAGCGCATGACCACGTGTATGTATAGTGATAGACGAAAAGACGATTTGGAACTGGATTCAAACTGGGCACGCCATGAAATGCCACATGAACCCTTTAGTAGATCGCGATCATGAAGGAAGTTGGTTCCCGTCTCTATCAATGCCCTCAATTTTTAATAATGGAATTCTGAGAGGGGGGAAATTGCAAATAAGTGCCCTCATTTTTTAAAATTTTGCGTAAAAAGCACCCAACGTTATTTCCTAGCTCCGGCAGTATAGGCTGTTTCCCGGAAAAATCGAATATTAATTTTGTATTCGGGTAAAACAGTGAAGTCCTGAACATCCTGATCTCAAATCACAAATTCTTCCACCAAATAATTTTGATAAAGTAATCTGCCACTAAATAATTACTGGCTGGAATATCGGTCGCTTTGGAGTCATGGAATGGTAGTAACGATGATTTGACAAAAAAAATAATGGAAAGAATAACGTTCTGAATGAATCGCCTTTTTTATATAAAGGGTATCAAAGGTTCATGTTGTTCAAAAAAAAATGTAAACTTTATTTTCCCCATCACACGAAAATAAACATAGCGAATTCTTTAAGCACAGGAGTTGTAGTAGTTGCAATTTTCAACCATCACCTTGGGCGCACACAAATTATGGGAAAAGAGAATTAAATAATTAATGTGATATTCTGTGCTTAAATATTTGAAACAAAAATCAAAATGAAATGAAAACTTAAAAAACGGAACACCAGACGGCAGAAGCAACCCATGTGGCATACTGATCTGCCATGTGCATTGCCGCCTCGTGAAACGGAAAGTCTAAAGGTGTATTAAACGTTAAATGTCCATTCATCGTTACTGTGCCAAAGGAGTCAAATGTCCATAATTAGTTATTACTCTCACTACTGACTCAAAAAATCCATTGTTTATGCCTTATATCGGTTTTGTTAGTATTCTCCCACAAATGGTTCTAGCATAAACAGAATCTTTTGACATTCCTTTATACTCATACATACTGCTGCGAAACGAACCTCAAAAAATAACACGCCTATTCTTGACAGTGCCAAAAGAGCTATTAATTAATGGTCTAACGTTTCCGCAAATAAATGCGTTTTGATTTAGAGATTTTAACATAACAAAACTCCTTTTGAAATAGATGTGATTAAAGGAAAGAAAACTCTATAATACGGGGGAAAATCGAAAAACACAGTGAGCGAGTGTGAGATTTCATATAATGAACAAAAGTAGGAATCAAAAATATTGTCCATGATAATCCGCGTCGTCAAGCTTGGAAGAGCATGATAACAAACGGTGAAACACTGAGAAGAAGGCAGCACAAGACACATTCTTAACCCTTCTAAGCATATTAAAATCAATCCTGACCCTACCTTTAAGACTTGTTACATTTTTCGAACAAACACTAAAATACTTGATTGTCTTGTCCTTCACACTCTCTTCCTTTCTCGAAAATGTGTAGCTCCTCAAGTACATTTGTCTGCACGAGATGCTATCCGAAGCCCTAGTTGGCGAATTGGTGTCCCTCCCGCTCCTAGAGCTCACCATCTTCACAAACTCTGCCTCCGATTCCGGCCACTTATGGAGGTTCACATAGGTTGGCCGGTGGAGGGGGAGGCACGGGTCAGCGACAGCGTTGGATATGCCAATAGAGGCCATGGAAGCATAGTAGAGTGAATGGTTGAGGAGAGTAAGAAGAGTGGGCACTTGGAGCTTTATAGACTGTAAACTGTGACATGAGTATGAGGGTTGATGTTTCAACGATAGAGACATGCAACGATTTTAAGGTGAAGATGTGAATGGGCAGTGAGGTTCATATTTTGGAAGTGTAGGAGGTCTCATTGTCTTCACATTCGGCATTACATGTGTGGATTATGTGTTTGAATTTCTTCATGTTATGATGTTTTCATTCCCGAGTGCGGGAGTTGTGTGATGAGACAAGACATGGGGGCAAACCGCCCTTTGCGTTTATTCAACACATACCTTCCTAAGTTCACTTCCAACATTGATAATTAGCTACTAACGTCTCAAGTGTTGCATTTTTTTTTAAATGAATTGTATCGTTTATATATGATTCCAATAGTATGGTTTTTTTTATTATTATAATGTTTTACAAGTTTTAAGAGGATGTTGAATTTTTTTTTATATATAATACATATTTTATGAAAATTAACATTGAAAAATATTGAAATTGCATATTTTTTAACCAATTGATTGATTGCGGACCATTGGCTAGGTCTCAATTAATTTATATTTAGGTAAATTAAAATAAATAATTGATTTTTTTAATTACTTCGTCCTTTATTTTTTAGGTGATGTAATTTTAGAGTTGGCAGGATTAGAATACTTCTCTATAAAATAGTAGGCGGATTATCATAATTGAATAACTCGGTCATTACAATGTTATCTTTGAGGTCACTTTCCCTCGTCAGTTCAAGCCTGCAAGGGTTCAAACATCTCCATACATGCGTTTTCGTTTTTTCTTTTAAATAATAATCTCTTTCGGTTTCGAATATGGTGAATTTCCACAAACGGAGTTGGTGAAATCTAGCAACTTTGAGAATATTACATCCATCATGGAAGGCTGGTCAAAAAAGCATCCACTATGCATAGAACAATCAAACCATCGGCAGAACGCCAAACGTCGATTTCTGCATCTTTCTTTAAAAAAAATGATATTCAGCATTTATAATTCGATAAACATGACCACCAAACAAAGAAGTCATAGGTCACACCAGATGAACATGACTGTTGATGGGACAAGTCATTTTATGCAGTCTCCGGAATCTAGTGCGTTTAATTTTAAACATGTACTCTAGCTTTAATATTAGATCTCGTTCCATCAATTAGATCAACAGGATTCTTTCTTGCAGTCTCACTCTAGAATTACACGCTTGAATCCAAAATCCTAAACCAGACGCAAGCTCTTCAGCATAGCCCACTCTCCAGCTTCATAAGCACTGCAAAGGCCTAAATTATGGCATAACCGAGCTATCCAAGTGGAATAGTTCAGAGTCACGCTTCACAAAAAAATAGCACGACTTGGCTAATGATCCCTGATATGTTGAAACTGGCCCATGACGACAACCCTCGGGCCAGAGTTGGGTTTATACTCAGCCCAACTCTGCTGTGCATGCAAGGCGTAGCTGCGTTCTCAATAGAAGGAGCAATTGCCCCCATTAAATAAGTACCAATAAACAAGTAAACATTTCACTTACCTTTATGTTAAAATTACACTTGCCCCTTTTAAAATTGTAATTGCCCCAACAAAGAATTAATTGTCTCACATTCTCTTTAAAATTAATTAAACATTCATATTTTAAAAGTTAGAGTTTATTTTTAGTTTTTTTGTATTGATACTCTTTGTCTTTTAATTTTATGTAAAATTTTATTTTAATTCCTTAATTTTATAAAAAAATTTAGTTATTTATTTTTAATACTGTTATTTTTATTAACAAAAATTTCTATATTAAATTTTTAAATATTAACAAAATATTCTCAAATATTAATATATTACATTTAATTTTTTAAAATAGTAATGATTGACTCAAAAAATAATCATTTAAAACTATCAGTATTAAGGTTAAATGACTGAAAATATACTTTATAAAATTAAAAAGCTAAAATGAATCCTTGTATGTAGTTCAAGAACCAAAAGTACATTGTAACTTATTAAAAAATATTGTTTATCTTTTATTTATTACAAAAATAAATTTATGATGAGAATTAAATTAATATATATTTTTAAAATTCTCATGTATTTATACTTATTTAATTAATATTTAAAATTATATTTTTTAAAAAAATTATTGATATTTATATTTGGTATAAATGTTGCCCCCGATTACTAACTTTTTCTGGGGTTGTCGCTGCGTGCTTCCAGTGATGAGCCCAACATGCTTAACTTTTGTCTTCTTTTGTATTTTTGCGGATACACTACCATGAAGCGCATTTCCAAACATCATAAAAAAAAAAACTAAACCAAACTAAAATAATGATATACTGAATGCCATTTTGTGATGCTTTTTTTTTTTGGAGGGGGGGGGGGGAATTTTGTGGTGAAAATTGTAATCAAGCAGTTCGCGTAAAATTTTAGTTTCGAAACCTCGTGTTCTCTCACGGTCACGGAGATCGACATGCAACAACATTTTGAACTTTGTCAAAATATTTTTTTCTTTGTTTATGTGGTAAGGAATAATGATTGCCTTAGGTTAATTTACATGTGGAGATACAATTCTTGTCGGAAAACTTTGAAGATTACGCCTCTCTAATGTATTGATTTTAGTTAGGATATAGAGTTGACTATGACAAAGTTTACTTGGCTTGCCCCTGCTGGAATATTTGGAAGCTCAGGTCAGCATTACTCTTCAACTACGCCGCTTTAAATCCAATTCATGTACTTAGTACCACCAAATTAAAGCAGCAGTGCAGGAATTTTGGAAGACCAAGTGCTCTGATCAGCTCGTGATGCATGATGGTTGGATGCCCCCGATAAACATTCTATTGAGATAAACTGTGATGGAGCTTTTGGTGCGACTGGTAGAGACGACTTGAAAATTTTTCTCAAAGGATGGAAGGAGCTTGTTGCTGCGGACTCAAGCTTCATGTCTGAAATCCAAGCCTGCACCACAGGCACAAGGTCATGACAGAGATGGATTGCCTAGACTTACTGCTTTTATCGTGCAGGTTGGTATATAGGAACGAGACTAAATATGAAAATTACAAACTTTTCTTGCCACTTACGTTTTAACAGTTACTGCTCTCACAAATAGCAACGGACATTCCTCTTTTATCAATACTAGTATAAAATTTATAATAAAGCATGCTAATCATAAAATATAAATAATATAGTTTTCAATAAGCTTCAAGTTTTGGCATGAACATGTGAGTAGGGAATGGAGGCATTCTCAGAAATTAACTAAATGCGGAGCAGAATAACAAGAATAAGATAAAATAAAAGGATTAACAAAAAAGAAGAGAAAGGAAGGCTCAATCCAGAAGTTAAAGCAGAAATGGGACCCAGTGCAGAAGCTGACTAACATTGGTTCCCATGTGCAGTTTAGCTGTGATGATTAATAATAACCAGGCAAACGATGGTGCTTTAGGAGGCGTGACATTAGATTTAGATTTTGGAAGCCTTTTCCAATCTCGTAGGCGTTTAGCTTCTAGCTGCCTCATACAATCATGCCATCCATTTTCGGCCCTTCTTCATTCTCTTTCTTTAGTTCTTTCTTCTTTAATTCAGGTTCTCCTCTCATCATTGCCCTTTTTCATCCTTCCTCCTCTCTCCGATCCCGGCCTTGTTTTCTCTGCCTATGCTCATCAACATACCTTTCATTTTGCCTCTGCCCAAATCTTTGCTCAATCGGTGTTCTGCTGAATATTATGACCACGTGATTCGACGACACTTCAAACTAAATACCCCGAGTGACTTGATTTTAACAATTTGTTTATTTTCCGGAAAACTGTTGGATTTTGCTTTTGAAATTGATGATATTTTGTGGAATTAAAAAGGGACCCAAAGAGGCCTAGTGGCTAACACAGCGCCGGCCGACAAAGACTTGTATAGGGCCATCCTCTCCCCACATTTGCATGTTACCTCATAAGCCATAGCCTTTATTTACGCCTCTCTCAAACTTTCAATTCATTCAAAACAATCATCAATGCGTCAATCTTATTATATTTCCTCAACTTCCCAGCTTGTTCTTGTAATTTGTACGACTCTTGCTTATTCATTTATGAAAGCTAGACAGCCCGGTCTTATTTAATCATTGGATTCGTAACTCTATAGGAAAGCAACCCCCAAAATGGGCAATATTATATATATATATATATATATAAGGAAGAAGCTCCAACATGAAGATGTAACAAGCGGCCTTTATTTTAACATTTTCCTCAACATAAGTTTGCCAAACAGATTCTAGACATGATCATGCATAGCAATTCTTTTGTTTACTCTTCTTCGGCTAAAGACAATGGTGAGGATTGATTAAGCCGGTCCAACTTGTAATTACCCTGTAAAACTTTAAATATGTATACACTCCTGCAAGTAAAAAAGAAGCACTCATATATATATATATATATATATATTGTAGAAATGACATAAAATTAGATCTACCTCACACACAGACATATATGTAGGTATATATGTGCCTTGTGTGGGATTTTCAGCTTAACTCAATTTGATAATCGAATTTGAATTTAGATATTATTACTTTACTACTGATGATTTTTTATGCCACTTGATCATGCAAAAAAGAAGCTAAAATTTCTCCATTCAGCTGAAAGGTGCTAAGTGCAATCCCTATGTCCTGCGACAGATCAAAAAGTGGAAGCCAAATTTAGAGCACTCAGAGTTCCCGTAAGTGATCAATGTTAATGTTTTACCACAGCCTCGTGCATTCCCGGATGCTTGATTACCTTTTTGGTTTTTTCAAGAATGCTTCAACAAAAAGTATTTATATATAACTTCGTATAATCATGGAGAAACCCCAATATAACAACTTGTTATTTCAGTTTTGATAGACAATTATACGCACCAATTGCTGCTGATGCAGAGTCTAAAAAAAGGTGAAAAGGGCACTCAAAAAACTTCACCCTAGCTAGATTAAAGTCTAGTAAGAGCACATGGTCACATCCCAATCACTATACATTTTTACATTATTTGCTAATATGTGCTGTACTTCTAAATTTTGGCACCCTAATGCATAAAAGGAGGATCGCAATTCCAATTCAAGCTGATAGCTGTACGTTATTGATCTAAAACATGAGACCAAAGGAAGAACTATCTTGAGGCTCTTGAACAAGATTTGCAGCGACCAAATTATCAAAGAGATTAACCCAATTCTCCTCTTCGTTATCTTCTTCCTCTACTCCAACACCATTTTCATGGCTCCGCGGACCTGTAGGGTTCTTATCAGTTTCTTCGTTCCTCGCAAATCTTCCTCTGATGCGTGGCCTGCTGTCTGCCAGCGTCTTCCTGCAAGCATACTGATTCCCCCATACAGAATTTCTCATTCACTTTCACTCTAAATTAACCATCAATAATCGAATAAATAATACGACAAGATACAGTAATATAGGCACATACTTGTGTGTGGGGCGTATTATAATAATATAGCAAGCACAGTATAAAGAACAATTATTTCCATGCTCTGAATGATCGTTTTCTTTAAGGTTTTGGCACTAATGGGATTCTTAGTTGGAGAGTAAGACAAATGTGTGAATTATGAGAATAGTTCTTGCTTCACATATATTCAAAACTATAATAATACTCACTCCAATCCTAAACAAAGAAATTGGTTCAGGGATTTGTTTTGGCTCTAAGGGTAGAATTTCAATCTATTTTATAATATCCTATATAAATTATCATTTTTGGTTAATTACACGTATTAAAGAGAGGTTTCTATCAAAAGGAGTAATTTGTAATGGAAATAATTAGGATGCAGTCTGGGGAAAGCAACACACATCTTTTTACAAATAATTAACTTAACTAATTTCTTTAATTTCTGTAAATTAGTTGGCTGACTTTTATACTTGGAATGAATCGAGTTATTTTTATCGTTTAGTGAGACGACCATGGAGCAGGGAATATGAGGAGGGGAAAAATTTCGGGTAATCCAATATTATTTGAAAAAGTCACTCGGTTTTTCACTGTTTTCTTAACTTTTACTCGAGAGTTGGATATGACAGATTTAACGAGGGTTCAATGAGCCAAATCTGATTAAAGAAAGGGTGGGCAAGGATTTAATTCCCCATTAGTACAGTGCTGTCCATCTTTGGTGGCTACTGCTTGTTTTGTCCAATGAAAGATAATAAATAAAAATAAGGAAGGAAATTAATAATTGCCTTGATTTTCTTGGTGAAGTTCCTCAGATTTCGCTTCCTTCGATATCTCTCAATCCTCACCTTCTTTTCCTCTGGGCTGTAACGACATGCCCTGCTCATCCCTTCTATGATCATGCTGCTTTCCCTTGCCAATGCACTCTCTGTCCCTTGATTCCTCTCTTCCATTCCCTTTATCCTCTGCACCCAATTACACCCCACCACCACATATTTTCCAATTTATATCACCCAAAAATATAATTAAAAAGCGCTTCATCATGAGTACGAAGAAAACAAAACATATAAATATTTAAACTCAATATCTGTAACCACAACAATATTTTTTTCAAAACAGAAACTAAATTCAAATGATATGATGAGATACTTATAATTTCCAACGCACCGTATAATTTTTATATGTCTATATAAAAGTACTGTAAACATGATCATAATAAAATCCATCCATCACTATTATTATTCCCAAAACATGCAACTGGCCTCTTTAGTTTCTGTTCTTATTTTTTTTAAAGAATAAAAACTATTTTATAATGCAGTTTTTAGATTTATTTTTAAAACAAAACAAAATGAAAATATATTTGATTATATTAATTTAAAAATAATTTTAGAATTAAAAAATAGACTAACAGGCGGTTAATATAATGATAGCTTATGATAGAAATTGATAAAACTAATTATATTTTTCAACAAAAAAATATAATGTATTTTTCAAATAAAAAATAAAATGAAAATAACTTCAAGATATTTTAATTTTTAATTTATTTTTAAAAATAAAAATGAGAATATTTTTTAAAATAATTAAATTCAAAATACCTATCTAAATGAGTTTTTAAATTTTTTTATCATAAAAACAAAAATAATAATTTTTGAAAATAGAAACTGCCCCTTGTATATATTTTTTTTAAAAATTACCACCAACATGAAAGTTTTGTTTTGTTCAGTTTCTAAAATAAGTGGATGCATTATTCAATCATTGAAAATTAAACAATGTTTGTCTTAGGTAATAATGAGGGCGTGAAATTTAACATAAAACAAGGCTTTCTTTGGCCAGACGTAAAACAAGTTTGGTGCCTTCTCTGAATTACTTTGTGCACGTTAGTTTTCACGCACGACGGGTGAAAATTAAAAATGAGACTTGTGAGATTGTGATCAGTAGAGAATTAACCTGCAAATCACCAGTACTGCAAACTCTGCGTACCGGACCGACGTCGGAGTCAAGAAACTCGGCAAATAGAGCAGAAACAGGGTGGCGATAGTCATTCTTCTGAAGCGAAAGGCTGCTCACGCTCCTCTGCATCAAGCTTGGCCGTTGAGTTCTGTAGGTCGCCAGCGAACTGGGCCAGCCGTAGCTGCTACAACCGCTGCTCCAACTATTGTTGCGGCTCATCTCCAAGTTGAGCAGCGAGTCGAACTCAGTGACAGCGAGCCGGTCTGGAATGAGGTGGTTCTGAGAAGGCGAGACGGAATGCATTGACGGAAGTGAAGGAAAGAGTAGTGGCACCGTGGCTGCGGTCGGTGACGGCAAATAATCGATGGAAGTGGCGGAGCGTGAGAATGTAGCCTTAGAGTGTGGGTACATGGCGCGTGTTGATGTGCAATACTTTAACCAGAGATCGGATGCAGTTACTAGACGGAGAAGGGAGAAAGTGCAGAGTGAGGGAGTGAGTGAGTGTCGGAGGCAATGAAGTATTTATTAGAGACCCAGCCAGAAGGAAAATGCCAAATAAAACAGATAAAAAAAAGTATGAAGGAAAAAAAGTGGGGGGCGAAACGGTGATGGGACGGTACGGGATGATGACGTCATACTTAAAGAAAAGCGAGAGGAGGCGTTGACCTCTGTTTTTGCTTAACCCTCTGATCTGATGGGCCGACCAGGAATCGGGGATTAAAGATCCCACTGCAAGCACAAGAGTGATTAAACCGTTAAATAGGATTAAGCAGGTTTAGATTAAACCATCCGTACATGATCATGTGCTGATAAACTGCGCAATTATTCATGGTCGTTCACGAGGCAGCCATCAGTAATCCAGTACTTAACAATTCAAAATTCTGGTTTTTTTTAAATAATTCTCACTTTATAATCTTAATCGGTATTAATTATTTTTATACAAGTTTATCCTTCATGTATAGCAATATCATAAAACAAACCATCTCAAACACTCTCTTCTTTTTATTGTCATGTAACACTAAATATGTTGTTATAAACTAGGCTATTTATCTACTTTCTTAGACTGTACACACAACCATGATAAATGATAAATATTTTGAGGTGGAAGTAGGGTGTGGACATAATATTTGTCCTCAATTCATTGCCTTTTTTATATTTTTAAAGTATGAAATAATTGTATATTTTCTTCGTTAAAAAATATAAGATATTTTTTAAAAAATTAAATATTAAAAAAATATAAGATATTTTTAATCTTTTGAGGTATGATCATTGTATTTTTTTAAAAATATTCTTATTGATAGTAACTTTATATTTATTATAATGTGTTTAATAGGGTTAAACATGAAAAGATAGAATTAATTTGAATGCAGGTAACTACTTTATTGAAGGATAAAATTCGATTAAAAATATCTTACATCTTTAAATAGAGGGAATATAATTAATGTAGAATAGCCCATTCTTGCTTTGAATTTCGCATATATCAAGGGAGTTTGGATTTTTGGTTTGGCCAAAAGTTCGAATTTTAAATCACTATCGACACTCTATATGCAGTCCTATGCGCCTCGCGTCCATATATGCTCATGCATGCAGATTATATACAATCGTCCAAAATTTGGAAATTGGATGTTTTTTATGCAGATTATATGCACATGTTTTATAAGTTGTCCAAGTATAAATAAACTTAAACTGATATGAGAAGTATAATATTAAATAAAATTGAGTTCAATAACTAATAAATAAAAGAAAATGACACGTAAACTTGAATTTTGAAGTTTTGATGTAACACCTTTATGCTGCTATTTAATTTGCCCGCTTCTCTTCTCTCCCATTTTTAGGTAGTAGTTCCTCACTGCTAAGAGTTTTAATTAATTAAATCGTTTTGTAACTTAAGTATATAATGTAAAGCACCCCTACGTCGACACAGAAAAAGACAAACATAAATTTGTATATGGATGATGCAGAGGAAAACCAAACATGTTAATGAATTATATTATAATCTTCCGAATCTGGCTTTCCACTTCTTATGATCTTTGGCGTTATTTTAGTAATGGGTACAGTTTTTATTAGAATCAAGTCTTCTTGCAATCATAGCCAGTAAGGACGTTTTATTTATATAAAATTATATAAATTAATTTTGATAAAACCCCAATAATCAAACTTCCAGACAATGTATTAACTTGACCCACCCTCATTTCTAACAGTAACAGAGAGCACTGTAACTCAGAACCATCAATATGTGTGTTGGAACGCAAACTTGACCACATTGCCTGGTTGAGGGGCTAGTGTGGGTGTGTGTGTGATATATATATATATATATATATTCTGTTAATTAATTAACATGAACTTAACATTCCTGGATGATTATCTGTTCATTTATCTCAACACAACATATATTTCTTCACAAATCGTCACATATATAGTGCCATACAGTCACGCAACGCAATAATGTACTCTGCAAAACCTGATTCTCTAGCACTTTCTTTTGAGGTCAAGACTACATAATTGATGTGCCACTTTTCAAAAGAAATAATTGTGAAATGATACTTAAAATTATTATATATATAGAACGTTAACCGAAATAAAAAAGACAGACCTGTGAAGTGAATACATGTCTATCTCTGTCTGCATGTAGTTGATTTAATTATTTGAGCTTCTCAAGTAGTGGTACATATTTTGCAGCACTTGATTTAATCAGCTCCTCCTGTACATGTAACCTGCAATGTGATATAAATGCCCATGCCTTCATTCTTGAGTGAACAATGAGACTGATCATTTTTTTAAATGTCAAAATAAAAAAAAAATATAACTCGTATCTTGCATTGGATTTTATTGGCCTCATATTCTGAATACCAATTGAAGCTCACTAGATCCTCTTAGGGTCAGAGACGAGACGAAGTGTAACAGTATTATGAATGCTTTTATTTTCTTTATGGGTCAAAGCAAGACGACGAAGAAGTGAAAAAGAAATTGGCACTTTCCTTTTCCAAGCTACGTGCCTCCTGCCTAGTTAATAAAGTTTTGCGCCAACATACACACCAGGCCAAGGTTATCAAAATCGCATCCAACATTCCAACTTGCTTCTTTACTGCAAATATGGTGTTGCTTGGACCCCACCACTTATCACTCTTGCACACGCACATAATGCGTTGTCCTTCACATGTATCTTTTTACATAAAGTTATATTTATAGAAGTTATCATTAGAAAGTTAATTAATTAGCTGGATAAGATTAGGAGTCTGGGTTATCAAATATTAATCATCATTATATTAGGTATCGAGACGCAACATCGTTAGTGATCAGGTCGTTAGGGAAAGTTTAAAACCAGGACTTTGCACCCCAGACGTGATTATTTTTATCATCAGCGTACTATCATAATTAGTGTGTCGAGGTATTAACTGGTGGGGTTAATGGAAATTATCATTTTTTATAATAATTGAAATTATTATTTCCAAAACAAGAGAAAAACTTGAGGCTGCAAAATTGGTTTCTTAGCTTTTACTTTTGTACCTACTTACAATAAACAAAAAGCTTGCATGTGCACCCAAACTCGAGTTTGTGAACCTCATTCACTTAAGCTTCAACCCGCCCAATCGAATTGGGCTGGGCATCTTTGGGATGAAGCGTATAAGATCTAAGAATGATTTACATATATACCACTAATTAATGACGTTGATGAATGCTTCGACTTGGATTCAGGAGTTAAACATGCATGGGTTAATGCTTTAACATCAGAGAATGTAAAAACTCAGAGTATGATGATTCCATTGTGATAATTATAAATTCATTTGGTTCTATTAACAACATAAAATGCTAACTAACTTGAGGAATAATGCCAAAAAAATAAATCAGCAAAGAACAAAACAACTCGGGAGATGGCAAGAAGGAGAAGGGGGACGGGTAAATCCGTTATCTGCATTTGCACCCCAGATACTAGCCGTGTGGCTTAAAGTGAAGTGGTAACAAGTACAGATGTTATTTGCATCTCCTAGTGTAGCTTAATAATAATCTAATTAAGAAAGAGTAGTTTCTAGAGCAAGGAAAGTTAATTCTCAGATCTCATTGAAGATTTGATATGGGGGTGGAGGGGACCATTGGTGTGTGGAATCAAAGTAGGTCCAAAAATATTGTCCAAATAACTTGAAAAAGCAGCGTACACGTATATATAGTGTTTCGTTGAGAAAACTGATCTCAGTGACAGAATCAATCAGTAGGCACCATGCCCCTCAACAGTTGAGTTCGCAAGCTGATGATATAATTCCCCAAACGTAACTAACTCTGATCTGTGCGGAATATGCAGAATCAGTTGGTCAATAACTAGCTAGATAGCTCGAACCAATAAATTGCCTTAGCTTTGGACTTTTGTGTTGTTGCTCTATAATTGAGTGTCTAATGTAACGCTAGGTCACACATGCACGTGCCCATGAACACACCCAAATTTAACAATTTGTCTGGGAACCAGTGAACGGATCTTTGTTAATTACTCATTCATTAATCTCTCGACTCCAATTGATTAAGATAATTAATTTTGGCTTCTATGTTCATCAAATAAAGTAAGTTATCACTTCACTTCACCCTAACTTGGCTCTTGTCATTGGGTAAAGCAAAAGGAAAAAATAAGAATGACGTGCACATAAGAAAAGCACGTCGTGATTCTGAAGTGACTTCGTCATCACTATATAATTTTGTACATAACACTAATTAAATGAAGTAAAAACGTAATATTTATTCTTGATTGCAGTTTAAATTAGGGAATTTATATATTTGAATACTAATTAACTGAGCCAAACGTAATATTATATAATCTGTCTCGCACGTGCTATATTATATTGTAATATAATCATTTTTTTGTTAATTGAACAACTCTTATCATTACTCTAGGCGACAATGATATCCTTCAGTAGACTTTTTTTGGAGGGAAATTTTCAATAAATACGTCTTGACTATAGTTAATAAAAAAGAAAATCTCATAAACTCCAAAAACATTGAGAAAAATGACAAAATTAACTCTCTCCAAAAAACATATCCAAAAGACGCAAAAATAAGTTGTTCATTTTCTTATTGTCTGTTGCTCATTACCCTACATTAAGTTGTTCATTGCCCTATTATATATTGTTTGTCCATTACTTTCAATTAATTTCATTATAAGTGTTGTCATCATGCTAATACGAGTTATTTGTTTCCCTATATAATGTTATTTATTGCTCTACATTAAGTTGATGGTTGCCTTATTGTTTGCTGTTTATCTATTACTTTCAGTTGATTTCATTTAAAGTATTATCATCATGCTAACATTAGTTATTCATTTCTTTTCATGTACTATTGGTCATTGCCCTAGTATTCGTTGTTTGTCTCTTTTAGTTAATTTCATTTAAAGTGTTATCTTCATGCTAACACAAGTTGTTCATTTTCCTAACTATTGTTGTTCATTACTCTATATTAAGTTACTCATTGTCCTATTGTCTGTTGTTTATCCATTGCTTTCAGTGGACTTCATTCCAAGTGTTGTCCTCATGATGCTAACACTGTTCACTTCTCTACATATTGCTGTTCATTATGCTGCATTAAGTTGTTCATTGCTCTACTATCAGGGAAAAAAGTTGATGTAACACCCTAACTTTACTAACTAAAAATTTAACCAATACTATGGTAATAAAAAGATTTAAACTAATAATAATAATTACCATGGTATAAAGATATAAAGTCAATTCTCAAATTTAATTTAAAAAGATGATTGTGGTAGAAAAGAATTAATCTATATTTTAACAAAATACCATGGTTATAAAAATTTTGTCCACTAAATACATATTTAAAAACTAACCTTGACAGAAATAATTAAACTAATAAAAAAAAGTTATGAAGGTTATAAAAGTTTTCCTTTACTATTTAAAGTTATAAATAACACACTACCATGGTAGAAAAAAGTCTACCGCAGTGGATAGTAAAGAACTTAAAATTAAATATTTCATTCAACAAACTGCAGACATGCATGTCACATCGAACCATAAACACTCAAATATTTATTTTAATAAATGTCTCGACACTTAAAATTTTATATTAAAATGTTTACTCTAAATAAATAAATTATGCAATTTCTATAGCCTTATGTCTCAACTAATAGTACTATTGCCAGTCATCACTGAATAATAAACAATTTCAAAACTCAACCCAAGTGACAAATAAGTCCTATACTAGTAAATAATTATTCTACAAATTAAAATGAGATTTAAAGCTCACTCAAGCTAAGCCTGAGGCTTCTAGACACTTCCCCATTACTTCACTAAGCTTGCTTAAAATGTTAAAGAAAGGGTGAGCACTAACATCTTAATAACCTAAAATTTAACCATACATGCAAATTACAACCACACAATTATATAACCAATATACAAGTGAGTTCATAAGAATAATTTAGTTATGACATAGGAATTTCATAGAATATAGTTCATAACATGTTAATATGCAATATGAATAATTCCCTTATTACTCCGTCCATCCTTATTTTACTGACCAGAACTATAGACTTAAATATGGTTTGGCCCACATGCTGAACTAACTAAGCTTCTCTGGGAGGTATGCTTGGTCAAAGGTACAAAACCTAAACCCAGACTATAGCTCTTGTCTTCAAAAAACCCAATCAAGAGGGGTTACTATCCCATATTTTCCCTTCATAAACCCTGCTAGGATAAGTATTGAGGAACGAGAATTTGAATAAGGCCAACCACTGTGTGCGTAATAGAGGCAGACCACATGGTCACTAAATTATATATACATCAACATTATCATTTCCTCATCAAGTTATTCCCCAATGCATATTGCACATATACAACATTTATATCACATACAAGCATGTTTGAAAAGAAATAGAAATATCTCATTCGATCAACTCAACTTAAAAGCATGCTTGAAAGAAATAAACTACTCTTAAATAATATATAATTTCCATCAAATAAAAATTATTAATATGCTTTCACAAGCATGCTTGAAAAGAAACAATAATAATTGAATTTGTGATTATACACATTCGTTATCAAACACAAAGATTGCACAAATATAAAAAAAACTCAAGTTACCTATTCTCCCCAAGCTAATTAACAAACAACCACATAGAAAAATCAAGCAAAAAGAGCTCTCAGTAAAAATTTAGAAAGAACTCTACAGAGTGAGCGAATGCGGTAAAGAAGATGTTGGGATAAAAACATATAGTGGTGTAGGGTTTAAAACTAGATCATAATTTAGACTCAAATTTATAAACCTAAACTAATTTTATTTTCATCAATTATTATATTTTTATAATATCTTTAAAGATAATTCTAGAATTATTTGATATCTTTTAAAGCTAAACAAAATGTTATGACTTTTAATATTATATATATATTTATAAGTTATTACAAATATTTATTAAATTTAGTTACTGTAGTTGTTATTTTTTATCTATATACATATTACTATCTTACTATTTTAGGCTCAATATTTAATCCTATGCCCTTCTTAAGGCGCCTATCAACAATATGAGGTCCAATAAAATGTGGGATATTACAATTATTAACTAAAAAAAATGGACAAACAACAGAAAATATGATAATGAACAACTTAATGTAGGGTATGAACAATAGTATGTATGAAAATAAACAACTTAAAGTAATAGACAAACAACTATCTTTTGGTAAGGACAACTAGATAATTTCCCTTAGCATTTTACTTTCATTGTAGTACCCTTGGACTATAATAAAATTTCAAATTTTTTGAGGTTCTCTTATGTATTAATTATGATTAAAGGGTCTTTATTGAAAATTTTTCTTATTTATATGCTTTGATTTCCATGGGAAAGTAACACATATTAACACCAGACTAATTTATTTTCTTTGTCCACACAGGAAGAAAAAAATCAATCTCCCCTAATCTAATAATAGTAAAACCAAATAAAGAGATTAAAATAATGGAATATGAGATAATGGTTAATTAAGATAATTAAAATTTATTTAAGATATTAGAATTATCCATTAAGCATATTTGAAAAATGATTTTATTCATTAAAATCAGGAGTTATTATTTATTTTATTGTTATCTTAAATATTAGTATTTTTAATATTAGATTTAGATTTAGGATTTGGGATTTAAATTTAAGTTTTTATTATTTTATTATTCTTAGAGCTATATAAATAGAGTTATATTTTTCATTTGTATTCAACTTTTGAGTATTATTGAATAAGAGTTTTTAAGACTTTCAGCCTTCTCCCTCCTTTTTTCTTTCTCCCTCCTCCTTCTCTTGTCTCTACTCCCCTTTCCCTTTCTTATTTTACATCAATTTGGTATCAAAGCTAGGTTTCCATCACACGTTTGTTGCCAACTTTACTTAGAAAGTAAAACTTTTTCATTAAAATTGGAATGTCCAAAGAAAGTATAACGAATTCACTATTCAACATGGTTGACTATAATGCTTTCATCACCTTCTACAAGTTTGCTCACTATTGGATCTTAGAGGTTTGCAATTTTTTCATATTTTTGGGCATTTTGAATAATTTTTTATTTTTTATTTTTTATTGATCTAAATTTTTGTATTCCAAAAAAAAAAATGTTATGATGCTTAGTTACCAATATGAGTTACAGCATATACACACATTTAGATTATCGATATGAATATGCCGATCTACCATAATATGCTCAACGGCGAAAGGATTTTCCTTAATGGTAAACACGTAATGAATATCAACAACGGTATGCATATTCATCGTAAGATACTTATTTGCAAGATAGCTATTGGTATGACTATGAAGAGCAACTGTATGAGTATACAAGGCGTCAACAATATGAGCATACTTATTGTGACAATTATAAGCATCGCTATCTTCAGTTGAAGTATGCTAATCATGAGCGATATGAGTATGAAGACTAATATCGACATGAGTACATTGAGCAACGACAATATGAGCATCTTAATAGCCATCAACATGATTATGTTTATTAATACCAGTATGGTACTCGTTTCCATTATGAATATGTTGACTTTTAGGAGAACATAGACCAAATTATAGTTAAACTGGATCGCTTTCAGTAAGAACAAAATTGTTATTTTGACAAGTGTAGGAGGAATTGTGAAGTTAAGAAAGCAATATATGATATTAAGAGGATGATTGATGAATTAAGGAAACAAATAGAAGAACAAGCATCAAGCGAATCAACAATAGCAAAAGCTCCTTTCTCGCCAGTAGAAGATTCTCTGAACAATTATCAAGTTGTCCACTATATGTCAATACAAGTGGCTTCTTCTCAAATTTTTACTAGAAAGGATCAATCTCATCATGCTATAGCTATTCTTTATTTGCAGGCTACATCTCCTAAGGTAACTTCATTGCTTAATGGTCAAATCCAACAATACTTTCTTTATTGAAAAGGTTTTTCAAAGATTTCACATGTCGAACTACTTACTCTTTTCAGAGTTTATTCTTTTGATACCCCACTTGTTGGAAAGAATTCTCAAATCCAGGATGAGGTTTTATTAAAATAATGTAAGAAATTCAATGTATTAACTAGTTTTATTAATTATTAGGCGTTGAAATTGATAGGTACTAATGGTGGCGATGTAAGGAGGAAATAAAGAGAGTGAGGCAGCGTGTTAGGATAAATGATTCGAGCCTAGCTAAAACCCTAGCTAGGCCGCAATAATAATGGGATGTATAGTTCGCCTCACCGGGAAACTCAGGCCAAGAGATACAGTGTGGGGCTTTTGCTTACCTGGAAAGTTGAAGACTTTGCTGATAAACAGAAGACAACGAGAATTACTTATGACCGACCCCAACACTTCTCCTAACAGTTTCTCCACTTCCATCACTCTTCCTTTGACCCTTCTTTCGCTGTTGCTGTATTTTCAGTCTCGTCATGCTCCCCAGTGACCACCACATACACAGAGTACTTGCAATTGATCAGCTTTATTGCTTTTCAAGTGCTGATGCAATAAATGATTCTCGTTTCTACACCTTTCTACTATTTTAACTTCATTCCAGCACGCAGAAACAAGTCAAGCTCGGAAGAACAAGCCGAGAACGCGAGAGATTGAGAGAAAGGTGCTTCAACTTAAGAGTCTGTGTAGTTGATGTACTCGATCACACTCGTTGCCGTATATCACGTAGTCGATAATATCCTGGAGTAATAATGGATGGTTCAGCAAACAAAGTCTTGTGATGTTTATACTATGCTACACACGCTTGGATGTAATAACGAAAAAGTAATAGTAGCATCGATCAGACGCACATGACCAAGGAGAGGCGTGAAATGATCTCACACAGTTCTTTAAAGAGTAATGCACGTTTTGTGAAACTGATGGGCTCTCTATTTTTAATTGGCGTACTTTCTTCCCAGATGCTTCATCATGTAAATATAGATGGCTACTCGTCACTAATAAAGCAGTTTACTTCAATGTCTTTTCCAGCAGCTAATATGATTGTGAAGAAGAAGTAAAAAGCAGGAATCACGGAAAGTGATATGGATCGATCACAGGACATCGAAGGGAAGTGAATTTAAAATAAAAATGTCACCTCCGTAGCTTTCTCTCCTTCTCAGTTGTCATATGTTGACAATTTGAACTGAGGATACTATCTTCGCGTAGCATAAATCTTCGTCTGAATTAGTCTTCATATACGGCTTTTCAATATATGATTTGTCAAGCAATAAATAGTGCCTCACATTGATTTGATCTTTGCCCACCTTTAGAAATATCACTACTCCTACGTCTTGTCAAAATGCACTCCCTTTAATTAGCGTTTGCCACATCAATGATCAGTAGTTTTGGTTGAAATATTCGAGCATGAATTGTGATTTATCATTTTCCTATTAGTTTGTTGATTTTCATGTTTTATTTTAAATAAAATAATAATGAAGTTTAAGAAAAATACTTTGTACGTAATCGACGCAAAAATATAAAAGCGTGTTATTATTTGAAAAATATCTTGGAATAACTATATTGTTTCGAATGAAAATGCCAGCAATTTACAATACTGAAAAGAATTCAGATGGGTACCCTCAAACTCCACAATTTGGTGGAAAAGTTGAAAAATAATTATGGTGGACAAAGATATGTAACCAGTGGACAAACAAGAGGCATCAATGGGTCCTTTTCCAAAGTGCATATTCATCTGTACAACGACGGAATTGGAACTGAACTTTCTCAAGTAATAATGAATAGGGAATAATAGAGACTATGATGGGATTGAAGATAATATACTTGCACACGGGTCGACTCAATCTTACTTCTTCTACACATGAGAGACAGTTAGAGTTCAATTTAGCAATGATACGACAGCGTTGTGGAATGTTGAGTCAAAAAGGACACTGGCTGACATGCAACCACGCTAGTTTGCAGTTCCGGTTCGTTGCAATCAATACTGGTCTTGATTTTTTTGTTTCAAGATTAACATTTAACGAGTGCTGTTTGTCTAATCATTGGTCGATGTTAACTTTCATCAGCCAACAAGCTAAGTTTCAGGTTCTTTCTTCATCTTCTTTACCTCTTAAGTCCTGATTCAATCATTCTCGTCTTTCATCAATCAAGGAGATTTTCTTTTATTGTAGTTGTGGGATCCGAAGAAGCAAGATTCCTTGACGCGCGCAGATGTGGAATGACCGAATGAGATTCCACTGCCTTTTCCAACGAAGTTCAATGGGGGGAGCAATATCGATCACTATAATTATTAGGAGGCAGATGAATTTAAGGTCAAGTTAGGTTTCATTTGAAGCGGAATGAGCATCTAGACTAGAAGACATTATTAGTATAATTTAAATTTCAATGGTTGGATGTGATATTCTCTGTGGGTTGGTCTCTGATTCAAGTCACTATAGGCCGTAGAGACCCGTCAGTATAATTGGAATGCTTTGTAAGTTCAGAATACATTGATGTGTGATTAAAGAATATAGATCAGAAGATATAACTTCAATTCAAACTAGGTCATCACTTCAGTTTCGAGATCGATCATTTAGCTTTTGTTAAGGTTGCAAATCTTGTTTCGTTCCCATCCAATTAGTCCATGCGCCCAAATTAAGAGAAAATATGACACTACTGATGCATGCTCAATTGAGTTCTTAGTACTGATTAACAACAGTGAGAACCATGCTTTACTCACATTTTATTATTTGAGACAAGTCTCGCACTCGCGGTTTAAATATTTTGATTTGTTGATCACTTTGTTGAAGAAATTAGATATGTGCTAAGTGTTTAAAACAGCTCGCCCGCCTAAGGGATAGGTCGACCTGAATATTGATGGCGTAGCTGAGTTATGGAGGGTGGGGTCGGGTTTCAAACTTGTACACGTCATGGAGATTTAAGTTATCATCATATATTATTTAAAATTAAAGACAACTCCACACGTTTACCTCATCAACTAGATACGTTTTCCCTTGTACATGCAATTCCACCTACTGGGCTACTAGTTGCACTCTTTCTAATTTGTTTTCAGCTTGAGATTGATATATGTTAGTTAATATTCATGACGATAATCTCATGTTTTAAAAGGCTTTTAATTTAACGGGTTCTGTGTTAGAAATGCTCAATTATATATAGCCTTTGAAGCCCAAATATTGCTGAGATCTTAAGATTGGCCCGACTTGAACGCTAACAAGAATATGGGCTGCTTTCCGGCCCCAGCTTTTTGGACTTGTGTCTTCCAGTAATAACTGACAATAATGCTGCATTTGATTTTTCTTTTTTTTTTTTTAAGGAAGGGATGATAAGTTGGTAGCTGTTACCATATTAAGGTTAGAGAAAACTTATAAACTCAGGTCTCGTTTGGCTCTGGAGCAATTCAGAAGATTTTTATTACCAAAAGTCAGAAAGTTGATTTGTCAATGTGGCAATTTGCAAAAAATGGGAAATACACTATTAAGTCGAGTTACCATGTGGCTAAGGGGTTGAAAAAGGAGGTTGTTAAAAAAAACTAGAGTAGCTTAGAGCAAGTTTCAAAGCAAGTTTGGAAGGGCATTTGGAATTTAAATGTTCCCTCAAAAGTGCAGCAATTTTGTGGAGAGTGTTAAATGGAGCTTTGGTAACAAGGGAAGCTCTGTTTAGGAGGAAGTGTGAAAAAGATCTTTTGTGCCCTGTTTATAATGAGGAGGTAAAATCTCCTAAGCATGTGCTGTTTTTCTGCCCTTGGGTTAGCAAAGTTCAACATGGTAGTCCTTGGGCTTTGATTTTTACTGATGTAAATATTATGAGTTTTGGAATTGGCTTAAGGATATGTTGGTGATGAATAGGCATATAAAGGATTCAAGGAAGGCCTTCATTGCTGCTACTTGCTAGGGGATTTGGAAGGGTAGATGTGATTGGATTTTTAATTCCATGCAAGTTAACCCTGCAAAGGTGATTGAAGCGGCTGCCTCTTCAGTTGATGAGTGTCAGTGAGCTAGAAGTATTGAGGAAAGAACTACAGAAGATTTGCTAGATGCAAAATTAACAGGAGTGACTGTTGGAGGCCACTTAAAAAGGAAGAAATTAAGATCAATGTAGATGGAGCCTTTTCTTACAATGGTGGTAAGGCTGGGTTGGGAATGGTATGTGGAAATGCAGAAGGGAAACTTATGGGTGGTATGAGTGAAAGCATTTTTGCTAACTCTGCATTTATGGCGGAATGTTTGGCAATAAGGAATGCTTTGCTGATTAGCAATAAATTTGAGGGGTAAAAGAGTTTGTATTGGAATAGATTGTGAGGATATGTTTAATTGCATTTATGCCAATTTAGTTGATTGTTGTAAATGGCAAAGTGCTATAGCGGTATCTGATATCTTGTTGCTCAAGGAGTTGAAGCTGTGGGTTTCTTTTTTCTTAGTTGCAGGATAAGGAAACAAAGTTGTAGATATGTCAATATAACTGGGAAAACAATCGAGCTCGACTCTTAAGGGCCTGAGTCCTTGAGTCCAATTCCTTATTTTTAACCCCATTTATGAGGTCTGGCCCTTATTTGAAGGGCTCAGGGCCAAGCCCTTAAGCCCTGTTCTAAAAAATTTAAATAAAATTAACTACTATAAATTAATTAAAATATTTTTCAAAATCTTCATAATCTTTTAGAAATTAGCAACACACATTTAGAAATTTAAATTATAACATTCATCAATCAAAACTCAAATCTTCCTCATCTTCATCGTCTATAAATAAAACATTAGAACCTTCAATAGTAGGTCCACTTGTTGAAGTGAAAGAGCTTTAATGTCAATACACTCTTCAACCGCTTCTTCCTTACCTATAATAAATATTAACAAAGTTGTGTTGTTATTAAATATACACACTCACAAATATAAGAAGACAAAATATTTAGATATATTACAAGAACAAGAGGCGTGAGGCGGGGGGGCAAGGGCAACGGCGTGAGTCTGAAGGAGAAGCAATCGCAGGTTCAAGGTGAGGAGTGACTAGGGTTCATGCATGGTTCAAGAATCAGGATTAGGGAGGGCTTTAAGTGACAAGTCCATGACTTCAAGCATGTGTTTGGTGTTTCACTAAAAAAAAATAACAAGACTTAAAAGGCCACTCGGGCCCCAGCCATTTTTTACAGGGCTATTAGGGCCAGACTCTTAAGCTCATTACTTTAAAAAAATAATTTTTAAAGTCAAAACTCTTATTTAAATAGTGCCTCCAAGCCCGGCTCTCATGCCCGACTTTATATGTCACCAACTAGAGGTAAAAAGGGGTTGGAGCCTTATAGGTGCCTAGAAAGAACATCAACTCCTTTGTTTGGTATTCTTTTGGTTGATATGAGGAGGAATAGGAAAAGGATTGCTGTAGAAAGTGCTGTTGTGTAGAGAAGAGTTAGTATTGGCTGATAGTTATGCTTTCTAGACATTTTATCATTGCTTTTGGTTTGTTGCTGTTCTTTTTTTATTTTCTTTTTGTAGGTTGTACCTAAGATTTATTGCTTCTTGAATAGGTTGTATCTAGGTTTATTTACTTTCTTTTTTTCTTTTTCTATTTAATGTGTGTAATATTTTTTTGATATCAATAAAACGAGCTCCTTTTTTGTAAAAAAAAAAAAGTCTTATTTGATTATTAGAATGGAATAAAATGAAATGAATTAAAAAAATAAAGGTAAAAATAATATTCCTTTCATTCAAAAATGTAAGGCATTTTTAGTTTCTGGAGGTGTAATTATTATATTTTTTTCAAAAATAGCCCCTATTGGTAGTGACTTTATATTTATTATTGGGTATTTAATAGAGATAAATATAAAAAGATAGGACTAATTTGAAAGTAGGAAACTATTTTATTAGAAGTGAGATTCAGTTAAAAATACCTTACATTTTTAAATAGAGGGAGTACAATCATAAAAGATGGTGAACCACATTTATAAAGGAAAGAGGTAATTTAATACATGGGGTTAAAAATTATGATTCATGAAATTTTTAAAGAATGTGATAATTTTCAAATTTGAAATATATATTAATAAGTTTTTATCACACTTACTAGGGATGTGATTTAATTCATTTTTGTATTTATTTTTTTCCAATCAATTCCATTCCTTTTTTTTTAACAATCAAACGGACCTTAACTTTATATATTTAAGATATTTATTTTTAATTAAAACAAGATAGGAGCATTATTTATAGACTATTTATTTTATAATAAATTCTTATTATTAATATTATTAACACATTAAAATTTATTTATTTTAATTTAATTAAATAAAAATATATTAAGTATATTTAAGTATTGCCAATCAATGTCCCCACCATGGGCTGTACTATATGTAATTCAAGAAGGCCAATGCTCCCCATGAATTTGGAAAAAATTATAAGAAGGGGTTATAAGTTTTATTACTGTACACTTCTTGATCTAAATATTTTATATCCTTTAACTTAACTTTTAAGATATTTGGGTTTTAAAATAATTTTAAATATATTCAGTTAAAGGCCAAAAAAATGTTGCATCCCCTTTAGAAAGCCAGATTTTGGCACGGTCACTAATCCCCACCCTACCTAGTTTTAGAAAGCCAGAATAATAATTCAAAGAAAGAAAAAATATCTGGTCCGAGGAAAAAAGAAAGACCAATCATATGCTTCCCCTTTTCCGCCGTGGGAAAAATGATACACTCAACGATTTGAATCCAAAGACAGACCCATATCACCAAGCTGATCCTCCTGAGTCTAGAAGGTTGGCAGGGAACAACAGTCATGTTGCTGCTAGCGTAAGTTCCCTTTAGGTTGGCGGGGGTTGGTTTTGACAGTTACTGCACCCGTCAATTATTATAAAAAATATAAAAAAATAATAATAATTTTTTTTAATTATATAAATAATAATCTGATATTTAAAAATATCATAATTTTATTAAAATTTTTAGAGACCTTTTTATTAATAAATTTTAAATTAAAAAGATTTTTTATTTTTATTAATAAATTATAATTTTTTATTCAATTTTTATTATTTTTTAAATAAAATTTGTAATTCTTTAAATAAAAATTATGAATGGGATTTATTATTTTAAAAATTTATTTTTAAATAGTAAAAATTAAAATTAAAATTTTTTAATTTGTTATTCAATTCTCACAATTCATAGAATAAAAGTTATTACTTTTTAAGCGAAAGTTATGACTGAAACTTTTTTTTTTAATAATAGAATTATATTTAATAAGTTTATAAAATAAAAATTGTGATTGAAACTTGTGATTTTTAATAATGATAAAATAATTTTTTTATTTTAAAATTTATTGGCACAAAGGTGCTTAATAATCTCATTTGAATTATAGCATTTCGAGAGTTTAAATTATCATTTATATAATTTAAAAATTATTATTGTTATTTTTCCTTATATATACTGATATTTCAGTTATGTTTAAATTTAATGGTTTAGCGTATACTTTTACCCCAAAAAAGGTAATAAAGAAGTGGTTATGTAATTTAATATGGTTATATATTTTTGAGAAGTGGAAAAAGTAATAATTACCCTGAAAGTATATCACTGTGATTGTATTTTAAAAAAACGAAAAATCGGGGATCTGATTTAATAATTAACGAAGGAGGATTAGGGAGTGAGATTGTGATTGAAGCAGCTCAAACATATAAAAGCAAATCCAGCCTTGGCTCAAGCTTCACAAAACAAGACCCGCTTAACCGCTTAAGTGTATATATAATATTATCTAGCTCGGCAGATAAAACAATGTCGCAGATATTTCGCCAGTACACGTACGACGACTCGTTCCTGAAGGTGTTCGTGGACAGCAGGCTGGCGAACGAGTACCAGATCGCTCTGATATTCGCCAGAGACTACGACGAATCCGATGGCCCCACCAACGGAATCTTCCGCATCTACTGGGACCAGACCAAAATCACTCCGTCTTCCATCCTTCAGTTCAGAGAGAGCCTTCCCCATAACGTCACCCTCAAAGTCTTCATCTCCATCGGAGATCGCGATGTTAAATATCGCTTCCGCCCTATCGATGCTCAGTCATGGATCTCCAACGCCACCGAATCTCTCACCAGCATCATCCGTGACAACCTCTACGCCCTGACCCTCAATCAAATCGAATTCGGACTCGACGTCTTCTACGAACACATCGACGACAACGTCGAGCCAAACGGCTTCGCTCAGTGCATAGGCCAGCTTATCAGGAACCTCAAGGCGGCTAAAGTCATAACCGCCGCTTCCATCTCTCCGTCGTCCAGTCTTAACGACGACTACTACTCCTTGCTGAATCGGAAGTTTCCCAGCCTTGTAGATTTGGTGGATTATCAGTTTCAGAATGAGATAACTTCTGTGGACAGTCCCGTGCTCTTGGAGGAACGATTCAGTGCTGTTTCCAGGTTCTATCCCAAAAGGAAGCTTCTCGCTGGCTATAGTGCCGAGAACGAGGACTGGACTAATCTATCACCCATTGTCTTTTTTGTGTTTGGTTCAAGACTCTTCAATAAGAGAGAATCAGTTGCGGGTTTCTCCATTATCTACCATGATTTTGTTAATCGCATTTCTTCGCCGTCATCGGTCTCGCCTCCTTGATTGTGCGTGCCGGTGGATGTGTGGATATTTATATACATTCACGTATGCATGTACGTGTGTGCACCTGGAGAAGAAACAACATTTCCATGGGTCCTTCAAAAGCCTGAATGTATTAATCAATATATATACATATATATATAGTGCTCCTCCCTTTGCCAACTAGGTGCATGTGTTGTTTGTTATAAATAAAATCTGTGGTGATATTCAGGGTTAATTAAAACTCTCACAATGTAAATAAAAACAAAAATACAAGGCCTATGGTGGTGGCATATATATAAACGAGCGCGAGCGCGATGGATATTTATAAAGAACAAATCAGTCCATTTGCTCATTCTCGTTCCTATTTCATTATCGTCATGGGTTCGCTAGAGCGGGATTTTGAAATTTGTATATCTGTGTCAGAAAGCATATATATATATTATATATAGCAGACACTGAACAAAAAAATAGTATTCAATTAGAACCCTACCATTATTAACTCCTTACTTCTCTGCAAGATTGTTAAATTGTCTTTGAGAATATGTGTGCTGTGTGGGCAGTATGCAAAGACCAAAATCTATGTTTTAGCAATTCCACCATCAAACGTGTTTTTGGGTGGGCACGCGCACAGACTTACAACTGCAAACACATTGAAATTAATTCTATAGCATGGAATAGGTAAGGACGCTTGTGATTTCTCTCGTGACACAAGTGATTTCTGTACACAGTATATAAAAATCTTATAACGAATAAGTTTTCTGCTAACTATTTATGATCTTTTTGCTTGGTGTGCAGAAATACCTCGTTTTTATCAAAATACTGAACGCTTTACTCCCATCACTTCACCAATACATGATGTGAGAAAAGGCTAAAAAAATCCCACATATTAAGCGTAGAGCTTACTTATAAAAAAATGAAGTACATGGGTGGATTGAAAGATATTTGGCAGACTAGCTCAACATAAATTACACGCAGAGCTTACTTATTTATGCGTCATGCTCGTCATGTTTTTAAGGTTGCTCGAACTTAAAACGTGTATAAAATTAAGCTACCCTAGTTAATTGACTTGATTGCTTTAATTTATCGAACGGTTGCTGCATAAGCGAATTTGAATTTGTTTGGAAAAAAAGTTAGGAAAGATGTTAAGTTTTCCAGTGGTGGAATGAGAGAAGCATGACGTCACACATCTTACATAAAACGAAAGAGAATCAAGAATCAAGTGACGAAGGTAAACATTCCGAGAACTTGTAACTGTTGCAGGAATCTGAGCGAAGGCTTGGGCTGGAACATGTGCGATAGAGATGGTTAAATGTCCCGCCCGTTTCCAGGGTTTTATTGCTGGCCCAAAAAAAAAACAAACCTACAATTTAAGTCCCTGTTAGGGCATAGGCGCGTAGTTTAATTTATTGGAATTTTAAGTTACTGGCAACTACTGTTTCAGTTTTTGGGATTGTTTAAGTAACAAGGTCATAAAATATTTACGGCGACCCATTCGCTGAGAACCTACTCAATAGTTTTCGGGCCAACTTACCCCTTCAAATTATTGGCCAATAAAATACGAGGAAATCGTTCAAAAACTGGATAAAAAATTGTTCAACATGAGCATATAGGTTCGAAAAGATTTTCCAACAACAACGAGAGAAAAGAAGAATTGATAATAAAGAGCACACGGCTTTTAATTTAACACTGGTGAAATTAAATAGTAGTGCAGGGGGAAAGAAATTAAAGAGTGAGAAGGGCAGGAGATGGAATTTGGGATTCCTTGGTAAGACGGCAATTGTTGGAGCTAAAAGATAAGAGCTCCGGAACCGAAACCCACGGCGCCTGCAACACTGACGCGTCAATTGTTTTTATTATTTTATTTACGGTCAAAAGGATCCCAGCATTTGGCCTCTGCACTTCCAAAATATTCTCTGCTCTTGTCAATGGCCTCTACATTTCACCGTTTAAACTCAATCGAGGGACAGAGGAATGCATGAGCAGAAAAACAAATTAACAAATTGGCAATATGGGAGAGCTAAGAATGGCGATTCCAACAACTGAATCTATCAAGGATATTAATATTATTGCATTGGGTGGGAGATAAATCAGTTTGACTCTCTTTTTCTCCTCACACACAGGTGAATATGGCCGTGACTGTTATTGATCGTGAAGCCTGTTACATCTTCTGCCCATCTCATTATATCATTTTCCCAATCGCGCCCTCCTCTCTCTCACGGACGTATTGAGTGTGTATCAACATTACTTCGTATATGTCCTGTCTTTATCGGATCTCTTCTAATTTTTGGCCAAAAAAAAACGGATCTCTTTTGATAAAACAACATCTGCATTTGTTGACATCTGATCTGACCCTCAACAGACCATTTCCCACTTCATTTTTTTGGAACAGTCTTAAAGCAAGGCCTCCTCAGGATTACATTCCAGTGCAGCTTTTTTACCACCTATTATTAAGGTCGCCAAAGAGTGTGGACCTCTGAATTATACAAATTCCCTCCTTCTTATTATCCATTTATATCATGTGCTCGTGCGCGCGTGTATGTGTATTTTTTTTTTTTTGGTGGAGACTGGGAAGTAAAGCATAGATGCATAAAAAATATATTTATTTTATAAAATATAAAGTTTAGATATGTGAGTTGAGCATGGATGACTTACCAAGACCGGAACACATTTTTAAATTTAAAGAGTATTGATGAAAATACTCGTCTATCAATAAAATTTTCAGACGGTAAAATTTAATTTAATTCATAATTTTATAAATTATGCATTAAATCCTTAGGAATTGATTAATTCATTCTTGATTACAAGCATATAATATAGGGAGAGCAACAAAGAGATCCAAAATAAATAATTAATTTAATTTAAATTTTAAATATTAAATTTTAAAAATTTACAACTCAATTTTTTAATTTTACAATTCTTTTGTGATAAATATATAACTTGTATTTTAAATTTGAAAAGCAAGTTGTAGATTTATCATAACAGAGTTGTAAAATTAAGAGATTGAATTATAAATTTTTAAAATTTAATATTTAAAACTTAATTTTAATTAATTAATTATTTTAAGATATAAAGTAATTTTACCTATAATATATACATGTATGTAATATCCAGCAAGAATAACTCAAGTTCATTTGACTTTTATGAAATTAAAATTAACTAATCCTAATATATATATAAGAGAGGGATCTCTTTACTTTTTCATTTCTCTTTATTTCTCCCACCTTCATTATTTATTAATTTTATTATTTAAAAAAATTATTTAATAAAATAATTTAAATGATGAAGATGGGAGAAATATAAGGAAATGGAAAGAAAAAAAAAGCACTTTTTCTTTTTTTTTTTGTTTATTTTAATCCTTGCTTGTGTTGCGTGGGGGGGGGGTTAGAAGTTGATGACCCTGTCTTCCACTCACGTGTCTTTCTGACAGAGAAATGTACTTGTTAGCATTACTCGAGGTCGTTCCTTCAGTGCATGCCACGCGGCCCAGCTCTTCAATCTTCAGTTTTACTCGAGACTAAACTTTATAGTCTATAATGTTGGGGGAAAAAACTATAGTCTGATGTACTTGTTATTGTGTAGAATTAGGTAATAAATTAATTACGAAAATACATATATTGAAATTTCATCAAACTGTGATCGTACTACTACGAAAAAACGTCGATCAGACGAGAAACGTAAAATGTATTTGTCTATAACTAGTATCTATTCACAGGTGGTGGAAAAACAAAAGAAAGAAAGAAAGAAAAAACAAAAGAGAAAGAGAACTTAAAGACTTGTCTATCTACTTATTTGAGAACAGTTTTTTATTTTTAAAAATAAAAAAAATCTGTTTAATTACATGTTTCAGAAAGTATTTTAGAAGACCAAAAAAATTAAATATTATTTTCAGAAATAAAAAAATAAAAATATTTTTTATGTGTTTTAGAATTATTATTCTAGAAAACAATAAAGAATGCAAAAACATAAATTCTTCTTCTTCTTCTTCTTAAAATATGTTCTACAAAATATCAATTCTCAAAACAATAAAACAAAAATAATTTTAAACAATTATTTTTCCCAATGAAAAATTTCCATGCAATATATGAGTTCTATAAGGAAATCGAAAAATCCCCATTTTGTGCTTTCATACATTGTATAATCAATCTCATCGTCGTCGCCATGAAAATTGAAAATATGGAGATCGAATGTGAAGTTAAATAGTATTTTTTATGATGGCGATTAATGAGCATATATTGCCATATTGGCATCTGGGAATTGATAAGTTGAGATTTGTGTGTTAAAACTCAAAAGTGTAGGGGTGTGTGTGCGTGTGTGTAGCCACCGAAACGTGTCCAGCGAGTAAAAAGAATGGCCAGCATTGACAATGAAAACGAGTCAGTTCTTGATTGCACCCCACCAACTAACACCCTTCATGTGGAGGTGCTCTTAATTACAAAGTGCGTGCTAACAGGCCAGGGCAGTTTTAAAATATGATTTTTATAGTATATTGTCATTCCAGTTTTTAATAAAAATAACATAATTCTATAATTCAGGACCAGTTAAACTTTTCATACTCATATATATATATATATATATATAATATCCATTACAAATTTTCTAACAAAAAACATCGTAAAAGAGTTGAATGCAATCCTAGTTCCAAACAGCATATATTTGATATGATAAATAACAATAATGAGAATGAGAATAGAAATGCCATGCTCATGCATTGTTTTTTACGCTTTAGAAGTAAAATGTACAATTTAACAGTGAAGCAACGTGGTTCCAATGTTGGAAGCTTTGTAGGTAAGGCTAAAACTAATAATGTGAATCAAGATTAATGAGTCACTTCGAATAAATTCAAAAAATTTTAAGATCAAACTTAAAATTTTTAAAGATTTTTACAGCTTCACACTTATTCAGACTACCCGAATAAACTCCAAAAAATTCAAACAATGTTTGGACCCAAATGAGCATAACTCGAATACCCGAATTTCTTTTTCATTATTAATAAAATAATATAAATAAGAAGAAATAAAAATATTAATTTTTTAAAAAATAAGTATTGAAATTATATAAAATAAAAATAAAATGATATTTAATAATTTAGGGATTCAAGTCAGTTTCAAAGCTCAAGGATTTAAAGTCAGGTTTGATTATATATTTTTTTATATATATTAAAGTATTTTAAACCCATCTTAAATTGAATATGACTTGAATAAACCCCGCTCAGTCGAATTATCTACTTTACCAAGGGGATGCCAATATTGTTATGGAGAAGGGGAGGATAATTTGAGAGCACAAAAAAGGAAGAAAAGCTGTTCATGTGTGAATGTGCATGTCAGAGTCACGTGGAATTCAAAAGGATTGAGAGAGTAAATCATACTCGGCTTATTAGAGTAGACCCACGCAGCCACGCTCCTCCTACGCTCATACCATCTGCACACATTATCTTTGGAATTTTCTTCTATTGCTGTCATCACTGCCTTCATTATATGTTTATGTACACTAATTACACTGAATCACGCACCAATGTCTTGACTCTTGCATGCCCGTGACAACCTTGTTGATATACACCGTTAAGTTAAAAATAATTTTAACAAGGATTCATGTTCCCGGTCTTTGTTATTCAATTTCAACACAACTTGTTTTTGATTTTTTCACACAACCATGTCTGTATGAAAGTCCAGGGCATCACTGCCATCCGTCCAGCCAAGTGTCCTTCGATGTAAATTTGTTTCTTTACTGACTGAAATAAATGGGTCGCTAAAACCATGACATGAGAATTGGCCCCAGACATTTCCCAATTTGCGCTATCTACTTCATTACTTTGGATTTGGAGGCATTATTAAGACAAACCTATCGTCGTTATAATCGTTGTTTAATTTGAATTAGGCTGGGCCAACTAACTACTATCCCTGACCACACTGATAACCCACCGATTGTTTTAAATTTAAAAATCTAATTATATGCTTTCCCGTCGCTGTTACTTATGCAGGCTTAAAATGATAGATTTAGATACTTTTGTCTCCATATTTATTATGCCATTGATTTTTACTTTTCTTTTCTGTCTTCTTGAAACGAGGAACGGAGTCGATTGATCTTCTCGAAAGTTCCGTCCAATTCACTTAATTAAAATTGCTCTTTCTTTTCTCTCTCTGTTTTTTTTTTTTAAAACACGATTCAGCCTGTACATGAAAAATATCCATTGACCCGCGAAATTGAAAAATGTCATTCCATATACAGTCTACGAATAAGAAAGAACATGTTAGAATATAAAGACAAAATTGTAATAATTATTGTGTTTCTAATTTAACGTAACAGTGTAAAATAATATTGAAGACGGCAACTAACAAATATATCACGTATTTAATTTTTGTATCTAGTGAATCAGAATTATTTTTATAAAAAAATAAAATTGTGAGTTGACCCATGATTAATCGAGAGTATCACAAATATTTAAAAGGCCTGCTTACATATTTTCTATTAAAAGACTACTCTCGCGGCAGGGATGGAATTTAAACTCACACTTTTATATAAAACGAGCTAAATCTTGACCAACCAAATAAAAAATTATTGGCCACAATTAATTTTTATATCAACTAACATCAAACTTGCTCAAACATAGTGATGAAGCAATAAATATTCAACAATGTTCATAAACCAGCCTGTTTATCGGCAAATAGTATAAGTTGAGAACAAGAAAAACACGAACTAAAACGAATGGGATGGTCGCTGTACCTGCATTGCATCGAAGTAAGAATCTATATATAGGAAAAGTGTGTGAAAAGAAAAATACAGAAAAGTGTGTGAAATTATGAAAACCACACAAGCATGTGCCCTCTCGCATCTCTCTCTATCAAGTGGGGTAACTTTATCACCACACACACATCCCCACTTTCTCAGTTTCTCTTTCCTTTTCTTTTCTTAACCATCAACCTTCCATGCCCTTTTTTCACCCCGTCTTCTTCTTCACGTATTTAACCTTGAGGAGTATCACTTCGTATTTTCTGTCTTTATTTACCAGGCATGCACGCTTCTCTCTCTCTTATCTATTACGTTAAGAAATTATAGTAAAATTTAAAACACTTCAAGACTATCTATCCATCAAGTCACTGCACATTCAGTTTTGATAATATATAATAAGATTTATACTGCAAGTTAACCAAACTAATGGATTGGCTATGCAAAAATAAAATAAAATAAAAATAGTAGTGCCTTTTAGTGCACTGCATATATACAAGCAATATTGAATCTTGGGGACACATGCTCTCATAACTTTCATTTTGCGCCAGAAGCAAACTATTTGATAACTATTCACTAAAAGGATTCAAACTATTGAAGGAGTGGCAAAGAAAGAATATAATCAAACTGATCAAATTATTAATATGGCGTTATCTCTAGTGTACACCTATCTTTTAGAGGTAGCAAAGCCATATTTTTCCTTCCCTTTTTAATCCTTTATTGTCTCTGATCCTATTGTATTTTCTTTTATTTTGAAAGTGACCTTTTTTACATATATATCTCTATTATTCTTTCGTTTTGTAAACTGAGGCAGGGCTGTTTGAAGCGCGTAGCAAATTATGCAAGCGGGCCCCTTTGGCATGCTATTAGGGGCCTGCTTTCCTCGATAATAGGAAGTCTCACCCCTTAATCCCCTCCCTCTTAATCTTTCATATTCCCGGCTTAAAATTTAATTTAATTTATATTTAACTTTAAGTAAACTAACCTAATCGTTTTAGTCAAGAAAATTATAACTTATTATATGGCTATGAGCGTACAATTAATTTCATCGTCCAATCTTTTATGAATTAATATAAAAGGATTATTCATCACCGCCATTACTTATTTTATCCATTTATTGATTATTGATGCCTGATATAGATGCAAAATCAAATTAATTATTTATTAAAGAGATATATTTTTTCCAATATTTGAAGCGATAGTGTTAACATATTTTTTATATTATGTTTTTAAAATAATTTTTTAATAAACTTTTTCGGCTGTCTTGGAACAATTACTTAATTATTAAATTAATAAAAATAAATACCGCTATAAATAATTGAAGTTAAAGCAAAGACAGCGAGAAAAAATCGTAGGATCAGGACTTGGGAGACGCTGCTTTGATTTCAAAATTTTTCAAAGAAAGAAAGATCTCTCCATAGCCACTATTCGGTTCGGCGTTTGTCCTTTTATAACGGTCGGATATTACGAGAAACGGAACATTTTGACGCCGTTATCGTCCCAACCCTTTTTTTTTTTCCTTTCCCATTTCTTCTTTCCCCCGTTTTTTTTTTTCTTGGAATGCTTTCGTTTTTATTCTAATCTTTTGTTTTTATTTTTAAAACAATAATTTTCTCTTCGTTTTCTTCAATCTGTCTATCTTTTCTTTTCTTTTCTTTTTTTTTGTCCGACGAAAATCTTCAATCCGTCTATCTGGCTACTGACCCCAAAGATAATATAGAAACTCTCTCCCTTCACATCTTTCTTCTTCACACACGCTCTTTCTCTCCGTGATACACAGATATTAAATATTATGCAAACTACACAATCTCTCAGTAGTCTCTGACTTACGATTTCTCTCTTGTAAATTCTAGAATCGCTGCCATTTGCTGACTGAACATTTTATGTGGAGCTTTGAACGCTAGAAATTGCTTTGAACGCTGGCAGTTTTGATTCACTGTGAGCTCAGATTTTAATTCCATTGTATTCTTTCAGTTCTTACTTTCTTTTACTAGTTTTGGATCCATACTTTTATACATTTTGATCCATCGTTATTTTACTTCAACATTTCATCATATTCATATTGAAAAATGATGGATCACCAGATATTTGATTTATAAAAACAAGTCACTGATAGAAATTTTCTTTTTTGTTTGTGTTTAGTGTACTTTGAGTTGTTCTAAAACGAAAGGTCCGTGAGATTGGAAGTTACAGTGTGATGGAGCAGAAAAGAGGAGGATTGGTACCGCTCTCTCCATCGCAGACTCCACGCTCGAATGATAGGCCAGTGCGAGATCTGCGATCTGCTGATTCTAATTCTAATTCAAGTAGTCATAAGTATGATAAAGACAAGGGCGTCAATGTGCAGGTCCTTGTTCGTTGCAGGTGAGTCACAATCAAAGTTGGGTTGATTGAGCTTATTTTTCTCACTCGTAAACTTGGGTGATTAATTTTGTAACTGCAGGCCACTGAGTGAGGACGAAATGAGACTACGTACGCCGGTTGTGGTCTCATGTTACGAGGGTAGAAGGGAAGTTTCAGCAGTACAGAACATTGCCAATAAGCAGATCGATAGAACCTTCGCGTTTGACAAGGTTCTGAGTTTTTCTTTTCTTTGGCCTCTTTCATTGTTTTCCATTTTTGACTAGGCCTTATGTGAGAATAATTGAATCGGAAATATATAATCTTGCCTTTTTCATGGATGCTATCTGCAAAATTCAAGAAACTCTTCTCATTTGAGTGAATAAATGAAGGGAGTTTCAGTTTTAGAAGAGAGAATTCTCTGAATTGTTATGCATTCATATTTTCAAGACTTTTTTAGAAGAGAGAATTCACTTCTTCTTCTTCTTTTTTTTTTTTAATAATGATCATAATTTGGTTTATTTGATCTAGGTCTTTGGTCCTGCGTCTCAGCAGAAAGAATTGTATGATCAGGCAGTGTCTCCTATTGTATATGAAGTGCTCGAGGGCTATAATTGCACAATATTTGCATATGGGCAGACAGGAACAGGCAAGACATATACAATGGAAGGGGGTGCAAGAAAGAAGGTTATGGAGTTTATTTTCACGTTACGTAGTTTTTTATTTGCTCCTGTACTAAATCCAACTAACTATGTTCTTGTTTCCACAGAATGGAGAATTTCCGGATGATGCTGGTGTCATCCCAAGAGCTGTTAAGCAGATTTTTGACATATTAGAAGCTCAAAGTGCAGAATATAGCATGAAAGTTACATTTTTAGAGCTTTACAATGAGGAGATAACAGATCTCTTGGCACCTGAGGAGACTTCAAAATTTGTGGATGACAAATCTAAAAAACCTATAGCTCTTATGGAGGATGGAAAAGGAGGTGTTTTTGTCAGAGGTTTGGAAGAAGAGATTGTTTGCACAGCCAATGAAATTTACAAAATATTAGAAAAAGGTTCTGCAAAAAGGCGTACAGCTGAAACTCTTCTTAACAAGCAAAGTAGCCGTTCTCACTCAATATTTTCTATCACAATTCACATTAAGGAATGTACTCCTGAGGGTGAAGAAATGATCAAATGCGGGAAATTGAATCTTGTTGACCTTGCTGGCTCTGAGAACATATCACGTTCTGGTGCAAGAGAGGTATTGAATAGCTATGTTGGCTTCAGTTTGGTCGATGTTTATTTAAATGATAGCATTTTGAATTGTTTAATCCACATGTTGTCTACTTTTTTAGCAAGATCGGATGGTTACTAGTATTGTGATAATTTGAGAGTAATTCCTTCACCCCTGGGCTTATCTCTCTGCCTTCTTCTATAGCGTTTGACTGAAAAAGACTACTTGCAGGGGAGAGCAAGGGAGGCTGGTGAGATAAATAAAAGCTTGCTGACACTTGGCCGTGTGATTAATGCTCTGGTTGAGCACTCAGGTCATGTTCCATACAGGTAGGGGCCTATATGTAGGTGCAATTTATCTGGATAATTCCCATTGATGTCTTTTAATTTTGTTCATAAACTAGGACAATCATTTTGTAACTAAAATATTTTGTCTATCAGGGATAGCAAATTAACAAGACTGTTGAGAGATTCCTTGGGAGGTAAAACCAAGACTTGCATAATTGCCACAATATCACCTTCCATCCATTGTCTGGAAGAAACGCTTAGTACTCTGGATTATGCCCATCGTGCCAAAAATATTAAGAACAAACCTGAGGTGAGTGTAACAGTAGCTCCCCTTTCTGGCTAACTGATAATCAATCTTATCAGAGTTGTATTTTCTATGATGAAACATATCTAACAGTTTAAAGGTAATTACTTTATCAGATCAATCAGAAGATGATGAAATCTGCACTCATTAAGGATTTATATTCTGAGATTGACAGATTAAAGCAAGGTTGTTGACTGTTTCCAAATTGATACATTTTCTGTTTCTCACTTTGCACTTTCCCTCCTTCCCTTTGACACTTCAATGCTGATTTTTTGGGTCTTTTATTACACAGAGGTTTTTGCTGCTCGAGAGAAGAATGGTATCTACATACCACGTGATCGTTATCTTACTGAAGAGGCAGAGAAGAAGGTTTGTTTATGTTATTCGAATACAAAGACTTGCATTTTGAAATATTGCTAACTCTTTTTCAACGTTTTATAGGCAATGGCTGAAAAGATAGAGCGCATGGAACTTGAAGCAGACTCTAAGGATAAGGTATTTGCCATGCCATAATCGTTTTTCTCACATATTTCTAAAGATTGCTTAGGCTTTGAATCATACTGGCGTATGTGAGCAGCAACTGATGGAGCTTCAAGAACTCTACAATTCTCAGCAACTTCTGACCACTGAATTGAGTGATAAACTTGAGAAGACAGAGGTAAAAGATGAAAAGAGGTGGCTGTGTTCATTCTTTTTGTTCTGAATTTTTCTGATCTTGTTCATAAGTTAAGCTCTTGGTATCTGTTACCTCAGAAAAGTCTAGAGGAAACTGAACGATCATTGTTTGATCTTGAGGAAAAGCACAAACAAGCTAATGCAACGATCAGGGAAAAGGAATTTCTGATATCAAATCTACTGAAATCTGGTCAGTGAAGTTTATTCTTATTTTTTAATGGGTATTTTAATTGGAGTTTATCTAATTGGCTGCGTTTCATTTACTGTCTAAAAATTAGTTTTGACCTGACATTTCCTAAAATTCTCCATGCCTTTTCCAGAGAAAGCACTAGTGGAGAGTGCAATTGAGCTACGAGCAGAGCTGCAGAATGCAGCATCAGATGTGTCCAGCCTATTTGCTAAAATCGGTTAGGATTATTCTCAAGTAGTTTGGTGTTTTAACTTATGGTGCTTCTTTGGAAGGAGGACCTTCCTTTGACATCTTGGATATGTTTACTCATAAATTGCTTTTTCTTGCACTAGAACGAAAGGATAAAATTGAAGATGGAAACAGAATACTCATTCAGAAATTTCAGTCTGAGTTAGCTCAACAGCTTGAAGTTTTACACAAGACTGTTGCAACATCTGTAATGCAACAAGAGCAGCAGCTAAAGGACATGGAAGAAGATATGCGATCATTTGTCTCAACAAAGGCAGAGGTGAGGTTCCTAGGGAGGCAAATGACGTTTGTTTTTTATATTTAAAATTGACAGTGTTGTAAGCTTCATGTTTTTGTATGCTTCTGAAGGCTACTGAAGAACTTCGAGTAAGGGTGGAAAAATTAAAAAACATGCATGGTTCTGGCATGAAAGCCTTGGACAATTTAGCCGAGGAGATTAAAGAAAATAACCAGTTGGCTTTTGAAGACTTGAATTCTGAGGTAGCCAAGCATTCATCTGCCTTGGAGGATGTAAGTGTATCATACTCTTTACAAATTAGTGTCCTTCAAATTCTTGCTTTATGTAACTCAATTTATTTCATTCAGCTTTTTAAAGGAATTGCCTTAGAAGCTGATTCATTGCTCAATGATCTCCAAAGTAGTCTCCACAAGCAAGAGGCCAAGTTAACTGCTTATGCACAACAACAGCGAGAGGTATGTGATTTTTAGTTTACTGGGCGAAACATCCGATTAAAGATGCTGAAAATTTATTCTGTATTGTGTACAGGCACATGCTAGAGCAGTGGACACAACACGTGCAGTATCTAAAATAACAGTCAACTTCTTTGAGACATTAGACATGCATGCATCCAATCTAACCCAAATTTTAGAAGAAGCACAAGCTGTCAACGACCAGAAATTGTGTGAACTGGAAAAGAAATTTGAGGTGAGTGCCCAGTTTCTACTGAGTTGCAGGGAATGATGATTGAAGAGATCTGTATCTGTTTTTCACTTTTAACTTTCCTACCTCTCATTCTTTAATTTATGTAGGAGTGTACTGCTAATGAAGAAAGGCAATTATTAGAGAAAGTGGCAGAAATGATAGCTAGTTCAAATGCCAGAAAGAAAAAGCTGGTATCGGTAGCATTTGAACTTGCGCTAACTTTATTTGTTTCTTATATTATTTTCATGTTCTTAACATTCTTTTCTTCACTTTCTAGGTTCAAATGACAATTAATGATCTTCGGGAGAGTGCAAATAGTAGAACCAGTAAGCTGCGGCAAGAAACACAAACCATGCAAGAGTCCACTTCTTCTGTCAAAGCAGAATGGAGAGCTCACATGGAAAAAACAGAATGCAACTATCATGAGGGTACTTCTGCTGTGGAATCTGGAAAGAAGGACCTTGAGGAGGTTCTACAGAACTGGTATGGATCCCCAAACTCTGCCTCCATTACATTTTCTTCTGTTTACTGTTATTAACTCTGGGTATACTACTGCAGTCTCAGCAAGGCAAAAATTGGTGCACAACAATGGAAGAACGCCCAGGAATCATTGGTTAGCCAGGAGAAGAGAAATGCTGCTTCTGTGAATACAATAGTGAGGTAGGCTTTATAATCCTTGTTAAGATCGATGTGATTTTAATTTCACTTTTATTTATTCCTGGATCTATTTTATGGTTAGGCAAGGAATAGAAGCCAATCAAGCGTTACGTGCTCGATTTTCAAGTGCTGTGTCAACTACACTTGAAGATGCAGAGATAGCAAACAAGGATATCAATTCATCCGTTGATCGTCAGTATTTGATTTCAACACGCTTTTACTTTTACAGACACATAACAAGAATTTTCTTGCTGCTTCATACTATAAATATTAACTGACGAGTTAAAACACTTGCAGATTCTTTACAACTTGACCATGATGCATGTGGCAATCTAAACTCCATGATTATTCCATGCTGTGGCGATTTGAGAGAACTGAAAGGCGTCCATCACCACAAAATTGTTGAGATAACTGAGAATGCTGGGCATTGTCTTCTGAACGAATACATTGTAAGAGACTTCGCATTTATGTGCCATTATGCGTTTGGTCACTGTATTCCAATTTCTAATGTTTATAAATTAAATTATCTTTTTGACATTCAGGTGGACGAACCATCTTGTTCAACACCGAGAAAGAGACCATTCAATTTACCCAGCATATCAGCCATAGAAGAACTAACAACCCCGCCATTTGAGGAGCTATTGAAGTCGTTCTGGGATGCGAAATCTCCAAAACTAGCAAACGGAGATGTTAAACACGTTGGATCTTACGAAGCTGCTCTGTCGGTGAGAGATTCCAGATTGCCTCTCACTGCTCTCAATTAGGACAGAGACAGCCCCGTGTAAATAGCATATTGCTCAGATACATGGTTCTATGAGTTATGACATGACGTATTCATTTATTTTTTTTAAATGAAAAAAATGCGGATCATGGCTGTGGAGACGCGATATAGATAAGTTTTTCTTCCCGGTTTAGTTTTGCGGAATTAGTTTTACTTCCGCAACATGATGATGGTTCATCTATTGATGTCAGCTGCAATTGGATCGATAATACTATGGTTTTGGGGGTGTTGTGTTTAATCTCAGGAGTTCCTTCATAAACGCTGTCATTACTCATTAGTATCATCATAATAGGAGGAAGAAAATTCAACTTCGAAGCCACGGCTCTGTGCTCACCTCGCGGCTGCGTACTTATTGGAAACTACAGGATATTACGGAGCTTGGGACCCCTTTTTTCTAAAAAAAAAAAAATCTGGAAAAAGAAAAATTATTAAAATTGTCTGATTCGAATTACTGTAAAACATATTTCATGTGATTTCCCAGAATATTACATTCATGTGATTGGTTTAGCTACGAGCAAATAGCTTCTGGAATAAAATCTCTTTGATTTATGTGAAGTCTTGGCTCCTTGCGTTGGCCCAGAAAAAAAAAATGTCTGATATGGTTTCATTGAATCGGCTAACAATGGCAATCTTTAAGTGTGTTGTAGTTAATTGTGCGAGTGTATCAAAAGCAAAAGTTCTACATTGCACACATGAGGATAGGTCCAAATATATTCTCTTTTTAATCATATTTATAGGATAGAGAGAGTATTTTTGTTTTTTGGGGGTCATATTTATAAGTCATCTTGTTAAATGTTGAAGAGATGAAATATACTATTAAAGTATGTATATTTGATAGGAGTAAAGTTGAAAAAATATTAAATTTTTAGACAAAATTAATAAAGTTTTAAGGATTTTTTGATTTTGATAAAATATATTAAAAATGATTTATAAATAAAATTATGAGAATATACACCAAAGAAGGAAAATAGACTACTGATTTATGTACACAAAACAGGCTTATGTAGGGCCATTGTTGTTGAAAACAACTGATTTACCCTCATGTGTGTGAGTTAAAGAGGTAATGAATTTTTTTTTTTACTAGAATTATTTTTGTCAAAAATAAATACTAATTTGTTTAATTTTGCCTATTTGTAAACCTTAATTTTTGATTATTTGAATTTTGAATTTGAAGTGCTTAAGAAATAGTGGTCGGTTTAATTGTAAACAAGCTTAATTGTTCTTTGATTCTTAAATGGATTCCTTAAAGGTTTTTTATTTTGCCAACATTCAGTAATCAATGTTTTATGAGCTTTGATTTTCTGAAATTAATGAGTTAACATGAGTTAATGGCCCCCTAACAATCATCTATGTCAGTGCTTATGTGTTCCAAAGGGTGTTGTGAGTCGAATGCCAGACTCTTGAATTTTTGAGTGTCTTCTTTCCTCTTTCTTTGTTTCATGCTGTGCTGTATTGCTTGAATATGTTTTGTAATTCTGTGCCCCTATTAATTTTATAGAAGTCTACTTAATTTTAGAAAATTGATATGATCGATATAATGTAGTAAAATAATTCTTAAAAATAATAATATTCTTGGCATGACTTAGATTTAAAATATATCCATTGATTGCAAAAAAGTGGAGATAAGAAAAGGAGGATGAGAATTGGTGTCACGAAACTTGAAACTTGATTTTGGAGAAAGAAATGGATTAGCATGATGATGCTTTGTGTTGAAAATGATTTTACTATTTAAGTAGGTTTCCTTTTCACTCTAGCGCAAGTGACAGTTTGGAGGAGAAATATGACAAGGTATGATATAAAATTAGATTTTATATAATTATACTATACAAAATAATATTTAAAAGGCATAAAGTATACCTGTCTAATCTAAATAATTATAAGTTTATAGTTATAACATAAAAGAATAATTAAATATATATATTTTTTGCATCGAGAATGATTTTAGTGGGTAAAAAATGGAAATAAATAATGTTTATATAAAAAAAATGGAAAAATTATGATAGATCCCATGAAGTAGATTTATTCATAAATAAATATCACAAAATTCAAAAATCATAATCAGGTCCTTTGAAACTTGAGTACAATTTGAAATTAGGCTGCCAAGATAATGATACTATATTAAACATACAACATTAATCAAATAATTAATTCATAACTATTTTATCAGTAATTTACAACTATAATTTCATATATGCAGTAGTTAAACAATTATGCATTATTAACAAAGTTTAACATTATTTATTTTTAACTAATGATCAATTTAATTATTGAATATATAAAATTTCAGTTATAAAAAGTTGATGTTATATTTGTAAATTACTGATGAAGTAATTATAAATTGTTTAATTGATGAAATATAATATATTTAATATGGACATTATTATCTTTTTACCTTAATTTTAAATCATACTCAAATCTCAAGAAATCTACTCGTGATTTTTAAATTTTTTGGGATTTATTTGTAAACAAGTTTGCCCTCAATGGAGCTGTATGTAATTTTCTCTAAAAAAAATTTGTTAATATCCCAAATGCATTGTATGACATCAGCACTCAAATGAACCGTTAAATCAAAATATATAGTGATAAATATATATTAATATGTTGTTTATAAAAATATATTATTAAAAAAATATTTTTTAAAAAATTATAATACCCAAAAGTTACTAAGACATACTCTAATATGATTTTAGAATGTAATTTTTTAAAATTTCGTTTTCACAATTTTTTTTTAAGTTGGTGTGGAGCACCCGATGCCTGTTACAAGATATAAATATAAAGATTTATGAGAAAATGGTTCTCCACGGTTGAGTGCACGCTGGTATTGCATGACTCCAAAGTGAGAGTGCAGAGCCATTGTTGTCCCGCTACGTGCGAAGTATCCGTGATCGGTTCATGTGTCTAGTCTAGTGGTACTTTGTCCTTGCCAATGGCATCACCTGTGCATGATATACAGAAGGAATTTGTTCTCCATATTCATATATTGGATTCAGATATAATTTGCTTATGGTCATCGATTAGAGACCCAATTAATCACGCATGATATAATTGCGTGTTAGTCTCTAAATAAGTGTTTATATTTTGTTATCATTTCATTAATTCCTTACTTTTTCTCATCAATCAAGTTGGCATAAAATTAAATTAGTCGCCAAGGAAGTGTGTGAATCAACAAGACATTAAAAGGAAATAAATCAACATCTAGTTTCAAGAATTTTAATGACTGCTGGCTCTGCCTGTAAGAAAATAATGCATATGATTCTCCATTTATTTCAGATCACTTATATATTATAGTAAGGTGCATCACTATATTATTGATTGGATCATTGTTATATGATTGTTTATATTGTGGAATGTGTCTTGTGATGTGAACATGTGAAAAATGAAAAAAAGAGTTTAATTGTAAAATTATAACTTGTATTGTATGTAATCTCAAATGTTTGAGTATTCAACTCTCACTTATGTGTATATTATCAATTGACATGTAATTGCATGTAATAAAAGTATCTTGGTTGTTGAGTGATTATACTTGCTTTTCTTTTTTAATAAGAAAGGAAAAAGCTTCAGAGGCTTATAAATATAGGGTTCCTATTATAAAGCCTCTTATCTTTATTTATTTATGTGTAATAGTTAGAATATTGTTAATTACAGTGCATCTGTGTATACACTTGCACTATGTTGATATTTTGTAATTTGGGATATATCTTGAGCCCTAGGATGTTCCTTGTGAATTAACTAAGTTTTGTTAGTACAAGTGTAGGAAATGTTGTTATGTTATTGAATTTGAAATTTATCAAGTTATGCAATACTAATACTTTCCCCTTATGTTTTTGATGTTACGGGGTTGAAGAGTAAATATGTGATATTATTGAATATATGTGCATGCAGTGTGTTATACAAGTTGTCCTAAGTCTTTTTACTATTTTTGAGTGTTAGGAATAGTTTTTGGCATATGTGTGGATTTTAAACACACTTGAATTGTAAAAAGTGTGAAAAATTATGAAAATATATCTAGATGTCTAACTTCCTTATGTAACCAAATTTCGAAGCAAAATATGTGTCATTAGCTAGTTTATAAATAAAAATTTTTATAGACACCTAAATCACTCATTTAAACGTTAGACGGAGAAAAGGATGTGTCAAAAGTTGCCCCGAGTTGCTATCTAATGACAGCAAAACTGCTGTTTGATATGTGCAACACACTGTGGTACATGGCGCTTGCACCGCGCCACGTAGCACAAAGAGGGACAGTTGCAATGCATATGCACATGCCGCGTTGCCTATTTTTATTCCTTGATATTCTTTAACTAATTTTGAGTCTTTTTCACTTCCTTGAGGTATTCCATACTTCCAAAATAATATGTTACTCCAATTAAAAGTTTATTAAATTATTTTTGAGTAATTTTAAATGAAAAAAAAATAGGATCCATTTCTATAAGCTACAAACTTGGTAATCTAATTAGGTTAGCCCAATGAAATTACTTTGGATTTTATAGTTAATTGTGATTGAGTGATTGAAAATTTTACAATTTGCTATCAAAAATTATAGATTTTCTCTTTTTCTTCTCGATTCTTTCATTTTTTTTACAAATGCGCTGAAAAAATGAGTTAGCTCAAACTCATTCTAACCCATTTAGTTTAGTTCAACCTTTTTTTAACGAGTCAAAACAGGCTTATTGTGGGTGCAAATTAACCCATACCTATTTTATCTTACACAGGTAGGCTATGGGCTGCCCCTGAGCTAGCCTGTCCTACTCATAGATAACCTTGATCCTAACAGCCAATAACTTAACATTAGTCGCATTATTTATTGCAACTGTGGCAACAGAGACACCCTGTGGCATTTGCATGCTGAATAAGTATCATATAGTTTAGCCACATGCTTACATAAAAAACAAATCACAATACAAACCAATAAGGTTATATAATTTTTTTAGGGATGAAACCCTGTTCTCTCTCTCTTGATTCTACCCTTTTCCTCTTGATGTGTGGGAAGGGAGGGAGGAATAATAAAAACTACCTGGCATGGGCAACTCTAGATCCAAAATGTCAACCCATAACTCTTAACAAGTGTCAAACAAAATAACTAAACATAAAATAGCCGTACAAGTATTCATTAAGTCCCTATGAAATGCTTGAGCCATTATAACATTCGTAGGATCACTGACATCAGAAAGATTTATTAATTGAATCAGATGTCAGCATTGCAAAAGCCTCGAGCGGGTTGCAATGGTGTAATGCAATAATAAGAGATAGGTATATCATGCAATAAGAGATGTATTAAGATAGTATATACTTGAACAATAAACAAGAGTGAATTAAGCCTATCAAGGGAAGAAGCACGGACAGGAACACCAGTGACAGGCAAGAGAGTAAGAGCAGCTGCCATTCTTAAGATGCAAGACCTTGATTAATGCAAGTAAGATGGTTAATCCTTAAGAAATATATTCATATCACATTTTAACAGTACCAAAAATAAAATCAAGTGAAGCTATATGTGCATAAGCAACTCATATAGGAAAAATAATAATTTCAATATAGACAAAGAACAAGTACAATATGAAAATTTGTAATTTTTTTTACCATGATAATAACATTAAGAATAAAATTAAGTAAAATTATGTGCATAGACAATTTTTATAAAAAAATAATCACTTCAGTATGGATAATAAAGCACTATAGTATGAAAATTGGCAATTTTTTTTACCATGATAGTAGCATTAGGAACAAAATCAAGTAAAGTTATGTGCACAAGTAACTCTAGTTGAAAAATTAACCACTTTAGTACCAGAAATTTACAGCTTTATTTACTATGATAACAGTAGTTTAAATAAAAACAAGTGAACCTATATGCACAAACAATTCTCGTGAAAAAATTAACCACTTAAATATGAGAAATTAACACTTTTAGTATGAGAAATTTGTAATTATTTTTACTATGATAACAATACCAAGAATAAAATTACGTGAAGAAGTTATGTGTACAAATAACTCTTATAGAAAAATTAACTACTCCAGTATGAGAAATGAACAACTTTAATATGAGAAATTTGCAAGTATCTTTTAATATGCTTAAACTATTAGGGACAATGAGGTAATTTTAATTTATTTTATCACCTTTGGTCTGCAGTAAAATTTTAGATTTTAAAAGTTTTTCTTTTCCAGTATGTTTGATTAATGGATATAGACTGAAATTTTTCTTGGAAATTACCCAAAAAAATATTTAAAATAATAAAGATCGAGGAAGCGTGTGGATGTATTACATGTTCATACAACAATAATTAACGAAACATTTAAAGGAAACAAAATGAATATCTAGTCTAGTTTTAAAAAAATTTGATAATATTGCTGCTCTGCCTGTAGGAGAATAATATGATTCCCCTAGAATCAAAACCAACATCCACAAAAAGACGAAGACATTGCTAGTGAAACCTAAAGTCCCTTGCATATATAGCCCTAAACGCAGCACAAATCTTCATTCACCAACAATCATGAGTCCACTCAACCCCTCCACTTGTCTCGTGTTACATCTTTTGTTGGCCGGAGTCACGCTGGTGCTAGCAGCACCGCCGTCCAGGCCCTTCAGAGAATACATAAGAGCCGAAGGTAAGAACGTCACATTTTTAGATGTGCCTATAAATCCCCCTGCGGAGTCCCACTTCATTCTCTCCTTCGCCATCAATTGCTCAAAATTGACCTCCCCTCGAAGCCCTACCAATGGCGATTTTCAACCCTACTGGGACACAAAATCTCAGCCCTTCTCTCGTCCCTTCCATTAAGTCCTCCCGCCCCAATGTTAAAGTAGCTTTGAACCTCGGGGGTGACACCATAGATCACCACAAAGTGTTCTTCAAGCATGCGTCGGTTGATTCATGGCTTCAAAATGTCACTCACCTAGTCCAGTCTAGCCACCTAGACGGAATCGATATTGACCAAAAGCATTTCGGCGCAGATCTTAATTCGCTTGCTGAGTGTGTATCGGGAAGCTGATCTACTACCTGGAAGAAAGTAGGATTGTGTCCTTTACTTCTATAGCACCGTTCGATGACGAATCAGTTCATCGTCATCGCCTGGCTCTATCGAGAAAGTTTGGGCATCTGATAGACTACGTGAATTTTCAGTTCTATGCGTATTGCAAAGGGGCGATGATGAGTGAATTCATGGGGCACTTGGAGAGACAGGTGAGGAATTGCAGAAGAGGGAAGGTGTTGATGAGTTTTGGGACAGATGACAGTGGGAGCTTGAAACCAGAGCATGGGTTCTTCGAAGCATGTGCTCGTCTTTCACGCCACGACAAACTTCATGGAATCTTCATTTAGTCTGCCGACGACTCTGAGAAGTTCAATTTTCGTTATGAATTCAGTCACAGACCTTGCTGGCTGCCATCTAATATACAAAAGTTAGATATTTAAGTTGATCAAGAAAAACCAATTCTAACAAGTTATAGCTCATCAATTTTGACTTCACTTCATTCTAGCTCATAATTGGTGACAAAACTTCATTCCATTTTCTAAATCTCTATAGTCCAAATTTTAGTCGTTTGTGCAGGAAATCCAAGTTAGTATCGATACTCCATCCTAATCGTATAGAGTAGGGTTATATAGTGTTTAAGAAAAGGTAATTAATATACTTAATTAAACTTGTAAAGAAAAATTTCACTCTTCAATTTTTCTTTTCACTAAAATTAGCTAGTCTTTATCCTATCATAGTGACATGAGGGGCATATCCCAATAATAAATTATAAGCTGAACAAGCAATATAATACTCCTTCTGTCTTAAATTAAAAAATATTGTAGGACAAAATTTTACATATATATCAATAAATTTTATTAAATACATGTAATAATCTTATTTTTTTAAAATAAAAATGTAAATTTTTAAAAATACATTTCATTTAATATTAAGAGAGAGAGGGACAAAAATTGAATAGAGGGAGAATTGATAATATTAAAATAGGCCTATTTTATATTTTTAATAAAATCTTAATATTTTTAAAGTATTTTATATTTTGGAATGCCAAATCTTCTATAAAATTGTCTTATAATTTAGGATGGGAATACTTCATTTTTATCTATTTATAAATAAAATTTGTCATTTTGAAGAAGTAGTTTACGTGTTTGCTGTATTGAAAAAAAGAATTTACTATAGGTTTAATAGCAAAACCACCCAACATGTTTCCAGTAAGGTACTAAAGTCAAACTTTGTATGAAAAATAAACTTTCCAAAAACATGATTCGACAATAAGATCACGTCCTAACTTAAATTAAGCATGGATCAATGAATATTTGGTATATCAATAAAAATTACAATGGAGTTATGTTGTGATACGAGACCTATCAGGGCTATCAATTAGAGCTGTGTTGTGCCACTACCATATATATATATATATATATATATAAAATAAAGGCAACAATGTTCCTGTCAATTGCTTACAAAGTGTTTGGTTAGGATTTAAAAAAAAAACGGAGGAGAGAGGAGACCAAATTAATTTTATAATTCCCAAAATGCTCTTTTGCTTTAACAAAACTTTTTTTTTTTTGGGGTGAATGCTTTAACAAAACATTATGATCACGCCCTTTCCTTTTATTTGTGTTTTCTTTGTTCTCCACTCTTTAAGCTCCAACGTTCATACTCATCTTATCCCATATAAAACAAATATTTCTTGATGATAAATAATAAATAAAAATCATATAAAAATACAAACTCAAGGATCCCCTCCTAACTGACTGATAATACTAAAGTCTGCCAGATATCCTACTAAGAAATGATATATGAGATTTATTTAATATATAAGATGAAAATTTTCACATTTTTACATTCAACTTTTCGACCTTTTTTTCTAAAAACTAGAAACACATTGGAATTAACAAATAACTTACTTTTTAAAAAAATTTTACAAGTTAAATTTCTATATTTGCATGTCAAACTTTATACTTACAAGTAGTTAATTTATCAATAATTATTATTTTTATTTTGAACCTACACACTTCCTTTGTTCAAAAATGTAATGCATTTATAACCGAATCAAACTCTCAATAAAGTAGCTACCTACTTTTCAACTAACCCTATCTTTTCATATTTACCCCTATTAAACACCCTACAATAAATATAAAGTCATTATCAATAAATGTACTTTTGAAAAAAAGGCAATGATTACACCTCGAAAGACTAAAAATGCCTCATATTTTTTAATATTCAACTCCTCAAAAATTTTATTTTTGAACGAAGAGAGTTTAATTTTTTCAAATTTTTTATGTTCGTATGTGAACAACAAATACCTAACATGCTAGAGACGTTGTGTCTCAATTGATAACAAAAGGGTCCTGAGCTCTCGTATCACAATTCATTCGGATGTAAAAGATACACAAGACTTGCTAGAACAAGTGTTTTTGATTTTTGTTGAAATGTAAAAGGATTACAAGTCTAAATTGAAAGTAAACTAACTGCTATAACTAAAAAGCTACGAATGTAGAGTGCGAGTCTTTGATTGAGTATTGACTGTCCTTATTTTATGTCTTCATATTCTATTTATAGTGTCAGAGTGTGGTAGCTTTTTCCTTAAGACCTATAATGTTCTGCCGAAGAATCAGGGATCCTGTAAAACTCATGGCACAATCTTTACTCAGTGTTCTCCATTTTTAATAATCAGCCTGTCTCACTGAGATACTTGGACACGATGTTCATGAATTCTGGAATCACTTGGGATCGTATCTTTATATGCCAATGGTCTAATATTTGTAACTGGCAGGATTTTGGCATGTTTATTCTATATTGGTCTTCTGTTAAGCTCGGGGTCGGTCCTTTTGTTCAGATTGGGCTTAACCCTTCAATTACTCAGCCTAAATAGTTTTGTGATATGTCGGGTGACGTTTCATATTTTAGCCCAAACAATGCCCTCAACATGCCAATGGTTGATAACGTAAGCCACGTGGCACGTTTGAAAAAATTGAAATGTTGCTTCGTCTCTAAGTGCCCTTAGTTAATATAAACTTGTTTCTTTTTCTAGTCACTTCTCTTGCCCTTCCTGTCGTTTCTTGACGTTTAAGCTCTTGCATCCCTTGCTCCAATCTCTAATTTCCCCCTTACTTACAAATGGCTTCCTCTATTGCTGCCACTACCTCTACTGCTGCTCTATCTACCACTTCCATTAGAAGTTTGCTTAATTCCCTAGCTACCATCTAGAATCCTATCACTTCACAAGGAGGACTAATAATGGTGTGTATTTGATTGCTAAAACCCATATCTCCCCCGAATTAGGTTCTCATTCTGATATTTCTCTATTTTCATTACAGGAGGATTCCTCATTTCATGATTTTGTCGCCTTTTGGTAAGTTCTTCACTTTTTATTTGGCCCTTCTATTTTATTAGGGATAAAAATATTGACTGTTCATTCTTTTTTCAATACTTCTCCCTGGATTTTCAAATTTTCAACAAGAGTGACATTGGTTATCTGACCATCTCTCTTGGCTTGTCTAAAATGACTACTCCCACTCAGCTAAATTCATAGCCACTGACCTCAATCCGCAACCTAATTTTAGCCCAGATGACTTCTACAATATCTCACTTTACAAAACACAATTAATATTAAAAATCATGGTAATTAAAAGATTAAAACATAAAGATGATTACTAAGCTTTAGTCTAAAATTCAAGGGATCCCAAGTTTTTTAAATAACAATGAGTTTAAACCAATTAAAATCCTTTATATTAGAGTATAAACAAGTTTTGGAAGCATGAGATATCTCAGAAGAGTGAAAGAATTTAAAAAAATTGAAAAACAAACATGTGCTATGATATAGGGTAATGTACTACGGCTCGTACACGATGCGTCATGGCGTGTTACTCTCTGTGCCACGCATCGCAGCTCAGGCACCATGCGCCATAGCATGTTGCATGAAAATTCAGTAGAATCGGGGAACTTCTAACATGCCTCGATTCTCCATCCGATGTCCAAATAACGTGATCTAGTGTCTACGAAAATCTCTTTACATGAACTAGCTAATGGCACGGGTTTTACTTTCAAAACAAGTCACACTAGAAAGTTGGATACCTAAATGTATTTAAACTGCTTTTTCACAATTTTCACTCAAAATGGATGTCCAAAACCCTCAATATATACTAAAAGCCTGTCTTAACACTTGGACCATGTCTATTAAAATTAGGACTACCAGTACAACACATCACCCACACTTAAACCACAGTATAACAGAAATTCACTCCCCAACCCCTTTTTACCAAAAACAGAGGAGGAGGCAAATTGACATTGCATTATACCAATCTAATCAAACCATGTTCAATTCATCATTTTTACAATTGCACTAGTATTTTGGCTTTATAAACATATATATCTCAACATACCCAAATGTCCAGGGCCTAAAATACAAATCATACATATCCAACAACAAAATAGTGCAAGTGTAATGGCATGCAATCTAGAATTGGCAAGTATATACTATTACACAAATAAATCTAAACTAGAGGGATATAGTAGGAATATACTAATTCTTAGCCTCCCGAGTCTTCTCCCTCTTAGCACTAGAGCTAGAGCTTGAAAAGTGTTAAATGAAAGGAATGAGTCTAACCACTCAGTAATTAAGGTAAAACCTACCCTATACAGTTATATATCAATCATAAATCAAGTATATGCATAGGAAATCAAGTATGTAAAACATACTCACACATATCATAACTCATCATTTTTCATTTAATAACTTCTTTATCTCACATATACTGGCTGCATTGTTTTCATATTTTTTGATATGTGACCATAACCCCTTATTCATGCAACTTGCTACAACTCAACACGTATGACACGTCATATATTTGTATAGGCAATGATCAACTAATCTTATAACTTCCTTATTTCTCCAAATTGAAACCGTGGGCTATAACACTGAATAGAGCTCTGTCTGTGTGATTAGACTATCGAAGCTCACCAATCGTGAGGTGTGATTCGGCCAAAGATCACGTGACTCACTCTCGGACCACGACTTTTCCCATTCTTGAATCCCTGGGGTGTCTCATACCATAGATTATTCTCCTCATCAAACTGATGAAGAAAGCTAAGTTCTAGTCCCTCAACAAATTATGGGACAGTCCCTCGACAAATTGTGGGATAAGGCTATACCCTCATCCATCAGAGGGCAAGCCTAAATACCATATAGATTTTTCTCTACTATCAATTCCTAGGCAAACTCTCACCTACTGATCATGCCATAGATAATACTCACTCTTTTCACTTTTTTCTTTGCTCATTATCAAAATCAACACATTGGGTTCACAACCAAGCGCTACCCAATTGTACATCAATTTTTTATCTTTCACTTACATCACACACACATATTTTTTAATTAATTGCTCATCTTTATCAAATCAATCAATTACTATTCATTTATAACACATCATCACATTCAACTTTCTAAAGACATGCATATTCATAGTTTAAAAATATCTTGATTTGGCATTTGCATTTCAAACCACAATAACATTATGCATGTTAAATTTTCATACACTCATTAAAACTAACACATGCTTTTCATGTTGAAAATCAACCCACGCATACAAATTCACATTTAGAAGTCAATTTGCAATTAATTAACATATAACTACCTAAAGTAGGGTTTTTCCCAATTATCTTAAATATTTGAGAAGTTAAATGTTTACCCCTCAGTACAAGAGCTTCAAAGCTTGAATTCTCAAGCCAAAATAGGTGACTAAGAGCTAAAACTACAATCAACCAAGTTGAATTTCATAACATTACCCACTCAAACATTAAACCCTTAATCTCTACTTCTAAATTGCCAATATTCACTCCACAAGAGTTTAAGCCTATCCCTTAGGTTTATTAATTACCTTTAGTTTCTAATAATATTAATTAACCATTAAATTTCTATTAGTGGCATCACAATCTTTCAACTACCCATAATAAATGAAATTTTAAACATTAATGGAGCTCATCTTTCAACCACCATCAACATCATTAATACTAGATTTAAATACTCTAAACAACTCTCATTAACTCCATTTGAGTCAATGGGTTCAAATCCAGAGCCTTTATGGATCAAAATCATTATCCTCATTCAAACCCTAACTCAAATATTGAGAAAATAAAAGAGGAAAGGAGAAAAATAGTTTAAGGATCTTACCTTAGATGATTTGGAGCTTTAAACCTTCTTAAATCCCTCCTAGATCGTGCCCTAGCAAAGCTTGGTACGTCTATTTCGTTTTTCTTTCCTTTCTTCTCTATTTTTTGCATCATTCTTATATTATTTCTTGCTGAATTTGCACCATGTATCATGGTGCCTGTCCCCATGCGCTGCGGTATGTGGTACAGAGAAGGTAGTTCTCACTTGATGGCGCTGTTCATTGCAGCACACTGCGGCATATGGCACGAAGGCTGTTTAGCATGTTTTTCTCTACTTTTTAATCCCTAAGTGACCTAATTTTATTTTGGACCTAAATTATACCTGAAATTTTAACAAAAAAACACTTATTACTCTTCTTTGACCACACACCATATTAACTTATTTAATTATTCTAATTAATCTTAGTAAATCAGGAAATTAAAAAATAGAGATGTTATAACTTCACCTTTCACTAAATCATCTTGTCGAAAGCTTTAGAACTGGCCCAGTCTCCTTGCGTTTAGACCGACTGGGTAAAATGTTTGAAGCAGTTCCACGAGCAGTAGTGGAGGGAAATGGGTCTTTACAACCTTATTCAACTTTCTCTAGCCGATATCAACGTTCTAATCAACTTATTGACAACCTTTTAAGGTTTTGGGCTTCGAGCTGTAATGCCTTCATTTTTTAGTTGAGTTCTATGTTAATCACGTTGTGGGACATATTCATGTACTTGGGGCTGCCTATCATCAAGGAGGAGAACTTCTACACAATCCCTGAGAGGCATGACTTATATGTCACCATCTCTACCGATCTGGAAAACAAGATTAGGGGCGCTAGCTCTTATATAAAGATTATAGAGCTATTCTTTAAAAAGCCAGCTGATGAGCCGTCACCCTAATAGAACATCTATTCTTCATCTAGATCTTGTTAAGCCAATGGATCTTGGCTCTTGGGGAAGGAAAGCCTGTGCAACTTCACTCATGGATCATCCATCCCTACTCTGTGACAACCAAATAGCCTTGGAAACTATATTTCTATGTAGTCTATATGACGGCATGAAGGAGTCCTTGATGAAGAAGCCTTTCAGCAACTTTCATCAGCCCATCTAGTTTCTGAAGCTGTGGATGATCACTTATTTCCCTTTGCTCCACCGAGAACCTTTCCTTAAGGATTCCCACATCAACCACCCTTTCACTTGCCTATTGGGTGGTCATCCTCTGATCGAGTCAAAGAACTTTTTCTAATTCTTCAATCAGCAGAGCTGGCCCTTACAAAGGACCCTGAAGCCCTTTAAAATTTCAGACTGTTACCTCTTTACCTGGTATAGACATTTAGTGGACTGGAAGAAAAAGCCCGCCTCACTATTAAGGACAAGGTCTTCCTCTCAATCACTATTCTCAAAAAGATGTGGTTACCATATACTGACCTCCTCCAAATCTTTAAAAGTCTACTTGAGTTATATCACCATCAACTGGTGGTAGGCTAGTTTGGGTTGAGCCAGTACATCCCTCAGCGGCCATCCTATTAAATCAGCATGGAGCTGTTAGACCAAGAGACTATTGACTAGATAGTCGTTCCATGCATTACCAAAAAGCAGTGTAAGGTGAAACTTGTGGATAGGGATGCTTGCCTCTGTATTGAAAAATGGTGGGCCCAATGCTTTAGGCGCATAATAAGGAGCTATACCAGTAAGTATCATCTCTTATGTTCACTCTTTTTCACTTTTTAATATAGTCTAACATGTTTTGACTCTTTTATAGGCCATAATTGAACGCAACCACACATGCTGATGAACTTCTTGAGGGAAACATCGATGCCCCTATTGCTTCAGAGACCTAGATGGCCCTTTCATTGAGGACCATCATTTAAGGGATTGAGAGGGATGATGCATCCTCTCATGTCTCGGTCTTAAAGAAGCTCGAGGTTAAAAGATTCACTCCTCAAGCTGCTCAAACAAATGAGATCTTCTGCCAAGGTTGTGTGCCAAGGTTGTGTAGAAAAGGCCTTGCAATCTACTGTGCGGTCCACCTGTACTTCCCAGTCCCAAGCAGAGATAAAGCACTTGTGAGCCCGAGTCAAGTATCAATCTATTACGCTCTTTTCACCTGTCTGTTTTCCTTTTATTCTCTTCACTAACTTGCCTTTCTTTCCTTAGCTTGCTTCAATGGAGTCTTTCCCTACTGACATCCTCCTAGCTTGCATCCGTGTCCTTAAAATGGACATGATGTTTAACACTTAGAGGGTCGTTCAGTTTCAACTCAGTTAGGATCCGCTCTGATTCTTGAGCAAAATTACGAGGAAATGATTCGAGCCCTTAAGGTTGTGGAGAAAGCGGTCTCTATGCTTGAGCTAGCGTTCCTCCCAGCCTAAGTCCTAATATGTTGCGGCATCATCAACCACTACGTACAGAGCTCTCACTCCTTTCAAACTACTTAACCAATAACTAATCTGTAAGGGATGAGTACCTGCTGCCAAAGCTCAGACGACTGCTGCCAATGATTGAGTCTAGGAGATCGCTCCTCACGTGGATCATCTTTATGCTCTATGGGCTAAGGTGGCTGACTTAAGGCATTAGCTAGCAGTTGCTGAAAAGAGTTGGCATGAGCTAAAGTTGAAGGGGGGCATCACAGAGTCCAATCTGGAGGTTGCAAATAAAGCCTTGGATGATGCACGAGCTATCTCGAATGAAAAGCTTCACTTAATGCTTGAATTCAAGATGGTCCTTAGTCGACATCAGTCTTTATTTATTGAGTTGGATGCAGTTAGTTACTTGGGAAGTCCTTTAGGCCTACTGTAAAAAATGAACATATGTATTTCTTATTCTTTTATTATTTGATCTGTATTATTTGTCCCTTGTAACATGATTCTTATAAATAAAAGAATAACATTTATTTTTTCTTGTTATATGCTTTGATTCGTCCTATGGCCATTATAGGCTTCGGGTTTTTTACTTCTTCACGCTTCGAACCTTGTTATCATGATGACTAGTATCTCTTTAAGTTTTTTGTTTATAGCCTATCTGTGCGGAGTCTCGGCGAGGCTTGATAACCAATACATGTTTCCTTTAAGTACTTCACTAACTTTGAACGGTTCTTCCTAATTCGGCAAAAACTTACCAAGCGTCCGGTCCTTAGAACTAAGTGGCAACACAAATTTTCATACGAGCTGCCTGTTTGAAATTGTTTCTTTTTTATTCTTTTGGTAGAACAAGTGTTTTTGATTTTTATTGAAATGTAAAAAGATTACAAGTCTAAATTGAAAGTAAAACTAACTATTAGAACTAAAAAGCTATGAGTGTATAGTGTGAGTCTTTAATTGAGTGTTGACTGTCCTTATTTTGTGTCTTTGTATTCTATTTATAATGTCAGAGTGGTGGTAGCCTTTTCCTTAAGACCTAAAACATTTTATCAAAGAATTAGGGATCCCACGAAACTTATGGCATGGTCTTTACTTAGTGTTCCCCATTTTTAGTAATTGGCCTATCTTATCGAGATATTTAGGCACGATATCCGTGGATTTTGGAATCACTTGGGATCGTGCCTTTATGTGCCAACGGTCTAATATTTGTAATTGGTCAGATTTTGGTATGTTTATTCTATCGTGGTCTTCTATTAAGCTTAGGATCGGCTCCTTTGTTCAGATTGGGCTTGACTTTTCAGTTACTCAGTTTAAATAGCTTTGTAATCTATCAGGCGACATTTCATATTTTAGCCCAAATATTTTTAAAACTTAATAAATTATAATATAAATATTCTTCATAAAAACAATCAAATTTAACAAAAGGTATGACAATAAACTCTTTTATCCTGATCCAAACGACGAAAATCATTAAAATTCATTCTTTTCTCCATTTCAGTCAAATCAAACATTGAATCATTGAGAAAAAATCTCACATCTTTCCCTCTTGCATAAATGCCCTATTATTCATTTTTCTCTATTTTTTCCATCCAAATTCCTCGAACCCTTCCTTTGATGAATCAATCAATAAGTAGCATCAACAATTTAAACTTTACTGATAAAAAAAATTACATCAAGAGATTTACCCTTGTTTTTTTTAACAAAAGATTTGTTATTTTTAACAGTACAGTGCATGAAGTAGGCCCTACAAATATGGAGTAAAGGCAAATCTTTGTCTTTTTTTAATAATAAAGAAAATCTCCCTCAATTAAATGGATAGATATAGCATTCAAAGACTTTTTTTTTTTGTTTTTTGTATGATAAAATTTAGATAAGTTGAATTACAGAGTTTCAAACAGCAATACTTTAAAATAGCCCATATGAAATTACTTATGAGACTTAATTCAATTAACATGTTTTTACACTTTAAAGAATATTTGGATTTGGGAGGAGGGAGGGATAGGAGGGATTTTGCTTCCCTCCTTTTGTTTAGTTTTTAAAAATGGAGTGAAGTGAAGGAAATTTTTTTTAACATTTTTTTTTCATTTCCCTACAAAATAGGGGACGAGGAGGGAAGATGTACAATCTTGTTGTATTGAATTAATATTTTTCTATTATAATATAATAATTAAAAGATGTTCCTTTCTCTTTAGAGCTATGAACCCCTCTGTTCAACTTACGTTTTTTTTTTAACATGCGTTGTCATTTTTGTTTTCCTCTTTTTATTTTAATTTTGCTATTCTTCTATTTTTTATGATTTGTTATTCTTTTATTTTATATTAATAAATTTATTGCTTGCTCATACTTTTACTTTATAAACCTTGAATAAATTATTATTAAATATATTATTGGCAATATATATACACATATAAACTATATATAATTATATATTAAAAACATTCATAATTATATTTTATTAAAAAAATAATTTTACTCATGTAAGTGTAAAATTATTCAGTTATTTATTTTTTCTTCCATTCTCTAATTTTTTAAATCAAATAACATATCATTTCTTTCCTCTATTAAAACTTCTCTCCCCTCCTCGTCATTAAAATTTCTTTTCTCCCCACAAAGCAAACAGGCCTGTGAGGGTTTGATGTTGAGGATAACTGTTTTGGCCAATTTAATAATATTTAATTTAATAATTGAACCATGTACGCAATTCATTGTCATCTCCCGCTCTTTCAAGAGAATCGAGACGCGACCTCTTTCCCTCTTCACCTTACGTCAGTCTTCATCGCCACCATCGCCGAACACAGCCGCCGCCGCCAACCGCCACTGGTCCCTACTTCGACAAGAAAAGGTTACCCCTCCCTCCGCCCACCACAAATAAACTGTTGGAAATCACCGTTGATTATCTCCGATCTGTTAAGTGGGGGCCTTTGGCATTGTAGATGATTAAAACACAGGAATACGGCTAGGGGATCCTAGGATATCACATCTTTCCACAGCTGTCTTCTTTTACTGGATGATTAGTGAAAACCTTATTGACTGGTCTCAGCTCTCAACTTTTGTTCTTCTCATACTCAATACGACTTATCTTTATCCGGAGTGACATAACGTAGGGGAAAATCAATCACTCATTCGTTTTACAACGGCTAGTGGTATTTCACAAGGTTACGAGGCTAGCAATTTAATTGAATCTGTGCGAACACCAGGCCTGAACGCAAACATCAGCGACCTGGCTGCATAAATTCACTGAACAGTTGGTTATTCTGAAACATGTGGAAGAGATGATTTTCCCCACTTTTAAGATAAATTTTGAACAGAGGAGCAAATGATGAGGCCAGTCTTTGTCCAATGAGTATATTGGTCACACAACTTTGTTCTATTTCTGTTAATCAAGCTTTGGAGTTTTTCGGCTGAAAAAAGATCTAGTTCTGGAGTTTCAATTTCTTGCTATTAGCTATGCAGTGCTAATAAATGCAGTTTCTTCTTGTGTGGAACAATCTAGGATAGAGTTAATAACGAGATGGAGGCTACTTAATGGTAATATATCATCTGCAGAACGTCATCTGAATGGCTACCCGGATGGCCGGATCGTGTTCTCTTTTATTTATAGCGGGTCAGCTTAATGAAAATAAGTGTATATATTTTTGTCAAAAAGAGTAAAAATTATTCTTTTATCCCTCTTGAGGCGTGCCCTAATCAGCTTCTCAGTTCCGCTTGCGTACTCCTAATTTAGTCCACAGAAAAAGTGAGGCAAAGATTTGGGCTTTCTTTTTGGCCCCTCAGAAGCCTCTAATCTGAACTCATCTTTAGAAGCTCCACGCCTTCTTTTCTACTGCCATTCTGGTCAACAACTTTGGAATTTTAGGTGCAATTTCGTGTCATTGAGATTTTATGCCTTCTTTTCTACTGTCATTCTGTTCAGCTTTGGGATTTTAAGTAGAATTGTGTGTCATTGAAATTTTGAAGCTATTATTTCTTGCTTCGCCATTCCTCAATTCGGCGCTTGGTATGCACTTTGACTTGAAAGTTGACTTCAATTTTGTGGTTTGCTGGTAGATTTTTTTTTTTTTTAATTTTTACAGAACATAGCATTTTGCCCCATAGCTCTAGGATTGTGATTCGGTTTGTGTTTCCATGTCTTTAAATACCCCTCCCTATGAGTAATCACTTGTCTCTTGGGGATAGACTATTTTAACTGTTGCAATACGGTTTGTCTGTTTGAAAATATCTAATTGAAGTGTCTCCCTCTTTATATCTTCTCTTAATTATTTTACAGAAAGAGTTTGATTATCCATTGACAAAGTATAAAATGGAGGCTCCTTTAATGAATGCCCCATGAGTTTTGACATTATTCACGTGAGAAAAAGATATCTAGAGATAACCTTCTGTTTTTGCTTGCTTGCTTGCCTTATTTTATTTTATTTTATTTTTTTTGGTTTTTAAGTTTTCTTTATGTTGGGAGGTGATAAATGGGGATTCTGTTATAAATCTGTTTAATGAGAGCCCATTAGGCTAAATTAAACCCTTTCCACGTTATGTTGTGCAATTCCAGGAGAAAGATGTATAGAGCACGAGCTGATGGCCTATCCTTCACGAAGGAACCATATATTGAGGATGTTGGGCCACGCAGAATGTAAGGGATTTTACTTATGATTAGTCTTGATTGAATCCTGCTACTTGTTAGCGTAAAAGGATTCTTAAGTCTTAACTTCAGGATTTATTGTTGTTTCTTGCAGCAAGAGCATGCAATTCACTGCATTATCAGAGTCGGAGATCAGTAAAATTGCTGAGGTTCAAGTTGCAAAAGGTTCATACTACGATGAAACCAGAAAACCAATTGAGAATGGCTTGTTGGATCCCCGCATGGTACTCTGTCCTGGTTCCAGTCCTTTTATGTGTGTCTTTTGGAGTTTATGTTGGTTTTGTTCAATGTTTATAATTCTGTCATATATGTATGTCATGCTTTGCAACGTCTGCATGCGATCATAATCTTCAATTTATGATGTTTTAGGACTCGTAACAACCTGCTTCTGTTTGAGTGTTGGAGAACAATAAATGTAGAGTCTTAGAGATTTCAGAATGTAATACTGAACGTAACACACTGTGATGGAATGTTTTCTATTGTTGACTTTATGATGAGATGATATTGGATAAGTCTCCCATAAAATTAAGCAAAATGTGTTGCATGTTGGTATGTAAGTTGGAAATAATGCCTCCATAAAGGCAAATTTTCTACTTGTTTGCACCCTTCGTCTTCCACCTTTTCTTAAATTTTGTTTGGTGATTGCCAACCTAAACATCCATTAGGCAAATCTTTTATTATTATTTTTCTATCTTAGATTGACAACTTATGAGGTTGAACGACACTATTTCTACAAAGTTCCAGTCTGCTTGATTATATGTCTTTCAAATGTTTATGGTCTCCAAGCCACGGAATGCTTATTTTCATTCTATTTAGGGTCCTGCTAATAAGAGTTGCACATGTGCAACATGCCAAGGGAATTTTGCTGACTGTCCAGGGCATTACGGATACTTAAACCTTGCTCTTCCAGTTTTCAATGCTGGGTATTTTAATGACATTTTCCAAACTTTGAAGTGCATTTGTAAGGTATGGAAGTTTCAGTATTTCTTGTCTGCTCTTTGTTTCTCTTCTGTTCTTCTTATTCCCATTTTTCATCAACATAGTGTTTTGGATGTCTTGCAATTGTAACTTGTGGCCTGATCTTTTTGAAGAGTATTCATGCACACTGGTGTTAGACCTCCGATATTAATATCCATAGTCTCAAGAAATTTAAGTCTGCTGAATGCCAATTTCAACTTGATTAATTTCATTCTTGTTTTGGTGTAAAATATTTCCCTTGTAAAAGAAGGGGAAAAAATCTTTCAAAACTTATCTCCTTCAAATATTCATTTTTATGTACGCCAAACACATCGATAATGTTCATTCTCTTTCAACCAAGCATTTTTTCCCCTTTCTCCATTTGAAAATGTCATTTGAAAATTTTAGGGCTGAGCACAGCATGCTCGTCCATATGTGGTAGTCTTGATTTTGTTGTTCAGGACTGTTCTTGATTTATGTCTGAATATCTGGTGATTTCTCTACAGGGCTGTGCTCGTATACTCCTCAACGAAGATTCTTGTAAAGAACGCTTGAAGAAGATGAGGAGTCCAAAAATAGAGCCTTTGAAGAAGAAAGCAATAGCTAAAAGTCTTATTGATAAATGTAGTACCATGTCAAGTAGTAGCAAAGCAGTGAAATGTCTAAGATGTGGATTTATCAATGGTTTGAACCCTTTTCATGTGTTTCACTAATTGTATACTATTTAAAGGTTGTTTTATGGTGCTTTAAATCCTATTTGTGGTTAAAACATATCCGCTTCCATAAATTTGGAGCTTGTTGAATCTTTTACAGGTATCATGGATTGGATTATCTAAATCATTACCGCCAAATAACTTTAAAACCTATGTTCTTTGAGCCCCCTCTTTTTCTGAGTTGTGTTATAAGGACAGTGACTGTTTCCCCTTTCCTGTTCTTTCAAATAATTAGATTTTATGGATATTGCATTATTGTCATTTATCTTCTTGGCCCCAAAAAAAAAAAATATTGTCAATTATCTCACTAACTTTGCTTTCAGTCTTTAAGACATGAAGCAATGAGCAAGTAGCTAACAAGGCTTCACACTTGCATACAGGGCAAGTAAAGAAGGCTGGGTCTCTAGGCATTATTCATGATACTTCAAAATGTATTGATGGCCAAGTGGAAGAGTTTCGATCTGCAATTTCTCACACTAAAGAGTCTAAGGCTCCCATCAACTTGACTACTCATGTTCTAAACCCTCACAGAGTTCTTTCCCTCTTTAAAAGATGCTTGATGAGGTCTGGGTTTGTAATTAAGTTGAATTTTTTTGGTTGTAGTTTTTTATTTTTCTTTTCTTTCCTTCAGGAAAATGAGATGGTTAGTGTTGTATCTTAAAGATGACATGCATCCAACGATAGATATTTATTTATTTGTCTCAAGTTAATTTTCTTAATCACATTTTATTGCAGGACTGTGAATTACTTGATCTTGCCGACCTGTTCATCATAAACATTGTGTATAGCATTACCTTCAGTTATAATTGGTTCAAATATGTCAATATCTGATTTTGTTTAGTTTAAGACATAACAATAGTTAAGTAGCTCAATGCTTACTCTTCATATAGGGCAATAAAGAGGCAGGGGCTAGGCAAATAATTCAAAATGTATTTCGCCAAGTGGAAGAGTGGGGATTCAATTCTATGGTAAAGACTGGTCATATTTCCTTGTCAAACTAAGTTTATCTTGATACTATGATTTTTTTGTAATACTAATTTTTTTAGTTGTAGTTTTTTTTTTTTCTTTTCTTTCCTTCAGGAAAATGAGATGGTTAGTGTTGTATCGTTAAAGATGACATGCATCCAACGATAGATATTTATTTATTTTGTCTCAAGTTAATTTTCTTAATCACATTTTATTGCAGGACTGTGAATTACTTGATCTTGCAGAACGACCTGAGAAATTCATCATGACAAACATGGCTGTGCCGCCTATAGCGATTCGACCTTCAGTTATAATGGATGGTTCACAGAGGTAATGTCAGCATACATGTGCTTGATTTTGTGTTTAGTTTAAGTTTTTGGTAGCATAACTATTCACTTATGTTATAGTTCAGCTGTTCACCTATGCTTATATGTTTCTCTTCGATATATGGTAGCAATGAGAATGATGCGACAGAGAGGCTAAGGCAAAATTCAAGCAAATGCGAATCTTCGCCATGAGTTACAGGAAGCTAGTGGGGCATTCAAATGTCTGGTATGGTGAAACTTTTTTGACTGGTCATATTTCCTTGTCAAACATAAGTTGATATACTTGAATACTATGATTTTTTTTGGTAATACTTGGGTTTAATACACGCATATAGATCTTGAAACAGGGAAAGACTCTTGCCTTTTGTTTTCATTTTTGTTAACATCACATGCATCTTTATTTTATTAAAAAAGCATCTTATTTAGCCTTTACACTCTATGCTTTCTGTTTTTTAGACTTCTGCTATATATAACCACTCTATTTTTTCTGTTGGACTTTTTTTTTTTTGGGGTGATAGATGTCCCTTTTCAGTCATTAATCATCATATCAATGCGTATCAATATAAAATAGAAAGTCTAAATAAACTGCACTATTCAAAGTGTGAACAATGCAGCTTATTTCTGAAATTCTATGCAATGGATGGGAAAATGTGCCCAGTTGTGGTAAAAACTATGAAGACTTAGGTGGAGTTTGAAGCCTAGTCCCTTATCTTTTCCCTGGATTTTAATACTTTGATGGCTGTCCTCTAGGTTTTGTTCTTCTGGCATTTAAAACTTTCTTAGGTTTTCAGAATGTAATGTTGTCATTCTGTTGATATTGTCTTAGGATGGCTGGGAGATACTTCAAGTTGAGGTTGGTCAATTCATAAATAGTGATCTGCGTGGTGCCCCATTTTATATGCAACGAGCCAAGCCATTGGCTGGCTTTGTTCAACGCCTTAAAGGAAAGCAGGGGCGTTTTCGTGGAAACTTATCAGGGAAACGTGTTGAGTTCACTGGCAGGACAGTCCATTTCACCAGATCCTAATCTGAAAATTTCTGAGGTCAGTTATCTTGGTAAAGCTTTATCATCCTTTTACTGTTTATATTGTTTTTGACAATTCTTAGGACATGAAAGCATAAGCCAAAACACTAAGGTCCTGTTTGGTTACTAGAAAGGATTGGATGGAACGGATTGAAAAAATAAAGATAAAAATGAGATGAGCAAAAGGGATAAGTGAATCACATTCATAAGTGAGAGAGGTAATTAGTTCATAGGGTTAGGAGTCATGATTCATGAGATTTTTTGAGGTTGTGATGACTCTCACATTTGTTGTATATATAATGAGTTTTATTATACTTGCCATGAGGAGGAAGAGTGATTTAGTTCATTTTTGTTCTGATTTTTTTAATCCATTTTATTCCATTTCTTTCTAGCAACCAAACGGGACCTAAAAGAGTTCAACTACTATTTATCCTTTGTAAAGCAAAGCAGTGTTCAATGGAAAAGAGAAAGGTGATGATAGCAGAATGGAACATGATATATAGCCATGAAAAAGCAATAATACAGGGCATTTCTTTATCTTCCAACTCTCTTTATTGTTCTTGAAAAAACTTGATATTGATTTGTTTCAGGTTGCAATACCAATCCATATGGCTCATATATTGACTTTTCCTGAGTGCGTTTTCCCATCACAACATGAGAAGTTGAGACAGTGTGTGAGAAATGGCCTGATAAGTATCCTGGGGCAAGGTTACTTAGACATGCTGGTGGTCCAACAAGGTTTTAATTGCCATTGTTTTTCATATATATGATTCTTTTGGCACTAGATTAGTGTCAATTACTTGCTTTTGTGAATACATAAATTATATCCAATTGCATTCTGGTTGCAGGTCTTAAAAGTTTCTTTTCGAAAGCGCCTTGCAGATGAATTGAGGTATGGCGATATTGTTGATCGTCATTTGGAAGATGGAGACATAGTTCTTTTCAATAGACAACCAAGCTTGCACCGGATGTCCATCATGTGTCATAGGGTAAGTCACTAAACTGTACCGTGATTCACTGTAAAATTTGATTCTCATTGCATCAATCTCAATTTGTCCATGCAGGCTAGAGTTATGCCTTGGAGAACTCTGAGGTTCAACGAATCAGTCGTAACCCATATAATGCTGACTTTGATGGTGATGAGATGAATTTACATGTCCCGCAGACTGAGGAAGCAAGGACAGAGGCTGTTTTTATTGATGGGGGTAAGTTTAATAAGATCCGTATCATAGAGGATGCATGTTAGTTATCATAGAGGATTGCATGTTAATTATCTCTGATACTTTTGGTCCTAGCTTTTTTTGTTTGCGTAAATATCAAGTTACTCATTCTCCTTTATGCTGTTCGTTGTTATCGTGTAAATATGCTTGACTATTGTTTTGTTTATAAATAATGGTATGTGGACTTACCAGACCTTGTTTTTACAGGTGCAAAACAATTTATGCCCACCAAAGAATGGAAATCCTGGTTGCCAAGAAAAGATACTTTCTATGATCGTTCTACTTGTGCACTTATTTGCTCGTACATGGGTGATGCCATTGGATATTTGTCGATCTGCCAACTCCGCAATTATAAAGTGAGAGTAGAAGCTTTCGAATGCTTGTGTTTAATAAATTAGTTACACATTTATTTTTATATTTATGCCTATATTGCATGAACATTTTTACTCTCCTGGTCTCTAGTATAAGGCACTTCTAACTACTTCGTCGGAATCAAGAGGTGATTAAGTTCAATAATTTTTTCTAAAAATAGAATAAACTACCAATTTTACCTTTATTTAAAAAAAAAATTTACAAATTTGCATTAAATTCCTCTCATAGGTAATGAAGTTAAATAGGAGCAATGTTGGAATAATGTAATTAATACCTTATCAAGGCCTTATTAGTTGTGTCCATCCCTACAGTTTGAAAAATGTTATTCTTTTTTTCTCAAAATGTATGGCCAGCAGCCATACATCATTTGAGTAATTATGTGATGTTAATTAGACCATGGGACTTTGGGAGGCGCTTCTTGATTTCTACCTATTCTTTGTGGAAATTTCCTGTTTTTCAAGAGATAGAGAAGCCTCTAATTGGAATTGCTTTCATCTTGCCAGTTTGGCCTATCTGATTGACTTCTTTCTGATATGGATAGAATTGAAAGCTTCGCAACTCTGATTCTTCTAGTGCATTCTCTGATCAATCCTTTTTCTGCTTCATTACCCATTCCCTCACTCCCTAAACAGAGTGAAATTTCTTTAAGCAAACCCCCCCTTTTTAACCGAAGTTTTCTTCAAGCTCCAGCTCAAGTCTTTCATTTGGATCTGATGCTGGCTGAAGATAATACATGCCTATGGGGCAGTTTCTGGGATAGCAATTTTCCAGCACACTAGCAAGTTTGTTCAGCAAGGTGGCTTTCTGGTCAACCCCTGCTTGTTCAGTACCCATATCAGTATCAGTATCCTTGGCGACACACTCATTATTTCTGGGGTCGCAGACTGAAGAAGAATATTACTCCATATGGTGTTGGGTTTCACCCTAGTCTTTGCTGTGTCCTTTGTTCTGTGGCTGTATTTTTCATTCTTCTATGTGTCCTTGAGCCATGTTTGTTTTCCTTTTATGCGTTCATTAGAATCAATTTGGTTTTATGCCAGGTAGATCAACTACAGAAGCGATTTATCTACTAAGGGGATTAATGGAAAAGTATCGTTGTAAAGATAAAGATCTACACATGGTTTTTATTGATTTGGAAAAAGCATATGACCGTATACAAGAGAAGTGCTTTGGAAAGCGTTGGAAAAAAAGGGAGTACGGATTGCTTATATTAAAGCCATACAAGATATGTATGAGGGGTAAAAAACTAGTATAAGAACGCCTAGTGGTCAAACAAAGGATTTTCCTATAAAGATTGGGCTACATCAGGGATCATCTCTGAGTCCTTATTTGTTCAACTTGATTTTAAATGTTTTGACGGAACATATTCAAGAGGAAATCCCGAAATGTATGCTCTTCGCGGATGATATAGTTCTTATAGCAGAGACAAGAGAAGAGGTTAATTGCAAACTTGAGTTATGGAGGAGGACATTGGAGTCGAAAGGTTTTCGTCTGAGTAGAAGTAAGACGGAATATTTATATTGTAAATTTGATAAAGGACTATTCGAAAATAATTTGGAAGTGAAATTGGGAGATCAAATTATACCTCAAGTGGAAAAGTTTAGATATTTGGGAGCCATTATCCAAAATGATGGCGAAATCAGTGGAGATATTTCACATAGAATTCAAGCTGGGTGGTTTAATTGGAGAAAAGCTAAAGGAGTTATTTGTGACCGTAAGGTGCCTAATAAACTTAAAGGAAAGTTTATCGTACTGCTATCAGACCGGCAATGTTATATAGTAGTGAATGCTGGGCTCTAACGGGACAGCAAGAACATAAAGTTGGAGTAGCAGAGATGAGAATGTTACGATGGATGTGCGGACATACACGTAAAGATAAAAATTCGAAATGAGCACATACGTGAAAAAGTGAGGGTGGCACCTATTGAGGAAAAATGGTAGAAAATCGGTTGAGATGGTTTGGGCATGTACAAAGAAGACCAAGGGAGGCACCAGTGAGAAGAGTGGAACATATAACTTTGAGTCCGATTAAGAGAGGTAGAGGAAGGCCTAAGAGAACACTCTTGGAAGTTGTTGAACGTGATCTCTTAATTAATAATATTCTAAAAGCTTAATAAATGATAGAGCACAATGGCGTCTTGCAATCCATGTAGCCGACCCCACCTAGTGGGATAAAGGCTTGTTGTTGTTGTTGTTGTTGTTTTGTTTGCTAGGTGTATTCATGGGTGTTCAGCTCTTTCTGCTTGCTTTCCCTGTGCATATTCTCAGAGGCCCAAGTTTTATGTACTAATTGTTTTATCAAGTTTAATGAATGATTGATTATCATAAAAAAAAAGGCTAAAGTATACTTTTAGTCCTCTAACTTTATATAAGATTTTAATTGGTTCTTTAATTTTGTAAAGTATTTTTTTAGTCTTTTAATCTTAACATCATTAGTTTCAAATGATTATTTTTTGTTTCAATCATTATTATTTTAAAAAAATTAAACTTAATATGTTAACATTTGAGGATGCTTTGTCAATATTTGAAAGTTCAGTATAAAAACTTGTTGGGATAAAACTAACCATGTTAGGGTTAAAGGACTAAAAAGACATTTTATAAAATTAAGGAACTAAAATGAAATTTTGTGTAAAGTTAAAGGACTAAATGTATACTTTAGCCACACAAAAAGTCTCTTGGTTTGTATTGTGTTATGTTTCTCTTAGGACAATTTGATTTTACTTGCCCAGCAGCTAGTTGCATTAAGAGTTTCTTGCGTTTTTTTGTTAATGTTACTATAGGCCTGGAGCATATATCCTTTTCTCTGGTTGAGTACATAGATTTTGGCATGAGTAACGAGTTTTATTGTTATTGCTTAATCTTTGCAAGCTGTTTGGCGTTTCTGTTCTGTCAGAATACTTGAATTTTCTGTTTGGGAGGAGGGGGGAGCTAGTACCATTAAACTTCTCGTTTTTTTTTTTTTTTTGGAATGGAAACATAAGTACTAATTAACTCAAACAATTTTCAGAGAAAAAACAAAAAGACTCTCATCATCAACCACCTCTCAATTAAGAGTGGGTGGAAGATCAAAGGTCCCAGGATTATCCAAACTAGTATGACCTATTCTAGCAAGCTTTTTAACATGATCACTGCTATCTTTACAAGAGAAAATTAAAGAAACAAATCAATTTTTAAAGAGTAGATCTCTAGCTTCCTCAACTAAATCATCAAAAGGGATGATTATCATTAAACTTCTTCAAGACAAGAATGTTTTCATGGTTCCTCTTTAGTACTCAGTACTCACATGGTTTCATTCAGAGAAGGATTGCAAGGCAATTATCCATTCATTTGTCATTTGTTTTGCATTGGATACTTATGTTTCCTTCAAGTAGGATACCTTTTTTTAAGGGTTAATTTACGTTGAATACTTGCCTTTTCACCATTCTCTCTTTTTATATTTATATTTGGTTTTGAACATGAATTTTTTTTTTGTTGGCAGCCAGTAGAGCTTTGGAGTGGGAAGCAGATATTTAGTGTTTTAGTTCGCTCTCATGCAAATGTGAGGACCTATGTGAGCCTTACTGTTAAGGAGAAGATCTACAGCACAAAGCTTGATGATAGGAAAAGAGAGTTGAAAACAATGTGTCCCAATGATGGGTTTGTTTATTTTCGCAACAGTGAGTTGATCTCTGGGCAACTCGGAAAGGTTACTTTAGGTTAGTTGATCTATACATTTTTCTGTCCCCAGAAGACTGTACACACAACATTGTAATCATAGATGTGAATATAAGACTGAATGCTGATATTTATTCACCAAGAAGCATCTAGCACCCTAAACTATTGGTCGGAGCAATTTTTCCCTTAAAAGTAATTAAAAAGGAGTATTTTTGTCTTTGCCGTAAATTTCTAATGCTGACCATTAGGAAATGCTAACTGGGACTTTAATGTTGACTGTTAGGGAATTTTACAGCAAGGGCAAAAATGTTCCGTTTTAATTACTTTAAGGGTGAAATTGTTCCGACCAATAGTTTAAGATGCTGGGTATTTCTCAGAGAATACTTTGCAAAAATGCACCTTTACCCTTTATTCAATTATAATGTACAAATCATATGTCAGTTTTGTGTTCCTTGCTTTTGGAGTCTGAAGTATCTCTGAATGAAGGCAATTTTTTTGTTTTTCACTTTCAAAGTCTGTAGTATCAGTTGCTTAAAATAGTGTTAAGCATGTGGATCAGAAAATTATGAAATTAAATTTGGAATATGCTAAATCAGCTTGTATCCATCAGCTAGTCATTCGAAGGCTCTCCACTCCCCTCCAATCTCTACCTGTTTATGTTAATATCTACTTTCTACTTTCTCACCTGCAGTATTGAGTAGATTTTGAGTCTGTTTATTCCCTCAATGAGTCTGTTTATTCCCTCAATTTTTTGTCTAACATTTTGCTTGCTTAAGTTGTTATTGAATCTTATTTATTGTTTTTATTTTTTTATACTGTAAATGGCTTTATGTCACCATATAAGTGGGTGGTCTGATAGGTTTTGCTTGATGTCAGGAAATGGAAATAAGGATGGACTTTTCTCAGTGCTACTAAGAGACTATAAAGCACATGCTGCAGCCTCTTGCATGAACCGTCTTGCTAAGTTGAGGTAAATATTAAGCCTAATGGTTGATATTAGTATGGCAATCCATCCATTTCTTTTTATAAGAAACTTTTTGGGAGCATTCTCCCCCTTGTCTAGTGTATTTATTGAAGTATTCCTTCTATACGCTCATCTATGGGGTATAATTGGGTCAGTGTAATTAAATCTAAGCTACAAGACCAAATGTTCAATGTGGGCACTTTTGGAAAGAGAATGAAATCCATAACATTAATGAAGCTTAACTAATTTAAGCTATATTTCTTGGTCTTGATAGATTAATTATTTGTTTTTCTATAAAAAGAACCAGAGAGAGTAATTTTTTTTGCTAGATATCTGGGTTTGTCAGTTTATTATCTTATATTCCAAGTTACATTCATTTTTTATTTTTATTTTTTTTTACTGGGGGAATTTGCTTAGCACTGTGCAGTGGGAAGATAATCATCGGTTTCCTCTAATGTTGCATAAATGTAATGTGATTTCAGTTTGTTATAATAGTTAAATTTAATATCATGTTCCACCAACCATTTAAATTTGTGTGGTAACTAAGCAGTTTTAGATTGGAGGGATAAATTTAAATAGGGATCCATTGATAAAACTTTTTACAGAATCCACATTATTGTTTGGTCCTTTATGAAAAAGTTGCTATCTGGATCACTGTTTATAATTCTCCTTTAATTAAACCTTACCTCTTATGGTGCCTGATGATCCGCTTTCTTGTGAATGACACAGAATTTCAAGAATGGCATTCAAATTTCATTTAAATTTACAATTGTTTTGTTGGGTTCTTGCTTAGATTGCAGAGATGTGTTTGATATTTACTTTCAATCTTATTGGAGGGTTTTTACCTTTGATAGCATTTTCTATTGTTTTGCATTCTTCATCAAGCAGGTTTTCATGTTTACAATTTTTGTTTTGAAAATTTGAATGGTATATGTTACATATGATAGTTAAAATATAATTTCTGTTTATAGTGATAATCTAAGTTATTTTGATATTGTATTTTGCATCCTTTGTTTGGGTTGATTCTACCTACATAATATATGTTTTTTCTAAAAAAAATAAATTGGATGCAGTGCTCGATGGATAGGCAATCATGGGTTCTCCATAGGCATTGATGATGTCCAACCAAAAGAGGTATTGATCAACAAGAAAGATGAAACAATTTCAGATAATTATAGAAAATGCGATAATTTTATTGAGGCTTTCAACAAAGGAAAGTTAGAACTCAAAGCTGGTTGTGATGCTGCTCAAACATTAGAGAATCTGATAACTGGTGTCTTGAATGGCATTCGAGATACAGCAGGGAAGGTATCCATTTTTCATTTTCTAAAGCAGAGATTCTTTCTATTTGACTTTTGTTTCTAGGGCTTCTCTGGTAAATGCCTCTTTTTTCTGAAGTGGTGATGCTAATTTTTGCCAAGAACTTGGGCAATTGTTTATAAATAAAAAGCCCTTTTTTTATATAATTTAATTTTGTCATTAGGTCAGTTCGCATCCTTGGTGTTGGATCATTGGTAAATGGTAATTGGTTTGTTGTATAACTTTTTCCCAGGTATGCATGCAAACACTGCACTGGAGAAATAGTCCCTTGATCATGTCACAGTGTGGCTCCAAAGGATCTCCTATAAATATCAGCCAAATGGTTGCATGTGTTGGTCAACAGTCAGTTGGGGGTCATCGAGCCCCCAATGGTTTCATGGATCGTAGCCTTCCTCATTTCCCAAAAAAAGCAAAAACACCTGCAGTATGTTTAACTTTCAGTTACACTGTACTCTTTTGTTGAATTTTTTTTGTATGGTATCTAGAACTCAATTGGTACACATCCTTATAATCTTGTGTGTTGTTTCATGGACTTTTTAGACCTATTGGATTACAGATTTTGTCATCCATGACTTGAAAAGGAGCCAAAGTTTCATTATATATCTAGAATAGTGACGTAAATTCTTTATGCTTCCTCACTTTTTCACTTTGCTCCCTTCTTAATCTGACTAGTGGAAATTTTTTAGTATTGTCTTTTACAAAGTATTTTGATCAGTTGGTAATATTATTATCTATTTTAGCGGTAAGATTAATCCAGAAGATAGATCATTAGATTATTGTGCGGCGTAAGCAAATATCATTCGAAGAATAGTGGAAAACTATTATGTGCGACCAGCAATTTAGGGTAGGTAATTGGCACAAATCCTACCATAAAGGGTGTGTAGTAATAATTTGAAAAAATAAAGAGAAGCACTGAATAACGAAAAAAATTAGATAATAATGGCATGTGTCATATGGAATACAAACAAAGGGAAAAGACGTCTCTTTACTGGCAAGACTTGCTGATCACACAGGTTTATATTTCTGCAGAGTAGATACGCACCTGCACCCACTGACACAGAGCGAGAGAAAGAGTGAGAGATACTGATTATAATTTGCATGTAATTCAAGTGAGACCTGTTGTCATGCTCACCATGACTTTGGAAACTTATTGCATGTTGTCATCAATTGCTGTCTCTTCTATTCATAAATTACTGCTGGTGGTTATTTCCTTTTATGCCACGCTACAATTCCATTGAAGTGTGTTTATTGCTTCTATGCAGGCTAAAGGTTTCGTAGCCAATTCCTTTTATAGTGGATTGTCAGCTACTGAGTTTTTCTTCCATACAATGGGAGGGCGAGAAGGGCTTGTTGATACTGCGGTGGGCTTCATATTTTGAATATGACATTCACAATATGTCTTTGTTTTTCCATGACAATATGCCCTTATGAAAGTACTTATTTCATTTTTTTAATTTAAAACATCTAGATTGTATATTATCTGTTATTATAAAACTTACAACTAGCTGAGCATTAGGGTTAATAGATGGACCAGCAAGTGACATAATACTTTTCATCTGAACCAGCTAAAATTTTTAATATGATTCGCTTAGGGCTTCATGTTTTGCCATTTTGTCACTTGACCTATTCAGAGTTACTCTATGGAATTTTGCTTGTGCTTTATCTTACTCAAAATTTTTCAATGAGTTATTTTTCTTAAAAATCAATATAGTAGCATGCTATGAATACAGAAGCCTTTTTTACCAGAAAAGGATGGAGAATCATTGACTCGGAGAAAATAAAAGTTGGAGCCCTTTACAATCTCTTTGCTGTTTGTGGCGGTGTAGGTGAAAACTGCGGACACTGGTTATATGTCTCGTAGATTAATAAAGGCTTTGGAGGACTTGTTTGTCCACTATGATAATACTGTAAGAAATGCTGGTAGTTGTGTAGTCCAATTTCGTTATGGAGATGATGGCATGGATCCAGCTGGCATGGAAGGGAAAAATGGAAAACCTTTGAATTTTGAGCGGCTGTTTTTGAGAAGCAAGGTCTGGAAGCTGCTTTTATTGTTTTATGGCAATTCATAATTATTCTCTTGGAATTTACAGCAATTTTTTTCTTTTAGGCTATATGTCCCTGTGGTGGAGATGATGAAATCCTATCCTCCTCTGATGCGTGTAAAGCAGTGCAAGACAAACTGTCAAAAGCTGGTATGTTGGGGGAAAAGGGGGACTCAGAGGATGATCTAAGTTCTGATGTGGGTTGCTCTGCTGACTTCGTCAGCTCTCTGCAATCCTTCATCAGAGATAACATCGGAGTCTTAGCAGAAACAGATGAAACTTCTGCCAATTATGACACTAGAAATCAGAAAAAATTCATTCAGAGGATATCTGGTATTACTAGTAGACAGCTAGAGGTATCTATAGACATTTACTTGACATCATACCTATTGTTCTAGCATAGACAGTAGTTTTGTTTTCTATTGTTCTTATAGTTCATTCCACCTTGCTACGTTCTTTTTAGCTTCAAAGTATTGTTTTAAGTTTTAATCTGCTACTCTCTTAGGTTTTCCTGGATATATGTCTTTCTCGATATCATTCAAAAAGAATTGAGGCTGGAACTCCAATTGGTGCCATTGGAGCTCAAAGTATTGGAGAGCCTGGGACACAGATGACTCTGAAAACTTTCCACTTTGCTGGAGTTGCAAGCATGAGTATCCTTGATTGATAATCTCTCCCTCTTGTTTTTTTACCTTGATTGACCACCAATGTTATTTTATCTGGATTGCTCCTTTTAGTCAACAGCTTGAAAGTGCTTTTAGTACTAACAGAAATTCCTCCATTTTTTGGTAGGGTGCCTTGGGCAGGGGGATTTTATTTGCTAAAAACGCCTTACAAAATGGATCCGTTCTATTTAATAACTCCCTAGAGCTTAAGTTGTCTCTTGCTTGGTCTGAATGGTACCCCTTAATTCATCTTTAGATGTTACTCTTGGAGTTCCACGTATCAAAGAAATAATAAATGGTGCCAAAAGAATCAGTACACCCATCATCACTGCAATACTTGAGAGTGATGATAATGCTAATACTGCGAGGATGGTAAAAGGTCGCATTGAGAAAACAAACTTGGGCCAGGTATGCGCTAAAGAATAGACTTATATTCTGTTTGAGACTTTAGTTATTAATTTGTGATTTGTGATTCCGCAGTTGGATTAAAGGTTTTCAGCATATGAAACTTATATTGGCCTAATTATTTGGATTATATCATTATTAGGATTCAGTTGGTAATTTGATGGCAGGTTTTTCCTTGGGATGAAGATAGTATGGTTTTTGTAGTATAGGGAGTGGCCACGTATAATTGGTGCTTCTTAGGTGAGGTGCTTCTGTATGCCAAAATAGAATATAGGATTTTACCATTCTTTATATCTTCCCTCTTCTGTCTTTCTTTTTCTCAGCATCAGTTTATAGGTTTGTTGGTTTTAAATGATATCTCTGGCAAATAGCTTAATGGGAAGATGACCTCTACATTTTATTTTTTACTTGGTTTACATTGAGGGTCTTATTTGTTATAAGTATATTAAGTGAGTAGTAAAGAAACCTAACTTTTCATGAACGACATATCAAGCTACCTTAGACTTCCTATGCTACAGCAATTGACATTTTTCTTGATTAGGACTATTTTTTATTGCATGGTGCTATTTCACTAATAATACAAGGCTATTTATGTTATGTGCATTGAAGCCTAATGCCCCCTGCCCCAACTAAATATTTTTATAGTGAGTGTTTAAATAGTTACTCATATTACCCCCACGAAGAACCTCAAGGGGCTTGGTATCTAACGCCATATGTGAATGGGTGGGCTAGCCAAGAGAACAATGCATGACTGGTAACAGAAGTAAAATAAAAATGACTAGATGTCCAAATGCAATGGGCTTAAAAGGCAAGGCAAGAAAATACTTCCTCTTATCAATTATTTCCCCCCAACATCTTACTCCTTCCAGATCTGTTAAAGGCACTATATACCAATTTCCATTGCTGCTAGAGTGATGAATAGCATTGTTGAAATTCTTAGCAGAAAGTTGACTTTTGATTTTTTTTTTCCTTATTCCATTTATCATCCATAGTTTTTAAAATTAGTAGAATATCTTTTTTTTTCGGTGGTCAAGGTTAAGGGTTTTATTCCCCTATTCTTTATTTCCCCTATTAAGTCAAATTTATAATCTTGCCATCAGGTTCTAAAGTTGTTTTTAATATTGAATGGCAAGATGGTTCAGTTAGTGCATGTATAATTGTATTTTTTGTCATTCTGTAATGCCTCCTCAATTGGGCCTCTGTTTTTCATTCTATCCGTGAATTTTCTGATATTTTTGCTCTAGTAACACATTGTACCATTGTGCAATACAGATAGCAAAGGGCATAAAAATTGTGATGACGTCAAGATTAGCATCAATTGTCATCACGCTCGACATGGAAAGAATCCAAGATGCACAATTGAATATAGACGCTAATATTGTGAAGGAATCAATTTTGCAAGCTCCAAAAATGAAATTGAAGCCAGAGGTAATGAATTTCCCTAGTGATTATGATTTTCTTATCCTTATATGCTTCCAATATTTATATCTTTCATTGTTTTGCAGCACATTAAGGTTTTGGATATCAAAAAGCTTGAAGTTGTACCACAGGATGCAGATAGAAGTAAAATCAATTTTCAACTTAACCATCTAAAAAATTTGCTTCCATCAGTTGTCGTAAAGGCAAGTTCTTATGTTTGATACTTGATGAAGACAATACAGTGTTTGTCCTGTCTTCCATTTATTTGTTAAATATCGTAAGATGGGAAAAATGTATCCAACTTTCATGTCTAAATTGCAGGGAATTAAGACTGCTGAACGTGTTGTTATCAGTAAAGAAGAAGATAAAGTGATAAAGATGGAGAAGTTCAAATTATTGGTAGAAGGGTTAGTTCATAATTTTGTTTTTAATACGATCATTCATTTAAGGCTTTTGCTTCCTTACTTCATTCATATGCATCTGCTTGGAGTTTAACAGGAAATTTTGCCGATTCATTTAATTGTTTCCTCATGCTTCACTTTGTCTTATAAATACTACCAAACCTTGTCAATTATCATGCCAGACGTGTGTGCTCTGTTTGACATTGCTGCCTTGCTGGATGAATATGAAAGAACCTTTTTATTTTATGTTATAACATGACAAATACAAGAAAGAGAATGCAAAATTTTGTGTCACTGTAGTTTATGAAATTCCCTTGCATATCTTAGGTGGAGATGGAATGATTTTATCTTCGCTAAGTAGCTTTGGTTATTCAAGGTTAAGTCTTACAAGTAAAAGATTAGTGTATACTTTTTAAAGATTAGGAGTTTATTATTAATTTTGCTGTCTATCAGTTATCACTCATCTTTATTTCTAGGAGTGTTTCGTAATTAATCTATGGTTTTAGAGTATTATAATTTACAGCTAGCGTGGGTCTCATGCATTGTGGGATATGATAGCAGTCTTGGACCATTTATTCCTGCACTGCTTTGTAGCTAGGAAACAACATCATTTGAAAGGCGGTTCCCATTTTCTGTAGTCGTAGTGGAGTAGAATTCCAGATAACCATTAATATCCAAGGTGCGATTACTTCTGGGTGCATGAAGAGATCATTTTAAGACAGTTACTTCCATTGGTTTCAATTTATTATTTCAGCTCCTTCAATAATGGTCTTTGGAAAATTAGAATTTATCCAGGACTTGAACCAATTACTCTATAAGGGGTACCTAAATGTGTTAGTTCTTTCATCTCAATAGCAAGTTTTTGGAGGAGATGAATTCCCGCTTCACTTGGATGGACATGAATTGGTATTAGTCTATTAGAGCTGGTGGTTGGCAATCTTGTAAACCGTTGCCTGTGGAGGCTTTTGACTGATGAAGAAACCAAGTGAAATGTCTTGGTATAACTAAACTGCTTGGAGGTCGATTCTCCTGTTCTAAGAGGACCAACTGATGGAGACTAAAATAGTATGAAATGTTTCATGGGGTACTTAATTGGGATGGTTCTTCTACTTCAATAGTTTGATCTTGCGAGAGAGTTTTCCACCTCACTTTGGTGCCCATTAGATTATGAGGTTGTCAAGAAAGGAACTTTTACTTACCCACAATGAATTTTACAAACTAACTTTTATGAACTGACTCTGCTGTAGACAATTTATCTAAAATTGGCTGCCGAACATCCTTATGGCCCAGTCCTGGACATTTTATATTTTAAGTTCCAGCCCACTTGCATTTGCCATTTGTTCTCTTCATTGCCTTCTACTTTATTGAGTTTATTCTAGATTTTTTTTTTGGGTTAACATTCCATAGAGATCCAAGAGTGAATTGCAACTAATAACTCAATAGTTGTAAGAATAGAGTTTTCCATTTTTGTGAGTTTGTTTTTCTAGTTGTAATTTTTCTGTTTGAGTTGCTTAAATAAAACAAAGATGATAGGAAAAAAATATAAGATTTCATGATATTAGTATTCTGCTGAGATATAACTTGCAATACGTTGCTTATGTTGTTGACAAATATGTCTTAATTTACATGTATTTTGTTCTCTTTTTCCAGCACGGGCCTCCAAGAGGTTATGGGCATTGAAGGGGTTGATGGACGTAAAACTCTTAGTAATCATATCATTGAAGTTGAGCAGACTCTAGGAATTGAAGCAGCTAGAAAGTGCATCATTGAAGAGATAAAGTTTACAATGGGAAGCCATGGAATGAGCATAGATGCACGCCATATGATGCTTTTGGCCGATGTGATGACCTTCCGGGTGAGTCATTTGAAAATTGTAACAAGCTATGACTGAACCTCTGATTTCAAAAGACATATTAGGTTTAAACTTACGAAACGGATTTTCAAAAATAGGGCGAAGTCCTTGGAATAACAAGATTTGGAATCCAAAAGATGGACAAGAGTGTATTAATGCTAGCATCATTCGAGAAGACCGCAGATCACCTTTTCAATGCTTCTGTGCATGGGAGGGATGATCAGATTGAAGGAGTAACTGAGTGCATAATCATGGGCATACCAATTCAGATAGGCACTGGAATGATCAAAGTCAAACAAAGGTGAGAAATGAATACAGTGCCTGTAAACGAGTTACTTGTGCTACTGGGTTTTCAAGGCGGGCCTCTGTCGTGCATGCATGCATAATTTCATCTGCAGACATAATTTCTTGGTGGGAAAAATATATGCAATTTTGAAGCAAGAGTGCTCGCTTAGTCAGTTACGAGTTATTCATGGTACTTAACTATAATGCGCAAAACTTCTCCATAATTGAATCGAATCCCATCCTTGATCAATTGCTCATAATGACTTGATAAAGTAACTCGTTTTTTTTTTTTTTTTTGGTTGTCTGGGGGAGGGGGGGATTTTGGGCACAACCCAAAACTACTTTTGTCAGCTGTGGCCAAGAATTTTTATAAACTTGTTATGGGTTTAATGATATTTTAGCTGCAACAAAAATTATAACATATGCTGTTATTTAACTCTTTTACAGGTTGGATCCTCCGGCACTGTCTCAAGGTGCTGATCCTATTCTGTCTTGAGTTAATAGTTGCATGGTTGCTCCGAAGATGTGGATCATCCGGTGCAGAGTGCTGGGAAGGTTTAGAAATTCACTTTTTGGCGTGCCTGCTTGTTCTTGTTCTTGAAGAAATTACGGACTCTTTCCATGGCTAACGTTTATATAGAGATGGAGAAATTTCAAGGCATGAGAACATCATGCCCCTTCGCTGAATTTGGCATCTAAAATAGCTGAATTGGTGGAAAAGGTAAGGAAATAGATCATTGCCAGTCATGTCGGGACTGAGTGTGACACGAGAGAATATAACTGTATAGAGGGTTAACATTTTGTAACCACCTTTACTTTGCTTTTAATCCTCCAAATGCACCATATGCATTCAATTTTGTGAAATTAGACTGACTCGAGGTGAAGGTCGCATATAGCTGATTCTTTGTTAAGAAAGATTGAAATTTGATTATATGATTATAAAGATAATGATAATACGAAGAAAGAAGGAAATAAATGGGAGGATTTCCTAATTTTGGGACCAGGAAAATGGAGCATTACGTTTTGTGCTTATTTAAGTTCAGCTAATTTCGTGGCACTGCTCATTTCTCCTGAATGGACGAAGATAGTGAAGTACCTGTTTGTTAGGAGGGAATGGGCTATAGGGACGGGGAATGGTTGAAGGAATGAATTTTGTAGCGTGTTTGCTACATCGCATTACTTATTTACTTAGTATTGGTAAAACCCAGTTGAATGGATTGGTGAAACCCAAGGGGGAGGTGGAAATAAAGATCAATGCTTAGGAACAACGTTTTCTGACAAAGATACCCTTGGTTTCAGCTTTCCCAATCATTCATCTTCCCCACTTCATTGATGCTTACACCTTCCTTCTCAGCGGACGGCAAGAGACAGTGAGGCAAGGCAGACACCAAGTAATGACTAGGATTTGACGGCAGATCTCGTGGATCATTTCAAAGGTCATTCTTGGCTTTAACTTCTTCAACGTTGACAGCCAAGGTCTAGAGGTTAGAATTGCGGGTTCTGAAGTCGTTCTCTCTCCTAGTGTTTTCTGTTCATCATGTCTGGATCAGAATCGCAGCATCTCCGTCTAGTCATGTATTTAAAACTCATTCTCACCTCTATTTCCTTCCCATTCCATTCTTATTCTTATTTCCCTTAAAATTCATTCAAGCCAAATAGAAAATTCTGGATTTATTAAAATAAAAAAAAAAAGCAATTCTGGCTCCAATCTGCCAAAAAATAAGTTTTTCCCATTTAAATTGTGAAATCACCGTGCCCCTTTTTGCCTTTCCATCCATGCATTAAAATTCCATAGGAGGGGAATACAATTGTAACGAGCATTGTAATGAGAAAAACTCAAATCTCAATTCTAAGCCCGATAATAAAAGGTTGATGTGCCCTGTTTGGATGGTCAAATTATAGTGTCTTGTCATGAAGTCATTATTCTATCTCCAAAAATCTAGTTCATTGAGGCATACAATTTACTCATTTATATAGTTGAGACCTTTACCAAGTTCCTCTGATGAGAGACATGACAGCTATCCTAGCTAATCCATAATGCTCCCATCACGAGTAGCCCACTATGAGAGCCCACTGATTGGATAGATTTAAGTAGGGCTGTGTAAAAGTTTCGTGGTCTCGTTTGGTCCGATCTGACCCATGAAAATTCGGTCCTGTCCAGTCCTGTAAAATACTGGTTCTATAGGATCAAAAAGACATGATTGATTTTTTGGGTAAGACCAGACTAGAGACCAAGCATCTGGATTAAGTGGTCCGGTTTGGTGCTATATAATTATTTTAATATAATTAAAATTAATTTATAAATTATTAATTAATAAGCCTTAGAAAAAAAGTCTTAATCTTGCCTTGCACTTTGCACTCTGATCGAAAAAAAAAACCTCAACACTGTCACTCAACAGCACTTAGCGTCTCAGCCACTCACTCAACTTTGCTCTCATTCTCAATTTCTTCAATGCGCCAAAGCCCTAGCCCCTACCTTGCACTTTGCACTCTGATCTTGATCTGTTCAAACTTTGAAGGAACATGTTTGTGGGCTGATTTTTATTACTTCTGTTCTTGCTGATTTTTTTCCTCTGGTCTATTTTCGGTCTTTCCTCTGATTTTTTATTGAAGTTATGTATTTAAATCATTTAGAGTTTAGATTGTAACTAAAATATTATTTTCTTGGTTTTAGAAATTATTATGAATTTATTATGATTATAAGTGTTTTTATTATCTTAATTGAATTTGTTAAGTTGAAATAGATTATTAGTCATTATAGAGAAAAAAAAAAGACCAACTGAGTATTGAACTAACAGGACCAGTTTCCCAGTCTTATGGACCAAGTCCAGTCTTGTTAATTTTCGAGTTTTCACAAGATCAAACCGAATTACGGGTTACCTATGCCAATCCTTTTTATGAAAAGGACCAGACTCCGGGTTAGGCTAAAGTCCAATCCCATACAGTCTTTTGTGCAGCCCTAAATTTAAGTTTAACTTTGATATCATTTTGTCAAAGGGTCATTATTTTTTTCCTAAAAAGCTAATTCATTAAAGTGTGCAATACATCCACTTATATAGTCAGAATTTTTTTCAAATCTTTTTGATAAGAGACATGACAATCTGCAACCAATGCTGTTTCCAGCTTAATAGTCGCGCACTGCAACAATTTGATATGTAACCCATTTTGCACAGGAGAATAGCCAAATGTTCCCTGCCTTTTTCTTGGTCAACAATCGCTCCTACTGAGAAGGCCGTGAAAAATAGAAATGAACTGTTCCTAATGTGTAATGTTTTGACGGTTGTTAAAAAAAAAAAAAAATTGTACGTGCACCGAAAATATTTCTGTGTTGAAATCAGATCAGGCCAGTGAGCTCAAATCTAACTGGGGAATAAACCTATGACCTAACATCAACATCAGTATATGTAACAAATAGGTTGATATTGTACAATACACGGAGTATGGTGTGAAAAATAAATCACAACATTTGACTCGTACAAGTAGCTTCTCACAGGTTATGTGCGACACATATTAGTATAATAGTATTGATATTGATTATTGTCATAGAATTTATAAAATTACTATTTGATAACTCATCTAAAATTTCACACAATTTAGTCTAATTTGTAAAACATTGTACTGAGTGAAGCACAATTTAAGAATTTTCACAATTTTTATTTGAAGACAAGAACTGATTATGCAGTAAAAACACTTGAATAAAAAAAATTTCTCAAACAAAATAACTACAAATGAGATGTGTCTGAAAGCATGTTAAAGTAAAATCTTGGCCCATCGGAAAATTCTAAATCATTGATTTAAAACTCGAGAATTTGTAATGATATACTAGGGTGAGCTTGAGCCTTTAACCAAAACAAATCGCGTTTGAAACATCGTATAAAACGTAATGGCCTTCTAAAGTACTTTTCACTCGCGCGTACAAAAGTTTGGCAGAAAATAAAAAAATACCGATAAAATTTAGAGCTCAATAGGTTAAGAAGGGAGGGTCATCCATGGCGATGTTGATAACAATTAACAATTCAACGAGAGAGCAGCAACGGCAACGCCACTCCATTTGTTGCCCCATTCGTTTCCTCAGTATTTCCAGTTCGTCTACCCTTAAATTTGTCTTGACTATGTCACAGGGCAAAAAAATGCCAAACCAAATTTGAACAAAGCCGAAGACAGCAGAAGCTAAGAGTGTGGAAGAGTCACTAGTTATGTACAAAGATGATTAAAATTTCTTATTATTTTCAGTTATTTAGAAGTTTTAGCATACCTTTCAGGTAGGGTATTCACAAATACTTATTTGCAACTGGGAATCATCCTGCTCAGCTGAATATTGTCTGATGAAAGCCCTTCTCCACCAAATCTCAAACGCCTTCTGAATATTGGGACAGTCATCTCCTTTGTTAAGAAAGCGATCAAACCAATTGAGTAACACAGCCTGCTGTTGAAGTAAAGGCAATGTGAGTATGGTTTGGCTTAATCCGTCCTCCACCAACTTCCTATCAACAGCTCTGGAAGATCTCCTTATCCATCCAAAGTCCTCATACAGAGCTTCTAGCCATGTCGACAATAAGGAAAATCTCGTTTCTTTTGGCACCAGCACGTGTCCCCTTCCAATGGCAATACACAGTTGAGCTGTGATCCTACTGATCTCATGGCGGTAGATGGTTGGAATTTTTGAATGAAGCGTAGCAAGCTCTTTCTGATCTGCCCATATTTTGACAAAGTCATCACCCATTTTCTTACCGATTAAAATGTCAACGATCCACTGAATATTGTCTGCTTCACGAGTAATTTCACTCATTAAAACTCCTCGATTTTGATTCTCGTCCATGCTTGTAGCTTCAGATAAGCACAGCACAAGAGAACTAAGGCATCTATGGCAAAGATGATAGAGCGTGTCTTTAGAAACATCGAGTCTGCTGCTATCATCTGATGCTTCTTTAAGCAAACGAGATATGAGAGTTTTCATTTCCCTGCGAGCTTTGTCATCTTTTGCTTGCAGAACACCACTCATCAGGCTCACAAAGATGTCATCGGCTCTGACGGAAGTAGATGGATCAGATAATACTCTGAGAAGAACTTCAGTTCCAGGGTCATGAAGCTGGAGATGATCTATCTGAGATATGACGTCTGCCTCCTCATCTTCAGACCAAGGAACGGCTTCTAAATACTCTACGCATGACATAACACCTAGGTCAAACATGATAGCTGCCGATACCTACAACAAAAGGTAAGCTAATATTAGAAAATAAATAGTCACAAGCCTATAAAACAAAAAATAGATAATAAAAAGATGAAAAATAAGGATAAAAAGTGAACAAGTCACTCTCAGGGTTGCCTTTTCGCAAAATATTGATGAGATTCAGAAGATGAGGAGGGATATCTTTCAGCAAGCACACAAGGCAGACTGACCCACTGAATAGGGTAGAAATTTAAGGGAAAAGGAGATTGGATGCTTAACATCAAGATTAGCGTGTGTGCCTTTAAGTTGTAGATAATGTGACCCCGTGTGTGCGCGCTTTTGGGTTGGTAAATGGGATTTCAATTTCCTAGATTAGCTTGTTAGGAAAATGTAGTCTGCAGAGCTAATCATAAAGAGAAGCGCCATCAATTCGCGGAATATCACTGATCAAAAACCAGACGGAATGTTCCCAGATATATATTAGTTATGAACATCCTTGAGTAATTAAGCTGTTATCCATTACCCTAAGCTAACCAAGACCAGCATTATTCAACTGAAAATGACAATGAGCGTGTACTTCAAAGTCAATGCACTGATTCGGAAAGGAAACCAAAGTTTTTCGAAGCATTTGTGCTAAGTAAATAAAGATGGATAGACCAAAGGAAGCAGATGAAGCATTTACCTTGAGCAAACTCAAAACCTTAGAAACCCCCTCACCCATCAACCTCCTCTTCAAATCCTCACAGTACATCAATACCACAGTTTCAACATACACCTCCACATCATCACAGTCGCTGATCTCCACCGAGTGCGAGACCCCACGATCACATCGAAGCTTCTCGGCGAAGAATCTGCTCTTCTCTGTGAGCACGCTCTTGTGAACGTCCATGGAAGCCTTAAACCCGTCTCTCGAAACAACCGTAAGCCTCAGATCCCCAGGTCCTCCCCAATTAGGGTCTCGAAACGGCGCTTCATCCAGAAGCTTCGACACCCGATCTTGCAGCTTCCGACGCTTATCATCGGGTAGCTTCGATTCGCGATTTTGCTCTTCCGACATCATTTCGTAAAGGGTTTGGCTCTGAGCAGGTCGAGCCTGCATCTGAGTTGGGGTTTGGGACTGAGGCGATGCAGAGAAAGGGGGTGGCGGCGAAGAGAAGGTCTTGGAGGGTGAGGATGAAGGGGAATACACCATAGAGATAGTCCTGGAGGGCGAAAAAGAGAGAGCTGGATCTGATATGAAACCCTGCTTTATCATGGCTGAGACCTCTCTGGCTGTGAGTGCATGTTCGCTCGCCATTGAAGCCCTGCGCGCCTTCACAGAGCTGTGAAATGCGAATGCAAGAACCTTGCAGTGAGATTTCTTGAGCACCCAGAGAGAAAATAAAAATGGAAGAGAAATTCAAGTGGAAATAAGAATTCCGAAAAATGCCGGGGGATTAGATTGGGAGAGAAAGCAGAGACACGGGCGAGAGAATCCAACAATGTAGCGTTAGTGGCTGCAGGAGGGAGGGTAAGGATAGAAGATATGAAACACATCTCTAGTGAAGTAAAGCTCAACCGTAACAAGAGCCGAACATTTACGACGCCAATCATAGAACAAGACTGCCTCTTTAAACTTTCATATTTTCATCACAGTTTAACAAACAAACTTGTTTACCAGCGCCAACATAATTTGGCAAAAACAGAAAATAATAGTAATATGCAAGAGCTCAGTCCTTTGACCAGAAGAAAAGCAGACTCCAATGGCCCGTCAAATTATTGCATATCCGTACAAAATATCGCCTAAACACGTCTGCCTTAAAAAAAAAAAAGTTTTAAACTTGAATGAACTTACAAAGGTTGAACAAATGAAGTTAATTAATTAAAAAAAATATAAGTGCAGAAACATTTTCTTTGTCCTCACTCCAAGCCCATATTGAGAGGAAAGAATTGGCTCTTTAACTTTCTTGGTTATTTTATTATGATTTGTGATCAGGATTGGTGCTAATCCGCTTCTTTTGAGGTCACTGTCGAATGTCGATGGTCCCGAAGACAAAAGCAAGTTCAAGGGGTTCAAGCTCGTTCAAAGGATGTCGTCGATCTCCATGATCTAATAATCACAGCTTAAACTTTTGGGTCAAATCACACTCCTTGATGTCTTGACTTTCCATTGGTTGGGATGTTATAGAATTCAGAGAACCGAAACCTAATCGATGGTTTGGTTAAGTTGTCGTGGCACTTAACAGTAGCCAGTTACAGGTGTAACCAACTACATCCGCGTTCAGACTCAGACACACAAATCAGAATCTGTGTTAGAATGAAGGCAGATGTGACAACAATTTTCACTTCAGAAGTTAGTCTTCATGGGATTACAGCTCAGGAGATGTGAGTGTGCGACCATTGCAAGTAGATTTATACGTTCACATCATTTAGCATTTTATATCTGATAATAAAACTCGCCTGAACAGATCCATTTTTATAATTGGACTGCGTGATCTACTTAGTACTTTATTCTTCTACTTTTTTGGCTAAAATACTTTATTCTTTTTCAACTCAATGTGCTGATTTTTTAAGGCCCAACAACATGTTCTGATCTTTGTTTCAATAAAGGAAGTTCCCAAAGTAGGCCCAAATCACTATCATCTGGCCGATGATTTGGTTTAAACTTAAAGGTTAAGGTTGATTGCAATTTAGGGTTTAGGCTGCCATATCCAAATAAAACTCCGTCTGGGCAACTAACAATTTTCAACCTCCCTTCCATCTTAATAGCATTTAACTTCGCTTCCCTCTACAACAAACCTCACTTCAACAAATGATTAAATGCAAAACCAAAATTCAAACTCTCTCTGATCCGAAAAATTCTCAGTACAAACTCCCTCCCGAGCAAACAGTTGTCCAGTATTCCTGACAGACAACCTCAAGAAAACAGAACAGGACACTCAAGAATCAATATACTCTGCACAGCAACGCATCATGCACCATAACCATAGTGGCTCTGGCTCTGGCTCTGGCTCTAGCTCCAAGAGTGTTATCACATGGCTCGCAGTTATCGTCATCATGCTCTATTTTCTCCACTCTTCCGACCTCTTTGTCTCCCCCTTCGACAAGCCAGAGTGTCCTAACAATGTAGACCTGGCTACCTCCCAAAACCTTCTTCAGATCTCAAACACCACAATCTATAACGAAGAAAAAACAGAGGACGAAGAACCAGAAGACGTTGATACAGAGCAAATCGTAGCCCAGTTACCCCCCGAAACACCTCGCATTCTACCCACCGAGCTGAAACACGTCGTTTTCGGCATAGCAGCTTCCTCCAATCTGTGGAATAATAGGAAAGAATACATAAAGACGTGGTGGCGGCCAGGCGAAACTAGAGGAGTTGTATGGCTGGATAAACGCGTCAGAGTCCGAAGGAACGAAGGATTACCGATAATTCGAATCTCTGCAGACACGTCCAGATTCAAATACAGGAACCCTCAGGTGATTATGGATTTATTTAATCTTTTGATCCAGTACAACACGAGCGTAATTATCCAATGTGTGTGCGCATATATACATTAACCAATGCTGATATATGCATGAAACGAAATCTCGTCAGGGAGACAGGTCGGCGTTGAGGATATCGAGGGTGGTGTCGGAGACACTGAAGCTGAGGATGAAGGATGTGAGGTGGTTCGTGATGGGAGACGACGACACGGTGTTTGTGGTGGACAACGTGGTGAGAATACTGTCCAAGTACGACCATAGGCAGTATTACTATGTAGGGAGCTCGTCGGAGAGTCATGTTCAAAACATACATTTCTCGTACGCGATGGCATACGGAGGGGGTGGATTCGCCATCAGCTATCCATTGGCCATGGAGCTCTCCAGGATGCAGGACCGTTGCATCCAGAGATACCCCAATCTGTACGGCAGTGATGACAGAATTCAAGCTTGCATGGCTGAGCTTGGGGTCCCCCTCACCAAGGAAGCCGGGTTTCATCAGGTAGATAGCTGCCCCTGAAAATTAAATCTTCTTATCAATGTAGTTTAGACGTGAAATGAATTGATGTGGTGTTCATTATGATGCACGCAGTATGATGTGTACGGAGACCTATTAGGGCTGCTGGGGTCACATCCAGTGGCTCCTCTAGTGACACTGCACCACCTAGACGTGGTGGAGCCAATATTCCCCCGAGTGAGTCGAGTGCGAGCCATACAGCGCCTGATGGAATCTGTGAAACACGACTCAGCAAGCATCATGCAACAATCGATCTGCTACGACAAGAACAAATACTGGTCCATCTCAGTGTCGTGGGGTTACGTGGTTCAACTGTGGAGGGGCATAATATCCCCGAGGGAACTAGAGATGCCCTCAAGAACCTTTCTTAATTGGTACAGAAGAGCTGATTACACTGCTTATACCTTCAACACCAGGCCCGTCTTCAGACACCCTTGTCAAAGGCCCTTCGTCTTCTACGCAAGCAAGACTCGATATGACTCCGCAAGGAGGCAGATCATTGGCACTTATTTTCGTCATAACTCTAAGCCTTCTTTCTGTCGTTGGAAAATGGACTCGCCCCAGAAAGTTGATACCGTCGTGGTTCTCAAAAGACCAGATCCTCTTCGATGGCAAAAGGTAGGAATTCTCATAACAAACTAATTAACTAACTGGTGCATGCTGTATGATATATAACGTGTATATTCAGACGTCAATTATGGTTATTCCCATTCATTCTTCTTATCAGAGAAGACTTGGGACGCTTTTTTTGTTGCTTTAGATACTAATAAGTGTCAAGACGTATAATATGACGTGTAGTAGCATCAGAATAGGTTTTGATGCAAATACAATAGCAGTGTCTTAGTCAACTGATTAAAACTTTTATGTTGTATCTAGGGGTGTAAACCGGCGAGTACGGTCCACCCGTGACTGTACCCGTTACCCGCCCGTTTATGGGTAAATGGGTGGCCACCCGCCCGTACCCGCTTATACCCGTTTGTACCCATTTTTAAATGGGTGCAAACGGGTCTGGGCGGGCCTGGGTCACCCGTTTACCCACAACACCCATTTTTTTAAAAAAAAAAGAGTCAAAACATATAATTTTCATTCCACTAGAACTTAACATAAGTGCTCAAGTAGCATCATTCTAAAAGTTTAAATCTCTGAATAATATAAGGATAAATATTTTAACAACAAATACTAAATAAACAAGGATCAATAATTCTAATTTTTAAAGTGAAAACCCAGTCTCATCAATCCTCATTTATCTTCTTCAGAGTCACTTGATACAGCAGAAGATTGAGCTATTGACTTTTCCTGTACAAGACAAATTAAAACAATTAGATTAGTAAATAATAATATATATTATATAATATGGAGAATTAAAATGAATATAATTAAAATAACTTATTCATATTATTATTACCATTAACAGCATGTAAAGTCTCATCAAAATAATCAATATTAATCTCTTCCAATGGGGTGCATGATGTTGATGATAGCCAATTCTGTGTGCAAATGAGTGCCTCAGCCATTTTTGAAGATAAGGAACTCTTGAAAGTATCTAGTACTCGACCCCCAGTACTAAAAGCAGATTCCGAAGACACTGTGGAGACAGGCATAGCTAACAAATCACGTGCAATCAAACCTAGAACTTTATACTTGGAAGAATTCACTTTCCACCATGCCAAAATATCAAAACTATCATCACAAGCATCAACTAACTCTGCATTTAAGTACTCTTCCACCTCTGAAATTGGTTTCTTTGGACGCTTACTCATTGTAGTGGCTAAAAAATCTTGCATTGCCACATCAATAATTTTTTTAGAAGATAGAGGAACTTGCTTCCCTCCACCACTGGCACTACTATCCCCCATCTCTATACCAATTTCAGATGGTTCACTACCACTAGCTGTAAGAGTTGTAGAGTACTCATCAAACAAGCGATGCAAAAACCCCATAATCTTCTTTTTTATCATTTCCCTCTTCGTGTAATCACCAATAAAATGTTTAAAAGCAACTTCAACATAAGAAAATTGATTTGGGGAGCTTAAGACTGGATTGATTTGGGGTTTTGGACAACTGGACGAGGTCACAAGGCGTGGGTTCTGATCTGACTCTAGAGCTTGGACTGGATCACTGTGGACAATAGCAGTTGCACTAGCAGACCACTGGACTGAAGTTTGCCAAAAAAAATATAATATATATACGGGTGGGTATGGGCCACCCAAGGGTTAACCCGTTACCCGCCCGTTTATACTTATACGGGTATTACCCGCCCATACCCATTTTCCTTCCCTCACTAAACGGGTATGGGTTGACCCGTTTATAAACGGGTAGGACAGGTTTGGACGGGTTGATGGGTTTTCGGGTATATTGCACACCCCTAGTTGTATCTGTCTGTTTCACTCCAATTCTATACTGGATTTAAACTGTGATTTTTTTTTTAACAATTTAAACTGTATATTTTCTTCAAGGCTTTTGATTTAACAAACGAAATCATTTTTTCTGTATCATACAAATATTAGGGATGCAAAAACTAACCTCAACATGTTTGAATTGGTTTGCAGTCGGCAAGGAGGGATTGTTGCAGAGTTATGCCGTCACGGACAGCCTCGACCATGTACATTTGGGTGGGCAATTGTCGAGATGGCGAGATTAGTGAGTTGTAGCGGCACTGACCAAGGAACGTAACTAGGTGGACGAGGGTTGTCTCTAAATTACGAAGGTTATGATCTTTCCAAGTGATCACAAGATAAAGGCCAAAACCTTGGAGCCTGACCCTATGTTATTCCCAATCTCCTAACAAAGCCTATACTCCCTTGGATCATAATATGTGTTATTGGTAGCTAATTCATCGTTTTATTAAAATTGTTAGTTTTAAAACTTTATTTTAAAAAAAATGTCTACATTTTTATATTTATGTCCTTAGGTTTTTTTATAACATGTGCATGACCTGACCAAAAATATAAAAGAGCAATGGTGTAAATGGTAATTAAAAAACATAAAATTTGATCAATGTTATATATTTTGATCCAAAGGGTGCTTCTAAAAAAGCGATTTATATTGTTTAGAGGGAGTATAATTGTTTTACTTGATTTAAAAGAGCATTTCTGTTTGCTTTTGCTACTGCATGATCAGCGCAATCCAGCGTCTTTCCTTTATTCTCACTGATGAATATAGTATAATTTTTCAGTTAGGTTTATCGAGTTATTATATGCACAATAGTTTCATTATTATCTCTTCACTAATGAGGAAATAGAATGTTGACCTGTGTGCCACACCAGTGTAGCTTAAACCATTAACTTAGATGTTACATACAAGCATTTCCTAGAATAAATACTGATGAGTTATGTGATCATACAAGCATGAGACTTCCTGATATAATAAATCAACTAACCTTTCAGCGTGAGATTTGTTATAGTTACCAATAAAATAAATGTTTCTAAAATTTAATGCAAACAAAGTTTGTAGGTTAACACTATAAATGTCCATCATACATATCCTATACCACTATTACTTATTTACTCACACACCACTAACTTTCTGCCAATAAAATATAAAGTTAAAGTATAAATTTATCCTTAAAGCTTATCAGAAGTGTAATTTATATCTTAAAGTATTTAAAGGTATAATTTTGCCCTGATATTTTTTAAAATGGTACAAATCTACCCTAGTGTAACATATTTATATTTTGACCGTTAGTTTGATCATTTTCTGCCACATGGCATATATTTTAGAGATTAAAAAATAAAAAATAAAAACTAACACATGGCTTGTGGTTTCCTATGCGAGTTGTTCTCTGCGTTATCTTCATCATTGCGTTCTTGTCTACTTCCTCTTCCATTCCAGTTTAATGTTCCTTCGCTATGAATTGAAGCATTCAATCAGACTCAAGCACTATGCACAGTGAAGGGAGAGAATTGAGAAATGACCCTTTCTCATCGAAGAGTTGAACCTCGCTAAAACTTTGTCGCTTGTCTCTACTCAAACCCAAGCCGCGTAAGGTTCAGATTGCGTTCTCAAACCTAGGTTGCGTTCTTAGATCAAGCATATCAAATCGTGTTCTCAAATCACTTATCCTAGATCACCTTTTATTAAACTCAGGCCTATAAAGTTCAAGTCGGAGATGAGCTTTTTTGTGTTTGCCTTCATTGCTTTTCTAGGTACTTGGCTCTTCTTTTCCTGATATGAACACTACCTTTGTGCTTCTTTGATGTGGGTTCGTTAATTTTTCAAACGGATTCTTTTAGGTTTCGCCTCAATTTCAAAAACCACTCACAATTCTCTAAGTCTTTCCCAATTCTTACCCTCAATTCTCTGATGATGCTCCTTGTAAAACCTCTAATTTTTAAACACATAATTAGTACATACTTAACTTTAAGGTAGAGCTACCATGATATTTATAACTAATTTAATAATAAGCAATATCATGGAAAGAAAAGAATCAACATTGGTTGTATAAAAATTTAAAAAGACTAAGTAAGAAAACTCCATATAGATGGGTTTTCATAAATTATTAAATCTCAAGATTAAATTTAAAAGGTCATTTAGCCATTATAAATTAAATTAAAAAGTGTTTGGAAAGCATAAAAAATAATTAAAGTTAAAAACAAGTCAAAATGAGATAAAAAGGGCCATTTTTACTTAACAAGGGTACTTGGCTAAAGCTAGAAAACATTAAGCCGCTGCCAACACTTTTAGAAAAGTTTTGGCTGCAGCCAAATGGTCTTGGGAAGTCTTTTAGCTGCAGTCGAAAATCTATTAGCCGCAGCCAAAGATATAACAGTAACTGTCATAACAGCTTTCCAATCACAAACTTCCGACATGTATAACTTTTGACTCAGACTTCTGATTGAAGTGATTCAATCGCTCACGTGTCAACAATTTCATATTCTAGTTAATGGTTTTCTCATGTCAATCTGACATCAAACAAAGAATTTGGATACTTGAAACCACCATTTCACATTTTTACCTCTAAACCATCAACCAAGTGTCCAAATCTCAAATAATAAGTCATTTACCCACACAAGGGTTTGAACCATACTCAATAAATCCTAATATAGTTGTTTGAATAGTCACAATCATCAAGCAACTCTTGATACAAGAGTTGGCCACTCAACCATCATAAAACACATAATAAGAGGGTGAAAATATAATTATTTACATTCAAACTAAATAATCACTCAAAACACGTTAAACTTATCTAACTTGTCAAGATATACTTTTTCAAACTATCTTGACATATTACCATGGTCAGATTAGGGGTTTGAACCCTTCTATAGCTAAGAAAATCTAAAAATGACTAAATTCAATGTTTAAAACTACAAATGCAAGTAGACTTCAAACTAACATAAGCCAATATGAAAGACCCCTAGTTGAAAAATATTTTATTCAAATTACATATAAAAGATAAAACTAGAGACATTATAATTGATTACTTAATCTCTAGCTTCATAGGCCTTTCATTTGCTCTTAGCTTGATCCTCGTCTATAAATATTAAACAACAAGAGTGAGATAAACATCTTAGTAACCAAGTAATTTAATCAAGCATATTAAAGTGTGGTAATGACAACAATTAAGCGTTTAATATCACATAAGACAAACCAACATTATTCATAACGCATCTTTATAATATGTTTCACATGATCAAATGCAACTACCTTATACCACTCATTATATCATCTAACTAAATTTATAAGCCATTATCTCATATAGGTCTAGCTCATGGGCTAGACTAGCCCAGTTCAGTTATGAAGGGTCACCTAGCCAAAGGCTCCCACACTCACTCTCGGACTATAAATTCCCCCCACTTGAATTTCAAAGTGTTATAAGTGCTCGATCTATACCATCCAATCTAGGACTCATGATACTAAGCATTGTGCTTGACCTATGCTGCACATGCAAGTTGTTGGCAATACTAAGTATATATAATGATGAATTATGCCAATAACTGTGTGCAAACTCAGTGAAGGCTACACCACATAGATTTTCTATCATAATTCCTCTATTATACTAGGGTGAACTCTCATCCATTATGATTATACAAGTTCAATCAACAAATGCAAATATAAGCTTATACACATCAAAGTAATCCATCATCCTCATAATTTTAGAACTTGTATGTTTATCATAGTTTACACCACATTATAGTTTATAATAGTCATTATATAATCAATTCTTAGGCAATCCAAGACTTAAGGGTGTTCAAAATCGATCCAAATCAAAAGGACCAACCCAAATCGGCCTAAACCAAAAGAAACCGATCAAAACCGAACAACAATCAAGACTGCTTTGATTTTTATAATATGAGAATTGATTGGTTTGATTCAAGTTCGATTTTAAGTATAAGAGAATGAACCAAACCGAGCCAAACTTGATTAAAAAATATTACTTATTTATTTATAAAATATATAACCATTTATCTTCAAGAAGCATTTTGCTTTAAATTTTTTATAGTAATAGATAAACATTTTTAAAGGACTTGAATGAAAATACATAATATTAAATAATTATAATAATGATGCTATAACCATCATTTAATTATTTATAACTTGAAAGCCTCAGTATTCAATTTATCTACAAGAAGCATTTTGTTTTAAATTTTATATAGTAAGTTTTTCAATTTATTAGATAAACATTTTCAAAAGACTTGAATGAAAATGCATAATATTAAATAATTTTAATCTTAAAAACTTAGATCAATCTTTATGATTAATAATCGTTATCACATTGAAATAATTTTATTATATTTTTATACCTCTATTTATGAAAAAAAAGGAGCCACAAAGAATTAGATTTAAATTTAATACATAACACCATTATGAAGATAAAAAAAAGAAAAAAAAATTAAATAAGTATATTGAAGCTTGATCCAAACCTTAACCAAACCAAATCGCAAATTAAATTAAACCAAACTGAGTTCCATAAAAATCAATTAGATCTCAATTATGAATAAACTGAATGGTTTGGTTTGGTTTAATTTTTGGCCAAAATCAAACCAAATCAAGCCTATAAGCACCTCTACCAAGACCACAATTCATATTTCAAATATCAAATAACATCTATATAAATATAATTACTAAATACTTCATCACAATGAATCATATTTTATATTTGGGTAATAGTTTAAAATCAACATATTCATCCATAAGCTCATTTGAAGCCATCCATAATAATAATTAAAGTGTAAATGTAGACACAATAATATATTATACTTAAATTTTTAGTTATCTCAACTCTTGGTTTACCAACTAAAAGTACCTGTGAATATCAAATAGAGCCTCTAATAAGCTCAATAACACCGACGATGGTCAATCTACAATCAAACACATCAATAGTCATTAATGACTAATCATCTTTAATTAACTATAATCAAAGCCTAAACTTAAAAATCTCATCGTGGTTATCTACCCACAACCAAATTTATTTTTAGGTTTCATTAGTTCATTTAGACTCTCATTAGTCTAATCAACACTATTGATAACTCATAATATTCTTAGCTCAACTAATTAACTCTAAAGTTTATTCTAAACTCCACTTTTAAATCCTAAAAACATCCTTAACATTATAACCCAATGGTTAAATATTTAAATAAACACTTATTAATCCTATTAAAGTGAAAATTCAAGGTAAAACCACAACCCATTTTTGAACTCTCAAAGAACTGCCCAAAAATATTGATGAAAATGCAAAAGAGAGGAAGAGAAGAGGTTGTAGGCACTTATCCAAGTGATTAGAACCTCCAAATAGGCTCAATTGAGTGCCCACAACAAACTTTAGCAAAGCCCTCTTCGTTCACCTTCAAACTCCCACTCAAACTAATAATTTTTTGAGCTAAAATGTGAATTTAAAAGCCTAAAAATTGAGCTTTGGCAATGGCCAATAAACCTTTAGCTGCGGCCAAAAATCAAAATTCTAGCTTTCTAAATACTGTTCATTTAATTGGGCCCAAATGTGACCCAATACTACCTAAGATCCAATTCTAAGTCTTGATTAAGGTCTAATAGACCTATTAGCTGTCCATATATTATCTTTTAATTTAAGTTAACTCTCAATTATTTAATTAATCCTTAATTATCTAATTAACCTTAAGTTAAAATTTTAAGGATGTTACAACTCCTCATCTAGTAGGGTTCATATTTGTCTCTTTGGTATATTTATGTTGAATTGATAGATTGTATTTCCAGAAATCCTTGTGCTAATGAGAAGAAGCTTTATTATACCATGAAATAGTATGGGTGCATGTTTCACCTGTGGAAACTAACTTTTTTGATTCGAAGTTTCTGGTGTTGTTACTTGATGCAATCTTTAGTCTGGTGTATTTGCGTGATTTATGAAGTTTGAGTTGTTTGTAAAATTCTTGTTTGTTTTATGTTTGCTTTGTAGGGCGTAAAGCTCAATATTGTCATTAATGATGGAGCCAAATCGATCAGTCAAAAGTGTTAGAGGGGTGGGGTTTTTGGTAGGAAAGGCAAGGTCAAAACATTTTTTTTAGAAGGAAAAAAACAGAGATAAATGCCATGGGATGCCACATCATCACAATAAAGTCAATTAACGGTCAAATGTTTGGTTACTTTACGATAGGGTAAATTTGTGCCATTTTTTAAAACGTTAAAAAAAAAAACTTATACTTTTAAATACTTTAAGATATTAGTTACAGTTTTAGCAAAACTTTAAGAGTAAATTTGTACTTTAACTTTAAAATGTATCATAATTAATTGATCATGAGGTTGTTGTAACCTTACCATCTATGGGAAGGGAAAGTTTGATGAATTGATAAAAGAAGATAATATATTTTTAATCATATATTCTATACCACAATATAAGTTATTGTTAATTAATTTATATTTCTAAAAAAATCAGTTAAAATCTTGATTGAAAGAGAAAAATTTATACACTTAAATTTATGTACTAAGGGTATTTATTTTCAATCAAACCAAGATATGTGTATCCTTTATATATTATTTAATCTATAACAAATTCTCATTATTAATATCATTAATATATTAAAACTAACATGTCTAGATTTAATTGGATAAAAATATATTATAAATCTTGCCATATTTTAAAATTTTTTACATCTTTTCAATCATATCCATAAGTGAGAAATATAATATTTGACTTATTCAAAATGCATTCATTAATTATTCAACAAAATAAGGGTGTAATTGAATATACTCCCTCCATTAAAAAATGTAAGATATTTTTAATTGAATCTCACTCCTCAATAAAGTAGTTATCTATTTTTTAATTAATCCTATCTTTTTATATTTACTCCTATTAAATACCCTATAATAAATATAAAGTCATTATTAAGAGAGATATTTTAAAAAAAATGCAATGATTACATCTTGAAAGACTAACAATACCTTATATTTTTTAATATCTAACTTCTTAAAAAATATCTTATATTTTTGAACGAAAGAAGTGTATATATATATATATATATAACATCTACCATATGTCATATATTTTAAATCAAATAAAGTTTTTAAAAAACTATCTACATTGTAGCTTGGATGAGTACTTCTTTATATTTGTTGATATCTTAATATGTATGTCAATCATTACTGCTTAAGCACAAAATAATCTTTCAATATGTAAGACTTGACGCCTCGTTAACTTGTACCAAACACCGAAACCCGTACTTGCTGTACTTGATTCTAAATCCTAATGACAAAACCAGCTCAAACGAAGAAGGATTTTTTTCCCCCCTTTAAAACTTATAAGAAAGGCTAAGATCCAACATAGCACAAGTTATCTTAATAGGAAACAAAAATAGATAACCAGGCACATCCCTACATATACACATGAAATCCCGTGGAGGAAAAATAATTAATTTTGTTTGTTCCCAGATCTGTCCGAGTCAGAATGATTTTCTTCATTCTCAGAATTGTTTTGTTGGGTGCCAGATCGACTGTCCGAGTCAGAATTATTTTCTTCGCTCCCAGATCTGTCAGACTCAGAGAGACTGACATCAAGAAGAGTATGATCATTATGATTTGTGAGTGGATCACGGCTTGCCCTAGATCTGGGCTTGTACGAAGAAGTTTGATTACTGTGAGGATCATATTTCTGGGAAGCGAGGAAGTTGAGAGCAGTGACAACGTCAGCAATCACAGGTCTCATGTGAGGCTTCTCTTGCACGCACATGGCTGCTATAGCCAGGGCTTGGTACAATCCTCTCACTGGATATTGACCTTCAAGCGATGGATCCACCATTTCTGTGAATCTTTTCCTGTCTTTGAACATTGGCCTTGCCTGGAAACACCTTTCAAAGCATTAACTTCTTTCCAACTGTATTCTAGTTATTAACATCCATATACCAATATAAGTTTAATAATTTTCTACCTGTCATTTTCATTTGTGACCTATTAAAGAAACTCAATTCCGCCCATTAAAAAGACTTGAGTTTTTTTCCAAAGAAAACTGTGATGATTAAACTGGGGAAGTTACCTAAAAAAATGATCAAATTGAAAAGGGGGTAACCTTTCAAGATTTTTTTTTTTTTTGAAAAAAAAAAAAAAAAAAGGAAATCACTTTTTCAAACAACTCCACTTGCAGTCCATTTTTTCTGCCACAACACACACTCGAACAAGGACAAGACGACAACAGAAGTAGAATTAACAAAAAGAACAGAGGATTGTACCAGGAAGGCAAGTAAGGAAGAGAAAAAATGAGATATGGTGACGCACCCAAGAGACCAGGTTTTGCTGTTTGGCAGGTCTTGAGTTGTCAAAAGCTTTTTTGCCGGTGATAAGCTCCAAAAGAACAACGCCAAAGCTGTAAATGTCGGACTTAAAAGTTAATTGACCAGTCATGGCGTAATCTGGAGCGCAGTAGCCATATGTGCCCATGACCCTAGTTGAAACATGGGTGTCTTCTCCACTCGGGCCTACTTTTGCCAACCCAAAATCAGACAACTTGGGATGATATCCCTCTCCTAACAATATGTTGGAACATTTCAGGTCTCTGTATATCACTGGCGGCCTCATTTTGTCATGCAGATATTCCAAACCCCTTGCCGTTCCTGCTGCTATTTTCATTCTTGTGTTCCAATCTAGAGCTTTTCTACTGGCAGGAAGATCTGCAAGAATTCAGAAACAAGAAGAAAATCTCCATCAACTTCGATCCTTTTTGGAATGTAATTAACTGGGTAGTTGAAGAGAAGGGGGGAAAAAAAAAGGAAAACAAGAGTTTGTGAGTAGTTGCACCATAGAGATGATTCTCCAGGGATCCCAGAGGCATGTACTCATAAACCAACAATCTGTGTTGTCCCTTGGCACAGAATCCTAAGAGTTTGACGAGATTAGGGTGGTCTGCCGTACTCAGTGTCAACACTTCCACCACAAATTCCCTCTTCCCTTGATGCCCATCCGGGTTCAGTTGCTTTATAGCGGCCACCTACACCACCCCCAAATTTTTTTTTTTTTCAAAAAAAGGGCTAAATCCCATCGAAGAATTGCATGAAAGAGAATTTATATGTGTGTTGATCTGCTTTTGCTTAATGATGAATATGAACGAACCTGCTTCGTTCTCTTCAAGTATCCCTTGTAAACTTTGCCGAAGCCTCCTTCTCCCACCAAGCAATCTGACCTGAAATGACCTGTCGCCTCTGCGAGCTCATGGAATGTGAAAGATTTTGCACGATTCAGATTATTCACTTTTCCGTCCTTCGGAATTTTGCCTTCTAAATTTAAGGCCTTCATCTCCGGAGAGAGGCCATTAGGCTTAGAACAAATAGCTTCCTTCTTCATATTCACGTTCCAGTCTGCTTTAACATTATCTGTAATACGTACACGATACACGTGAGGGACAGGGCGAGATCATAGAAAACGACATGACACAGACATTGATTTGTTGATATTACAGGAAATAGATAATCGCCCCTGCCAGAAACTATTGCAGATTGAAGCTCTCGAAAGATACGAAGTATTAATACTGAATCTCTCCTTAATACAGTTTCTGGGAGGTGGTATGGATATATCAGAAACTGCTAGCATGCAATAAAAAATATATTCTGGTGTTGAATGAAAAAAAAAAAAAACCAAATCTACAATCATCTATTTTTTGTTTTTTCAAAAAGACGTGTGCCGGAAAACAGACTTCCAGAAAGAAACAAAGGATCCGGATGCAATAGTCTGTAACGAAAACACGAGTGAACTTGGATCAGTTCAGGACATGACCAAATCCAGAATTTTTACCCGCAAAAAAATGTACAATAACTTTGTTCAGGAATTTTATTATTATTATTATTTGGGTGCAACATGGCCAAACCAAAAGTATTTGATGTGTTCTGGGTTGAGCATGGATTCGAGAAAAGTGAAGAGAAATGAGGAGGAGGATTCACCTGCAACAAGGCGATGGGTGGTCGTCTTATCGCAGCGTACGGGGCATTTAGAATTGTTGTGAGTGGAGGATTTGTTGATTGGTTCGCGAGTGCAGAGAAAACAACCCATATGGTTCGGAGTCAGTGTCGGAGCCAAGCGATGGAACAAGGCAGAGGCCAAAGCAGAGTCTCAAGAAATGATAAGAACTGCACAGAGAGAGAGAGAGAGAGAAGCAGAGAGATTCAGAGCCTTGGAAGGCCCCTCGGGCTGCCTCTCATGTTGTTCACGGCGTTTTGCTGCTTCCGATAATATATAACAACGCAACAGCTCTAACAAAATTGTTATATATTAAAAAATTGTTATATATTAAGTCCCTAATCAGGTGACGCCAAGAAAACGACAACGAGATTTCTCTGTGTCATTTCGAACCATATGATGATATCGCATTGTTAGTTACATCTGATTACCTGCTCTGTGGTAATTTCCATATTTCGCTCTAGTTATGAGTACTTTTACAGGTAAATATAAATTTGTTTGGCAAGATTATACACCAAAAACGAAAGTGTGATTGGACTCCTAAGGAATGCAGTCATTGAGGTCCCTTGCCATGGTTTTTTGATGTGGGTTAACCGAAAATGCAATGTAAGGTAAGATGATTTAATCAAATAGAAGGTGTTGCCGGCTATACAATAAGAATTTCGAAAGACTAAATGAAAAAGAATATGGCTTTGGAAATTGTAAAGTAGCTTAATGCCAGGAGGAAGACTGAGATTAATGTTATGTTTCGGTATATGCAGATTTAAATTTGAGCCAAATTTATTATTTGAATTGATGAAAATTTAGAATCAAAATTCATGTTTAAATGTAATTTTTTTATAATTTCAAATTTTTTTTACACGTTAGAGATTTAAAATTTTAATTTACTTTCAATCATCCTCCATAGCCACAACCACCTAATACTCGTATGTCACCATTGTCATTTGGCATCAGCCCACTATCATCTGATGTTAGTCTAGTGTTGGTACGTTGGTTTTACCAATATTGATTCATTGCTTTCATCGCCACTCGAGATTGGTCTATATTACTATCTATAATTCATCCACCTTTGCCCTTCGATAACCGGCGCCAAACACTATTGTTAATCAAGAATGTTGGCATTGTTTGAGGCTCGCCCACCATTGTCATCCGGGGCCAATTTGCCGCCATAGCCCAAGATCAAACTATCGTCATTGATTAGAATTGTACTATTGATACGAATGTGATTGAACCTCCACCAATGAGATTAACCGTCATCAGTGAGACCCATTTTATTTATTGTCTAGGACTAGACTACCAATACCAACTAAAATTGAACTATCACCATTAACATAGAATTTAAAATTTAAAATTGTACTTAAGATTCAAATAAATAATTTTAATGTTATAAATTAAAATTTTTATATCATCCAAATAAAGAATCTAAAATATATGAATTTAAATTGTGAGATTTTAAATTTAAATTTTTAAGTCAAATATACTCATCCAAATGCAACCTAAGGGTAATTATAAGTATTTGATGAATGATTCTACTCGGTGGCAGCTCGCGAGATCGAGGGTTCGGCTCGTCTCTTTGTTCTTCAATGGGCCCCTTTGGGCTTCACTCATATTTTGGTCCAAAAAGTACTTTTTTGTTAATTCACAAAAATAATTATATTTTTTATAGTCGTATCGTATGCTCGTATTATAAAAATGCTATTTGAAATTAGTGGTTAAATTAAAATAATTGTGCTTTTTAAAAAAAAAAAATCGAGCGCTGCTCCAACTACGTGGTGTTTTTTCATTGCAAACGATGATATGGGCGAGCTAGCGCGCACCTGCAGTTCACAACATAAGCACCCTCATTCGCCTTTGACTCTTCCAAAAGTTAAAAAGTAGAGTAATAAAATAAGGTGAGAGGTTTACATTCAAAAATAAATAAATAAAAGTGAAAGGATGCAGTCAATTTATAGCATGGGGACCCGCAAAATGCCTCCGTTGTGGGACCCGGTTGGCTCCGCGTCGCCTGTGAAGGTGGTCGCCTAACAGCGATGTTCACGAGCGACGGAGCCACTTAAATCACAAGCCAATCAATGAATGAGAGTTAGGAGAATTCACGTGGGTCAAAGCCCAAGTGGATCCTTTCCCCATCTCTTTTTTTCCTTTTTTTTTTCCTTTTCCTTTTTTTTTTAAGATTTTTTTTTCTTCTTTTCAATCCATACTTATCTTTAAATTGAAAATTAACAGTACAAATGTAAGGGTAAATAAATAAATTACTACTTGTAACTGCAGGTTCAACAACATTATAGATTATAAACTTATTTATTATATAAATTATTTTTTTAATTTTTAAAAAAGGTATAATTTAACTTTTATTGTTAATAAATTTATATTTAACTGTTAATTAATTAGAAAATAATTAAAAAATAATATCCAAAATTACAAAAAATAAAAAAAAATTGCATAATAAATAGCATTTGAGAGAGGTCATATTGCATAGTTTGTTAACGGCAATTGGTAGGGGTTAAATTACACAATTTTTTAAAGTTAAGATAATAATTTACACAATAAATAAATTACGGGTTTATAATGCTATTTAATCTAAAATTCATGAGGTAATTTTTATTTTTATCCCAAATTTAATTAAATTCATTCATTTATTTTAATAATAGTTTATATTTATAGTTTTGAATTGCTGATATCCAATTTAACAGTTTATATATATATATATATATATATTATAATCTTATAAAATATTAAATTAAAAAAATGACAATAAAATCTGATCAAAATATAAAAAAAAATTAAGCCCCTTAAAATGCTATAATTCATTTGAAATTCTTAAATACCTTTTTGATATTAATAATTTTAGATTAAATGATTAAATTATCCTTTATTTAAGATAAAAAATAATGGGTTGACATTCAAAGTTGTGCTTTTATGTTCAGTTATTATAATTTATAAAATAAAAATTGCGTTTGTTTAAATAAAAGTTAAAACTAATTATTTTTAAATTTTACATGAAAGGTTATGATTTTTGTTCAGTTCTTATAGTACACATAATAAAAATTGTAATTGACTATGTTTAGAACTTGAACTTCAATAATAAAAAAAATTATATATGGAAGGTTGTAATTTTATATTTAATTTTTGTGATTCACAAAATTAAAATTTTGATTACTTAAACAAAAGTTTTGATTAAGACTAGTTATTTTTAAAACTTATTTATCAATCATAAAAGAAATTTTATGTAAAAAATTATGATTTTTTATTCAATTTTTATAATTCACGAAATAAAAATTGTGATTGTAAAAATAAACTCAAACCTGCTGGTTTTATTTAAACAAATGATAATTTATTCATTTAACCTTAATGTCAGAAAGGTATTTAAAGACTTAGGAATTATGACATTTGAGAGATTTTATTGTTATTTGTATATTTTGGTAGAATTTTATTATAATTTTCTCATTTAAATTTCAATCACCATAATGGTCCAAGTCCACCTCTGACACAGAATCAACGCCCTCCGGCCAACGATAACGGTCGAATTATAAGCATGCATGTAACTCATCCTTTGTTTTTACAAAGATAACATACTTTAAACAATTTTCTTGCTAAATAAAATAGCACAACATTACATGTCATTATTATTTTTTATTTTTATGTTATTCCGTTGCGTTATTAGTGCATGAAAAATATATGGTTAGGACTTAGGATGGTGTCAACGCTTATACCCTGGCATGCAAACGTTGAATTAATGTTATTTACTTGAGATCGAAAACATCCTTTAATCTAATATACAAAGGAATACAAGTTCAATGTAGATAAAATAAGTCATGATTGTATTAAGTATTATCAAAATAAATAAATCATTAGTGTGAAACGAGAAAGAACGACTCGTCGTTAGTACTCCATATGTATACAACATGCAGCAACAAAACGACGCCGCTACGTCTTGACTCGAGAGTGAAAGGGAAAGTTCGATACACTCAAAGTAAATTAGCAATAAATTTTTTACCAACAAAGGAGAAAATGCCAACAAAAAATTATGCACGTAATGACAGCGACAAGAATGCCTTCAAAATTCAAATTAAACAATTAATGAAAGACTCGAGGAAGGAAGGTACACTACGTAGAACAGTGCATGCATGTTGTGACAAGAAAGCAAGTTAATGAAGATTGAAGTAGGGTTTATTGGTACTTGATTATGATACGCATACCATTGTTAATTACCATTTACCAGTCATGGTAATTAAAGTATTGTAAATAATAAATAGGTTATCAAGTCGCCATTAGTACTTTTACGAGAAATTTCCATTTCGCCCACAATGCTTAAGCCATAATTTAATTAAAGATGATACTGAGATAGTGATTTATATGGATAATGGGTTAATTAACTATAAGCATCACATAAAGTATTCGCGTATAAATAATTATATGAAAACTTGGCTACATCAGCATAATTCAAAAAATAATAACACTGGCCCACTGCGCCAGCGCGCCTGTTTATAATTGAATTTTATAAAGTAGAAAAATAAGTATTTAAACTTATAAAATTCATATTTTTAATAAAATTAGAAATAGCAACAATATGATAGAATAAATTATGAATCTAAAAGTTTACTTATCTTGATTTGATTTGAAAACGTACTTTGATTATATAAGTTTAATTACCCTGTTTTTTGCAAAAATACTAATTTATTTATTTATTTTTTACCTGCATGATAAATTAAACTCTAAACCAAGATCCTCCAGCAAACATGCTTTCAATGGTGTTTAGTTGTGAAATAAATATGGCTGATGGTAGGGAGATTTTTTTTCACTTCTATAATGATTTTTTTTTTTTGATGCCCTGCCAAGATTTTTGTGTTCATTCTTATCAATACACAATGGCTAACGAAACGACTCATCAATGAAGGCAAGTTCATTCCCTATTATTAGATTGCAGCGAGATATGCTCAGGACCTGAGGCTTCCCGTGGTAATGTATTTTTCTCTTTCAAGAGCTTTGCTCACCCAGCTCCACAGCACTTATGCAATTATTATTTAATTAGTTTCGTTTTTCATTTATTTTCAATTGATGCATCATTGTCGGCATGATTATTTTTTTATGGCATGCACGTGTGCTTGATTGTGTTTAATTATTAGGAACGAACATAATAATATGCATGAAACGTAATGTTCTTTCACTAATATTACATGTGGAGTATAATTGAATGTACTCAAACATAAATAAGATATCGAGTACATACCTAACACTATCACAGAAGATCCCATTGTTTGACAATTATTTTTTCCCATGCTTTACAGTTTTAAACTATCAAATAAGAGAGTGTCATATATTATGGGGCTCTTACTTGATGATTAATAACTATCAAGTATTGGGAGTCTTACCTAACGGTTATCTGATAATAATCGTCAAATATTAGCTTTTAGGTTTGGCTTTTGGCTAATTCTATAAGCCTATATTATATGATTATTTAAAAATAACTATCAAGTATTATCAAATACTATGCAATTATTATGAAATAACATTCAAGTATTTATAATAAAAAAAACCAAGCCAAACCTAGTAAAAAATTACCATAAATACTTTATGATTATTTAAAAGTAACCATCAAGTGTTTATAACTTAATGGTTATTTTGAAATAATTATCAATAATTTATTGTTTTTTTTAAGATGAAGGCTGCTTGCCCTTGCAAATTTACAAAGAAATTAACTATGTACTATAACTAGTCAGCAGTAGACGTCTTTAAAGTATTATATACAAAGAGTCACAATAAATTCAAATTTATAGCTAGCTAACTAAAGTTAGTTGAAAATTAAAATTTAAGTGTAATTAAATTTAATATATGCCTTATTAGGTAATATGATGGGACATGGGTGATAATGTCCTTCATAAATCTTATCAAGCAATAATCACAATTATTACTCTGATCTAGGTAGAGTAGACACTATAAAGAAATCACATATCAATAAAATAATATAATAAATTATGGTTTCTTGATTAAAAAATTGGCTAATTAAATGAATACCTTAATTGGACTCGTTTCTTGCAATAGTCCAATGACCTCACACTAGAATACAAGGTCTTATTGGTTGAAATGCAATATAATACCACAATTCTAAGAAGGAAGTACAGAATAAATGTGAGAAATTTTGTGTGTGTGGAAATTAAAATAACACGTGAAAAAAGTTTAACTTACTTATTAAAAAATTATAGCATATTTAGCCTGTTGCTTAGTTCTCTATTAATAGGATCAAGATACTATATTTTTAGAGTTATAGGATAAACCACAATAAACATTCAGTGTCACTTAACAATAAATAAAAAGTATTATCAAACAAGTAAATACAAAAAATATTTACTCTTATCGAAAGTAGCTAGAAAGTAACGCACCCAGGGTAGAAAAGAGAAAGAAATAAAGTGTAACATCCTGATTTTTATATAATAAAGAAATTGTGGAATTTAGGTTTTGAGGAAAAAAATGATAATAATAGGAATTTATATTATTTGAGGTTATTTAGAAATAATATTATGATTAGGTATTTAATTATGAATTTAAAAATTTAAATTTAAAACCACATAAGCAATATTTAGTTAGATATAATACATAAATAATTTTTTTATGTGTGTGTTAAAAAAAAAGAGAAGGTAGAAGGAACAAAAAAAAGGGGGGGTGGAAGGTTGTTGTTTCTAAGTCCCACATTGGTTAGATGAGGGAAGAGAAGAGGTGCCTTCATGTATAAAAAGGAGGGGGTGTGTGCATTAGGAAGCATGAGAGGCTAAGATGCAATTTAGAGAAAATTGCAACTTTGGGCCCAAAGGTTTGAATAATTAAATTCAAACCTATAGTTTTTTTTTAATATAATTTTGGGACTCACAATCCCATTTTTATATTATTTTTCTCTCTTCCTCTCACGTTGCTCGGCGTTTTCTCGCAAGGGGGATTATTTTCTTTTTTCTTCAGGTATGTTCTAACTTTCCTGTTTAGATTAGCATTTAAAAATTTATTTAATTACAAAATTAATTTTATAGTTATTTTCTAAATAATATTAGCTTTCTAGTGATATGATTATTTTGTAGGATAGAGTAAATATTTTGATTAGGATTTTTCTATAGGATAGTTAATCTGATGATATGATGGATTAAAAATATAGGTTAAAATTCTTAGGGATATAGTAAATATTATAGAATATTTTCTTAAGGTTGAAACTCATGTTTAAGAATTTTTGAGTTAAAATCTAGATCTATATGGTTGAATTTATGTGGAATCTGAGATGTAGGGATAAATCTATGATTATTAAATATTTATTTAAGTATGAATAGGTATTTTTGAGGTTATAGAAAGGTGATTTGAGGCTTCAGGATAATTCTAAAATTTTTAATTTATTTTTAGATGAATTTTTAGAATGTAGAAGGATGAAATTGCGATACTAGAAGTGAATTGAGGATAAAAAAAATAGTTCATTAGGGTACGAGAATTTTAGAAAAGAATTTGGGAAGTTAAATAAGGCATAAATCTTAAATTAGTGTTAATATGGACTATAGATTTAAGACTTTCTAACTCTTTAAATTAGAGTTATTTATTTTAATGTAAAATTAATATATAGTATTGTGAAATAATTATGTAGATTATATTGACAAAGATAGTGGTGAAAAAGGAGTTGTGAAGGGGAACTTGTTATTCAAGACACAAGGTAACCATTATTAATGTGTTGTGATGAGTGTGTTTGTGAATGGTTATGTGTTGTTTTGTTGTTTGGAAAAATTATGAATTATTGAAAATAAATACTGTATATACTTGTTTGAAATTATTGCCAAGTGGGTTAAAAATTTATTTTTGTTTATCATGATGAGATATTATTGTTCGGATATATTCCTGTTTGGATATTTGAATGATGCATGACTTGTCAGGGTATTTTAATGTATGGTGTTAATGGGAATTTCTGTTCGGTTAATTATTACCACGTGGTAAGCCCTCATTGGACCCAATGAGTGGCGTGTCGCTTGGTCCAACTCACCTTTGGCCGGGTGATTTGGCGTCCGAGCATGGTGAAAGGAGGATATAAGGTGCAGTCATGCAATTAAATACTTGTTCAGTTTGTTTGAAAATATTGTTCGGTTAAATGTTTTGTGTGCCCACTTAGCAATCGCATGATTAGTTACATCCGCATGCATCATTACATATTAATTTTTGGTTACTGAGACTTTTAAGTCTCATTCCCCGTGGTTAATATTTTTACAGGAGCGAATCCGGCCGAGAAAGCACCAGAGGTGTAATTATGGTGTATGAGACACCATCTTTTACGTTGCCTCTTATTTTGGATTATACAATGTATCTTTTGCCAACTTAGGACATATCTTGTCTATGGAGCATGTAAACTCTAATCCTTTTTATTAAATGCATTTATATGTCCAAGAGGATTATGTCTGTCCCTTTTGATTCATGACCTAATTTAAATAACATGCTATGAGGATCATGTCTGTCCCTCATGGTTCTAATTGCTTTTTGAGATATTTTAAGACCTGTGGTATATTGTCTTGGATGTATCATGGTAGAAATTTTTCTACCATGATAAGGGTATGATAAGGGTTCAATGAAAAAAAAAATGATTTCTTGAATTAATAACTTGCGAAAAATCGGTTTGTAAATTTGAGGGTGTTACATAAAGCATCATTGTATACTCTCTTAACCTTAAATTGAACCAAGAGCTTTCTTAGCAATATCATTGTGTGGAGAGACGTCGCATGGATTAACCAGCTCAAACCTTAACTTGAGGCCACCAGGAAATATGAATAAGTTATAAAAGTGACTTGGGTGAAAAAAATAAACAAGTTAATGTGCACGTGCGCACATAATTCAAGTAATTAACTAAGCATTTTGTGCATAAGGATCTCAAGTTGACTTTACTAGTTTAACATTTTTATATTTGTAACTTATAAAATTATGTTAACTTATTTATAAACTCAGATTAAATACAAAATCAGTTAAACTCGTGAGATTATCTTCAAATTTATCATTTTTATATTTTTAACTTATAAAATTATGTTAACTAATTCATAAGCTCAAACCATATGCAAGTCTGATTAAACTTGTTAAGCTCACCATTTTTTTTTTGAATTGAGCAAGTTAAGTATATAATACGAAGAATTTAGTTCATGAAAGTTATAAGACTTGGTTCAAAGAAAAAGAATTTGAAATGCAAAAATAATACTAATAAAAAAGAAAACAAAAATATTAAAAATAAGTTTCCCTATTTTAAAATTTTCATGTCTTGTGTATGGTAATTCATCAATATAGATGAATTTAATTTTAATGATTTATATTTTTTATATATTTAAATTAAATTATAATCATATTTTAATAGTGATTTTTTAATAGAGATAAATTTTTAAAAGTTTACAATTTAAATTTATAATATGAGTTTATATTCTTATGACGAGTTTATTTAAACTCGCGAGTTTAACGATCTGTTGTAAAGAATTGCAGTTGTTGAAATAACTGGATCTTGACTTTTGTTTCTTTATCAACAAAGAACTGTTTGAAAATTGAAAAATCTCAATCTTTATCCATCATCACCGTATTAGTGAATAGTGTGATGAAAATATCCGCACTGTCTATAACAATACAATTGTTTTTAAACGGATCTCCTTATTCAAATGGGAACATTCGGCTTGGGAAGGAAAGAATTAATATTTAATTTTGGCCTTAAATAAATACATTCATTCACGAGAACATGGACGTAAGTATGTAAGCCAGTTGTCAAATAGAAAAGAGCAGAAAGATAAGCGATGTCATTGAGATACACAACCACCAAAAAATACAAATGAATGGTTAAAAATATACCAGTAAGACGGGTCGTTGTGACCTAGCCTAATGACCCTAGCTTGGATGGGGATAAGAATAAAATTTTAAAAAAAAATCACTACACGAAAATATTTTTGACAATTTTTTACTCAGTATTCACCTATTTTATTTTTCTCTTATTTTTCCTTTCTTCCAGACCAAACGTGAAAGTCTTGAGTCTTGACCAAGGTCACAAACCTTTTTTTTTTATATACTCTTTAAAACCTATTTTTTCATAGTTTTTTAGGATTTAAATTGTGAAGTAAATCTTTTTAGGATTATGTGAAGTAATGTTTTTAGAATGGGACCAAATATTGAACCAAAAAGGTCAATGGTTCATGATTCATATGATTTAATCGGATTAATGGTCAAATCAGTGACATGATAATTAAATAAAAAAATTATATATGTATATAATAATTTAAATATAAGAAATAAACATGAAATTTATAGTTAATTTAAAAATAAAACTAAATATTTTAAGTTTATCATAATTTAACAAGCCACATGATATAATATAATATTAAATGATTAAAAAAATTGATCATTTTGTAAAAAAAATTTAAACAATTTAATTTTTAAAAATCAGATCTGATTCTCAACTTGATCTTGATTTTCGATCCAATATTGGTCCCAAATAGTCCAACCCAACTCAATTTTTAAACCAATTTTTTCACATGTTGACCGAGCCAAACTCTAAACCACTTTGATTTTTAAATTATTGATGTGAACTATGAAGTAAGTTTTTTAAAATTTGAATTACGAAGTAATTTTTTGTTGTAGAAAATATATTTGTCCACTGTTTTTTTTATGCACTCCTCTCTTTTCAACTATTAGATAGAATCATAGAATGAACGGTGAGATCCTCCTAATTTTCATTCAATGCACAAAATTCACTATATGTGATCAGAATCCGATTAAAGATAAGGAGCACTATATAGTTACAGTAAAAATGGATTACACACGCGTTGATGTGTGAGGTTTATTACGTGTTTTCCTCTGCCGCATATTCATATTTCTTCGGCATCCTCATATTATATCATCATAATTCCTGGGGTCCATGTATGAGCAAGTAGACCCCAGGTTGCCAGCATGTTCTTTATTTTACTTTGATTTGGTTAACATATCGACTTAATTTTAGTGTTTTAATTTATTGCCATTAAATCCAAAGAATGTTCCTCTCTCTTGCAGAACAAATATGCTATAATCAACTTGATAGAACTAAAATCTGATTATATCTATTAGTTACATTTTTATTATAATATAGAAAACGTACATGTAGTTTTTTTTAAAATAAGAAAGTGAATGCAGGTTGCTGTGCTGCCTTTGCCCTGGTGGCCTTGCTCTGACATTTGAAATTAAAAAAAAAATGATAAACACAGACTTTATAAAAATATTAATATTAAATTAATTTTTTTTAATATTGATGTTCTTAAATTTTAATACTTTTTTATTATATTTTAAGATTAAAATTTTAATAAATTTCTTACTTATCATTCTCCCTTTAAATTTTATGGGGAAGGAAATTGGCGGCATCGGGTGAGGAGCTGAGATGTACGGGAAGGAAGACTTCTGGAATGAATGGGTAATTTTAGGGAGTCCACTTCACGGCATTTAGCATTAAAAATTTACATGTCTCATAAAATATAATAAAAATAATGCATCAATTACCCGAGGTGATAATTTTGTCAAACGGAACCCACAATCTTTAATGCCAGGTGTCGCTTCAGTGGGACAGGCGGATCGAGTTAGCTGACAATCGCAGCGAGTCCTCATCATGTTTCCGCCGACCCATTAAGTTTATTATTTTCTCCACTCCCTCCTTTCCTTAAAATAAAACAAATTTATTTAATTTTATGCTCACTATAAATAATAATTATATTTTTTAAATTGTTATATATAACCTTTTAATGTTATTCTTGGTGGAATTGAAAAATATAATAATTTTTCTAACTATATTATATCAAGAATAAAAATAATTTAAAATTGTTTTGATAATAAATATGGGAATGAATATAGAATATGGCCAATAAAACAAAGCGGGAAAGAGCTTTCTAAGACGTTTCTATCAAAAGCAAGCTGCAAAGGACAATAATATAGCATGAATGACTAACACAGCCAGGTCCCAACACAAACAAGTTGAACAATAATGAAATCATGTCTCCAGTTGAGTCAAGTGGAGCATGCCTTTTTCTTCACAGATACCAGATACTAATAAGGATTAATTCAATTAATAAAGATTTAACATATAATTTTTAAGGTTATTAAGCTAAATCTTGTTATCAATATGAAAATCGTTAGCTGTAAGTACTCTCTTGTAATTATTTTTTAGGCGTAGAGACATGCAAAATCTTGATAAATTCATGAGATCCAACTTATAACAAAAAGGATATCACAGGGCAAGTTCATGGTTTAGTTATGGACTCCGAATTTCCGATGCTCTTGAGGAGTACTTCCTTGTTCCTATCCTCAACTGATATTTTCTATCTAAAAAAAAAATTAAATAAAGTTAATTATTGATATAACTGATTGGTCGAGATGGGATGTAAGACATTAATTTCCACATCAACATGTGTCATCCCAGCTAAGAGAAGAGACTCGCAATGATAGATACGTGTCTCCCGTGGACTGTTGGAGAACAACAATACAAAATGCATGGTGACGAAATTGCGCTTCTCAGATTAATCTGAGATTTTGATAACTTTGCTATACCAGGGAGAAGCATGTTCACCCAATTATTATAATTCACTTCATGCACGTCCAAACTAAATGTTGACTATGAGGATAAGTACAAAACCATTTCGGGTCGTTGCAATTTATTCAATAGTTCAAATATAGTTTTGAACGTTACAGCTATGTCCAGAAATATGCGTCTCTGTTCTTTATATGGAATCTCCATCACTGTTAAACTGCCAGTAGATCTTGAAGACAACCAGATTCTTGTGGAGTTTTCCAAAATAGAAATGTTGAGCAATAACTAAAAGAATTTGCCTTGTTCTGGCATTTCACTTGTAGGGATTGCAGGAACTTGTCGGTTCTGGAACGAAAGGGCGGTTGCTTGCTTGTTTGGATCCAAGATCACTTTTTTTTTTTCCCTCTTCGGGTAACAATCAAATAAGATTTTCTTTTCTTTTGCTTTTTTTTAGTTTCATTTCCTGCTCAAAATAAAAAAGAATTCTTAACCAAAAAAAAAAAAGAATTCAATTTTCCATCAGGTTTGAAGTGTGAGAAGGTAAGCAATAAAATTATAGAAAAGAGGGGTCTGTCACCAAATTCGATGCGCAGAGCGGTCTTTCATATATTATTTTTGCTACATTTTAGTTTTTACTGGCAACGGGTTTGAAGGAGAAACTATAAGAAATGCAATACAAAGGATAATAACCCTTTTTCTCTTTTAACCTTGATCACAAGATACAAGGGGATAACAAACCCATCAATTTCAACCCAATCGAAGCTTTAAAATTTTCATTCAGTGACTTCTGCTTCAAAAGAATACAGAAGAATCATAAAACTATTATCATTTTTCAGTTTCCGGGACTCGTAAGCCTCGGTCATGGAAAGCAACGGCAACCTACAAGACGCATTCCTTTGCCAAAATATAGTCCACTGCTTCTTCCACATTGTCAACAACCTGCAGATTACGTAAAGATGAGTGTTTCCAGAAGTTATACAAATGTGTTTAAAAATCTTATAAAAAAATTTTTTCATGTCATGTGCCATGTGTATTGCATTACTCTAATATGATAATCACTATATTAATAAAATAATAGTTAATCAATGGCAGGAGGTTCTAGAAAACAAAATTGAAGGTTACGAGAGTTAACTTTGAACGTTTGAAGTGAGAGAAATCATATGCAGTTGTCTCAAAATTTAGAAAAGTTTTATACATTTTAACCTTTTTAAAATATAGATAGTCTTTGGTGGGAGAGGAGGTGGGGAGTACCAGATCCGCTGGAAACTCGTGATGATTTTCCTTCCCCTTGAAAACTCCAGTTCTCGTGAGAATAGAAAACCAAGGATGTCCAGCCTGAAATGAATCAAATTCGATTCTCACAGCATTATTCGTCTGCAGATAAAATTATGCATCTCACTGGTGAAACATAATTCACAGTCCCAGAGCCAAACCTGTCTTGCACCTTTGATGTCAACTGCAGGATTATCTCCAATCATGTAAAGAGTTTTGAAACACTGAGCATTCTTATGATTTACGTCATGTAGATCATCAAGTGATAGCGTGACTTGCTCTAACACAAGTTCTGCATTCTTGAATACAGATGGATGCGGTTTGCCAAAACTAGTATATTCTAGAGCGTGAGGGTGAATTCTGCAAGGGAGCATTCCAAGATAAAAATTAAGTTTGTTAATGAGAACAAAAGCTACGCCAGGATACTAATCTATATTTTTTTTTTTTTGGCTGCGTTGATGACGAGGATTAACGAGAACAGTATTCCTCATCTAAGTCGTGTTCAATTAGAGGAACCAAAATATAGGCAAACATAAGTTAGATATCAGGCATTCTTACCTATTGAAGATGGACTCCAATGCAATTCTAAAAGCTCCCATGCCAAGACGTTCAGAAGGAAAAGCAGTCTAACTTTGGTGCGGCCTCATCAGTAAACATGGTATAGTATTTTAAAAGGGTTCCATGGAATCTCCATCTTGCCGTTAATATAACAAAAATCAACAAACCTGGTACTCAAGGTCATCATTTGCAAAGAATAAATGAGGTTGTGGTCCAACATTTCTTCCAGGAAGACCTCCTGTCCTTAAGATGTCAGAGAGAACCTGAACAATATGTTGTGGTCAGTCACAGATCTACCTGTCATGCGAGAAGGAAAAAAAAAAAAAAACAGATTTAACAACTACAAAAGAGTACAAACGTAGAGGCTGATTTTTTTTTTTTTTGGGTGCTTGAAAACACAAGGTACCATTCAAGAACGATTGTAACAAACCAAGTATTATCGATGAGAGCCTTTTGAGGTGTCAGTCTTAATAGTTGAATGCTTCTCAATATAGCCTCTTTTGGTGAAACATTAATCGTATACCCCTTTTTTCTATTCCTTTCCTGTTCGTTTGTTTTAATTCTTTTGGCCTAGCTATAACGTGAAGACAGTTATGGTCCACCAATAGCCGAAGCACAGAAAATTTGCTACTATCAAGGAATGTGGTGATAAATTTTGTCAACACAAATATTGTATCGAGGATGATAAAATATGCTTGAAGAACAGGCTTAGACTGGTTATTTCGATCTGCTGAAAACATCACCAAATTGGATTTGCTTAAGCCCCGTACTACCATGTGGGTAACTCCTGAGATGCAACTTTCCATCAAGGAAAGCACCAAGTCGTTCATGATGTGTTTTTTCACGCCTCTTTGTGACAAACGAATATTGCATAATGGTTAAACTTCAAATTGACCGTTGGATGCTTATAGTAAAAGATGTTTAATTGAACTATAACTATTACAGACTGTGGTTCAAAAGGATGAGCTAGAAAACCATTGCACATAATATATCCCCTACTAAATATTCAAACGTCAAATTAAGAAAATTCATATGATAAACCATAGAATTTTAGTAACCTGTATATCTCTGCTCCAATCAACAGGGTCACTAACTACAAAAGCTGCTCTAACCCTCTCAGAGCAGACATTATTTCTCGGAGCACTTTCCTTTAATTCTGAATTCTGATCAACAACCAACTGTGTTGTGCATTTCTTGTACGGTGCCAGAGGATCAATATGTTCAAAGCATGATGCATATTCATCAATTGAAATGACATTTCTGAAGATAGAAAGCAATAAAAGCAAAGTCATGAGATATTACAATTAACATTACACTGTTTAACGTTTCATGAAATATCAAATAAACCAGTCATGTTAAAAATTTACTTGAAACCATATTCAGACATCACAGCAGCAGGTTCCCCTTTTCCCACAGCAACAATGAGTTCATTTTGAAATCTGCAAACTGAAAAATCTATAAGATAAAAAGACTAAGATAATATAGGTTCTCTCCATTAGGAAATTACAGGAGTATATAGGTACGTGACTCCAGAATTGTTTTAGGATGACTAAGAAGCAATCCTCTCAACTTTAACCTTCTGATACATGAACCTTGGCACTTTCAATTAAGACAATTGACCCACTCAAAATTTAAACATTGGGAAAATAGGCCCTTCCTTTCATACTGTGCAGATTGTAGAGAGCCATTTTCACACCAAGTTCTTGGATATAGTTGTTGGTTGTTATTAGAAACTTAGCATGATAACAACCCACAACATCTAGCTATAAAACAATTCAAATGGATTCCAGTTCAATCTATGAACTCATGGGCAGTACCATGCTCATGATATAAATTATACTAAAACCTCCAAGCATCATGATATAAAACAATATAAAAATTTAATGTTATCCTAAGATCACAATAGATCTTCGTATTTCCTATAATAAAGCATAACATGGGACAACGTGGATCCACAAAAATCAGAATATGTTCTTGAAGCCTCGAGCTTCTTTTGAGAATATGATCATTCAAACACAAAGCTAAACATTCACATTGCATCCTGAAATGCAAGGTGATCTTTATTAAAATTCAGCATATCGTGATTTTACACCACTTTAAAATGCATACCGATTGACCAATTGTTTAAATGGAGAATGGCCCTGAATGACCTGCATAATGATCGGAGTTAAATGATTAAGGACAAAACTCCTTGATTCAAGGCCAAAAAACAAAAATAAAATAAAAAACTTAAGGAGAGGATTCATAACAATGAAGGTAAAACTAGTCCATTGGTGCTTTGAATGTTTACATGGATATGCATGCAGCAAAATAGAATAGTATACGAGGAAAACGAGAAAGAAGAAAGAGCGGTTACTATATTTTCAAAATACCTGTGAAGATGATATATGTAGGCCTAACAGACAACTAAGGTCAGAGGCTCTTCTAGATTCAGGATAACCACCGCCTATGCAAAGGATAATTCAAGAACCAAGAAGTGAGGTATTCTGAAAAGGCGATAGAGTTCATAGAGTTGATAGTTCAATAACTGATGCTACTGATACTACTAATAAATTTGACTATCCAAAACCAAAAAACTAAAAATATATCACACAACATGGCAGACAGCATTTAAGTCTCACAGTAATCATTTTTCAATCGTAAGTCACCAGTTAATGATAGAAAATTAAGGCAATGTGAATATACTAATAGTTAATGGAAGTTACACTAGCTTTTGCGAACAAGGAAGTATGGACAGAGGCTTATACACAACGAGATTATATCCATTCTCATGCAACATTCTCAATAACTGTCCAATGCTCCAGCCGCCATAACGAGGATGCCAGAGCAGAGTTAAGATTCTTTAGAACTCTTTTAATCAGAATACATAGACTTGGTCGAGAAAGACAGAAAGTAGCATCTCACCATTTGTCAAGAAAACGTACGGGACTTTCATTTTACCTGGCAACATAAAGAGAGGAAAAAGTACATCAGTCCTTGACAGCGATAATAGGATGCTAAAACAGCAACTTAAATCCTCAGAAATAGTAGGTGCGAAGTGAAGACATGCAATTTGTACCGGCTTCGTCATATAACCTCCTTAACGCAGCCGCAGAGCCACCGATGGGGGAATTCCCGAGCACAATGACACCGTCGATGTCGAACGCAATGCCGAAAGAAGGTCTGGAAATTCATGATGAAATCCAACAAAAATGAGTGTGACGCTCTGCTTCCAATTACAGAAAAATGAAATAAGGAATCGTTTCCCGAACCGTTCGGATCGAGAAGAAAGCTCAGAAAAAGAGCGAGAGATCAAAGCAGGATCCAAAATCCGCCTTCTCCTTCGGCTCTGCCAGGCTCTGGTGAGGATACGCAAGGTCATCTTTGTCGTCTTTTCCCTAACAAAAAGGCCACACGAGAGCAAGAAACGGCCGACAAGTGCTCCCCAGTTCTCCTGCTTCCCCGGCCACCGAGGTCAGCTACGAGTAGCGTCGTCTGCTTCTGCTCCAATAAGCGTCTCACAAATGTGACCAATCACAATAGAGGCCTGCCGGTAAGTAACAACATTGGGGAACTTGGGCTCAAAGATTTGGGCCGATGGTTCTCATTGCAATTTCACACGGCCTGTTTGCTGACAAGCCCCATTCTTTAAGGATATGGATACCATGCTTCGCATGAGAATGAGGATTAGATAAGTTACTATTTAATGTATATTATTTGTAACCTACTCATAAATTTTTCAGGGTTGATGTCAAAATGGGTGATGGTCGACAAGCCCGCTCAAGAGAGTAGCGCCACAAAATGTGCAACTCTGTTTCATCGATGAGCAACCAAAAGAAAAGGGGACTTCTAACACTTCCCTGAGCTGAGATAGGTGATAACGCCTATATTCTTCAATGGAGAAAGTGTTGTTCTTGGTCTCCTTCGTTATAGGCCACGCAGTTAAAATTCAAAAGGCACATCATCAAGAAGAGTTCCATTCACAAATACAAAATCTTGAAAGCCATTCCCACTTCCAATCAATATCGATCATAGCAGTTTCATCATCCTGGTAATCAAACACTACAGACAAAAATTTGACTACAGATTAGAGGACTGGAAGAGAAAAATATCCCTAACAAATCTATTATTAGATCAATAAGAGTTCACTAGATAGATTTTCATGAGAAGAGAAGCTTAAGCCCTCGTTTAGTAAAGATACAAAAGAAAAGTTAGACTACCCTTTTTTGCCTTGGCGTTGTTTGGATATGAAAGATTCTGAGATATGAAAAAAGAGACGATGAGAATGAATTATTGCTCTACCTCATCTGGTATGCAACCTTTTAGTTTTTTTCTTTTTTCTTTTTTAATGAAAAGTGATCAATACATTCGATTCACGAAAAAACTATGTACAAGACAAGAATAAAGATTAATTCTTCTCATCATCTACTGCCTCTAGATTTGGGGAAGTCGATCATCAGAGATCCAAAACCTCCCATTGCTACTGAGGCCAACTCCAATAAATGATGAGGCCAGCTCTAGATTTTTTTTTTTTTTTTTAAATAGAGGCGAAACGGGGAATTCCATGGATGCTTGACCTGAGCGGGAAAGAATGCAGGTTGATGGGGAAAATTCTGAAAATGCCATAAGAAGCCCAACATAAACTCATAAATTCGGCATATCGATCAGCATCTGCATCTAGAATGAGATTCGATTCTGAAACCATGTCATTTATCTACACGATCTTCTAACGTTACTTAACAGTTTCATCAGGTCTCTACAAAATACAAATCTCTCTTACCTACAATCACTACACCTATTACTTCTTCTTTCGAATTTCACTTCTACGCTCTTAACATAAACCTTTTAAATAATTACAAAAAATAAAAAAAAACAAAGAGATAACAAATATCCCAGAATACCCAGAAGGAACGCCGCAAATGGCGTCGCCGGTAAACAGATTAAAAAAATTATAATAAGGATAATTAACACTAGCAGCTTGCAGACCCTGAATTATCGACAAGGGAAGCATGGTTCCCGAAAACCAGAGGCGTTGTAGAATCGGAACTCATCGGAGGTTCAGCTCCTTCGTCTTCGGAGATCAGTCATCCGAAGTGTTGTAGCCACTCGGAGCCGGAGGCGTTGTAGAAGCAGAGCTCGCCGGAGGGCAGTCCCCGCAATTCCTCGGGCGTGTCCCGCCATTCCTGGGGGGTGCGGAGCCACCGGAAGAACACGCCAACGCCGCCACCGAATTGAAGATGGTCCTGAAGATCCTAATCTTGACCTGGCCCCTTCTCGGCGGGAGAGTTTGAGGTGGTCTGATCTTCGAGTTTCCTTCCGTAATTTTCATTCGAGCAAGATGGGAGAGGATGGGAAGTTGAGGAAGGAAGAACAGAGCAATTCCAGAAAATCGACTCGAGAAGAAAGATTCTGATCCAGAGTATTGTGATTTGAGCGAAGCAGAGGGAGAGTGATAGTACCTTTATGGTAGGCGAAAGGAAGAAGGAGATTGCACTGTAGGAAGCGTGCTCCCCAAGAATCGGTTAATTTGAAGGAGTGATTTGAAGTAAAAGTAAAAACAAGGTGAAATGGGAACATGGAAGGCCACACAGAACGAGGGTGCTTGAGTTTTCTACTAATAATCTCTCTTCCCTTCATGACTGCAATTGCTAAACTTTTCACTTCACCGTGGCCTCAGGCTTGGTGACTCTGGCTTAAACTTCAGACTTTATTAAAATTTAAATTTAAATGCCTTATTTTTAATGTACATTTTTAAATTTATAATATTTTCAACTCATTTTTCATAAATTTTTTTATGGTATCTGAGTATTATTAGCTCAATTCCTTAAGATTTCACCAATATTATTTCTAAATTAAAGTGTCTCGTGCCTTGTAAATTTAATGCACCAAAAACAAATCTACTTTACATTTTTTTATGGATTTTTAAACTCTTGTATTTTTTTTTATAAAAGAAAACTCTTATAATTGACTCGTCATATAAAGGGCAAAAGGCCAAAACTTGAGTTTCGTGCCAAAACATAAACTAACATGTGATTTGAATAATCTCACAGATTTTTACCGTGTTATTTTCATTTCAGAATGTTTTCTTTGACAGCATAAAATTTTGCCAAATTTAGTTGATTTTATATTATTTTTTGAAGGGTAAAAATATGCAACGAAATAAAACCAGATCACAACTATCATTCTATGGTCAACCACCACCTTCACCCAGAGATAATAAGTGCAGTGAATCAAATATGCAAAATATTTTAATCAAATATGCAAAAGAAGGGCTAATGCGCATTGTTTTTCTTTTTTCTTTTTTTTTTTAACATGTAACTTTTTAGTTAACATGCATCTGACGCTAGAAGCGTTATATCTAATGACCGCTGGTTTTTTCTGTACTCTTTCATCTTCGCTGTTTTTTTTCGTATATAATTAATGGACACAACCTCCACAAAAAGCGAACATTCCGCAGTCCAAAAACTAATATATAAAAATAAATTTGCTGAAGAGAACAGGAATTGGGATGGGTCGAAACAGTCCCAGTCCAGAAATCAGCGTCAGTTGAAGTTACAGTTTAGACGCGTCTCGCGTGTAGGGATCGTCGTGATACTCGTTTGGATAGGGAAAGAGAGAGAGCAAAAGCATAAATAATACCAATATACTACTTCTAATGTTTCAAATTATAAAATATGTTTTTTATAGGGATTTGATATATTAAAAAAATGATATTTTGAAAATATTAAAATTTTATTAATTATATTTATTTTAATATTATTTTTTTATTTATTTAATTTTCATCCCTTTCTCTTTTTAATATATTAAATTAAAAATATTTTTTAAAAGTTTATATTTTTATTTTAAAGTTGTTAATTATATTTAATAATATTGTTTTAAAAAAATAAAATTATTAAATATAATTCGTTTAAAAGTGTTTAGAATGGAGGGAGTATTACTTGACATTAACTTCAACTTGTACACTAGTGTAGCCGAACTAACATGGTTGGGTCATTCATTAAACATTAATTGTGGTCAGGGGACATTCTTTTTTTTTTTTGGTTGAATCAAAAGCTAGAATTCATTCAAAACAATGAAAAAGAATAGTACAATAATCCTAATGCAAACATAGAGGGAGCAAACTCAATCATCATTCACTTCCTAATGTGAAACCAGGTGAAGCATAATTAAAGATGCAAAAAGAGCTATCCAAAATGGAAATCCCATGGCAACGTGTCAAAACTTAGAACTTACTTCCTCACTTTTCATATATAGATAAATGAGATAATAAAAATCTTAATCTTTCATCGATTTAAGAATATGGTAGCTTGACAAAGATGTTATAAATGCTCATTAAAAATTATTTTACTTGTAAAAAAACTGTACATAAAAATTTGTTTATTTATAAAATTGAAATATAGAAAAAAAAAAATTAGAGGAGTACGATGTATGCCTGCTTGAAAATTTGAAAACCTGCTGATGTATCGAAGAAAATTTAATACTATAATAAATATAATGGATGCAGCGACAATTCAGGCAATTACTAGTACTATATATAATCCGACGATGCCCGAAATCAATCGAAGGATTATAGATTGATGAAATTGAGGACAAACAAAGTAGGTCCACGGCGATGGCAAACTACGAGGAAGTGATCGTCTGACATTGACATCTTAATGAATTTGACGGCTTTTTTGCTAATTGATACGAAAGACTGCGAGAGGAACGAAGTTCGAGAGAAGCCTCGTTGAGGCAGAGGTAAATTCAAACGATTCAGGTTTAATATTTTTTATTTTTTATTTTTAATTAATATTTTAAAACAAAAATATATAAAAATTTTAAAAAATTTAATAAATATATTTATTAATCTGACAGTCCAAATTAATATAAATACTTTAAATTTGATATAAAAAAATTTCAATTAACTTGTTAAATATATTTTATGCAGTATAAATATATTTTCAATAGAATAATAAATTTATTAAAAATTTTAATATTAAATTTAGAACATTTATATTAAATTTGGATTGTTAAATTAATAAGTATATTTATTAAAAAATTTTATAATTTTTATATATAAATTTTAAATATAAATTAAAAATAAAAAATAAAAATATTGAATTTGAACAATTGCTTCTCTATGAGAGAAGCCGACTTGCCAGATGAAGATATTTGAAAAAACAATAAGTTAACTTTAATTCAATTAAAATATTTTGAGTCTTTTTTCTAAATAAACTTAGCTCCTGGTCTTTCTAAGCAATTTCCTCTTTTTTCGGATACTGAAAACCTAAATGCCTATTATAAAAGGTAATTCAGTGCTTCCAAATTTAAATTTATTTTTTATATTATTTAGCCTAATTAAGTAGCGTACCTTTCTCAGAAAATTCCTTTACTGTGATGACGTGGTAGCATTTCATTTGGAAGAATGATGGAGAAGTGTTAAAATGATCAATTAATTTAAATTATATTTTAAGTGTTTAATTTTAAAAATTTGTAATTCAATTCTCAATTCTTAATTTTGTAATTTGGTTATAATAAATTTATAATTTGTATTCTTAATTTTAATAAAATAAATAAATTTTTTATTTTTTAATTATATTAAAATTTAAAAAATAAGTTATAAATTTATCACAATATAATTACAAAATTGAGAGATTATGTTGTAAATTCATAACATTTGATAATTGAAATCTAACTTAAATTAATTAATTTTTTTTTTAAAATTCATTCTTCCATTTCATTTTCATGGGATTGGAACCGATGGCCTTGACTTGGAGCTGTGACACTTCCACGAAAATGATCAGTAAATCATCGTCCGCATTAAACCATGAAAATTAAGACGGACACCGTCTAATTGAACTCCAAACATATATAATGCTAATCTTCCCATGGATTCTGGAACCATACCCACAATTGATCACGTTTCCTCGTCTCCTCGATCCTCAGTGGCCGACTTATGACCTGTGACTAGTGGGGGCAAACTTGTTTTTAAATAAAATTTAATATAATTAATTTTTTTAATAAATATAAGGAGTAAGCTTTGTCATTAGTAGAGAATATATTTCCTCTAAAATACTAAGGGCAAAAGGTAATATAATTAATTTTTTGAAAATAAATATTATCATCATAGACACGCATACCGAGCTGGTAAGCGCAATATAATTAGTTTTAGAAAAGAAAATAGATGATAAAAAGTATGTGAAAATGTAACATATATTTATATTTGGATATAAAATTAAAATAAATCATATACGTTACCAATTTTTAAATATAATATCAAGTTTTTGAAATCTATCCTAATTGAATGTTGTTCGAAATTCAATTCCTAAAATTTAATTGAATATTTTTACTCCCCTGATGATATATTTTCCATAAAAATAGATTCTATTCAAAATTTAAAACTTTAGAACCAACCTATTATTAATCATGTTTTAATATATTTAATTAGTTCAAACAAAGTATAAATTCAAAATCAAAATTTAAGCAAATGCTTGTAAAAATAATTTTGTTAAAAATATACAAATTAACCAAAATGTTTTACCTAAAAATAAACATAAAAAATGACAACATATCTCAAATATCTCTTCAACAGTACAGTAGGGTAAATAAAAAATAAAAAATATTTATGGAGCAGAGAGCGATGATGAAAAAATATAAAATATTAGTGAGTTGTAATAAACGTAATTCACATTTCTATTTATTTTTTAACTATCTTCTGAACTAGTCTCTTACTCCTCATATTTCTCCTCTTCTAGTCTTATCCTGCCTTTTTTTCACTCTCTCCCATTCAACATTTACCTATCTTTAGTTAGAAACCTCTCATCTCAGCTTTGGTTTAAAGGGTGCAAGATTAAGGGAAGGATGGGGGCATATTTCAACCATACCAAGGCTATGTTTGGATTACCACTAAATGAGCTTTTTGTGGTCCTAACTTTAATTTAAAGAGCAAAAGTTTATTGGGTAATTTAAAAATATGTTTGGATAAAAAAAATCAAAGGAGCTTTTATGCTTTTATTACAAAAGCCTATTCAGATGGAAGTTCAAAATTTTGGCTTATAGTAAAGGTGAAGTGTGTTGCACATTATATGTGGCAAATGAGTGTTAAATTTTTCGTTGTCTTCTCTTTCCCCCTCTCTTTCAATCATTAGAATACAAACATTGTAAAAACTGTATTTTGTCTAAATATTTTTAAATATAATAATAATAATAATAATAATAATAAATTTAAAAAAAAGAAGTTTTAGTAATATAGATAAAATAAAAAATTAATTAAATAAGGATTGGTTTTTATTTTTAGCCTAAATAATTTTCCATTGGCTAGGATCTTATTTCTTTTAGTAAGTTAAAAATAATAATAATATAAAATAAACAAGATAAATAAATTTAATCTCTCTTCATAATCAATTTTGGAAATAAATTTTTTTTTGCTTAAATCTTAAAAAATCTCTCCCAAATTATTTCAAAAATTCAAAGATATTGATAATCAACTTTTTGAGAGTTAACTATTTTTAAATTTCTTTCCTTAAATTTTGTTGTTTTTTATTTTACAAAAAGAGATATTCTTGTTTAATTCAAAATTATATTTTTCTTACTCTAATTTCTAAAATTGATTAACATAAAAAAAAAGAAAAGAGTATTAAAAAAATAATATAACAAGATGGGCGAAGACACTAAATCACCATCATTTCACCCAACCCTAAACATACTTTCTCCACACGCAAAGAGAAGGAAGCCTGAGATGGCTAAAAGAAAGGTAGGGGAGCAAAGGCACACGCAAGCAGAAAGATGAAGAGCAAGGGCGGTGAGCTTAGAGGAGGTTGATTAAGGATTGGGCAAGTAAAGAAGAAGAGAAGAACCTCAATGGCTGAAAGCTCAGAAGGAAAGGCAAAAAGCAAGTATGAGATGCTGAAGCGTAAGGAATCAAAGATGCAGAGGCGATGAATACTCATGATAACCTTCAAAAATCCAACCTCCTTTACCTATATAAGAACCTCTAAGTTCAACACTAAAGGGGGAAGGAAAATTGTTTGCTTTTAGAGAGATTGAGAGAGATCCAGGGACATTTAGAGAGATTCAAGTTTTGAAAGATTGGCAGAGAACTAAGGAAAGTGGACGAAGAAGAGGGAGAGCCAGTAATGAAGAACAATCAAAGCACTCGTAGAATAGGAACAAATCAAGATAATGAGAAAGGTAGAAGAAGTAGCTTAATAGGTTTCCAAATTTACCTATGTTGATAAGTCAAAATATTTGTGCTTGATTCTTGTTCTTAATTTCTAAACAAGTTAACATACAAAGGTTAAATCGATTTTGGGGCCTTACAAGCTTGAGTCATGATCATGCTTAAACGTTGAAAGCAGTCCTTTAGCTATCATTAGAGAATTTTCTATCACAAAATTATTGTTTGCCTTAACAAAAGTTTGGATAACATATTCTTCTTGAAGAGTTGGAAGTGATGCTGTGATGGATTTTAGGCATACATACATGTTGTAGAATGAATGGACGGGGATTTGATAGGATTGTTCTACTTTTGTTTAATTTTGTAACTGCACGTGCTGAATGAGTGTTTATCTTGGCTGGGTAATTTGTGCATGTTTAAAGCCATTTAAATACTTGAAGATGGATTGGCAATCTATGACACCTTTTGTTAAATTTTAATCCTTTCTCAAAAATTTTGATACCTTGATTATACTACTTGCATCATGAGAGATATCCAAATTAAGATGTTTGAAACATATGTTAGCAAATATCAAAACATGCTCTTCGGTTTGAAGGTTGCAGGTAAAGGCTAGAGCTTGATAATATTTTTCTCCTTTTCCCTTTTCTTTTCAAAATCTTATGGTGGGCATAAGTTTGTATGGATCGCTGACTAACTATTTATAAAATATTTTGTATAATCTTGCGTCTTTTAATGAGTTAAGGGTACAGTTTAATTTAAGTTTTGAGATTCTTGACACTTAAAAATTAATCACTAAGCTTGCCTTCTAGTTTTGAAAACTTGCTAAGTTCTTTATCTTGTGATGTTTGTTTTAAATATTTATTTATAAAGAATGTTTGCAAAATAGGCTTGTGATGGTTTGTTCTACGAGATGCCCAATGTGTCTAATCTAGAAATATTTTAGTTTTGCATAGTTGATTCATAACTTGCCATTCAATATTATTAATATGTTTTAGAAAGAATTATCATGTGTGGCACCGTTCTGACCCTCATGTGGCCATCTATTTATGCATAATGATAATCATGGTAAAAGACATATACACCTCATTGCATTTTCTATTTCCACACGTTATCATAACATGAGAATTTTCTTATAAGGGACCAAAATATGAAAAAAAATAATTTCATACCGTATAAATCAATACGATTTCACAAGTGTGGGGAGTAATCTTATTTATATATTAAACATGAGTTTCAACGACCCATCATTCAAATTAATTTATTTTTCTTTTTAGATTTTAAAATTAATATAATATTTAACAGTATCATGTGAAATCTAAAGAATCTCCATAGGTATTCAAATTAATTTTTTTATTGTGTGTGATAATAAATTCTCGTAGATAATGTGATTATCAATTTGTATTTAGTAAATAAATAAATATTTTTTTAAATAATAATATAATACACATTTTTAAAAGATAATTAATTAAATTAATATATTTAAAATATAATCACGTTTACTAATGAGATCTTTTAGTCATGTGAGATTTTTAAATCTTTATAGACCTCTAAAATAATCATATTACTATGTGAGTTAATAAAGCTCCACAGGTATAACGATTAGGATTCTATATAAAAAATATACATTATTTATACATGCATAATAAATCAATTAAATCAATAAAAATATATTTAAATAAATATTATTTATTTTTTTATGTGACATTTTGAATCTCTACAAGTATTTAAAATAATTATATTATCATATAAGTTAATAAGACTTTGTAGATATGATGATTAAAAATATATATGTATATATATGCTTAAAAAATATTATTAATACTTAAAAATATAAGTAAATGAATTAAGTTGTTAGACTTTTTTATCGTGTAAAATTTTAAAATCTTCATAGATATTTAAGATAATTATATTATCATATGATTCAGTAAGGCTTTGCAGATATCGTAGTTAAAATTTGTAAGAAATAATAAAATATAAAAAATATAATTGTAAACTCTACTCCTTTTTCTTTTTTTTGAAATTTTAAAAATTAAGAAAATAATTAAAATTAGATTATTTTTTACAATTTAAAACATACATAATAAAATTTTAAAAAATTATTTTATTTATAAAATGGTGAATTATTTTTAATTTATTTCTCTTCAAAAAAATTTCACCAACAACTCATGAATTCAAATTACATGAACTTTGATCTCTATCACAAAGTACGTATGCCTTAGAGTTTAATTTTACCTTTCTTATAAATAAATAAATATTTTTATTTTATTATCATTATTTTTTATATCAAACATGTGAATAAGAAAGGGATAATTAAAATAATTTTAAAGCCATATTAATTTAGCACAATTAACTTTAGGTAACCATTTTTACAAATGAGTATTGTGAGATGCCTAACACCTTTCTCACATTCAATCGACCCTCGAACCTATTTTTATTTCATAAATCATCTTTATTTTCTTTAAATGGTTTTTCAAGATTTTTTTTAAACTTTTGGTGGTAACTCTTATTTTGCTATTTTTTGCTGTGAAAGCTGAAACCTCCACTCTCATACGTTGTTCGTGTTGCATTTTTGAGTGCTACAAACATCATTATTTTTGCAATCTTCTTTAGATTTAGAAGGGGAAAGCTTGAAGCTTACATCAGATTTTTCATTCTTATTTATTTTTTCTTCACAAAAATGAAGGAGGAATTAATTATAATATTTTAATTTATCTTTATAAAAGAATAAAAAACCATATACAACACAAATCATGTGAGATTGTTTACGTATGTTGTATAAAGTCTAAAAATTAAATTGTATTAATTTTAATTTAGTATTATTCAACGTTTTATTAATTTTATATTTTATATCAAAAGAATATTAATATTAATAATTAATAATTAATTTTTAATTTATAGATTTATTTTATCATTTCATTCTACATTTTTGCTTAAAAATTATGATTTTTTATTTACCAATTTATTTTAGATTTTTTAATTCTCTCTTTCTTAAAAAAATTGCAATTTAAAGTTTATTATTTTTCTTAGAAATATCAAATGAGTTACAAAATAAATTCATATATAACAAATTTCATGTCTATTTTTGTCATATTACATTTTAACTGACTTTTGAAGCAAATTATTCAAACAAATTTTATTTTATTCAACTAGCTTCTCAATAAAAGGTATCCAAATATAAATCATATTGAAGTCACATGTTTTTCTTCTAACCTCAATTTACTAATCTTAATTGATTCTAATTTCAATTGTAATTTTTTTTCATTCAAACGCACACTGACTAGGCACATGTAGTTTTAAAGTCTTGAAGCAGGCAGTTACCTACATTGGCATTAGCGTTGGTCCGCCCTATCTATCCCTGTAAATAATATATCTTTTTAAACCTAATCTCTTGTATCAATACAAAATTATTATCGATACTCTTTTGGTTTTTGAATGTAGAAATATTTCAATCAACTCACATATAGTTTAAGGTAATTAGTTAATAGTCCTGATAATCATGTCTGGAATTGAAATGCTTGGACTAAAATACCACTGTGATTAATGCTTACTTTTCTTCTTTAATTTAATTATACTATACATAAACAAGGGACAAATTGGACAAAATGTAATTAATTTTTATTGAAATTTATAGTTTTGATTATAATGAAAAAATAGAGAAACATAGAGTCTCTTATATTTGAAAGCATTGAAGTCTATTTTTGCCTTTAAAGTGTTTGGACAAGAGCATCCAGTGAGCAAAAGTCATTCTCTTAGCAATGTTATCCATCAAGTAATTAAAACTAAGCAATTAAGCCCATACCATTAAATGATAAGTGACATCTATTAACTTGAGATGCGAGTCCCATAATCATTGATCAGTGGCATGTGCACTCACATAAATTAATCCTAGTTGGCAACCATGTAATTTACATTATTTCAACAATGAAAAAAGCACTCACTATATAAAAGATGAATATATATATATATATATATAACATTTATTTTTTTTTGCTATATGTAACAATTTTTAATCGCTATATATTTTGACATTATATAGCCTAGAGGAAACTATATAACAGGTTTTAATTGCTATATAATTGTGGTCCATATAATGGTTATTTGCAAAAATATCCATTATATAAATGTTTTTAGTTTTGTTTTCAATGAACATTGAAATCAACTATATAACAGTTTTTTGAAAACAACCATTATATAAATGCTAAATGTATTGCGATTATTTTAAAATAACCATTATATATGTATGCTCAATTTTAATCAGTTTTTCAGGCTTGTCCAACAAACTATTTTACAGTTATTTTGAAATGAATACTATATAGTTTTATATGTGTAGCGGTTATAATTAGGTATAACAATTGTATACATTGAAGGAAAAATATAACTTTAAATTTTATATTTTATTCAAGTTTTGTTATAAATTTTTATACTTTTTTCTATATTTTAAGTCCTCCTGCGAGCAATGTTATAAGGATCTAAGGTGCAGATAAAAAAATATAAAAATTTAAAATACTGAATAAAATACAGAAACTTACAGCAGATTGCAGAATTGCAAAGTGGCTGTCGCGTTAATGCTTCTTTATTTTTTTATATATATTATTACATTATTCATCACTTTTTGTCAGAATATTCTTGCCACATTATGCAGACTCTTTCTCAATAAATATTACACGTTACACAGTCTTTCTAAGTCCCAACTACATTTATATCTCTTGACATCTAGTTGCGCGTCCGCTGACAAAGAGTTGAGAGTTAAGATTAGGGAGGGGGGGGGGGATCTAATTAGAACCTAAAAAATTACGTCAATACGATGTTATAAACATGTTTTTAAAATGTGAGTAATTCTGATGAGATCTTGTTATTTTTTACAATTTAACAATAGTATGTTATTTTCACGTGCATCTCGTGCATTATAATTTATTTTAATTTCAACATTTTTTTTTACAATATGTTATTTATTCACATATTTAAAATATAAATATTTTATTTTATTTCTGAACCTAATAAACAATTAAAAATTAAAATGAAAATTTAAAATTACATAAGAATATGTTAGCACATTTTTTAAAACAAAATAGAAAAAATGAATGCAGAAAAAATGAAAAAGCCACTGCACTTTGGGAAAGAAAAAAAATCACTGGACCGTCTCACTGACGGCATTCCTCTCATTTTTTGAAGAGCAGTGTGTATCGTATTATTATTATTATTAATCTGGTGTATCATATTATTAATATTAACTTTCTCTATTAAAAAATATAAAATATTTTTTTAAAAATTAAATATTAAAAGTTATAAAGCAATTTTAATCTTTTAAAGTACAATCATTACTTTTTTATTAAAGTGTCCACATTAATAATAATTTTATATTTATTGTAAGGTATTTAATAGAAATAAATATAAAAAGATATAATTAATTTAAAAATAAATAATCATTTTATTGAAGCGTGAGTTTTAATTAAAAATATTTTATATTTTTAAATGAAAAAAATATTATTTTAAAATACTTGAAACCTTAGCAATAATTTAATTTATTGGTGTCTGGGTCATTCCGTCGTACATAACGGCGAAAACAATCATAGAGTAGCCCTGGAAGGTACCCACCTCGGATTTTATAGGCGACGACAATAACGGTCAATCATTCAAGATTCTAAGATTTTATTATTGGATATTAATATGTTAATTTATTTTATTGATGACAGTGACCGTAACATCACTAGCGAGCAAATGAAATTTGTAACCTTCCTCTCTCTCTCTCTCTCTCTCTCTTAATGGAAAAGAACTTCCCCCGCCCCTTTCTTGGTGAGCTTTTCAACCTTTCTCGACGGCACTCAACAAGAGAATATTATATCACGTCGAGGAGGATTAGCATGTCACTTAAGCAATGCTGTGTCAAGATATCTTTATATAGCATAAGGAATTTTACCTTTTCAAGGTTGTATATATAAGGTCCCGGAAGATGCTCAAATATTCTTTAATTAGCGCCAAAAACATCTGAAATGTATTGCTTGCCAAAACTAAACTCATTGAATCTAACTAAATTCAATTAAGTAGCATAATTAAAAGAAGTCTGGGTTGTAATCACGATAGGTGAGAAATATCTTAAATTAACTAAAATTTTCAGTTTCACATTGTCAACAAAGCGCGAGAGAATCATGTTGCATAAGAATCCCTTGGCTTGTTTGCCTCAGTTTCACCCTATTTTCAAACCAGAGCATAGAGACAGCTCGGGTGAGAGCTTTAAGATTGCTTCTGGATTAGGCTCTCAGTCATCCATGAATCTACTTTCAGGAGTCCCTCCTTTCCAATTACGAATATCTGAAAAGATTTCGTTAGTCCTTTTCCAATTAGAATAAGGCACCGAGATGCCATGTCATCTTTTGTCTGTTTCATGTGAGTAACGCTGATTTTTGGGGGGCCTGGCTTGGCTGCGATATCTCAGCTCTTTTCCATAGGCTGCCATGTGGACTGTTAAGTAGAATGATGATTAAACAACGTTTCTAAATCAAATGTTAACTTGGCCACGGTCAATTCAGCAACTGGTTTTTGCTCCTTCAGATGGAGAGATGCAACGTTTTAATAGTCACCGCAAAAAAAAAAAAAAAAAAGTCATCTATATATAAGTGGATTTCAAATATAAATAAAGTTGTCGAAAGCTGTCTTTTGAATCATTTGTATTCCATATATCTTATCGATCTTATATGTATACATATATAATAATAATAATAATAATAATAATAATAATAATAATAAATAATATATAGCCAAGGCGTTCGCGAATTGATAAATGTTGCAACTTGATATACTCCATCAAGACTTTAAGACTAGTAACTACTTTTTTTTTAAGAAAAAATTCTGCTTCTGAGCATCTTGACAAACATGTGATCCTGTTCATTCTCTTTATATACGTTAATCCGCCTCTGATTTCGAATATCTGCACAATTAACACGCTGGCATTAATACTGAAAATTTCGAATATCTTTCTTAGTGATTCAAGTTACTTTCTTCCCTCCCCTGCACCCTTTTGTGTTTGTAACTATCCTAACCTCTTGTAGTTAAAAATGTTTTTACCGAACGCTAGCCAGGGATAGTTCTTTAGGATTTTATGTATTTCATCCTTTTTTTCAATAAAATCATTGTTTATTACAAAAAAAATAAAAAACTACCTTCATTTAAAAATATCAGGTATTTTTAATTGAATCTCACCTTTTAATAAAGTAGTTACCTACTTTTAAACCAAGCTTTTTTTTTATATTTACCTTTATTAAACAAACTATAATAAATAAAGTGGACAATTTAAAAAAAAGTAATGATTATACTTTAAAAAATTAAAAATATTTTTTATTTTTTAACATTCAATTCTTTAAAAAATATTTTATATTTTTAAACGAAAGGAACATATTGTAAGTCATGAATAAAATTCAAAAAATTAACAATAACTAGAGCTTAGGGATGGTTAGAAAGTGACTAACTTCGAGTTCCGATGACTAGAGCCAGAGTTATGAGGTGGCTTGCTAGCCTTCCTAATTCTCCCCAAGACACTCTGAGATAAGTTTGAATTTTTTGTAGTTGATTTCTGGGCCAACTTTTGTACTTTTAAAATAAAATAACTGTGTATTGCGCCATTAGAAAAAAGTTAATTATGCATATAGTACTAGACTACAAGTTCACCGATCACTTCTTTAAAATTGAAGACTAAAAAACTGTAAATTATGTGAGTTCGAGACAGAGACTGGGAGACAGAGGCAGAAGAGGGGAGAATTTTGAAACACGAGGCTGCAAAATTTCCCCAAGATCGAAGCTTTGATGCATCCAAAGCTGGGAGTCACTGCACTTTACAACGAAAACAACCAACCTACATTTTATTCACAACTGACATATACATCAGGGTCTGTGACTCTCTGCAAATCTTCTCAAATACCAAATTTCCCCAATTTTCTTTCTCTGTGTCTATCTCCAGAGTTTCCAACGAAATTCAATCACCAACAAATGAAGAAAATATAAGACAAATAGACCCTGAACAGACTACAGACGAAGGATCCCCTGAATCCGGAAAAGCGGGCATCGGATTAGGCGTCGGAGCTATAGCCACTGGGGATGGGCGGTGAGGAAGAGGGGGAACTGAGAGGAGCTCCGTCTTCACCGTTGGTTCTGCGAGAAAAGCCGGAGCCGGCCGCCGATGCAAACGCCGTCGCCGACTTGACGACCGTCTTCAATATCTTAATCTTGATCTGGCCTCGCTTGGGAGGGAGCGTCTGTGCGCGTTTCGTGTTGGAAGCTGAGCTGGCTCCTGCAACCTCCATCTGCGAAGAATTCAGATCGGACGAGTTTGGGAGAGAAGGAGATAAAGAAGGCCAGGGAAGTGGAATGGAGTGAGAGGCCACATGGCGTGAGTGGGGTTTATGTAGCGGTGGCTCAACACACTTTCGGATTTTCCAGTGGCTTCATCTCCAAGATTGGGGCATGGGGTGACGTGTCCCTCCCGAATCTAGGAGCGAATATTCATGGGCCGCACTTCAAACGTGTTGTATACTATACAATTATTTAAAGAAGCTGATATGCCCTTAAAAAAAATGGATTTTTAATGCAGTCTAATTCTTATATAAAAGTGTTTTATTTTATTATACGATCTCATGCATATTTTGTATAGTCCTAATGTAAATGATCCGAACACTTTTTTTTAAAAAAGTTTTTTGAATTATTTTTTTTATACATAATTATAAGTTTTTTTTAAATCAATAAAAATTAGGTGTAAATTTTTGTCTTTGTTTGAATACTATTCTATTAATCCACTCAATCGTTTATATAGTTGTCCTATCCAGCATAAAGTTAAATTGATTATTATAAATACTATTCTCTAATCTTAACTTCAATTCAATTACTCTTTCTCCAATTTCAATGTATGGCTCTTAAACTCAATCCCTTTATATTTTGCACAATACTAAATATCCCTCTTATTTTGTTTTGTAAGTAAAAACTAAGGTACTTTTTCTCCATTTGTTAGGCATTTTCGTAGTTTATAAAATTTCATTAAATAATTTAGTTAGCCACCACACCTCGTTTTCACCTAACATTTTTATACCTCAATAGGGATACAATTAGGTCAATTACTTTTACCATTTATCATTTTTTTAAAAACTTTATTTACGTCACTATTGCATATCTTTTGATAGAGTTACACATTTTATTCTTTTTCATGAGTTATTTATTGAGTCCTCCAAGTTGTTAGATAAACCATCTCAATTATTGAAAAGTTTGTAAAAATATATTTCTTATTTTTCTTTGATATTATTGTCTGTAACCAAAATTCTTCCTTCTTCATTCTTTGTGCATTTTACATTATCTTTCTTGTTATACTCTCTTTTTCTCTCTCTTAAATTTTTGTTCACGAGTAAAATATTAAATGATGGCATTGTTGGAAATTTATATTTTTTGTTTTAAAAAAAATAAAATTATAAAATATTTTTAATAAATTTTATTGATATATAAAATTTTGTGTAAAAGCATTTTATAAATGAGCACGGAGATAATAATATGGATACAGGTAATTTATATTTCAACAAATTAAACAACGCTGTTCGTTAGCTATAAAAGACGTGGCATATTTTTAAATCCATGTTATTTGGGAATATAAGAAAAATCTATTTTTACATTTAAAATTAGACGTCATTCTTCATTCATTTCCATTTGGGCCAAGCGAATCCTTTCCATAGATTAGAACCTAAAGATAAATCAAGTACAAATGAGCACTTGCAACAGGTGAGATCTCATTCGGTTGAGACTTGAGAGAACGAGGGCGTCTAATTTATAATATAAAATTAAAATATTTTTTATATTTCTAACTAGTGTAGGTTTAGGTTGGTTAAAAAAAAAAAAACTGGCTTAGGTTTAAAAATGAGCTGCATCTCCCATTCGCAACCATAGACAGGGCAGCTCATTTGAGTATTATGTCATAAATAAGATGATTTGTTAGACTTTTGTATCACATGCATAGACAATTGTATCTATTTTGAAATTAAATTCAATATTTGATTTCATTTGGTTCTAAAAAATGAAAAGCCAGAAAAATTTGAGAATTTTAAAAATATGAAATAAATTGAAATCAAATTCAAACCGATAAACTTAAAGGATGTAAAGTAAAACACAGAATAAAAAAAATAAAAATTGAAAATTAAATATAATTAGATGTCAAAATGATTTTGATATAGAATAAGGAGATTAAAATAAAATTTAAAAATCAAAGTAAATTAATATATATATATATATATATAATTAAAAAAAGTAATCATTGACATGATATTATATATGAAATGGAAAAAAGCACAATCTAACTAAATTAATTATTGACGTGATATTTTTAAAGGAAGCAGTAATAAACTCATTTATCGCTTAAATTTTATTCCTAAGAAAATAATTTGATTAGAATAAATAGTGTGGACGGAAACTGAAAATGAGCGAGGAGCTTATGAGCAGGGATGGCAATCGTGGCTGGCGCGTTTTGATAAGAACTCGAACAAGGTGGGGTTCTTGGGGTCAAAACGACAAAACCCTCCCTTGACGTAAATTTTACGTTTGCCATCTACTTTTACGCGTCTTGTAATCTCGAAACGCGTTTAATGTATACGCCCGCAATTGCTTTAGGCTCGCAGCCCCCAAGCTCACGTCCATAGGAGAATCGAAAAACGAACTAGTTATTGAATTAAAAAAACTAATTTAAAAATTAATGATCAAAACTTTAATTAACTTATAATTAAATCGATCATGAATAAAATATTTTACTAAAGTAATTAAAATATTGATTTAATAATTTATTAGTTTAATTATATAGATTGACCTGAATTTTTATGCTATATTGACACAATTATCTCAAAAGGAGAGGGCCCTTGAAAAAAAAAAGTCCAATTAAAGCTTGAGTTTTGGCTTAATCATTTAGCTTCAATTATATTCTTGATCCTAACTGACTTCTTAACAATTTTAATTTTTATTTCAGTTTATCTCAAAAATTTATAATTTTATCCCTTAATTTATTTCATTTCAATGTTATTTCTTCATTATATTTTATCAGATTTTTCCTTCTGTTAAATAATGTTTCAAAATAGTTGGAATAAAAGCCTTTCTGATTTTTAGTGTCTTAATCTTAATTTATTTTATCGTGAAAACTTATTTTATCGTGAAAACTGATATATATATATATATATATAAAATTAAAGGATAAATGTATCTTAGCCATGATTAAAATATATAGTGTCATTTAACAATAAAAGTAAGTTAAATCATAATAAAATCAGTATTCTTCTAAAATATATAATAAAAACCTACAAAAAATTACAATACTTACAATAAACAATATAATTCATACGAAACTTCCTGGAATACTACACGATATATAGTTGAGTATCAAATCCTACTGCGTCCATCTAGAAGGGAAAAAAAAGAAAACAAAATGGAAATAAAAAGATAGATAAAATGGAGAATGATAGTTAGATTTCACACAAATATTTTGAAAAAATGAAATGCAAATGTTGATTCAGATACCAGCAAATTTATGAATATTTGCTACAAATAAAATATTTAAGTTTTAAATATAATTTCAAATTGAGTGGTTGAGCAGGTATAATTGATCCCAGTAGAAGACACATTCCATAAAAGCCAGATATCGCCAGATAAACCCGTACCCTCAACCCTTAACCAATTAGAAAAACCAAGCTTCTGGCAGATTCTATTAGCTCTAACATCACGTACCCTTATTTCAAATAAAATCAAAATATTCACATCCTTGTCTCTCAACATTTCCTTAATTTTAATAGGGAAACATTTAACAGTTGTTCCCTTACAATTCCAAGCTAGAACTTTCATAAACATAATATTAATAAAGCAATTGAGACTACAAACACCAATGGGATTTCAATTAATCCCCTCCATGTCAGTACCGGTGCCACAATGGCTTCATCCTGTAAGCCTTCCTCATTAATTTCAAAGAATTGGTCTTATGTCTCCACTTCTCCATCCGTACTGAGAATCTGGACGAAGTCTCTTCGATTAGGATCAAGAGGTCTAGTTAAATGAAGTATCCTTATCTCGAAACCAGCAGTCCCCTATTGCTCCATAGGTTAATTAGAATGTTCTTACCTGTCCCAATCTCCTCTGTACTTCCAGTATTGCCATTTAAATTACTTCTCCCATTCAAGTTCAAATCTAGGAACAACTCCCCCTCTCGGCATTGAGCCTTCCACCAAGCTGTGTTTCTTGACCGTACATTTCATTAACGGAGATAAATCCTTTGACCAAGATGTTGGAGTTCTCTTGAGGCCACTAATTTTGATGGGTGACCCCTTTCTAGTCCCATAAACCTTCTTTTTCTTACCTGAGCCCAACAGTCCGTTATTTTATTATTAAAGGCTGAGGCATTAAACTTAAACGAATGCTCATTCCCCTTTGGCCCCTTACTAGACTCTCCTTTAGCATAACCTGAATTTAACTAGCTCATTGGCCTATTCTGCCTTTTGCCTTTTCTTGAAACCATTCCTTCCAATGATTTTTGGCTCAGTCCAAATGCGTTGAAACAAAAGGCTGGGTCCACTATGGCAACATCTTGAATACCATGATTTTTTTTTAATTCTCTTATTCCTCCCGGACTACACTTGTTCCCTTTAACTTACCTTCACTCGTCCTCTTAACGCTAACTGAGGACCGGTTCTCTCTACTAGCTTCATGTCCATTGATTCCTATGCCCATCTTATAATGAGAATTGTCAAATTTTTCAGCTTCCTTTTGCCTCCATTCTATCACATAAGCTTTTTTAGTGAAAGAGGGTTTAGCTTCATTAGCTTCTCCTTCCTCTATCACCTCTTCCAATACACTGAAACATGAACTTGGTGCACCTTTAACTTGCAGGGGTCTGGCTAATATGTCCTTAGTTTTGAGTATCACCCTTACCCTAGTCCTGTATAGACCATCTAGGTTTGTAGATTTTCCTCTCTAGCATCCATCCGCCATATTCCTCTTCTAATGGGATTTGCAGTGGGTTGAACTCCTCAAACTCCAGCTTCACTAAAATCCTAGATTTCTTCTTTGTTGACTCTTCGGTAGTCAGTGTTAATGTTGGAATGTCCTCTTTTTGCAACAAAAGACATTCTTCCTTTTTATGACCATATTTCTCACAATCAAGGCATATAATCTCAAGCCCTTCATATGTTACATTGAACATTTGGTTATGAATGACAAATCTTGAGCGCAACTTCTTATTCAGATCCACCTCTTCACTGAATCTAGTAAACCTTCCTCTTTCTATCTTTGAAATAAGATCATTTTTTAACCAACATATTTCTATTAACCTTAACCATCTTACCAATCTTATTTCCTACCTCACATAACATATCCGTATAAACAATGCTAAGGTAAAATTAGTATTCTAACCTGTATAGCAAGCTTTTATACTTTATTGCTAAAGGGGTTGAAGTTAGGACTATCATTGTATTGCTAAATAATGACATTGGATTACCCAACATCCTTCATTTAGTAGCTTCAATTTAAGTGATTTGTTTAGACCTAAGAGCAAAGTAGTTGTTAGCCATATCAACTAACTCAAGATCCGATAAACTTATCATAACTTCCAATCTTTTTTGTAGCTCATCAAGATGTAATCTTTTTCCTATTGATGTCATAATCAGGGCATCTTTTCATGGTAAGCATAGCTTCTTCCACAAATCATCTGGCATATTAACTCACAGAATCTAGTTGAAAATATATTGTTGAACTTTTGTGAACACTGAAGAGACTTCCTCCTCTTCTTTGAACCAACCTTAAAACATAACCTTAAAGTCCTCTTCCACTTCCATGCAATCCTTCTCAATTGATGTACCCTTGAAAGAAATTTAAGACCACAATTTCACATTATTTCTATTGCCTCCTTTTTGATTTCGTACTGCTTCTTCACTACTTTCTTTCATGATAGTATCTTGAGCTGGGCTCCGCCCCTTAATCTCAGAACTGTGATAAATCTTATCAACACTTCAAGCAATCGCATCTTCTTGTTCCTTGGATAATCCCTGATAACTTCTCAGACCACTTGACTCGTTATAGCCCCACCATCGACTTTCGAGCTCCTACATGTACTCTTACTCATCTTACCGGTGTTAGATTTTGTTCTTGTATTTTATCTTTCTTTCAAGCTTTGTACTTGTCACTTTATATCCAAAAAATGAGACAAAGAAAAATCTCTCATTTGCCGACATGGGGTCAACGGCCATGGGCCATATTTCACTTTCCTCATATTAGTTTCATTCTCCCTTTTGAGGCCTTCAATTAACTTCATTAGCTTCTTCTCTATCCTTATCAAAGATATTTTCTTAAAATATAAGGTTAAGTATTTATGACCTTCCAAAATTGTGAAAACTCCTTTAAAGTTCCATGCAAGTATTTTAACTACCCAAAAATCCCCTAAATGAACAAATAATTGTCCAGTCTTATGGGACTTATTGTAAATAATTTTTTCATCAATTGACTAAAATGCCTACTAGAAAAAAAAAGCACTCTGAATGCTCTTCTCTCCACCTTTTCTCCCTCCCTTCCTCTTTCTTCCCATCTTCCTTCTTCTTTAAGGATTTATAAATAGGTATTAGCTTGTTAAAAACCAATGAAGCCACCACCATCGTCCTGTAACCAAACCTTAAGCAAGTACTAATCCAAATCAAGGGTGACTCTACAAGCGCCCCAGCTTCATCATCAAACTAGCCTCTTCAAAGTAGAATCTCTTACTCCCTTTAGTTCTTTTTACAGGTCACTTTTAACTAACTCATTGAAATCAATGTGAGTTAGTTATAATAATAAAATTATTTTAAAAATAAATTTCTTTTCAATTTTGTCCCTACTTTAAAAAAAGTGATTTGATGTGTAGGAAGATTTTTCCTAAAATATAAAATATTGCACTTCCTTTTAAAATTTATTGGGGGTAGTTTTGGAATTGCACATTAAATACTACAAAAACCAAGAAAAGTGATTTATATAAAAGACTAATAAAACTTTCTAGGATGTGACTCATAGGAAAGACCAGAGGGAATATCATGTAAATGTTCTCAAAGTTTATGACCGTGAGCATGGCACATAAAGAGCAAAATGACACAATCAAAAAGAAAAAATTAATACTCAATCCTCATAGTTTTTTCTAATTTTAAATTAGGTCCCTAAGTTTTTTCCCTTTTTAGTAGGTCTCTTAAGTTTCTTTCGTTAAATTTGTTAGTCTTTTATGTTTAAAACCATTTAAAAAAAGGGGTAAATGGTGTTAGGAAAACTGTTAATAACTGATGAAATGGCATAAGTTGATAAAATCTAGTAAGGTAGATTTGATTGTGGATACAGGTGGTAAATTGAAAGCAAGTTTGAAAAATAAATATTTTAGTAAAATTAAATTAAGCAAGGTGGAGTAGGGGATCTAAAATGCAGAAGTTAAGAAGGAAGGGAGAAGAGATCATTGTTGTGAGTACCGGAGAAAGGAGAAAGGAAGATCGGTGCCATGAACATAGAGAAGTTAAGGAGGGAGAAGATCAAGTAAGATTTATTCCTCTTTGTGAGCGAAGTAGGAAGGTTGAGCGTTTTTTTTTAGCATCAAAAGTATGATTGAAACATTTCGACAGTTAGTTAAATAAAAAAGAAGAATTTGTATAGCGACTATAGTCGCATCAGAGGGAAAGATTGAAGTTAGGGGGAATTGCATTGTAGTCCCTAAAAAAGAAAAAATTACAATTTTGGCCCAATACATTATGATATTGCATTATAGGCCCAAGGACTCTTGTTGCAATTTTTCTTATGAGTGAAAGTGCAATTTTGTCCTTTTGTGATTTAAAAACTCAACCTATGCAAAACTCTCATCCACAAAGCGTGACACAATGTTCATAGATATATAACACGATATTCATGAATTCTCAATATAATATCTATGCATTTTTAGTTAACTTGCAAGTTAAAATATACAAGTCACACAGAGTATATACAACAATAGATGCACAACATAATGTTCATAAATTTTTAACACAATGTCTATGCGTGTCTAATTGATTTATAGATTAATTAAAATCTATAAGTCTTGCAGAGCATGTACAACACAATGCCCATAAATGCACAACATGACGTTCAATAATTCTCAACACAATGTCCATACATGTTCAGTTGATCTATAGATTAATTAAAATATATAAGTCACGTAAAGCATGTATAATGCAATGCCCATAGGTGCACAACACAATGTTCATTGATTCTTAACATAACGTTTATGAATTCTCAACACAATATCCATGCATGAAAATTTATTTGAGAATGCATGAACTTTGTATTGTACATCTATGGACATAGTGTTATATATTGTCTGTGTTACTTGTATATTTTATTAGACCTACTAATTAATTAGACATGCATGGACATTATATTTAGAATTTATGAACATCATGTTGTGCACTTATAGATATTGTGTTATACATGATCTAAAATTTCAAATCACATAAGAGTAAAATTGTATTTTCACTCTTAAGAAAAATTATAACAAGGGCCCTTGAGCTTGCAGTTTAATATCGTGATATATTGAGCCTGTAATGCAATTTTTTCTATTTTCAAAGCCCTAAATATAATTCTTCCTTGAAGTTATTGAAGGGTCAACATCTTTAGTTAATGAATTTCACTAATTTTCTCATATGAACCTATGTTTTGTTAACATCAGATATTAGTTTCTAATTAAAATGCTCTTTTTATATGTACGGGCCTTTTATTGACCAAAAAAAAGTACAGGCCTTTGATTTTAGACCTGATTTGTCAACCTTTCATTTGCCTTAGTCTTAGCTCTGGGTTCTTGCTTAATGGAATGAGACGTCCCTTCTTTCTTCTTTTGCAATACTTCTTGTCTCCTATTCTCTACTTCAATCTCTTACTTGCTTTGATGCCAAAGACTAATGACTAAACATTGCAGTGGAAGATGTTACTTCTTGATTATTAAATATATCATTAGCATTTTGTTTGAAAGAGAGAAGAGGTTATTCTGTAAAGTTATTATGCCATGTTATTCTTCTCCTGCCTTGATCTTTTTCTCTATCAGCCTCCTTCTTGACACCAAAATCCTAGAATAAAAGGAGAGAGCTCTTCTACATTCGATGAGAAATGAGTATCATTAAATAATTTCTTTACAGATGTAAAGACCAAGAGACCAAACTGTAAGGTCTCCCTTACTAATCTACTATTTAACTCTAAATCATGACAATCATGGGATTAACCTTTAAAGGATTATTAAATTGTAAAATTTTACAAAAAAGGGAATTTCTCTTATTTTCTTTCTTTCTTTTCTTAAAATTGAAAAGAATCCCAGATTCAATATTTTGAATCTCAAACATTATTTAATAGTCTCAAATTAGAGTTTTGAAAGTAATGCGGATGCTTGAAAATCAATTGGGACCCAAAATTATGAGTTTTAAAATTCAAAAATAGATTTTATGCAGAAAATGACACGTGTACCACGGCTTACGGCATGTGCATCGTGGCTTGTCTTCTTTGTGCCATGCGCCGCGGTGTAAGGTGCCATGCATCGCAGTGCATTGCACAAATTTGACAATATTAGTGCTGTCATTTGATAGCATAGGAAGCGAACTTTCGACGCATCCTAAATCTCCTTTTGGTATCCGATTGAGGTGATTTTGGTATTTACATGAAGCTTTCTCCTAACTCTAGCTAATGGTACTAGTTTCATACTCAAACTCATTTTTCATAAGAAGTTGGACACCAAAACACATTTTGACCATATTTTTTTAAAATTTCATTAATAGGTGTCCCAACTCAACTACTCGTGCTAGTAGCTCACACCAACCATTCGACTGTACTCAATGGACTCTCATGGACCTGTGCAATGCACTACACACAAATAAAAACACTCATATCATAAAATCACCACTCAACCTTGATTTTCACAAAACATTTAGGGAGAGGGATTGTTACACAAAATTATTAATTTCATTTCAAATCTTTCAAAATACATATGTTTCTACTTACACAAGTATTTTGGCCCTCTCCACAGGTTTACAACTACAACTCACTAACTCAGGGCACAAAATATATAAGTGATACACGAAATCATACAAGTAGTGCATAAAACATGTCAAATGATTCTAGTTGGCAAGTACATCAACAAATACACATGAAAGTAATAAAAAGAGGCATAAGGAGGATTACTTCACAATCCTAGGCCTCTATGTGTTTTTTCCAATTCAAATCTAATGAGTTAGGTCCTGAAAATATTGAGAATTGAGGGGTGAGTGCAACCACTCAGTAACCAAGTTTCACCAAATCCATACAGTCGCATATTAATTGTAATAGATGCAATTAGGCAAAAACATAAATGTCACATATAACACTTGACCATGATTCACAAAACTAATAACCATATGACCAAACTTACTACAACACACTTTATCATGATATTTCACAAGCACAACATAGGTTGTAAAAATAACAATCATGCACCGCTCAACACATGTCGGACCAAAAAACTAACAACCATGTGGTCAAACTTATATGCATGATCATATGCCAACCTTCTATCCTCCTATTACCTCTAACACTAAATTGGTGGCTATCACGTGGCCATGTCCTTCACATAATAACCTAGCCTTTCACTTGTGAGGAGCTACCAGGCTAGGATTAACTTACTTACTTATGTAATTCGATTTTCCTCAATACTATCAACCATGAGATGTCGTACTTCTAATTTAGCCTCCTCATAAATTGGTAGAGACTAGTTAGGTTCAAGCCTTTCATAGAATAAGTGAGTCAGTCCCGAATCAACTATGGGATGAAGGCTACCTCTCGATTTCAACTGTCAGTGCCAAGGCTAGTTCTCGATTTCAACGGTTATTGCCAATACCACATGGATTTCAACTAATCTACTCCTTTCCTTAAGTGAACTCCCATTAATGATCATGATATACACATTTCTCACATAATATACATTTTAACAATCAATTCATAATATATGAACTCATGTAAACTCAAATACTCCACAAACTCAACACAAAATACATCACAATTTTTCACCTATAATAACAAATCATAATTAATTTCATAAAATACAAAGGGTGGCATAATCAATGTTATCTTTCCAAAACCATTTCGCAAGTCAAACACATTGTCAATATGCATCATTGATTTAAATCATAAATTATATTTCACAACACAATTAACATTCAACTATAAAGATTAAGTTTCTCCTGGTTACCTCAAACCTTTGAGAGGTCAAAGGTTTACCCCTTACTATACCAACTTCTTAAAACTTTAACAAGCTCGAATGATGACAAAATGAACCACACTATAATCATACCACAAGAGTATCATCATTATCTCAATCTTAAAAATTTATCAACACAAAACTCCTCACACTCTATTTTATCAACCCATAGTCACTATCTATTCATACCCAATGGGCTCATTAGGTTTCATTAATGTACATTATCACTAATAACATATCAAATCATCATTAATGCATATAAACCTCTCCCAACTACTGTATTTATATTAATTTTCAGATATTAAATGCTCCTATGAACCAATTACTTCTAAAATCATCAATGTGGTGTTCTAATACATTAAACAACTCCCATTATACTTATTCTAACTAATGGAATTAGACCTATAATCCTATAGATCGAAAATCCATCTTCTAACTCAAACCCTACCATAACTTATTATAAATGAGGGAGAGAAAGGAAGAAGAAGGCATGATAAACTTACCTTAGGTGTTTGAAAGCTTCAATCTAGCCTCAATGTGATCCCACAACGTGCCCTAGTAGAGCAAAGGTAGAGCTCTTCGTTTTCTTCCTTTCCTTTCTTCTGTTTTCTCACGCAAATACCAACCTGATATATTTGATTTTTGATCATGCGCATAGTGCACGTTGCCTTCCACCGTGGTGCATGACATAGAGAAGCCTGTTGCATTCAAATTCATCTCTGTGCGCTGTGACAGACTGACCACGCGCTGTAGCATATGGCATAGAGGATAATTCTTTACCTTTTCTTCCTCTTTCCTTGTCCGGGTGGCCTGCCTTTGATCTGAAACTACTTCTAAGGTTGAAATCATCGTAAATACACCAAGTTAAGCCCCTCTAACTACACACTTCATTAACTCACTAATTACTCTCATTAGGTTAATAAATCAGGATTAAATTTTTCCCGATGTTATAGTAGATGTGGCTTTAATTTTTTAGGTGTATTCTTAACCAGATTCACATTGGAGAGTTTTGGTAACTGAATGCCATCTCATAAATAATTAACAATTTTTTAGCACTATCAGTTTTTGTTAACAATTTTAAACATAAAGAACTAACAAATCTAACAGAAGAAGCTTGAAGGACACACTAAAAAGGTAAACAAAACTTTGGGAACTAATTCAAAATAAGAGGAAATACCTACAAGGATTGGCACTACAAAAAAAATAGTCATTTAGTCGCAGTTGACTGGTAGTGGTGATAAAAAAATAGTCAATTTCTCTTGGCTAATTCATACCAATGACCATGAAGATGATAAATCTTATATTTTGGCTTCAAAGGCACAATTTTGTTATGTTGAGGATGAAAAACATAAACATTGAAATTTGGTTATACATTTGAAGCCTCAAAACTTATTTGAGATGAGCGATGATGATGATGATACTGATATCATACATGACAATGAGCCATCTCAGCCAAATAGTTTGGAAAATTTCTTTCTCGACAAAGATGATCACTTATCATTTGTCAAGTAAATTTTAATGTTAAAACCTTGAAAATATGAAAACTTAATTATTTTGTTCTAGTAATATAATATTAATTTTCACAAGAACATGGATGAAGAATGATGTTAAGTAAAGAAAAAAACTTTGATTATGTCTTTCATAAAAAACTTTGATTTTGTCTTTCATGTATTATGTATATGTATTTTAAATATAAAAAATTAGTAAACATAAGTGAATATTCAAAAATTCTAAAATAGATTTATTAGTAGTGGTTGTACGACAATCCGCCACCATAAGTACCTGTACCCCCCAGTAGCAATTTTGACTGAGAAACCGTTACTGCATTTAGCTTCGCAGTAGCTTCCAAAACTGCTACTGTTATCGCTGTACTTTTCCAATCTCCGTACATAATGCGTAACGGTTTCATACCAACAGCTACAGGAACCGCTATCCCATCAACCTCTATAAAACACCACACCTCCGTCTTTCATTTGCAAACACTTAGCTCCATTTGGTTCTCTCCTTCTTCCTCCCTCACGCTGGCAAGTATTTCTCTTTGTTTATTCTATTTTATTTCAATAATCGTGTTTTTATAATCTATATTATTCTTCTTAAAGTTTTATCTATAAATTATTATTTTATTCCTTTTTAAAAATTTTATCTTTGTGTTTTTTGCAAGTGTGCCTTCCATCAAATATTCTCTTTTATCACTTTCTGATATAATCAAATAAATTAAATGTTTTACTGATATTTTACAGACATATTTAAAATTAAAGTAAATTAAAATTATAATTCACTTAATTATAAATAATAATTTAAAATAAAAATGAGATATTTGAAATATAAGAAATATTATTTTCCTTCAAATAAAGCAAAAACAGAAAAATATAAATTTTTTTGTATATGATAATATTAAAAATTCAAATGCACCAAAAATTCAAATTTCAACTCGGTGGTAGCCATTTCAAAACTGCTACTAACTAACGTGCCAACAAATTTTAAATTTCAAGTGCTATAGTAATTTCAAAACCGCTAGCAATTAACGTACCTGAATAAAAAAATTGCAAAGTTTAAAAGCGGTAGCAAAGTAACAGTTGGTCATGGTTTTTGTGTGGTGGTGATTAAATCATCATGTAGCGTTTTGACTTTTGTGGTAGCAGTTTTATAAACTGCGACTATAGTACTCATTATGGTAATTATAGTAATAGTTTGCATACTCGCTGCTAATGATAATGGTAGCGGTTAAAACTGCTGCTAAAATAACAAAATAACCGTTGCTAAATTCCTCTTTTTTTTTTGTAGTGTGGGTATTAATTTTTTCACTAAAAAGTTATCCATTAAATTTATATATCTTCTATTGTAAAACAAATTCCAGCCTTCAATTTCCGGTTAGACTACAATACATATTCTTAGAGAATGTCCCGGCACCAGTGAGATATATTTTTGTTTGGAAAAAGGTACCCATAAGATATGAAAATTGGAATTGTCACAAATTTTGTTTAATTGTTTAATTTCTTTCCCATTGAAGCCAGAATTGATTGCTAAATAGCGATACAGAATTACAGATACAAGAACACGTACTGCTAGGAACTTGTGCCTTGGAGAAAAAGTGAGATGACCCATACTTTGAAGGAGAGCGAAAAGCTTCACCACGCCGTCCATGGAAGATACTTTCTGAAACGGAAAGAGCAGAAACGAGCTGAAACGGAAGGCACACACATAATGAAGCAGAAAACGGGAGACACACATAATGGAGCATCATAAACTCTTTGTAACCGCCCCTTAATTTCTGTAACCCCCCTTTAAATTTGTATGGTTCAGTTTCACGAATTCTAGGACTATAAATAGGACCCTTGTGGCCGTGAAAGAGGCAGACTTGAAGAATAAGAATTGCTTGTTGTTCATTCGGTTTCTGTGCTATTTTGGTATCAGAGCTGGTCCAGAGAGCAAGAGAGTGAGTTACAGTTGAGAAAGTACGCCGGAAAGAAGAGAGATTCAGAGGAGGAGTCCCTGACGTCTTCGCATTTTACAAACTAGGCATTTTCTCAGAAAACTAACATCACCATCGTGCTCAGAAGGTCCAAAAACATGGAACAAGAGGTTCCCCGTAACCGAAAAACATCTCACGCGCCCCCACGCGCCACCGTCGTAAGACCACGGGCCTCGCCGCCGGTCCACGCGCCTTCACGCGCCATCCGAAGGTAGAAGACGCTGACGTCATCTGCCACGTCAGCATTCTGACCGGTCAACGACAAGTCAGCCAAGTAGTTTGCTGCCACGTGTCACAGTCGCCACGTCACTGTACCCAGTCAGCCAACTTTTCAGAAATTACATTTTGACCCCAAATATTTCAGTAATTCCAAATTTGCCCTATTTTTTATGAAATTTATATTGACCCCAAATTTTTTTGAAATTCCATTTTAATCCCTAAACTTTCCTAAAATTACACTTTTACCCCTTGATTTTACCTGAATTCCATTTTAACCCCTAGATTTTTCATAAATTTTAATTTGACCCATCATTCTTCTAGAATCGCTATTTTATCCCCTAAATAGTCCAAAATCCCCATTTTGCCCCTAGCTTTTTAAAAAAATCTCACTTTACCCCTATATCCTTCAACGTTTTCAATCGCACCCCAATCTTTATCCCTAGCCTTGACACTTATCCAAAATGCCTCCAAGACGTAGACATGTGCACGAGGTTAAGATGGAAGAGTTGAGACGTAGGATACGAGAATTGGAAGCCACTGTGGAATTGCAGCAAACTCTGTTAAACAACAACAGAGAAAACTTAGAGAGAGATTCAGGAAGCAGTAGTTCGTCATCTACTGACAATTGCCGCCGCCCACGACAACAACAATTCTGCCCTAATGACATCAAGGTTGACATTCTTGAATTCGAGGAAAGGCTCCAGCCAGATGAGTTTGTAGATTGGCTGCAAACTGTTGAACGAGTATTTGAATACAAGGAGATTCCAGATGCGCAGAAAGTCAAAATTGTCGCCCTCAAACTCAAGAAACATGCTTCTATTTGGTGGGAAAACCTCAGACGGAAGCTAGAATGTGAGGGAAAGCGCAAGTTGAGACCTAGGAGAAAATGAAATGCCAGCTCACCAGGAAATTTTTACCAGATCATTACCACCAGGATAATTTTATTCAGTTGCAAAATCTTCGACAGAGATCTTTATCTGTAGAAGAATATACTAGAGAGTTTGAACAACTCATGATGAAGTGTGATATTCAGGAGAAGGAGGAGCAAACAATAGCCCGGTACCTTGCAGGCTTAAACACAGATATCAGTCGTCCAGTCCAGCTTCAACAATATTGGACCTTGGATGATGTCATCCGTCTGGCCGTGCGTGTTGAGAAGCAGATGCCCAAGAGATCCACTTTCTAACCTTCATCCTCTAGGAGTTATCCAGAAGGCCGTAAAGCAGAATTTCAGCAGATCAACTCCTCAAGCAAGCCACAACCTACTGCTATGCGCAAACCAGCATTCAATGCTGCCAAGGAATCTGGTTCTAAAGCAATCAAATGCTTTAAATGCCAAGGATTTGGCTACATTACTGTGGAGTGTCCTACACAAAGGGTTGTCACCATTCGAGAAGGATCAGGGTATGAAGCACTTGAAGAAGATGAGGAGGATGCTGAGTTCTACGGCACTGATCCCGTATATGACGAGGAGGTCACACCTGCTGATCAAGGAGAAGCATTGGTGCTTAGACGAAGTCTGCATACAACAATAGTCAAAGAAGAACCTTGTCTACAATGCAACATTTTTCACACTTGTTGCACGGCCCAAGGAAAAGTTTGTAATGTTATCATTGACAGTGGAAGCTGTGAAAATGTAGTATCTGACTACATGGTAGAGAAACTGAAGTTGCCAACACAAGATCATCCGCAACCTTACAAGCTTCACTGGCTCAACAAAGGGAATGAGGTAAAAGTTTCTAAACAATGCCTTGTGACCTTTTCTATTGAGAATCGATATTGTGATGAAGTTTTATGTGATGTTGTTCCCATGGATGCATGCCACCTTCTCTTGGGGAGGCCATGGCAATATGATTGACATGCTATGCACAACGGACGAGCGAACACTTATTCTTTTACGAAAGATGGTGTCAAGTTCACACTAGCGCCTCTACCACCCAATGAGATTAGCCAATCTTCAAGGGAATCTAGTGTTTCTAAGCCGTTAGTGTCTTTGTTGACTAAGGAGGAATTCAAGGTGTCAAAATCCGAAGCCCAAATGATGAGCATTATTCTGGTGCTTGAGGTGAACGACAAGACGGCCAATCCACCTGGAGTCATTCTGTTATTATCAGAATTTTCAGATATAATATCCGATGAGATACCACCAGGGTTGCCTCCAATGCGAGACATACAGCATGCCATTGACTTCATTCCAGGAGCAGTCATTCCTAATAAGCCTACTTATAGGATGAGTCCCCAGGAACATGCCGAAGTCCAACGGCAAGTTGAAGAGTTGTTGAAGAAAGGGTTAGTTCGAGAAAGTATCAGCCCTTGTGCTATACCTGTTCTTCTAATACCTAAGAAGGATGGAAGTTGGAGAATGTGCATTGATTGTCGAGCCGTCAATAAGATCACTATTAAGTATCGGTTTCTGATACCTCGGCTTGATGATATGCTGGACCAATTGCATGGTGCCACTATTTTCTCCAAAATTGACCTTTGTAGTGGGTACCATCAAATCAAAATTCGGCCAGGAGATGAGTGGAAGACCGCTTTCAAGACTAGAGATGGCTTATACGAGTAGAATGTGATGCCTTTTAGGTTAACAAATGCCCCTAGCACATTTATGCGCCTGATAAATCAGGTATTGAGACCCTTCATTGGTAAATTTATTGTTGTGTACTTTGACGATATTCTTATTTACAGTAAGAATCAAAAGGAGTATTTAGATCACTTGCGGCAAGTTTTGCAAGCCTTGCGTGAGCAGAAGCTTTATGCAAATCTCAAGAAGTGCACCTTCCTCACCAACGAAGTTGTGTTCTTAGGTTACATCATTACCGCGAAAGGTGTTCATATTGATCCAAGCAAAATTACAGCCATTGACAGCTGGCCAATTCCAAAATCTATCCAGGAGGTTCGAAGCTTCCACGGATTAGCTTCTTTCTACAGGAGGTTCATCTGTAATTTTAGCTCAATTACCGCACCACTTACAGACTGCACCAAAGGAGAGAAGTTTCAGTGGACAGAGCAAGCTCAGAAAAGCTTTGAGGAGCTTAAGAAGAAGTTGACCGAAGCTCCAGTCCTAGCTCTTCCTAATTTTGACCAAGTATTTGAAGTTAGCTGTGATGCTTCTAACATCGGCATTGGTGCTGTCCTAAGCCAGGAGGGCCATCCCATTGCCTTTTTTAGTGAGAAGCTTAATGATGCCAAGCTCAAATATTCTACCTATGACAAGGAATTTTATGCCATTGTCCGAGCTCTTCAATATTGGAGTCATTATCTCCTAAATAAAGAGTTCATACTTTTTTGGATCATGAGGCTCACAAGTATTTGAATTCCCAGCAGAAGATCAGCCGCAGACATGCTCGTTGGAGTGAACTCTTACAGTCTTATCCATTCCTTATCAAACATAAGGCTGGAACTCTAAACTCTGTAGCTGATGCCCTTAGTCGTCGCCATGTGCTACTTACAACACTGCAAACCAAGGTTGTTGGATTTGACCTTATCAAAGAGTTGTATCAGGATGATCCTGATTTCTGAGGAGTGTGGGAAGCAACTGTAAATCAACCTTTCCACCAGTTTTACAGGCATGATGGTTTTTTATTTCGAGGTAAAACCCTCTGTATTCCATAGGGTTCCTTAAGAGAAGCCATAATTTGGGAAGCACATGACGGTGGATTAGCTGGACATTTTGGACAGGATAAAACAGTTGATCTGGTTAAGGAGAACTTTTACTGGCCTCGACTTGAACGGGATGTCAACAGGCATATACAAAGATGCAGAATTTGTCACTTGGCTAAATCTAAGGGTCAGAATACCGGACTATACATGCCTCTGCCAATTCCAGAAGCACTGTGAGAAGATATAACTATGGATTTTGTTCTAGGTTTACCACAGACTCAAAGGCAAAAAGATTTTATCATGGTAGTTGTGGATCGTTTCTTAAAAATGGCCCATTTCATCCCATGCCAGAAGACCAATGATGCTGCTCAAGTAGCAGACTTGTACTTTAAGGAGATTGTGCGTCTTCATGGCATTCCTAAAACTATCACTTCTGACCGTGATGTGAAGTTTCTTAGCCACTTTTAGCGGACGCTATAGAAGAAGATGGGAACTAAGCTCCAATTTAGCAGCGCTAGTCATCCCCAGACAGATGGTCAAACTGAAGCTATAAATAGGATTCTTGGTAATCTTCTTCGCAGTTTCGTGGGGAAGAATTTGAAGCAGTGGGATCTTATTCTTGCTCAAGTTGAGTTTGCTTATAATAACTCTATCAATCAAGCAACTGGGAAGTGTCCGTTTGAAGTTGTTTATGGCACTCGTCCCCTTAGTCCACTAGACTTGAGCCCTTCACTTGATAAGCAGCAATACAGCTTTGATGCTGACCAAAGGGCTAAGGAAATTAAAAATTGCATGAGCAAGTCCGCGAGCGAATCCAAAAGCAGAATTTGAGATACAAAGCTCAACGTGACAAGCATCGAAGACAGCAGACTTTTAAGGTAGGAGATTTGGTTTGGATACATCTACGAAAGGAACGATTTTCTAAACAGCCAAACACCAAGTTGTCTCCAAGAGCTGATGGTCCGTTCAAGATAGTGCAAAGGATCAACAACAATGCTTACAAGGTGGAATTACCTGGTTCTTATGGTGTATCTGCCACCTTCAGTGTCGCTGATTTATCTCCATACGTTGATGAAGATGATTAATTTGACTTGAGGGCGAGTTCTTCCCAACCCGAGGAGGATGAAACGGAAAGAGCAGAGACGAGCTAAAACGGAAGGCACACACATAATGAAGCAGAAAACGGGAGACACACATAATGGAGCATCATAAACTCTTTGTAACCGCCCCTTAATTTCTGTAACCCCCCTTTAAATTTGTATGGTTCAGTTTCACGAATTCTAGGATTATAAATAGGACCCTTGTGGCTGTGAAAGAGGCAGACTTGAAAGAATAAAAATTGCTTGTTATTCATTCGGTTTCTGTGCCACTTTCACGAAAAGAAGCTTGACTTGTAGTAATAATGAACAAGTCTCGTCAACATTTCTACTCGGTCCAGTGTTCTTCTCAGGCTTCCTAGCGGGAAATGGCACTCGACACTTATGAATGGAATAAATTAAGAAAAACATAAGCCACAGATCGGTCATTAGCCTAGTTAATATACTAATTCAATGATTTATAAGGATCAAAATCATAGTCAAACTGTTATCAAATCAATTTTAAGTAAAATGCTTTATTTAATCAGTCAAAATACTAACTTAACAAGTCATGTTTTATTTAGATGATGTTTGATTGTTTTCCTCCAAGCTCCAAGCCCAGCATTAATCTTTATTTTTGACGACAGCCAACCTTTTTATTCATCAATTCATGCACTTTTTCTTTATAAACAATAAATTCATCAATTCTAACTTCTCGTGCGCAAACGTGAAGTAAACTACTTCGTCCAATTATCGCTACACACATTGCGATGGTGGGACCGTTGACTTATTTCACACTCATGGCAATGTATGTATATCTGATGTTCTTGACTCTCTAGCTATTGATGCCATTGAATATAGTGTGGACGCTACCATCGTCATTGATGTTTATCTTTAATTAGTTATATTTTCTTGGTACACGAGTTGTGTCCAATATTTTAATATTAACCTCTAGGAAGGTGAATAGCAGTTGGGAAGATAGGCTCCTTACTAATGCGAATAATTGCCCGGATATACAAATGCTGAAAGCTAAATTTCAAATGCAAAAAGCTACCCATTTGTCCGCTAAATAAGCTTTTAACTTCATCGTGAAAAGATTTTGCAGACCTCGTCTCGTGAATAATATTTGCCAGACATTGACTTCTACAAAAAGACTTTTTTCATAGTAAAAAGCTCTATCCAAACGAACACTGAGGTTGAGGCAACTCCAGGCCTAGACTTGAAATTCATGTACCGGGACGGTTTCAGGAGAAAAAAATACAAGGTATCTGTCAGTTTCGTTTGGTTTTCAACATTTCACCGTCAACTCAGGAAAGATAGAAAAATTAAAATTTTCGGACGAAAGAAAGAGCTCTCAAGTGCAATTGGGAATGCTGAGTCAGATCAGATAGGACATCACGAAGGCGATGGTTTACAAAAGCCTGTGGGTCACATGTTGACAAAGTCAAGCCTCGTTCAGCAGTTTTCACACTTCACACTTCACACTTCACACTTCACACTTCACACTTCACAATATGGCGATTGGTTTCGTTGCTTATCAGGTTTGATGTTCATTAGATGACGAGTAATTTGGATCGATCAGATTAGAAAATCTAAATAGTCCAGATTTATAAGTTTTATTTTTATATATTCTTTTATATTTATTGAAATAAAAATTATAAAAATTTCATAAATCTATCTTATAGTTAATTTGGACAATACATATTTAATCTAAATAATTTAATTTAATATTATTTTTTAATTTTTATAAATTAACTATCCATATGTATTCTAAAAAATCTAAATATAATATTAATTTTTTACAATTTTTATAAATTTTTATTTTAGTAAATATAATATTAAAAAATAAAAATAATTAAATAAAGATAATCTCTAAATTGGAATTTTAAAAAAATTAAGAAAAAATTTTGAATAAAAAAAATTTAAATTTAGACTACATAGAATACATCTAGATAGTTAATTTATAAAAATAATAAAAAAATTTAATATTAAATCAAATCTTTCAAATTAAATATGCATCATCTAGATTGATGATAAGGTAAATTTATTAAAATTTTATATTTTTTATTTTAATAAATATAAAATAAAATATAAAAATAAAACTTGTAAATCTCACGGTTCAGATTGCTTATTAGGTGATAAGAAAGGACCGAAACACATCGTAATATGTAGTGGCCCAAAAAAGAAGGGAGAATGGCAACGAGAACTCCTAAAAGAGGGGAAAAAAAAAGGTAGCATACATCTTGAATGTTCATTTATTTACAACTAAATGTTGATTGGTTCACTTGTGCATGGATAAAATTTCAATAGAAAAACTAATCATTTAATCATTATAATTTTGATTTAGTTGTAATTCATTTTCTAAACTTTAATCCGTTATTATTGAATTTTTAAAGTCTTAATTTGGTTATAACTCAATTCCTAAACTTTAACTCTTGCAACTTAATTTTTTAAATTTTTAATCATTTAAATATTGATTCCTATATCTTAAAAATAAAATTATATTAACATTTATTACTAATATTTTAAATTACTAAACTTATAAAATATTTTAATCTTTATAAAAATTATAAATATTAAAAGTTTAAAATATTTTTAATCTTTTTAATTTTAATTTTTAAAATATAAGGATCAATATTTAAGTGGTTGAAATTATAAAAACTAAATTGTAAGAGAAAAATTTCAAGAATTAAGTTACAATAGAATTAAAACTATAAAAATTGAATTAAAATATGTTAAAGTTTAGAAATTAAATTACAAGTTAAAACTATAAAAATTAAATAATTAATTTTTCTAACTTCAATTATACATGGCCTTCACTATTTTTTTCTCCTCCAGGACCCTCAATACTATTCTTCCAACAAGAACCTTGAGATATAGAGCGCTCTGTCTGTGTGTGTGTGTGTGGAAAAAATAAAAAATATGCCCTTTGTGTGTGTGTGTGCGCGCGCGCGGGGAAAAATAAAAAGTATGCCCTTTTTTTTTATTGATCGCTTTTGATTTATTATAGTATGGTGAAGGTGAACTTTTTCCACAAGTGAGACCCGCAAATTTCAATTGAAGGGACACAAGTAATGCAAAGTGAGATCTTGTGAATATTGCTGTTGTCTAAGTCAAACGCCGAGTTTATCCAAGCATCGAATCATGGCTGGGCAAGCCCCAGAAAAAAGAAACAAAAACCTGGCTACATTCAATCTTCACAATCACATCCCATTTCATCATGCTCGCAAGAGAGCTACATACATGACAAGTTGACGACCAAATTAAAAACGGTACAAAGGTAGGCTTCAACAGCGTCGACAAATTCTCCTTGAAAACATGAGAATACTACCAAGACGCTAGCCCTGACCCAAACAAGAACAAGCATCACAGAATTTACAACACTGCAGAACCAGCTGAAATATGGGTTCTGCAGATTCTTATTCACCCACCCATCTTGACTTCTAGCACTCTAAAACGCAAACGCGGTAGTAAATAATAAGAAAGAAGATTACATGAAGGGATATGCGATGCCTCCCCTTGAAGAAAGAAAGCAAAGACAGAGATCCGGCGCTTAAAGTAGGCAGTGGCCTCAGAGAACTGAGAGAGCACGTGGCCGATCAAATTATCCACCCGATCGACTTGATTTAGGAGGCATCGGAGTTGTAGGCACTTGTCGCCGGGGTGGAAGAAGCCGAGCCGCCGCCGTTGCCGGTGACTATTCCGAGCGACTCGCCTGCCTTTGAAACTGTGGAGACCACTGACTTGATCAGGCCGTTAAAAATCTGGGCCTTGATTTTGCCTCGTCTCGGGGGATCGGGGAAGTTCGCTTGGGTTCTTTGAACCGTGGAGGAATTCGCCGCCATATTTTTCTCTTTTTAAAATCTGCGTTGAAAGTAAGAAGGAGAAGGAGAAGGAGAGTATGGCTTGAGAGTCGGGAGGGTCACAAAAAATGAAGAACCTCTGCCCCTACCAGCCAGCGGCCCGGGGAGGGGATTGGGAGGTTCGGGGTTGAGAATTGATTTGAGTGATAGAGAGGAGGGGAGTTATTTACTCTTTATAGAGAAATTTCTTTTTGCTTTTTTCCTGAAAATTTCTCCCAACTCTCTCCCTCTCTTTTTCTAACACACAAAGAAAAACCGAACTACCCAATCATCATAACCAACTTGGTGTCTATTTGTATTTCAGTTCACATTTGACAAAAGTTTGTTTGAAAAATTAAATTATTTATTATATTTGATAAAAGTACATCTCAAATATGATTTAAATGTAATTATAAGAGTTACCCAAATAAGCTCTTAATTTTTAACTTCTCTTGAGACTTGATTTTTTTTTTTGTTACCTATTTGTATCTTTCAATTATAGACAATTTTGTTTAAGACATTATTTGACATTAAATGCAGACATTTCTCTTAAAAGGGATTTGAAATGTTGTCAATGAAGCTAGGCAAATGGTCAATGGACCAGCCCACGAGGGCTAGTGTTTTGGTAGGTTGGGTTAAGGTCAACTTGCCAAATAAATGGGTTGGAAAATTCTAGCCCAACTTATTAACTGGCAAATTAGTTCGCCTTCAAAATGCACCTTTTTTGGGCAAAACGATGAGTTTTGCTTATTGTGCAACAATTCCCATTCCATAATTATTATGTTTTTTCCTTTTCAAATCCAATAGCTTTCATTGTTTCCATCATATCATAGTAGTCTGCAACTGTGAAGCCTGAAGGAACGAGGGTGTAAAAATAGATTAAATATTAATGAGTGTATGAAAATAGATTAAATAATTAACAAAAAGGAAAAACAAGAAGTACTAATCAGAATAGTCATCCCTTAAAATTGTAAAGGACTTTTAGCTCAAAAGGAGATAATTCAACACATGAAAAAAATATCCCAATAAATCAACAAAAAAGAAATAGGAGTGGGTATCTGAAATTTCTCCAATAATTAATATTCTACAATTTAAAAGTAAAACATTATAATGCAAAAGAAAAGTAAAAACATCAAATAGCTAGATACGGATCAAATTTAAAGGGAGGAACCCAGGCATGAAGGGACAAACAAATAGCCAAATCTGAAGGAAATAGAGAAAGCAAGAAGAGACAATAAGAAGACCTTGGTGTTCAGTAACCCGTAACTGGCATTAGGAGTAGAGTCTTCAACTGGTATTTGGCAAGATATGACTTCAACTAGTGTTAGGCAAAAGCGCGAATGCAAGAAGAAGACGATCACAAATGAAAGGGTAAGAGGCAAGGCTGTGGAGTGTCAAGTAAGTAGGTTTAAGGGCGAGTAGACAAACTGTGACCTGCTAAACAAGCCCATACTCTAATGAAACAAGCAGGTTTATACCTACTCATTTAAGAAAATAAATGGGCAGGCTAGTTTTATAAGCCACTCGTGTAAAATCTAAATGGGCAGGACAAGCTGCGAGTTACCCCTCAGGTAGCCTATCCTGTACCGTTTGTAGTTATGTATGATATATATATATATATATATAAGTCTAAAAACATTGCATTCCTACTTCTCACTTGTCTCCCTCCTCTGCTGAAAACCCTTATTGGATGAATGCTCTCAGCCCTCACTCTCTCATTCATATCATTACTTATCCACCATCCTTCCTCCCTCATCTCTCCAAGTCTATGTGACCATGCTCACAAAAGCTTCTTAGTTTGTGCGTTCGCAATGTGCCGCCCCTCGTCTCATCTTATCTCTTTCAACTCTTCTTTCTCATCTGCCTCATCGTAAGTTGCAATGGGACGCACTGACCCTCATCTCATCTCTTTCACGGTCTTCTTTCTCATCTAGCTCATCTTAAAGCAAGTTCATGATGTGACACATCAACATTGCTTTTTTTATATCTTATACTCGAACTCCAAAAATGCTCTTTCTCGAACTAGGTAAGTTAACATCTTCCTTTGTCCTTCACTATTTTGTTCTCCGCACTAATTGAATACTCTGAATCGTGGTGCCTCTAATTTATTGCCTTTGAGTTATTGATTCTCCTATCTAATTTATCATCCACTTTGCCGTGCTTTTATAAAAATGAAGAGGTCAATATTTGTGATATTTATGAGTTGGAGAGGGATATCATTTACACTGATTAGGAAGTTCACATTTTTTTTCTCCCTAAAGAACTTGTTTGGCTATGCTATGTTGATTATGTTCATGATGCTCATGGAATTGTTGCCTTTGTTATTGAACTGGTTTCAACAATCCCTCCTAGATGTGTACCCTTCTTTTAGAAAGATAGGCACTCTTTACCTTTGGTACAAGATTAGTCTTTTCTATTGTAATTTTTTCTTTCTCATTTCAAGTCTATCTTGCTTTTGTATTGTGAAAAAGATATTGTGAATTGGTTGTCCTATCTTCTAGCTGTCTATTAGTATTTTGAACACATTCTTGTTGATTTTTTAAGGTTGCATTCAAAACGAGCTAGACCAACCCGCTTATACTCATACAGGCTAGGCCATCCCATTTTCAAATGGGCAAAAATGGGCCACGTTCGAGCAGAAGCTAGCCTAACCCGTTTTGTGCAAAACAAGATGGGCTACAGGTAGCCCCTCGAGTTAGCCCATCTCGTCCATTGTACAACCTTAAGTAGGTTTAGCCATTTTAAGAATTTAACTTTTGTCTTTTGATTTTTTTCATTAAGTGTGTTGGTCCTTAAAAAAAATTAAGTGGGTGACAAATAGCTAGAGTCAGATTGAATTCTTTTTTAAAAGGCTAGCCTGTTTAACCCACAGGCTAACTCATTCAACTTGCATCTTTCACGGTTTGGGCTAGCTCATTTTCTTAACCCAGCCCGCTAATTAATTGGTTAAGCCTGTATGCCTAGCTCTAATTGCAAGGGGCAAACTCCTTCTATTGGATTTAACTTTCATTAGTAAGATTTGATAATATTTTGGGTTGATGAAAGTTAGTTTTAAGAAATTGTTATTCAACATTTTGATTTTAAAAATTAGAAAAAAATAATCATTTAGTTTATGTAATTTTAATCTAATTGTAATTCGGTTCTTGGACTTTAACTTATTATAGCTCAATCCTTATAATTTTAACTCAATTGTAACTTAGTCTCTAAACTTTATTTTTTGTAATTTAGTCTTTATAGTTTCAACCATTTAAATATTAATCTCTGTATTTTAAAAATAAAATTATAAAGATTAAAAATAACTTGAACTTTTAATGTTTATGATATTTAAAGATTAATTGGCCAAAAAAATATTTAAAAATTAAAAGATTAAAATTATAATATTTTGAACTCTTAATATTTATAATATTAGTAATAAAATTATTAGTAATAAAAATATTTATATTATTTTTTAAATTTGTTAGTAATATTTTAAATTATTAAACCCTTTTAATCTTTATAAATATTAAAATTTTAAAATATTCTTAATTTTATAATTTTATTTTTAAAATATAGGGATTAATATTTAAGTGGTTGAAATTATAGAGACTAAACTGCAAGAAATAAAGTTTAAAAATTGAGTGACAATAGAATTAAAACTTTAAAAATTGAGTTGTAATGAGTTAAAATTCAGGGACCAAGTTACAATTGAATTAAAAATATATGGATCAAATAATTAATTTTTTTTAAGAATTATATTAATTTTAAACTTATATTTTATCCATTTTTTAATATTATAAAACTAATATTTCCAGACAATGGTTTAAAAAGGTCAAGATACTTTACCAATTAAAACTATTTTTCGGATGTTAAGGTTGGATCGGGGTTGTTCGTGATGAGCCCATTTTACGAGGTCAAACAATTCTAGATAGGTCGGTGAATTGAGCAATGCATCTGGCTGGATGGTGGCTGGCCCTCACCATATATAAACAACACTAGCACCATAAACCTAAAATAACAATTTGTGAAACCCACGCACTCGCTTCGTCAGCAATTCGTCGCATAATTGGCTCGATTCGCTTCTTTTACGGCACATTCAATTGTACAATAATGTAAAAGGGCAAGAAAATAACGAAGCGGAACATTCTCTCTCTGGTCCAAGTGTCATGGCGGCTCCGTGAGATGGGATGAAGTAACGTGTCAAGTTCTGCAGCTTCGTCAGAATTGCCCAGGAAGCAGCTCCCTGATTCGGTGTTGCGTGCTCAATTAAAATGGCTCGTGCCCTGTTAATCCACGTTTCATCGTAGCCGTCGCTTCAAATGTCGGATGTTTCCCAGAATCGCAACACGAAAGCTGTAGTTGCTCCGAACACAACTATGTAAGCAGAAGAAGAAAAAAAGCAAGCACACAAATAGGAACACAATCGAAGCATTGACGATCCTCACAAAATAACTTCTTCTCATGAAAAAGGACAAGCCGATTGCGTTAATTATTACCAAGACAAATGAAAAGAAGTAACATAGCCCTCTAGTATCCCATGATAGCTGATACACAAGAAAAAATAATCGTACTATACAATTTTAAAAAAATCAATTAATTACAATAATTGTGCTTGAAGATTAAAAAATTAAATTAAAATATTTTTATATTTAATCAAAACAATACTACATTGACTGTTTATTGTGAGTGAAAATTATGAATTTAAGAAAGGCAACTTGAAAAAAGTTTAATAAATGTTTATTATGATATACAATTTTACTTATAAATAAAAATAAAACAACAAATGATTGTAGTTTCTTGCGGAGGGAGCATGGAAGATGTCATGGGCGCCATTGGATAGCTCTTACTTGATCTCTTTTCCGAGTGCTCTGTTTTTCAAGAAACGAAACAGAGGGCGGTGGGCTGGGTCCATTTCTTACCCCCCCTTTTTGGGGCACAGATCTCTTCATTTATCCCTGACTGAGAGAAGATTAATTGACGAGGCAATGAAAGGACTAACAAGACAAGCGACTCTGCAACTTTTCTTCTTTTCTTCAAGCATGCAATGCAATATATGTGCAAATTGATGCGCTTGGTTATTTTTTTTTTTCAATTCATGATATTCAATATTCACCGCATGGACCCCGAGTGACGAAGGTTTGATTTTTGTCGGTTATGTGGGGCCACCTTGTCGGTTTAAAATTGGATCAAGTGGGCCCAACATTTTAATGCTCCCTTATCCCCTGAGCCCTGGGCTATGTGGGGCCCGTGGGTAGTGGACCCCAGCATAGACTTCTCCCGTTTATTTTTTCGAGAAGCATAGCAATGTTGCCGTGATATGCAAACTTTTCTATAAACGAAAATTCATGTCATGCTTATACTTTCAAATCGTTAATATCTACATTTCTAATTAAAAAAATACCAAGAAAAAAATGGCAAGGAATTGAGATGAAGGAAAATAAACATGCCTCCACTAACATATTTGGTAAGCGAAGCAGGATGCTTGGTAAGTAAATATTTCTTTGATTGGTACAAAAATGGGTCGAAGAAAGGAATGAGAAAGTGAACTTTCTAAGTGTTCTTTTTCAAACGCTCATTTTCAATCAAACTTGACAATAATATTTGTTTACATTCTCAAAAATTTAAAATTGAAAATAATTTAAAAGTCATTGGATTGGCTAGTGTCATATTCTCCCTCATCATTTCACATAATTAATTAATTGAAACTTATAAGATCAATGCTCTAGTTTTGAGCTTAAGCTCAAGGTTAACATTGAGAATCTCTCCTTTGTACTGATCCAATGAGGAGGAACTTAGGAAATTTTTAATATACTACTTTGATCTTATTTATAAATTACTTCTAACATGTTTTACTAGTATCAAAAAAAATTTTAAAATTTATTAACTCTATCTTAACATTTAATAAATTTTTAACTTTACTTCTATTAAATATATATAATTTAATAATATATTTTTCTCCTCAATATTCAAGTAAGGATAAAAGAAAAAATTTGTTATAAAAATTTAATGATATAATTTATAAATAAAATTAATTTTTTTATTTTATAAATAAAATTAAAGAAAAATTTTCTGATGTTTTTTTTTTAAGCGCGCATACAAAAACAATAGACAATCTTTTGGGGCTAGGAAATTAGCCAGATTAGGCATAGCTCACCAACACCTTTTATGCTTTTTGCACCTATAATCAAGCTCCACTGAGATGGTTGCAGTCTCAAGACGTGGAACGACAATACGTAGGGAAAAAGAAAAAAGAAACGGAACGATGATGAATTGATGGGAGCTGTTTGATTATGGCGTACATAGTGGTTCATTGATTGATGAAAAACATCTACACCCATTAATGAAAACACAGAAGATAATGACAGTAAAGACAACCTCAAACCAAGTCACATCACATTCAGCGGAGAACTTCTGCGCATCCATTCAATGCTAAAAAAATGGTCGAGAGCGAAACCACTATCACAAAATTATTAGATAATTATATTTGTCATTACACATACAGCTTATGTCCATTGTATTAAATAGAACAGAATATGAGAGGGTTTAAACTGTCCTATCCTGTTTTGCCCCTTGTCATTTCAAAAAAAGAAAGAAAGGAATATCTCTGAGGGTTTCCCCACACGCACACAGATGTAAACTTATAAAAAGATATTACTTCCTTAATTTTAAATTATAAAATATTTTTAAATAAAATTTTATATATCAATAAATTTTATTAAATACACTTAATAATTTTATCTTTTTAAAATAAAAAATATAAATTTTTAAAAATATTTATAATTTAATATATTAGAAAAAGAAGAGACGGAAAAATAATTATAGAGAGAGAAAAATTAATATTAAAATTGATACATTTAATAAAATTTTAATATATTCAAAGTATCTTATATTTTGAGATGAAAAAATTATTTTAAAAATATTTTATAATTTAAAATGGAAGGAGTAATATTTAAAAACAATGACCCTATCCAATTGATAAAACGTGCATATAGTAATTAAAACTTGTCCATTTAAAAATTTCTAGAGCACAAGAGATAAAAACTAAATATTAAAAAACTAGTAAAAATACATGAAAGAGTTTATGAAAGAAATATGTGACAATGCTTTGTATTCATTTGAAAATTCCAAATGTTTATGCTCTATTTATAGGTCTCTAGTTATGAAGACTAATCTAAGTTTTTTTTACCTAAACGATACAACTATGAGTAGAAATTTCGCTACCTTAGAAATTTTAAAATTGTTATCACTCGAGCTTTTGGAGGATAAATTTAAGTTTTATCAGGTCCAGTGTCCAGATAGAAGTTTTTTTTTTTTTGGGAGCAATTTTTTTATCTATAAGATTTGAATGTTTGAACTTGCTTATGTTTAAAGAAAAAATAGGATGTAAAATCCACCCCAGGTCCAGCCGTCCTGCTTCGTCAGCTTTATTTTCCAGAGAGAGAGAGGGCAGCCTTTAAGTGTACTCCGGCGCCTATTGAGGCGGAGTTTAAAGAGTGAATTCTCTGTTACACATTGTGACAGTGGATTTGTGAGATTTTGAGAGTTGGTGTGATTGTACGATGTAGACGATAGGTAGGTTGTGGGAGAGAGTTATAGTGATGGTTTAAGGAGGTGATGGGGTCCTGAAGTTGATCTTGCTTGGAAAAAGGATGATCAAAAAAAGTTGAATGGCGGTGCATTTTAGGAAATTGATCACTTTGAAGAATGTCAACAAGCTTGTTATGGTCTAGATGATCAGAAAAGGTTGAAATCTGCCTTCAGAGGAGGAAATGGAGATTATTGATGCTGATAAATATGGTTTATCTTTGAATTCAGGCGTAGAGAGGATTATTTGAGAATTCTGTGAGGTCGACCTTGGTCAATTCAAGGATTCTTATTGAATATTTCAGCATTGGGAAGAGATGATGACTTTTAATGAGGTTAATTTTGACTATTCTCCTTTCTGGATACAATTTCATGATTTGCCACTTGAAGCTTTAAATGCAGAGAATGCAATCAGACTGGGTTCAGTGGCAGGTGAAGTTATTATGGTGGAGAACCCGAGGAGGTTGGGTTTGTTGAGTTGGAATTTTTTTAAAGCAAGTATACTTGTTGATTTAAGGAAACCATTAATTACTGAAGCTTGGTCGACTAGGCTAGGTAAGGATCTAACATGGATTATAGCAAAATATGAGCGATTGTAGAATTTTTGCTTTAGATGTGGTAGGATTGGACATGATCAGAGATCATGTATGAGAGATGTTGAAGAAGAGGAAGGAGTAGAAGTGACTTATGGAAGTTGGCTGAGTACTTAGGGATTGAGAGTGACAAAAGACGTTATTTCATTTTGTCAGGAGGGTTGGGATGAAGTTTTGAAATCAAATGTAGAAAGACAAATGGGGGGCAGGAATAATAAGAATTTACTTTGTAATGATAAGGAGCCTTTTGATCTTAATAAACTTGAAATCATACAGGTTAATCCGACAATTGTGGAAAAGGATCAAAGTTAGTTGAAAAACAGGTTTTGGAGAATAATACAGGAAAAATGATGTTCAAGGTAAATCTGGTACAGGAACTAGTATACCATTTGCAAGAGAGAGAGTTGATAATGATGAGAGGAAGAAGAGTGTGGAAGAAGAGATTATGAAGGAGAAGGGTATTGGTGAGGTTCGTGAGGATCTGTCTAAGGTAATTGTGGTTTTTCACGCAGTTTCGCCAGTATCAGCTCTTACAGCAGGGGTAAGGAAGATTGATTTGAAGAGAAGTAGAGAAATTGAGGAGCAGGATATGTCATCTAAGAAAAGGAGATTATTTTTTGAAGATTGTATTAAGGGTAAGATTGTGGTAAAGCAGGACGAGGATAGTAAGGTTGAAAAGAGGTGTGTTAGATTAATGAAAAGACAAATGAGAAAGAGAGGAAGGGCAAGATCTGATAGTAAGCAAATAAGAACTAGTCAGGTCAGTAAGTAGCAGACTTTAGATTTTGATTTTTCCAAGAATGAAGTCAGTAATGGTGGTGAGAAGATAGTTGATGGTATTGATGGTTGGGCAGAATCAACCACCAAGGCGCCATGACTGTGATATCTTGGCACTGCTAAGGATTTGGTGCCTCCTTGGTAGTTGGAAACCTAAAGGAGGCTTGCAGGAAATTTAAACCTCTTTTAGTGTTTTTGATGGAAACTAAAGTGCAACAAGATAGATTGGAAAGGGTTAGAAGTGGTTTTGATTTTCAAAAGGTGTGTTATGTGGATCTAAGGGGTATAAGAGGTGGTTTGGCAATGTGGCGGAAGGATGAACTAGAAGTTGATATTTTACAGGCTTCTCGCAACATCATACATGCTCGAACTAAACATTCTGGGGCTGATTTTCTAGAATATCTTGCTTTGATCAATGTGTCTCCAGAAGAAGCAGAAAGATTGTAGGTGGGGAGGAGATTGAGAGTTACAGCAGCAACTATTGAGTGGTCTTGGATGTGTGTGCGTGACTTCAATGATATTCCGAAGCAAGAGGAGAAATTGGGAGGTAATATTAGGGCTGTTAGGAAAATTTTAAATTTCCAAAGTATGCTTTCTGATTGTGATTTGATGGAATTGGAATTTAAGGGTTCGAAATTCACATGGCAGAATGGAAGGGAAGCTCACATTAAGGAAAGGATTGATAGGGCTCTAGGAAATGAGGAAATGAGATTAAAATTTCCAGGGGCTATGGTGTTTCATACACATCCAGTTGGGTCAAATCACCATTCACTTTTGCTTAATTTTTGTTATGTGGATAGTAGAACTCCTAGAAGGTTCAAGTTTGAGGAAGTATGATGTGAATATGAAGAGTTTTGGGATGTGGTGAGAAAATGATGGATTTGTGGTAGTAGTTGGGAAGAGAATAAAATTCTTGAATTGGTTAGTCAGTTGAGAAGGTGTAGGAAAGTTTTGATAGATTGGAGCAAGAATACTTTTCTTAATAATAGGAAAATTTTAGATGAATTGATGAAGAAGGTGGAGATATGCAAGGACTGTATCTTGACAGAATCTAAAGTTGCTGAATAAGAAAAATTGACAGCTGAAATGGAAGCAGTATGGGATACTGGAGAAAAGTATTGGAGGAAAAGGGCAAGGGTTAAATGGTTGAAGGCTGGAGGTTATCATTCAAAGTTTTTTTATCTTCTCATGATCAGAAGAAGGGCCTGAAATAAGATTGTGAGGCTAAAGAAAAGTGATGATGTATGGTTGGAGGATGAAGGAGATATTGCTACTAAGTTTGTAGAAAATTATAAAGAATTATTCTCAGGTTCAAGGCAAAGAGATATGAGTTTTGTGCTGGATTATGTGGAGAGGCGCATTACTAAATAAGATAATAGGGAGCTGCTGAGAAGTGTTAATAGAGAGAAAGTGAAAATAGCTTGTTTTCAACTTGGTGCCAGAAAGCTCTAGGACCAGATGGATTTTCAGGTTAGTTCTATCATTTTTCTTAAGAAACAGTTGGCAATGAAGTTTTTGAGATGGTTTAGAATTTTTTGGAGAAAGGGGAGGATTTGCATGTGATTAATAAGACAGATCTAGTAACGATTCCTAAAGTTGCTGAGCCTGAATTGGTAACACAGTGTAAATCCATTAGTTTGTGCAATTTTTGTTATAAGGTAATAGCAAAAGTGATGACTAATAGGATGAAAAGCATCATGCCTAAAATTATTTCACAAAATCAAATGTGCTTTTGTGAAAGGCAGATTGATTCAAGATAATATCTTAATAGCTCATGAGGGGTTTCGTTACTTGAAGAGAAAAAGGAAGAGTAGAATGTATGAATTTGCTTGACGATGGACATAAGCAAGGCATATGATAGGGTGGACTGGGATTTTTTGAAGGAGGTCTTGCTTAAGATGGGTTTTGAAGATATATGGGTGTTAAGAATTATGGAATGTGTTGCATCTGTGGAATATAGCATTAATCTGTCTGGAAAAAGAGTAGTTAACATTATTCCTGGTAGGGGTTTAGGGCAAGGGGATCCTCTTTCCCCTTACCTTTTCATTATTGTTGCTGAAGTGCTTTCCAAGATCATTAAGAGACATATACAAGGAAAAGATATAACTGGGATTAAGTTAACAACTCATTGTCTAATTTTATCTCATTGTTTTATGCTGACGATGCTTTATTTTTTCTGAAGGCTAATAAGAAAAGTTGTGAAATGTTGAGTAGAATTTTTGATGTATATGGTAGGGCCTCTGGTCAACTTGTTAATCTGGATAAATTTGGTATTTTTTCTCAGAAAATACACCTGATGATAAGAAGGTGAAGGTGTGTACTTGGCTTGGAATAAGAGAAACAAGGGATCCAGGCAAGTATTTAGGGCTGCCTAGTGTTTAGGGAAGGTCGAAACCTAAAGCATTGCCATTTATAAGGGAAAAGATGGCGGGGAAAATTCAAAACTGGAAGTAGAAGTTTTTAACTCAGGCAAGTAAAGAGGCGCTTATGAAAGCAATAGCTAATGCTGTTTCGATCCATCCTATGTCTTGTTTCAAATACCCAAAAAAGACTTGTGTTGAATTTGACAGGTTAATATCCAAGTTTTGGTGGAGTAAGGATAAGGAGCGTGATGATATTCATTGGATGGCTTGGAAGGATTTAATGAAACCTAAAGGTGCAGGAGGTTTATGATTTCGTGACTTTGTTGATTTTAATAATGCTCTGTTGGGAAAGACAGCTTGGAGGATACTACAGAATCCTAAAGCTATGTGGGTGCAAATTCAAAGGGATTGTATTTTCTCAAATCTAATTTTCTTGAAGCAGAGAAGGGTGGAAGAGCTTCTTGGGGATGGTCAAGTTTGTTGGATGGTAAAAAGGTAATCAAGTCTGATTTGATCTGGTATGTAAGGAATAGAGGGAGTGTGAAGTTATGGATTGACGTATGGGTGTCAGGGATTGATTTAGTTTTTTTGCTTCTGAATAGGAAAGAGAATCTGGCAAGTTGGTAGTTGATATCATATCTAATGGTGCTTGGAAATTATATAGTTTGGTTGACAAGCTACTAAAGAATGTAGTAGAAGCTATCAGAAAAATTCCTTTGCCTAGTGCCACGATTGATGATAAATTGAGATGGAGTAGAAGTAGAAATGGTAATTATGAAGTAAAGTCGGGATATGTGAAGATCAAGTTGAATAAGAAGGATAATGGACATACTCGGACTGGATGCTCATATAAAGTGGGTGATGATTTATGGAAGGAAATTTGGAAGCTTAAAGTGGTCCCAAAAGTGAAGCATTTTTTGTGTATAGCTGCTACTGGTGGTATTACTATAGAGGCAGCTATAGTTAAGAGAAAATGTATAGAACTCCTATCTATAGAATTTGTGAAACTGATAGTGAGTCGATTAAGCATTGTCTCTTAACTTGTGAATGGGCTCAAAGAGTTTGGTTCGGAAGTCTATTGGCTCTGTTGGCTAGGAGTGCTGGGAGTGACAGGTTTGAAAGATGGATATACGGTTTTGTTGGGAAGGAAAGCATTACGTGTGAATTTGAAAAGGCAATGATTGCTACTTTGCGCTGATGTATGTGGAAGGAAAGGTGTAGGCTGATTTTCTAGCAAGGAGAATTCAGGCCATCTAGGGTTGTTGTTGATGCATTAAAATTGGTTAATGATTTTTGGAAAGTGAACGGCTTTAACATCGAACTGCAGAAAAATGGTAGATCAAAAGAGGGTAAGATAAGAGCTGATAGAAGTGGGTTGGAATTTAGAATCAGTGTGGGTGGTTCTTATCAGATGGAGAGTGGAAGTACAGGAATTGGGGTGGTAGTGCGGGATATCGAAGGAAGAATGATTGATGGATTTGCAGGGAGGGTTCATTCTAGTTCTGCTCTAATGACTGAAGCTTTGGCTATGCGAAAGGCTTTAAGTATGGTGGATATTTGTTCAAGTAGGCTAGTACTGATTGAATCTGATTGTAAGTTTCTAGCTAGGAGCTCATTAGAGAAAAGGCTTGACTTATGTGATTGGAAGAGTCAGGTTGTGGTGGAGGATATTGCTGCTAAGCTATGTAGATTTGCTAATGTGCAGATTTCATTGATTCCCAGATCAATGAACAAAACTGCTGACTAGGCAGCCGTGAGGCCATTAAAGGGGATGTGTCCTTGGAATTGGGCGGCAACATCTCCGTTCCCTCTTGCCAATCTTTTTTTAGATGAAGCTCTTAATTGCAACAGCGATGCTTTTGGTTGTGAGATTAGAAGTGGTATTGGCTGGCCAATGTTACTTTTGCTCTGATTGTGTTTGTTAGTTTTTTTTTTTTTTTTGGTGTTAGGTTGTACTTTTTAGGTTTTCTTGAGTGTTTTTTTTCTTAATTTTGGCTATTGGTGTTTGTACTTATTTTTTTGGTGATCAATAAAAATGACTTTGTTTTGTCCAAAAAAAAAAAAAAAACTTGCTTGTGTTTGAGGAGTACTAACCACTAAGATTCGCATTTAGGATTTTTGTTCTGGCTAGATGATATTTAATTTCAAAAGTAAATTGGATAAAAACAATTATTTTATATAACGTAAAATCGTTAGAGACAGTAAGCAATTAACTTACAGTTAAATATTTAAAAATCACATCTAGATGCTATATAGGTGTAACATAATTTAATTATTATGGTCTGTCATTTTTTTAAAAAAATATTTTAAATTTCTCCACTTTACTTACATTTTATAATTTTTATTTTTTTTGATATTTTAAGTTTAAATATTTTTTTAATATTTTAAATTTCTAAATAAATAAAGTCTATGGACTTTAAAAGATCTAAAATATTTATAAATTTAAAATATTTAAAAATAAAAGCACTAAAATATTTTTTTAAAAAAAGAAAAAGAAGAAGTAACAAAAACACAAGTAGGGCTCCACAGTTATCTCTTCCACCCGTGACGTGGAATGCAGTTTTCTTCAGTGCACACTTTGTAGGGTGCGATTCGTGCCGAAGACAAGGAATACGCGAACTCTACGCTTGACGCGGGAAAGAGGTAAACATTAGAGGGACACATGGCGAACAAGCTCATCAATGAGATGGGATTGCCCAAATGGATCGCTAGTATCTTTGCTGCTCGTAACATCGTCACTGCCAAGGTTAATTTATTGTGCCATTTTGCGCTTTTAATTCGTATTCTGCTTCTTCTATTTCCCCTTACAATTTCTCATTATTGCCCGCCCAGAATAACTGATAACTCGTCGCCAACTGTTCAAATTTGCATAAAAAATCACTATTCATCGAATTCCGATTTCGATTTTCTTAGTCGTGTTCAGTATTCCGAATATAACTCACGCCCTTTAGTTGCCAATTCGTTTGCATCCTTCGTCTTTTACAGTTCATACCGGTCACCATTATACTTTGTATTGGTAAAATCACAGGATGCGTTATCTCTCACTGAATTAGAGTTGATGGAATTGCTGGACGTTGGGCTGGCTGAAGTAATATGTGCAGTAGCACACATTAGTGAAGCTGTTTGTCCACCATGTCACACTGTAATATGCGCGCTCCCTCCCTCCCTCCCCCTTTTTGGTTTAAGCATCTGAGCAGTGACCAGTTTCAGCTGTGTTCCCAGGCTTTGTATCTGATGGAGCATCGAGTAGAACACGAAAATTTGGCTGGTCATCTTCCCACTCGTTTGAAAGGACTAGACGAGGCCTTGTGTGGCGGTATACCATTTGGTGCTTTGACAGAGTTGGTTGGTCCAGCTGGAATTGGCAAAACGCAGGTCGTTGTTTTAATCTGTTATTGGGTATCTCTGCAAGGAATATCTTGGACATCTGCCTTATGAATGGTGGACTTGAAGTGCATGAAGGATTTAGATTTTTTTTCTTTTGTCATACTACACCTTGATATAGAAATTTGCAGTATAGTCAAGAATCAAGATTCCACTTATGCTTTCATAGGGGTAGTTCCATGGAAATTGGTAACAACTATTCTGAATCATTGTGTCCAGATGGACGAGTCTGATGAACATATAACCAATTTATGTTCAATTTAAACCAAGTGCCTCAGGTTAGTAAAGTGACTCTTCTACTGTACAAGATAATGAATACTATCATGGTAATTATGTTGCTTGAAAGGATCAACAAAGAAAGCTTACAAGCTGGGGACATAGGTATAGAGACGCTTTCCAACACAACGGTCAAGTTTTTAATCTGGCCTTAAAGTTGCTGGGTGGTTGAACAGCTAGTACTGAGTTGTTTCATACGCTAGATAGACTTGAGTTAAAGATAATTCTTCTGTTTTCATGATAATCGCTCCATGACAAAAGGCACAGTCAATGGGATAAAAGGTTTCTATCAACAGAAATATAAGAGGTTTATTCACATTGAGGAAATTTTCTTGGTGTTTAATCTGTGGAGAACTGAAACATTTGGTTCACTGTGGAAAAGAAAGGGTGGTGTATTTTTTTTAGTAATTATATATAGCAGTTAAGTCTTGGTCAGGACTAGTTAAGTCCTCTTGATTAGCATTATCTGTGAATTCTGAACACTATATACTGATGCTTGTTATGTGGAAATATATTTGCCGTGTCATTTGATCTTTTAGAGATAAGCACGTCAAATATATTCTTATACTTGCCTTCAACAATGCCATAGGTTTGTTAATACTTTTTCAGGAGCCATTGATCTGGAAGGACAAATTTTACATTGCAGTTTTGTTTGAAGCTCTCATTGCTAGCCTCTTTGCCGCCAACATGTGGAGGCTTAGATGGTCGAGTAATCTATATAGATGCTGAGTCAAAATTCAGTTCTAAAAGGTTATTGAAGCAGACACGAAACAATCATGTGATATAATTTCTTATTATGTACTCCAATAAGAAAATGCTATATATTTTGGTTATGAATTTATTTTTTGCAGACTGATAGAGATTGGAATTAAGAATTTTCCTGAAATATTTCACAGGAAAGGAATGGCACAGGAGGTATGTGGGTTCTTTTTTTTTTTCCCCTCAAAATATCTTTTCCTGGCTTTTCTGTCCCAGGTGAACTTGCTAGTCTCTTTAGAGACTTACAGATAGTTATCTTCTTAACACATTGCAGATGGCTGGCAGAATCCTAATTTTGCGCCCCACTTCACTTTCTGAATTCACTGAGAGGTGCGAATTTTGTACTTGGCATTGGAATGTATGGTAAGGAAGGGCAAGTGGATGGTAAATCTACTAGGTAATACCAAGAGGTTGAAAGATGAGAACTTGATGCCTGGCTGTGTACAAAAAACTGAACCTCTGCAGTTTTAACTTTTAAGAGAATGTGAAGGGATGGATTTCAAATTATTAATCCAGTAGGATGGGATAAAAATGCAAAAGATTCTGAAGTTAATGGTAAGGGAATGGATTGTGAAATCTATAAGGTAATATCAATATGTTGAAATATGGGATCTTTCTGGTGTTTGCAATGTATAAAGATACCTAGACCTCTGCAATCTTAAGAGAATGTCAAGGGAAAAAAAAATTCCAAAATGTTTATTTATATTCACCAATAAAATTTCAAATTATTAATTCAGCAGCATGGATGAAAAATGCAAAAGACTAAGTTTTGCTTTTAGCCTGGATAAATAAATAAATAAATTGTCTGCAGAGTTCGATGGTTGTAATTGATTAAATATCTCTGCTTGTTACTTATACTAAGCTTTTATCAAGGTATGGTATATATCTCGTTACAGGTGGTCATTCCATACCATTCTTTTCTTTCTGTTTTTTGTCCTTTTTATCAATTGAAACAAATTTAGCAGGATGGGTTAAGAATGCAAAAGACTAAGTTTTGCTTTTACCCTGGATAAATAAATAACTAGATTATCTGTAGAGTTCAATGTCTGCAATTGATTAAATATCTCTGCTTGTTACTTATAATTAAGCTTCTATTAAGGTATGGTATATATCTCGTTGCAGGTGGTCATTCCGTATCATTCTTTTCTTTCTTTTTTTTTCCTTTTCAGCAATTGAAACAAATTACTGATATGTAGTACGTACTAAGAGGCAGTAAGGGTTCTGGACAACCTTGTAGGTCAAACAACTTGTTATTTGGCAGGGAATGGAAAGTAAATGATAGTGTGTGGTTATAGTATTAGTATAATCAGAGGTCGAGAGTCAATGTCATGCTCACCATAGTTGAGTCTTTCAATAGTATGATTTCATTGGTCTCCTCTTTTTCTTCTTAATCAACTTTCCCTAATTTCTTGATGATAAGTACTGTGTCAAGGTTGTCTTTGATTAGATCAAAAGATCCGATCATAATACTAAGATTACTGAAACTGTTCAATGTACGATGTGCTGCATTCATTTTAACAGTCTGCATCAGATCAAGCTATCACTCCTCCAGCAACAGGTGAAGTTGCTCATCATTGATAGCATGGCTGCTCTTGCTCTAGGGTAAGTCTAGCTTCGTGATGATTGTGAATTATATAATGAAAATGTTGATCTCTTCAAAAGCTCCTCAAATTTATGATCAATTTGGTCTGATCCTCTTCCCGGACATCTCATGTCTAGAAATTATATATCAACATTTTTGTTCTCTTTTTCATGGAAATATATTTGAGCTTCTTATCAGCATAATATTTTATTTCTGATGAGGGACCTTTATTGCCTTTTCTGGTCCAAACTTGGCCTACAAACTAATGTTTATATTTTGAATTGATCTTGATCAGAAGCATAAAACCATTATATGAAGGGTTCAAAACGCAGTGTTGTTTGTTCTGAAGTGAAATTGGTCAATTTTTCTGCACAGAGATGAGGGTGGAGCTTCTAGACAACAAAAACTGGGTTGGCATGTTTCATTTATCAAGTAAGATACTGTTACTCTTCTGGTATATTTAGAAGAGGGAAAATGTTTCTTCCCGTGGGTGGTACTGATCTGGAACCTTCCTAGGTCACTCGCTGAATTTTCGCGAATTCCAGTTGTTGTGACAAATCAAGTAAGATCTCAAATTGGTGATGAAGCTTGCCTCTATCCCTTCCAAGGTACGAAGGCAAACTTAGATTCTCAGCACTTCCAATTATTTACCAATGCTATATGCATCATTTTATGTTTGAAGTTGCAAAGAATGATGCTGGAAAGAAAGACAACTCTCCTAGATATGATTCTCACCTTGTTGCTGCTCTGGGAATTAGCTGGGCTCATGCTGTGACCATCCGCCTTGTACTTGAGGCTAAATCAGGTCCGTTTATGTGAACCTAGGTTACTACTATAAGGAAAATCCTGCTCCTCATGTAAGATGTGATCGCGCAGATTCTTCAGAGGCATAATTGCTGTTCTAAAATTCTCCATGGACTCTTGTATATTATCTTTTACTTAACTAGTTGTAACGAGAAATTAATACTTTGGTGTTAATTGTTATTCTATTTTGTAAGACAGGAATCATTATGGATGACTTTTTTTTCACTGTTGATTTAAATTCTGATAATCTGTGCTTAAAAGTTGTGGAAATGATATTTGAAAATATTTTTTTCCGTTGTTTGAAAAACCAACTATTGTTTATATTATATGATTACTCTTCTGTTGTAAATATTTGACTTTCAGTGGTTTGTTTTCTCGCAGGTGAAAGGTTTATTAAGCTGGCAAAATCTCCCATATCCCCCCCTCTGGCTTTCCGGTTTAACATAACTTCATCAGGGATAGTCCTTCTGGACGATATTGGGATGGAGCTGAAAGGGTCTGATATAAATACAATCCACTTCCAAGGTTTGTTATTGAGCTTTCGTTGCTAATAAATCTAAGAAACCTGCTCGGGGCATTAAAACTGGTGCAGATGTAGTGGCCGGCTTCCATTACTTGTTTAGTTTTTATTTTCTTTTCCTCCCCTTCATTCTGTAGGAAAAGTTCCTGCGCAGATGAAAATTTGATATGGGTGAAATGTTTGTGCCATCTTTTTTAATTTATCTTCGGAAAATATGCAGGCCAAAACACTTTCTTCAGATTTGAAGGGGAAAAGTAGCTCTAATTAGTTGATTGTCTGCTTTTGTTGAAAGCATGGGACGGCGCGGCAATATAATACCATATTCGTAACTTGAAAAGAAAAGGCTGTCTACAGTTTAGCAATCCATTATCTTTCAGATGATATAAGGTTGTCTAAGTTAATTTTTAGATGCTTCTATATTGCTAGGGTTGTGTAGGCATCTTGTATTTTTTCATTCTTGAGCTGGAGATTTCCTATATATTTTTTCCTTGCATCGTAGTGTTTTTTTTTTTTTTTTAATGGCAGAATCTTGCATTATATTATGGTTTATAATATTAAGCTACTTATGCCAATGCACTGATACATGGGACTTTCAAAATATCATTTGATCTTTAGATGACGGAAGATTTATTGTGGGTAATGGATGATTTATCGTGGATTCCTTTTTCAGTTCGATTACTGTAATATTGCGGTTAAGTACGTGAATTTTAAATATAAATATAAATTCATCAATTCAATTATTTAAACGCCACGGTAAAAGATGATAAGTGGGTATATTCTTATATATAACCAAGCGTCGTGGGACGCGTGGATTAATGTGAAGCATGCGCGGCCTTGCAGGGATGAGTAGGGTTTAACTGTATTGAAGGGCGGGCCCATGCCAACAACGAATCTTTCTCTGCTGAAGAATTATGTTTTAATATTATGGATTATTATTCATCGGGGCCATAAACGCTGTCCATTATTTTTTTTAATGGCCCAGCTTAATCTCCTCATCTTGTACTGTTTCTGTTTCACGTGTGTATTCCTTGATTGATTAATGCATTCCTCCTTTCTACTCCAAAACATAGATGGGGCAGGCCTCTGCAGATCCTTGGGCTTGTCATTTGAATTCTGCTAAATCAATTATTCGTTTTTTAAATCAAAATGTTTGAGGTTTGTTATGCTGGATCTAAGGTTTTGTTTGTTTACATTGTAATGATGTATGATGACTACAGTTAACTTGAAAGTGTGGCTAATCAAAGGTCTGTATCAACCTCGTATCCTCTCTGATTTTCAATAACCAGAAAATTCTCATGGTCCAAACAAAAAAAAAAAGCTAGAGAATTCCCTTGTATAACCATGACCCGACTTACTTTGAGACTATTTAGTCTGGCATTGTCATCGAGAACTAGTCATTTGACATTATTGTTTTTATTTGAGAGAACTGAGGAAATAAAGGTTTTTAATCATTTATTAAACTTGGTACCTTGCTCTAACCAGAAGAAAAAGGCATAAGCTATACCGGCTTCCGGTATTGGTTTTTAAGTCAAGACAAAAATCCAACGATTCCACTTGATTTAAGGTTTCTTCTCTTTCTTTAGCCATATAATATTGAATCGTGATTTCTTTTGGACCAACTGAACCTATCTCTGGCCCTGCCGTCATGCCCTGTGTGTCTGTGTGTGTGTCTCTCTCTCTCTCTCTGTTTTGTCGGTATAGCTGCTTTGGTTATTTGAAACGTGAATCATCTGCCACGCCAAACAGGCTGACTTCGGACAGAAATTAGAAAACAGCCAAATGACTTGTGCACCTTGTCTATTACTATGTTATTGAAGCTTGTTTAACTTTTGAGCATTGGGGTAACCAGCGTTAGTTGCTGTACACAAATAATGAGTAGTTCCTGTACTGATGGCTGTTCCACTTTAATTTTGTTTATTTCTAAACTTGGCATCTTAATCTCCTCGAAATATACAGTTGAGAGGCCAGACATTATCATTTTAATATTATTATGCTTCCAAGTTGCAGAATTTTAAAATTCGTCAGGCATTATCATTTCAATTTTGTTTTGTTTAGCTGATGATGTTGTTTCTTTAACTGCTTCTGATGGGTTTACTTGATCTGCCTCTCGTCCTTGCTATTTGTCTTTCCTATTTTTAACCTTCTTGGTGCCTCTGTTTATATACATAATGACACGAAATGTTAAAAGTTAAGGAAAAAGATGATTTTATGAATGAAAAATAATATTAATACTTGTAGAATAAAAAGTAATAGATAAATAATAGTATATTAACGTGCATAAAAAAAAAAAGGACATAAATACTAACAAATACGTGACTTGGTAGTAAACTGTGTCATTTTAATTAGTGGTGTCGGACTTAAACTTTGGATATTATATTAACTATCCAAAGTCATAGATACAAGTGTGGTTCTGCCCGACATAAACTAATTAGTCCAGCCAAATACAGCTTTCAGACGGTGAATGATTTAATGCTAAACAAGAAAAATAAGCTATAGATCTAACCGTTTCTACCTATTTAGACCAAATAATATATTAACCTAAAGTATGACTTCCTATTTACACCAAAAAGGCAAATACTACAGGGATCTAAATTAATTGGTAAGAACCAAGGTTAGATGATTGCATCTTTTCTTTTTGCCATCTTGATAGTTGTATCAAAACAAGATAACAACCTCAGCTTTCCGGCGTGATTCATGTGAACCTGAGCTTTATATGAGAATACGAGATGGCTCCAAATGAGAATAAATTTTATGAGGAAACTTTCTTTGTGCAATTTTGTTTCATTTACAAAATTCAACAGTTCACATACTGTGGCCGACATTATTTAGTGTGTGTTTAGATTTCAATTAAAAAAATTAATTATGAAAAAAGTTAATTATTAAAATGTGATTATGTTTGAATAAATTTTTAGAAATTGGTTATAATAAAGTTGATGATATTTGGATAATTTTTTTAAAATTAATTTTAAGTGGATAATTCTATTATTTCAAGTGACAAGCTAATAATGTTCAAAATTAATTTTCAAAAGTGAAACAAATTTTAACGTATTTTAAATAGAGTTTTGAAAATCAAATAAAATTTAAAAAAATTGAAGTATTTAAATAATTTTTTTTAAAATTATAATTTTAAACTTAAAGTTGATTTTAGCAAGACCATTACAAATGAGACCGTGACGTACCAGATGATGCTACTGCCCCCTTCTCTCTCTCTGTTTTTTTTTTTTTTTTCTTTGGGCCAGTTTCATCAGCGACGTACCCCCTCCCTTTTTTTTATTTTCATTTCGGGAAAGTTCATATTCTGATTTTAGTTATAAAAAGTGGTCTTATTTCTAAACTTCTCTCCCTTGTGTCGTATTTTTATGTTTTCCGGTCACGCGTCACGGTATAAATTCCATAGCGTGGTTAGGGGCAAAGAGTAATTTTCGTGTGGGTACCCTTTCATATTTTTTATGCGACACGTTTGTATTATTTAATATTTAAAATTTGAATTTTAAAAAATTTGAGGGATATTAATTGCAAATAAGGGTAAAATTTAAAATTAAAATTTTTTAAACAATTTGAAAAATATAACCATATTATTTAATAAACACAGTTAATTAAATTTGCTTTATAAGAAAAATTCAACCAATATTTCCTCAAATGGCTAAAAAACGTTGACCCGTTTTTATAATTTTTACCGTGTCACTGTCACGTCCTGGAACAAACATTTCAGGAAATGGTTGTGGCCTCCCAGGGCATACGTAGTGTGCACATACTCCCTCCGTTCCTTATGTGTAAAATATTTTCAATACTTTTCTTTTCTCTGAATATAAGAGTTTACCAACATATTTTTAATAAATAAATTATTATATTTTTATTATGTTAAAAAGATAAATATTTTTATTAATTTATTTTTTAAAAATTATTTTTGTTTATAATAACTAAAGTTAAGGTTGAAACATTACCATGTTGTTAAGTAAATAATTAATTTTTATTAATTTATTTAATTTGTTAAAAATATTTTATATATAAAAACGGAGGGAATATATAAACACGCCATTTTTTAAAACCCCAGCTATCATAAAACATAAAAGTTGGAGGAGGATAAATTATAAAAAAATCGTGATATTTTTATCATATGATTATTGCTACTTTAACTGTTTAACATCATTTGGAAAACAAAAGTAATCCTATAAAAATGACCAAGAAAGTAGTCCTATAAAATAATGAGCAAGGGAAGAAAACAATGAGTGGAGAAGAAGCACCCACGTTTCCGCAGGGCCTAAACCTCGTACATCTTGCCGACAACGTCCCCATCCAAAAGCAATACCGAGCCTCTTCGCTTTCTTTCTTTTTTTTCTATATTATCTTTGTTACTACAAATATTTAATCTTAATTAATATTCAGACCCTACCACGTTGGACACTTCCATTTTGCAATGTCACGTCTTGTCTGGTTGCATTAAAATATCCATCAAATTGTCACGTCTCAACGCCATTAATGTAATAAATTATAACAGTACAGTGCCTGTTTAAATTTTAGAGATAATATCAATAAAATGATTAAAATCCTGAAAGGTAATTAATGATTAAATCCTTAATAATTTTTTAAAAATAAATTATAGATATTAATTCAAGTTGTTACAAACACAAATTCTAATTATAAATTTTACAGTCCCTAAATTTACATTTATTTTTATATTTGTAATTTATTTATTTATTTAAGAAATTTTATTGAAGATATGATTGTCATCAACTCCTTCTTTTCATAATTGACTTTCATTCGTCCTGAATTTTAGTCAGTTAGTTGATAAACATAAAGTGGTTTGGTTGTTGGAATGGATGGCAATAAAATATGTTAAAAAAATAAAAATAAAAATAAATTAAATTATTCTCTCACTATAATAAATTTAATAAAAACACAATATCACATACCATAAATATTAGAATTGCTCTGTCTCAAGAATTAAATTATAATTCCTCTCATAAATAAGGTTGATCCTGCGCTATGCCAAGGAAGGAAGCAACGGGGAAAGATGGCAGGGCCATAACAACTCTTACTGTTCATAGAATTACAATCATATTTTGCATGAGGTCTGAATTTAGGGAAACTTGGGGATAAGGACCCAATTAAAAACTCAATTCGAAAATAATCTGGACTTTTATAACAGAATACCACGAAGGAAAACATGTAAATTCAAAATATAAAAGATAAAGTGCAGTTTTTTTTTGGGTGTAGTAAAACACGATCTAATAAAAATTCAGCATTTATTTTTCAAAAAAAATCTGTATTTACTTTATATGTTTTGCATTTTAGCTTTCCTATTTTGCACTTTTTCTTCCTTTTTTTTTTTGAAAAACTATAGTTTCCTTTTCCTAAATATTTTTGTTATCAAATCCCTAATCCCAAATTTTCCTAAATATAATCACTCTTTTTATTGTTTACAGTTAATACAACTTACTATAATTATATGACTGATGATATTCAATAATATTTTTAAGTATATAATTCAACTCTCTTGTTTTATGAAAGTATCTTCTTCAATTTTTATTTTTAATGTACCAATCCTTTCGGCCAAAACATGGTACTAATCCTTAATTTCATTATGAAATTTAATTATTTATGTGTTTTATTGCGATACTAAAACTAAAACTACAACACAATAAATTTGTAGTTATTTATTTGTATCAATCCAATTTACATGAAATTGACACCGTTACTTCAACAACAATAATAACAAATTTTATTCTATTAAGTATGATTGATTATATTGAGTGTGAGAGGGTGTTTTATAAAAAATAATTATACATCATTTTACATGTATGATATATAAATATTACCAACAAGCATGTAGCTCAATTAAAAGAAGGTTGTGCTAGTTTAATCGGCTATGTCAAATTGCCCTTGAATAATAGGTAACTGCAATAATAAAAAATGACATATTTAAATAAAATATTCAAATTATATATATATATATATATATTAGTAAGTATAGAAGTGCAAGGTCCCAATGGACACCAAGGTTAGCGTCGTTTAGGGTCTGTTTGGTTGAAAGATTTTGGAAGGAAGGGGAAGAAAGCTAAAATTCTAACATCTCAAATTTTAATCCTTGAATTACTAAAGAATTAATCAAATTTAATTATGATAATTGAGTAATTTGGTGTGGTGTGTAGCCGAAAAAGTCTAATGATTGTATTTAGTTGTGTTTTCAACATTAATTATGGGTTCGAAATGAGATTAGGCCACTCGGGCATCGAAAAGAGGAGAAAACACAAAGGAAGTATCTATGTGCCACATACCACAGCATGTGGCACATTTGTCATAGTGCACATATGATAATTGAAGAGAGAGGGCCACTTTATGCCATGTGTCATGGCGCATGATGCGTGCGCCACAGCACACATCCTTTTTCTGCAGAATTTAGTCGTGAACAGATAGAAAACAAAGAAAATAGAGAACAAGCAAGAAACTCTGCTAAGGTTTGCCACGTTAGTGGTTTAGAAGTATTTTAGTGCTATAAAACACCTAAAATAAGTTTCCTAAGCCCTATCTCCCTCTCTTTTCCATTTTTCTTGAAGTTAGTGGTTAGAGTTTGGTAATGGAAGATGATTTTCGATCTATATAGGTTATAGTTCCGAACTCATGGACTCAAATAAAGTTAATAAAAATTGTTTAGAGTATTTAAACCTAAAGATGATGAGTTTTAACATCTTTAGTTGGTGAGCCTCATTAATACCTACAAATGAGCTTTTAATTGAGATTAAGAAGGTTTTTGGGACATTAATGATAGTAAAAATGATTAATGATGTTATTGGAAACAAAAAGAGTTATTAAACTCAATGGGTAAGTTTAAAGGTGAGAAATAAGGGTGTTGAGTGTTGTAGAAGTGAAAGTATGAAGGTTAAAATTGTGTTCTTGACAATGTTGACGACTTCAGAATTAATTAATTGTAGATTGAGCATTTGGGCACCATTTTTAACTTGAAAAATCAAGGTTGAAAGTTAATTATTGAGGGGTAAACTTTTAACCTTTCAAAGGTTTAAGACAACCAAGGAAACTTTATCTTAAGTAGTTATTTATTAGTTGCATTATAATGTAAACGGTGTGTATTGGCATGTACAATTGTAATTTATGAATATGTACACATGTTATGAAAATGAGATAGTATATTTGCTTAATGTGAATTAAAGATGTGAAAGTGAATTTGAAAAGAATTTGAAATTATAATGTGATATTGGAATGAGTGATCGATGATTGTATGATAGATTGAAATTTTGGTTAAGTATAATGGGTTAAAGATAATTATTTTGAGATTGAAAAATAGTCATTGTACATGGTAAAAGTGATAATGAAATTGATGCTCAATTTAGTAGCATATTATCATGAGTTCAATGTGTTAATAATGAAGAAATAAAATTGTGAAATAAGTGAGTATCATACATGGCATGATCAGTAAGTGGGAGTTTGCTTAGGGAGATGAGTAATTACAAATTCATATGGTATTTTCAGCTACCCTCCGATGCACAAGGGTATAACCTTATCTCATAATTTGTCGAGAGACTATCCAATAATTTTTTGAGAGACTAGAATCGAGCTACCTCTACTAATTTATCGAGGAGGTTAACCTAGGGCATACGATACCTCAAAGATTCAAAAGTAGGAAAAACCATAATCTGATAGTGAATCTTGTGATTTTTAGCTGGATCATACCTCATAATTGATAAGCTTGGGTAGTCTAATTATACAAATGGAGCCATATTTGATGTTATAGCCTAAGATTTCAATTGGAGGAAATAAGGAGGTTATAAGCATGGTTCGATCATGCATATGTGTTTATGAGGCGTGTCACATGATTGAGTTTGAGGCAAGTCATGTTTAATATATTGGGTTATTGTCACATGTTTGTGTGCCTTATGGCAATGTACCTATGATTGATATGAAGATAAGTTAATTAAAAAAAGGTAATTTATGATTCATATGTTAGTGCGTGTTTTGAGAAAATCAATTTCAAACTCATGTGTCTATTCAATTGATGTACAACTGCATAACATAGACTCATCTTGGTTATTGAGTGGGTAGACTCATCTCTCTTCTTTAACATTTTACAAGCTCTAACTCTAGTGTGAAGAGGGAAAAAACTTCAGAGGCTTAAGAATTTGGGTATTTCTAGTGTAATGCCTCTAGAATTTATTTAATTTCTATAATAAACTTAATATTGCAAATCAGGGTGCATTTTGTTTACAATTGCACTATATAGTTATTTATGATGTCTAGTTTGTATTTTAGGCCTTGAGATGTTGTTTATGATAAATTATAAAAGTTGTTTGGGCTAAAATACTAATGTAAGTATATGAATATTCATCTAATTACAATAGTAAATATTGTTTTGAATGCAATGTAAAAACCTCCCCTTTTTATTTTTGATATTAAAGGGGTTGATGAGTAAAATTTTGATATAATGGTGTATTTGTGTATGTGGTGTGTTGTACGAGTAATCCTAAGTCTAATGCATACGGGTTGAGTATTAGGAATGACTTTTGACACTAGTTTAGGGTTTTAGACACCCTTTTGTTGTGAAATTTGAGAAAATTTGTGAAAATGTGTTTAGGTGTCTAATTTCTTAACGTGACTTGTTTTTGAAGTGAAACCCGTACGGCTGTACCATTAGCTATTTTATGATAAGAGCTTTTCGTAAACATTTAAATCATCTCATTCAAATGTTAAATGAAGAAATGGGGCATATCAAAAGTTATTAAGATTTTGCTATCAAATGACAACAAAATTTGCTCTCTTATGTCATGCTGCAATGTGTGGCACAAAGAGTGACAAATTGCGGCACATGGTGTACGAATCACAGCATATTGCTTTGTTTTCAACCCCTTGATATTTTTCTAATGTTTTCAGCTCTTTTTACTTCTCTAAGGTATCTCATGCTTTCATAACACCATTTGACTTTGATTATAAGTTAATAAATGATTTCTAAGGTATTTTAAATTATAAAAATTTAGAATCTTATTTTTTTTAAAATTACAAACTTGATAATCTCTAAAGGGGTTAATTCCTTAATTATCTTGAATTATAATTTTAATTGTGTTTAGAAAGATAGGATTTTACAAAAATAACCCCTCCCTCCAAATTGGAATTTTTTTAGCAGAGCTAATTGTTTTGACTATTTTTCCATTATCTATTTTTAAATATTTTAAGTATACACATAGCTAAATAAAAAAACTCTCCTTCATATCAAGTTGTTCTTCACTCCCAGACCTCGATTGATCTCATTGAATTTTTTTTTAAAAATTACAATTCATCATATTTTATTCTATATTTAAGGGAGTTATTTGTTTTTTATAAAAAAATATTATCATTATAATTATTAGTTTAATTTTGTATTCACATATTGATAATATGATAGGGTGAGAGTGAATTTTTTAAAAATTATATAATTTAAATTGAGGTGCAAAATTATTTTCTACAAAAAACAATTAAAAAAATTAAATTAATATATAAAAATATAATAACAAATTAATTATTACTTTCCTTCTTCTTCCCTTTTAAATCAAGCAAGGATTATTAAAAACCTTTTCTCTCCCTCGAACGAAATTAAATAAAATAATATTAAAACTCTCGCATCTCCTGTTCTCTCCTCGTATCAAACGCGCAATTATGCTCATGAGATTAGAGTGGACCCCACCCTTACAAGAGGGGCTGCGTGGCATGCTGTGCTGTACTCCTATCAATTATCGGTAATTATAATTAATCAATATAAATATAATTTTTTCGACAAATTATACTCAATCCCGCTCAAATTATTACTTTAAGACACAATGTCACGTATTGATATATTTTATTAAATATATTTAATAATTTTATTTTTTTAAAATAAAATACAAGCTTTTAAAAATATTTTTATTTAATTTATTAAAAAACAAATGAACAGAAATTAAATAAAAAATAATCAATAATATTGAAAAATATCTTATAATTTGAGATATTTTGATATGTCAAATATTTTTAAAAATATCGTATAATTTAGGTTAGAGAAGTTAATATTTATATTATAAATCCTAAATAACTCATTATAATTTAGGATAGAGAAGTCAATGTTTATATTATAAATCCTAAATAACTCATTTCTTAAACTTCATGAAATGCACAAGGTTATATATCTCATATTAATTAGTAGGAAAAGGGGTGAACGAGTAACCTGGCAACACATTTAGTAAGACTCAAATTTTCAAAGGATTGGGTGCAACGTAATAAATGCATCGTCTGACTAAGAGGTGTGTAAGATCCAACTTCCTTTTTGGGCGAAACAAAGTGTCAATTCATTTCGTTTGCTTGTAAATGCAGACTCCCACTCCAGAAGACACGGAACCGTCCGATGAAACACCGTTGACCAGCGATGGTGAGAGCAATCCGCAGTGTGCGTGGAAAATAGGAAGAAACGTGTTCTTCTCTCATTGGCTGATTGACAGACGTCAAAGGACAATCATCTCGTTCAATTTTTAGTATCTACTCTATCAATTTTTGAATTGTATATCATCACAACCGTGTCACGTTATTTAAAGTAAAATCTACATTTATTATCTTTACATATTGATGAATATATTTTGATATTTATTTAGATAAAGAAATTTATTTTTTAACACTTGTTTATATATAATTAATAATTTTTTAATATTTTATTAGTATTTTCACTGACTTCAATTTTCATGATGTAATAAAAAACATAATCACGGTACTAGTAGAACCTAAAGAAATGCATTCAAGATTAAACATCGGACATGATTGCTGGACCGAAACTTTTAGAAGTGGATCAACTTGGACGAGTAGACTACCGGCTATAGCCCGTTAAGAGGGGGAGTTGGAAAAGTAGCGAGGATATGGGATGTCGGGTCGGGAAGACTGGTTTACCCAAATTGGGAAATCAAAGTTGAACCCCGAGGTTTTAAGGTTGGAGGATTGCTCTTTGCAGCAGTCACGCACGACAAAGTCTCATCGTCCTCGCTACTCTATTTTTATCGCCAAGTTGCTTTCGTTTGTTTTCACCGCCACGCGTAGGTTCTTCGTTTGGGTCCTCTTGGCCTTATGCACCCGCGAGCCCAGAAGTCATGAATAAGACATATGGACCCACACGTAGTAATAATAGTAATAATAATAAAAAAAAAAGATCTGAGCTTATTCTCAAATATATTATCAAGACTCGTATTATTCTCACACCAAAACGGCTCAATGTTCGAACCATCAAGAATTTGAGACCAATTAATCTCTGCAATGAATCATGTAAGATCATTTCAAAGATTTTGTGTAACAGATTCGAGGAAGTCTACAACAAGTCATTTCACCTCGTCGTCAGAATACTTTTCTTCTTGCGAGACTCGTTTCTGATAATATTTTACTAGCAGTTGATCTGATAAACCAAATTAATATCTCGAAATCTAGGAGGAAAAACTAGCAGCACTTAAGATTAATTTTTCTAAAGCTTTTAATAGAATTCCTTTGAAGCAGTGATGATCAAAATGAATTTTCCAAGACAATGGATTAACCGTGTTCTTCAATGTGTTTCCACAGTTCAATACCATCTCAAATTCAATGGTAACATCTCTGCTCCCATGTTTCCTTGTTGAGGTCTTCGTCAAGGTGACCCCTTGTCGTCTTGTACATGTTGGCGGGAAATGTCTTATCTTCTCTTATTAGCCAATATGAAGATACATGCATGTTGAGAAGTATTATAGTTTGTTCTAATGCATCACCAATCACCCATCTTCTTTATGCAGATGATTCGATATCGTTTTTTGAAGGCAATTATTTTCTTGGGGTCAGAGATGTGTCTAGACAAGCCATAAATTATAACAAACCATTACTCATATGCAGCCCCAACATCCTGCAGGATTTCAAGGTTTCGCTAGATCTTTTGGAGTTTGATGGACTTGGGAAGTATCTTGGCACTTGGATAAATGTCAAGAGGAATAAATCAATTATTTATTCCCAAGTGCTTGATTCAGTTAATAGCAAAATCAATTCATGAAGAGGTAAGCTTTTGTCTCAGGCATCAAGATTAACTTTAATCAAGCTAGTACTTTCTTCTTCAAATATTTACATAACGTCTTGTGTCAAGCTTCCCAAATTTGTGTGTAATGCTATTGATGCTGCTTGCATTGGTTTTTCTGGGGTCAAAATGAAAACAACAATCGGATGCATTTCAAAAGTAGGAATTTTTTATTCTCTCCAATTAACCAAGGAGATCTTGGACTTGGATCTGTTGCCTTGATCAATCAGTCCTTACTTGGAAGCTCTTGGAAGCTCCTCAACTGTGCCCTACCCACAGCAGACTTCTTATGGGATCATCATTTGCAGAATAATAATTTTTGCCTTTTTGTATGCCCTTATGAAGAGTCTATTCAACATCTCTTTGCGGATTGTTCCTTGGATAGATCCTTGTGGTTTAGTTGCCTATTCATTCGAGCTTCGGATTTCAATCCTAAGGGTTGCATCTTGGATTTTCTCTACGTTCCAACATCTAATTAAAGATGCTTGATTTGATTTGGTGAAGCATATCATCATTTTTCTCACCCTTGTGTGGCATTATAAGAATCATGTGATTTATCATGGACATAGCAAATTAGTCCCTCTTAATTTCAGAGAGTTTTTCATAGCCAATGTTTCGTACTTGACCACATCTGTGACTGGTCAAAGGCTTCCTGCTTGGACTCCCAATCCATTGTTATGTCCAATTCTGCTACTTCTCGTGGCAATATGATATGGTCTATCTAGTTCAAGAAGATTAAGTTGGGTAGACGGGTTCTATGTTTGCTGGTTATATGTCACAATCATCAACCATTGAATGGTATTATTTTCAAGAAGCTTTCCATTGATTCATCATCCTTCTTTCTGCTATGTTTGCGATTGGCTCTTTGGTGGATTCACTCTTACTGCAAGGACTATGAATTTGCTTTTGAAAATCTTATGATACTTTGTTTGAAGCGAAAATTCATAAGCCCAGACATCCACAACAGGCAACATTTTGATACAGTGTTCATGGATCTCGCCTCCTTGCTAACTATCTTTCACGCAGTTGATATTCGCATGACTCAAGAAGGCTTCTTCTCTATTTTTGGTTTTTTCTCCTTGGACGTGTTTTAATTTTTGAATTTATAACTTCTTATTGTATACTCGGTTCTTGTTTAATATTTATAAAATTTGACCTTCTATTTAAAAAAGTGATGGAATATTGCAGCCTTTTCAACTTAATCAAAATTAGTCGGATTCCATCCAGTAATCATCTAAAATGTAGTGTTGGATCTAGTTAAAAATAGTTTTCGCATGGTTACTTTTTTAATCTACAAGGTTCAAGCCATCAATTTTGTTGTTTGGCCCAAAAAAAAAAACCATCAATTTTGCTTAAGAAAATTGAATTCATTCCTCTCAGTTCAACTAAATTGACATTGAATGTTTAATCAGAAACACGTACGTTGCATTGTCACAATCACGAATGGATAATACAGCATATTTAATTTTTCTTTATGTGAACGCAATGGACTGACCCGATTTGCGGTCAATCGACTCGTGTCATAATACTTCTTCATGTTAACTTATGCCGGGTAAATCTATAAGCGACTTAGCATTTCAATTGTCATAAAAATATATATAATTTGAGGTGTAAAATTATTACAACCAAGTTCAACAAAGTCCCCCACTTATAATTCATGAAGCTTTGAAAAAAAGGTTATACGCCCTCGGTACTAAATATGAGTTAGTTCGTTAATTCACATGGATTTAAAAAAGTAGATAACAAAGTTATTTAATTCATAAAAAATATGTGTTGCTTTTTTTAAAAAAGTCCTATTTTAGTAATTACCTCCTTATCAATTGCATGTCATCAATAGGGATAGTTTGAGAAAGAAATAGTAAAACGAGAGTGACAAAAGATAAGATCTTATACTTGGGACAACGTTGAGCTCATCAACTGGTTCTAACAGTTCAAAACGGAGGGATCAAGTACTACTTATTATTATAATTAATTAGATTAGATTATAAATAAAATTTAGCTTTGTATTTATTACTGTACGTTATACTCTTTCATCCCAAATTACAAAATTCTCAAAATACTTTTTGAGATTAAGGTTTCAATTCCAATATTATCCTCTGTAGTCTCTATCTCTATTTACTTTATGTTTCTCTCTAATCTTTTTAATATATTAAATAAAAACTATTTTTTGAATATTTATATTTTTATTTTTTTAAAAATAAAGTTGTTAAGTATATTTAATATGTTTTATTGGTATATTAGCAAAAAAAAAAAGAGTTTTATTGACATGTAAGATATCTTTTAAAGATATTTTATAATTTAGGATGGAAGAAATATAATATGATCAATCCAATTAACTTAAACTTGTCCCCCTTTCAAGCAAAATCCCAACAGCCATCCAACAATAATCTACAAACCCTTCGGATTAAATAATGCCTTTCAGCTTCTAATAAACAATAACTGCAAAGTTTACACCACTAAATTTTAAAATTCACATGATTTTTAATACACTTGCCACCAATTAAGCTTTTATAAATTCTGGCAAAAAAAAAAAAGCTTTTATCAATTATAATTACATTACTATTTTTTAAAATTTCACCGTAGCTGCAACTTGCCGACGAAAAATATAAGGTATTGGCCAAGCAATTAGCAATTGCGTTTTGACATCATATATGATGCATATCATAAGATACGAGGCAATAATGATTTTAAATAATTTGAACTCTTTATAATGACAATTGAAGCAGTAACGTGTCTTATACGATTCATATGCAATAATTTGGTTGAAATTTCATTCTAAAACCGATCGAGTTTGAAGAGAGGGGATTTGGTCTAATTAAGCACAAGATCGCCTCAATATAATAAGCAGAAAACAGGTCAGGTATTAATTATAACCAACAAAACAATGTAGACCCAACCACCACCACTTGTCCGTACCTGTTCTGGAAAGAATTGAATTCTCTCCCCTTTCCTTTTGGCTCTCTTTCCCTCATCTTCTTAATTTCTAACATTAAGATTAAAATTTAGTATTCTGATTTTTAATATCTATTTTTTATTCTTTAATATTTTAATAATAATTCTGTAAGAGTTAAATTTCACCCTCCAAATCAGCGATCCTCTCCCCATTTGGGTTACCCATGCAGGTCTCCTATGCATTCGTGTTTTTCTACCAGCATCCTTTTTTTTTTTCCGCGTAAAAAATCATAAAACTAAAGCAGCAACCTCAAAACAAAGCCAAAAACCAACCCACAAGCCAACAAAAGGCAACACCAGAGATTAAAAAGAAAAAAAAACAGCCAAAAACAACAGCCGCAAGAAGATCTAAAATAAGAAAATTCTAGATCAATTGTAGCATGATCTAGGAGATGAGTCAGAGGAAATTAAATATTGAGGGCCTAATTAAGACTCAATCCAAGGAACACATCCTTTATTGCAGCCAGAGCGATCAAATCTGCAACCTGCAGGATGTTGGTTCTTTGGAAAGTGGCAATGACAAGTGTACGACCAAAATTCACAATAACATCAATTCTACAAAGGCTGAGCGGTGAGCACTCCCATTCTCAGGGCATATCGCAATAGCATTGACAAAGTCATGCAGAGGGAGACAATCTAATAAGAGAAGAATTTTGGAAAGGTCGCCAGTACAACACCACCCAACAACCCTCAATAATAAAGCCTGTGCATCACACCTCAGAGAGGAAGATGCTACAAAGGCTTTGTGCCATCCAAGTCCGACGCCGCCAATAGACCAGCATCCTGTATATTCATGGTTAACAGTATCATATATACGCTCATGTCTTCGTGGCTCTTAAACTCGATATAAAGTTATTCACTTCAAGGAAAAACTATATACGTGGCTGTAATTTTAAATTTTTTATCTAATTAAATGCTTATAACTTTATCCATGTAAAATCACAAAAAAAAAAAGTGAAAAGAGAGATCACTAATTAAAAGCTCACCAATTATACTCAAATAGTAATTGAATGACATATATGACCAGCACATAAATGCAAATAATTAAACAGAGTTAATGGCGATCGATACGATGTTCGCATTACATGCCCATTTATATAACTACTCGATGCACTTAAAATCACCAAAACAAAAGCAACCACAAAATATTGTGTTTTAGGCTAAATCTCGTTTGTAAAAAAACAATGCAAAATTCCACTAGCTAGTAACTAAATGATATTAGAGTAAATCAAGGTTGTTGAACGGTAATAAATCAAGCTAGTGAAATTAAATTCACCAAGTGGGATACCGTTTTCCATAATTAAAATGCACATCACTTTGTCATCGCAGGTGTGAAACGAAAACAAAAGGCTGGAGCCTTGTGTCAGCTGCGAAGAAGATGGAAGATGACGCATGTTCTGATTTGGTTAATTTGATTATTAATTAATTAACTAATTAATTAATTTATAAACACTGATTGCTCTAATAATTTCTTACTTGTCAAAATGAACCCCCTTGATGGCTACGTATTCCACGAGCAAACACCCAGACAAGTATCTGTCAATAATTCTCGGCTTTAATTTTCTTTTGATACGTACAAGTTTTAAAATATAATTAATTTTGAAAATACACCAAATATGCTGTCCATTGAGTTTATTTTTTGACATATTTAATTTTTCGTGTGGTTAATTAGTGATAAGATACAATATCATTTTGTAGGGAAGGGTAAAAATAAATGCCCCGAAGGCTTTTTTTTTTAAATTGTAGTAGATAATTGAGATGGTGGTGGAAAGGACCAGGCTTTTTTGAACGAACACGAGATATATATTTAGTTTAAGCTTGTATAATGCAAACAAAAAAAAGAGCTTTTAAAAGAGCCACTCATATTTTTAATTAGACTTGATAATCTTTAAATGTGATCTAATTAGATATATAAAATAAAATTGAATATTTTAATAATCCTAGAAATAAAAAAAACACGTGCCTGAATTGGAGTAACAGGTGTCGACATGATATCGACGAATAGTTACATGCAAAACATTATCACTAGATTACAACAATAATTGCCGACTCCACGAAAAAAGCATACGGGGGAAAATCGCATTGATGATGCGGTGACTTTGAGCGACGTGGTGGTTGGGCCATCCCCATCCCCATCCCCATCGACCTCATAACTCATTACTTAATGCTAATCACTACCTCTGCTTTAGTAATTTCTTTGTTTTTTTTATGGGTCCAACGAATCACATAAAAAGTCACTTCACATCGATTGTTTAGGCACTTTATGCGAACCAAGTAGAAATCACCAGAAGGAGGGGAGGGGGGTCGCACGTCAAAATGAAACGAGGGTCAGAAAAAGCACCGTGATTGATAAGGAAGCTAACCATGGTTTCACCCTGCGAGACAAACCCCGTGGTTTTCTACAGGTTTGATGTTTCCTATAAAAGCGAGCCCTCATTTTATTTAATTCTCACATCGATTCCGTGGATCCTGCATTAGCTCTGGTCAAATATTGCGACCCGTTCGCGGCTGTTCTCTTTGGGATTATCATTAATATGTGTACTTACTCTTACATAGCATACACTATTTTAAGAATTGATTGTTGAAGTAAGATTTTGCATCTAAAACTTACATTATTTTTAACAGTATTTCCTCATCTCTCTCTTCGAGACAGAACACGTGTAGGGTATAGACAGTTAACTAGTGTTAGTTAAATCAAATGAAGAATATGTGGAGCCAGATCCATTATCCTCGACTCTGTTCCAAGGAATCTGGTTATTCGGTCGGGTATTCAATCGTCCACATTGTACGTGACTATTGCCCCGATCCATATGACCGGATATCAATAATAAAACTGATTTCATCATTCAATAATCTAAAATTCTTAAATGATATATGCGTGTGTGTGTGTGTGTTTTTTTTTTTTTAATAATCAGGTGAGTTTAATCATGTGTCGGTGAGTGATAGAAAACAACAAATGAAGAGGAAGACAATATTAGGTCTTGACAATTATAGGATACGGAAGAACAATAAATGCCCAGACTTTTGGAGCTCATAGGATTTTAATAAGGCAAGTGGATACCTACAGAATCGAGCACAACTTTAGGAAAAGAAAAGAGCAGGGGAAAAAAACTAGTTTATAAATGGTGGTACGCAGGTGCTGCGTGGCTTAATCTAAGCCTTATAATTATATTTTATTTTAATAAAAGATTCCTCGACCTTCCCGCTAAACTCTACTCTCGACCATATTATATTCATCTTTGATGCAAAACTGCAGTACTGCACCACTTATCGCGCATGTGTCACTGAGTTCCTTTCTCCGTTGTTTCTTTACCAACCGCAGTAAGCTTTTTTAATTAGCAATGATACGATGATTTTTATGGTTATTTTAATGAGTAGGTGTCGTGTATTTCTATATACTGGTGAGTTGTGATATGAAGTACACATTTAATCCCTCTCATCTACATTAAAAAAAAAAAAACTGAGAGATTACAACTTGTTTCGTGAGAGCATTGATATACTGGGATACGGCGAAGGTTTAGCCTAGCCAAGAAAGTAAGCTTGATTGGATGCGTTCAGTCGCGAATCCCTATTGCTCAAGCATATCAAACCTCTGCAATTCTTCTTTAATTTAATTTGCAAGATAAATATCTGTCAGCGTTTTTCGGCCTGACGATGACTTTTGCTGGAGTTGAAAGCATCATTTCCTTGCCCTTCATATCCCCTTTAAGCCTTGGTTAAGATTCTATCCTCACAGTCATTAGTCATATGATCTACATGTATCATTGCATGTATTCTTTGTTATTTTAATTATTATATAAAATAATTGTTTCTTTATTGCAGCATCAGAAGAGGTGGATAGATTGGATCCAAAGCAAGGGCATAACTGTAAATTCATGCACGGATTTGGGGCTTGTGGGGTAACGCACCCGGAGTAGATGACAAGTAAGAACAGTTAAAATACTATAGATAACAGAAAGCAGAGAAGAATACTATGCACGTGTTGCTCGTGTATGGGTACAGCAAAGGTCAATCTTGGAATTTCACATTTTATAAAAAGTTGCGGAAGGCAGATCGTCCTCTCTCATGTGTGTTAGGTTTAAAAGAAGGCAAAGGCAGAGGAGAAGAGCAAAAAAAAAAAAGAGGAGGGAGGTGAGGGGGAAGGAAGTGTTTTAAATATTAATATATTACCTTATTTAATTTTATTAAAGAGAAGTACATGATGGAAGATAATAATTAATTTATTATTATTTATTTATTTATTTATTTTTAATTGTTTTCTTTTATCATACAAATTAATGTACGCCTTAATTTAAATTTGTATTTATATTTTTTAACTGTTTATCTTTGAATGGTAGCCACCCCTTTGACCAAGAAAAAATTAAAGAAGAGCTATTAGGTAAAGTTGCAGTCTGTTTAGGGTAAAGCGCAATATGCTATGGAGAGTTTTTTGGGCTATAAGCATATATGCAATATTAAAAAAATAGATTAAGACAAATTAGTAAAAAAAATTAATTTAAAGGGGAGCAATATGAGGGGAGTGAGAATATTTTCTCTTCCCATCCATCCAAAACCTCACAACCAAACATACTTTTAATGTTAGCAATTCTAACACTTATATGTGAGAAAGATAATTATCCTCAACACTAATATAACAGTCAATCATTAACTAGAATGCAGATATTATCAACCATTTGGGGGCCTCATTTTTGTACCTTTCTTTTATTTGGTTCAAAAAATAGTTTAATAGACTAAATGATAACATTTTTAGAAAAATAAATAGATATACAAATTGGTTGGCTATGACATGAATTGATTTTTTTCCGTGCACAATTTTAACATGATCTTGTATTTAAAAATAATTTATTACTCCAAATACGGAAATTTGACTTTGAAATGTGTAGATATAAGCAAAGGTGAGAGATGTTCTAAAATATTTTGTTATAAATGTACATTTTATACTGATGATATATTGATAATTTTAATATTGATTACAGAAATAAAATGAAAATCGGAATGGAAAACCCTCAATGTATGCAAGGTGGAGGTCCAAGGATAGTTCGGCCAGCAAAGATGGTGCCCAGCTGTCAAAGTCGGGGCAGTTAACGACGTGTACGGTTATTGCACGCTCAATTCCCATGACTCCTGCGACGCAAATGTTTCTCTTATTAGTTTCTTTAGTACCCGTTCCCTTACTTGATTTACTTCCCGAACTTTTCTTTTTAATATCAATCTTAAACTTTGCAATATATCCATAGATAACAGATTACACGCCGGTCTATGTTTATATTATTTGATATGATACATGCATATTTTAATTATAATTATGTAAAAGGTAAACTTTAGGGTGGTTCAATTTCTCTTATAAACTGCACAAGATTTTGAAAATAAATCCCACTGTTAATGCAACTTGTTATGACCTTTTTTTGACATGATATAACTGTTGATATTGATTTATGACTTTAATATTTCGTTTTCAAACGAACAATGTAAACTTTTATGTTTTTCCTCTTTTATATTATTATACACAAACCCTTGATAAAAAGCAGTGCCAAACAGCCAATTAATAAAAAAGAATCTATTTTACTTTAGATTATTATGTTTGTTGTTTGCACGCTTTGATTGTTACAATGCCTGATTTATTTTCATATAATATTCAAGATTTTGGTTATCAGAAGAATAATTCCACCTTATGATTGTCATTTTACCTCTTTGGTCGATAATAATGAAATTGTTATATGGAGATGATTATACATGGAGAATGAGAAATTAAAAATTTTAAAATGAAAATACCAAAAGTAAAAGACAGCGTGATATGACTTGGCTGTTCCCAGCCGTTGGATGTTTAATGCATGATTGAGACTCGGGAGGCAACCAAAAGGACAAGAGCAATGAGACTTGGGAGGCAGCAGAAAGGCGAGAACCAAAAGCACAAGAGCAATGAGTGAATGTTGGAAGAATATTTTATTTTATTTTTGAAATAGCATCAATAAAAAAAATCTTAAAAATTTTAACGTGGCAAGAATTTGAATGAACTTGATACTTGTTAAAACTTAAATTTTACTTATCAATTATCAATGTTTTATTTGCTTGAAATGATATTCAATATCATTTCAAACCTCCTTCAATAATTTTTTTGGAAAAACAGAAATAAAAAAGGGAACCGGGACCAACGTGATTTGACCCACGTAACTACGCAACAAGAAACGCCTGTCCGCAGTGCTTTGCTATCTTCTCTGGCACCTCCAGTCATCAACGGGGCATGGTTTGGTATGGGCATGCCAACCTCAAAACGCCCTCCGCCTGAACTTGTGGTTGTTATATACGGACGCTGGAGATATTAACAATAAACAAATATTTTTCCAATGATCACTAAAAAATAATAAAAAAAATTCTGTTATTTCTCCCTGGTGATGCAATTTGATTATCTATCCACCGCCCTAATTGGTTTCATAGTGTTAATCACCCATTTCTCGTCAATTGATGGCCTCTTAACTCTTGCGCCAAGATGTCTCTGTGACAAGAAATGAGTTGACAACCCCTTGGACCCATCTTATTTAGTGCTGATTACGTTATATTTTTTTTAATTTTAAGTTACTTTTCACATTAAACAATATCGATCATTTGGAATTCTTGTTTTAATCATCCGCAGTAAGAATCATCAATACTGGCATCCGAAGCGTTCCCATCTTCCAACGATCCGAATTGAATAACTCCTTGGTTGTCCTCTCCATTGGCCCTTACTCTTTGTCGATGATAGAAAAATTTGAAGGAGAAATTAATGTAACGGCAGAAATGGAGGCAACGAAATTAAAATGGAATTATGATAAATTTTAGCTGGGCGATAAATTGAATTGAGTGAAAAATATTGGCATGGCCGTTAAGCATATGATTTATAATTGAACAGTAAATTGGGTTCATATACACATCTCAGTCTTGAGTGATGGATATATAATGCGTTCGTTTTGGAGAGAGTGGAACATGCATGCATATTTTTAAGAATAAATAAGGTCCATGGATGATCATTATCAACGTTTCTTTGGTTAATTATCGCCTGTAAATGGTCTTGCGCGGAGGAAGTGAAGTCGAAGCCAAGGCACTTTCGAGTCCAAATGGACTAACTTTCCCCCTGAAGGTCTGACTGAACTGAATGCGATCAGATCATGCAAAGCCACAACTAAAATTTTGTGTTACATATTATAACAAATAAACTATAATTAATTTTTTTAACAAGACAATAAATTGTGTATTATAAACAAACCAGCTGGAGATAATGAGTTATAATAACAATGGAATAATGATTTTTTTAATATCTAAAAACAATCCTATATATTTCCGCGGTTGTGTTTATTATAACGATTTTGTGGTATATTAAGATTGGGTTTTGTTTAATTTAGACAACTGAAGTGAATTTCATTTTCAATTGTCTGGATATACAAGCATAGTAAGAAAATGAGCTTCGGGTAAAAAATAAATGAATGAATGAATGAATTCTTAAACTAATTACCAAATGCTCACTCCGGAAAAACAAAAACTTTCCAAAGACAGGTATGTCCTTGGACACACGCACCCTTGGATGTGGTGCGGATGCCAAGTGACCCGATCGTTTTATTGTTTTTCTATTATTGCTTGTCGTTATATTTGTTCGCCGCTGCAATTTTGCTTGTACGCCGTTTATCTATCCGTGTTTGCCGTGTCCGATACTTTGATAAAAAATTTATTTGTTGGCAACTTTTCCTCCCTCAACAGATATTCAAATTACCAAATATCTTTTGAACGTAAAAAAAAAAAAAAACTACATTGCACTTGTCTCTCTTATTTAAAAAAAAAACTATAACTACATTTATTTTAATTAAATTATCCGTACATATATCCGTCGTTTATAATGCAATAAATATCTGTCGTTTATTCAAGATTCTGAATCGAATAAAGTATAGAATTGCTTCATCAGATTATTGAAACCAATTATATTTGCTGATAACCTTTGAAACAAGTTATATTTATAAAATAACGATGACAAAAAGTAGTCAGGACTCCTTACGTTAAAAAATATAATATATTTTTAATTAAATTTTATTTTCAATAAAGTAATTATTTATTTTTAAACTAACTCTATCTTTTTATATTTATTTCTATTAAACACCCTATAATAAATATAAAGTAATTTATTTAATAGGAACAATTTAAAAAAGTAATAATTACACTTTAAAATATTAAAAATGACTTATATTTTTTAATATTTAATTTTTAAAAAAATATTTTATATTTTTTAATGGAATGAGTAATTGATTTTTGAGAAAATATTCATGTTGATATGTTATAATGAACTCAATATATCACTGGCACAAAACGCTAAAGTAAAGTATATTCATGATTATCAATTAACACAAAAAAAAAAATTGCTAGATTACAGGCGCAGACATGATCGCATGTGCAGATTTTTTTTTTTTGGCCAGAACGTGGGCAGAAAATCACAACTCCTATACATTTTGCCATGGAAAAAAAATTACTAGGCATCGATGAAAATCTCTTTAGGATTTTAGCTTTAAAATTTTGGTATCTTTACGACACTTGCTACCATTATTATTTTCTTTGGTTAGGTCAGACATTTTTCTATTATGTTAGGAAAGATTAAAAATAATAAATAAATGTTGCTATTTTGGGTGGTCTGTTGAGTGGTAAGTCTGATGTAATTGACCAGTGCTTCACCTAAATGTAAAGCATTGAGTCATTGAGTGCTTTACTTGAAAAGCAATCTCAGCTATTTCTGTCATCAATGTAACTTGCTATGTGGCATTCAAAATAATAATATAAAACTTATATAATTAGTTTTATATACCTAATAATATATTTATATTCGATCAAATCATGACATGTGAATCTTAATATGTTAATAAAATTAATAATAAAAAATTATTATGAAATACATGAATTATAAAATATCTACATGTCTTGATTTAATTAAAAATAAATAAATTAAATATATAATATCAAGTATATAAGTTTTTCTTTCAAATGTATATGATATGAACCAGCCATCTCACACGGCTATACCTTCACTACAAATGCTTGTTATGATTTTTTTTTTTTAATACTATATAATCTCCAATCCACTACTTTATGCATTGATTGGACAATAAAATCAACTACTTTATGCGCGTAACACAACATCGCACGATTTTGTAACATTACCTTCAGGTAACATTATATAGACCATGAAAAGCTGTAGAAATTGTGTGTGTCCAAAAAAAAAAGTTCTGCATTATCTAAATAAAGATGATTTATAACATATAAATATTAAGAAATGAAATAGGGTTAAATAAGAAGTGGGCTCACACATATAAAACAGATCAACTCAGGACGATCACAGTTGAAAATAGTCGATTTGCCTTCCTGTGAACGCAAGTTCAAGAAGCACTGGGTTCTTTTTATTAGATTATTTTTAAAAAAAAAATAAATAATTATTTATTTAAATGAGCCTACCAGAAAACCTTGAATTTTAACTATTTAAGGTTTGAATTCAAACCTTAGCCATTTCTGGGTTTTAAACCATTTCTCAAACATATTTTGTTAATCAATTTTCATTAGCGTTTTGTCCCCCCAAGGTTTAATGGGAATAATATTCTTGTAACCGAGGTCTAATGCTGAAATTAATTTGATGATTGCAGCTCCAACATTTGTCCAAGATACCAGCCTATATATAGGTATGCATGCAAACAAAGCCATTTGCTTGCCTCTTGAGTTTTCGAGGCTCTTCTTTCCTCCTCTGACTTATATTGTGTTTTGGTCTGTTTGAGTTTGCTGATGTTTGTTGTTTCTGTTACCTTGCGTTTGCAAAATGTGCTTGTTTAATCTTGAAGAATCGTTGGTTTGATGTACCAATGTGCCGGAATAGTTCTTAAAGATAATGTCCTTTGACATGCCTTAAGCAACCTTCATTTTCCTACCTACCGATAACAATTAGTGTATGCACATTGTAACATCCAAAAATTTTAAATCTAAAAAAAATTGACTAATTAAAAGATAAATTAGTTAAAAATATGATTAATTAATTTAAATATGTTTTTGAGTTGTTAATTGAATTTTTAGGTCATATTTGGCTCTAAATTGAGTTAGGATAAAAGTTGGATCAAGTTAGGTGGCATCAGGGGGAGCAAAATCAACATTTTGCTTGCTGCATCGTGAGCCGCAACTTATGTGACATGTGCTGTGACACACAGCACAACAGGTAAATTAAAATTTAAAAAATGATCAGAAAATGATAGTTTTTGTGGTGGAAACCTAGAACACAAAGGAGTAAGTTTTGGGCACTGTTAGGGCATCATGCATCATTTTGGGAGGATTTTGAAGATAAATCGAGCCTTCAAACTCTTGAGTAAGTTTTTTACTCTTCTCCTCTACCTTTTCATCTTATTTTTCATAAGATTTGAAAGTGAGAGAATTTACTTTGACTGGATTAAGCCATGAGTCTATGTTTTAAAGGTTTTTATTGACTCTAAAGATTTAAGTTAGGTTTATTAATCTTGAATATGTGGTAATATGAAGCTACTTTATTGTTTGGTGAAATTTGGATCAAGCCCTAACTTGATCATTTGAAATGTGATAAGTTGAGATATTAAGTGTTATGTATTGAGAGAATTAGAGGGAGGCTTGAAAGGATTGTGTGAACAAATTCTAATCTTAACAAGCCTCTTTGTTGAGAATGTGAGTGAGAAGTGGAAGAATTGAGAGGTTATTAGTAGCTAATAGTGCTTGTATTGATTAAAAATTAATATATAATACTTGTTGATGTAGATTGTGGTGTGGGAAGACTTATCTTGACACAAGAAGAGATTTAGTACTACGGGTAACCCTTTTAATAACAAAAGTGTTGAGGTAATTAAATAATTTACATTATTTATTACCTAGTATAAGTTATTCTTAAGTTGTTCTTGCATGTTTTGTATGTTTATATGTATGAATTTTATCAAAGTTAACTATTTTAAAAAATAAGTGAAATATTGACTTGTAAAATGTCAAGTTTTTCAAGTAAATAGTAATATTCATTATATTAGTTTAAAAAATGATTTATGCATAATTAAGTGGATATATGTAGTGAAATGTAACATATTAGAGGGTGGGAGGTCACCTTAGTGGAGTCAGTGAAGATTAAGTTCATATGGCATTGCTGGCATCTCGAGATGTCAGGTGCAGCATTTACTCTCCTTAGTACTCGAAAATGAGTGTAGTGTTGGAGACTTATTCTCCTTGGTCCCTAAAAAAGTGCGGAGTTGGAGACCATACTCTTTAGCTTCCATAGGATGCGGTGTTAAAGTAATGACACCTCAATTACATGTAATAGGAGAACCAGTAGTCCAGAAGTGGGTTAGGATACCTTAGCCGGGTAGTTCTACCATAAATGACAAGCTTGGAGATTATACATGTGATTTGGTTTTGTGAAATAGCCTACCAGTTCGGTCCAGAGTATTAGAGGACTGGATGGTTAGGAATCATGCATGTAACTTGTGGTGATTTTATATGATGTATTTATTTTACTTGATTTAAGGCTTGTTTATAACATGGCATGTTAATCAATAATATAGCTTATCTTAGTTACTGAGATATTTATCTCATTCCGTGGTTATCATTTTACAAGTTCTACCGTTGAGATTAAGCAAAGGAAGGAATCGGGCAAGGATTAGCAGATTTGCTACATCAAATAGCGGTGCTCAATTTTGGTTTGAGTGGTATACATAAACTTGTTATATGATATATGTTGCAACTAGGAATGCATATCATTTTGATTAGTTGCACTTGTTTCATACTATGTTATTTTGTATTTTAGTCCAATATTATACATGATGTGAATATGTGGCAACTTTTGTAGTGATGGGCTAAAATACTAATACAAGTGCAAGGAATATTTTATTTATGTGGTGACAATATATATATATATATATATATTGTATTATATGACTAGTGTTGATTGTGTATTTTGACCATATTAGGTGAAAGGACCATTGAGTGGCCAAATTTTGTGTTTGGTATGTTTTTATGTGTTTGAATCCTCAACCAAGTGTATTTTGATCTATTGAACTTGGTTTAAGTTTCACAATGAGTTAATGGTATAAGTTATGTATTTTAGGTACTTGAATGGTTAAAAATTACTTTAAAAACTGACTTTTGCATCTGAGTATCTAAAATTTTCATACAGTGTTGGATCATAATGAAACTTATACCATTAATTAGCTTATTGAATAAATTTCGCGTGGGCACTTGAATCACTCCAATCGAACATTGGATGCAAAAATGACGTGTGTTCGAAATTCGTTCAGAAAAGCTGTCATGACAGCATTGCTATCATGAACATATACGTCGCAGCACACGGTACAATAAAAAAACTTGCCTTTCTGTGTCACATGCCGCGGCGCATGGACCAAAATATTCAAAAATGACATTTTTGGCCCTATTTTAAAATGTTTTGCCTCCCAAAACTTGTCCATGCTTCCAATACCTTTATAAATTATTAAGTTTGAGCTCAAACTATAAATTTAAAGAGTTTTTATGGGATCTCAAGTTTTTCAAAATTATATCTAAAAGATTATAAATTTTAACTCTTATATAGATAATGTAAGCTTAGGAGCAATCCTTGTTCTTAATTATGATTGTTTGTTGTGATTGTATGGTGAATTTTGATAATATCAAGATAGACATTACACACATATATCCATAGATATCAGGGACAATGTGACCGTGATTTGCGTCGTTGTAAATATCATGAAATTAAATGCTGCCAGTGACTGGACAGCTTTTACGCAATGAATAATAAAAATCCAGGACAAAGTTTGAGTTTGGTTTCCTCTCAAATGTCAAATTAGCAAGTAATTTTTCAGGAGTGCATGATTATTTTTAAATAAAATATGTTTTTTTATAAATTTTAAGAAATTAATTATTTGATCCTTGTAGTTTTATTCCACTCACAACTCAATGTCTAAATTTTAACTCGTTATAATTTAATTATTATAATTTTAACTTAGTTATAATTTAGTTCCTAAATGTTGTATCTTATAATTTAGTCTCTCTATTTTCAACTACTTAAATATTAATTTTTATATTTTAAAAAAATAAAATTATAAAGATTAAAAATATCTTAAATCTTTAATATTTATAATATATATAAAGATTAAAAGGTTTAATAATTTAAAATATTAGCAATACATTTCAACATAATTTTAATCTTCACCAGTATTATAAATATTATAAATATTAAAAGTTTAAAATATTATAAATCCTAAAACTTTAAAATATTATGGGTTTTATCTTTTAGTATTATAAATATTAAAGGTTAAAAATATTTTTAATCTTTATAATTTTATTTTTTTAAAATATAAAAATTAATATTTAAGTTGTTGAAACTATAGAAAATTAATTGCAAGAGGCAAGGGATTGAGCGACAATCAAGTTAAAACTATAAAGACTGAATTATAATAAGTTAAAATTCAATAACTGAGTTATAATTAGATAAAAATTCTAAATATTTATTCAATTAATTTTTTATATAAATTTTGAATTGAAAATGATCACTTAGCGATCGATTCAATGGTTTTAATTTAAATTTAAATGTGCCATCATCTCTTACCTTTTATAGATCAATTTAATAATTCAATTTTTTTTATTTCATCATAGAAATATTGGCTATTTTAATTTAAAATATACTTGCATTCTCTATCTTCATTATTGGCATGTCTTACAAATAAAAATGGACATGGTTGATCAGGCCAGTAACAAGCATAAAAATGACTCATTTTTTGAATGTCACGTACGTTTGAGCCTTCTTGGGCATCTTTAAATTATAATTCACACCTTTTTTAGAAGTTGGATTTTTTTTTCCCGAGTCTGAATTAGCTCCAACTGACATTTCTAACTTTTTTATTTTATATTTTGAAATCAAGTGTTAAATTTCAATTTAAAAATGATAACATACAGTTTCTTTTTAAATTTACCTAAAAATTTCATGAGATATATATAAAAATTTTAATTTTACCTAGAATAATTTATAGCATTAATTTAAGACTTTGATTTTTTTTTTGCCCAACAGTTTTTGTATCTCTCTGTTGGTTAAAAAAAAAAAAGTCTTCGCATCTCTCGTACTGTTTTTTCCCAAAAAAAAATCTCCTTGGCAATATCTCGAACTGGTGACCGAAGAACCCGGTTACCACCATGAGAGAGAAAATGTTTATATATTCCATCCCCTCTTAAAATGGGTTGAAGTGTTCCTTCAAACGTCCCATCTCTCTCCCTCTCCCTCCCTCTGTCTCTCTCTCTCTCTCTCTCTCTCTCTGCTCATGGAATCCGATAGTCGGCGATGCTTTCGCTCCCGACGCTGAACTCATCGCCGAGGAAATTACGAATGCAATTTCTCTTGGCTCAAGTGTAGGTGCTTCCTTCTCTTATCTCCGCCGTTGAGCTATATCATCTCTCTCCTTCTTTCACCGTCGTCGGAAACCTGCTCCGGCGAGTTGGAGAGAGTCAAGCAGCTTCTGCTTCCTTTTGCTTTGTTTTTGTTGTGTAGTGTAATCCCTAGCTCTCCGAAGTTCTTTCATCCTTCAACTCTACTTACGTTCTCACTCTATTTTTTCTGGAACCCCTCATTTTTTGCCGTTTTGCTTACATTACCTGCGATTGATTGTTTTCAATCGGATCGATTTTCGTCTTCGGATTCGTCGATGGAAAGAGTATCATACCTGGAATTGTACCAAGAATAGTTGACTGTTATAGCTAATAATATAGTGCCGAAAATACAGAGAGTTTAGTTGAAGTTTGACAACCATGTTAGATCTTAATCTCAATGCGGATTTAGCCGATTTGACTCATAACCATAACTCGGTCATGTTCCTTGACAAATTTCCTGAAGCTTCGGCGAATCAAATGGCGGAATCGGGGACCTCTAATTCATCTGTTGTCAATGCCGACGGGTCCAGTACTGGAGGAGGCGATGATGACTCTTGCTCTACACGCGCCGGCGACGTAGTCACCTTCAATTTCGATATCCTTAAGGTGGACAGCGGCAACGACGTCTCAACCAGGGAGCTGTTTCCAGTGAGTGGAACTAAAGGAGTGGATAGAGACTCAGGGATTTGGCAGGGGCAATCTTCATCGCCTTTTCCATCCAATGAGAGCTGGATGGAACTCTCATTCGATAGTCAAGGTGGCCGCGCACAGGCAAAGACGATTCAACTTCAGCAACAACCTCAGCCGCAGGTGAAGAAGAGCAGGAGAGGACCAAGGTCTCGGAGCTCCCAGTACAGAGGAGTCACCTTCTATAGGAGGACTGGCAGATGGGAATCACATATCTGGTTGGTAATATTAGATAAATTTAGCATTTCATTTTAATTTCTAGCATGTCCTCTCTACAAGTTGGTCGCATTTTTACTTTTTGTTTTGGTTAAGGCCTTTTACTCATGTCAGTGCTTGCCTATGTTGAATCTAGTTGAATTTGATTATTTCTTTTATTTAACTAATCTGATTTCCTCTGACCACGCGATCATCTATAATATATTGGGAATGAAATTAAATAATGTGCTGATATGTTAATTTTGGTAATACGTGTTTGAATTACCTCTGATGTTCTTTTCTTCCGTGGCTAATTAACGTAGGGATTGCGGCAAACAAGTCTATTTAGGTACGAATTTAGTGTTGTGAATTCAATTAATATTTAAATTATTATCTATCGTTTTACTATATTTAGCAATTTTTGACGAAATTGTCATGGGAACATGTAGGCGGTTTTGACACTGCACATGCCGCTGCTAGGTAAACTTTTGCTCATACATAATTTTCATCGGCATATTTCCGCTCTGGAACCTGCTTTTGCATCTTCTAAGAATTTGAACATGTTCACTGTCCTCCTCACTTGACTTCGAATTTTCATCTGCAGAGCCTACGATCGAGCTGCTATTAAATTCAGGGGAGTTGATGCTGATATCAATTTCAACCTCAGTGATTATGAGGAGGATCTTAAACAGGTTTGGAACTGCACAAGCACTGATCAATCTGAGGGTCTGACCGTAAAATTTGTCACCATTTACTAAATGATGAACAGATGAAGAATCTCACCAAGGAGGAGTTTGTTCACATTCTTCGTCGCCAGAGTACCGGTTTCTCTAGGGGTAGCTCAAGATACCGAGGCGTAACACTACACAAATGTGGACGCTGGGAAGCTCGGATGGGGCAATTTCTTGGCAAAAAGTGAGGACCTGTTTCATAAAAACTGAAGTAATGGAGTGTTGTGGTTCATGATGAGTTGTTACAATCCAAGCATCAATTGATTTGCAATAAAAATTGGTTTCAAATGAGTTCATATGGGCTATTTTTGGCTCTCTCTTTTCCCGCATATCCCTTTGTTTGGAGAAACTTGTCTAACTAAACTGCATATTTCCAAGAAACAATTGGCAAAGTTGTCTTTATTATGGAGATTGCAATGCTTTCATGCAGGTATATATACCTTGGGCTGTTCGACAGCGAAGTAGAAGCTGCAAGGTCCTAATGATACACGAATTACATTCTACCTGCACTGAATTTAATTATGCTGAAGTATTTAGCTGATGAGGCTTTCATCAAATATGTATCTTCCTTTTTTTGGTTGTTGAAATCAGGGCTTACGATAGAGCAGCCATTAAGTGCAATGGAAGGGAGGCAGTAACTAACTTTGAGCCGAGTACTTATGAAGGGGAGTTGGACGCTGATGCAATCGATGAAGGTAGTTTTTCTTATAATGATATTTGATCAACTCTCTGTATAGTTACTTTCTAACTGATTGTCCGCCTAAAAGATAATTTCTGTGGGAATTGTTTTTATAACTCAGGTGTCAGTCACAATCTTGACCTCAATTTAGGCATAGCAACCCCAGGCAAAGGTCCCAATGAAAGCAGGGGCAATCTTGAGCTCCAGTCTTTTCCTTACAATATGCATGCCAGAACAAGTTCAACGGTATTTTGAACTTTAGTGTAGGGATGGTATTTTGAAATGTAGTCTGAGAGAGTTGTTTTGGCATCTGTAAGATCCTATTTCGCTAACAATAACTCCCCCTCTCTCCTATTTGCAGGTGGCGACCAACACTGACTCAGTAAATGGCAATCGAGCTATGAAAAAGCTTCTAGTAACTGGAGATAGCCCTTCTGTATGGAATGGCATATTTCCAAATTTCTTTCCCAGTGAGGTGAGTATCACTGTCTGGTATTTAGTTTCACAACTTGACCTGATTGCTTATTCGTTGACCGCGTGCTTCTGCCAAAAATTTTCCTATCACAATTCTTGCTGGTGTCTGTCTTTGAATAAGGAGGGGTGGTTGGCTTTTTAATTTCATAGCAAACTGTGAAAATTGACTTTTATGTTCCAGAAATCCTAGTTGTTTGGTGCTATGCATGTCATCGGAAAAGTTAAGGCTACGTTGTTCAATACCTGGATGAGAAACTGTTTCATAATTTTTGTGAAAACATTACATGGGGGATCAGTCAATAAGCACGTCCCGGTAATCTACTAATTATTAGACATTTGGAAGTTTTGCTTGTTATATCGATAAATTAAATTAAGATAACTTGAAGAGTGTGGCTGAAGAACTTGTATTTTTAAGTCCATTCACAGCATTGGAAAGAACTTTAAATACGTTTTATAATGTTTAATTCCGTGAATTAAAATTTTCTGGCGTCACTTTTTAATAATGGTATTTCTGGTGTGTTGCAAGGTGACTGAACTTCTGATAAGAACAATTGTCTTTTTTTATGGTTGTTGCTTACATAGAGGGTGGTGACAATGCGCATGAACAACATTTTGGCAGTAGATAGTGTGAGATCTTGTTTTACCTATTTGCGCAGGAAAGGGCAGAGATAATGAGGACGGGACTCCCCAGCTGGACGTGGCGAACATATGGCGAGCCAAGTGCTACCCCAGCTCCACAGTTCTCTGCTGCAGCATCATCAGGATTCTCCATTTCATCCACCTTTCCACCGTCCACTGCCATCTTCCCGGTGAAACCTATGAACTCACTCCCCCTCACTCTCTCTTTTTCCTCTTCATCCAGCACAGCTGCCCCCACCACATATCAGCATTATTGCCACATGAAGCACCCGCACTCTCCACCCTAACCTAACTTTTGTGTCTGATGCTTGGCAAGTTACCTGATTCATATACTCCCACGCTCGGGATTCCTGGTTTTCTCTAAACCTGATTGGTTATTGATCCCTTTTATTATGCGTTATCTTCACTTTCAAACCATCATCTACGTCTCATGCTTGATTGACTCTGCATCAAGCATCATACATGTCTTTATACAATCACTTTCGATTTCGAAGATTAGACGCCAACTATGGGTTGCATTGTTCCATACGCTTTCCAAAATCAAACTTTAGATGTAGAATGAATTTGTGCGCCAATATAATTTTGAATGATGCCAAAAGGCGGAGCAAACGACAAAACATGCAAATACATGGATCAATATATGCGTAGTTGTATATATGCATGTATTCATTGGAAATTTTCCTGTACTAAATATAGGTGTTCTTACAATCTTATCATGAGAAAAATTTGTTGTATCGTTAATTAAGAAAATAGCTTAAAATTTTGTTTACTTTTTTTAATTAAAGGAATTTAAATACCATCATTATGGGAGCACTCGTTGAAAGTCTCAATGCTAAAAATAACAAGCAATTAGATAATGACATGCCCCTTATATTTGTCAAAAAGTATTCATAGCAGAAATTAATTTTTAAGTGACATCAAATGACGAAGGGAAAATAAGAATCAAGGACCGTTATAGGAAGTTTCTATCAAATAAAAATTTATTGTCCAAATTCAAATGAAAAATAAGTTTAGATGGATTGTTAATTTAGAAAACTTAAATAAGTTTTTAGAGAGAAGATTATGTAGCATTGATAAATATTCATTTAGAATTTAATAACAAAAGATCTTCGATTAATATCAATTTTTACCAGCGATCCTTTATATTTTTCCAATGACAAATTCATTCCTCTACATGGACTGATAAGAGAAGCCATGGAATCCCAAGTCCAAGGACTGAAAGAAAAGCCCATTTCAGGACTCGTACAAACAACAAAACACGGGACTGACCGCGGGATTCATTTGCGAACATTAATTGCTGCATCCAAATTCCAGGTTCGGATTTCTCAACGGGCTCCGTAGACGTATCCCCCAGATCCATGGAAATCCAACACCGTTACTTTATTATTTTTCCTTCGATTCTCCATTACAATTCTTTTGTAATTTCTGCCATACCATTAGCTACTTGTTTTCCCCAGCGTTACAGATCTTCAAATTTTCATCATCTCTCTCTCTCTCTCTTTTAACCACTCACCATTCAGAAAACTTATTACAACGAACCCCAGAACTTGTTTGATTGAAAAATCAGATTCACCACTACTGGAAGATTAATTCCTCCAGCATGCCTGCAGCCTTAACCGCGAACACTACAACTAACGTGCAAACTGGCTACCCAAAGGGCATGTTCAATGGCTTTTTTTTTTTTTTTCCCAGACTTTCTCATCTGAGCAACGGACCTTGCTCAGGCTGCGACATTCCCTAATGCAATGATCTGCTATCCATTCTTAAAATTAAAAAGATGGAAGTGATACAAGTCTGATTTTCACTTTGTTCGTTTAGTTCGAAAAGATAACTTTCAATAACTAACATTGAAACAAAATAAACTTCGGACTGCCAAGGCTGATATTATGGCAACAAATTCTTAGAATTTGAACTCAGACCTTATTTTTAAGCATCGACAATACAAACATGTCCTTCAAATTGTCTCAACAAGCTCGGATACCTGCAGCAGACTACTGGTGGATCAGAAAATACAGAAAATTGGCTGCTATTACAGCTCACGCATAAGATGGTTCAGACGGCGACTTTATTAAGACAAGGATAAAGACAAGCAATACCACTAATACTAGACATTTTATTAAAAATGAAACTAAGAATAGTGGCTTAACAGGCCCGGACCTATCTAGCTGGGGACTAGAGCAACCCCCCCCCCCCCAAAAAAAAGGAGCTGCTCTAAATATTCTAGCGCAAAGAAAAATAAATATAAATGCAATATAATTTAGATCTTCAAGGAAATACCAGAAGCCACAAGCTCTGCCTAGCAAGCGACAATATTACATAATTTCCGAGGCTGCTTTTCCAGTTTTCGCTTCATTCACTGAACCTAATAATACGAAAGGCAAAACCCTTCGAAGATGCGACAAAGGCTCTAAGAACAATAATTGCCATTGAATCAGTCCCATCAAATTTGTATATACTTCTATCCACAAGTGTGGTTAAAACATTAAGAAAATTACAATACTAATAAACATGGGATTCATTGATTGGATCTAAATCAACAAGAAGTTTTTCAGCTCTGCACTCTGTAGGGAAAACACTCGCAACTAAGTTCTACCTGGCAGTTCGATAACAATGGTATTGGCAATTTGTACACCACTACAGCTCACTTCTGCGAATCCGGACCTTCAAAGGGCAGGAAGGTAAAATCAGGGCCCATGGTATAAAAAGCAAATAGCAGTGCACTCAACGTATAATGAGAATGCCAGTGCAGGGAGCCAAACAAAAAATCTGGAGGGCATGGGGGAGGAAAAAACTTTAAACGCACATCTAGATAAAAATGCCAAGCTAACAACTAAACCAGAAGGAAAAAAAAAAAAACAGTTGAGGATTACCAGCTGCAGCTAAAGACCAAACTTCTAGGGAGTTTGACAATGTTTCCTCACTAGTTAGCCCAACAGATCAATCATAAGTCAGTCCCATCACCTTCAGCTATGCAACAAAATAGTTTCCATCTCTGTCTTGGCTTCAGTGGCTAGCCAACAGAAAACTAGACAGCTAAGTAAATCACATCCCATAAGTTCGGTTGTAAAGATCTCCAGAATTTGGCATCCGATATTTTGAATCATCATATCCTGTATATAACTTGTTAATTCCAAGTCTTTCATTTCTTAGTAGCTCAGCCACCCCCCGACTACTTCCACTGTGCACTTCATTCCACCCATCCCAATGGCCATTAGACAAAAGAGCATTTCTAGACTGCTGTAAGGACAACTGAGCAAAGGGGGTCAAATTGCTGACTTGTGATTGATCTAACCTTGAAGAAATGCCATAAGAATCACCAATCTGAGAAAAAGTACTCCCAATTTCAGAAAATCTGTTCTGTGGTTGTGAGAGAGATCTTTGCATCAATAATTGAAGTCTGGCCTCATTTTCAAAGTAATTTAATTGTGGGGAGAAACTAGATCTGATGTCCAACCCTGGGCTGTTTAGTGGACCTTGAAGTCTGCCAGTGCCAACAGCCAAAATGGCCGGATCTATTAATTCAATGTCCCCTGTACCACCAATATTTCCAGCTGTGGGTATCTGATATGAATTTCTCAACGAGGATGGGTCGAGCAATGAATTCCCTATCAAGAAGAAGACATAAGTACCTTAAAAATCATGCACATATATAAACAAATTTACCTTAATAATATCGAAACGTGTACATTTTCAAGTGACAATAAATCATTAAATAGACATCATAACTAACCAGATACTGAACTGAAAGCCTGTTCCACTCTCTCGCAAGAAGAAAAACCTGGTGGTGGAGGCCTGCTTGGAACTGAAAATCCTGGAGGAGCAGAAATTTGAGCTCTAGAAACAGCTGCAAATCAATATAAAACCAAGGTCATGAGATGTATGTTTGCAGCATAAATACACATGCAAATCTCTTAACAACTCAGACAATGAAGCACTAATACAAATACAAATCTCATATCAACTCGGCCAATGGATAGTTTTGCAAGGATGCACCTAGACCTTTAGTTTTTCAACCTCAAAAGGTGGGGATCAGGAGATCCAGCACAACTTTAGCAGCTGTTAGCTACCTTAAGCCTATCTGGGCTGTTTTCTTTTTTCACTTGACACCATTAAAAAAGTGCATTTTACAAAACATAACAGCAAAAGAGAGTATATTTCAAAATAGAATCTCACACAAAGCAAATGTTTTCAAGCAAGGAAAGAGCAAAAGCAGAAACTTAAGGACGGTATTGAAAACAGTAGAGCAGTGAATCCAATAACAAGATCCAGTGTAGAAGCAACTATAAAAGCTACATTAGCCAGTTCAACAGGTTACTAATGGTAATACTTACCAGAGTGCTTATTAGAAGAAACAAAGTGACCACCGCCTAGATTTTCAGATTCCTCAAGTTTACAGGAAGAGAAGCCATTTGTCATACCCAACTTCCTATCATTATGCAAGTCTATTTCAGAAAAATCCTGCATGAAAGAGCCCCTCCTTGGAAATTGCTCGCTAATACCATGAGATGGATTTGCATTAAATGCTTGGATTTTAGGTTCATCCTGTCTTGCAAAAGAGAATCTTGATTGACTATTATTCTGCACTTTCAAAGAACTGGATTTTTTTAAAGGAACAAACTGGTTATCAGTGTTGTCACCCAGCAACTTAACCAAATTCTGAGGTGATGTTAGTGAGTCATCCCAAGAATCAAAGTCCATGGACAATATATTTGAAATAATGCTACTCTCACCCTTGTCCAATGCAACATCATTTCCAGCACTAACTGATTCGATGAATAATCTTTCAATGCACTGTTCATTTCTTATATCCTGAAGTGAAGTACAATCAGTGGTGCTATTCAAATCAGAAGAGCAGCTGCGGACCAACTTATCAGGATGACCATTACATAATATGCTGGATGGATGCAATAGAGAATCATCCCCAACCTTAGAATCAGCAGATACAAAATCAAAAGTCATAGCAGGAGACTGTTCCCCTTGTTGGATAAGACTATGATTAGAATGGAGTGGGACATGAACAAAACTTGTTGACTTAGGCATGTACGGAGAATGACAAACAACTTCTGGATCTTTGAGCCTTTGATTATCGAAAGAAGCTATATCATCTTCCAAGTCAGTTGTAACTGATACTATTTGGGCTTGTGAATTCAATTTCCAATCAGACTGCTCCCAATCAGATGGAGCAGCTTTACCAGATTCACTTGAAAATTGAACATCCCTAAATTTGTCATCTTTGTGCTGTTGTGATGCTTGAAGTTGAGGAGACCTTGTCAAGATATAATCAGAAGGGGGGCTATTAGATCTGACCATACCATAGTATTCATTTTGGCCATTTCTATCAATGTTAACAGTGGACAGATTGGAGCACAGGTTCTGAATCTCTTCATTGGTAGCAATAGTTGCTTCCTCAAGACCAGAGCTGCATGGCTGCCCAGTGAAGTCAGCAGAATTTGTTGTTGTATTTGATGTAGTACAACTGCCTCTATCACCATCTCTGGATAATGGTAAATTAGACAACAAGCTCTCTCGATTCACAGGTGCAAGAGAACCATCAGATGTAGCAGTCTTTTCACATGTACTACTCGGATTGTCCATGAAATTTAGTTGCTTTACAGGTTTTAATGATTCATTTCGTACTCTAAGGTTATTAGGACTTCCACCACTTGACAGTGGCCTCTTTGTTGCATCACTGTGCAATGAAGAGTTCTGGCTTGAACCTGTAACAGCTGAAGAAAAGGCTAGTGTGCCACTAACAGCATCAGCTTTTGGCTTAGCTGGTCCATTAGGACATAATAAACCTCCAGAAGAGGGCTCACAACTTGTAGCTCTCGTACCCCTAAAACAAAAATAAAAAGTTCAGGGAACATATCATCGTTCAACAATTGCAAACTGAACAGCCAAATACCATACCATGCAGCAGCAGGATCTAAAGCTATAGATCTTCCAGAACTTCCATTCGGAGGTGAACCTCTTACAGTGCTAGAGGAATTCTACTCAATAATAAATTACGTAGTTAGTACATCCTTCAAGTTCAGCCGTCCAAGTGCATAAACTACATTTTGCTAACAGGATACCCAAGCTGGGAAGGCAGCTAAAAAACCATGTGCGCAAGTGACAAGGTCAAAGCTACCAAGGAAAAGGAGACAGTTAGGTGAAAGTAAAATACATATCTTACATTTGTGGCATTTTTCACAATGGGTTTTCCAGCAAATTGGTTCATGAAATCATCAACTGGGGGTGGCAACACATTCCCTGACCGCCGTTGCATATTATTTGTGGCACCCGTAATTTGTTGAACTCTGCTTCTTTAAAAATAAAAAATAAGTACAACATACCACTAAATGATAATCACCACATGCAATTCAAGCAGCATAAAGCAAAAAACTTGCAAGCAAAAAAGAACAAACTCTGAAGGAATGGAACCAAAACATAGCTTCCATCATCAATATATCAAATATATAAAATAAAACTTATAAAAAGGCCACATTTTTTAGCCATAAATAGCACAGTTTATTTTTCAGACTCCAAGGGGAAACATCTAGTTACTATAAATTGAGTTCCCCAGGAACTAATTAATTTCTCAATAGCCAAAATCTCAATTATAATACGACTAAACACCTTCCCTAAGACCATCAACTACAAAGCAACAGATAGTTTCCAGCAAATATCTATACACATATCATATCATCTATTCTTACAATTCCTAATATCTTTGGCATCATTCATCGTTTCTCTTTGGTTTACCATGTGGTTGGAGGCTTGAAGCCCTCTGATAAATACTTTCCAGTTCTAACCAGGACCAACATATGATCTAGTGAATTGAAAAAAAAAAAAAACCCTACAACCCTCGTCTAATTGTTCAATGTGAAAAGGACAAAATAAACAAGTACACAAGGGTTTTTAAAAAAATCAACCGAAACCAAAATGCTTTCAAGAGCAAGGGTGGAAAATATAACTTGTATTTTCTTCCCCAAACAGGCAAAAAGCCATCTACATTTTGTTCAAGGAAAAGTCAGTATATTAGGATCACAATCACACTATTGGGGAAGAGCATAGATTCATAAACATCATCAAATAAGATATAAAATGGACACTATTAAGCAAAAAAAGTACCTAGTGTATGCTGAAATTATTTCATCTTTAGTGAAACTATCTTCTTGAGAGCCAATCTCATGCAGATATAAACAATCAGGATTGCTGCAAGGCTGGTAGCAGAAGATATTAAAAGCAGATTTAATCAAATATAACAAAAATTGAAAATTTATGCAGGCACATCCTTTAGTGTACCATGTTTCGGAGCCAGGCATGACAATACTTTGTGGTTCCAAAACAAGCCCTGCAAGTGCAACATAGAAGAGCAAATAAGCAAGATTCAGAGGCCAAACATCTCAAACACGAGCACATGCATATGTCAGTACCTTAAAGGTCTACCCTCCAAGACAAATCCATGTACATTTTGAATACAACGAATTGCTTCTTCTTCCTTTGAGTAAGTAATATATCTGTAATAAATCCTTCCATTAACAACCGTGATAATAATACATCATGAATAAGGTAATAATAAATGCTGGCACAGTAATAAAGTAGACAAAGGAGAAAAAGAATCCTGAACAAGTTCCTCACATTAGGTTGGCAAAAGCCTATTTCCAGTATATAAATGGAAATTTTTACACACAGAGAACAACAAAACGTCCTTTTTGCCACTCTTTTCCCATTCTACATAGTCCAAACTGAAAGATGTCTAAAAGAAAAAACTAGAAAGGTGCTTAATTCAAGTCGATGACAAAAAAAGTTAAGTGTCATATTACAGCAACAAAGTAACAGTTTTGAAAATCTAGCAATCAGAGAACTATAAAATTACACCCAATAGCATTAGAGGAAGAAAAACTACGATAAAGAATGAAGTATAAACTTACACACTACATGTACTGTTTGGAAACTGTTGGATGACACCAGCTGCTGTCCGAGACATTGACACTTTTAAGACTTTCCCATACTGACCAAAATACTCTCGCCGCTGAAGAATCTGCACAATTGGTGATGAAAATAATACTCCACTCTAAGGGAAAAACAGACCGTGGCAATAACTAGAAGAAGAAGAAGAATCCAAATGAAAAGACAGCAGTCCAGTGCCCATGTAGAGGAGAAGCAAAGAATTTTACTTCTTCATCTGCCAGATTAAGTGGCAATCCAACTATATAGACAAGATTCCGCTGAATCACTCGAACACTGCTCAGCTGCTTCCGGCCTTCAGAAGATTTAGACTTTGCTTTCTGACTCTTCATCTTCCTTTCAGTATTAATTTCTGCTACCAATCTACAGGGAAAAGCCCATCACCAAGAAAACACATGAACGCTTTAGTAAGTAAAATTTTAATGAAAACAAATAATTAAATCTGAACATCATCAGCTATTGAACTATCTCAAAGTCAATGCGGAAAACAAAAACTATCTTTTAAGTTTCTAAAGTAGCAAGCTAAAAGAAATACCCAACAGATGTTTTTTTACAGATGGGGCAGAAATATTTAAGATGTTCAGGGGATAAAGGCCGACAAAGATATTAATGCATATCAAATGTACAAAAATATTGTTAACCAAACAACCTCTCACAGTTTGCAGCCATCCCTACAATCTTCTCCTTGTCATATGGAGTTCGACATGCAGGGCATCTCCCTTCTGTGTCATCCTTCTCAGCCATATCCATTATGTGATGCCAGCACCAAACGCATATCTGAGATTAAGAAGAGGTGAAATTAAAAAGAGGATAAAGTTAACTACAGTTCAGTCATAAGAGATAGTTCCAAATTCCAATAGATTTAACAAAATTGGACTGAAAAAAAACTAAACATGACAGGGAGAGGTGACGGATAAGCCTTAAAACTTAAAAGATAACATAATATGTGCTCCAAATCCTAAAATATGGACCGCAAAGAACAAATGGGAGGAACTGAGAAGAACAATTGAAAAACTTTGAAAGCACACAGTTTCAGCTCCAAGAGGGGAAAAATGAACAATCTCCAAAGTTAACAACCATGAAGGAAGAGAAAAAAACCTCATAACCACATTTGCATGGCTTCAACTGCTGATCAGTCAAATCCATCTCTTCTGCACAAAGAGGACAAGTCCTTTCTCCTTCATCACTCATGATTGCCCTGAAGGAAAATTAGAACAAAACGCATACTATAAGCAAACAGAATTCAATTCCAGAGCTAAAGACTGCAACAACAAAAACACTCAATCACATCCAAAAGCATACAAAGATTTGTCACCCACGATGTACATCAGAGAGAGTCAAAGACGCAAACTTCGGATTGAATAATCTCTAGATGTTCAAGTAAAATAAGAGCCTTCGAACCAGGAAAAAATATTTTGACAAATAATTTAACTTCCCGTGTCCCCCCTCGAAATCAGCTTAATAACAATAATGACAATATAAAAATGCAAAAATCGATACCAAAGCCCACTGTAACTTGATACTTATAGTCCGATACATTCACTCTATCAATACAGTAATCAACAAAATAATGGAAAGATTGCATTGAAGAATAGGCAAGATTCAACAGAGAGATCTCCATCAGTAGCGTGTTAGTGAACTGAAACCTAAAAACACACATAATTCTTCCATTTATCACAAAATATACCCCAACAGTATCGACTACAGCACCATTTAATCGTCGGATATATAAATCAAAAGTCTAAGGACGATATTCAAACTTGAACCGAATTAAGAACTCCTGGAGAGACCACAGATCAACTGAAAGATGCATCGAAACATACAATCAGGCGAATAAAAAGATAGCGAGAGAATGAATTGACAATCTACAAATTAATCAAATTGTTCACAAACATCAAAATCGAAATCCGACACACAACATAACCGAAACGGAAAACTGACTTTGAATTCAAAAATTGCAACAAGAGTACACAAGTTTGCAACTAGAAAAAATAATTGCGACGATGCGATCAAAAAACATCAGCTGACCTTAAATTAGGGATCTAGGATAAATAAATTCGATGGAGACATTAGGGCCGTAGATTGAGACTACATGACTTACAGTTGAGAGATCGAGAAGATGAAACTGTGAGGACGAGATCGTTTCAGAAGCGCACGATAACGAAAACGCAGAAAGAGAGCGAGAGACCAAAGGGTGAGGGGCAGAGGAAGCCACAAGGACTCTTTAAAAGAGAGAGTTCGGCTTTGTTTGGATGGCTTTATGGCTGCTGCTTCGCTCGCTGCGCGTCGCTGTCATTTTAGTAGTATTATGGACCTCTGGTTAATACCCTTAGATTTTTACCTAATTACGAAGACTACCTGTCTGCCCTTTTAATTCTGGTTCCGACCTCCTGCCCGTTCCGTTTTGTCGAGCTGGGTTCTCCAGTATTCGGCAAACGCAATCCGCGTTACACTGTCACTGGTTCTTCGGATGAACGACACGTGGATATTCATTTCATCCGACGGATAGGTTTTTTTCTCTAGGTTTCATGAAGAAGCCCTTGTCGTCAGCCTAATTTGTGATCTTGGGGTTCTAGTTGGGGAAAATAAACCAAAAAAAAAAATAAACCTAATTTGTGATCTTATTCAATTCTCGCGTCCATGAGCTGTTGGAATATCTTTTATTCAACTGTTCATGTTAAAAAAGATATTTTTTATTGAACTATATGGGCCGAGCAATTTAAAAAAAAGAAGAAGAAGAATTTCATTAAAGAATTACAGAGATGACTATGACATATTTTCAAATCAAATCTAAAATATTCTGAAATTTCACTTTAAGATATTAGGTTTGAATTAAAATAAAATTAAAAAATATCTGTTTTTAATACGTTGTAACGTAACAAATAATATAAAAGAATTAATAAGTAAAATAAAATATTCAATAAGTAATATAATTTATTGATAATAAAAGTTTATGCGGTGATTAAAATCTACAGAAACTTGTTAAATTATTATCATTATCGTTATATATAAAATCAACAATTTTAAGACTTATTTGACTATTTGTTTTTAGAATATTTTTTCATTCAGAAAACAAAAAAAAATAAAAAAATCATTTGAAAAGTGTTTTCTGTTATCTATTTTTAAAAATGTTAAAAGTTGTTTTAAAGAACTAAAAAACCAGAATGTCTTTTAGATTTTTTTTTGTGTCCTGCAAAATTAGAGAAAAGACGAAAAAAAATATGATGCCTATGAAAAATATGTTGATAAAATAAATTATTCTTTCACCATTTATTTCGTCAATTTAGATATGGTTTTCAAAATAATAGTTCAAATAGATTTTGTTCATTTTTTTTTTTAAAACTTGTTTTGGAAAACTATTGTATAGAATTGTTTTAAGAAAATAAAACCAAACAAGCCCTTGCTTGTTTAATTTTCTTGTGTTACTTGGCACATCTAGTATATTGTAGATAATATGATTATCAATCATTAAGAATACTTGTTAATGTGAATTCCTTAACTTTGCTTACTCATTTCATTACATGAAGTGCTAGCTCCACAACTTTATTTGTGAAATTCATGTGATGAGTTAAATTTATTATTGTTAAGCTGTTAGTATAACTTGAAAAATCAATTACATTACATGTTAAATGCTTTACTTTGTTTATTAATTTCCTTATGTTACGTGTTTTGCTGCAACACATTAAAATGAGGATATTTTGGTCATTCTATTTGGCAATATTATTTCAAATTAGGTCCAACATCTTTCGATGATATTAAAGTTCATATTTTTTTAAGACTAATGTGAAAATATATCTTATCTAAGGTCTTTGAATGAAATTCTTCTTAAAAAAATTCTAGTTTCAAGGGTCTTTACGAAATTATTAACATTGTTTTTGCTCGTGCTATCTACCCAAAAAGTTTCTTATCCAATTATTCTTTATGAAATTAACGAATGATACTATATTTATTATTTTTTGAATGTTAATTTTAATCATGACAAATTCCACCTTTATTGATTATTTTGATATAATTTTACACTCCTTTTAGGATTGTTAATATCCTTATTGTCAATAAAAAAGGAAAAAAACTCCTTTCACTCAAGCTATAAGACATATTTGAATGTTATTTGGTGTTTCAACGTATAAAGCACGTTAACATAAATAAGATTTTAATAATTGTTGTTGTTTCAATATTACCCTTCTATCCTTGTTATATTTTCTCTCTTTATTTAATGTTTCATATATAAGGTTATACTATTGAATAGAGGATATTTTTAAAAATTTATATTAATGTTTTAAACAAATAAAGCTATAAAATGTTTTTAATGAGTTTTATTAACATGTATAATTTTGTCTAAAAGTGCCTTATAAATTGAAATAGGAAAATATTAGCAATTTTGAATCCATGCTATAAAAGAAAAAAAAAGTACTCACGCCTATTGTTAGAATGTTCTGCAGGCAATGTTGCCTCTAACAAGAAGATAATTTTTTAGGATTATTCAATAAAAAGTATCAACCAGTGTTTTGAAACTAGAATCGGATCGGACGATTCGACTAGTCCAACCGTCACCTTTCGAACAAAACAAATTGAGCCAAGCAAGTTTAAGAGGACTAGATTTAACCTACCACCTAGAACGGGTCAAACTTAAAAAAAAATTAAGGCTTGAAGTTAAGAACAAAGGTCAGTCACACCTTACACACTCTCAATCTCTCACCCATTATTCATAAATTTGCCCCCACTCTTGACTCTCACCATTATCATCTCCCTTAAGGCTTAAACTTTGATTCTCTCATCCAAGCTTACTCAATCTCTAATTCTAATGTTGATGTGCCTCTATCCTTAACCTAACTCCAACATTTTGCGTCACTGGTGAGAAGGAAAGCTCATGACGACCTCAACTCAATGCTCACTCAGCCTTTTATCGTGAATTGGTGGCTTGATGCCTTCATTATTGTCAGTGTGCTTTGCTCTCCTTCCACTGGTAGGTTCAATTTCTAGCTTCTATGTATTTGACTCTATGTCACTAGAAAAAAAGGTACATTAATTTAACTAACCTTTCTTTATATTTTTATTGTGTTTTGTCTTACTCAAAAAGCATGTATGGAGAGAGGAAGCCAAGACGAAAAAGCTAAGATCATATTGTTGAGAAGATGAAGAAAGAAGTAAGGAGAGAGCTAAATAAGTAGTAGATACTGTGTTCATTCAATTTTATCCACATCAACAATAACAAAAACCAAATCATAAAGAAAGGGGGAAGCCTTTAAGAAGTGTGAAGACAAAGATGGAATGGAGAAAATGAGAAGGGAAGAATCTGGATGCTCGAAAGAAATAGCAATTAAAAAGAGATAATATTATAAAACAAAATCGTGTTGTAGATGGTGTTTTTGGTTTTTAGGCTCTTTGTATTTCGTGCTCAATGCTCACCTTGAATTAAGATTAAAAGCAAGAGTGTCTATTAGGCTATCAACCTATCACTTACAATTTTGTCTTTTTTTTTATTTACTCAGCATGTCATATCTTTCCCTATGCTACTTTTTAAATTTAAGATTATTTTTTGATTAAAAATTAAATAAAACTAAAAAAATAAAATTATATAATTAATATAATAAGTTTTATTTTCTATTTTAAGACACTTATAATTTTTTTTCTTCTTATTGATTCATATTGATATTGATATTTTTATTTAATTATTTTGTTAACACTTCAATCATCGATTTAACCGTTTAAACAATAAAAATTGTAACTTGCTTTTTCAGTTTGACTTTTAAAACATTGGTATCAACACTCCTTTTTTCAAATGAGATGCTTGCTTAACCTAAGTATTATGTCAACAAATAGAACCATAGGAAAATGAATGCAACTGAGCGACTAAGAGAAGGTGGAAAGGAGGACAATGGTATAGGGAATGAAGTTAAAGATCCCAACATGATGGTGTTTAAGGTTGTGGCGGAGAAACCCAGCGTTACTGAGAAAGTTGAAAAAGGTAAGGAGAGAATAAGGTACTCGAGGAAGGTAATGACTTGTTGAGACTCATTGTAAAGTCTCAACCATTCAAGGTTTCTCTCACTGAATGATGAGAAGGATGAGATTTTGAGAGGCTAGAAGGGCCATTTTGAGAAAATGAATAATGAAAGGAAGTAAGCAGTAGAGGTGATTGATGAAGATTCCCATGACTATGAGATTGGTCATAAGAGATGTCCAGAATTGGGTGTTAAGGGTCACGAGTTCAACCAAGGTCAAACTGGGAGTCAAATTAGAGACTAGTCATAATAAATAATATAATCAAAATAAAAAGACATTAATTTGAATAATATAATTCACCAAAACTAGACCACTACCCTCCCTATCCTTAGATAAAGCATTCATCTCAGCCCAAAGTCATTCTTTAGGACCTACCAATTTCACAAAAGACAAAATACCTTTTCTTCTTACTTTGTTCTTTCTACGTCATCTTTGTGTTGTGCAGTGTATAAGCCTAAAAAACACCAAATAAAACCATTAAAAATATAAGCATGAAACCATCTTCTCCATCACCCATCAAGCTGCACTTTTTTTGTTTCATATCCATCTCTTATATCCTTACTTTTTAGTTATCTCTTTGAGTGAGTCTAGTCCAAGCAACCCAAGAGCATAAGTTGGATGGCCAAAGACAAAAGATGAATGAGATGATGCCCAAGTCGAGGGAAGGTACAAGAGCATACTACTTGAGCCTTAAAGACGACAAAGACTTATAATATGTAATGCCCTTCCCGATATTATCATTCAAACTTAAACAAACAATTTAATAATTAAAAATATTTCTAATAATGGTTTGGGTCCCAAGTTCAAACATTTGAAAACCATTTTTAAAGTGTTCAAGTTGAAGAGCAGTGCACAGTTGAAGTACTAAAACCATGTGCATGAAACCTCAAAGAAAACTGATTCTAAACATCACTTATTTGGCAAAACATGAGCCATGCGTTGTGGCATGTGGCACAAAAATACTGGTGTTAGTTCTATGCCATGTGCCACGGCATGTTGACACATGTGCTGTGGCCTACACATTAGATTCTACTATCAAAACAACAGCTCTGATGCGAACTTAAAAGATGCATTATTTTCGCATCCGATATCCGATTGAAGTGATACAAATACCTATATAAAGTTTGTTTTAAAATCTAACCAATGACATTAGTTTCATCTAAATTCAATATTTTGTTTAAAGGTATGACATTCAAGTGCATCTTGACCATTTTATGTCGAAATCTTCCACTTGAGCACCCCAATTTGAAACCATAAGTCATTAGTCACTTTTAAGGCCTTAATTATATCCAATAGAATAATTAACACTTGATTGACCATTTATATACACAATATCACATATACATACAAGTTTGGTCGATAAATCACCTATTTAACATACATTCAGGCATAATTGCTCATTTAATATAAATTCATTCTATTAGCCAATCTTGTCACATTTATCACACTTTATTCTATCCATACATACTCAATATCAATTTCTTAGCTTGTATCATCATTTCACTTCAAACACGCATATATACATCATATAGAATTAGATATAAAATCATGCACACATTTGCAATCAAAATGCTTATGCATAACTATATACTCCTATAGCAACTTGTATACAAATATACAACTTATATAACATAAGTTCATTACACCAACTTCTTATAATTGGCAACTAGGGAGAGTTATCCTCTAGTTTCTACCCGTATCTTTTCTTTTGGCATCACTAGTGTTGGAAGTTGTAAAAGTATAAATAATCACAAGTAGGATCAAAATTTCAGTAGCCAAAATAGTTCATTAAGTGTTCATTAATACGAATAACCACATATAAGTAAATAAAACCAAACTATAAGTATTTATATATATCAACTGTAAGCATAAGTTTCCTCTTTCTAAATACTTTCAAACAATCACAGCCAATAGCATGATTATTTATGTACCAATCCTCCAAATTCTCGACTTGAAATCATAGACTCTAGTAGATCAATCATATATTAACCCAAGCACTCCTTCAATTGGTAGAAATACCTAGCTAAAAGTATTTTATTCCACTTTTTGACTGTGGTTTTTCCTTTCACACACACACACACACGTGATAGGGGTGTCGTTGATTCCTAACCGCATCCTCACGGGTACTAAGAAGTTGCTAGATTTCTTAAATGTCCCATGGTAATAGTCTTAATATAGTGCTACACCATATGTCTTATGGTGTCAGGCCGACCATATAACACACAACCTCACATATTTCTACGGTGAACTTTTACCTCCTATGATCATGCCTTTCACACACATATACCACTATTTTTGTATAAATCACACTATATACATATATTCATTTCATTTGAAAATTAATAGTCATACAACAAGCACTTTAAACCACTTTAGTGCCAAAACCATTAATTTTGTAAAATGATGCACAAAAATCTCACGGACAATGAAATCATAATTTACACATTTACTTCTATACAATTATAATAGTTAACAAACTATATGATTATCTCAATTTTTTTGTTCTTAATAAAGGTTACTCAGGGTACACTTGTTCTATGTGAGTCCCTTTCACTTAAATTCACACATTACTTAATAACCTACATCATATCAACATCCAGAATCAATAACCAGCTTGACTTAATAATATCTTTTTCAACAATTAAACACCCAAACATTATCATTTTCCCTATTCAAATCCATTTCCACTTTTTAACCCTACATGCCACCTATTACGACTCTTAACATGCTTATTCTTAAATTCTACCTATTTCTCTTTCTAAATTTGACTAACTTGAGCCTATAGCTTCAAAACTTTATCATTTAGACTTAAACTAGTCATAAAATCCTAATTTAACTCCGGAAAGCCTATTTATTATTATAGCATAAGAAATCAACCACTTAAAACTTTCAAATTTAATTTCCCAATAGTTTAAGTGAAGAGAAAATAGTGTAGAATCGGAGGTTAAGGTAGTAGAAGATTTACTCGATAAGTAACAAGTCAGAAATGTCGTCATTGCTCTCGAAATTGCTTGCCCTAGTAGAGCTTGGTATTTTCTCATGCCTCCTTCTCCCTTCTCCTTCTATTTCTACGAGTTGAGCCATATACTAAAAAAGCAAAAATCTATACCATGTATTGTGGTGCATAACCTAGTGAGAAAACTCCTCACTGTGTTCACATACTTAGCTTCACAATAACACTCTCCCACTCTAATCTGCTCATATAATATCCTAAAAAATCAAAACAATACTCCATCATTTGAAGTCTTTCTCACATGTCAATTGTAACCTCCCCGAGGTTAAACCGCAAATTACTCCAAATCATGGTATTCCAGGATTTAACCCTTATAAGATTATTAAATTGTAAAGTTATAAGAGGAATTTCTAAAAAAAAACTTTCAAAGGAATCTCAATCTCGACAATTCAAATCTCAAACATGACTTAATAAGTCCAAATTAGAGTTTTGAAAGTAAAGTGAAAGCTTAAAAATCAATTGGGACCCGTAATAATGAGTTTTAAAACTCAAAAACAGATTTTGTATAGAAAGTGTCACGTGCACCATGACGCATTGCACGAAATTTGACAAATCAGTGCTGTCATTTGACAGCACAAGAAGCAAACTTCCGACACGTCCCAAATCTTCGTCCAATATCTGAATGAGGTGGTTTTGGTGTCTATATGGAGCTTTCTCCTAATTCTAGCTAATGACATCAAATTCACACTTGGACTTATGTTCTATAAAAAGTTGGATACCAAAACCCATTTTGGCCACTTTTTTACAAAATCTCTTAAATGGGATGTCCCAACTCAACCACATGTGCCAGTAGTTTACACCCACCATTCAACCACACTCCATAGACTCGTACAGACTCATGCAATGCACCACACATAATCAAAAACGCATATATTATAAAATCACCACTCAACCTTAATTTTCATAAAAACACAAAGGGGGAGGAAAAGTTGCACAAAATCAACAATTTCATTCTAAATTTCTCAAAATACATATGTTTCCACTAGCATAAGTATTTTGGCCCTATCTACGAGTTCACAACCAAAACTCACTAACCTAAGACATAAAATACACTAGTTATATACAAAATCATGCAAGTAGTGTATAAAGCATGTCAAATAATCTTAGTTGGCAATTAAATTAACAAATATACATGACAGTATTAAAAGAGAGGCATATAGAGGACTACTCCATAAATCCTAAGCCTTTGTATGTTTTCCCCAACTAGGATCCGATGAGCCAGGTCCTGAAAAATATCGAGAATTGAGGAGTGAGTACAACTACTCAGTAACCAAGTTTCACTTAACCCATACAGTTGCATATCAATTGTAAATAGATGCAAATAAGTAAATAAGCACAATCAGCACATAACATTCGGCCGCAGTTCACAAGACTAACAACCATATGACCGGACTTGGCACAAAACATTTTATTATGTTATTTAGCAAAAACATAACATAGGGTCGCAAAAATAACAACCATGCACCCTCAACATATACCAGACCACAAAACTATAAACCATATAACCGGGCTTATATACATGATCATATGCCAACCTTATATCCTCCTGTTACTTTCGACACAAAACCGGTGGCTGTCACGTGGCTACGTCCTTTACGGACTAACCCAATCTTTCACTTGTGAGGAGCTACCAAGTCAGGGTAAACTCACTCACTTATGTAATTTGGCTTCCCCCAATACTAATAACCATGGGATGTCGTGCCCCTAATCTAGCCTCTTCATGAATCGGTGGAGACTGGTTAGGTTTGAATCCCTCATAGAATAAGTGAGACGGTCCTAAATTAATCATGAGATAAGGGCTACCTCCCAAGTCCAATAGTCGGTGCTAAAGCTAGTTTTCGATTCTAACGGTCACTGCCAATACCACGTGAATTTCAACTAATCTACTCCTCTCCCTAGGTGAACTCTCGTCAATGATCATGCTATGCACATATCTCATATAATATGTATTTTAACAATTAATTCAATATACATGAACTCACATAATTCAATACTCCATAATTCAACACATAATATATCACAATTCTCCGCACATAGTAATAAATCATAATCAATTTCATAAAACATCAAGGGTGACAAAATCAAAATTTTTTTTCTAAAAACCATTTCACAAATCAAACACTTTACCCATATGCATCATCAATTTAGCTCACAATTTACATTTCATAAACAAAATTAATATTCAACTATAAAGATTAAGTTTCCTCCGGTTACCTCAAACCTCTAAAAGGTCAAAGATTTAACCCTTACTATACTAACTTCCTAAAGCTTCAACAAGCTTGAATGGTGCTAAAAATGAACCTCTCTATATTCATACTACAAGAATTTCATCACTGTTTGACTCTTAAAGTTTCATCAACATATAACTCCATACACTCTATTTTTATCAACTCGTAATCACTATCCACTTATACTCAATGGGTTTATTAATTTTCATTAATGCACATTATCATTAACAATACCTCAAACCATCATTAATGTCCACAAACCTCTCCCAACTACCTCATAAATATCAATTTTTAAATATTAAATGCTCCCATGGACCAACCATTTCTAAAATCATCAATGTGGTATTCTAATACATTAAACAACCCCATTATACTTACTTTAACTAATGAAATCAGACCCATACTCTTATGGACTGAAAATCTATCTCCCAACTCAAATCGTACCATAAATCATCATCAATGAGGGAGAGAAAGGAAGAAGAAGGCATCATAAACTTACCTTGGGTGTTTGAGAGCTTCAATCTATCCATACTAAAACCCAATATTGTGCCTTGGTAGAGCCAAAGTCAAGCTCTTTATTTCCTTCTTTTTCTCTTATGTTTTCGCATAGCACATGAACTAATTTATCAAAAATTTTGGTTGTGCGCGATGGCGCATGGCATAGAGGAGCTCGTTGCATTTAAATTCATCTCCATGCGTTGTGGCAGACCCACCACACGCTACGACACATGGCACAGAGAACAATGCTTTACTTTTCTTCCTCTTTCCTTACCTGGGTGGCACACTATCTATCCGGACCCACTTCTAGGGCTGAAACCACAGCACTTATGCTAAGTTAAGCCCCTCTGGCCACACACCTCATTAACTCACTAATTACCCTTATTAGGTTAATAAACCAGGGTTGAAATTTTTTGGATGTTATATCAATTTACTAATCCACCCCTTATTAATTACTTAATTTCAAAATTAAGAATTCAGGATGTTATATAGCAGGTTGCTGATACTGAGGATGAAGAAAAGAAACAAGTAGATAATGCGCACAGATCTGATGTTGAAGGTAAAAAAGGGAAACCAAAATCTTAAAAGTTATGCTATATTGAGGCTGATACCTAATTTGTCTTTTTCCCTCTAAACTCCAACATTTTAGGGTGCCTAAAAAAACAAATCATCAACCCACTTAACTCGCCTGACTTGTGGGGTTAAGTGAGCTGATTTGAGTTATTCTTGAGTTGACTATCCTTCCCAAAAAAACAACAAACTTGATCGAACAATGAATTAGCAAATCAGCTAGTTTGGTCGGGTTTTGCAAACCATGGTGCCTAGCCATAGATGAACTCATTAATTGTGAAATTGTTAGGAAAGGTTATCTAGATAAAGCTTATAAGCTTAGGATTGGAGAGGATATGGAGGTTGTAAGATCTAATAAGGATTATTAATAATCAGTTGAAATTGATGCCAATTCAGTACATTTTCCTACACTTTCATATACTATTTGGTTCAATTATGAATATTTTAAGTTTAATTATGGACAGAACTCATTTTTAATTTGGCTAAAATATTTTCCACTCTTAATATTTTAATTCAATTCCTATATGTCTCTTAATTTCATTTAATTAAGGGTAAATGTGCATTTTTATTCTTGAAGTTTTTACGAGAAACACTCAATACCTTAAAGTATTTCACATAACATTTTTGCCCTGAAGTAATTAAAACAAAACTTTCTCCACCCTGCTGCTAATTAAGCGCATACATCCATTAGAAGTCAACTTACGGGCCCTATTTGTCACACATTTTCTATCACTTCTTCAGTCTTCAACAAACACTGATTGAAAGAAAGACTTTTCTTTCTTCCTTATCTCCATTAACCCTTAATTTCTCCCTCCATGTCCTTGAACACAACTAGAGGAACCCCCCAATAGTTACCAATACAGGACTCAAGATGTCTAACAGTGTCACCACTGTTTCTTCCAACAACGCCAAGAAATGACCCTCCTCCTCCTCCTCCATTCACCATTTTAGAGATTCAAGCCATGATTCCCAGCCATTAATGGGTTAATTAAGAACCCGCTGGGGTCCTTTAGTTATATTCTCAGGGAGCTTCTTATCTAGTGTTTGCTCTTCGGTGATTGTAACATTTCATGTTGCATTGTGCATTAACAGCTATGGAAGCTTTATGAGCAATAGCATGCTTAACAGTTTTATAGGCTATATCTTGCATTCTATGATTCTTGTACTGTACTATGGAAGGTTAGTTCTCAATTAAAAAATTTTCTTATTCATTTCTTTCATCCTTTCAACATCATTTGAATAATTTTTTTTTAAATTTTACATTATATATTTAGTTAATTGAAGAATGAAAAAAAAGGGAGAGATAAAGCAAGTTAGCATTTGCATTTGGCTCTTGCGAGCAATTTCTATTATTTGAGTAGTATTAAAGATGTAAAAAAATTAGACATAGGCTATATTCAGAGAAAAATAATGGAGATTCTCTACGTTATTGGTTGGGATAGCTTTTTATTTAAACATTTGGAAGTGTGTTTCAACAGGTGGCATCAAATGAAGGGAAATGAGAGAAAGAGAGGGGGATGATTTAGGATTAGGAGGGAGATGAAGAGAAAGAGAGACATAGAGGGGTGACATTAGTGAGAGCAAACATTTATGACTAGAAGGGAGATAAGAAGAAGGAGAAGACTAAAGAAGCGACAAAAATGCACAAAAAATGGGGACCACTAAATTGACTATAAACCTTCATTTGTGCTCATACAACAGTAAGGTAGGGGAATGTTTCATTTTAACTACTTCAAGTGTAAAAATGTTACACAAAATACTTTAGAGTATTGGGAGCTTCTTAGAGAAAATTTCAAAGGCAAAAAATACCTTTTCCCTTTGATTAATTCCAATCTTCTTTATATTATAGTTCTGTATTTTAATTTCACTCATGATTTGTTTAGCACAGTGTATCATGTGTAGCAAAAGATTTGATTGATAGCATGAAGCATGGTATGATAAAGTTTGGTAAGACTTGGATACTATGAAGTTTTTTTATGTAACACTATATAAGATATTATACTGCACGAACTAATACTGTCATTTATCCTATTGTTGTAATGATTTTTATAAAATTAAATAAAATAAAAATTATCTCCTTTAATAATCTCATTTGCTAAAAAAATAAGGTTAATGTTTAATTTTGCTCCTATACTTAGTTTTTAGGAGTGTTAGGCACTATATACTCTTAAGTGAGATAATTTTCTCCATGAAATATTTATTTGAGGTCTAAAAACACCCTTCTATTATTCAACATTTAAGTTTTACATTTTTTTACTCATGCGACACCTGCGTAGAGTCCACACATAGTGATATGCAAGACTTTGACCATGTTCTTTAGTGTTAATTTATTCTTAAACTCTTTTTTAGGAGCTTTGAGTAGCCTAAAGTCTTTTTCTAAGAACATTGGGTACCTTGAAGTCTTGTTAAAATAAAATTTAATAAATATTATTAAAATATAAAGTATTTTATTTAAAATATTACAACTCCCAACTTAATATTTTTATATTTTTATATTTTTTTTAATTTTATATTAAGAATGAATGGAATGAACTTCTAAATTAACGAAGGAATTTGTTCTTATCATCTTTTCATTTTTCTCTGATTAAGTAACTTTTTTGTAGCACATTAATGAAATAAGTGATATCTTTTACATTAGCATTTTCATTCGCATATTGTTGGTCCAGATTTGTTATCTTTTTTATTTTACTCCTAACACTATAATGTACAAAGAGCATTAATTTGGGTAGTGCAGTATTTTCAATAAAGATCGTTAGTTAGCCAAAAAAATTAAAGAAAATTACCTAAAATTTTAAGAAATTTAACCAATATTAAAATTAAAAATATAAATAAGTTTTGATATGTACAAAAGGCGTAATGTAACACCCTAATTTTTACTAACTAAAAACTTAACCAAATATCATGATAATAAAAATATTTAAACCAATAAAAATAATTACCATGATTTAAAGATTTAAAGCCAATTCTCAAATTTATTTTAAAAAGATGATTATAGAGGAAAAGAGTTAATCTATATTTTAAGGAACTACCATGGTCATGAAAATTCATCTAATAAATAGATATTTAAAAATCTAGGCTTGGTAGAAATAATAAAACTATTTAAAAAAGCTATCAAGGTTATAATAGTTAGCCCTTACTATTTAAAACAATAAATAACACCTTACCATAATAGAAAAGAGTTCATTATGATAGATAGAAAATAACCTGAAAATAAATATCACATTCCACAAAAGTATAGGCTTACTAAAGCCTACAGATTTTCGTTTCACATCCCATCATAAATACTCAAATATTTATTTTAATAAATGTCTCGACCCTTAAAATTCTATATTAGAATATTTAAATAAATTTGTTTTGTAATTTCTATGGCCTTAGGCCTCAACTAACAGTATTGTGAACACCCTATTTTGTCTGGGCCTCCATGAAAAATAAATGAATAAACAAACAATTGAAAAGCCTTTTCTAATAAAATAATGAAAAATAAAATTAATAAAAAAAATTAAATGAAAAAAATCGCCATATATGTGCCTTCATATGAGTCTTTAATTAAGAAAAGTCAAATGAAAATTCAATTCTCAAATTTGTGTCTTGATTTGAAATAGTGAAAGTCAAATAAGATTAATTATAAATTATGATTTGATATGATTCAACAATGAAATATAAAAATCCTAATTTTCATCTATAAAAGGGGAGAGGGAGACATGGAGAGGAGGATGATGTAAGATAGTAAGGGGAATGTGAAATTTGTTGGGGGCATCCATTGCATTTTCCATCATGTGTCTAGATGCTTTCTCATGTCAATGAACATCCTAATGAGATGGAGGCAAATGTACCTAAAGTTCTGGACCCATCAATTTTTTTTGCCAAATGTTCGCTTTGTTATGGTTTCTTCAAGATTACATGGTACTTATCCTCTTTGTTGTTAATATGCATACACATTCTCCCTTGCTATTTCTATATTTAACCTTGTTCCCAAGTTTCTTGTGTATTTAACATAAGTGAAAGAATTTCAGGAGATGGCAGTAGATTCAGCTATTGGCTGGTTGGTCCTACATCACTTGTTTATTGTTTATCACTTGAAATGCACGCATCAAGTATGAAATCTGCCCCCTTTCTCTTGCTTTTATTATTTTTGATTCAAGGGCATTATGTAATAGATAGATTTGGCTTGTCTTTTTCCTTTTATTTGGTTGTTTCTCCTTCTTCTTCTTCAGACATAATTTTAATTCCTTTATTTTTATTTTTATCGTGTGAAATTTTTAGAATCTTTATAGGTACATGGTTAATTGATATGCCATGTGTAGCAATAGGCTACTGCAAACATATCTTAAATCAATTTAAAAAAATCTTCTTTTATAAAAAAATAAATAAACTAATTGAGAAAATGATTTTTACGTCGTGTTAGGTTTTGGAATCTCCGTAGGCATGAAATAATTAATTTTAGTATGAGATTTTTAAAATCTCTACAAGAACTTCAATCTAAATTTTTTCTTCCAAAATCTTTTGTCACATATTGGAGGAATTCACTTTTATAAATTAAAAGATACAAACTCAATTAAGAAATTATTTTTCAAAATTTAAAATCATTCTTCTAAAAGTCACCAACGAAGTGACACGTATTTTTACTTTTGAGCTACGTGAGTTTTGATTCCTCTAAAGGGTGTGTAGGCCTTGGGATTTTATCTTAGGTCAAATCTAACATGTAATAAATAATATTTTTCTTGATATAATTTTATTTTTCTTCTTATTTCCTTTTATTGTTTTATTAATTAAAGGTAATTAAATTTCATTTAAGGCTATATTAATTTTGTTTAGTCAACTAGGAAATCATTCTCAGAGACGAGTGCTGTGGGGTGCCTAACACCTTCCCTACACACAATTAATTTCATAACCTTATTTTGGTCATTATAGACCGTTTCATTTCGTAAAGGATTTTCAAAATTATCCTTTTAAAATTTTGATGGTGACTCCTATATTTATTGATTTACCTTTTTAGGAAAATCATGATCTAGGCATGACAAGTACCCTTACTAATCATCAATAAATAATAAACAATTTACAAACTCCACCTACATTAACAATGAGTCCTGTACTAACAAATAATTATTCTATAGATTGAAAAGGAACTTAAGGCTTACTCGAGCTAAACACCAAGCTTTCAGATGCTTCCTCTTTTCTTTGTTAACTTGCCTAAAATGTTAATGAGAGGGATGAGCACTAACGTCTCAATAACCAGAGTTCCACCATATATCTACAAACTTACAACCACACACATTAACAATAATGCATACATATAACCTCATCATCATTATTAAATTATGAGCACAACAATTTACAAGCCGTCATTCATAACAATTATATGCAACATATACAAAATTCTCCTTATTGCTCCATCCCACCTCATATTGTTGACCAGAATCACAAGCTTGTCTAAGGTCTAACCAACTCACTGGATTGACCAAAGCATCTCCAAAGCTCAAGATATGCCTGGCTAAAGGTACTAAGCCTAAGCCCTCAACTATGGTTCTCCTCCTTAAAGAACCCAACTAGGAGGTGTCATTGTCATATGTTCCCCCTTTACAAACCTAACTAAGTAAGTATTAAGGAACAAAGCTTTGAAAAGAAAAGGCAAACCACCATGCACGTACTGGGGGGCAAACCATATGGTCACAATTGTATATAAGTCAACATCTACATCATCATCATCATTATCCCCTTGGCTTATTACCAGTGCATGACATGCATATGCAATAATTTAGAATGTATGCCAACAAACTTTAAAGGAAATATGTTACCTCACATAATCATGGCAATGAGTTACAAGCATGGTTGACTAAATTGAAGTGACTCAATAAATTCTATAGTCACATTTTTTACATTTTGTCATATAGTTTATATACAAGTATCATACTCAATTAGACAAAACATACAGGAGCATACTTGCATAAGTTATCACAACAAATACAATTGGCACACACATGAAAAAAATCCTAAGTTACATGTTCTTCTTACGCTTACATGTAGCCTTATAGCAAATCCAAGTAGTAAAAACTATCGGCGATAGTTTACAGAAGGCACTCACATATAAAAATATTAATATATAATTTAAAACTATCAAAGAAATACCCTAAAACTAACTATAAAGTTGTCCTAAAGTTATTTAGATTTTAAAACTATACCAAAGAACCCAAAATATTATTTTAAATTCATACCCTTTGTTAAGACTAGTTAAGACTAGTTTCACTATTTTATATATCTAATAATTTTTGTATAATTCAAAAGAATGATTTAAAGTTTCTATTCATCTCAAACATTTATTCTAAATTTCAAACCTTACTCTAAGAGTCTTCAGACCTTTTAAGAAATTTATATCTAAAGATTAAAACTTTCTAAAAACTCAAAATAGATCTGCAAATATTTTTAAAGTAACTTTTTCATGAACAAAAAAACCCACAAATTCTAAATATAGAACACTGTAGATTTTCCATCTTTTATAAATTAAAAACTAAGAAAATAAATTGACAGAACAAATAATTTAGAACGCTTACATCATTTTATAAATCTTTAAAGCACCTTTATAATATGTGATTATATTAGTTTTAAACTTCTTCACTGCCTCCTGCACTGGCTCTCCCTCACATGCTCTCTTGTTCGGCGGCAAAAAGGTGCAGCGTGCGCTTTGATGTTAACTAGGGTAATTATTTTATGGGGAAAGGGATGTGGGCCGTGGGCTCACAGGCAAGACCTCCCTCTCTCTCTCTCTCTCTCTCTCTCTCTCCCCTCTTTGCTTTTTCATTTTATAATTACACACACTATGTTATAAACACGCACACACGTATTTTTACACTACAATCACAAATATAAATATATTCACAACCGCGCGCGTACTGACACCCACATATATTTATACATATTCCTTGTTCTCATTTTTATTTATTTATACACACACAATATATTTCATATTACAAATTAAAAATATAAATACATATATTTATTTATTTTCAATCTTTCATGCATCTGCTTATGTGTGTCATTATCATCATCATCCTCATCATCAATAGTGCTTGAAGGTGGATTTTTATAATTTATTCTATTTCAGATAAATTTTCTTAAAAAAACAAATTATTTTACTTAATGTCTAAATTCTTAATTTTTGATAAATGTTCAAAAAAATTTTATGTATTAAAATTTCCCTCTCACACATCAAAATTTCTTATAATTAATTTATTACCTAGAGATTAAAAATTTAAATATTACACATAACAATTTGGACGTTGTTTCAGAGAGAAGATCAATATAAAAAAATAAAAAATCATATATAAATTTATAAAATATTAATTTGAGTTATAATATTTTAAAAGTAATTCATAAATTTTGAATGATCATTTAAATTATTCAATATTAAAATATTTAATATTTTGATAACATTTATTAAATTTTAATAAGACTTCAATTACCCAATGATAATAGAAAAAAACTTTAGATGCTCAACATTCTTAAAAAATATTTAGTGACAAATTAATATCAAAAGATATGATCAAAGGTCTTAATTTTCATTATACATAGGCCCTACGCACATCCACGTGAACAAAAAGGTGATTTTAGATTTAAAAAAATATTTCAAAGAACAAATTGCCCCATTTAAAAGTGTAAGGTGCTCAAAACTCATAAAAAATAAATATAATGGTAAAATTGAACCTTAATTCAAAAAAAATATAATCCAAAATTTTGGCCATAGAAAGCACAATATCTTTTTGCAATAATCACCTAAACAAAAAAATACAGACTAAATATAAGATGATTCTTTTTTGAAAAAACACAATTTTTGGTTCTTTAATTTTATCGGGTTTTATTTTTAATCTTTATAATTTTTTTAAATATTTTCAGTCTCTAAAATTTTAAAAAGATTAGATAGCTTTATTTTTTAAATTCATATAGTTTTCATTATTCAAAATTTTAATTTCTACAGAGAATAAAAAATATGAAAAAAATATAAAAATTAAAAATAAAATTTAATGAAACTATCCTTTCTCTTCTCCTTTTGCCATGGCCAAAAAAAGTTCGTCTTCTGCAGTCGAGGAATGCGGGGACCGTACGTATCTGTGTACTCTATTTGAAGGCTCTCTAGTGAGTGGTGACTGGCCCAAAAACAAAAACAAAGAAACAAAAAAAAAAAAACCACAACCAAAAGAAGAAGCTGACAAGTGATGACAGCATGCGAGTTGTGACGTTTCCTGTGAAAATTACATGGTTTTTTTTTTTTTTTTCTAAAGGCTTGTTCTCACTCATAAAATTGGCATCGAAGGATTAAAACACCATGAAATTACTCTAAAAGGACCTGACATTAATTTTTTTTTTTTCTCGATGTCTTCCCCGGGCCTCCACCACTGTTTTGGCACTGCTGGCCGTCGGATCCCATTGCCGACGGCTGCTGATGACTGGACCACCGTTAGGTGCCGCATGCGTAGCTCTAATACTAGAATGTAGATAACTTTTTTTTTTTTTCAAGGGAAATTTGAACCTGTAATCTTTGATTCATCAAAACATTTATAACCATTAAATCAACGATGCCTTTAAACAATACAGTGCAAGATAACTTATATTATAAATTTAATTTAATTTTTAAATATTTTTATAAAAATGTTTATTTGTGATTTTTTTAATAAAAATTGTTAATTTCATTGTTGTGCCCTTTATTCAAGAAAACAACCTAAAAATAAATCAAGCAACAAAACTAATCAAAAACGAAAAATTGCAAGATCCAGAAAAATGAAAAATAAAAAACTGAAACAAATTGCCAAAATGCGTTCGTGCAACCTGAATGCCGACACAGGCTCGCCAACACGAACCAATGGCCTCTCAACTTTTTTTCCTCCACTGCTTCAATTCTCACCTTTCATTAATTTTATAATTAAAAAAATTATTTAATAACATAATATGAATAGTGAAGACTGAAAAGATAGAGGAAAAAATAGCAAAGATGACCCTAGTCGATTCAACGCAACACTGAATGGCACGTTTCGCTAGTGCGTCATCACTTGATGAGCATCAGTATGATCTGAATTTTAAAATTTTACTTTTATATTTTTTCATATATATTATATATAAAAATTGTAAAATTTTAATAAAATCTATCTTATATCAATCTGAATAATATAAATTTAATTTAATATTAAAATTTTTATAATTTTTATATTTAGATATGTTTTGAATTTTGAATAGTTTGAATTTAATATTAAAATTTTTTAAAATTTTTATTTTTAAATATAAAAAGAAAACCTGTAAATATGAAGCAGATGAACTGGTGCAGGTGAAAAATCTGAAGCGTCCGGATTGATCATCATCGGCGCCACCGAAACCGGACCCTCCAACACTCCCACGTTTACCCTGCAAAACGCAAAAATACTTGAGCATGATCTTCCAATCTGCTGCAATTTTGGCCGGGGATTGAGCTTTAGACGTATATTCTGAAAAATGCAGAGTGGTCGTCAGGGAATTATTCGAGCTCGAGATGGGTTTCCTGACATTTACAGGAGGGAGGTGGGCTGGTCGCATCCTCGCGATTTTGCTCGACGATTTCTGGCTTCCGAGGTAGCAATTTTTTTTTTCCGTTTGCAGTTTGAGTATTTGTCAATTCCCCATGAAAGTTTTGTTTTGTTTTGGTTTTTATTTTTCCTTCTGCCGTTTGGTGTGCTGTTGAAAGGTTTATATGCAGTTGCTGCGTGTAAAGAAAGTGAATTGCACTGTAATTATAGTTCGTTCGATAACATCCTGATATTAGCCACTTGTATTTAGTGTACTTGAAATCGACAACATGAAGAAGTTTCTGATTCGCATTTGGATTATGACGATAGAAGGAGTTTCTGACTCTCATTTGGATACTCGGCTTGACTTTAGTTTCTGATAGATACAAGGAGTGAAATCCAACATTATGAATCTACTTTGGCTGATTTCTGTTTTGTAATTTGTGCATTGTTGAGTATGTTATAAAGTGGCATAAGTGATTCCACCAGCTACCTAACCTAATTTTTCAAAATCGTTTGATCTCGTGCTTGCTTTGATTTAACCCCATGGGATGATAATAATGATAATAATCAGTTCTCTCAATCGTCGGCCATCTTTTGCAGTTGTCTTATGATAATATTCCACTGGATAATTTTCTTATTGGGTTGCTTCTATATGCAGGCCATAGTAAAGCAAATGAATTTGTATGGGAAGTTAAATGGTCATGAAGGGTGCGTAAATGCTGTGGAGTTTAACTCTACTGGTGATCTTCTTGTCTCCGGTTCTGATGACCAGCGAGTTATGTTTTGGAATTGGGCATCCAAAACTAAGCTGTTTGAATATCCTTCTGGTCACTCTGACAACATATTTCAGACAAGAATTATGCCATTCTCTGATGACCGCAAAATAGTGACTTCTGCTGGTGATGGCGAGGTATCTCTCCCTGAACCAAATATTCTTTCTGACCCCTTAGGCCAACAGAGTTTCTTCAGTAAAAATTGAACCGGTGTTGTTGGGTTGAACCCTTAAAGTAACATTGAGCCCACAGCTTCTTTTCTTTTTGCTCTTTTTATCATTGAAAAGGTCAATGGCAGTCTTATTTCGTCTGCTATAATGCTTTTTAGTTTCACCTTGTTATCTCTGTGCTTCTTGCCCCCTTTTCCCTTTCCAATTTGCCAATATGTTCAAATTTCGTCAATGGTAAACGAAGACAGCCCCAGAGTGCATAGCTAATAAGTACTGTTTGCATGAATTTTTCTTTTTTAATATTTTCGTTGATTCATTAATTAACATATGGGGCCACTGGTCCATCATTTGAGTGATGTTCAAAAATTCTGAAGTAAAGGGTGCAACTTTAGGCCAAGCCTACTTTTGTTAATGCTCTGTTAAAGTCCTCCTTCATTCCCTTCTAATGGTAACTGGGCTTTCTATCGCAGGTAAGGCTTGGCCATCTCTCAGAGGATGGTTTGATTGAAACTACCATGTTGGGGAAGCACCAAGGTTCTGTATACAAGCTCGCTTTGGAGCCAGGAAGTCCTCACATACTGTATAGCTGCGGTGAAGATGGTTTTATTCAACATGTTAGTCAAGTGTCAAAGCTTTTTCCCTATTGAAGCTTCCCTCTATGCTATACGGTGCAATTATTAGTTTTGTTTCTTTTGCAGTTTGATTTGCGAAGTAGTTCTACTACAAAACTTTTCCGTTGCTCCTCATTGACAGGGAATAATAAACAACCATCAAGCAGGATAAGGCTGAATTCCATTGTGATTGATTCAAGAAATCCAAATTACTTTGCGATTGGAGGATCTGATGAATATGCACGTGTTTATGACATAAGAAAATGCCTATTGGATGTGACAAGTAATTTAGATAGACCTGTTTACACCTTTTGTCCTCACCACTTAATTGGCTCAAATCATGTCCATATAACAGGATTGGCTTACTCAAGCCTGAGCGAACTCGTTGTTTCTTACAATGATGAGCTCATCTATTTATTTCAGAAGAATACGGGGTTGAGTTGTTCACCTTCCTCTGCTACATCTGAGGAGTTGGAGAAACTTAAACAGGCACAAGTTTACTCTGGTCACAGAAACGCACGGACAGTTAAAGGGGTGAGCTTCTTCGGTCCTAATGATGAATATGTTTTGAGCGGTTCAGATTGTGGTCATATTTTCATCTGGAAGAAGAAGGATGCTAAGCTGGTGAGATTAATGGTAGGTGATCAACATGTTGTAAATCAACTTGAGGCCCATCCATATAATCCAGTTCTTGCTACTTGCGGTATCGAAAATGATGTGAAAATCTGGGCTCCTCATGCGAGTGATGTTCCTCCAGTTCCTGAGAATGCACAAGAGGTGTTATATGCTGACTTTGCTTTTTCCTTCTTGGTCTTTATTTTTGGACTTGGTGTTTAATGTCTAAGAAATGTGCTATTTTATTAAATAACACTGGGTGAATGTTCTTGATTTGAAGTTTTCTTATTGTTAATTTCTCTGAACAGATAATGGAGGGAAATAGACATGGGAGAGAAGATCGATCACGTGTAACTCTAACTCCTGATGTTGTAATGCATGTTCTGCGCTTGCAGAGGCGGCAGACACTGGCATATATTGAAAGGAGTTACAGTAGAGCTGATATTGTGAGGGATGAAGAAAATACAGAGGGCTACTTCTTGGGAGTCTTAGATGATGCCTCTTCTGATGAGGAAATTTTGGGAAATTCTAGAGATTGCAACGTTAGCTAGGGTTAAGGAAGTGGATATCATTGCTGATGGCTGGTTAGTATTGTGAAAACAAAAATTAGAGCTTCGCGCTTTTAAGGCAGAATTATGTACATACAAGATGTGTATAAACTTAATGTGATGGCCTCGTCATAATGTATAAACTTTAGTTGAGGATTGCACGTCCTCTTGGCGTGGAATTCCCCCCCCCCCACCTTTTTGGTGTGTTGTTTCTCCCGTGTACTTAATTCATGTGCTTCTCTCATAGATGTTTGTGTGTGTGTGTGTGTGTAAAGAATGTTACGTGCAAACTTGAATGTAATGTTTCCAAAATCAAGTTGAATATTGAGCCGAAAAGTTCAATGGTCCACAGCTCGTATGGTTTAATTCAATAATCAAAGTGGTGATGTGATAATTAAAGTAAAAAAATTTTATGTGGATATAATAATTTAAATATAAAAAATAAAATATCAAATTACTCCTTAATTTAAAAATAAAATAAAATATTTTAAGTTTATCGTAACTTAATATGGTACATGATACAATATAATATTAAATGGTTAAAAAAAATTTGATAACAAGATTTAAATAAAAGAAAAAGAAGTATTTTTTTTGAACAGTTTGGTTTTTGAAATTTTGATTCAGTTTCTAATTTGATCTCGATTATCGGTTTGACCGCCGGTCCAAAGTGGTCCAATTCTATCCAACTTTTCAAATGGTTTTTTCAACTTGATCGAGTTGTTAACCTAATCGGTCAACGATCCAACCGATCTGACTATCCGGTTTGGTTTGATTTTTAAATCATTACTTGAATGCTTATTGTTGAATCGAGTATCTGTATATATTTGATAGGAAGCTTGGAAGTTAAAGATTTGTTTAAAAGTATATGATGTAATGAAAATGAATGTTTATTAATGAAATGAAATGTAGAGTGAAACATTCCATTGTTTGGAGTTTTATTAAATGAATAAATAATTTTATTTAATCATTATTTAACTAATTATAAAAAATATATTTGAATTAGAAAATGATTATATTTTTCAACTTTACAATGATGGGGAATGAAAAAGTGAGAGGGGAGTGAGAAGGATAGGGATAATTTTGTAATAATTTATTTTTATCATACCATTTCATTCTTGTAGGAGGTAAAAAAAAAAATTGAGTTTAGAATAGTAAGAGATGATTTGAAAAGTCACCCCAAGCATTCCACTCTATTAATTTTTTTTTTTTTAAACAATGATATAAGACTTTTAGTCATCTCATTGCATTCCATCCCAAAGAAAAAAAACTCAAACATTACCTAAAGAAGTTAGAAAGTAAGAAGAGAACGGAACTGTGAAAGACAAGGAATGGAAGCGTTTCCTCTTTTGTTCCCCCAATGAAAGTTGGATGGAGGTTGGATTCTGGTTCTAAAACACCACTGCCAAAGCTACTCGAGTTCAAACGGGGTGAGGCTTGAGATTTACAGAAGCCCCCACATAGACTTTAGTTCTTACTTGCGACCGATCGATGCGCGATAAACTGAGCAAGAAATATTACTCCTCGAATTTGTCCACTACAGTGACTGTATAGTTCGCAAGGGATTAAAAATGTTACATTAATACATTATGCCATTGAAATATTCATTGAATAAAAAAACCCAACTAAACAGGACGCACAAAGTTACAGTAGAGGTTATCACTACAGAAAGCGATTTTACAGTAGATGGGCGGCCATTGGTGCAAAACTAAAACTTACGGGGTGCTCTGTCATCTCAACATGATTCGTTCTCCGAAAAATTTCATTGCTGTGAACTTTGAGGATGATAATGTCGACAACTCAGGTTCTTTTTTCTCCCCTTCTAAGTTTTATATTCCTTGTGCATATTCTTTATGCGTACACTGGATTAAATGCCAAGGCCTCCTCGCAGATCAAATCTTTTATTTGCTCTTCTCCCAAGGGATTTTGCTCAAAATCAAAGTTGAATGGCTCTGGGCAGACTGGCTCATCAGCTACATCATGTAGTTTAGCAAGGTATGGGTGCGCTAACGCTTCTTCAACTGCACGTCATTAAGCAAATAGAAATGAAATTTCCACCAATTCATTAGCAGTTGTACTCTTCATTGAGCCTACTATAGTTAAACCATATTAAAATAGAACATGGCCTGATAAACATTGTCGGTCCCTTCTTTATAATTCGTGTGTTTTTTAATTCTCATGTCATATATGGAAGAGTCAAAAACTAATGCTAACAGAAACTGGCTGGTTATTTTTGACTGTCTATAGAGAAACTAACAAATACACTGATCTTCTAGCCCATAACTTGACTTATCATCATTTTGATATTTGTATCTTTGACAACCCGCCCTGACTGTAATAGCCTCATGGCTATAGACATGACTATCTATTAGTCTTTTGCACGGTTACTCCATGGCCTTGTATTAGGGGGGAAAAAAAAAGAGACTAATGCTAACACTAAACAGTTCAGTAAACAGAAAGTCTAGCTCAACAACTTCCTGTGCATGCTTTGAGTAAAATTATTACTATCCAAAAACACTGCTAAAAGTTGTATTGGAACCAATTATTGACAATCTTGGTACCACATAAGTCTCCTACGCCGAATACTTTTTAACTTCTTAAATTCCAAGATCCCATGAGTTAACTGAGGAGATTACAGAATCAACATTTTTTCATGCATATTTCTCTTTACATTTTAAACTTGGAATGTTTTCAGTGTTCATATCATATTTTAGCACATAGTTTTTACTGCTGATCCCATTACTTGCTCCTTTTTATTAAAGCAAGAGAACAAAGGAAGTCCACTAAGTTCAAAGTAGTAATATATGTGACGGTCAAGTGCAATTCGTTTTTATTCCTCTTTCAGATCATTCATAAATGATTCTTTTCACTCTCCTTTTCATACCCCACAACATGCTACTTCCGTTATCGTCATTATATTAAGCAGATTGAAGCTAGCGATAATTATACATTGCAAGTTCAGTGCTTCTACAAAGCAACATTAAGTGCAACTAGAATAAAGAAAAGCCATGAGTGTGGGGTTAGCTGGCCACCCCAAGTTTTCAAATTTCAAGTCTTTATTCGTGTTATATAATTCCAGTCCGCTAGATTTTTGCACACTTTGTAGTGTATATACTTTTTAATCTTGGTCCTTTCATAATCAAATTCTGGCTCAACCCTTGCTAATGCAGCTTCCGTGGTTGTTCAATAAGAACCCAGTTGATTTTTATCTAGCAACATAAGCGTAAATGACAGATTAGTCATAAGAAAATTACCGGTAATTCTTCGTGTAGGGTCAATAGTCAACATTCTATCGATGAGATCAATGGCTAAGGGCTGAACATGAGGGAAAACCCTTGCTAAAGGCTGACGAGGATATCGGGGAAGTTGTCGGATATATCTCCTTGCATCCTCATTTTTCACTAATCCGATGTCAGCCTCAGTTGGAGTGCCAAGAAGCTACAGAGAATAACCAGGGTAAGCATACATCCAGAAGTTGCATTACATACAACTATACAAGTAAATTAATGATTGTTTTTGTATCTAACATCTTAATAACTTAAAGGTCTATGATTGTTAAACTATATGAGCCCCTTAAATGAATATCATATGCTATTTTATGTCAGTATGCGGTAGCCAAGATACCTATATTTTATCATCTCACCTCAGTCAATAGGCGCATCTGATGCACATGATCCTTGCCAGGAAATAGAGGCTTTTTATTCATCAACTCCATGAAGATGCAACCTACAGACCAAACATCTATCGCAGAGGTGTAATCTGAGGAGTTCAATAACAATTCAGGAGCCCTATACCATCTAGTGACTACATATTCTGTCATGAAATCATTTTCCATAGTCGTTCGTGCAAGCCCAAAATCGCAAATCTTCAAATCACAGTTTGCGTTCAGCAACAGGTTACTTGGTTTCAAATCTCTATGGATGATATTTGCAGAATGTATATACTTTAGCCCACGAAGAATCTGATATAAGAAGTACTGCAAGAGCATCCAATCATCAGCAAGATATTAGAGCGATATATTGCGGAGAAGACAATTAATACTTTGGGGGGGAAAACAGCACTCACTTGGCAGTGCTCCTCCGAGAGATTTTGATTCGAGCGGATGATATGGTGAAGATCAGTATCCATAAGTTCCGTGGCCATGTAGACATCGGCAAACTCTCTACGCAAGGGTGGTGGAATCACATCTCTCAAAGCAATTACCTGTTATTCACAGATTTTATAACTAGATTTCAAGTCCCAAAAGGGGAGAAAATTAGAGGATATTCCCATGCAGGCATCAAATTCCTATAATGATATTTGGCAAGTAATTTGTCAAAAGGCTTTTAAGATTTTATAACGTGGGTTCCTAAAATCGGAAAGTCATGGCCAACCATTGTCAACAATGGGAGATAAACTCTGTACCAAATTTTACTATTATTATGGATATCTATATCGCTACAAGCTTACTCAAAATTAACCATCCGTTTCAATCAATAATGGAACACAGAAATGAATAATTTACTACACGATTTCCAGTAAGCGAAACATAGCAGCAGACAAAAAGATAAACGCCAATTATTCGCCATATCTGAATTCACTTGCCGAAGAGAGATACTCACATTTTCATGATCCAAATGCCGAAGAAGCTTGATCTCACGGAGCGTGCGCTTAGCGTCCATGAGATTGTCAAAAGCGTTCGCTATCTTCTTAACAGCCACCATTTCGTTAGTCTCCGTATTCAGCAGCGAGCTTCATTATCACATGGAACATAATAACTAACTTTTCAGTAACTAATGACACTGCTTAAAATTTCAATGATCCAACGTACGGAAAGTTAAAAAAAAAAAAAAAAAGGCGCGCACACGCAGCACAACGAAAAGTTGAGGGGAACATGTATTGAACGAAAGAGTACCAGACAATTCCATAGGCACCGCGACCGATAGGCATAATCGGAGGCCTGTACTTCGCTGAAACTTCGAAGAGGTTTCCGAATATGTTATACTGAATAAACTGCCCTCCGTGAGTCGGAACGGCCGGAAAATCTGCGCCGGTGTTCGGATCCACCATTTTTCTGTCACTCACAAACTACTTCACAAGAAGCCTTTTATCTCTCTCTCTCTCTCTCTCTCTCTCTCTCTCTCAAGATCTTTCAACACCAGTTCTCCCCTCTCTCGGTGTAAAACGTTGACGAAGGAAGAAGAAGATGGTCTGTTGAATAAGGAGAAGAAGATCTTAAATATGATGCGAGGACAGTCTTACTATGAGAGGAGAGTCGTAGTGTGTGCTTGGTCTTGAAGTTGAGTTCGAAGTAGATGCAACGAAGATGAGGCGAAAACGCGCTAGAAGAAAATCCAGGAACGCGTTTGGAGGAGAAGGTAGTCGGAAGGCTCATATTGTAGCCGCCTCTCATCAACGGCCTATGTTTGTTCAATTATTTCAACTGCCATAATATTGTTTATCGCATCAGGACGGGAGGCCTCGCTTTAAGACTTGGAAGCCATCGGCCATCTCATCTCATATTTTATTTTATTTTAAAAAACTAAATAAAGAACAAAAAAATATGCTAGAGCCTTTTGCGTTTTAAGTCTGTGAATTTTTTTTTTCAATCACATTACCTTTTACCCCAGAAAATTACGTACCTGGGCTATATGCGACTTATGTCTTCTGACCATGTACCAGAGGAGGATAATATTCTCGAACTCTGAGATTTGAATACAAACTAATTTAATTTTTTCCACGAGTTTAACCAAGATCCTCTTCGGACAGCGTCAATATTCTATCATGAAATTGCTGTAAAAGAAACATCAATAATCAAACCACCACCACATGTTGAAAATGTGTCCGAAGCGCCGGCGTATAAAAAATTTCATTAATTTGTGCAATAACAGCTTCTACGACACGTTGGAGAATAAAATACATCTATCTTAAAATGGCTTTAGTTTCTGCGAGTCAAGCACTTGATATTTCTTTGACAGCGATTCATCAAAGTCCAAAGTTTAAAGAGATTAGCTTTGGAAACCTATCGCTTCTCCGCTAAAACGTCCTTGCTGATGGCATTAGGGAGAAATAAATACTAAAAAGCAAGACGTGAAAGAGTCCTGTAAGCCTCTGCCCGCAGATTCCAGTTTGAAAAGTTCATACGGCATCATCAGGGCAATGTCAACACTCGCACGCACGAGGGAAAATTAGTGCCAGTCAATTTGTATTAAATATATGATGCTTCCTCAGCTTTTGAAAACTATTTGTTTATAATATAATATAATATTAACTTGCATGTTTTAAATATATAATACTTGCCGCAAGTTGTTTTATTGGTAATGCCACCTTCTCACGGAGCATGAAATTCAGATATGTAAGTTATATTTAAATGATTATTTTTTAAAAAATAAAAAATCCTATTTTTCAATTTTTCCCCTAAATATAAGTTCTGATACAGATTTCTGAATATTAAAAAAAATACGTGTTTCCAAAAATTCCATTTTTAAGTATAATTAATATTTGTTTCTAGATAGTTAATGTTTAAAATATCTTGACATTAAATAAGGGGTAAAAATGATTAAAAAAACTAATTTTTATATAATTAATATTTGTATGTTTTTCAACATTAAAAAAAGAGGCTTTTGCAAATATAATCCACGTTATAGAATCAAACTAAGCAAACAGCTTAACATTTATTATATTTTATATCATAACAAATTGATTATATTTTTCAATAATATACCATTATATATTAAAGATAAATCCTAAAATTTTCAATTATAAATTTCTTGTTCATTGATGATAAACCTTTTTGTATATCAATGTGAATGACCATACTCTCAAATTTTTAAAAATTTAATCTATATTTTTAGGGCATAAGAAGTTTTTTAGCTCGTGGGCTAATTTATCCAAAAAATTGGCTAATTTATCCAAAAAATAGACTCTAACCGTACTATTTATATGATACTTTATGTAAAATCATGCACAACAATAAAAATCACCAAATACACTTTTCATTCTTATTGTTCTAAACAAAAATATAAAATTCTAAAAAGTCTCTCATTAATATTCTATTTATGAAAACAATATAAAATAGAGAGATAATATAATGGGAATGATAAATATTAAAAATTTTATTAATAAAATCTTATTTTTATTAAACTATTTTACATTTTGAGAGAATTGAGAGAGTTTTTTGTCATGGAGGAAGCATAAAATATTGCACTTCAAGTCACAAAGGTCAGCCAAAGATAAAAGTTGGCAAGGGGATATGTTATTTGAGCAAGCAAGGCTTCTTCAATTTGAATAAGTTCAACTCAAACAGGCTTAAATTTTTTGAAATATCTAATGGCTAATCTCAACCCGAATTATTCATGCTTTGGAGGTCTTGGACACCGGCATTTTATTTTTAAAATTAATTTTAACTTGAATTTTTTATTTTAAATTAATTATTTTTATTTTATAAAATATATTTTTTGAATACTTAAAAGATGCATAAGACTCAAATTTTTGTAAAAAATATGTGGGTCTTAAGATCTAAAAATCAATATTAAAATACATTTTAAATAATATTTCATTGATTAAAAATAATAAAAATATGACAATATAAATATTTTTTATTTTTTAAAAATATTTCTATAATAATGCACTCAAATATATGGTGTTTTAATATAAAATGACCTAAAACTTAAAAAATTTAATTAATATTTATTATATTTTATATATTTTTAAAAATGTATTTTTTTTATTTAGATATTCAAGCCAAACACTAACACCTGTCAACCTCGACTCAAATTTTTTGATCTTATTTGAGATAGTTCTAATATGCTTAAATGTTAAAAATATCATTATTGTACTAATTTTAAAATTTTTTTTAAATTTATTTGAGTTGGCCCAAATTTGTGTGATATGTGTCGTTACAGCTAGAATATGTGAAGAGTCAATATTTTACCAAGTCCAAATTTGGGTCCGGTCAAGAAATAACATAACCGGCTACTTTACAGAAATGTGGAAGTCAAATTTTTAATAAGCACAAATTTGGATCAATCAAAAACTAGGCATAGTCAAAGGGCAGTGTCGCATAAAATTTGGCATTTTTTTTAAACTTTAATAATTATACTCTGCTAAGATTAGTCCCTAAAAAGTTGTGAAAATTTAAAATTCAAATAAATAATTAATTAAACGATTTTGATTTTAATATTTGATGAAAAATAACAATTAAAGACCTCATAAGACTATTAATTATAATTAGAGATCCTGAATTATTGAGGTTCCAATAATATATTATAATCCTCACTTGAAATTAAAAATATATATGAGTTTACAAAATTGTCTTCACTTGAAACATAAAAAAAGATACTATTGAAATTATTATGATAGGTTAAGGCTATTGCTAATCTTAGTTGAAAAAAATTAAAATTCACACTTGAGAACGAGATGTTTCCTAACATGAAACCAAAATTTATTTGTAAAACTTTTGAAAAGTACTTATAAATATACAATATTCAATTGAAAATATACCAAAATTACTTTTGAATATGAAGCCAATTACTTTTGAATTTTATACTTGTCAATATATAGGTAAGGCACTTGAAAAATCAAGAAAATATATTATTGACTATCATAGGTTGGAATTATTGTTAATTTCAATTGAAAAAATTAACATTCCAAGTGTTATGGGTTGAGACTATTAAAATTACTATTATGGGTAAAGATTATTGTTAATTCCATTCCCAAATATGGATCTTGATTTTTCCTTAATTAATAATAGTTTCAACCCATCATAGTAAATTCAGTACTCAAAGCAATTTTGTAAACTTATATGTATTTTAATTTCAAATAAAGATTATGATTTATTATTTGGGTTTCAATAATTCAAAATTCCTAATTGTGATTAATGGTCCTATGGAGTCTTCAATTGTCATTTTTCCTATTTGATATCATCATATCAAAAAATTATGGCATCATTTCAAAATATAAAGTATCAGTTCACACCCAATATCACTTAGCTAAAAACAAAAAAAAGCAACGTGGTTTTGAAGGTCATGACAGTGGCCCGGACATCAATTTTGTTCTTTAATGGATACAGCTGGCAAAATTTTGGAAAGGCATTTATAAAAATGGAGCAATAATATGATATATGAACCATAGGTTGATATTGATTGATACGGGGAAGCTGGGAAGGACACCACACATCTGCAAAAGGCTAGTTCCAAAGGTTTTACGCACGAATGAGGGGAGGGGAAGATATTGAAGGCGAGTTATGTGATTTGCATGGCAACAAAGTGCAGGGAAAGTAAATTTCTTTACCTGATATAGGAATGTTACAGGATTGTAATACCATTTTGACTTCAACATGTTCAGCATGGCCTAAACGACGGTGTTAAAAGTGATAAGGTAGGCATATAGTGTAGTGGTGCAAAGAAAACCATCATGGACATGATTGGAACTAGAATGTAAAACAAAAAAACTACAACAGTAGAATTTGGAACAGGAAAAACTCGGACGTAATATAATCCGTCTTTCTCTGACTCTCTTCTCTAACTTTGGAAGAGTTTTGCGAAATCACTCCCTCTTGTTCTTCTCTCAATCTTCATGACATCAAATTTAAAAATTATTACTAACACATTGCAAGAGCCGTTCAAATAATTCAACAATGCACAGTGGAAAGGGGACGACGGCACACTAAAATTATACCCTTGGGCTAGGTCATGGTGCCGACTGACCATTTTTTCCACCATAAACTCGAGAAAGAGATGGTATTATTCAACTTATATTTTACTTCGATTAGTCCGTACAAAAAATGGGACCGTCTAGGTTGTCAATGTCATCAATCATTTATGATTACAAGAAATGATACTCGAACGGAAAAAAAAAAAAGGCCAATTCCCAGCAAAACCGGTGCTACATTGTGAAGTGATCACATTGTGTGTGTGTGTATGTGTGACCCCAAACAAACAAAATTCAATAGCTACATTCTATGACAAATCCCCCGCTTCTCTACAAAAATTAGTCTAAACATTGGCTTTACTTCTCTTCCTATTCTATAAAGGGAAAAATCGAAAGCAAAATATTGTGACATGTGCCTTCGGTGAGGGTTCGCAGCAATCTTTTATCTTTCACACAAGCATAGCCACGGGAACACGAGCCATAAGTTTTGGTTGATAGGTCAGTATCAAGCAGAATTGGCATTGCAACAAGCGAGCCCAACGACGAAATTAGCTGCCTACAAAATCTCATTTAGTGCTCCTTCTACAAATTTGAGTAGTGCCGCATCTTTCTGTATATTCTTTGCCAGGAAAGACAGACAGACATGATTGGATCAATCATCATCCTCTGCCAATGAGGCAAAGGCAAAAGGTCTAAACTTATATCCATCCCCGTGATAGAATTTATTTTGAAATTCTACCCAGTGAAGACGCAGGGCGTGAAGGAAAGCACTCAGCGTCTCCATCATGAGTAGTATGAAGGCAGTTGCAAAGGAAAAAACAGCTAGGCCTGCTAAGCGAATGACCAGATTGTCATACCTGTTATAATAGCAATGAACAATGCCTTTAACTATGAAAGAATTTGACAAAAAAGAATCTGAAAAGAAATGCTGATATGGACAGGCATGGATAATTCTCAAAGATGAAATACTGGAAGTCAGAACTAAATAGAATTTAAATTGATTAAAATGATTTTACTAGACAAAATATTAACTTCGCCACCAATAAATTAAACCATAACGTAATTCAATAAACTATTTCAGACCAATTGATCCCGAAAGGGGGAAAACACAGAGAAAAAGAAAAAGAAAAACTCTACCATGAACCAGAAAATAAGAAACTCATCCAGTCCCACCTATCAGAAGATTAATGCTCTAACCTTACCACCATCTCATGAAGTTGAAGTCGGCTGACTAAACAGGAAGGATTCAACAAATCATATCAAAGCAGAATGTCAGTTTTCTTTTTCACAAGAAAATGCATCAATACAGCAAAGCTACATGAATGGAAAGAATCAGCTTGGTCCTATGTCAATTGTCATGCAAACAAATGCTCAGAATCTCATCAAAGGATATAACTGTCACCCAAAATAAAACATGTCAAGTCAAGACAACAGTTCAAAATAAGAAAGTGGCGAGATTTCATCATTAAAATCATCTTTTGTAAGCATCTTGCAAACTCTGGATTACAGAAAACAAATTTTATTAATAATTTCATGATTTCCAGGATTTCAAAATTGTGAATCTAAAGAACCCTGTATAGAATCACATTGCACCAAGTTTAATTATAGGTGAACGTTTTCCGCTGAGGGCTGCTGAATGCCCATCAAAATAAGAGACAATAATAATAAAGAAAGCAAAACATTTCTCCACGACAAGGTCAAAGGTACATTAAAATCAAGCCAGATGACAGGATTTAACTTACCCCCAAGCAAGAAGGAGGACTTTTTCATAGAAAACAGTAGAAAGCTCTGAGTGAGCCAAGCTGCAATAGTGGTAACAAGTATCAACCAAGGGACAATAATATAGAATATAGGAATTCATTGCAATGAGGGGAAATCATGGCTGACCAAACCTTAATGCCCAGAGTCTAAGATATGATGCCGTATTTGAAACTGCACCAAGGACAAACTCAATGGAGTGTATCATTTGGTGAACAAAGACCTCACTAAAATTGAATTCCTCATGGTGTTGCCTAGCCCTAGCAGAATCTGGTTCCACCTCAAGATCCATCTCAGATGTATTAAGCCTATCATAATTATGTCCTTGATATCTCTGTACAATGCAATCAAGATAAGTGATTATTAATCCTCCAAAACACCTCAAGAATCACCTCTTATTGTTATGTTAAAAATTCGGTGAAAAGACTTGCTACTTTTAAGCAAGATAAATCAATCATATGCGAGGGAGGGAAAGGCAGTACCTCTATTTGAAGCTTCTTTAATATAAAAGGTTTTGGAAAGAGCATCCATGGAACTGCAACTATAGCCAATAGCAATAACACAATCTGTATATGATGATCTCTAATTCAGAATGATCACAACCAGGAATCAGTACAGAACTAGTTTAAGCAAAACGGAGAAAAGAATTGTAAGCAAACCTGAAGTGGCCTTTGGCCCCAGAACAACTGATTGTCACCAAGATTGTCAGTGGGACTTAAAAACATGTAAATCATTACATGATAGAGGTCTGCCTGAGACCCAGTACACCACTTAACAACAATGAGAAGGGAAAGATACCCAAATAGACTGTTAAGGAAAATCATCTGTGGCACAAACTGGTACCTGACAACAAAATGGAGAATAAGTTAAGATTACTTAAGTGTTGGCAAGGGAATGGTGCAGGTGCTTAGCAAAAGTGAGAGATACCTTATGTCCACTGAGTTACCAAAGAAACGAGCATTGAAGTAACTTAATATAATTCCTAAATTCATCTGTGCCACCCCCAAAAGAATGGACATCTTCATCTTGAGTGAGTTCAGAAAAGCCAATTCTGATCGACTTCCTCGCCAGCTGGGATCCACACCAAATGGGTATGCATCATGGTATTTGACTAAGCCAGCAGTATGTGCATCCCTGACCAGACAAGAAGAATGATGAAAAGCTATATAGCACAAAAGATAAACCTTGCCAAGGAAGACTTTTCAAGGCACACATGCTCAGACAGGATTGATCAGAACAGTTTGAAAGAAAGAATATAAACAGAGCAATATGGTGAAGAGCAAATGAGAGATTTGAATCACATGAGCCCTGATAACATTGAAATAAATATGAATCCAAAAATCTCAAGAAAGGAACCGCAGTAATCTTAAAAACATCTAATTCTGGGTGAGGTCATACAACAGCGTAACAACAGCCTCTACATCTGGGCAATCTACAAGCAAAGAAGCTATTAAAATTATCCAATAGATTTTTCAACAGTCTTAAATAACAACCATCAAGAATCACACACATTTGAGCATATTATATGTTAAGGCAACCATCTTGAAACTATTACCAAACACATCTGATGGGGTCAAACTCATAGATCCTTTTCATGATTTAAGAGTACAAAAACAATTTGATCAACATTTGTACAGAAGAAAAAATATATATTTTATTATCATGTATCATATCAAGTCATGTTCACATGAAATAGCATGCACCACCAAACAAAGAAAAAGGCACAGAGGTTCCAACCAAATATAAATTCCATTTAAGTATAGAAAAATTTAATGAACATATCAACACCAGAAATTACAGAGACGTGTTAAGCACCAACAAGTAATGACCAAATATCTTAATGACAGAACCAAAAACACCTAACAGGCACAAAGAATGAAGACTGGAAAAAGATAGAGCACACCTGCACGAAGTATCTCTGCAATCATAAGCAGATCTACCAAAAATATGAAAAGGAACAGAGAAGAATTCATTGTAGATTAGCCCACAATAGATTGAAAACACTGCCATCAAAAGAAGCACATAGCGCCCTCCAAATAGCATCTCCATAAAGCTTCCAAGTTTCTGGTAGAATTGAAATATTGAATACAATTTATCATAAGAGAAATGATTATGACAACCCTATTATTAGTGAGATGGAAAAGGAATGTGAGATTTTTGACATCTGACATTGGTTTTTATTCATCAAAGGTATACCATATTATATTACAAACCTGTTTTAGTAGTGTTATTATTTTGTGAGAATATTTATTAATTTGTTTAAAAAACAGCATGGCCAGAATGAAATTACCTGTGTACTGAGCTTGCTTTCACGTGCTATAAGAACTAATGCTCCCAGCAACAGGCAAATTCCATGACCCCAGTCCCCAAACATCACAGCAAAAAGAAATGGGAATGTAATTACTGTGTAAACTGAAGGGTTTGCTTCTTGGTATCTTGCAACACTGCCAAAAAAAGGGGGGATCACCATTAACCTTAGCAGTTATCATGGCTGCAAACTTCAGAAGTAACAGCTTAGAAGTCAATAGTTTAATTTGGCCATGATACATCCTTGAATCAATTAATGATGATTACTAATTCATGCACTATCAAGTAATCCCAAAACCAACTTCAAGACATTAACGTATTCACGTTGCTGCAACAACACTGCAGATATTAGACTCACCCATATGCATCAACAATTTCCTGGAAAGCACTTGTGAAACAGTTGGTTCTAAAATAAGTAGGTGGTGATTCCACTGCATCCATCGGATGAAAGATTATGCCAACTTGAGAATTACTATCAAAAGTTGCACGATGCAGAGCCTCCTGGATCTGTTATAATCAATAGATGCAATCTTTTTATGAGAATATATATGAAAAGTCAAATGTTTCAAATACTCAAACATAAGGAGTTAGCATAACCTGTGTTTTTGCAAATATAGGGCACCATCCCTCTCCAACAAGGCATTTTTTTGTGACATCAAAATTAAGCATGTTGAGTGTATCGTACACAGCCTTCTCTCTTCTTACCTAGGAAAAGTTTAGCAATAAGCACCGTTATTTCATACTCCCTCCGGTCCCATTTATAAGACACATTCTATAAAGCCCATTTAGTCCAATTTATAAGTTATGGTATGGCTTTTTAGATAATATTTGAAAAGTATTTCCGAAATTACCCTTCATGAGGGAAAAAAGGTAACATGGTATTACTTTTGAGATTTTTTATAAAGGGACATATTTGGAATTTTACACACTTTTATTCCTTTTCTTTTGCATTGGTATTGGTGAGATTGGTAGGAATGACTTATAAAAAGGATTGGGGGGAGTATTAAATATCCCTCACATGCATACAATAATCACTTGTTGAAATCAGTTTGAAGGTACAAGCAAATATATAAAAAGAAAACATGCAGAGGGCACATGTCATATTTTACCATATTTATCCATTTTGCTAAATGACCCCCTATGGAAGCAAGGGCCTTATTCCTGTGCCTAATACCAGCATCCAAAGTTGCTTCTAAGTCAACAAGACGTGATGAAACCTGTCACGAAAATCTGAACCTTTTCAACCACAAGCCATATAGTTTACAACCACCAGTGATAACGTATAAAACAACTTCAAAAACGCAGGAGGACAAGCAATAATAGACTTCAATCAATTGATTGTGACACTACTCCCAAAGGCATCGCTGGAAAAGAAACCCAAAGCAGAAAACATCTAAATAAAGCCTCTTAGATTGTAAAAAAGCCTCTGAAGCCTAAATATTTGAACTAAAGTTTGGTAACTGGTACAAAATGTTGCAAGGAATTCGGGACAGTCCATAACCCAGAACGAAGTGAAATTTCAAAATATGTAACTGAGAACCTGCAATTTTTTCTTTCTCTTGCAAAATGTTGTCCCAAATAAACCCAATCTCACCTAAATCACATTTTTGCGCCTATTCTTTAATAAAAGAGTGCATATTTAAGTACAACATGAAAGAATCAGCATGACTAAAGATACCGGAAATAGCATCTAAGCTTGAGCTTTCAAAAGAGAGGTGTTCAACCTCCATATGAGCATATTTACCTCCCTAGTTACTTGCCTATGTTTATGTATATCTTCAGGCACAGGGTAACAATTTGCACCAAATGCCTCGCAGATTTTCAGAATCTTTGTTCTTGCCTGCTCCCCAGAGAAAAATACAACAAACACAGTTTTCTCAACCTGAAAAGGACAGTTCAAGAATCAAGGTCATGGAACATAGAAAGTGCATTGGGAAAATCAAACAAGGCCTAAAATAGATCATGGTAATAACAAGTTAAATTAATTATCTATGCCATAAATATAAAAAATATATATATGGTCAACTCATCAGCCTTTTTAAAAGTGATAAAGTAGTAGAAAAGAAGAAAACCATCTCTGTTGAAATAGGATCCATGATTTGTTCATCAGCCGGTGCCTGGTTGAAAAGCATATTGCCTCTTGTTGCACGAAACAAGATCCTTTCAAACCTAAGAACTTTAGATTTACAAACTATCCCACTGATAAATCTTAAACCAGATTGATTTGATGATCCAGGCCTTGTTTCCTGAAAAAGAAACAGTTATCATAGAATAGTCAAAAGAAAAGATGTGCAAGCGTGTGTAACCAGAAACAGAATCCACACTTCTCATAACGGAAAAATATCTAGGATCGCTGAGGACATAAGAGTAAACCTGTTCAAGCAAAGATGCACTCTCAACATAATCATCATTATTAGAGTATACGTGCTCCTCCAGTTCTCTCTCCTCTATAGCAGCATGGGTATGACTCGATGCAAGAAAACCACATGCCTGAAATTTCCCCACAAAATTATTATTTTAGATACACTAGAAAGAATTTTATACTGAAATAATAGGAGTGATACGTGAAGAACAAAGAAACACATATATTTTTAATTGAACACATTAAAACCAGTATTATTGAAGAAAAATGGAAAAATAAACAAAATTCTTATGCTTAGACTTAGTAATGATCAGGAAGGCCACTGTTTTCCAAAATGAATTACTGAACAAGCTAGCATAGAAATTTTTACCTTTTGCAATACAATCTTGAACTCCAGGAGCTCATTATATGACTGCTGAAGCTTCTCACTATTAGAGTTCATTTCATTTAGCTCATGATCATGTTCAGCAAGCTGTGCCTGTTACGAGTAAAATCCAACAGATGACATATATTGTCAGATTCAAGAGAAAAGGAACTCATCTAAAATAGAAAATCACTAAGCACCAACTTTATGCAAAGCCTAGGAGACCCATCATATCTGAAGGGAAATTGCAGTAGGATAGAAAGGAACCTCTAGTTCCTCTAACTCAATATCAGGTTGCAAGACAAGACTAGGAGAACACATCAGACCAGCTTTATTGATTTGATCCTTGAAGAATCGCAGCTTTCTCGACATTTCTGCACACCGCTTTACCTGCCATAAAAGAAATGCATTTACCATCAGAAATAATGAAACAAAATCAATTTTGAAATTACTATCACACATCATAACTACTTTATTATTTTTTATTATAAAACTTGTAACTTTTAATTTCAGATAGCAGTGTGTTCAGTCTAAATATACATTGATGCATCTCATAGTTCCTTTTATCTACTTATAATACTAATCAGTGATTTAATAATAATTCAATAATGAGGCCATAAATTACAGCTTTTAGAATGCAAAGGGATATCAAATTAGAGCTGTGAAGGTTACCTGATTAGCAAAGGTTCTCTGGAAGGGGCTTTTATCATTGTTCAACTACAAAAAAAAAAAAAAAAATAAAAATAAAAGAGTGTCCATCAGATATGCATTATTAAAGATCAAAACAGGTTATAATCCAATCACATCATATCCAAAAATTCAGAACAGCACAAATTACTTAGATTCCTGCACAGCAAAAGTAAATACTTCAGCAAACTTCATGTATTTCCTAACAACCCTTCATAAAACTCATAAAGAGAGACAGAATTGAATGAGCTGTTCCTAATATGACATTCAAATTTTCAAATAACATCCCCACTTTTAGTTCATTGGTTGCTGATATATGAGAAAAGCCATCAGAACCATAAACCAATTTAACAAAGTCTGCTTATACAGAACATTCAGATAATGAAAAGCCTGGAACATAAAGAGCAAGTTCCAGATATTAAGTGCATGAGACTCCACCAATATTTTTGCATGTCATCACATATAATTAAGCAGCCACTGATAAATTTTCTCCCATGCCATTCTAAATACTCCTTCCATTCCAAATTATAGGACACTTTGAAAGAGTTTTTCCATCTCAAAATATAAGACACTTTAAGTAGATTAAGGTTTCATTAAATGTAACAATTCTAATATTACCATTTTTCTCTCTATAATTAATTCCCGCTTCTCCTTTCAATATATTAAATTATAGATATATTTGGAAGTTTAATTTTTTTTTTTTTTGAAGATAAGGTTGTTAAGTCTATTTAATGAAGTTTATTTGTATGCGAGATTTTGTCTAAAAATGTCTTATAATTTGAGACGAACGGAGTAATTCACTTGAGACATGTGCAAAAGTAACTATTGTCTAGCATGTCAATCCACTTTTTTCTTTTTTATTTAGGAAAGAAAGATTGGAAGAGTTGTAAACTTTAAATGCCACTAATCACAACTTTCTATTACTATTTCTTAGGCCAATGTTTTTATACGGATAAAAACCCACATGACCTAACTCCTAAGGCATAATGGCATGTATACATATATAGTACAGTATAGATAATCCTTCAAAAAAAGTTCTCTTGACATCACTGATGGTTAGACATACTAGATCAATTTGTCCTAAATGATCAGTGGGCCCAACCATGACCAACACTAGCTGCATATGCATTGAGCCACAATCTTAAATTCCAATGAACCAAACTGACAAGATAACTGACCTTCTAGCCCTGAATGGATGCAGAGACGACAACGTATGATTCAAGTCAGCGAATAGGCAGTATCAAACCTAGTTGATAGAAACTAAATTGCAGTCCACATATCTGAACCAGTGACTCACTGAGATAAGGTATTAACCACCATCGACTAGTGCGGGAAGTCTCCATAACTTGAGAAACTATTATCAAACTGTAACTTGGCTAACCAAGTAAAGACCGATGACTAACACTAAACTCAAGAAACCATAATTCTGTTAAATTTGCACCTCTCAAACCATTATTAGATTCAATGTTTAAAGAAATTTAACGTGAAAATAAAAACACTTAAATGTTGAATCAGTTTGCATATACTGTTCGCATGAAGGGTCGAGCAGTTAAACCAGATGCACTACAAACAAGAAGCCTCCAGTCACCGTCAAATCCACACTACACTAGCATGGGATCTCAGTAAATTTAAAGTTCAACGTTAAATTACACAATGCTGATATCCCATCATTCCTTGATGCCCGTTGTCAACTCACAGAAACTAAGACGACCGTCCATACCAGAAAAGCTGAGAACTCATGTTCAAACTTAAACAATAGCACGAAACTCCAATATATACTTAAACTCTCTCCCGAAGAAAGATGAAGAATAGGCAAGCAAAAACAAGAACGAAAGGAACCAAAAAGGCAAGAACGACATCATTAGTAGGAAACAAGTTCGGATCTGAGCAGGAACTTACATCTCTGAATTGGAGGAGGCCAAGTTCGCCCAAATAAGAGAGAGCTCGATGAGCGGACTCGACGGGCATGATAAGTTGCACGAAGGTCATCTTCTCGGAGCGCATCAGATCCATCGGCGGCAAGTTGTCGATGTGATCCATTTTCCCGGGAAACAAACACAGATGGATCAGATCTTCGCTTCAGATCTGAAACCGTCTCCCGCGCGTCGGCGTTTTGGTATTATGTTATCTTGGAGACTCGACGGTCATTAGAATCGGAAAATTCACATGAAGTCTCGAAAGTCTAATGGAAAAGTATGAGAATATAAAAATAACTCTATTCGAGCAGAATTCCCAAGCTGGTGAAACTTCACAGTTACGGCTCAGGCATATGGTTCGATGACGCAATTCGATTGCCACCGGCTTCTCGTTATATGTTGTATCTTGGTTTTTTTTTTTTTTTTTTTTTTGGACCAGCGTTGTATGTTGTACCTGAACATTACGGAGGAGGAAAAACGAATGAAGCGGCCGAATTGCATTGACCAATATTTGTATGAATTATGACAAAAATTAAATTTAAAATTGAACATAATGAAAATATTAAATTAGTGGAGGAAGTTTTATTATTTGCAATATATTTCATGGTTTGTGAAAAAAATAAGAAAAAATTATAAACAGGCCTTGTATGTTTATTTATAAATAAGTCTCATAAAATTTAAAAATTACAACTAAGTTCCTTCAGATTTAAATATAATTTATGATTAAAGTGTAAAGATAATATCATCCTTATTAATTTGGCTTTCATTTATAATTATAAATTCATAATTTATAAGTAAAATTTTTTAATTTATGAGTCAAACTTCTTATTTAATACTTGATATAATATAGAGTCTTTATAGAATTAATTATATTTTCTTAAGCTATAATCACATGGTGAATTATGAATTTTACATTTTAATTAGATTAATTATAGCCTTAAGTAAATATAATTAACTTCATAGAGATTCTATATTATGTGACACATTAAATGAAAATTTGACTTGTAAATTATGAAATTTTATTTATAAATTGTAAAGTTATAACTATAAATGAAAACCAAATTAATAAGGATAATATTGTTTTTATACTCCAACTATAAATTATAACTAAATCCAAACTTGGTTATAGCTTTTGAATTTTATGGAACTTACTTATAAATAAATTTATTGTATGAGATTTATTCATAATTTTTCAAAAGTTGAAGCAAGAGGATAAACTTCACTAAAAAAACAAAAATTATAAACTGATGTGGTTATCAAAATTAGTCACTTTTTTTCATAGAAAAATTAGTCACTGTTTATATTATAAAATACTAGTATTAGAAATAGTAACCGGACTTAAAAATACTCCAAAGTTGGAAAAAAAAAATTCATTTATTGCTGGCATGAATGTCAATGTAAATTATTAGTACGACCTTCCATTTTTTTTTTGGACCAATATGACCTTCCATTGTTATTTGGGATTCCCAATTGAGGGGGGGGGGTTTTGGCCAAACAAAAATATTGAGAGGGGGAATTTAAAATGGGCTAAAATTTCAGTTATTTAACTCTACGAGGTCAAATAAGTTTTTTTTTTTTAATGACCTTAAATAGTTGGTGAGCGATCCAACGATTTTTTTTTCTTGGCACGCGATTCATTCCTCTTTGAATGCTTCCAATTCCATTCCACTTATTTATTGGTGTGTGATGCTTCCACCACACTCAAAAATATATTTTAACGTAAAATACTGGATCGTCGTTATCATTCGCTTCATGACTTTCGCATCTATGTAGTATTGCGTTTTGCGTTAGGGCTAACAGCTTGCGTAAATTTTGCAAACTAGCAAACACCTCACTTCCACTATAAGAAAGACAAAAATTATCCACAATTAAACAAGATAGTTTTCTCAGGTCCCACCAAAAAAAAAAATCCTCAGGGTACAGCTCGGGCCAAAAAAAATAAGAGAAAATAAAGGTGTCTGGGTAACGTAGCACAATACTGTAAGCGCCCATGAAAAGCAATCCTTTTCTTTTTTAAGCAATATTAAGTGGAAAAAAAAAAAAAAAACGGCTAGTGTAAATGATGTCTAAGTGGTAGAATATTTTATTTATCTGCATTCACAAACACGCACTTCTCATCGACATGAGTGCAGAACCTATTTTTCGGCCAGTAAAGGTTTTGTATTTATAATTAATTTTGATATATGTGGAGTGTTTGGATATTTTTTAAAAAAATATAATTTTTAATTTATAATTTATAACTAATTTTGACATATTTTAAGAAAGTTATAGTTTCAAGTTCATGATTAATTCTGACATGTAATATGAATGTATGGATATGTTTTTTTCATATAAAACCATGATTTTACATGATTTTTAATTTTGCCTTTCAATTGTGATCAAGATCAATTTTATTCATAAATCAATATAAAAAATAATTAACAGAAAACATGATCAATTATCAATTATATTTAAAATTAACCAAACAAATAAACTTTAGGATTAAAGAGCATTTTTGCTCATAAATTATTCGCTCATGAGTATTTAGTATTCCTAACTTACACCTAGTGCAGTTTTTTTTTTTCAATAATATTTGAAAATGGTATGCTGACCTTACCATTAAAAAAATTAATTTTAATAATTAATTGACCTTGAAAATTAGAAAAAGTATACATGAAAGTACAAATGAGTACTATAAAAAATTAATATCAATTAAATTTTTAAAATAGTATGATATGATAATCTATAAATTGTATACAATTAGTGTTATTTATAAATGTATGCATTTTTTTACATTAGTTGTCAATTTTTTAAGGATGGACTCAATTGATATTAATTTTTATAAGGTATTTATATGTATTGTTTGGGTTCCTTTCTATGATTTTTTTTTAATCTTTTTATAACAACAATAAGAGTTAACTTTTTTTAATGATAGGATGCAAATATTAAAAGGAAAAATTGCAAGATGCTAGACATTCATGAGCAAATAGTTAAAAAAAAAAAATTGCCCTTTATTGTTAAATTTAATGCATAATTAATTTCGTTCAAAGTCAATCCAACTCGCCCAAAATTGATGAGTGTATTGCTGGATGGGTGACATTTTCGATTTTGCAGTCAATGCTTCAACCGACATTTTTAACGCAAAAACAAGTTCTCAAGTCTCTACCCAAACGGGCGTGGCTGATGGTTTGGATTAAGAATGCTCAGCTTATATTCATTTTAATTGATTTAATATTTTTTCAATCATATCAGAATGATTTCATCCCAACTTAAAAATAATTGATGAAATTTTGCAAGACAAAACAGGAAAGAAATTTGGGATGAGATGGGATACAAGATTATCATCGATACATCTCGTCCTGTCCTGAATATATATTTTTTTATGTTAAATATATATATTAAATATATTAATTATATTAATCATAATTTTAATATATGTAATTCTTATTTAAAATTAAATTTTTTTATATTGATAATTTTAAAATATACAGTAAAAAATATCTTTCTTTATAATATATTAATTATATTAATATAATTTATTTTTATATTTATCTATTTAATAACTTTTATTTATATTATATTTTTTGCTTTATTTTTGAAAGAACAACTAACTTAACACATCTCAACTAAAGTAAAAGAATAATAATATGATGTTCTATTTAACTTGCATATTATTGCTACTCTTATAACTTAGAGATCACTTATAATTGTTATTATAACATGTAGTTGTGATTAATATAATTTAATAATTAACTTTAAATTGTTGTGATTTATATATTTGTATTGTTTTAATTTTAAACTTAATAAATTATATAATTTAAAATTTTAATAAATATTATTATCTAAATCTTTATCTGATATTATCCAATTTATTTAAAGAACGGGACGTCTCAATCTTATTATAGTTCCATTTTATTTTCTAGTGAGATGGAATGATTTTTGAAATAAAATGAAATAGGATATGAGATAAATTTATTTATTTTTTTTTTTTTGAAGATGAGACATGTGACAGGATTGTCCTAATCTCATCTGTCTGGTGAATACCTAGTTTGGATGAAGAACGTGATTGGAGTTTATTGTCTCTTGTTTGGTTCACAATTACGGTTGTGGCCGGGAAACTACGTTTTAGTGCTGGGGCAGTCCCAATTTTGTGTCTCGCCTTGTGTCATTCCGTAAATTATCAGGTTAATTGAAAGCTTCCGTTCTCTCACCTGATCCAACTTCGGGATCTTCTTAAAGGGAGTGGATTCAGCTCCGTCACTGTGAACAGATTCGAGCAGAGTCTGAAAGCTTTTCCCGAAACCTCGGCTCTTTTTGGCGGCACTGTAAGCCCGTCTTCTGATATCAACTTTGCTAATTATTTCTTTTCTCTTTGCGCTTATCCATGTCTCTCTAATCTACGATGAATTTCCTGATATCCACTGCGTCCCAAGAAAAACCCGAATACACAACTCTGTACATTCACTTTTATGTTTTTATTTTTCCCGGTTGATAAGAGTTTCTAGAAAAGAAAGAGTTGAGGTTCATCGAAAAGGTGCATTTCTTGGGGGAATTTGTTAAATTCTCAATCCCTTGAAGACTGATGTACTAGCACGTCAGGCTATGAGATAAGTAAAGGCTATGCAATATTGAACCTGTTGCACTTGAAGATAATCATCAATCCAGACGGGAGCCAATCTTATTAAAGAAAAACTGTTAATGCTGCTTAAATGCTTGCACTTGTCCATTTTGCATCAAATATGGATAAATTTGAGACTGATCATGTTTGTTTGAAATTGACAGTAATCAGAATAGACTGACATGTGAATTTTCATCAGACACAATTGGGATAGAGATAAACCATATAGTTGTTAAGTTGTAATGAACATGTAAGACTTGTTATACACAACTTGACGGGCACAGGGAGAGTCGGAATCACTATAGGTTGAATCAAATTGTCTACTGTAACCACCTTCATTGGGTCAGACTTTGTGTAAATATTGTCTATATACACTGACACGCCATCCTCTTTCTGCAACCTCCCAAAGAAATAAAGATAGAGGGGAAAAAGTGTGATCAGAATTTCAGAAAGCACCTTAATTTTCTGCAGCCTTGGGGACATAATTGTTTGATCTTATCTTGCATTGAATTGGTTGGGGAAAATGAGATTTTTTGGCAGTTCTCGCAAAGGTATTGCTCTTAGATTTCTGTAAAGAGCAACTTCATTTCCCAACATTAGGCTACAGAACTTGGTGAAGAGGATTTGAGAAACTAGAGTGAGGTTTGGTGAATTTGTATTAAGTCTAAAATAAGTTACATTATTTATGGCTTATGAACGTTCGGCTTCCTACAATTTTTATAGATATATTGATTGATAATTGATTTTAAGTGACAAGTTGATGATGTGAATAGAACTTCTATTCCTTTTTCTCTCATGTTTTCCTTAACCTGATCAGAACCTTGAGCTATTAAACTGGAGAAAGTAGTATATGTAGAGATTACTGACAGCAGAGCACAAAATGCTGCTTAACTGTGGAGGAGTGCATGCCTTTTTTTTTTTTTTCACAAGTGTTTGATGCTCATTCAAGATACATCCATGTCTGTTTTCATCAGGTTTACAAGCTGGCCTGTACACAAAATGAGCAAATCGCATGCAGATGAGAAGATTCTCAGCTACAATGATGTTGTGCTTCGGCATTCAGATCTAGACATCCTTAGCGGTCCATATTTTCTTAATGATCGAATTATTGAATTCTATTTCAGTTATCTCTCTTCATGCTATCCTTCCCAGGATATTCTGCTGGTTCCACCATCTATTGCATTCTGGATAATGAAATGCCCAGTCATCGAGGCTCTGAAAGATTTCTTAGAGCCCCTTCATTTGACAGATAAGACACTAGTTATATTTCCCATCAACGACAATGATGATGTCAGCCAAGCTGAAGGAGGATCCCATTGGAGCTTGCTAGCATATCACAGAAATGCTAACCTCTTTGTTCATCACGATAGCACAATAAGCATGAATAAAGAACCTGCTAAGCAACTGTATAATGCTGTGGCGGGATATATAGGACTCTCCAACTCACCATGTGAGGCCAAATTTCTTGAATGTCCTGATTCACCCAAGCAAGTGAATGGCTATGATTGCGGCTTATATGTCACAGCCATAGCAAGAGTGATATGTAGTTGGCATGTAAATGGTGAAAATACTGAGAGAAATCGTCTCTGGTTTTCTGCTGTGAAGGAGCAGGTTACTCCTCCTTTTGTTGCTGCAATGCGAAGTGAGATATTGGCGCTGATCAGAGATATAATGGCAAGACGGTGAAACCAGAATAAGAATTGTGTTCGCGCTCAAGATATTTCAGCCCGAGCTTCCTCTGTGATATGGGATGGGAGGGAAATATTCAGATTTCGTTGTTAGATGTAAAGCCCATATTGCTTCATTGTGTAACATTGTAGTTATTGATTGAACTAAGATTCTGAGGTAATAAAACTTTTTAGCCCTCAAATTTACCTTATTATTGATTTAGTTTTTCAAATTTAATTTTTGTAGATTTGGTCTTTTGAGTTTATTTTAATTATCAATTTTGTCTTTATTGTTTCAAGATGGATTTTTTTTTTTTCCTTTTTAACTGCGTTTAAAGAAGAGGTAACATCATTGAAATTTATTGACATGAATAATAAGGTATTGAGTCCACGTAGATTACCAAGAATAAGCTTAATTATCTAGACAGGAAAAAATAGAAAATATACTTGAAAATTAAAAAAACATGGTGTGTAAAAATTAAGGAAATACGTGATAAAAATTTTACAATAACTAATGATAAATCATTTCTTTTATATATAAAGATATACAAAAATATCATAAAAATTTAAAATTACTAAATAATAAATATTTTTTATATTGGTAACTAAATACAAAATGTTTTTTGCTTTTTATTAATCATCTTTAGTTGAGTGAAGCCTTTAGGAGGGAGGTGCTCCTGCCGGAATCCTAGATATTTCTTTGCATCCGGGGCCTTGGATAAAAAATAAATTTTTTACAAATTCAAAATATTTTCACATTTAAAGCAGGTTTGCCGTAGAGAAATGCGCAAAGCACATGCGAAAGTTAAGGAACGTATTTACGGCACCTAGAGGTGTTTAACTTGTAGCTGTTTTAATTGATTCAATTCTATTTCAATCATATTAAAATGAGTCTTATCTCAAATCAAAAATAATTGAAATAAGATGAGAAAGGAATTCAAAAAAAGATAAAACATGTGATTGCTCTCGAGACATCTTGTCTTGTCTTGAATGTTGTGTATATATATACACATTATTTTAAAAATATATATTAAATATATTAATTATATTAACATAATTTATACTTATATTAATTATAATTTTAATTTGTGCAATTCGTATTTAAAATTAAAAGTTTTTTATATTAATAATTTTAATAATACAAAATAAGCAATACAAGGTAATATAATCTTTCTTTACAATACATTAATTATATTAATACAATTTATTTTTATATTTATCTATTTAATAATTTTTATTTATATTATATTTCTTGTCTTATTTTTGGAAGAGTCGCTAATTTAACATATTTCAATTAAAGAAGAAGAATAATAATTTAATATTGTGCCCGACTTGTCTATTGTTGTTACTCTTATAGTCTAAAGATTATTTGTAATTGTTATCATAATGTTATATCTCATATATACCTAATTTTAAGTTGTACACTTGTAATTATGATTAATGTAATTCAATAACTAACTTTAAATTATTATTATTTATGTACTCATATTGTTTTGATATTAAATTTAATAAGTTATATAATTTAAAATTTTAATAAATGCTACTATTAAAGCCTTTCTCCCATATTATCTGCTTTATTGGGATGGCAAAACATACTGACCTAGCTCGATCTTGATCTCATTTCAATTCCTAATGAGATGGGATATGAGATAAAAATTCAATTTAGATCATTTTTTCAGCACAAGACAAGGGTGTTCTAACTTTATTCCATGAACACCCTTAACTATAATAATGCTACTTCATAGAGTTGAACAAGCGATCTATTCCTTGATAAGAAAAAGAAAAAACATAAATGATAGGTAGGCTTGACCTTTATAAACCTAAGCCCTTAAACTCAATTTCTTTAAAATATCTCATTTTTTTATGAACAAGGGTTTAGAACCAGACCATAAGCCCTTCTTTAAAAATAAAAAATATAATTCATATAAATAAAATAACAACCACCAACAAGACATTCAATGGACCAAAAATAATCAAAAATAAATTTATAGGAATCACAACAAAATTAAGAATTGAAGCATGAAGGATCAGAACCAGGAAACACAACAAAATTGAAGGACTAAGATGCAGGACGTGAGATCAAAAATAAAATCACAGGAGATCAAAGGACCATAAACCTGAACAATGAGAGAATCATAAAACCAGGAACTGAAGCCATATGATAGAATCAAATAGTTAAGGCACCTGAAGCAGAGATTGAGATAGAAGCACCTGAAGGTTGAAGTTAGGAAGAGAGCGACCAAGCATCATGAGCGATAAAGGCAAGATCTAAATCAAAGGCACTATGGCTTTTGCTATTGCCAAGACCCAAAGGAGGGAGAAGAGCATCGTGACGCTAGCGAGGTCGAGAGGCGAGAGCACTGTGACTTGCCTTCACTGAGATCAAAAGGAGGGAGAGGTTGAAAGTCTGCACAACTATGGCCTGATGAGTAACAAGCATGGTAAGATTGTGAGAACACCCATGGTGAGACATGAGATCAAGAGTCGAGAGAGAAGAGGGACTGAGGGAGAGGTGAGAGTCGTGCAATTAAAAGAGCCAAGCGAGGGAGGAGTCAAGTCCGTGCAAGCTTAGGTTTTTTTTTAATAGACTAGATTAAAAGTCAAAACACAGCACCTTCAAGAAGGGGTGTTAAAAAAAAAAAAGGGGATCAGAGTTTGAAGGGCCACTCAGGACCAAGCCCATTTTCTTCAGGGTTTAAAAAGTTCAGGCTCAGAAGCTTAATTTTCCACAAAAAAAAAAAGAATTAATTTTTTAAGTCTAAATTATTTTTTAAATAAGGTCTTTAAGCTCAATTTTTATTCTTAATTTTATAATTGTATATTCAACAAAACACGCGTGCGCATTTTTTAAAATTATCAATTTAAACATGATTCATACACCCAAGTGCCAGATCAAGGTCCAAACCTTGGACCTCAGGTTTGCAAATAGGTGGTATTTTCGCCAAGGCCATTTGCCATTGGCAACAACAAAACATATATAATTATGACACACACACACTTTTTCCTTGTATCAAAATTACAAAACATTTTTTAAGATGCCACGACTAAAATAGAAGGCCTTGTGGTGTTTTCTAATAGTAAACAATGAGATTCCATAAGAAAATACCTTGATGAAAATTTGAAATTAATGATATTTTTATTTTTATTAATGATTTAATTATTTTATTAAATAAAATTGGATACAAAAAGAGTGGGTAATTTTTAATGGTGTTGACTTTCTTATGGAAAATGTGTAAAGTTCATATTGACGTCTAGCAGGTTTTTATTTGAAAAAAATTCTTCATTAACCAGGAAGAATTCGAAGTCGTTCTGCGGATTTTTAAGATGCATGAGAATGACGTTACCCCCCGCGACTAATCTTTTGAAAATTTTCATTTAACTAACTAGTCTGGTTGTGTGTGTATAAAACTTGGAAAAATCAAGGGAGAATATCTCGAGCATTTTATTTATGGTCAAATGATTCTAAATTCGCGGCAAGATTAAGGAATCAAAATATAATTAACTTTTGAAGTGAAAAGACAAACCCTCTATTTTTTAAAAAAAAAAATAATCTTCTCACAGTCACCAATGAGAGAGACATATTAATTTTTTTAAAGTGGCTAAGGTAAGGTTAGAACTCACACGCTCTTGATCGCCAAAAAGATAATTAGTTAATGGGCTAACAATTTTTTTTAATTATATAATGTAAATTTTTATATATATAACTTTGTTTTTACTTTCCATGCCAATATTTACCAGAAGTTCAATGATTATTAATCATTTTATAAATGATTATTTATTAAACTATTAATAAAACTTGTTAAAAATTTAATATACATTAGTTTTTATAAATATTTACTTGTTTTTATTACCAGAAATGATAAGTCTTCATTAGTAATTTAATAAATAATTATTTTTTAAATAACAAGTCTCATTACTAGTTTTAAAATTTTCTTTTAATAATTTGACAAGTAAATTTTAGTAAGATAATAAATTCATATAAGCTTTTGACATCTAAATTTTTAGTAATAAAAACAAGTAAATGTCTATAAAAATCACTTTATATTAAATTTCTCTAACAAGTTCCTATTAATAATTTAATAAATAATTATTTATAAAATGACAAATTCCGTTACTAATTTTAAAATTTTTTTTAATAACTTGACAAGTAAATTTTAGTAAAATAATAAGTTCATATAAGCTTTTGATATATAAAATTAAAGCAAGCAAACATTTATAAAAATTAGTCCATATAAAATTTCTTTAACAAGTACCCCTTAATAATTTAATAAGTAATGATTCGTAAAATAACAAGTCATATTATTAGCTTTAAAAATTTATCGTGACAATTTGACAAACAAGTACTAATTAATAATTTAATAAATAATTATTTGTGAAAAGACAAGTATTGTTACTGGCTTTGAAACTGTTTTATAATAATTTGACAAATAAATTTTAGTAAAATAACAAGTTAAGTTTTTAACATGTAAACTTTTGGTAATAAAAATAAGTACACATTTATAAAGATCATCCAATATTTAATTTCTTTAATAAGTTTTCATTATTAATTTAACAAGTAACTATTTGTGAAATAAAAAAATTCTATTATTAATTTTAAAAATTTTTTTTGATAATTTGACAAGTAAATTTTAATAAGATAGCAAGTTTATATAAGCTTTTAACATACCAATATGAACTTGTTAAGTGAACAATGCAAATTTTTATATATTTTTTTATTTTATTGTCACTTTTCATACCAATATTTGTTAAAAACTTAATGATTATTTATTATTTCACAAATGATCACTTGTTAAATTATTAATAGGACTTGCTAAAAAATTTAATATGCACTAATTTTTATAAATGGTCACTTGTTATTACTAAAAGCATGCATGTTAAAAACTTATATGAATTTCTTATTTTACTAAATTTTACTTGTCAAATTATTAAGAGAAATTTTTAAAATTAGTAATGGGACTAGTTAGTTCACAAATAGTTATTTATTAAATTAACAATGAAGACTTGTTAAAAAAATTAAATATGAGGTGGTTTTTAAAGATGTTTACTTATTTTTATTACTAAAAGTTTACATATAAAAACTTATATAAATTTATTATTTTACTAAAATTTACTTGTCAAATTATTAGAAGAAATTTTAAAAGCCAATAACAGAATTTGTTATTTTACAAATAATTATTTATTAAATTATTAATAGAAACTTATTTGTCAACTTATCAAGAGAAATTTTCAAAATTAGTAACAAAACTTACCATTTTACAAATCATTACTTATTAAATTATCAATGAAAACCTGTTACAAAAATTAATATGGAGTAATTTTTATAAATGTTTACTTATTTTTATCACTAAATTTTTACATGAAAAAAGTTTATGTAAATTTGTTATTTTGTTAAGATTTACTTATCAAGTTATTAAGAGACTTTTTTAAAATTACTAACGAGACTTATCATTTCACAAATAATTGCTTGTTAACTTGTCAAGGGGGACTTGTTAAAAAAATTAATATAGAGCATTTTTTATAAATATTTACTTGTTTTTATCATCAATAGCTTACCTGTTAAAAATTCATATGAACTTATTATCTTATTAAAATTTACTTATCAAATTATCAAGAAAAATTTTAAAACTAATAACAGGACTTATCATTTTATAGCTTGTTACTTATTAAATTACTAATGAAGACTTATCATTTTTTTAATAAAAATAAGTAAACATTTATAAAAACTAGTGCATATTAAATTTTTTTAATAAATTTTATTAGTAGTTTAACAAATAAATATTTATAAATAACAAGTAACTATTGAGTTTCTGATAAATATTAGCATGAAAAGTGAAAATAAATTTATATATATATATATATATATAAATTTTTATTATTGACACTACTGTCGAATAGCACTGAAATTAATAAAAATTAAATTTAATAATAAAGCGTAACTTAGGTCATCTCTTTAAAAATTAATAGATTAACTATTTGAATTATGATTATGAAAAGTTAAATAATAGGAAAACTTTTTTATGATGAAATTAATTTAAAAAAACTAAATTGAAATTAAATAATTAAAATAAGTTTAACTGAAAAAATTACCAAGCACTAACAGCATAATCAATCGTAACTTAATCATCTAAATTTAATCTTTCTCATCCACAAAATAAATTAATTTTATTTAACTTTATTATTTTAGTTTTACTATATATTTTTTAAATTATCATTCAAGAATTAAATAAAAAATTAACTTATAAATTAACTAAAATCTCACTTAATTCACAATCTAATAATTGTTCTAAGTTAACCACATCAGAAACAAAGCATGAAAAATCACTCAAGCCAGGCCAAATTCTCTTATGTTACTATATCAATCAATTATAACAAATAAAACTTTAGATAAAATTCATAATCCAAAAATCATGCAATAAAGTTGCTCTAACAATTAAAACATAAAATTTAGATGTAAAAGAGAAGAAAAGTAAATTAAAATAAAGTTAAAATGAATTTTTTTCTAAATATCAAAGACTCTAATTAAAATTTAAAATTATAATTTATAATTGATCACACCAAAAAAAAATCAAACAACCAGTAGGAAAAACTAGAAAAAGTCATCATAATTGTTGAATAGAAAAGGATGAAGAGTGATCACACCTAGCACTAGACAAATGCATCACAGCTAGCTCGCACAGGCTGGCATTTTTGTAGGTTGGGTGAAGCCAGCTCGTCAGATAAAATGGGTTAAAAAATCTAACCCAACCCATTTGATAGCGGGTTAGCGAACCCACGGGCTGGGCCACAAAAAGTTTTTAGAATTTTTTAATAATTTAAAATTTATATAATATAAATATATATTTATTTCATATTTTAAAGCAAATTACAAATTAAAAAACTTATAAATAAATGAAATAAACATAAAATTCAACCAAGCAAATTTATTTTGCTAAATTTTTACTATCAATCATCTGCTTGCCTATACGTGCTATCTTTGTCATTGAGAAAGAAAATTTAAATATAAACTCATATTATTTTTCTCAGTGAATTTATATTTATAATTTTAATCAATAAATCTTATAAGATTAATGAATAATATATATTCAAAATATTTCTATAAAAATTAATAAATCATCTTCACAAACCATAACAAAAATTTTATTTGCAAATTATAAAAAGAATTTACATTATATTTTAAATGTAAAGAATATATTTAAAAGTCTTAAATTATATATTTAAAAAATAGTATCATTATTGTAAATTTATAAAAAGATATAACGTAATTAAAAAATAAAAAATTATTTTTTAAAAAAATATGCTAGCCTGCGGGCTAACTCATTTTAGCCCTATATTTTTGCGGGTTGGGCCAACTTAGCCCGTTTTAAAACACGGGCCAACTTCTTCAACCAAATCAATTAAATTGTGCGGGTTAAACGAGCTAACCCGTGGGCTCAACCCATTTTTTCATCTCTCATCGCACCTATACGGAGAAGATGCGTGCATGCCTTAGCTGTTTTTCATTTTTTCAATCCCACACCCTAACTCCCTCTTTAATTTTCTACTTCAAAAATCTGCCTTCTATTATGTGCATTCCATATATATGCACTTAGTCCATTAAAAAATATAAAATATTTTTAATCAAATTTTATCACTCAGTAGAATAATTGCCTACTTTTAAACTAACACTATATTTTTATATTTATCCTTATTAAATACCATATAATAAATATAAAGTCATTCATTAATTGGGATACTTTTTTTAAAAAAAAGTAATGATTACACCTTGACAGACTAAAAATATCTTATATTTTTTAATATTAAATTTTTTAAAAAATATTTTATATTTTTGAATAGAAGGAATACAAAAATGATGTGTCTTGTGTTTTCTTGTTTCAATTGAAAGCCATGTTTCTATGCCGCCATGTGCCCTTTCTTCATAAAAAAAACCCTAATAATTTATTAAAAAAACAAAACTACCCTCAATGATTCTAATTGAAAATCACACCAAAAAACCTAAAATAAAAATAAACAAAGTTTTTACAATATGATTGTAACACACCAATTTTTTTTTAATAATTTAACTCAACCATAGTTGGGTTACAGCCACCTAACACATTTTATATCAATAATTTTAATATAAAAATATTTTATAATTGGCTTCAACTCGCACAATATAACATTTCAGATAAATTTTTACCTCCCACATGCCGTTAAGCTAAATCACCTTTGTCCATCTTTATATTCCCAACAAGTAAACTAAATCATATTTGTCCATCCTTATACTCCCAACAAGTAAACTAAATCACTTTGTCCATCCTTATACTCCTAACAAGAAAAATAAATAATTTAGTCAATTTTTAAAACAAGCCAGTTATTTGGCCTCATAATCATGTCATTTTAACAAATCCAAAGTAAACTAAATATTAAAATTACAGTCATCCAAAGTGTACTAAAAATAGAAATAATTTGAAAGGCATGATTACATTTATATATTCATATAATTGTCAATAAACAAAAAGCCCTAATATTGACAATATAACACATTATAAATCATAAATCAAATACCTAAAAGAGACAGTGGATCTATGCCACTAAGCCTCTAGGACTCCTCCACGCGTCACTCTGACTCTTCTCCTGAAAATTATTAACCACATAATGAGACTCAAAAGTCCCAGTAACCAATACCAATTTATGATAGTATGTACAAACAGTTAAGTGTGTGCTTACTAAGTGAGAATTAAAATTAATATAATTCTAACAAATATAAGAAATATTACAATACACACAAATAACCATCCTTATATCCTTCCATTATCCTCGAACCGTGGCCCTCACTCGGTGCTAAATTACCCGACTAAAGGTAGATTAGCCCGAGCCCTTATAAGCCACCTATTGAGCTCCAATAGGGGCATACCATGTGGCACATAAATACAACAACAGTAGCAAGTCTCCTAACACCTTTCACAATAATCAAACAAATTCATAATAATATTACACAATTATACAATATTACAAAATTTATAATTTTCTCAATAATCACCCAATTAACATGAAGTAACACTAATCATAAATTAAAAGCATGGTTACCTCATGGCTTTTTCAATAAATTATTCCTTACAATTTCTCTCCTACCACAATCTTCATCAATAATACAATCTACAAATAACATATTATTTATAAATATTAGTTTCAATTTTTGAAACTAATAAAATAATTTTAATAATAGAATTAAAAATATAACATAATTTCTAATATCAATCTTAATACAAATCTAGAGTTAATACTATTAAGTAAAATTTTTGACTCCTCTTTTAATTATCAATAAACATTAATAATCTAAAAATCAACTTCTAAACTAATTTCTATTATTAAAATTTTTTTTATTTTATAAATTCGCACCTAAAATATTCAAAAATTAAAAATTGAGTCTCTAGCTTAGAATCATAATCCTATTGCCATAATAATTCATTTCTCATCCCAAATAATCATTTAAACCTCAATAAATCAACATATATATTTCAGATCTAGTTTAGAATTTGATCCATAAGCCACAAATTCAAAGATTATCAATAAATTTATACTCTAGAATATTTATTATACTACTAACAACCTCAAAAACTATATTTATTCAATATAAATTCATCCCTCTTTCAAATCCTAAATTTTCTACCACCATAAAATCAGAAACCACAGAGGAAGGATGACTAAGAAAATTTTTTAGAACACTTACTTAGTCTTGAAAAGTTTAAAATCACACCCTAAATATCTTATTAAAAACTCTTACCTTAAAAACTCAGATCTCCTGCACCGGCTAAACTAGACACTCTCTCAGCCTCAGCTCGCACACAGGGAAGAATGAAGAAACGAAGTAAACAGGTGAGTTTTTTATAAAAATTCAGTGGGTCCCACATTTTTTTTTATTATTTCTTCTTTCCTCTCTCTTCTTTCTTTCTTTTTTTTTTATTATTATATGGTAATCATGCGCCGAAAGAGGAAGCCAACTTTCATCTTCTTCTTTCTTTTTTTTTAAATACCTTTTCCCTTTTTTTTATTATAATAATAATAATAATAATTTAATAATATATATTTTTTAATTAATTTTTATTATTATTATTTTTTAATTAATTTTTTAAATTTTAATTTAGAATTATATCCTAAGTTAGATTTAATAATCATCTCCTACTAATTTGCTTACCTCTAAATATTTTTTTAAAATTTTTATTAACCTAAATTAACTATTAAAATTTAAATTGGGATGTTACAATGATTCTTGACTTGATCTTCAAACATATCTATATTCTTCTATCTAAAATAATTTTTATCAATATCTTTCAAATTAAATTCAAAAAATCTGCAAAAATAAAATAAAATATAAGAATAATTGTGTAAAAATATTAAAGATATCATTTATATTTTAAAATTAAAAATTTAGTTAGTTAAAATTTTAAAATTAAATATTGGCTAATAAAATTAAATAATATTTAATTAAATTCAATTAACCTCAAATAAATATTTAAAATTTAAAATATGAAGATAAAAATATATAAAATTATTATTTATCGATTCTATAATTGACAAAAATTGTTAACCTAGTGGCAAGCCATCTTTTTGGTGGTTAAAAAGGTCTAGGTTGAAATCTCATTTTGACCACCTTAAAAAATTAACTTGTCTCTCTCACTGAACCACCATTTGAAACTCTAGTGTTAGTGTCCAGCCATCAATGCTGGAGCCCTAATTGCTGATGAAAGTGAAGAGATGTTTTTTTTTTAAAAAAACAGAGATGGTTTTATCTTTTCATATTAAAAATTAATTATATTTTAATCCTTCAATCTTATAGCGTGAATTTAAAATTATTTGATCCTTCTCTGTAAATAAAATGCTTCAAAGGTCTTTCACCGTGAGTTTCCCATAAAACTTTGATCAGTATATATAAATACGTACATACATATATACTATACTAGCCTGTGGTTGTCGGCTGGTCACACCAAATGGGCCTCGTAAAAATATGGCCGCAAAAAAAAAAAAAAAATGTTCAGCTAGAATTTTAATCACAAATATCTGAGATTATTAACACAAACAAGTGGATAATTGAGTTACATTTAGTTACAAAACTGCAATTTAAATGGGGTTACGTCCTCTTGCTCATATTGAAACAGCACATGTACCAGAGAGGAGGGGGCAAAATTTATCTTTTGCCAATAAAAGAAAAGAGAAGAAACATCTAAAGCATGAAATTTTTGCAAGTAAAAAGCAACTGTTCCAAGTAAGACCCCATCAATACATTACGAAACTTGTATGCAACCAACCTAAATTTCTACTTCAATCCTCTATTCAAGAATGTAAAGATGTAAGCCCTATATATCCAGGAAATTGAATCGACAATTGAAAGAACCATGCCGCACACGACCGCAAGTATAATGACAACTGTATATGAGTATCGTGAAACCTGCATCAATTATTTATAAACATTAGAAATTAAAGATTCAAAAAAAGGGGTATATTAGACAAATCGTGCATATACAAATACATCATACATGTTTTTTCTTAGAGGGAGACGGGTAGTGACGAAATAACAACGATCTCAGGGAAATAAAACGTAGCGAGTATTAAATACCGCAGCTGAGAGTTACAGGGGAAAGAAAATGAATAAATCTGGGGTTAGCACGAAGAGAAACTTCCCTAAGCACACACCTAGAGGAGAATGACAGTAGAAATGTGGGACACGATTATACCATATGAAAATTCGAGGTGTCCAAATATTCATAAATTGCAGCTGACCTCTTCAAGAGACAACTTATGCCGTACTTGTGTCCACAGGATAACTCCCAAGCACTCGCAGGAATGTAGCGAACTCCTGTAAAGGTTATTGATTCAGAGTGTATCCATTCACAAATAAGCCTTTTATTTACGCCTCAAGATTAAACCAAATTGTACCTTTAGATGCCTAAGGGCATTTTGTGCATTCTGATCAGCCATTGATGCTTCGAAATCCACATAGAAAAGATAATCGAAGTACCTGATTAACACACACATATGATTAATCAGCACAATAAAATACTCCTTACCAGCAAAATATTTTAGAAGATACAATGCTACAAATGATTAATCTGATCAAGTTCTGGGCAAAAAAAAGATCAAGTTAAAACAGATGCACATATTGGTGCTCTTAGGGGGGAAATTGAAGATATGGCTTCAGTAACAATACTTGGGCCCACTATAGTTATCGTCAGATGATGCTCGTAAAGGTTGGTTCCTCAATGGCCGACTTTCTATCTGTTTAGAAACAAACCCATAACACAATTAAAAAGTGTCTAAAGCAAAGATTCCACCACTGTGTGTGTGTGTGTGTGTCACAACTGCCATCAAAAGGGCAACATACCTTTGTGAGGTTGATTTGTCGCAGCGCAAAAACAGCAAGTGCCTTGAAAAGTACCCCAGGACCCTCCTCTAAAGAAAAAACTATGCTTGTCTGATAACAACACACCACAATCAACACTAATTTTTTAGTACAGCATCTGACGAACTTGATACAATAATATCAACTTCTGCTTCCATCCAAGCTTACCTTAAATTGCCTATCTGTGCCTGGAATAATAGGTTCTCGTGCTAACATTAAAAAACGTGTGATATTATCACTATCATCCTGCCAAAACAAATCCATGACCATGAATGACCATATCCACCTTGAACATGAACTTTAAATTGCATGAATCAAAAGACTGAGCGCCTTGGTTACAAACCTGAATATCTTGAGCAAGTATATTCAAGTCATAGATCTCAGCAGCGGCAGAACTAGCAACTGCTCCTGCATCTCGTAGTTTGTGGAAAGCAACATGCTAAAATTTGTAAATATATTAGGGTAAGTGATATTGATTAACAAGTGTTGACGGTATCATTTAAAATAGAATTCCAGTCCTTTTTATCAAAAGGAAAAAGTCTAATTTCAGAATACAACACAACTTGGGAAAGCATTACCCAGAAATTAGTATTCTAAAGCAGTCAAATTCATAATATGCTCAGAAATATGATGGTGGATAATATAACTTACCCAGAAAAAGTGAGTAATGTTATTACAACATTATCATTTTTGTACCCCAAAAACATCAATTGTTAATATTGGTCAGCAGAAGCATCTGAAGTGATGTCAAGTACAGCATTTTAATAAATCTAGGCTTACCTTTGCAGCACCAGCTGTGTCATCTACTGCTTCTCTGACCAATCCCAAACTAGTCAATGTATCCTCACACTGAGCAAGAGCCTAAAAAATGATCGTCTATGAGTTTGGGATTGGAAGTGACAGAAGTTAAGCTAAAAAAATGTTGGGAAACATAACCTTAGGTTCCTTGACTTAGAACACCCAAAAATAAAAGTATAGAGATTTAGAACACCGAAAATAATGCAAGGACCTACAGCAAAATGCAAAGACCCAAAATTATACTTTCCCGAAAATGTTATAGGCACACCTGTGGATGGCTAAGTACCCGCTTCAAATCCTCAATTTTAACACCATGATTGGTCAACAGACAATGGCGGACTGCATATTTTACTTCTCCCACTATATGCAACCTGTGACGGAGTAATAGGTCATAATTTCTGTGAATGCTCCCTCCTAAAGAATTCTCAATTGGTAAAACTGCTCTGTCCACAAGCCACCTTTCAACAGCCTGTAAAGCAGAATCAGAGAGAAAGAGGGAGAATTAACAGTTAAAAAGAAGCCCTTGGAAACCATCTGCATAAATAGATAGGCAAACAATAATAAGAAACTATGGACTAATGTTCATGACTTTCTTTCAAGAAATTGAGCCACTAGACAGAATTAAGCTACTAAGACATAAAGTATAATAAATCATAGGCACAGCATAGGGTTTTCAACAATCCCACAAGCATAACATCCTATTACAAACTCAGCTCACTATTTGTGATCCTTGAGACCCTACTCTGGTGAGAAGCACATGTAACCTGTGACTTATAAAACTCTTAAGCAAAGTTCGACAAAAAATAACATTCTTCAGTAAAGAAAACAAGTGATGGCAGTAAGTCAGTACCTGTAACTAAGTTATCTCCCGCAGTAACTAGTTTTCATGACTTTGTTTCAATAAATAGAGCCGTTACAAAGAATTAAGTTACCAAGGGCATGAAAATATAATAGATTATAGGCACCGTATATGGTTTTCAAAAATCCTACAAGCGTAACATCCTATTATAGACTCAGCTGCAATCAAACAAACGAAATAATGGCAGTCAGTGAGCACAATAGGAAATTAGGAATTACATGGCCTTGTGTGATATGAACTATGTGACCTTCGACTACAGGTCTGGCCACATATAATGCTAAAACAAAAGCAATGATGCATGCCAATAAGTAGAACGATAAAAATATTTCACTAATTTTGGACATCATTGGAGGATAACACAGGAAGACGCAGAATTAATACCACCGATAACATCACTGAGACTTAAGAGTGGAAAAAATTTAATCAAACAGCACAGACAATATGATTATAGAGGGCAAACGGTTAACATCTTACTTCAAAAGCGGTGTCAAATTCATCACAAGGCACTGCTTCACAATTTGGGTAGGCTTTCTGTGCGGCTGACTCGCTGTAAGCGCCACGAACTCCCTGAAATTGCAAGTGCAGGAATAGAAAATAAAAAAAAAATTACTAACGAAATAGAACTTCAGATGGTCGGAGGCAAATGCAAGAAAAAGTTACAAATGCGTATTTCCCCAATATATTGGTGCTATTACCTGGTATCCCACACGAAGGCGAGATCTATCAGAAACTGAACCAGAAAACTGAGCGGAAGACAATGGCCCTGAAACAGATCACATTTCACAACCCCAAATCGAATTGCCACGGCAAAAATATGAATAGAAAAAAACAAAGAAGAGGGTGACGAAGAGATGATGAAATTCATACGCGGCAGGGCGAGCATGTCTTTGGAGACGACGTCACCTGGGAAGTCATCGGCGCTTCGCAAATCAAGAGCTTTGGGGTTCTTGTTCAGTTCGTTTTCCCCCTGAAGTAAAGCCCGGGTGGAAAGGCTCCGGAAGCGTTTTGGATGAGAATTGGACGGTTTGAAGGTGGTTAACGGAGGGATATCGGACGGCGAAGATTGCTGTCTAGCATGATAGGAGAAATGGGATAATCGTGATGCCGCCATAGAGGCCGCCATTGGAGCTAACAGCTTCGGCCCCTTGCTTGTTACAGTCTGTTTTCTTTCGCGGGCGACCGAACCCCTTAATTCTTCATAATTGCCTCATTTCCGCGTTCGGGGGTTTTCACTTTTTAACCTTGGTAAATATTAGTATAATATCCTTCCAAATAATTCCTTTCAAGACACAAGTTACCTGGTCGTTGGAGACCTGTTATTATTTTTTATTATTTCCTTACGTAAAATAGCTGTGACAACAACAAGAAATTTTAAATTTTGTATCCGTCGTTATTATTTTAAAAAAATTAACAAATTACTATTTAAAAATATTTTATTCATATTTAAAAGTTTAATGTAAATTTTTTTATGATAAAACTAACAATGTTAAAATTAAATAATTAAAAATATACTTTTTAAAAAATTAAGATCAAAATAAAATTTATATAAAATTAAGGATTAAAAATATATTTTAATCTTTATTTTTATTATCTTATATAGGTCAAAGAAGCTGGAAGTAACAATGGCAGTAACTGAACCTAATTTTAGCAATAAAATGAATTAAAATATTTTATTATTATTGTATGTATGCCCCATAATTATTTTATATCAATTGATAATTGATAAGACGATAGGCTTCTGACAAAGAGGATGATTTCGCTCTTGAAAATTTTTTCAGGAAAAATTGCCCAACTTGTCAAGGGTACGGTGTCAGCACTCCTTAAAAAAGAAAGAAAGAAATGCTTGAATCCATTTTTTTCTATTATTCATAATTATCTGTGAAAGATAATTTTATTTCAAAAATCAATTTAAATATAGTTACTTCTCCTAACAAAAATTTAAATTTGATATGTCATGTTGTGACTAGTCTCTTCTACTGATAGTAAACTATTTTTGAAACATACAGTATTCTTAACTTGGCGTTTAAAAAACATTATTCGAATAACAAATCCTACTATCAAAGGACAAACGTTCTTGTGTAAGTTAAAGTGCTAGTAGCATTTCATGTTGAGCCATTTTATGCCTGTTAATGTATTTCACTTGCTGATTGATAAATAGGTCAAGGTGCCAAAATATTCAGATTTTTTTCTCAATAATTTTTGGTGTTCTCAAACAAAAAACGATATACAAGTACTTATTAACTTTATAAAAGAAGTTAATATTTTTCAATCATTTAAAATAGCCCATGATCTCGTTTGATTACTAGAAAGAATTTAAATAAATGAATTAAAAACTAAAGATAAAAATAAGATGACCAAAAAAAAATATGTGAATCACATTATAAGAGAGAGGAATAATTAGTTTATTGAGTTAAGAATTATAATTCATAAAATTTTCAGAAGTATAACAATTCTCATATTTATAGTATACATTAATGAGTTTTATCATATTTATCATAAGAGAAAAAAATAATTTAATTTATTTTTATTTTTATTTTTTGATACATTTCATTCAATTCTTTTATAATAACCAAACGGAATCATAAACTTTTAGAGAACAAATTTTTAAATATTTTTACAAATTAACCCTCGATAAATTGTTAGTTTTAATTATAAGTAATTACACATTGTCAATTTATTCAATTGAAAAAAAAAACTATTTTAAGTTAAGACATTGGAATCCCCCTCCCCAAATGCGAGTGTTATTTTAAATGTAATATCAAATCATATAATTTATTTTGTCCAAAAATATCATGAAAATCAAAATACTAAAAATTAGGGCCAGTAATTGAACCAGTTGAGACAATAATTTAAGGGCAAGTGGTTCGATCAAGAGTCAACTTAGAGTTAGGTCAGTTGTGGTTAAAATAATAATCAAAATACACAAATATTTATATTTGACTATGAAAGACAATAATATTTTCAAAAAAAAAGTTATTAATTTTTAAGTAAATAAAAAATTAATGTAAAAAATTTTATACGTCTCGTACAAATAACAATCATAAATTGTTTACAGTAATAAACTACAATAGTGAAGATGAAGAAGAAGAAGATGATGATGATAAAAATCTAACGTGTTAATCAATTAACCCACCAAATTAAAGCCGGCTTGATTGGGCTGGAATTCACGTGTGGCCAATTTTTTCAATTAATTGGAACCTGGTCGAGTTGGTTTGGGTTTTCAAACAGTGAAAAAAATGCAAGAAAAAAGAAAGAGAACATAACAAATTTAACCCCTCACTCGAACATTTTAATTTTATTGCCTTTTCTTCTCATAAATAACAGCAGCAACAATAACAACTCCCTTGGCGAGTGTTGCCCTGAAATCTTTCGGTGCCTAGCTTCTCAACCAGAAGGTAACATGACCAATATCGGCCCAACCAGAAGCTAGCCCGGACATGCCTGTGCGATGAGAATTCTAAACTGCTTAAAAAGGCCGAATGATTTAATGCTCGATGGGCCAGAGAATTGAATTTTATCGTTGCTCTACGAAACAGAACAAAGACAAGTCACTTCTTGGTCCAAGACAAAAAGATGTACGAATGCACTCAAATATTTTTTTTATATATATTTTTATGTATCAACCACTGGTTCAGAGTGAAATAATCACCTGACGTCAACTCGTAGTTAAGTGTAAATGATTAACGAAAAGGCAATGCCTTCATATTCTGAATATAATTAATGTATAGTAACCAAAAGAAAAATTGTTTAGAATGGCTCGCAAGCAGCTAGCGTCATCGCGTCAAGAAGAACGCGGTATCTAATGCGAGGCAAACGACAATGTGCTAAATTTGAAAGGAGAGTGTGAAACATGGGAAATCAAGATTTTGAAAACGAAATGATAAATATGCGTGCAAGATTTGCACGCGTCACACTTCACATTAATCAATTCCGATCCATTAGAAAAAAAAAAAACAAAAGCAAAATTCTCTTGTCATTGAATTTTACTCAAATATACTCACTCCGTATAAAAATATATAGTATTTTTAATCAAATCTCACCTCTTAATAAAGTAGTTACTTATTTTTAAATTAATTTTATTTTTTTATATTTATTCTTATTAAATATTTTATATTAAATATAAAGTTATTATTAATAGGAATGCTTAAAAAAATAATAATTATATTTTAAAATATTAAAAAAAATTTATATTTTTTAGTATGTAACTCCTAGCATACAGGCAAATGGCCAATACACGCATGCTTAGCTCATAAATCTTGAAGTGTGCCACAACTAAACGACAAGGGCTGGCAAGTTGGACCGACGGCGCACACCCGCTAATTATGAACTTATTTTATTGGCATCTATAATCATGCTGTAATGTTGTAAATCCTATAGTAAGAGAGTGAATCTTGCTATTGGTGCGTGTAAATGTAATTGATTGGATTTGCGGCACCAATCACGAACATGTGGGCTAGGAAATCCTAATGATTAAAAATAGTTCCTTTCTTGTTTCCTTCTTCAACACTCTCTCCATCCGGTAATTTTGTATATTTGGTAGTTGGGATATGCAATCAATTTCCAACTCATGTTAATATCTATTTAAAAATATTGACAGTACTTGTTAACGTTTTTTTTAAAAAAAATACATGCAAGTTTATGTTTCTTAAAAGGACGAGTGATAATTTAGGAACAACGACGATGATAAAAAAAAATAGTTTTCATTAAATAAATGCTTCATCGAGAAATATATAGGCTCGTGCAGTGGATAATTCAGCTACCGCGAAAGTGAATTAGAAGGAATTAAGTAAAAGGATAACGGAAGAGCTTAACATAAAAATAAAATAAAATATAGTTATAAACCACCAAAATCGGCCAGGCCATCCCTAGGCTGCTTCGAAATGGCGAGGGCCCCAGGGCTTTGCATCGATCACGTTGGAAAATTAGTTGCCAAATGATAAGGTAATGGCCAAAAAAGAAAGGAACCTGAAGTTCAGAGCCCGGAATAAGGGATCATGATGATAACCATAACGCCGTTCCGTTTCTATGACGTTCCACACTTCATATTGGATCGCACAAAACAATCACCGTCCCGTTACAACGACACTCGAACCATGACGTTTCTCTCTGTACCTCAGTACCTGGCTCGCGTAACCTTTCATTCATCGTCGTGTCCACGAGGCAAATCACCCTGCCCCATCCTCCCTCTCAACACTAGCAAACCTGTCGTGATTTATGAGCGAGGGACCGCCTGCATTGCTGGATTCCTTAATTTTTGTTTACATTATTTTCCTGTGGTTAGTGTTAGATTTTTTATATTAAAAATGTTTAATAATATTATAACCCACCAAAATAACTTAAATTATGTAATTAGATACTTTCTAAACTTAAATATTTATTATTTATCTTTTAGTATTACATGCAGGACTTTTTTTATATTTTAATATTTTTTTTATTATTTTTTTTATTTTTCTTCTTTTTTTTCTTCTTCTTAGAGCTTGTACTTTTTTTATTCTCAAAGACAGGTGTATTTAATTTCTTCTCCTTTTCCTCCTTCTTTTAATCTCTCTCTCTTTTTTTTTTGTTTTTCTTTCTTTCATTCTTTTTTTCTCTATTTTTTTTGTTTTTGATCAATGGCTTTTGATATCATATTAAATTTTTTATATTAAATATATTTAAAGATAGCACACTTCACTAAAATAGTTTTAGTCATTTAGTTAGATATTTTGTAAGTTTAAATATCTATAATTTATATTCTAATTTTTAAATGTGGGAGTTCTTTTATATTTTAATATTCTTTCTACTACTTTTTTTTCCTCATTCTTCTTCTTCTTCTTTTAATCTCTTTTTTCCATCTTTCATTCTTTTTTTCTTCTATTTTTTTTGTTCTTGATTGAATGACTTTTGATATCATATTAGATTTTTTATATTAAGTATGCTTAAAGATATTATGCTCCATCAAAATAGTTTTAACCATTTGATTAGATACTTTCTAAGTTTAAATATTTATAATCTATCTTTTAATTTTTAAATGTGAGACTTCTTTTATGTTTTAATAATTAGACATTCTAATATTTTTTATCTAGTAATTCTTAAACAAGCAAAGATATTTCATGCAGATGACTATGGTTGATGCCCTAGTCAAGTGACATTAGAGGGAAAAGAAAGGAAGGTGCAGGGGAAGATAGTGGGGCCCCCATTGATTGGCCAGCCAATAAAAATAGAATTTGTATTAGTATCAACATTAATATATATTAATAAATTTTGTAGAATGTTACTGATTGATCAGAATATCTTTCATATCATTGGTCCAATCAACCTTGATATAATTTTAATTCTTCTATGTCTTTGGTTTATTTTATTGAAATAATTTTTGATTAGTGGATGAGATTCAATTTATTTTTTTATTTTCATATATTTTAAAATCTATCATCACAAGAGCATTAATTTCAGGGGCAATTTTCAAATTTTGAATTTCAAATTGTTCAAGAAGCATTAACTTTGTTCAAATCTGCTGCACTTTCCCATGCATTTGCAATTTCTCTTATTATTGATAGTTTCAATTTCTTTATAGATTCACGAAATGCCATTTAACTCCCTCAGTTCTTCCCCTTGTCTTTGTTCAAGTTCTCCATTCCCAATAGTCATCTTCTTCAATTGGAAGTTAGAGCTACGAGTTAAGTAAAACCCTAGATTTGCAATGCTTCACCATCTCCTTAAACGACAAGATTCTACTCAGAAAAAGGTAATGATTTGTTAGAGCTTTTCACTCAATTCTTAGCATAAAGGTAACCATTAATCAATAATAACTAATCTCACAGGCAGGGAAATATTTTGACATTTCCTTACCAATCAGAAGTACTTGTTCTCATTTTTTTTGATGAGTTTCTCTCTTATCTTTGTAAGCAAGGGTTGCTGGAGCAGAGGATTTGTGTGTGGGCTATGGATTGGGAAGACAATGCAAAACCACCACTTCCATCTGCTCTTATATCGTGCTTCAATTCCAAGCAATCATTTCCCATATGGCATCTAAAAACTTAATTTCTCAAGGTTACCTCTTATTACTCGTACTTAGAAGTATGTTATATTTGTAGTCTCTTTATTCGCACATTTTGTCAATTCTAAATTAGCTTTTGTTAATGACAATTCTTTGATTATAACCCAAAAGGTTTGCCTTCTATCAATACTCCCTTGAGGATTTCTTCTACAATCTCCCAAAGTGATCCTCTTTTCTCTCTGTCCTTTCTCCTTTAGGGTTTCTATTATTAGATATGTTGAAATACACACTTTTTAAATGCTGTCATTCAATCAAATGTGCTTTAAGAAAGGGTCTTCTATAGGAACTTACCTCATCTTGTTGAGTAATGAAGTTTGTGCCTGAAGAGGAGTTAGAATCTTATATTCAAGGGGCACCAAAATCTGTTTCAGATCAAAGGGCTAGAAAGGTTCCTTTTATTTCCATTTTTTTAAAAAAATTTATACATAAAAGTTGGATGTTATATAAAATTATATTATTCACTAATGTGTTTAGCCTGCAAAAAAGAAATAACATTCATCATTTTTTAACCATAAAATTGATATATATATATATATATATATAACAAGATAGTAGTATTATTTAAATTGGAATCTTGTGTGTTTGTAATTTATATTTTTTTATAAATTTCTTAAATCAAATCCACATTAACGCACAGGATCAGCTCTTATTCAATTCGGTTGGTGATTTTACTTTGGTATTAATTTAATTCACTTATGTAATTGGTTTACTCAACTCATTCTTGTGCAATTTCTTCTATCTTCCTTATTTTCATTAATCCTCCTACTGATTCTCATTTTAAATGGGAGCATTTATTTCAATCATCTATATATTTTCATTAACGTCGTGCCTTATTCCTAATAGTTCTTTCAATAATTCCCTTCCAATAGTCCTCCCTTTGGTCCCCTATGTTTTTATGATTCACTCTCCTTAAAAATCTTCAAGGAGGTGTTCGAGACGATGCTGTTTGTATTCATTTCATCTGCATAGATGTTTTATTTCAAAATTGTCATTAATTTTTTACTTATCACATTCTCTTTTCCATATAAGTTTTATTTTAAACATTATTTGGTAGGTTTTGTGATCATTGAATGAGCTTTGTTAGACTAATTTAAGAAATAATGAAACCAAGTCAAAGAGTTATGAAATCTTATTGGAGGTCGTGATTGATTGACTGTATTATATTGGATGAAAATTGTAAAATCTCACTCCACTTAATATAATTAATTAATAAAACTCATGGTAATAAAGGATTGACTTTAGAAGTAATTATCAAATTTTAGTTTAAATTTAAGAAATCTTAAATTTTTATAATCACAGTAAATTTAAATCACTCAAAATCTTATATATTAAAGTAAAAAGATACAAAAATTTGAGATATATCAAAGGAGTGAAAAAAATTAAAAGAATAAAAAAACAACTCATATACTGTGAAATAGGATAGTGTGCCATGATGTGTTACTCTTTAGTGGACCTTTTAGTAGGATTTGAGCTCAAATAAAATTTTGATAATCTCTAAAAAAAAAAAAGAATGAATCTTATAGGATTTTTAAGAGATTTTTCGATTTCTTCCGAAGAGCAGATGAATAAACACACTGAAAATTGTCTAGTTATATTATTACACAATATGCACTTATCGATTCAATCTACTGCTCATTTGTTCCTCCCTCGTAAACTGAAATATTCGTCTCCCCCCTCATAACCACATTCCAATTGCCACGTGTCCCCTTCTCATCTGGCATGGGCCCTGTACCACCGACCGTGTCCCCCCCCCTCCGGGATCTTTATCACTCTTCTTTTTCATCGCCCCAGACACCATTCCCGCATTCAGTACACACTAGCGTACATTATACTGTTTTTTTTTTTTAACCAGCATCATAAATTATACTGGTTAAGTATCGCTTTTGTTACTCAACTTTAGTCAAAGGACTTTTAAGAATTTTAAATTTAATTATGAATCAATTATGCACTCAATGTTAATATTTTTACTTCGATCACCTTAACATTAAAATATTTAATGTCCATCAATCATTAATTAATTTTACTATTTTTTAAATATTTTTTTTATTTAAAGATTATTTTTATCCTTAAACTTTTATTCAAAATGTCAATGAATATTCTCAACTCAAATATTTTATAATAAAAAATATTTAAAATGTAATGTAATAAAAAATATTTAAAATGTAATGTAGGGTCTACTAATAGTTAATCAACCATGAGAAAATAACAAAATGATGGGGGGAAGGAATCTTTAAAAAGTTGATGGACATAATTAATTTATAACTAAATTTAAGGCCCTCAATCATTTTTTAAGTAAAGTTAAGGAATAAAAGTGACCTTTAATTTAATTATATTAAAAATTTAAATTCGTAAAAAAGATTTAGCAAAGTCGTTGAACAAGTTAGGTGATAAAACGATGAATGAAGCGATGGAGAAGCACGTAAGCGTTATACTTGTGAGGGATTAACCTGGCGGAATAATTAACCAGAGTGGAGGACATTGTGGGTAAAAAAGTTAATGTCTCTCTCATTTCCAACCCCAAGGCCATAACCTTTAACTCAATTAGTGGCGGGTTGGCTTGCAAATGCTTCTTCCGAGTTGCGAGGGACTGTGCACTAAAAATCGTGTGGTTGAACCCGGGAGCAGGTTATCTCCTGCTTCATCCTGCCCTCATAAGCGCAGGTTATTTCCTCATATTCTTCATGCTGATGCCTTCACAAACAGTAGTCCTAGTTTTATTATATGTGTACGTTTTCTTTCTTTTTCGTGTGTGTATTCTTTTATTTATGAGGTGTAATTTCTAATCCATTATATATATGTACATGTGGGAGTCGGCTTCCTTCCACACTGAGAGAAGAGGTGGAGGAAAAATCTGAACAGTTCAAATTATTTTTTTAATTTTTATTTTAAATTAATATTTTTAAAATAAAAAAATATAAATCTTTTTAATAAGTATACTTATTAATCGGACAGTCCAGATTTAAGATGAACAGTCTAAATTTAATATTAAAAATTTAAATTGATTTTGTAGATATATTCTAAATGGAGCAACAAACTTATTGAAAAATTTTAATATTAAATTTAAACCATCCATGTTAAATATAGACCATCAGATTAATAAGCATATTCATTAAAAAAATTATAATTGCTGTATATTTTTATTGTAAAAATATCCATTTAAAATAAAAATTAGAAAATTTAATTTGAATGATTTAAATTTTTCCACTGTCCCCATAGAGTGGCACAGGAGGGAAGCCGACTCCGTACATGTGTATGTATAGAATGGCTTGATATTAAAAAGTAATCCATACAAATTAATATAGGATCTTTGGCTATATATCTAGTCTTCCACGCTCCTAAGACCTGTGCATGAACCATATATAATTGAGTATATGGAGTGTTGGAAAAAAAGAAAAAGAAAAAGAAAAAGACGTGAAGTTGTCAATAGAATACTTTTACCGTTATTGTGGGAAGGGAAAGTGTCGTCGATAAAAAGCAATTTAATTTTCTGTTTCCTTCACAAAGATCCTGAACGAAACGTTGGAATGTGAGCTCGTTACTTTTAATGACACGATTATCATCATTTTTTCGAAACTAGCTCCGTTGATCTCATACGATACGGATCAATAAAATAACTGCAAGTTTCTAATTGAATTATCAATCTTTTGGCGGCCAGCATTGAATCATACATGTATCAATATAATGCTGACACGTTTGATTTACTAAGTTTATATTTCATATTCTCTCGAGGATGACTGAGATTATTTATTTATTTGTTTATAATAAAACGTGAATCCCGTCGCATCCAACTAGGGACGCAAGAAATGTTTACGGTTTAGACCAAAAGAGGCACAAGAAATCAAGTGAGGAGATATCAATTTCAAGCAAAGAGACAGAGATTCTGTGTGGAAGAAAAGGCGGTGGGAAGTGGGAACATTAGATTCTTTTCTTCACAGAAATGCCAACACGAACAACATCACCGTATGTATTGTATGCCTGGGCATGTTAGGCACAGTTCCCGCTACTTGCTTTATATTATTTTTATATATTTTTCTTTCTTTCACTTTCCCTGCACTTCACTGTGTTTCTTTGACTGGTACTTATGTTTGACCAGTCAACCAAACATGACTGAGCTCTATGATGTTCATGTTCTATGCCCCACCCTACATTCCATGGCCCACCATATATTCTTGCTTCCTCCAATCATCTTTCTTGATCAGCTTCATTATCCTCCACAAAGATATGTCTTAATTAAAACCAAATCAAATTAAACGACGGTATTTTTAAATTTTCAAGATTTATTTTTGTCCGATTTTTAAACAGTGAGTTGAATAATGGATATGGGTGGTTGATAACCCCCCCCAAAAAAAATGAACACAATTGTGTTTTAATACTCATGATCATATAATTCACTCTTCAATTTCGCGGGACAAACAAATTTCATCTGAGTAACAGAATGTGGGGAACTTGGCATACGATGCACAGGGGTGGGCGAGATCAGTCAGTCTTGTCTGTTCTATTTTAGTTCATTGCTTGGTCTCGAGAGCATGATTTCTTTTTTTTGAAAAAATGTATTTTATAAAGTCATTTAGCATCAAAAGCAAGAGAAAAACGTGATAACTATTTTTTTATTGACATTTATATGATATACACTCGAGGTTTGAGGCGTGATTATTAGATGCGTTGTTTCAAATATTATTCTGTCATCCTATAATTAATAGCACGTAATCAGATATTGCTAATCGATTATATTACGATACCCATGCATCCCTAATATTCGTATAATACGTGCTGCGAGCACGTTGAAGAAGGAAAAATGAAAGAGATCTATATACATGGATCTAAGGAGGATGGGACAACATAAATAGGTAATACGATTTGGTATTGTAATAATGGGATTAGCTTTTAAATTTTGAATCGGAGTCAAAATTCAAAAAGGACCTTGCTTTTTAGATAACAGGAAAACGACAAAACAGCTACCATGTGTGAGAATGATCTGATTGAAGCTTGGAAGATCAAACAAGCGGACGAAATTAATCATTCTGCATTGGCGAATGATGGTAACTGTCACACAATCATTCCCTCGCTGGATGCAACCACGATTTCTCTCAAGGGCACAGCACCGCATTATCCCGATTAATTGGACGCTTTTTTTTTTTTAAGCTTTTAAATATGCAGTGTATCTGAACATTTGTCCTTAATTTTTAATGTCCATATCTTTTAAATTCCCACATGTTCTGAAGCTTATACCAGCCTACGGGGAGGTGAATTGGATTTGTAATAACTAACAATCATATGATAGCGGATATTCAGAGGGAAAGAGAAAGTGGGGGTTAATATAATAACTAATAAATAATAATATTCGAGGCCTGCTTCCTTTATCAGTACCATTTTTTTTTCCATTTTTATATATAAAAAAACTATCATTTTTTATTTTTTATTTATATTTAAGTAAAATCATATATCTCAATAAATTTTTTTTACAATTTTTTTAAATTACCCTTTATAAACTCATAATTTTTACTCATGAGAAACAATTCATATAATCTTATTTTGATTAAACATTTTAGCCTAGTTTTTTATTTCCGTACACAATTATTTTGATTAAACAATTCATGTAGTTTTAATCGATTTTCTTAAGATACCGTTATTATATATATATATATATATATAAACAGAGAGAGCACTACACTTGTTGCACACAATTAGTTTCATAATTACACACATCTTTTATGTATTACATAAAATTTAAGATGGATCACATTATTCATGACTTATGAAAAATTGAAAAGATAACAAGGACATCTATTATATAGGAATGAGTAAATGAAACAAGAAAGGAAGCATGGAATGGTCGAAGGGACGTACACGGGACAGCTTGCGAGTTGGAACGTATTTCCATGTCTGTGCAAGGGTACAATATATATAAAGTACTCATTTTGGTTCATATTACAGGTACATTCTTGAAGAATTATTTGACTTTTAATATGAAACACTTGATGATGTATTAATTAATATATTTTAATATTATCCCTATTCAAAACTCATTAATTATGAGAGAAGATGTAATATAAATTTAAAATTATTTTATTTAAATAAAAATAAAATTAAAAGTTTATTTTATTTTTAAATAAAATTAATAACGTAATTTTGGGAATAATTAAAAAAGTGAGCGGGGAGTGTCGGGGCAAAGTGGGGATAGGAATGTCGTAATGGGGAGCGAAAGGACGAGGATGGGAGTGGCATGCCCTGTATGAATGGGTGATGTGGAAGAAATTTTGGTGGGTAGTGAGAGTGAGTGTGCGCACATCTTATAATTGATGCCAATCAAAGGGGGCGAGGGACCACGTCCAACCCCCTGGGCCCAGCCCCCAAACAAATTAAATAACTCATACCTATGCTTTTGTTCTATCGATATCAGATAGAAAACATTCCATTCATTCATTAATTTTGGGGATAATTTCAGTTAACGACTACAGTGACTACTTAATTACAATCAGGTTCACAAAACTTTTAGAATCTCAGTTTACTCTAAGAAATGAAAAGATTAAAACATTTTTCACTTGTTACATAAAATTACTGATTATTAATTTTTTTTATTTTAAAAAAATTAATAAATTAATAAGTAAATTAAAAAAATTAATGACTAATTTTGTATAACAAGTGATGGGAATTTTAATTTTTTCATCATCAAAATTTCTTTAATTTTTTTTTCTGAACTGAATTAAAATTTAAAATTTTTTGAACTCACATGTAATTAAGTTACTATAGTAGTACTTAACTGAAATTTTCTCTTATTTTCATATCTCTATTTTCTCATTGATTTTATAATTATAACAATATGGAAAACTTCCGATACAATAAGCATTACAAAGTAACAAGCCTCTCCAGATTTTCCTTCGCTGAGCCGAGGTGTGCGTGGAGACCCAAATCATTCAGTTTTTAATTAAAAAAAAAACAAAAAAACAAAAAGGAGGATGTCCGGTGCTTGTCCTGAGGAATGATGAAGAGTTGAGAAAGAGCCAAAACACTCAACAAACAAAGCACGACAAGGCTTGCCCGCTCAATTAATGTCACATCAAAATCAAATGCCTCCCTCTTTCTTCCCCGCTGGGTCCCATCGCCTCTTTCCATGAACAGCCCCAACATCCCTTCTCCCACCAAATCTCTGTTCTTCTTCCACTGCCAGATCATTCCTTCAACTAAATTATTTAACAAATGTTTCTTCCTCCTTTGCACAAACAAATATTTTATCCACAGCACCAAACTTAAATTTAATCATTATTATGTTCCTCCATGTCATGATACACCTTTGAAATAAATGAATAATTCTTATTATGAACTTTTCTAAATCATTAATTAAAAACTGATTAAATTGAGTTTTAATATTTTTAAATATAACTAATAATTTAAATATGTTTTTTAAATTTTAGTGAAATAGTTAAAATTGCTTTATTATAACAATAGCAAAGAATACCACGTTACCATATCTTTTAAAACTAATTTTAATTTATTTTCTTATTAATAATTCTACACAAGTATAAATATTTGTCTGTGTTTTTTTTAAAGCTAGTATGAAACATAAGGCCAAAGGAAAGATTGTCATTCTAGCTCAAATAGATCATGTAAGTGTGTGCGCGTGAGTCCAGATTTTGTCTGTAACGTATTGGTTGATAATTTGGAAATATTACTTGAAATGAGAGATCTGTGTTTGATAGTGCAAGTCATTTAAACTTTAACACAAAAAACGGAAAAAAACGGTGAAGGTGAAGTGAATATATGTGGGAACTGGAACACACGAGGTTCTCGGCGACTCGGCGCGGGGGAGGCTGAGAAAATGGCAGAGGTGGTTTTGTGCGAATGAATTGGGACAGCGAGGGAGGAGATGTGATGTGGACCCTACTAATAGTTGAATCCACGCGAGGGTGGGACCGCCGGCCACCCAGAGGGAGGGAGAGAATTTGCAGCCTGGATGCTGGTGCTGGGTATGAAATGAAAATGAAACGGTGGCAGAAGAGAGATTTGGGGCTAGAAATAGAAGGACTGGAATTTTCTTAATGCTTTCTCTGCGTGCAAGCCAACCTCACCTATCATGTCGTACGGCATGCCCCATCATTACTCTTTCTCTCTCTCTCTTGCTTTATATATCTTCACTTCACCCCCTCTTCCTTCTATCCTCTCCCCTCGCTTTGCATGACTCTAGTCTTTACACCCAACCCATCTCAGTTTCCCTCTCCTCCTTTTCTCCACCACTAGCCATCACTTCACACAAACGCAGATATCTTCTTCCTCTACAACAACCTCATATTTCCCTCTCATCACTGAGGCCACCTCATTTGAGACTGTATGGATGGATCCTTCAAGTGGACAACACCAGGTAGCTTCACACACACACATGGGCGTTTCTACTTTCTAGCAATTACATACACGCGCCTCTTATTTGTCCCTTTTTCGTTTCCACTTTCATTCAATCATATACTGCATTACTCTTTGTTCTGATTATGATTTTGGTTTCTGCTTCCACTCCTCCCTCAGCTTCTGTGTATATATGTCATGAAATCTGAAGAATCAACGAACAAGCGAACTTCTCAGCCATTTCATTTTGCTCGCCCCTTTTCTAGCAAAATTTTGGAACATACGCATGAGAAACTTCCGAGTTTGATATATTTGTTATATATAATATATTTAATTTCTTTTTGAGCTGGGAAGTTAGGGCAAACTTTACAATCTAAATCTTTGCGAGGTTTGAACAAAGTTAACAGGAATGAGCTCGGAACCAAATTTTTTTTGAACTTCTTTTGGAGAGAAATTTATGCTCTTTAGTTTTTTATTTTAACTCTTGGAATTATTTAAAGATGAATCTCCACCTCCCGATCTCCATCTGCTTTTTCCAACAATAGGCAGGTGATTGACCTTAAATTTACCTTTCTGATTACTTGTATACATGTACATATCACTCACAGATTGAACAGAGATTTAAAGATGCATTTTTTATTTCGTTGTGATTTTTTTTTTCCGATCAATCTCGCAGCAAATGCCTAGCCAGTCCTTGGAGAATATGTTGGCTTGTCCAAAGGCACAGAATCAAGAGAGAAAGCCAAGACCTCAGCCAGAACAGGCCCTGAAGTGTCCAAGATGCGACTCTACCAACACCAAATTCTGTTACTACAACAATTACAGTCTCTCCCAGCCAAGATATTTCTGCAAGTCTTGCAGGAGATATTGGACAAAAGGAGGAACTCTGAGGAATGTTCCAGTGGGCGGAGGCTGCAGGAAGAACAAAAGGTCCTCGTCATCTTCGTCGTCGTCATCAAAAAGAGCTCAGGATCAATCAGTCACACCCAATTCCAACCCACTCATCACCCCCCTCCCTCCATTATCATATGACCCCAATGAACTCACTCTTGCAATGGCTAGACTCCAAAAACAATCTTGCGGGCAATTGGGCTTTGGTGACCATGATTTTTCCGTTATGGGAAATTCCCTTGGAAACCTGTCTTCCACAAACATTGGATTTCTGGATGCACTTCGTAGTGGATTCCTTGAAACACAGGGTAATAGTCTCCAGGATCTGTACTACGGATATGGAAATGGGGACTCGGGAGAGGTGGATAATGGCAATAATAGTAATGCTTGTGGGATTGCTGGGGTTAGTGGAGAGATTATGCTTCCATTTGATCAAGAAGTGAGTAATGCCACTACTCAAGCAGTCACTGTCACTACCATGAAGCAGGAAATGTGCAATGGCAGAGAACAAGGTGACACCAAGGTTTTGTGGGGTCTTCCATGGCAGCTTAATGGAGACACGAATATGGGTGAAATTGATTCAGGAAGAGCAAATTGGAACAGTCTCACTTCGTCTTGGCACGGGCTTCTTAATAGTCCCCTAATGTAAAAACTCCAAGAGAGAACAATCACAGGGCCGTGATGATTTCCCCTCATGTTTGACTAGAATCTATCGCTCTTGAACTTTTTTTTTTCTTTGGCCAAACTCTTAGACTTTCAATATTCCTCGGGTTTTGAATCAAATCATCATGTCTTCTTGGTTGCGTCCTTTTTTTTAAAAAAAAATTTCCCACTTAAGAACATTTCAGATTTGTTTGGTTTTTTTAATGATAGTCAAGGAAGTTGGAGAGAAGTAGATGAAGAATCATTATTCGGCTATTTGACAAAAAGAAGCGGGAGAGAGAAAAGAATGAGAGTGATGTTTCATGGTTGATTGCAGTCTGAGCCTGGACTCTCTGATCGGTTGGAATCGGTATTTTTAGCTCCTCTGCGTTTTGAAGGTAGCAGTGTTTTCGAGATATTCTGCCATGATTGCGTCTTTGTATGATCAGGCAGAATCTGACTGAGAACATGCAGCACCATCATCAAATTACTAAACTGCATAATATAGTTAACTGCGGATATAATTAATTACAAAATGAATGGAGAATTTCTCGTGCCCCTAAGAGTTAGAAATTTCAGTGAAGCATGTGCACCAACTTCGGTTAGGATTTTTGTCTCTCTTGGCGGATCAAATCTATGTTAGGATTTGGGCGTGAGAAAACGTCAGTAATCAGTTTGAAAATTATTTGAATTTGCCTCTCGAATCAATGACAAATGAACCGCATTGGCTGGATCGCGTTTTGAATTTCTTTTAATCGGGTCGGGAGGCTCTTGGAATCATCCGATGTTCCGCCATTTTTTTCAACCCTGTCTAGCAAACCATTGGATAGGACTACCATGAATCTGATATTTATTTAATTCAAATAACTATATCCGCCATCAACGATTGCAACGTTTATAGTTATTTTAAAGAGAGGTTTGAATTTGCTTTTTGCCCCGAGGAGAGAGAGATTTGAATTGAAGCATTGCATATCGCGATGCCCCCAAAAAAATTGCGTAAAAATGGAGAGCATGAAGCTGCCGATTGTCATATTCTTCAAACAACACTTATCGTTAAGGTCGTTTTGTAAGGGTACTGGAAAGGAATTCTTTTCTGTAGGGTAAAGAATTTGACAATCTATGTTGTGCTATTATATTATTATCTCTGTTACTAATTTATATTAACTGGATTTCATGCGTAAAATAATTTCTTTATTTTTTGGTATTTCGCATCCCAACAAATTGCCAGATGGAAACTCCCCGTGCTCTGGATTGAGTTCGAGAAATGGTACTCATTGTGTAGGATTTATAAATGATTGTGACTTCCTATTAAAATTTATATTGATATTGATATCCTGATATTTTAATTTTGGAAAAGAATAATATTTTTAAAAAAGTACCAGGCGTGCATATCTGTGGGGCGAATGTTATGGATCCTCCGAGACATAGTGTTTTCTAAAGGAAACAAAAAAATTTCTTCCAATTAAATCCTTATTATAAAATTGATAGATAGCAAAACATTATGGGAAAATTGACAGAAAGATTTAATTATACTTAAACAAGAAACAAAAAAAAATAGAAATTTAAAACAAGGAACAATGATTTTCTTAGTTAATTGGTCTAAAAAACTTTACATTGTTTGCAACTATCTTTTTTTTTTTCTGTCAACATTTGGAAATATCAAAACAAAAATTTGAAAGTAAAATTCATTAATTTGTAAAGGAAAAACTCGTCAAATTCACTTGTAAATTATGAAGTGAGAGTAACAAAGTTTTATATTGATTCACTCGTGAACCTTTAATCCTTATTTTGCATTTTCAAATCTTTTGGTCTTTATTTAAATTTTATTTAATTTTTTGTCCTTTTAATGTCGTTCTCCCAAATATTGTTCCAAGTTTTAAATTTGAAACACTAATTACCACACACAGAAAGTGTATTGCTTGAATCTAAATCTTCAATAATCACAAATAAACTGAATGATGGAGTATAATACAACAAAAAATAGTTTAAAATGAGATAAAAATAAAGCAGAAAAAAAATTCTAAACACATCTTTTGCGTGTTTGGATTAGCTTCATAATCTATTTTTTCAGTTAAAAAATTGAATTTTTTTTTTGAAAAATACCCAAACACGAATTTCAATAGATAATCAATTATAAAGAGAAAAATCAATTTTTTCCCTAAGCTGAATCTGCGCGCTTCTGGCTTTTCCACCGGGGAAGAGAATAAAAAATAAATCTGTTCAAAAGGCACATGGAAAAATGACAACAAAGGCCCAAAAAAAAAAAGCACAAAATTTGATAAAAATAAAACTAAACTTTCTTATTATTTTTTTTATCTTTGCAAAATTTGAACTTTGAATTTTCAAGAAAGTTGCTAGCATAAGTTTCTATTAATTTTTACCCTTTATTAAGTATTTACTATAAAACTAATTTAAATAAAGTATTAATTAATAGAAAAAATTTAATTTAATTTAAATTTTAAGATCATTATAAAGATTGTTGTAGCTTTCTAGAAAGACATATTTTGTATTATTTGTTATATTGCTATATTTTTTATGTTGTTAAATTTCAAGATAATGCTTAACATCTTCATCAAATATGGCTTATAATCCTTGATATCATAAGAAATTAACTTGTATATTATCATCTTTATTAGTTATTATAAAATTGATGTTTGGTATTTAACAATTAAATATTTTTTATTAAATTTATTTAAACTAAGATATATTGAGTTATTTATTTACATAAATTAAAATATTAATATTAATATAATTTAATTTTTTTAATTAATCAATCGTATAATTTAAATAATATATTTTACTTCTTAAATAAAATTTAATAAATTTAATAATATTATATATAAATTTATCAATAATTTAATTTTAAAAAGTAATATCTTTTGTGGTAATATATACAGTTAAAATTGATTCTAATTAAATTATTCAAATATCTTCAATTATATTAAAATTAAATTTTAAAAAATAATATTCAAATAAATTGTATTATAATATAATTAATTATAATTAAAATTAAATATTTAATTAATTATTTTCATAATCAATTATATTAAACTAAAATCCAAACAGCTCCTTGCCCTCTTTATCTCAATCCTTTTTAGTTTTAGGATAAATGATATAATTGGATGCCGTTAATCCTTCAAAGTAATCAAATATACTTTTTTTTTTAAGAAAAACAAAAACAAAAACAAGTCCTACGTAATGGACCTTGAGATTTGAGATCCAAGAGGGAATATGCAGAGTCAGAAGTGAAACATTAGGAATCTCAATAATGAAGATTGCAAGTGGGTACCCAAAAACACTCGATTGAAAGCTGCCAGCAAGAGTAGCGAAGCGACAAAATCCAGTGATGCAGATCTATATATCATCCTCATTTGATTCGCCTATAGAATTCCCCGTTCCCGAGGGAAACAAAAAATTCCTTCAGCCATGTCTTTCTTGCGTCAGAAAGATCGAAATCTCTCACACCAAAAATCCTCGACGAAAGCATCAAAAGTTTGCAAGTCCGGCCACCCGGGGCTTTTGTTTGGTTGAACAGTAACTTACATGCGAGTTACTCTTAAGGGCACCAATAAACGTACTTCCTCGTTCCCGTATGTAAAAGATCTTTTAAAATTTTTTTATTTTTAAATATGAGAAATTATTAATATATTTTTTAATAAATGAACTATTATATCTTTATTAAATTAAAAAAAAATAAGTATCTTGATTAATTTACTTTTAAAAAAATATTTTTTATTTATAATAATTAAAGATAAAATTGAAATGTTACTATACTTTTAATTACATAATTAACTTTTTATTAATTTGCATGATTTAATTAAAAATATTTTATATATAGAGACAGAAGGAGTAGAAGGTGGATGCAACAGTCCCAGTTCTCACAACAACTAAGACTAAGAAAAGCTGGAAGATAGAGACAAGCAATGTACAAGTTTGCTATGCTCTCAAAATCGTTCAATTAACTAGTAACTTATATAATTCTTCAATGTCCAAATGAAAGTGTTTCAAAATAGCAGTTTCCATGCATAAAATAGATAGGGAAACAGAGAGGCACTTGCCGAATTGAGCATCTGAGACATTTGTGTGCTCATGCTAAGAATTGACTAAGGGAGTGTTTTATTCAGTGTTCTGGCTCCTAGTTATAGGGATGGTTGTGTTATTTACAGTGAGAGTTATCCATGTATAACCACTTTTGGTTGAAGATGAAAATCCTGCAACCACTTTTAATATCTCAATCAATCAATTAAGATATTTTAGGATTTAAATAAGATCAATTCAAATTTAATATTTTCACTTGGTAAAAATTAATTTGACTAATGTTAAATTAATTAATTATTAACTAAATTTAATTTAATTCAACTAGTCGAGCTTCATTTAACATTCAAGCCCATCAAGGGGGCATCTAAAATCATCCTGCTTGAATGTAACAATCAAGGTGAACAAAAACTACATATAAAATCGCATTCAGCTTCTAAAATTTATAAGTGAAGAACCTACCGAGGCAAAGAAGGATTTTCAAAATAGAATTGATCAAGACCTTGGCTTCTTCTTCTTCTCTTTGAAGAGAGCCAAAAGGGACACCCTTGATACCTTGACAACCTTGAATCGAACTCCTGGAATATCTCCAACAGCATGCCCTTTTCGGCTAAATCCAGCAACCGGAACCTCGTCCTGCATATAAATAAACATGCATTACTGAGCTGAGGGCGAAAACAGCTCCTCTCTCAATTTTTGAAAACTTACATTTTCTTCAATGAAGTTCAAGCAACCATCATTGGGCACAAAGGCTGCAATCTTCTTCCCATTCTTGATCAATTGCACTCGAGCACACTTTCTAATGGCAGAGTTGGCCGCTTAGCCTCAATTCCACACAAAAAAGGTAGTGATTATGAGTTGAACATTATGCAAGATATTATATCAAATTTTCGAGTACAAAAGCCTTTTAAGCAATTTTTTTCAAAGAACAACTTATCTACTGGACTAGGCTCACATTTTTTCGAGAACAATGCCTTTTACAAGAGAGGATCCAGCAAATGGCTTCTTCCACTCATTACCCAGATGGGATTTCTTGTATGCCTTATCGGCCCACCTCTGCCTTCTCCGATGGGACCTCAATTTGCGAGCAGCTCCCATACCATGTGTTTTCCTGATCATGCGAAAAATGTCGGCAGTTTTGAATTTAGTCACATCTTTAACCAAACACAATGTTTGCAGCAGAAGCAGCTAACAATCAAATTTATGAAATTGTAGTAGACACTTCATTTTATTAAGAAATTATATAAGACTCGGTCGCTCGAAGAAAAGGGTCATGCAAAGATGGGCGTTAAGACAGCATTCCTAAATAATTGTTATTCATGCAATCATTCAAACACTCTGCACAAGCTGCAACCTTTGTAACTAAAAATACCATGAAACATGAAAGAACCTGAAAGGGACACCAACTATCTCTAATTTCATAATTTAATGCTAAATGGTCAGTTCATACGCAAAAGAGACTACAGGAATGAGAAGTAAAATAATCACAAAATAATCTTGGACAATGAAGCCAGCAATAGTTAAAACATAAAAGGGAGTGCTCAGGTGTGCAACGCAGCGTGCTATAATTAGTCGTAAGGACTAGCCACAAGAAAAATTTTCTTCCCAGCACACATCGACGTCCTTATGAAATACTACAATAAGATTACTGAGTTCCCATAGAGCAACCATATGATGAGTTAATATGTAAAAAACGTACAAAACTATTTTTGAGTTTTTTCCTGGGATATCAAAAGGATAACATGCAGGAAAATGGAGAGTAATGACAAAAACTTCTAAGAACAATCTTGAATATCAGAGAGGATATTTGAAATATTGTCAAATCGTAGCCAAATATATACTCGATGCTATGATTACTTGATAGAAATTGGAGATGGAGAACATCAACAGAGGTATGAAAATAGAACTTATACGCTGAGTTTCCTCAAACTCGCGCCATATAACATGGTTTTACAATGTTTAAAATTCGAATCAAGGAGATGCTATTAGCAATATCATCTCAGCCTGACGACAAGAGAAAAAAATAGTTAACAACAAATTGTGTCACTTGCTTAAGTAATTTTCTCGCGAAGATTCTCAACGTAAACAACCATGCAGAGCAAGCTTAATCAAACAACGCTGAAAAGTAAAACTCACCCCATGGTGAAGTGTAGCTAATGAGCCGTCCTGGAGAATTGGGGGCGGACGGAGAAGCAAGAGCTGAGAAGAAGCTGCTCCGTGCTAGGCCACCACCCGCCACAACCAACCAATAAAAGGGTGAGCCCTGACCTTGGTGCGCTTGTCAAAGGAAACATTGGGGAAAAAAAAAACAAAAGAAAAATAATTTTAGACTTGGATACCAAAAAAAAAATTTAAAATTTAAAATATCTGAAAAATATAAAAATCTATGACAAATTCTAAATAAAGTGCAGGTACTTAAAGTTATTTTTTTTAAAAAAATATAAAATAAAATAAAATCCTCCCCTAGTTTCAGAGAGAATTACAGCAGTTTTATATTTTTTCACCACAAAAAAAAAGAGTCTTGTTTATTTCAAAGCATCTTAATAAAATTGAATTATTTTATATGACTAGAAATCAAAATTTAAATTAAAATAATCAAATTATCCTTTTTAGTCTCTGAAAATCTATAAATTTTCCATGATTCAAATCTTTTCCCTTACAAATATATCATCAAACATATTTTCAACCAATTTTTTTTCAAATTTCTATGCAATATATATAGGTTCTTCTTTTTTTTTTTGGTAGAAATATATATAGGTTCTTTACTGAGTTATTGATATGGATCACAAGCCCAAACATTGAACTAGAATAAAATTAAACATATTTCTTTTAATTTGAGTCATCAAAAATTGAATTCAATCATCATAGTATATTAAATTAAAATATGTTGCATAGTTGGATTAAAAAAATGTTGCACTGTGTAATTATTAAATTCTAATAGTAGCATACCAAGTAAGTATGGTATAAATGATAACAGTTTGGATCCCTTAAGCATTATTCTAGGGTTCAATTTCTAAAAGTGTGTTTGGAAAAATATCTCCGAAGAGAAGACAACTTCTTAAATGATGCATAGATTTCTCGAGCATTGGTTATTCATAAATGCATATTTCATTATTTAAAAATAAAGTCTTAAATATATTAAAAGGGTCACATGGATGAAAAGGTATATTACATTTCCGGTTAAAATCCTATTCTAAAACCTTAAATCCTTACTAGCCATCCAGGTGAATGTGATTATTCTTTATTCATAAATGCATATTTTATTATTTAAAAATAAGGCTTTATATATTAAAAGGATGACATGGATAAAAAGGTATATTACATTTCCAGTTGAAACCCTATTTTAAGACGTTTAATCCTTAGTGGCCATCTGGGTGATTGGGATTGTTCTTAATGTTACTTCTCCATACCCAAAAGAGAGTGTAATTTACAAGTAAAACATCAACTTCTATATATGTACTGAGTAAACTATATTTTTCATTCTTAAAAAAAAAAGAAGAAAACTTGATTTTTTTTTTTGCCACAAGCAAACTTGAAATTACAAACTAATTAAATAGATGTTAGGATCAATTAATTGCAGATATGATTTCATGGAAGTAAGTTTGGTGGTAGTGTTGTGAGGACGAAGAAAATATCTAAACAAGATTTTGATAGCAAAATTTGAAACTTTCTGGTTACTTATACATGGGCAAGCTTTTTCATTATTCCATTTGATTTTAGCATGAACTTGATTGCCAACAACTAAATGACACGTCGTTAAAAAGGTGAAGTCATATTAAAAAAATAAAAAAGAGGATGACGGTTAGTTAGTTGACAATTACATAATATTTTAAATAAAATGAAAAAAATAGAGGATAAACTCAATTTATGGAGCATTTTAGGACACCGCCGTCTTCATTAAGCCATTAGGATGACTTCTGATACTGCCGTCTTCAATGAACCATTAGGGTAACTTCTGATACATTATGAACTCGCTGTTGTAGTTGTAATTAATATGAGAATCACCGTCACACATAGAATAGGAAAAATCATGAGGGACAGATAAACTTTTATCAGCGCCAATTTAGCATCTGACATTCTAGTTTCTGAAGAAACGCAGGGTCATGTCATGTAGAACCTAATGCATTAAACAAGAAATCGCAAGCTTCCAAAATAAGTTCAGAAATATAGATGCAGACGCATAATTTACAGAGCAAAACATAAACACCACAGTAACCGTATAGTACCGTAGTAGTAATAACATTGACAATGACTATTTCTGAGGCTTCTTCCACAAGACCCCAATCTTCTTCAACATGTTGCCATTTTTCTTTTGCTGAAAATCCTCATCAATATCTTCAACAAAAGATGAACATTTGCCCATAAGAGGGTTATTGTCATAGTTGCCGTCCATAGACACACTTCTCTCTGCAAGCTTCCCATTGTTTTTGTTTCCTCCTCCTGCTGAGAGCATAGCAGCAGCTGCTTCTGCTGCCTTTCTCCACTGATCAGACTGGACCTTCAATCTTCTCAATTCAGCTTCCATTTCCGAGTTTGCTACTTGCGCTGCTTCTAATTGCTCTCCCACCCTCTCTGCCTTTCTCTTGCTACTATCTGCTTCTTCCATCGCAATCCCTAGTTTCAAAAGAGCCTCTCTTTCTGCTTCCTTTGCTGCCTCCACATCCTCTTTCACTCTCCCACCATCACTGAACCTCTTCTTGATTTCTATCTTCAGCGTCTCATTCTCTTCTGATATGCTTTGTAATGTTGTCTCCTTGTCCATTAAATCAGCCTTCAGTTCGGCCACACATTCCTCTAATCGTTTAACATCCTTTTTGAGCTCGTTTTCTCTGTGGGCTGATAGGCTCTTCTCAAGCTTCAAGTTCAAATTCTCATTCTCTTCAACTATACCTTGCAATTCTGTTTCCTTGTCCATCAGGTTTGCCTTCAACTCTTCAATCTCAGCTTTTCTTTTATTCAGTTCATCCTCAAGCTCAGTTTGATTGTGGGTTGATTCTGACCTTATTTGCTCCATCAACTCATAGGCATTTCCAACCTCCACTGTATTCCGAATCTGTTCTTCTTGGTACTTGGTCTCAGTAATTTCTAGTGCAGATCTCAGCTCTCTTATCTCAGACTTCAGAGAATATATATCCCCTTCGATCTGATTTGGATCATCTACCTTCAAATTTTCAAGCTTGCTTACAAGTGCTTCAAGTGAATTCGCTCTTGCTCTAGACTGGTCTAACTCTAAAGCAATGGAGTTGTAGCCTTCTAAAACTCGTGCAGAATCAGCCCTTAACAACTCTACAGTTCTTTTTGCAGCCTCAAGTTGATGCAGGGTTTCATTGACCAAAGCTTGGGCTTGAGCTTCAGATTCCTTGCATTCTCTAAGCTGGTTCTTCATGTTCTCTATAAAAGAAAGGGTTTTTGCCAAGCTTTCTTTCAGATTCAGTAGTTCTGAATTGGCTGGTTCGGTATGCTGGTTTTGCGCATTCTCACAAGCAGTAATCAACTCAAGTTGGGCCTTGAGCTGCTGAATTTCAGTCATGGCAGCCTTAACCTCATCTTGCCATGCTTCGTCATGTTCTTCTGGTTTTTCCTGAGGCTCAATTACATGAGCATCTTTAGAGGCAGAGAGTTCCTCAAGCTGCTTTTGAGAATCTGTGAGTTTTTCTGACAGGTACACGAGTTTTTCCTTGGATTCCTCAGCTTCTTGCTGGGCTTGCCTCTTGCATGACTCTGATGAACAGAGCTGATTCCTCGCTTTCTCTAAATCATCCTGAAGTTGAGCAACCTGAGATTCCAATTCAGAGATTCGGCTAGGGCGCTTCCTCTTAAGCAACAGACAAAAAATAGAGATATTAGAACCGTAGACAAGCACCAGGACATGGAAAATTCATATGAGGATTCGTAGAAAACAAATTCAATAATGGTAATTCTTGCAGACATTACAATATCCCAAGTAGGACAGAATCTAAAAACGAGACAAAACAAAGGATAATAGTAATAATGCGGAGGCTCAGAATCAGACAAGCATTAGCCGTCACAACTCACAGTCTTGCATGTACAATGACATCTATACTCCTAAAACTGATCAGAAGTTATTATGGCGGCATTCTAATATATATATCATGCCCACCAACTCTCCGACATGGTGTAGATACACTTGAATGCTTGACAACTGATGTTTCAAAATGACTCTTATGCCTAAATGTAAATGCCAGCACAAATAAAAAGATATACTACTAAAATTTATAGACGTCACATTATTCATAAATCCTAAGTCCCAAATGACCCCCATTATAGTTGCAATAAAACATTAGAGAAGTCCGTGCAATTTACTCAAGATTTATTGATTAGTGCTCACATTTACATTTAAGGTAAATTGTACACGCTTATCAAAACTAAAATATGGATTCCGCGATTCAGAGTTCAGGTTTTTTTTTTTTTTTCCTGAGAGAAACAGAGTTTAAGTTGAGTAGCACTATTTATGGTTTGGGAATAGTATGAGTTTCTATAGATTTTATATTATATATAATATTATAAATTATAAAAACTTTTTTTTTTATTTTCAAACTGCACACTATAAATTATTTTTTATTTCTTTTCACTGAAACACCCTCATTAAAAATACATAAGACGATATTTTAGTTTAAAACGGCATTCAGGTCAACAATATAAAGCAACAGTTTTTATAATTTCAACCAAAGTCAATCGAGATCTACACAATTTACTCTTAAATTACTTTTTAGGCATAAACTTCAAGGCTTGGTTTGGAATGGGAAGAAAATAAGGATGAGATAAAACCATGGAAAAAAAATAGAAGAAAAATAATGCTTCCTTATCTTCTAATTTCCCCTTAGTGACAGGAAGACTATAAGAAAACCTTTATGGTAGGAAGGGAGAATGTATTTTTCTCCTACTTTTCTCGTCTCCCTATTTTCCTCCCATTCCAAATCGAGGGTAAAGCATGTACATCATAGACTAGCGATGTGGCAAAATTACAAGTCCTCTTATGCAATATTTGCTTTTGCCTTTTTGGTAAGGTACATGTGTGATGCCGTGTAAAAAAAGAAGCAAAGACTAATTTAAAGCGCCGCTTAAGAAGTAAATTTTAATCGAATACCCAAAAGCACATTGACCTCAATATACAACGTATGACGTTGTCAGGGATGGGCTAGGTGGGGGAAGGGGGAGGAGCTCCGTTCACAACGGTGCAAAATAAAAATTACCTCCGGAACTGGGCTTCTGGGTGATCTGCGTTCAGCAACTTTGGGGCTTCTTTCTTTTGAAGCTCTATTGGCTTGACTGAACGAAGAAGCAGAGTTACTCTCTAGAGGACTAGGCCTGAGTTGGCGAACAGCGCGAGGAGAGACCTTTTGAGGCACTTCAGAGGATCCGCTTCTGAAATAAAAAAAAAAAAAAAATAGCATGACGAGGTGAGAGGGGAAAAATTCCTTAGGGATAGTGAATATACATATATCTAGAAGTCTCCAATCTTGCAATTAATGGATTTCAAATCAGTGGATTTTTCCAACTCATTACCACCTTTAGTTTAGTTGATGGAGCACAGAGAGTGGTTGAACCATTTGAGCAGACAAATTTAAATATTCTAACTTCATATTTGACACAAATTTGAAGTTTCAAATCAATATTGACGGAATGAGTGGTATCTCAGCTAGAGCAAATATTTCTAACTGCCACTGTATTAAATTCTTGTTTATATTTGTCAAATAGAGTCTCGCACGAGTCTTTCATTTAATAGGAATTGAGCTGCATGGTGTCATTTATAGCCAATTCTTTTAACATCGTTGACAGCCATTTTGGCTTCAAATAGTTATGGGAATAACTTCAGCTAATCCCAATCTCTGAATCTGTAGGCTTGCCTTCAAAAAAATGTGAAAAGGAAAGTAAAAAAATAAATTTATTCAAAAAACAGAAGAACAAAGAAACAGAGAACAGCTAGCACGTGATTGTTCCCTGTAAATAATGAGATGCAAAAAACAGCTCAACCATCAATATCAATAATTCTTACCATCCAAAAATGGCTCTCTCCCATAGCTTGACGAGGAAAATGACAATAACACAGTGGTAAATTGGACAGGTAAATTCTCAGTTCCGCAGGAACGAGTCAAACCAAAAGAGAAAAACTGTGAAAGGATGAACTAGGGGAGCCTAAGGCTAGTATGTCCTTGATCTTAAACAGTCCATTTATAAAAGGATTATCACCACTATCAAGGTAATGTTGCTGATTGAACTTTTTGGATACTTTTGAAACTTGAAAGTAACAAAGCAAAAACTAAAAGTGAAAAATGCCAATCAACGGGCAAAGCATTTGAAAATTACCTTGTCTTGGGGGTCTGCATGTCGAACTGCCTTGTATGAAGGAAAGTGAAGCGGGTTAATAACTTTGGCCTGTGTCTTGAATGTTCCCTGACCCACAAGGACTGTACCAGTTCAGCAAAATATCACGAGAGAATCCAATGAGGAGGTAAATGACTTATGAGAAAATAAATGATTTCATGCAGATAGGATACACTCCCATATCAGAAACTGCAAAACCATAAATGCACAAGAGCTTGTTATTGCGATTTTCTCTTTCTTACCCCACTTTAAAAAATGTGATGGACTCGACAAAATGTGAGAAAACGTGAACATGACAAAAGTAAATTCACTAAAAAGCATAACTGACATGCCAAACATTTCTTCATAACTAGTACAGTCAACATATTTTCTTACCCTCCTTTTTCAGACACTGGATGAATATGCCTAAGAATTCAAGTTCCTTCTCATTTTTCAGCATAAATACTTAAAATATCGCTGTATGAAGAAGGTAATCGCTTGAAAATATGGAGATGGAGAGAGACATTAGCACGGCATAAAATGGTGAAAAAAAGGAAGTGAAGTAAAAATTTAGTGCTGGGTCAATCACCCAAGAGAAAAAAATCTAACTTTATACCAACTGCTATTATGATAACTCATAAGCTCTTTCAAAGCAAAAAAGACCCCACCATTATGGTCAAGGGGGGCCTACAACTACAAACTCAAAATGAAAATTACAGAGACACTCATGATCTGAAGATACCAATTTACCCTGTGTGCCGATTAGATTCCATTAATGAGCAACGGGGCAATTTCGTAATTGTAAATACAGTAGTCATGAACCACCAATTTTGCCGTGAAACAAGGGCACGACCCAGCCAATGAGTGGCAAGCGTTGATCATGTACGAACACGGAAATATCCTTACCCAAAACCGCTCAAACTTTTGCTTTCACTTATTTGACATTTTCCCAAGGTTTTTCAACGAGCAAACATAAAAAATTATCATTACCTAGACAAAATGATTGCAACGATACATGCTCCGTAAGGCAGTTTATGTTAAAGCATTGTTCTCTGAAGAGGAAATGACAAAATGGAAAAAAAAAAAAAAGATACGGCCCTCGAAAAAACACTTCAGATGATTATTAACTAGGATATTCCTGAGGAACAAAGGGAATCAGATCTATAACAGACCCAAGAGCATCGTTAAGACGTTAACGACATTGAAATCTGCAACTGAAGTAGTGGTGGAAGACTATTTTTTAATTAAAAGAGAGAGAGAGAGAGCGAGAGAGAAGGTGCTAGCATTTAGGGAAATATTAATTAAAGCATAAAAAGAAGAGCAAGAAACAGAAACAAACAAACAAAAGAAGTACATTGTGAATCCACTCTTTTTAAAACATATTCTATCAATCGATTTGCTTTCAAAAAAGGGTCAGAAAACATTAAAAAAAAAAAAAAGTTGCAAAGCCTCCCGGCTCCTCCTCAGCTCCAACCCAGAGAATCCCTAAAGGTGATTGAAAAATATGCATCATTACGCTCAATACATGGAAACATTTCCAAGTAACAAAAATTTCCAAACTACTAAAACATAGGGGGGGAAACAGAGAGGAGATGGATGAGAAGGTGAAGGAGAAGGAGAAGGAGAAACTTAATCTTCCAAGAAAAATGCAAAAAATGGAAATGGCGAAATTTAAAACTACAAGCCTACAACTGACCTTAATGAAGTAGTACTTTGAGCAGCGAGGTCATAGTAATCATATAAATACTAACCAGGCAGTTTTAACAACCAAGAAGGAAAAAGAAAAGAGATGTTTAGACAGCAAAATGGTTGAGTTAAAGCACGACTATCTGTGAGACTCAGAGTCACTCCACATTTTCCTGCATTTTCCCAGAAGCCAAACAGAATAAAAATGTCAAGCATAGATATCGATAGAGACTCACTAACCGTAACTTCCGGTGAATGGAGTTGCAGGGGAAGATGGTTAAAGGGCTAAGAAAGCTGTTATATCCGTAATTGATGGCTTCTCCGGTCGGGGGAGCTCGAAGGAATAGAATACGGGCAAATGCAGGGGAAGAGAGAGGGAAAGAAGAAGGCAGTAGTAGAGAGCGTCCCGATCTGTCGTTGCGGAGTCACAGCGATTAAATTGGTTTTAAGGAACAGCTTGCGTCCGCTCCCCCGCAGGGGGTTCCAATATCATATCTCTATTCGGGTTGACCTCTTAATCCTTGTTCTGCCTTTTTTTAACCTTTCCTTTTCCACCTCGGTACCTTTGGGGATTGGCGTCACTGTATAAAAACGGATCACTTAGTACCCCATTTATATTGATAAAAAAAAAAAAACAGGATTAAATTAATTAGGAAACAAAAATTAGGGCTAATCTATCATCATTTATGTATCATAAATAGAATCTTGTTTTTAAGATTTTGCTTATGAAAATACGATAATTGTTGTTTGAAGATAAAACAGAGAGTAAAGCGTGGGTTCAAGAGTTACAATGTAAACCTGGAGAAAGTCCTGCTTTTGGGTCTGAGCTTGACATCTTTAGCAAGTGAAGTGCTTCGCATCAACGCTTTTCCGAAAAGAATATTGTCTCTGGGTAAAACTGAATATACGACAAACATGCATACGACGGAGCAAGATGCTCTGGTCATTTTGTCACTCAGAAGCTCAAAACTCTACTACTCGCACGCAACTGACAGGTAATAAATTCCCAGAGGCACGTTACAAGAACCTGGTAAGAAATGAATATAAACCTGAGATTCACCCTCTCATTATGTTTTTTCCAAAAAAAAAAAAAGGTCTCACGATATTTCTTTGGCCAGAAAATGTGTCACGACGTTAATTTATAATAAAACGCAATATCAATTTTAACCATACCTTATTTGGTTGTAGGGGGGCAAAAATCCATAGATACTGTCTTATGCCAGCATTAGCATTGTAACGAAGAATAAGGTTTTTCACTGAAGTATGAGAAGAAAACATCAGGGTATATTATTCGTGTTTGCCACCGTGGAGTTTGAAGATTTTATTATTATTATTATTATTATTATTATTATTATTATTACTTACAAATATTCTTTTATTGGATGCAATATTTAAGACATGATAAGGCACTGCGAGCACATTTCCTGACAAAAATTGGAACCGTACAGTTTGAAGGTCCTGAAAAGTCATCGATCTCAATGTAAAAATTAAATGACAAAATGAGCTCTTATTAAACTGTTTTTTTCAGAATCACACAAATAACTATAGATTACAGATTGTGAAAATAATAAAAAGTACTCCCTTCAATTTTATTTATAGAGTAAAAAATTTTTTTTTTGGTCATATATAGAGGTCACGTTATTAAATTTTTATTTTAATTTTTTTTACGCTCCATTAAATGTTAAAAAAAAATATATTATTGAAGTGTGTATGTTTAATAAGGATAAAAGTAAAAACTTATTAAATTTTAAGATAGAATTAATGAGTTTTAAAGTTTTTCTTAATATATTGAAAGTGACTTATAAATAAAATTAAAAAAATATAATAAAAATAAAATGTTTATCATTTTATTTGTTATCACTAGCCTTTAATTATGATTATATGAAAAATTCATTTTGCATCCAAGATATCGCTCAGGACCTTCAAACTAACGGGTGGAAAGAGGCTTTTCACGATTTCGTCTTTTAGATAGTTAGGCCCAATGGGCTAAACACGGGCCCATGCTTTTTGACCATCTCCCTACAAAGTCTGCTTTCTGAAGGGTCCGACGTCATGATGTAATTTTTTCTTTCTTTCTTTTCAAGCCTGAACCAATGCATGTTGGCTCAAATGATAAAGAGTCTAAGTTTTCTTGATTATTGGTTCTTGAATTTGATCTTTGAAGGTGATGGGAATGGAGAAAATATATTTAGGAGAGCCACCCTCCGTTGAGGCTCTACAGTGCTTGAATTTGGATTAATAAGAATTGTTGGCTTCAAATACCAAATAATTAGACCAAAAAAAAAAAGGAAAATCAAGCCTGAAAGCCAAGTAATTTCAAGAGATCAAAACCAAAAATATTTGAGCCTAACAAATTTAGGAGATCGTCTGGGGAGATTTGAATTTAATACATGTGGCTACTCATTCACAAAAACCAAGATTTGAATTACTGTTATAAGAGATTCATGTTTAGTACCTAATAATATTTTAAATAAAATTATTTTTAATAAGAGGATATTTGCACGTAGCTAAAAAAAAATAGCAAATCAGTAGCGATGATAGTCAATGGCCATTGGTTGGATCAATGGCTGTCACCTTTTAGTTCATTTCGGGAACAAACCTCAGAAATTAAAAAATTTGTCATAAACTTCATGCTTGCTTGCGCGGCTCGCTCCTTGTCTTTAAGTGTATGAAAAAAGGGGTCCTTCACATGATCTTGACATGCTCGAAAATATTAAATCGAAACAACGGTACGGATATAAGATTTCTTTTTTGGGGCAAAGTGTAAACACAATACTTCCTTATGTGTTTAAAAAAAAAATTTATTTATATAATAAAAAATGAGATTTTTTTTATTTTTAATTTTTAATAAACAATACAATTATAATAAACACCTTCATGCTAATTAAAAAATGATAAAATTAAAAAAATAATTTAAATATTATAAGATACCTTATATTTTAAATAAAAAATTACTTTCAAAAAATGTCCTGCAAATAGACAGCACTGGAAGAAGTACTTCATTGCATGGAACATAATCTAAAACATGAACGGCACTGGTTATAAACCATGAATGCTTATGTTGACCATGGTATGTTGCTTGTTCGCACATAGATACAGTATTTACTGCACTCTCTGTCAACAAAAACTCAAATAAAAATGCGTCGACCACTTTTTTTTTAACATAGACAAAAGATATTTTTTATATATATTACGCACAGAAGAAGAGAAACTCCATTGCTTGAAAGATTTACACCAAACCATTAACCTTGAAATCACTTTGGGGTGAAAACAATGAGGTGGAATCTTTGTTAACTTTCCTCTTGAAGTAGGATATAATCTCTTAACTTCTAATGAAATGTGATACTTTTTATATAGAATTTAAGACTATCGATTAGCAATTAAATGATTAATACTAATTAATTCAACCAATTCAACGTATGGCATATTGATCGCCTCGTCTATTTCTTCATTACCGGTGGCGTGCGAGAAAATTAACTGGGAAATGTTGACTGCATCCATGACACAAGAAGATAAACATTTGCATGAAAGCTCCAAAGTTGGATTCACAAGGGCCAGGGAACTTTTCACACAATGCCCTGACCCTGATTAATTCATGGAACCGACTCATTTAAGCTCACACACACACACACACACACACAAGGGTATGTTGCTTTCAGGGGATAAAGAAAATTGACGATGCTTAGGCTTAGCCATGAATCCACGATACTTCTCCCATGTTTCCACCTTCACTCACTCCATCGGGAAAGGAAACTTACGAGTAACGCACTTTCGCACACGTTACAGTTCAAGCCCCGCGTAAAACAAAGATGCTGACAAAATTTGCCAATCTTATCCAGCCTTTATATATGTCGGTGACTTGCACGTTAATCTTTTCTGACCTTCCAGGTTTCCCCCACCAAAATTTGCCAAACCAGTATTAATATTCCAGTAAAAAGTAGATATATAAAATTTACCATAAATCATTCTATTTATAAATTTTAAATAATATCAACATGACATATAGACTCATGCACTCATATGTCGTCAACGCAGGTTTCAAATTTCATTGGACCTTATGCCTGTAAGGAGCTGAGACGTTATTAAGATAACTAGCAATTGGTTCATGACAATAATGCATATAATATTTTATACAGGGCTTGTTTGGATATTCATTTAGATCAATTCGATCTAGAATAAAAACGATAGTCTTGCAAAAATCTTTCCAAACACCTTTAAATTTTCAAATCTTCATTTAACTTGTGGAACTTCATTTTCAAGAAATTATTTTTATCTCTATTTAAAAATAAATTCTCAATATTCGAGTAGTTTTTATTTTTTCCATCTTTATAATTGATTATGGAAATTATCTAGATATCTTCAATTATCAAAATTAATTTAAAAAAATACTATCCAAATATCATCATGTTTTAATAATTAATTTTTTTATAATCAATTTTTGTCAAATGAAATCCAAAGACACTAACTGTTACATTTGAATTTTATCCCTACTGGCGCCATTTTAGACAAAAGAAGAATAGTTGTTTTTAAATTTTCACTGTTTTTTTATTTTTATTTTTTATTTTATTTTTTCCAAAATTAACTTTTTAATGTGGAGGGCCAGTGAATGTTTTCAAATAGATAAGGGCACCGAAGTATGAAGTCATTTGAGATGGTCGGCACCAAGTGGACACCTGTCCACAATGCACTGAGAATTGAGTCTTTTTAGCGAGGCGCACCCTGAAGCCCACGTGGGATCATTAAATACGCCCTCCCAAGATCACAATCCATAGCTAACAAACTCCATTCCTCTATCATAATTGCTTCAGCTTCAGCTACCTCTCAGTAACAAAGAAAAATATTCTCACATAACTCCGTTGTCTCCTCAAAAACACAGTATTTGACCCAAGGAAAAAGTCAAAATATGAGAACAAGCAACCACTTGATTGGTCTGGTAAACTTCCTGACCTTCTTGCTGTCGATCCCAATCTTAGGAGGCGGGATATGGCTGAGCAGCAGAGCGAACAACACGGACTGCCTCAAGTTCCTGCAGTGGCCGCTGATCGTGATCGGAATCTGCATCATGGTGGTGTCGCTGGCGGGATTCGCCGGCGCGTGTTACCGTAACACGTTCCTGATGCGGCTGTACCTGGTGGTGATGTTCTTCGTGATAGCGGCCCTGATAGGGTTCATAATATTCGCGTACGTGGTGACGGACAAGGGATCGGGTCGGGCGGTGACGAACCGGGCGTACATGGAGTATCACCTGGACGACTACTCCGGTTGGCTGGAGGAGAGAGTGGCGAGCGATAGCTACTGGGGCAAGATCAGCTCTTGCATTAGGGACTCCAAGGCGTGTGCTAAGATGGGCCGAACCGTCGGTGGTGTCCCTGAATCTGCTGATATGTTCTACCTCCGACGACTCTCTCCTATTCAGGTACGCCACGAACATATAATGCTTTTGTTTCTGCCTCACTATTTTGTTCCAATATAATCAATCTAGTACTTTTTCTCCCCCGTTATTTTATAGGATTAGATCACGAGTGCGTTAATTTTCTTTTCATCTAGCTAGTCATGGCATGGTTCCCATCAAGCTACTGGTTATAAGTGTTATGCTTACCAAATGAAACGAACTTGGATTGAAATTTGGAGGAAGCTTGTGTTGTGAGCTTCACGGTGTGGGCTCATTTTTATCCCTTTTTGTCCTGCGTGAATTTCAAACATAGAAAAGTAAATCACCTCAAAAGATACAGGTAAATTTTGAAAGCGACTTGGTATATATTAGAAGAAGCTTGAAGTCATGGAGATATTTATGTTTTAAAATAATAATATAGTTATTATTTATTTGAAGTAGTTTTTATTTTTTATTTTTTTATTTTGGGGGAGGGCGGGGAGGGAGTATGAAGAAGTTGAAGGAAAGAAGGTGCGTTGATTAAATGGCGAGGTGGGTTAGGAGATGGATCAGTTGTGTGATGAAAGGAACCTTAAGGGCGGTGGCATCATGTGAGGGGGCGACGGGGTTTAAAAGCATTGACCGCGGAAGCTCCGAAAGTTAAGGGTTCGTGAGCCAATCAAATGCAAGCCACGTTAACTGACGTAGGACACGAATAGTACTAAAATAGCCTGCTAGCCTGCAGACCAGTGGGTATTGGCATGGCTGTCGTATGTAGCTACTGCTATTATTTGCATTTGAATACCCTTACTTGCCAGTAGAAGCGGGAGAAAATAAAAAGGAAGCCATAGCACATACCGAGGCAAGTCCAAACAGCATGAAAAGATCTTTCTAGTAGCTGATACCAAATAGTAAAGCGTTATCTGGTTGGGGCAAAGAGAAGTGAAAGAGTTATCTGAAAGGGGTTCGGCCCAATATAATTAAGCAATACAGCAATCATGCAAGAAAAAAAAAAACGTAAATTGTATTCTGGAATCATATAAATTTACTTAAAATTTTTTGAATGAAAACAAATATTTTCATCACATCTTAAAAAATGAAAATATACTTAAAATTTAATTTCACTTTTTGCCATTAGAACTTTTTTATAACAAATAAGAATTTAATTTTTTTTAGTATATAGCTTAGTATTAAATCAAAAGTGGATCTCAGGCGAGGAGGATAAATTAAAAAAACTAAAAACATCTATGTGTGGGGTAGCCGGGCTACTGCGAACTTTCATTCCTTTTTTTTTTTTTTGTGCCGGTACTGTTTTTTTCTATATCTACGGATTTTCCATTCACTTCTATATATGTATATATATTGGCTTGATTGAAACTTTATTATTTTGTTTGCCGCCCTTTGGGTTAACCATCAATCATCAATATATATATATATATATATATTATAAAGCATTTCAACAATGTATTATTTAAAAATTAAGAGCCGTGCCACTGTATAAAGCATGAAGGCTACAATATATCTCCTTGGTGCATGTACAAACGTCATGTACGTGTGCTAGTAGGTGATGCTCCCTCCTCCCTCTGCTTTTTCATTTTTATAAGAGTGCTCCAATTATCAGCGTTTTCAACACAAAAATGAAGTGCTTCCTTTGTTTAATTTTCCATAATTTATAAACCTGGAAAGGAATAATTATCAGAAAACAGATGAATAAAATAACGGTACTTTATGTCCGTTTTGATTTCCATTTATATTACAGAACATATTATACTACTAATAATATATAATAATTTAATTTAATATTAAACATGTATGGTGATTCATGATTAATATATAACAAGGTTTCAAATTAGAAGTGGGTTTACGATTGAAGAAGTATTGATATGATTGATTGTTTGGTGCCACAAGGTAGGTGTTGTGTCTCACTCAGCTTTCGTCTTTTTTCTAAAGGACAAGAAAAAGCGTGTGTTTTGCTTCAATTGGTAGATGAAAAATCATAGCAATTGTCTCTTAGTTCCTACATTCAACTAGAACATAACCGCCTCTAGTCTTTTCTTCTTTTTTCTATTCTCGAACACATGTAGCGTCTTGAACCTCTCGTAGCACGCCGTTGTCTGATCTTTTCTTTTCTAGTGGAAGGTGAAAAGCATGATGATAATTTTATTGAAATGAAGCTTAAGATTCGGCTTAATTTAGCGATATAGTTAGCATATGATGTGCTGATATATATATATATATACATACATGTTGCATTCTGTTTTTGGAGGTTGAGCATATACAGAGCTTAGATGGAATATCTTTGGAAGGAATTAATAGTTCTTTCAGCATCTATGATATCAAAATATGCCGCCATGATATTTAAGATTTTGATCATACATATATTGGGTGAAACAGAGGAAGATGCCATAAAAATGACATAATTAATATGATGTTTTATGAAAGTTAACAGTTATAAAGGCGGTTTGACAGAGTTCGATGTATCGTGAATTTAAATCAGCCATGTCAGGCGATGGCGTAATGATTTTTTGAATATCTTATCTTACCAGTATTCGAAGTATAAATATCTATATGCCTTTGGCCCCAAAAAAAAAAAAAAAATTCTTATATGCCATCCTGCTATTTAAAAAATCAAGAGATGTGATCATATCTTCTTTACTTGACATGAATATAGTCTACCTTTCATCATATTGCAAGAGAAATTAACTGAATGCTGCACAAAATAATCAGAACATACCTGCCTCACTACGCTACAAAGAAACTACGAACATACGAAATAGAAGTTCAAGACTACTATTTCTCGATGAGACACAAATATTCGGGGTTCTACTCCCAACAAACTTGGAAACTAGCTAGTCTTGCGATGTTCTTCTGGATACTCCACTTTATCGAACAAAACAATTATTGATTAAAAGCTAGGCTCGTGTTCTGAACTCTCATTGAAGTGACAAATATTCTCCTTTTTGTGGGATTTAAGTCTGGATGCTGCAAGCCCCCAACAGAGTGTGGTATGTGTATCAAAACGAAACGAATTGGATCCAAGGGTCAGGATTGGTTGGGCCAAACCCAGATTGCACCAGGTGGAGCAACGACCAAGAGCAGCTATGCTATGCTTGTGATTCTTGTAAAGCCGGTGTGCTTGCCAGCATCAAGAAGAGCTGGAGAAGAGTATCTGTGATCAACATTGTCGTCATGATCATCCTGTTATCTTCTATATAGTTGCTTATGCTGCTTTAGGAACAACCGCAGGATGGATAACGATGAACCCTCAGGTGAAGCCAGGATGACCAAGGCACAGCCTAGCAGAATCAGTTTTTAGCTCTGGAATCCGATGCCAGAATTTCCAAGGCCATATGTTTATTAGGTGCTTGTATTGTTTTGTTTCAAACGTCCTTGTAACAATTCTGAATCTATTTTTGTTTTTTAAAAACGGGCTGGATGTGTTTTGTTGTATGGGATTACTTACACAAGGAAGGAAGGTTCGCGTACAAAAGTTGGAAATCTTTCTTTTTTCTCTTGATAAAAAGTACTGGTCATTTTATAGTGTCGAAATGTGAATGTGTTTATGGCGTTGCGACAATAGTGTACTTCTTTTAGGGGTCCACTTGTTAATCAGGGATGTACACAATCAGTGTTATGGACGTTTTAACTCGAACCTTCTCAGTGTAAAGAGTCCAATGACATGGGCCTCCAGTTCATATTAGGCTCGTAGTCAGGGCCAAGGTTATGAATAATGTATTGGGACGGAGGTCGTTTAGGACTTGAGTAAGTACTCCATTGTGTCGTTTATGCACGTACTAGTCAAGCACACATGCTGATTTCTGTGCTGATGAAATGAAGTAATGCCCTTGTATATAGCTTCTATCATTTTTCTGCTCCTTCCCATGTTAAAATTAGTATCTCAATATATATAACTTGAATAAGATGAAAAGTTAACATGCATACTTGAAAAATTCATATCTTGTGACTTCTTGATTATCTTGAGTGTAAGCAGACTTTAACCTCCTAGACCCTTGTAGTTTTTCAGAAAGTATAGAGAATGGGGAAATAATGAAAAGAGAGTTCTTTGTATTGACTATTGACCGATACATTATAGCAGTAATTACCTCAATAATTGATTAATTGATTTATTAATCTCTCACTATCATTGACTCGGTTAATTAAGAGACAGAAAATAATTGATTGCTACAGAATTATAAGTTGGGCCTTACTAATTGGACTCGCTTGTGTGGTCTACCTGTTATAGTCCACACAAGAGTATGAAAAACTAATATATTCTAGGCTCAATATTTAATTAATGCAAATTCACATATATATATATATATAGTATATAAATATATCAACAATCTTTCAATTGGATTGCATTAATTAATAACATTGAGCCACTGACAAAAATCAAAAAATGAAACCTTATAAGTCACTAGATTCAACAGGAAAACAAGTGATACTTGACATAAAATAATGTCTCATAATTTAAATTGAACAGGATGTGAAAATTTTATTCCAAACACAACAGTAAGATAACATCCAACGATCATTGATTCTTATGGAGAAACAAGTAACGTGCATAGCGTATATAACAAAATCATTAAATTCTATAAGATTACAAATGATATGTATGCATATCTAATTGAATTGAACCTAAAGTAGGTCTTATGACGGTAGCTCAATAAAGAGACAATACAAAGCCACTAAATTCTATAGGGAAACAAATGGCATGAGGTACACTAGCATAAATCATTAAATCTTATAGAAAAACAAATGATACGAAGCATCATGATATCTCTAAACCAAGATTGAAACTCAATGGAGAAATAATATAAGATCACTGAATCTTAAGAAGAAATAAGTGATATAAGACACATAAATAGAAATAATTGAATCATATGGAGAAACACATGATATAAAATATTTCAATGTTTCTAAAACAAAAATTGAGTATAATAGCAAATGGCCTTAAAATATCAAATGTCTTTTAAAAAGACGCAACTCAGACTCCCAGTGAGTCAAGGTTGTCACAAAAGATCAATAAAACCATATGGGTAGGCCTTCGGTCATGCATATTCATAAGCATGTATTCATCGCGGATATGAATTAGATAAGTCTAAGTATTCTCTAACAAAATCTCTGATAAAAGTTTGAGGTAGACAAAATATTGCAATAATAGTTAGAGGAAACAACAAAACGCATGTCCCATAATAATTTCCTCAACTATATAGTCTAATGAAAAGCTTTATGATAAGCGATATATATTCTACATTCTAAATTGAGATAGCTATAAGTGTCTATCATGCACTCCTTTTATAAGACAACTCCTCTATATCACGGAATACACATGATGCATCTTTTAAATCCTCATAATCACAATTTTTTTTTGAAAAAAAATGACCAAATTTTAACAACCACCATCAAGGGGTCACGTGCCTTTCAATATATAAGAATTTTTCAAAATGATTATTTAGTAATTTCTTGTGACAATTTCGCAAGTATTTACCAAGGAGTGCTTGAAATAAAGTCTACATCAAAGATTGGTGCATATTTTAGCATCTTTACAGTCATTTGTAGTGAAAGCATACGAAAATTCTTTACATGCAAAATGGTCATCCTCGATATTTATTTTAAGGATATTGAAACTCAAGCAACCTTATACCCTTTAACACATATATCAGATTAGGAGTGTGCACTAAATTTTAAATACTCGATTGAAAATGAATTGTTTGAGACAAATCAAGGATGTCAATAGACTTATTAAAATAGATAATAATCTTTGAACAAAATATGTCGAACATAATATTTTATATCAAGGTGGCATATTCTTAAATACTTTGTCTTGTTAACTTAATCACTAGATAATAATTAGTTATTAATATGAAGCATAAGAGGCAAAAGATTGATTTTCTCAAACATTTAACAAATTCACAAGTCTGAAGTATTCTAAATAAAATTAAAAGGAGTTAATAGCCGTATCAAACTTTCAAAATTACTACTCAGAAACTTCCTTATTCCTATACATGGTTTTAAATAGTTGCAAATGTTCTTAACAAAATTCAACACAACCATCTTATTAAGGCATGCCAATTTCCTTCCCTCGAATCTCTATTTAAGATTAATCTTTTTTAACTAAAGATCTCACCTATAATTTTCAATCTTATACAAATAATTTATCATACATTATTTCAAACACTAGATTATTGTGCATCCAATTTAAATATAGATTAGGACTTTATCAAAAGGGTTACAACAAAAATACATTTAATGTCATCACACTTGTAAGGCACAAGAAACATCAAAGCATTAGAACCTTTACTTGCAAACTTGCCAAAAATTAAATGCCCAACCAACTACTAACAATAGTAATATCTCATTTATAGAGAGCATCCTTAACTAATATAGTGTTTATAGACAATTTTAAAATTTTAACCGTAGATTACATTGACAATGACATACCTATAAAGTCAAATTCATTGTCAACATAACATTTTCAAATAACACATTATGATTGGATTAGGCAAACTATCATAAAGTGTAAATGACTCTTGCGATATCTCAGAGATATATTCTTAGCATATAGATGGAGCTAGAAACTCCAAATATCTGTCATTTATCCATTCCTCAAATGACTCTACTATCAATAACAGAATATTATACATAGGACTTGTGATATAAAGGGTTTACATGCCTAAAATATCAAGAGTGATATAAGTTATAAGCCTATGAAGGACAATATTTTTAAAGCCTAATCTCTTCTATTCTCTAATGTCCATTAAATGAGACAAATAGAAATTAGTAGGCCAAATGAGATGATAAGAGGTGATTTTCTAAGTCTACCAACTCCCACTTAAATGGGACTTCCCAAATTGTTTCAAACTCAAAACACCTTACCCCTCATATTAGAGGTTCCTGTGGATTAGAGGTTATTGTGAACTACTATTAATATTATATGATTCATCAATATCACCTCTTTCTTGTGTGAAGTAAGAAGACGTTAATAATTCATACTTTAGTTGTAGCAATTTTATAGAATAGGAAATACACCTATGTCGACCCCATATAAATTCAAGATATGTTCCCTAAAACCAGATGTCCTCTTATAATTGAATGTTATTAAGCATTAAATAATATATCTCACCAAAATTTTTGTCCCTAATTCCTTTTCTCAATGGTAAATTCAATCACTATCAAACATATCCAGTTAGACTTATACAAATACTTGTAATAAGCATTGGACTATAAAGTGAGACCTGCTAATGTTGGTTCTCTAAAGGCTAAATAACTTCCAAAATAGTAAGATACATACTTATAAACTATTGCAACTGATCATATTAGCCTTATAAAAGGCCTTAACAAGAGATAATTGCTCAAAGATAGAAACTAAAAACGCAAAATAGAAAATAAGAAATAATAATTATGAATGCATAACATAATTATATTAAAAAATTTCTAACAAACAAAGTTTAGTTATGCAACTATTATCATATATCAAGTAGGTTGTTATACTACATAGATTTGGTTCACACAAAATTTCATGCCAAAAATATATTAAATATTTTCATGCATATAAAGAACAACAAATATCTAAGACATCACAAGTGATATATGCCTATCCTTAAAAGTTTAAATTTCAAAATTACATTAACAATGTCATGCTTATGGGGTATATTCATTATTGATGCAATAAGATCTAAATCATAACAAATCATAAGGCTTTTATGAACTTTAAGACAAAAAAAAATAATTTTAAAGTTCTTTGGGTCTTTTAGAAATTAGAAAGTGAATCTGGGACTTTTATGAAATTTTGAAAGGTGTCTAAGGGCAAAGAGGTAATTTTGGATTTGGGAAGGCAATCCTTTAAGTTAAGGGATCACACTATAATTTTCACACCTAAGGTCAAAATGTAAATTCTAAAATTTTCGGGCCAAGTAAGATAATTTTAATCTGAGGCCAAAATATAATTTACAAAAATATTTGTTTTTTTTTTCTTTTTAATGTCAAGCCCAAACGAAAAACATTGATGCCCAACACCCATGAAACTGAATCCCTATGACCCGCTTTCTGACCTGGTTCCTTCTCCTTATCCAGCCGTCGCGAACCACAAACCTGGAGGACACCGCCGGCCACCAAGTGAGTAGCGCACGACCACAACACCGTGAACTAGAATGCTAGGACTTGGGACAGCTGCCAGATGAAACTGTGACAAGCCGTAAACCTGAAACAGGGAGACGATGCCGACGACCATAGATTAGCGACCTTTACAGAGCAGTAACCTCTACGGCGACAATTAGGAGACGACACCGGGGACCACGACGCTGCAACCTTTCTTCAGCAACATGACAGTGAACAACACAGCCTCTTCGGCGTCCTCAGAGCTAAGAAAAACTAGTGACGTGACAACCTTCTCTAATGTTGCTTAGGTGATGTTGAAACTCTCAGGCGAATACACATGACAAATGAGGCGACAACGCCCTCAAAACTCGTTTCCAACTGTCTTTGATAGTCAGGACAAAAAGAAAACGAGGAATGAGAGACACACGAGCAATTGATTCATATGCATAATTAATTCGAAGAACCGAGACTATAGCAATACTTGATAGGCATCAAGTTTCTTTGCAGAAGATAACAGAATCTCCATAAAAAATATCATATTCATTCTCATTTTCAATAGCAACGATAAAAGGAGAACTTTGAGGCATATATGCGCATGTTAATAAAATCAAAGCATGCAAGTTTAAGAGAATTTACTATCTAATTAATCATTATCGGTATGTTAAATTGAGATACTACGGATATAATATCTACAACGGGACTTTTATACCACGTGTTGAAGTAGGCATCTCAATATATACAACTTAAATAAGATGAAAAGTTAACATGCGTACTTAAATAATTTATATCTTATAAGTTGTAATTCTTTAATTACCTTAAATGTGGGTAGATTCATAACCCACTAGGCCCCGTAATTTTTTAAAAAGCATATAGATTATTGAAAGAATGAAAAGAAAAACATGTTTGTATTGATTATCAACTGATTACATTATATGAATCATATTAGTAACCGCCTCAGCAATTGATTGATTGATTGATTAATCTTTTATTATCTTTAACTCAATTAGTTAGAGATATGGAATAATGAATTGCTGTAGGATTATATGTTATACTTTTTTTCATTGGATTCACTTATATAGTTCACCTATCATAATTCATACAAGATCATAAAGACTAATTTATTCTAAGCTCAATACCTAGTTAATGCAAATAGACATATATATGTATGTATGTATGTATGTATGTATTATATAAATATTCCAACATCTTATCGATTCAGTTGCTAACAAATATCTTGCAAAAGAAAAGCCTGAATTGATTGTTTGGCATAAGAGAGAAATATTAAGAAAAGACTGAAGATTTAAACTGTTTGCAAAACTCTCATCCATTTACTTGGTTTTTATTAAATATTTCAAACAGGTCGTGCTAGCGAATGATCAAGTAGTATAAGTACTACATATTATATTAGCTCCTGCTTGTCCCAATTACTAGTGATGGTAATAAGTAAATGCACGTGCTGTGCCGATAAACCTGAAATCTCTCAGGATCATCTACTACGTATGGGCTGTGAATTGTGGTGATACTTGACCCTATCACCCTCAAAATCAAGGGCCGAGACAATCTTAATCCCAATTCCAAAAATCTGTCTCCATTCGCAATGTTGTGATATTGGTGTAGGATCAGAACCAAAGGGTCTTCACTCTTCAACGTCTCACAAATTAAAAATGATATTGGACGCAGCAACAGAGTTCTGCTATTTGGTGACACAGTGATGGCTGTGGACATGAAGGTGGCCAGAAAGGAAGAGGCAATGCAGTGAACCTTTTCCTGAACATAAATGCTTATTAATCTAAAAAAGTTTGATTTCGTCAAGCATGATGAACAGAACACTTGAAAGAAAGCTAGATTCGTAAATTGACAGGTGAATCCAAATTCGTGTGATTAGATAATTTTGGTTCCTGCCGCAACTGTTTTAGCTTTGACTCTTGCGCCCTTTATGGTTCAAACTTCAAATAGAAGGAATTTTTATATTTGGCTATACCGGTTTAACTCGCAGCTTTGTTTTGGAGATTGACGGGTTAAGTTGACGGTCTGAGTAGGGAACTGGTCAGATTAGAATGACCTCTCCTTCTGAGATGTCGCCGTGACCGTGTGGACTCTATCTAAATACTTGTGAAGCATGTTGATCGAATCTGGAAGCATAAGCTAAACTCTCAATGATTTGTGGTTTTAGAGTTTTTCAAGGGATAGAGTCTCTCAGAAACTAACCGATAGTTTTCAAGTCCTCTGCTTATCTTGTTTTTCCCTTTTCTATTTTGCACGACAATTCTCTTATCCAACTTCACGAACGAGGTCTGTATTAATATTCAATACTCAGTTACTACTATTCAATTCGAATTTGGCTTTTACAAGTGTTGGTCAAGTCTAGAGAATTTTTCTCCTGCGGTCGCGTTCTTCCAATGCACAACCTCCACACATTGGTGCCCTGTGAATCAGGTTTTAAAATTCTGTTCCTGATTTGTCAAGGACCAACCTCAGACTCAGAGGGACTTTGTGGAATTTGCATTAATTTGTTACTCGCACCAAGTACAAAGCCAGCTTTTTCAATTTTCATATTGTTGAACTTCGCCAAACTGCAGTACGAGAGAGAGAGAGGTTGGGGGGGGTGAGGATGACCGTAGCTAGTTAGTATTTAGTAATTATGCACTTTCAACTTACAATGACACGTGTTATGATAATCGTGGAACGATCATAAATGTAAATTTGACGAATGGCTTAAATATAATCATTTAATGAGGGTATTATGTAGCGTGATAATAACACTTTAATTTAATCAAATAGTTATCAATGATTTTATCATATGATATTAAAAAAAATCAAATATCAAATTTTGGAAGGGACTATCATAAATAGGGAGTGTTCCGATCATGTTAATTGTTTTAAGTTTTTTTTGAAAAATATATACCTCAATAATTTTTAAATATTAATAAAATCTAATGTTTGTAATTAAAAATTGAGTATATTTAAAACAGTTAATGAATACATTCCACATTGTTTCTACTTTCCTTGGACAGGTCATAATTAAACGCAGTGCGGACCCCTCCACGCTTCGCTCTTTAGACTCGCAAACACCTTGGACGGTCCTTTTGTGTTCAAAATGACGGTATCTAGAGATCATGAACATCTGTTATAACTATTCAGTCGCACGTACGCATACATACAGACACAGACACGCTCGCACTCTAACCGAAGAGCGTTTACTAACGGTGATCGAAGCCTTTTCCTAGGATCAATGAACCCGCGAAACACAGGGGCAAGTTCTTTGGAAAAATGGCAATCAAGAGTTACTTAACATTTATTGCTTCACAGGATTAAACAATTTTAAGATTATTCTGTAAAATAAAAAATAAAAATAAAAATAAAAAATATTATAAAAAGATAAAACCACCCCTCATATACACACACTATTTTAACTATAAGTTTCTATTCGAAAAAAAAGAGTTTCATTTTTCATTTTAATAACAATTAATTTTTTTATTGACAACTCCATAAAAATTAATTTAATAATGAAGAGAAATAAGTGTAATAATTTGGTAAACAAGTTTTTATTTTAAAAAAATTAATTTTTATTTTTATTTTAACAATAATCAATTCTTTCATTAACAACTTCAAAATATTAACTTCATGGTATAGAGAGAGTAATTTGATATAATAAATAAATCTCCATTTAAAAAAAAAGTCTTATTTTTATTTTAATAACACTCAATTCCTCCATCACAACAAATATATATAAATATATATATATATATATAAGAGGTAATTTTATTTTTTTATGACAAATTTTAATTACATTTAGGTCTCAATCTTGTAGAGCAAAATCAGAATTATTTAATCATATAAAGTAATAAATATTGTTCAGTGTTTCTTGGTTGTGATTCTCCCAAGTTCTTCTGTATGCACCTTTTTTATCTAGTCACATTGCTTGATTATCATATATATATTATATATATATCAATGTGATCATATGAACATGTATTTTAGAGGCGAGAATAAAAAAATAGCGAGAGGGGGTTTTAGTGGGAGTAAACCGTAAAGTGGAGCTGGCTTAATGGCTCTCTAATTTCTCTTCTTTTCTTAAGGTCCACGCGCTAAAGACTATTCGAGAGTACTAATTTGATAATGGGAAACAAAAGTATTGCTACAGAATAACAAAGGTCCAACTACTTCCACCGCTTAGTTGAAATTCCCTCCTTTTCTTTAGCGGTAGAAAGCTTTGTCACTTTAGAGATAAGCTAGGTACAACTCAAAATCAAACTAACAATATATATTTTAATTCCATGTATCCGACATGTACCTTAATTGATAAAACTAAAATAACATTGTTTCGTATACACTTCAAGACATTTGAAAGGTCGGAATCGCTAATGGCTGCTTCCCTAATTTCTCACTTCATGTGTCCAACGAGCTGACCGGCTCTCCACCAACCTTGCCCCCACCTTGGGCCCTGTCATTGCCTCTCTCTCTCTTTCTCTCTCTGTGTGTGCCTCGCACAGATACCTCCACCCTACAAACAGACACATTGGCTCTTTCTATGAAATTGCACTTTCGTTAACTTTTATAACGTTGCTGTATGCTCATGTTGTTTTTATCAAAGTCCTTTCTCTGAACGCCTTAATGCCATTATTTTGTTACAAAAATGACGCAAGAAATTGAAGACTTCATCATCAACATCGTATTAACCTCTGTTTTTTTTTTTAACAGAGCCAATAATAATGAAGTGATATCTATCGAGATTCTTTAATTTAGTTCATTTTTAAAACGAACTCTCATCTTTGACTCAAACCTAAATAAAGCCAAATATGCACTTACATATTAGGTGGAGTAGAAATATAGCATTGTCTCGGTGGTAGCAACACTGTACTATAAACAAATTAATTGTACGATTCCAATTGATATCAGCCACTTGTCACAGACCCAAATGTCGTAGCATTTTAGTTTTAGGGTGGACCCTGTCGATCATCACACAACTGCAGAACTATAAACACTTAACGCAGTAAGAGTGGATAAGCATGCCATGTCAGCTTCATAAATCATAGCCTGTGTCAAGCAGAGTAGCAAGGTGAAAAGTCTAGTCTCTAACGTAATTTGTTGATTCGACCCTAGGGCAAATAAAAAACTTGCATGGATGACTCAGCTTAACCAAGGATTTTCCCGTAGGACAGAACAGCGTATTTATCTTTGCTCTGTGCTGTGGCCTGTGTGTGTTTGGAAGCTATTAGATATATTTTAAAATCAAATAAATTAAATTATGAGACTTTCGTTCTTGTTTCCTGCCTGCGTGTTAAAGGAACATATTTATCTTTTGATTTTTCTATGATTAGTTAACCTTTAATATGACAGAAGATGAGATCAAGTCAAATTTGATTAACACTTGAACTGCTAGTTATAAATAATCAAATTATTGACGGTTGTTGAATATCTAGACAACCACGACACATTAATAAGTTATGACTTGTTGGGGCGAGTCCAGGATTTTCGGAATGAGAAGGACATGCTCCTCATCTCATGGTAAACTACCAGTGAAAATGCAAGATTAATTACCCCCATAGAGGGAAAGCAATTGCTTATATTGACTGTTATATGTGTGTCTGAGAGAGAGGATTAGACTACTCGTAAATAAATTTTGAGTATTGTCAACTCAAATGAAATAACAGAGAATGACAGATAAATCACTCTTAAATAGAAAAATGACACTTTGGTCCCGTGAAATGTAATAATGACAATGAAATTTCAAAAGACTTATTGAAAATTAATTTTTTATATAAAATTACTTTAGTACTCATCTATAACTGATGTTATATGATTTACAAGTTTGATATAAATATTTACAAGTTGCTTCTACTAATGACTAAAATGACTTAGGAAATCATAAATTTTTATCATCAATTTTCTTCATTAAGTAAGCTCCAACTAATTATTTATAGTTCACAAGTTCAATATAAATAAATACAAGATTAGTTTTATCAATGACTAAAACGATCTAAAAAATTACAATTTTATATCAGCAAGGTCCTACTAATTTTACATGGTTTACAAGTTTGATATAAGTATTTACAAAAATTTAAGTCCATCAATGACCAAAACAATTTCAAAAAATCATAATTTTTTATTAGCAAAATCCTACTAATTTTATATCATTTACAAGTTTAATATAAGTATTCATAAATTTGAATCCACCAATAACTAAAATAATTGTAAAAAATTATAACTTTATAAATTACAGAGGGGTACTCTCACTGTTATTACCACATTTCACAAGATCAAATTGTCATTTTTTATTTTAAAGAGATTTATTTGTCATTTTCTCATGAAATAATCTCTTCAATATAATTTTTTTATTCAAAATGTCCAAATTCTCAATCTTATTGAAAGAAAATTAAATTTATTCCATTTGATCAATTAGTCATTGTTTGGACTATTCTTTTAGTTCAATATTATAAGATAATTTTAACTAATTTTCACCTTCCATTAAGTTATTAATATTTTTTAAAATTACATATTCTTTTCATATTTTATTTTTAATAGGTTATCTCAATTAAAAAATTTTATTAATCGTGAAATCTGATTAATAGTATTTTTAGAAAAAGTATATTATTGCACATTGAAAGATTTAAAAATAAAAAAAAGTGTATTATAACAGAGGTAATAGCATATTCATCCGTGCATCTTATATGATGAATTTAATGCTAAACCTGCCAAAAAAATTGCATGAAAAAAGGAAGATGTTAAATATGCGAGATATGAATCAGTAAAATAAAATAGGTTGAGAATTATAAAAAAAAAATTGAGTTGGACGGTTAAGAATATAGAAATTAGTCAACATGCGGTCATATTTTATATTGGACTATATTAATAATAAGTGAACACGATGATATTTTTAAACATTAAGAAATATACATTCATTGTTTTATTTTATATATATATATGAGATACATGAGACCGAAATAAGGAAGAGGATAATGAAATATTGAAATTTCAACAGAAATGGGCAGACGAGGTTTTCAATTTCATACAAAGAGGCAAGAGCCAAAAGACATGGGAGAATGACACACTTGAGTTCTAAAGGAACTATTTTATCCCAATAAAGTTCCAATGAAGCTTAAAATACAAAGAAAATCCTTTGGTCTTTAATTAATTTTTTGACAAAATTTTAAACTTACAAATTTGTAACTTATTTTCTGAAATTTAAAGCTTCTTCTACTTTGATTCACAACTTGATTTCCTAATTTCATTAACGAACGCAATTTTTTTTATAAAAAGAACACAAAATTTTGACGTTGACTTACTTGCAACTTACTCTTTTGGATTTGCAATTTCATCCACTATGATTTACAATTTTGTATCTCAATTTTATTTATAAGCATAATATCAATATTTATTTTTCTCATGAGAAATTACTTGTTCAATATCAAGAGTTTGCAACTTACTCTTTATAATTTATTATTCTATTTACCTTAGTTTGCAACTCAAATTCCAGATTTTATTTAAAAATGCAATATTTCAACCTTGAATTTGTAATGTCATATTTTTGTCATCTATATGTATTTTCAATTTTATATCTCAATTTTATTAATGAACATATAATTTTAATACTAATTTTATTTAAGAAATTTTATTTATGAATTTCTAAATAAAATTTGGAACTCAAGTTATAAATTAAGGTAAATGGAATTGCATATTAGATAAAGTGGATTGCAATTTCTTGAAATTTAACGAGTAATTTTTCATAAAAAATAAATATTGAGATTATGTTTATAATAAGATTAAGACATAAAGTTGCAAATCATAGTATATAAAGTTTAAAATTCAAGAGAGTTAGTTGCAAATTCTTAGAATTAAATAAATAGTCTTATAAAATTCAATGTTAAAATTTTGTATTTTTTATTAAAAAATGGTGTTCTTAAATTAAATTAAGAAAGTAAGTTGCAAATCAAAGTTAAAAAATTACAAATTTTAAAATATAAACTGCAAATTTGTAAGTTTAAAATTTTGTTAAAAATCAATTTAAGACTCATTCTTTATATTTTAAAATTCGTTCGGTCTTTGTTGGAATACAATGATTTCTTTAGAAATGAGGTGTCATTAGAAGTTTAGAACATCACAATCTAGAAAACACTCCTAACGGGAGGGCGAGAGAAGTGGGAAAACAGGCCCAGCCACGTTTCATAACGAATTTCAACAGTGACGTCACCTTTCATGGTCATGACGTGCCTGCCTTCTACTTTCCCTGCGCTATAAATCGCGTCTCCCTCCCTCCCAAACAAACCCCGCTCTTCTCCCTTCTTCTCTCCACCACACACACACACGCACGCAGAGAGCTAAACACAAGAGAACAAATCAAACATGGAGTCCAGTGATCCGATCCCAAACATTCCAAGTCCTTCTTCTTCCGTACCTCTCTCTAACTCTCCTTCCCCCTCGTCTTCACCTCCACAAGCGGTCGTAAGCCCTTGTGCCGCCTGTAAGATTTTAAGGCGTAGATGTGCCGAGAAATGCGTTCTCGCTCCCTATTTCCCTCCTTCTGAACCTGCCAAGTTCACCATTGCTCACAGAGTCTTCGGCGCCAGCAACATCATCAAGTTCTTGCAGGTGAGCAAGCCATTATTATTCTCTTTCTTCTTCCATCACGAGTCATCATCTTGATGCACGTTTGAGGTTTTTCTGTTAATTCATATTCAATATTTACGAAGCTATTGGTTTGGGCCAGGAAGCATATTCGTTAACCGGTTTCAGACGTAGAAGGTAGAACCGTGCTCATGACTGGACAAAATGTAGACCGTAGGACTAGTCTACGACTGCCCAATTTTTAATGTTCCTCCCGAATCTTTGATAGCAACGTCGACACAGTGTGCACACAGTCAATTTACACGTAGCTGTTAGCAGTCGAACTTGGAAAAGTATAAAACTCTATTCGGACGAAGTGTATGGAGACCCATGCTAGAGGTCATAATAATGTAACTGCGTTTTCAAAGGCCTACTTTTAACGAATACCTAATGTGGGCCTCCTAATGCCTCTAAGACGATGACGCCCAGAAAAAGTATAAAAACTCCAAGTCGCACCTTTAAAAATATTTAATTTTGTGGTCCTTTAAACAAAAGTAAGATTCGGAGTGCTTTTAAATCCATACTTAATCCCTCTGATATACTTATTTTCAGGAACTTCCAGAGTCGCAGAGAGCTGATGCAGTGAGCAGCATGGTGTACGAGGCGAGTGCAAGAATAAGAGACCCAGTGTACGGGAGTGCAGGTGCGATTTGCCAGCTTCAGAAGCAAGTGAACGAGCTTCAAGCTCAATTGGCGAAGGCCCAAGCGGAACTTGTGAACATGCAAATGCAACAAGCCAATCTGGTGGCTATCCTCTGCATGGAAATGGCTCAGACTACTCAGACTCAAACTCAAGCGGCGTCTCCTACTTTAACTCCTCACGAATATTCTTCGCCGCCATCATCGTCATTTGAAGATACGAACTTCATTACTTCAAGCAACCTCAACTTCTTCGCGGAAAGCACTGGCCTTAACGCTTTGTGGGAGCAGCCACTCTGGACATGATCCTTTTATATTAATTTATTGATTAATTAAATTAGAGTTATACCATCTAGAGAGAGAGATTGGAATATTAGTCCCACAATAACTTTAATTTCTCCAAAGGAGATATAAAGTTTGAACGGATGAATTAATTAGTACTTCTAATAAAAGTAACTTGGTAGCTAGGATTTATGGAGTGTTGAGGAAAAAAAGTTCAATGGACCTCCCTTGTCAATAAATGTATTAGATGTACTTTTTCCTCCATGTAATCTCTCCGGCAATGTTAGAGAAAAAAGTGTACTCCGTCCATTTCTGCTATTTAAGATTTTAGCATATTGATTTAAGAAATGTAATTTACATGTTAGAATTTCTTTTAAATTTTCTAATATACTTTTTTGTTTCAGATCAAATTTAGTAATTAATAACAGAAGGATATAATTAAAAAATAGCAATAAATGTTACATTAAAATTAAAAAAACAGATAATTAAATGGAAATAAATTTTCTTTACAAAGTAATATTAAAAAGAAAGGGAGGAAGTACTAAATCTAGTTATATTTAAGAAGAATTTGATTATGATTGTTTAAGTCTTGAACAACTTTTTGGTGACCTAATATAGCAACAATAATTCAAAGAAATTGATGTGCTTGACGAAGATGTTTAATTCCTTGTCAAAGTAGCTTTTGACTCATCGATTGGCTTTGGATTCGTTATGGCTGGCTTTTCCAGAAACCCAAATCTTCATTTGTAGATGTTTTACCAATCAATAGGCCGACACTTGGCTGAATCCTGGTGGACGATTAAATAACAACGGATCTTCACTGTAAATTAGAATCACTATTTGCCCCTCTCAACGCCCAAAAGTCAAATCCAATATGATAAAAGGGAATTGTTATGCCATTTTTTTTAATCATGCCCCGTCATATATGAAAGTTAATTACCTGTATAACATTATCCCTCACTGTACTAATTAAATAAATACTAATTTCTCAACTTTGTAAAAAGATGTATAATTTAATAATAAGTCATGTTTGAATATTTATATACGATAAATAGGCTTTTTTTTGGCACATATTAACGCTAGCTTTAGCAATCCAAAAATACAATTCAATGCTAATGCTTATGGTGCCCCAAAATTAACAAGACGACAAAATGTAATATAATAATGAAACGTCCTTAAATTGTATTTGTGCATGATTATTACATATAAAAATGATATATGCATTATATTATTTTCTTGTTTAGATAAAAAAACTATAATTCTTAAGAGTGAATCGAAATGACTGCAAAAAAATCAACCGTAAAACAATCTGAAACCATTTCTTGAATTATTTGACAGACTGCCTAACAATTGTAAGAACTTTATAACTTTTAATTTGATTTGATTTTGATCTATTTGTACGGTTTTAACGGTGTTCTTGTATTTCAAAAAAAAAAAAAAAAACCATCCCCTGAACCCCTCAAAGAGCACGTGCTTGAGGAGGGATAATCAACCTCCGTTAGGGTAATGATGACGTACGCATATCCCCAAAACGCGTTTGTTAGGCTGTAGTCAAAGAATTTCAAATCACGTGCTCCCCATGTGAGCTGATCTCCTAATCCTAAAGCCAAAAGGACGCACAAATGCGACACACTCACACTCGCCGGTAACTCATTTGTGTGACAAAAAGTTGTTTACTCTCCCGGCCAACACATATTTACCTTTTTATTTTTTCAATGTTTCACGGTAAAGGAAACTTCGTCGCTTTTTATTGACTCTGTGTGTATCGACCATTGACATAATAATCCATCATTCCATCTCTCTTCACGGCACAATCCATTGCTCCCTCCGCTTTCATTTACAAGCCACATTTTAAAAAGTTTATTTGATATTATTTATAAATTATGATGCATTTTTTTAAATAATATTTAAAAAATATTTTTAAAGTTATTTTTCACTGGAGAAAAAAAATAATATATTATTACTTTTTAAATTTGTTATATAGAAACATGCATATTTAAAATTTACAGATTTTTATTTTTTTTACTTTTTTTTATATTGATATTGATTTGGTTGGTAAAAATGATTTATAAAAATGATCAAAGAAGCACTCTATAATTTTCTCGACAATATTATTACTTCCTTTTGTTCCCTTTTCTCCTTAAAAGCACCAACAAATTCCTTTGCACGTCATTTACAGATCTTGCTTAGTTTAAAGGCAATATTCAATTAAAGGTAAGGAGCTTTGCTCAGGAGAGAGCTTACCTTTTTATGTCTCCCAGAATGCATGATAATAAAAGAGATTGATCTATTAATATTGAAAGGTCGAACTCTTCGTCTTACCAAGATAGTTCAGATTATTAAATGAGAAGTTCTAAAATTAAGGATTGATCTATTCACTTGCATATATGGAAGCCATATATAGGATGCTTAATTTAGAATTAAATGACAACACTGAGTAAAAGACGTGGCTGCTAACTATCTTGATGTAAGAAGTACGTTAAATTAGACTCAATTAATTTCCTAGTTCCTTGCGAGCATCATTCGTTTGGTTTCATGTGGAGGAGCTATTATATTTTAGAGAGACCAGAATATGAAAATAGTATTCTGGTGGGCTCGTGCTTTAGAGGGCAGAGATATCAACACACGTGCCTGACATAATCTGAGAGTGTAATTCCCTTAACTGATAGTGATAGCTAATTTGGCTTCTTCTTCAACCGCTCCAGAATGATTAATTTCTTTTCCCTTATTCCAGCAGCAACGAGTGCACTACGTTTTGCCCTAGCTTTATACATATAGGCAGCTGCCAGCATTGTGGTTTCATAAAAGAGCATGCAAAAGTTTAGTTTCTCGTCACGTGTGAGAGGACAAGCAAGAGGTCCCTCCTAATGCTAGTACTCTTTTGGCTTCATTCTCTCTGATCATTATCAATCATCACTCAAAGAACCTACTATATAATTTCATATACATGTCTCCACCGTTATAAGGCATTTAAATTATGGTTCGTGCTTGTATCATGTCGACAATATGGTTCCATCTGAGATGTTAGGGAGTGACGTCTAGAATTCTAAAAGAATAGGGGCGAGGAAGGAGATCAGTGTTTTATTAATAATTTAACTAAGAGATCAAACAAAATTATACAGTTACATCCATTTAAGTCCTCTGCAGTATCCTTAATTACAACTTTACTTTAAATTGTGTTTGGATGGGTGGATTTAAGTTGAGAATTTGAATTTAAAATCTCACATTTGAAATTCATAAATTATAAATTCTTTATTTGGATGATATAAAAAATTTTAAATTATAATATTAAAATCTTTTATTTGGATATAAAGTAAAATTTTAAAATTTAAATCCTATATTTGAATTTAAAAGAAATGTGAATGACTTCGGCAGTTCGTTCCTAGTCAAAGGTAAAGGCTCGAATGGCCAACTTTCACTTGGACTAGATTGTCAACGTTGATTGGAATTAAACGACTGACTTCCACCTGAATTGAATTGACGATGACGATCGGGACAGGACGACCGACTTCTACCCACACCATATTGACAGTGATGATTGGGTTCGAATCGCCGACTTCTACCAGGACCTAATTGACGACGACTGGGACTGGACAAGTGGCAACAATCAAGACTTGACGGTCGACTTTTACTAGGACCAAACCAATGGTGACGATTGGGACCGAATGGCATAATTTCATCGGGACCACACAAGCTACCCGGTCTCAATGGAAGTCGGCCATCCAATTCTCACCGACTGTACTTCAGTCCTTATCGACATGGGTGGTTCGATTCTAATAATAGTTGGTCATTCGGTACCTACCAATGGTGACAACTTGGTTTTATTAGCTTTAGTGGTATGATCCAATTACCATTGACGGGCCAATCAAACCTTCATAGATTTGGGTTAAATTATAAAAAGATTGAGTTAAAATTTAAAATAATAGAGGTTTAAAAAGAATTTTAAATTACGAAGAGATTGACGTAGAACTTAGCTTCTAAATTTATACATTTTTAATTATCCAAACAATAAATTTGGCTCAAATTTAAATCAAAATTAAAATCTATATAATACCCAAACATAGCATTAATGAAAATCAAAATCAATTAACTTCACTGTGCTTTTTTGTTGCTAGCTAGTTGTTGCATGTACGGGACCCTTTCCCAATAATTTAAGTTGCATCGTTTGGATTTTGGATTTAAATTTAAAATCTTATATTTAAAATCTCGCATTTTAAAATCATGCATGTATTTAAAATTCTTTATTTGAGTAATTTGAAAATTTTCAAATAAAAAAAAATAGATGAATTGAAATTCAAAACGGAAATAGAATATTAAAAGTGATAAGTCCACCTCTATTTTTTACTCGATGAGAGAGAGAATGAAAAATGCAAAAAAAAATACAGAAGTCTTTGAATCATTGATACTAAAAAACACGAAGAGGATGTGGTGCTTAAAGTGATCAAAATTTTAAATAGTTAGAATATAGAGAAAATTTAAAATTATAGAAGAATTATGATAAAAAATTGATTTGCATCACATCGAAGTTCACAAATTTTTTATGTATCAAAATAATTTTTTTTGTCTACAATCGAAATCCAAATTCAAATTTCTATCAATCTAAACGCACTATACAAGGTAGAAAAGAGTTGCTAATAATAAGATATTGAAAGTTTTTGCATGTGCACGGAATAAAATGTCCCCACGCCTCAAAATATTGTTGTATGGCGTTTTTTATATCTTCCTTCAATTGCATGCTTTTATAATAACGTTTTAAAATAAGATTGTACGATTGATTATGATTAAAATTCATTATGAACCCATTATATATCTGTTAAAAAAATACCAAGAAGAAAAAGAGAAGATGAATTTTATCTAAAGTTTCGTTGGTTAGGTCAAATGTCGAGCTTGTACTGTGGTATGGATCAATCCACATCACTAGTGGCATTAGGTTGTGCTTTAGCTGAGAGGTCATTCACCTATATAAAGAGGAAAAAAACAAAGGAAAACCATGTGCTCGAAACAAACAAATTAAGGCGATGAAATTTATCAAGCGGGATCCTTCTACATTGCAAAAGGATCATGAAATAAATCAAAATATCAACACCAAAGAGTTGGTATGTGTAGTGGGCAAGTGGGAAATCAGACGCTGCTTTTGAATTTTTGGATATCTATCTTCCGAAATTTAATTGAAGGTGCTAGCTTGTATCAGACAATGAAAGCGATTCATTCATAGACCTCCAACACCAACCCTTTTCCTTCTCTTTTTCATCATGCATAGCTTTTTTCGTTCCTGTGTCCGTTTGAAATTAATTAGTTTTAGACCTGCAAACTCATGTCTACTTATGCATGCAACTTTCTGCTTTATCAATATTATAATGCGCAGTCATGCCTGGCTTATCCGTTTACATGTATAAGAATATGATACATATCAACTTGTAAAGTGACACCGACATTAACGCATGAATATCGTTGACTACCCTGGCCGCGAGTATAGATAACAAATATTATTGCCAATATATATTTAAGTTTTAAAATATATACCTCTTCGTATAAATTAATTGAACAGCTCAAAAATTTCATCACAATATATTTTTGAGTCTTGCGGCCAAAAAGTTAACCTGCGTAAATGCAATTCTGAAAATTTAATTTGAAGATGGAATTGCCACTGCTACAGCTTTGTGAGCGCATGAGCGCTTGACATTGTAGTTTGTGTTCATTTTACTATTATAGATGGTTTTGGAGGATAGCTTCCAGTTTCAAACATGCCGGTTTAAATATTGCTTTTCTTCCCCATAAAACTCTGCATTTACACTACTGTTTATATCCATCTTTTCATTTGTTATTCTTTCACTTGCAGAAACCAGCTGCGTTATTAATTTCATTAATTAATTAGTTTCTGGCTTAATCTAAAGCACTGATTCTCTCTCTCTCTCTCTCTCTCTCTCTGTGTGTGTGTGTGTGACTCTTTGAATATTCGTTGATGAGAATTTGATTGCAGATATATCGTGGATTTCAACAATCTCTTTTGTTAGACTTCTATGTGATCGATAAGGTGAAGCTTATTTAATCACGAAGCAATTGAAAATTCCAAAGTCCAACCCCTTTTATGAGTCAAAAACTAATAATTAAGGTCAACCTAGTTACTAATTAAGGTAATTGTATCATTCAGTTCCGTCCACTCTGCACACTTTGGACAAAGGAATATAACATATGATAATTAATTAGGATTTATGACTCTGCCTTCAAATACAAGTATTTTCAAACTTTTCTTTACGTACATAGTAGATTTTTTTTTTTACCACCACATAGTAAAAAAGGTTAGCCATCAATGTTGTAAAATTATATTGACTATGAGAATAGCCAAGAAAAAACAAGAGCTAATTTTGCTGGAATGTCTCTTTTCTTTGTCATTTACTAGCAATGTATGTTATATTGTATAATGCTGTGTGTGTGTGAGTGAGCATCATATAATTTTTATGCAGAAAACGCAATATTTTCACACACATGCTTCTTGTTATAATGTAGTGATTTTACATTTTACTATAATATTCTTGTGCTTCACTAGCGTCTTAACTAAACTTAGAAATAACCTTGTTCTCCTATAATCTTTTCTTAAAAAAAAAAAGGAATAACCCTTTCATCCTTCAATACCGTGTCAATTTTAGAATTGGCAGATTCAAAAATTCAAATCTAAACCCCTTTTCAACTGGCTCCTCTTAGCAGCAAGAATCCTCAACATTACTCAGCGGCCAAGTCTAGTCCATTCAAATAATCAAAATTACATCAATGTACACGTCACATGATTCACATGGTTTTTAAAAATGCGTGTGAACAATTTATGTTGAAATGATAAAAAAATATGAAATATCATGTAAGAGTGGAAATATACCAAATCAAGTTAGACTTTGACTGAACATGCATAGTCTATTTATATAAATATAATGGTTTATTTATATAAATAAGTTTAATGATGAGCTCAAGTTTGACCATTTTGTTAAATAAGCCATGTCAAAGTTTAAATAGGTTAAATTGCATATATCTGCAGGCTTATTTACTTATTTTAATATAATTAGATTTTTTTTGTTAAATAGGCTTGGCTTGTCTTGCTTAAATTTTGGCCTAGTTTGCTTTTTAAAAAAAAAAGGTTAGGTTTAAATTTATAATTAAGTCTATTAATAAAAATAGGCTATATTTGTTTAGTCAAAATTTGACCTAGATTAAACCTATTTTCACTTAAACCTAATTTTTTAAAATATTTATTTCTTATCATTTAAAAATGAATTGTTCACGCGCATTTTTAAAAGCGATGTAATATTTGTATTGATAAAATTTTGATCATTTAAATAGACCAAATTTAACTACCAATAAATGCTTAGAATTTGGCCGCTGAATAGATCGGGATCGAACCCACTTTTGGGCTTTTGGCGATAAAAAGCAGTGTAACAATATAAGTCACAGTCCGTGGAGTTTGCTTTCAGGGGGACAACGGGGTCCGTGAAATTAAAATGCTTATGTTTGAATTTAAGGTTAAGATATTTCACTGACACAAATTACGTACGACGTGAAATGTTAGACATGATTGGCTTCGAGTTACCGGATCCCGCTGATATTTTCTGTACAAAGTTTGGAATAGTCAGAAGAGTCAACAAGTCTGAGCAAAACAGGCACGTGCATCGTAATTTCCATTGCTAATACAACGCGAGTAACCCTGTTAAGTAATTTAAAATTCACATCTAGACACCGACGATCAGTCCAACACTTGAAGTGGCACTTTCAACTGCTTAAATTCTTCCCTTCCCTCGTCAATTTCTATATACGCCATAATTTTATTTGTCCTTCTAGTAGAACAAAATGAAGATAACATGTTTAATTTATTGCCATCCATTTTTGTTCTGTTTTTTTTTTTCCCTCTCCTCCTAAAGATTCTAGAAATGCATAGCACGAATTTGATCTGGATTTATCTTCTTTAAATTTCGTAACAGGGTTGCAGGATTGTATCCATTAGTTTTTATATAGAACCATAAACTTTGAGAATGAAAAGAAAAATAAGAGAAATGAGAATGATCATAATTAATGTTGATTTCCTGTGATATTATATTATAATTTCTTAAATGATGCTCAAATGTTTTGAAGAATTAGTATTAATGTCTCACAGTAGTGTGGATATATTGGGAAAAAAAAAAGTATCAATGACAAAAGTATGTTTGCCAAAAAAAAAAATCAAAGGAAGTTGAAACGGAGGAAAATTAAAGGAGAGATAGATGGAGATACTTATTTTTTGTTTTGATTCAATCGCCAGTATCTCGAAAAATCTGAGAGTATTATTGTCTCTTGTTCAGACTGATATGAATTCTCACTATGCCTCAGAAGCCCGTGAGGTGTACTATTCTAAAAAACAAAACTGTTCCCAGAAAACTGTTTATTATGACCAAGGCATGAAAAGCAGAAAATCGTCGCATTGTTCTTGTTTTTGCTGTTGTCATCGTAAAGCTTTATTATCATCTCATCACGTCCTTATTATCCGAGCCAACCACAGCTGTCTCATTATTCGTATGAAACTATCATTGTAGCAACGCATTCAGCGGATGGAATTAATTTTAACGATGACAACAATGTTTCTCACAAAATATATTTTTCAGGGAACGATAGAAAAAAGAAACTGAAGGGGCCTGAGAGGGCTTGTTTGTAAGGAGATATATATTCGGCGTTTGGGCATAATCGGGCTAGAACATCTTGGCAGTGACCAATTCGGTTTGCTAGATAACAACTGAATCTGTTTTCTTTCTCTAGTCAAAATGATTTGGGCCTATCGACCCATTAATTTTACCCGAAAATTCACATTGTGGGGAGCCATAAGCGCAGTGAACGGTACATTGTTTTTTTTTTAGTAGGATATTATTCTTGTGGCCATCCTCGAGTTCTTCAAATCAGAGTAGAACAGTAATGGAGTGGAGACTAAAAGGCTGGAAGCATTTGACAAAACTCCTTTTAATAAAAGTACATTTGATGAAAATAATTGTTATAACAAAATTTATATTTTTATTTTTTTTTTGATAAATAAAAAATTATTTAGCTTATTTATAGTGAAAAGTCCTTTTGAATATACAATTATTAAAGAAATATTATTTTTATGATCCATAATTTTTATTATGCAAATACTTTATATTATAAATGTTTGAGAAATAGATGATTCTTTGGCTCAGGGAGGGAGGGAGGGAGCTAGATGATTCATTTCTTGCCAAACCAAGCATTCTAGTTTCTAATTGATGGGTTTCTCACGGCAAAAATCATCAAGGTAAATAAACCAAGGTACACAAAAACAGAGGCGATGCCTGTGTTATTTCAAAAGCTAGTCAAAGTTATACATGCTAAAAACAATTTTTGGCCAATGAAGTTATATATGCTAAATTACTTTTAATAACATCCTCAAAATATATCCAAAAAGTTAACTTGTTCACTAAAAAAAAACTCAAACACCTTTCCATATATCAAAAGTGGGGAAGCGATTTTCAAGAGGGAGAACTTCATTAAAATCTCTTAAATGTGACATAATTTTAATCAAGTCTCAAAAAATTTTGGAATTTCACTGCATGCCTAGAGCACTGCAATGAAATAAATTCTCTTATTTTAATGACCAAAATGCCCTTCAGGTATAATCAGTATTTTTGATATAAAAAGTTAAATTATGATTTTTATAAGTAATATTAGCAAAATGACAAGTCAAGTTACAAGTTTTACGAGTAACATTGATAGAATAAATGTAACTTCTTGTTTTTCTTGTAATGTTACCTGTAAAAATTATAACTTAACTTGTTATTCTGCTAATATTACTTGTAAAAATTATAACTTAACCTGTTACTATAGCAATGTTACTTATAAAAATTATAACTTGTCTTGTTATTTTATTAATATATTTGAAAAAACGGTAACTTGACTTGCTGTTATAATAATATTATTTGTAAAAACTTCAATTTGACTTGTTATTCTTAGTAATATTATTTATAAAAACCATAACTTAAGTTTTTATTTTACTAATATTAATTATACTTGTAGGGCATTTTGGTCAAGTAAGAAAATTTATTTCATTTCAATGCTCCCAGCCTATAGTGAAATTTTAGAATTTTTTGGGACCCAATTGAAATTACATCACATCCAAGAGATTTTAATAAAATTCTCCCTTTCTAGAAGTTGAAAGTTATCTACCCAAACAGGGTTTTATAAAAAGTGAGAACTCATCATATAAGAATATAGGTGAAAATAGACCAGGTCGAGCCAGACTTTGATCAAATAGGATTGAGCCTAACCTAAAACTTGTATAAAGTTTTTTTAACACTTGAAGCTTGAAAGCCTATTTAAAAGTCTACTTAAGAGTAAACACTTTAAATAGGCTTGCGTTTTAGTTTTAAATGTTTCTAATGTACTTTAAGACTATTATAATACATAATATGTAGCTTAATTTATCAATTGTAATATATAATAATTAAAAGGATTGACCAATTACAATACAATATAACAATAAAGAAATAACATTAAAATTAATAGGGTTAAGGGTCATTTTTGTTCCTAAACTATACGTGAAAGTTTACAAATATTCCTAAACTCAGCTATGAGTCATTTATATCCCCGAACCTCAAATATCTTTTTTTCATATCTATACTATTTTTCTCATCCATTTTTTTCATTAGTGGGGCTTATTTTTGAATTTTTTAAAATTTTTTATTATAAAATATTACTTGTAGGGCCTATATTACTTTTTTTATATTTTTTCATCCCCTCTCATCCTCTCCTTTCCCCTCTCTCTCCTCTCTTTCTTAGATCTGCAACTCAATTCTCACAGTCTCACACTCTTTGTCTCTCCCCCTTTTACCCTACTATCTCCCTTACCTCCTCTACCATCATATCCGCCTTCCTGAACCTTGTAACATCTAGGGAAATAAGACCTTAGTAAAATCTAAGAACTCATGAGTTAGAGGTTTGATTGGGGGTCTTAGTGTCCTTTAGGATAAGGTGTTAACCTAGGTTTAAGGTTGAATGAGAGTGGGAGGACTTGAATTAAGTGGGGTTAGATTATGGCACTTGCCTCGATGAATGGATGAGCTTGTTGGGTTAAGAAGCACAAGACTTGTTAAGGTGAGTAGAGTACTTGAAGAAAATTATAAATAAACATCTCGGCCAAAAATTAGGACTAAAAAACACTTTCAAACATTTTAGAGGTGCGGTATTTGAGTATTCTTTACCAAGGTTAGCCTCCAGTAACTTAACAGGCCTCGGTTGAGTCAAATTTTACCAAAGTAAATCCTTTATGACTAATCTACACCTTTTAATTTTTTATCTTATAGATTTAATGTTTGAGATCTTGCCTTGGGCTTAGATCTTAAATTTGAATTCTTATAGTGTATCTATCTGAGTCTCAAAAAGTGTTCAAACTAGTTCAATGATTTATACAAAACCTATCTATTGTGTGAGCTCGTCTTATAAACTATCAGGATCTAAGTACAAGAGAACTCGAGAGTGAAAGATTGAACCTTTAATCTCTTAAAAGTTTGAGGTAATTGAGAATTTAAATTAATATATATTATAATCTGTAACACTACTTGGGAGATTGTGTATGCTATCTTACTTATTAATATACACATTGCATTTAAGATGTAAAACCTGATTCTAAGTAATGATCTGTGTATCGTGTGACTTTGTAATCGTGTTCTAAGTACATGAAATAAGATTAATTGTCAACAAAAATGCCCTATTGTATGATATGCTTGTGTGAAAAGCATGGAATTGTGAAGTACTAAAATTGCATTATGATATATGAACTCTGTATGAAATTTTGATATGAGCTAGGTATGTATATGGATCCTTAATTATTTGAATGCATGTATAAATATGGGAGTTCACCTGTAAGAGAATTGTAAATATTATGAAAAATCCATGGCTTGCTTACGAGGTCGCCTCTCAGTGGTGATTTATATGAATGTGTGCTTAGTTTCACTGCTCAGACTAGCAATGTTAGTTAGGCACTTGCTTAGGTTCACTGCTCAGATTGATAGTATTGGTTGGCGTATCATGACACCTGAAATTTGAGCAAGGTTAACCACAGTTCAGATTGGAGTGAGAAAGCCTTTAGCTAAGCAATCCCTCTTGACTTGGAGAACAGAATTGACCTAATGATGTTAACTAGAGCTACAGAGGATTGCCTATGAGTTTAGTTAGAGGTCATAAAGAGGTTGTAAGGGGACTTTAAGCATGCATTATCTAATATATAATTTCTTGTGAATTATTATGAGATTTAATGATTGATGTAAACTCTGAGTGATGATTTATACATGGCTTTGGGTTGAGTATGTGGGCAATATAATTGTATGTTACCATTATTTTATATGTTAAATTAAATACCCTAGCTAGTGAGATTTTCTATGAAATCTCACCCCATTACTTTTATTATTTTTTGGAGAAAGAAAAGGCAAGGAAGGGGGCAAGACCTCTAGAACAAAACACTAAAGCTTATAAGCTTTTGGTGAAATTTTTGTAGTGCATTTAAGTTAAAAATTTTCCAATTATAAGGACATGTAGTTCATATTTAATTTATGTTATTTATTTGATATATTATGGCCTCAGTTGATTTTAAGGGCCTTAGCTTATCTTTAGATGTGTGAGAAGATTCAATTTAGGTTTTAGCTCTATTTCATATTGTAAGACTCTAATTTAATTAAAAGCATGCTTGGGAATTCTGGTATGATTTATATGATTTAATGTGATTGATTTTGATCTACAAACCTTTAGTATAAATTGTATTTTATCTAAAATTGCTGTGATTTGGTCAAAACTGAATGCTGTGAGACAAGTTACTCACTTTGGCAAGTGGAGCACGGGCTTAGGCAAGTAAGTGGCTTCTTGGCCGAGGCGAGTAAGTACTTATTGGGATGAGTAAGTACTTGCCAGGTTGAGTGAGGTAAACCCTCGCCGAGGTGACTTGTGTTGTTGGGTACGACAAGTAGCCAAACGCTAAGGTAGAGAAGTATTCTCTATGTGATTATTGTATTCTCTTAATTTAAGTTTCACATAACATAAGAGGAAATTTACTTGCCGTAATTAATTAGTTTATCTATCATAAAGGTTAGCCTAATCGTGACATTGTACTATTATGTAGGGTATTGATAGTAGTAACTTGGGTCATTTCAAACCTCCTGTCGTCTCCATCAATACTCTATGCTTCAACACATTATTCGCCTTATGCATAGAGTGTGTGCGTGCGAGCAAAGAGAGGGATGAAACAAAAAATTTAGAATTTAACTAGCATTAGGCTCTAAATGGTGGCGAGTAAGGAGTGTATGCCATGAAAACGAACACGAACTAGAGTTTGTGTGTGTGAACAGGGAGTGTGTACAGCGAATGTAGGAGAGAAAGAGTCAGTTTAGTAAGGAGCGGAGGAGAGAGGGAGTGAATGGAGGAGTGAGAAAGTGATTATGTAGAGCTTCCAAAGGACTAGTAATGAATGACGAGGGTTAGTAGAGCAGGGTGAAGCAATGCCGTTAAGCTCTCTTGCTTTTTATATCCCAGGCTTTTCATGATGGAAATGAGAGTGGCAAAACAGGGAAAGTAAAGCATAGTAGTAAGATGAATAAGCAATAGATGACAATGGTTGGTAGAGAAAAACAGTTGAGAGCTCTTGCTTTTTGTCTCCCAAACTTGTCACAGCAACAAGATAAATGAGGTAGTTATGCGACCAAAGATGATAGTGTACTATAGACATGCATCCAACGGTGAAGTTGGGTAGAAATGAATGAAGGAAGGAAAGGGTTGAGAAATCTAAGAAGGATAAGGAGGTGAGAGGGAAGGAGTGGGGAAGGAGAGAAGGAAATTATTGAAAATTTAAATATGGGTTCCACTAATAAAAAAATAAATGAATAAAATAGCAGGGTAATAGAATAAAAAATCCTTGAGGTTGAGAGATATAAATGTCCTATAATTGAGTTTAGGGACATTTTTAATCTTTTGTGTATACTTCAGGAGTAAAAACGACCCTTAACCCAAATCAATATATAAGGCAATATGACAAAGCTAAGTAAAAAAAATAGATTAATTAAAAATTAAATGGCGAAGCAAATGTGTTTGTGATATATTATATAATGTGTATATGTATGAATAGTCTAACTTGTTAAGCTTATAGGTAAAGGTGAAAATATGAGCTAACCCAGCTTATATGATTTGACAGAAATGTGGGTTGAATTGAGTTCAACCTGTTTTTAATATGAGTTGAAAAAATCTTAACCTGTTTTTAATATAGGTAAAGTTGAATATCGTATTTGTTTTAAAAATTTATTCATATTTTTGGGACTTGAGGATTTAGAGAGTAGCATTGTTAAAATTGAGGACTTTTTTGGGGTCACTGCTCACTTGAGAAGTGAAACAGTGGGATAGGAGGAGGGAAGTGGAAGTGTTAACTAAGATGATAACCTTTATTTTCTCTTCCATTAAGTTGCAATATATGTTCCTTTGCCGTAGATTAGACTTGTGAATTTATTTATTTGTGCTTATCGAGTAAAGTTATTTTGCTTACGTGCGTTTTTCTTTTTGGTATGACTTCTTGGATTTTGATATGGATTTAAAGTGCTGCCGTGTGTTCGTCCGGGGCCTCTCACTTCAAGAAGCCGAATTCATACATGAGTTTAATCGGAGATTGGATTAGTGTCCGGGCAATCCCGAAAAATAAACAAGCATAAAGCTTTTTTCAATTAGTGGATAAGTTGGAGAAAACCTCTTGTTGCAAAATCTTTTATCTATCCAAATTAGGTCATTTGTCTTCTGTACAATGGTAGTACACGTCACACTAAAATTGGTAGCTCAGATGTGAACGATATAACCGTACAAGAATTAAGCTTCAAAAAGAGTTCGTGTAGAGGATTCCTCATAGTTCTAAAGTAGAATTCACATTCTGTTCCCAGGTATTGGGGGTTAAGGGCTATTACCCATATAAATATTAAAAATCTGTTTGTTGAGATATTGATATACCTTGTTGTTTCAGTCATTCTGGTAAAGGTGCTTGTTCTTTTTTAATCCTCATAGTTATTCCCTGAAGTCATTTGTATAAGCATAATGTCCTTGCTCCTGAACATCTCAATAATGATAACCTGATTTATTTGCAGCTGTATGTGTAAATTTTGAAGATGATCCATCTGCTGATTCCATCCCATTGGCAAAGCAAATATTTGTACATCCTCCCAGTGCTAGCCGAATGGTGCTTCCAGATGGTAGATACATGGCATACAAGGAACGGGGTGTTCCACCTGATAGAGCTAGATTTTCAATTATTGCTCCTCACACTTTTCTTTCCTCCCGGCTTGCAGGTTGTTTCTAAGTTTTAAGCTTTAAGTCATAGTGGTTTAATTGAATCAAATTTTGGTGTCAAATTGTAGTTTATGCACAACCAAGCAGTTTCACTCGTGCTTTTCATCTCCAATTTTAGGAATACCTGGAGTTAAGCATTCCCTGCTTGAAGAGTTTGGTATTCACTTGTTGACCTATGACCTTCCTGGTTTTGGTGAGAGTGATCCTCACCCCAACAGAAATCTGGAATCCTCTGCAACAGATATGTCTTTTCTAGCAGATGCTCTGGGCGTTAAGAAGTTTTGGGTTGTTGGTTACTCAAGTGGAAGCTTGCATGCTTGGGCTTCACTAAGATACATTCTGATAGACTTGCAGGTATTAATACTCCCTCTGCCCCATTCCTAATAGACTTGCAGGTATTATTTCTTTAAATTACAATTTTATGCAATTGTAGCTTCCAGTAGCAAAGTAGCACGTTTTCCCCCAATTATTATTTTGAACTAGAACAAACTTGGATTTTTGTTAATTATGTTAGAATGAAAAACACTTATAAATTTCTTGTTATTATATATGGCTATTTGTGTCACGTCAACACAAAGTTTTTCTGAATGAACAAGTTTCTGTTTAAGTGTGCCATACATATTGGTCTTGATCTTTCAAGTAGTGATCTGCAGGCGCAGCGATGTTTGCCCCCATGATAAACCCATATGATCCCATCATGACAAAGGAAGAGAGGCGAAAAACTTGGGGGAAGTGGAATAGGAAAAGAAAATTCATGTACTTTCTTGCTCGGAGGTTTCCGAGACTTCTTGCTTCCTTTTATCAGCGAAGCTTTCTATCAGGAAAGCATGGCCAGATTGATAGGTGGTTGTCATTATCTCTTGGAGAGAGGGTGAGTTAAACTAGGTTTTCCCTACACTTGTCCATGCGTAGATTTGATATTCGTATGACAAGAAATGTTTTATTGTTCCATATTATCTCCACTGACCTTCACCTATATCCCGGGCTTCGTGCAAGACATCACCCCAAATATAAATAATCCCTGGTATGATACTTTAAAAAGTAATAACGTGGTTGATGCTGATATGATTAGAGAAGGACATCTGCAGATAATATACATAAGATGAGAGGAAAAGTATTGCACTCAGAGCACATACTTCAAAATGCTTAGATCAAGTTATACATATGGGGTGCACATATTAAAGGTGTTTCTAGCTGTCTGGAGCATGTGTTGTGGATTTGTGGGTGAACTTAATACTATCTCCGATAAAAGGGCCTTGTGCGACTGCTGGAAATTGTTGCCATGCTCAAATATGATCCATGTCTGCTCACCTAAGTTTGCGGAAATGAAAGATTTTGATTTATGCTAGGATAAAGCACTAATGGAAGATCCAATCTATGAGGAATTCTGGCAAAGGGACGTGGAAGAGTCAATCAGGAATTCTGGCAAAGGGACGTGGAAGAGTCAATCAGGCAAAGAAATGTGAAACCCTTTGTTGAGGAATCTGCTTTGCAGGTCTCGAATTGGGGTTTCAGCCTTGCAGACCTGAAATTGCAGAAGAAAAAAAGGAGGCAAAATGTTCTCAGTTGGCTCAAGTCAATATTCCTAGCTGAAAAAGAGGAGTACATGGGTTTTCTTGGCCCAATACATATATGGCAGGTTAGCGCATCTTATTCAATTCTTCCCCTCCCCTCCCCTCCCCCAGCTTATAAATGGGGTCATCTGCGTGAACATTCTAATTCATATTTAACTTGAATCTTCTACATACTTTTTTAAACCTTCAAACCCTAAACTTCCGCAGCAATATTTTGGTCATTATTTTATACCATTACAGTTAGTTCTTCACTTGTCATTACGGTCTGAATTTTATAAACTTTTGCCACAGGCCATTTGCAGCCATATGTCAGCATGTTCTATTTGCCCAGAGTATCTCAGACACAATCATCCCCCACTTCTGCTTCAACTGAAGCTGTTCCTACCTTGTCTGAATATCTTAGTTTGTTGTCTTTCTTAAATTATCATGTGATTTTTTTTCTTTAAAAAAAATATTTTTGGACGCTTGACCTCCCGAACATCGTGCTCTTGAGCTCTTTTTGTAAATTAGATACTCTATGAGAGAGCGCAGAGAGAAAGAGAGAATACAATGACTATACATCTCTTCTTTACATTTATTATTGTGTTTTTTTTTTCTTTTGGGATTAGACATCGTGTTTTGTTTTTGTTACTTTTCAAGTATACTGCATACATTTGTTTTTATGAACATAAAAGATTGATTTTGGTGATTTTGCTTTTAGTCATATCTGGACCGGCATATGACTTGTGCCATTTCAATGCAATTTGAACAGGGAATGGAGGATAAAGTGGTTCCTCCATCGATGACTGATTTTGTGCACCGCATGCTCCCAGGAGCTGCAGTACATAAACTGCCATATGAGGGCCACTTCACCTATATCTACTTCTGTGATGAATGCCACAGGCAGATTTTCACTACGCTGTTTGGAACCCCGCAAGGACCCCTCAGCATTTCATTTGAACCAGATCAAACTCTCTCACAAGTCAATATTGAACGGTCAGAATATGAAGCAGACGCTGGTGATTCTCCCACTAATTAAAAGTACACGTAAAGGGTTACGATACTCTTTCTTCTCTTTTCCCTTACAACAAAATTTTCGTTGTATATACCAATGGAGTCGTTCGTATAGAAAGAAAAATAAACGCATCAACGTCCTTTCCTTTGGGCTGCTGAGCTAGCCTGTTCATTGAAAAAACAACAACAGTGTAATGCTCTCCTAAGAACAACCATGATGGCATGGCACAATCCCATGTACTTTTCCTGCAACCTAGAAAGGGAACTTTTTGTCGTAATCATTACGATGGACTCTATGAATATTGACATGGTGCTTCAAATTTCTTTTTTAGGTGTGCCATGGTATTTTCACACTCCAGTTTCTTTCCTCTGGTTGGGAGCCTTGAGAGAAATTGTTTTGTTCACAATATCACCCAAAGGGATAGGTCCAAATGAGAATGATAATAAAGTCCCTTGATAAGGAATTTATGGCTGTTAGGTTTTTGATTATTTTTTTTAAAACATGAATTGCAAATATTAATTTAAATAGCTGCGAAGGAAAATCTTTAATTTTGAGCTAAGAATTATATTTACAATTTAAATGTTTTTGTTTGCAATTAGAATTCTTGAATTTATAATTGTTTGAATCAATTATTACAACTGATTTTTTTTTAAAAAAATTATTAGAGATTTAGTTGTTATAAATCATTATTTTAGGATTTTAGTATCATTTTTTAAAGGTCCTAAGAACGTGATGCCATATTGTTGCTGATCATCTAACTCCACTCTATCTAGTATCCAATACTTGCTATCGATTGTTTTCATATGATGGATAGATTAAGGTCACGTTTGTTTATTAAAATAAAATAAAATAGAATGAATTGAAAAATCAAGATAAAAATAAATTAAATTATTCTTTCTCTAATGGTAAATATGATAAAATTTATTAATATATATTATAAATGTGAGAACTATTATACTCTTTAAAAGTTCATGAATTATAATTTCCAACCTCATGAACTAAATTACTCTTTCTTTTTATGAATGTGCTTATTTATCCCTTAATTATTTTATTTTTACTTTTATTTTTTCAATCCATTCTATTCCATTATATTCTAGTAAGAAAACATGAGCTAAATATGGTTTTTTTAAATAAATATTTAAATTAAATGTATTAAAAGCTAATTTTAAGAAAATAATATATTTAACATGTTTATCTACTCTTTTGTTAGGCATTTTTTTAAGGAGTTGGATGTTTAAAAATATAAGGCATTTTTAATCTTTTAAGGTGTAATCAGTACCTTTAAAAAATGTCCCTATTGATGAATGACTTTATATTTATTGTATTGTATTTAATAGGGGTAAATATGGAAAGATAAGGTTAGTTTAAAAGTAAGTAATTACTTTATTAAAGAGTGAGATTTGATCAAAAATGCCTTACATTTTTTAATGTAGAGAGTATTTATTTGCAAGTTTTGTTTATTTAAGATAAGCTTATTTTGGAAACTTAGTTTTTTTTTTTTGTATGAGGAAAAAATTTAAATCAGTACTTGCATTGACAACCCTTTAACAATTATTATTATTATTATTAAAAAATACTATTGATAATTTATTCAATTTTACTTATGATTTCATAAGGAATTAAATATCATATAAAAATAATTATTTATCACCCTATTCACTTTAATTCAAAATAAAATCTAAAGATGTATTTGGTTGGAAAGTTTTGCAAGGGAGGGGACCATTTACTTGGTTAAGAAATTTTGGAAAGGGGGGAGCCAAAATAACTCCTCCCCTCCCCTCTAAATTTAAGTTGTTTTGGAGAGGAGTTATTTTTTTCTGTTTTGTCTTTATCTTTTTTAATATTTTAAGTATACCTATAGCTAAAAAAAACTTTCATTTATATCAGATTGTGCTTTATTCTCAAATCTCAACTGACCTATTGGATTTTTTTAAAAAAATTACAATTCATTATATTTAAGGAATTTATTTTTTTTATAAAAAATTGTTATCATTATAATTATTTGTTTAATTTTTTTATTCACATGTTAACAATATGATAGAATGAGAGTGAATTTTTAAGAAATCACGCAATTTAAATTGAGGTGTAAAAGTATTTTCTAAAAGGAACAATTAAAAAAATTTTAAACTAATGTATAGGGATGAAATAGTAAATTAGTTATTATCTCTCATCCCCTCCTCTCCTGAACCCAACAAAGGATTATTAAAAACCCCTCTCCTTCCCTCCCATTCAACAAAACTAAATGAGATAATATTAAAAACCTTCCTCTCAAGTAAAAACACCTTAAAAGAACAAACTAACCATGTTCGTAGCTGTAACGATAGTGGGAATAAACAATGAAGGAAGTAGTGACTCAAGCAAACTAATAGTATTGAGCGCGATAATAGAATCTTAAGAAAGCAATATTAATAATTTATTTGAGCTATGAAAAATGCTCCATTTACTTCAGATTGCTCTACGCATGAAGAATAGGCACAATCACACAACTAGTTATTATTATTTGTTAATATTATAAGGTTAACTAGCAATTTAAACCTAAATTATGGGTAATTTAAACTCTAAATTTGTATTTGATATATTTTAAACCTTGAACAATTAAATATAGAGCCATCTCACCCTCATTGTTAATCTTTAAGCAGGTGAGGCCTACATTTTTTTTGGTCCAAATTCTTTGTCTCTTTGCTTTTCTTCTCCCCCTTCTCCCTATCTTTTTAGTCACCCTTCTAGTTTCTATTCCCATCATCATGTTGATGATAAATCTGCTCATGCATTGCTATAGGAACTTGGAATCAGTATCATGGTGAAGGTAAGGTAATGTTGTGGTTCTTACTAAAAAAGAAAACTAAACACATTCGAGTTATTGGCTTATCCAACTCGGCAACATTCATGATTTGATTGTTCAATTGTCCCTTAGAGACACAGTCGAGAAGCACTATGCATGGTCGCCCCTCATCCTTTCTTACTCTCAATCCCATCCTGCAAGATATGAATCTACTATTTTAGCTCACTATCTTTTATATGCTTTGGTGCAAAGCTATTTGACAAGGCTAAAGAAGTGATATGATGAATTCATGCAACTAAGGAAAACCAGGCTGACATGATGGTCCCTCTGATAAGTGCAGGGAAGCAAGCAGGAGAGACTGAGCAAAGCCAAAGAGGATAAAGGTGAAGTGATAGCATGGATACTTTGCTTGATTTAGAGTAGATTGAAGAATGAAGAGTAAGGAGAGCTTTGAGGAGGGAGATTCACTTTCATTTCTAAGATTCGGCGATAATGGGGTGAATAATGGGATTCTAAACTTCTTAGTGATGATCATTGCTTGTGAAAGAGAGGATATTATTAGTGGTTAAAGAAGAAATGGAATGGTAATGATTTTAAATTCACCACATTATTTTGCAAAGTTGAGCAATATTGATGAAGTGACCTATTATGAAAATTTGATGTCAAAAAATTTCTTGCAAGGAGGTGTTATGGTGTAGTGCATGAAAGAGGTGTATTGATTTTGATATTATTTTTCCACAATTTTTTTCTTGCAAGGAGATGTTATGTTAGAAAACTTGACATCAAAGGAGGCTTTGCTCTGCTTGCTTTCATGAAAGCAGTATGAAGTAATGAGAAAGAGGTAAGGAGAGGAAGGGAGGAGAGAGGTAAAGATGCACTGAGATAGAGAATGTGGGCCCCACTTTATTAAAGTAACATTTATTAGTTACAAATTAACAGTGAGGGCAAAATTGTTTCGTATTTAATTATTCAGAGTTCAAAATATATTCAATACATCAAAATATATCATATAACCTATTTGGTAATTGGTATGGTGGAATTGAAGGGAGAGAAGCGAAAGTGAAATTGAATTTTTTGTGTTTGGCAGGCACAGAATAGGCTTCTTAGTGAAAGCAAATTCTATCAAAATCCATAAGGTTGGATTAACTTTCATGGAATCATTAATAAAATGACAATTATGCCATTGCTTATCACATTTCAAACAATCTAATCCCTTAATTATTTTAACCCTACCCTAATTGTCGACCTCTTTCCTTTTGCCTTACCAACCTAATCTCTATCGGCAACTTTGTCAATGACCAACTTCTCTTACTTTATCTTCCTCCCATTCTTCTCTTGTGTCATTTCCTTTCTTCCTTTCCTTCACTCCCACTTTCATCTTGCTTGGTGTAACATCTTGAAAATTAACTAAAGTAAATGAGAGTAAATAAGTAAATGTAAGTGGTCTTGGGTTAGTGGATGGTTAGAGAGAGTTAATGGACCTATTAGGTGGTGGTTATGGCCTTTTAGATTGAGTCTAGAGTGAAGTTGGGCTACTTGAACCCTAATGAAGGAAGAAAACATAAATTACACTTTGTCACACTATCCATTGAGGCATGTGTTACATGCGCCATGGTGTATAGTCCTAAAATAAGAGTAACCTCTCTGTACTATCTACCATGACCTATACTACGTGCGCCACGATGCATGACTGAAATTCTAAATAAAGAACAAGTTTAATATTTAAATTCTAGAAAGGAGGAAAAAGAGTTTGAGTAAGAGGGAGGAGGAGCACAAGTTTTGGGCTACTGGGGCACCTATTGATGGGAGTTTTAAGAGGATTAGTGTTTTTAATTGCTAAGGTGAGTCTTTCCTATTCCTCTTCCTTTCTATACTATTTCTAAGCTAGAGCTTGTAGTTGGAAAGTAATTTTCAGACCTTTAGGGTTTTAGGTATGAACCCATTGACCTAAATAGAGTTAATAAGAGTTATTTATGTTATCTACTCTAAGGTTTAAGGATTTAATGCTCTTATTTGGTTGGGTCTTCATTAATGGCTGAAAATGAGCATTTGTGATAGTGGTTGGGTAAGTTTGGAAGTTGTTTAACGCTATTAATAGTGAATAAAGGGTTTAATAAAGTTAGTTTAGGCTAAAGGAATTAATAAACCTATAATTTTGCTTAAATGCAAGAGATTGAGATTTTGGGATGATAGAGTTCTGATTAATGCGAGTGAAAATTGTGTTAATGATAATATTAATAGGTATTAGTATGATTAATTGCAGATTAATTATCTTTTACACCATTCAAGCTTTGATAAAACTTTGGAAGTACTTGTGTATGAGGGTTAAATCTTTGATTTTTCAAAAGTTTGAGATAATTAAGAAAAATTTAGATTATGTATTTATTGTTTAATTGGTTATAGAAGTTTACTAACTATTTTCAAAATATGTGAAATTGCTTCAATGCAAATGTGCCATAATATGATTGTATTATGTGATAATTGTTATAAGTGAGCTTTATGAAAATCTAGTTATATGTACTTAAAAACATGTTGAAAGAATTATGAATTATCATGATAATGTGTTATAGTGGAATAAGTGCTAGTCTTTGGCATAAGCATTTGACATGGGATATGATAGCAAGATGATTAATGATACGATGAGTATGATGCTTGAGAATGTCCATGCCTTGAATATAATATTTGAAAATTTACATGCAATGGATGTGTTTTGAGAATGTGTATGATATGTGATAAGCATGTGTTAAATTTGCATGATCATGATTGGCGGGAGTTACAAACCCACGTGGTACGGTTGCCATCTAGAGCTTGATGTTTTGCCATTTATTTATTTCCCCACCTGTTCAATAAAGGACTGTCATATGATTTATTAAGGAACTCAAACCTAATTACTATTTATTTGTTTAATGAGGAGACTAATTTAAGGTTATGATACTTGGCTCAGGAGCCAAGGGGAAAAGATAAAACACTCTCACTTTGATAAAAAACTTGTATTATTCTTTCGTGGTTTTGAATACAATAGAATGAAAGCTATCTATACTAGTCTTAAGTAGGTAAAAAATTAATACAAATGGAGAAGTTATGGAATAACTTAATTTTAAATGGAAAGGGTTACAAGATTTAAAAGTACTTAATAGCACTTATTGGGAGCTTATAGAAGTTACAAACACTTCTTATAATTTATGAATAGGAAAGTTACAGAAATAGTAAGGGTTATGGAGATGGAGCACTCAATTCTATCTCAATACCCCAATAGTTAATTTGAGGGAAATCATGGTCTAGAAATGCCAACAAAATAAGGAAAATTTCAATGAGGGCTTCTTGACTAGACTTAATTTCAATCAAAGTCTTTAAAATTCTAAAATTTCATGACATATGTGGAGGATTGAAATGAAAATTAAAGAGTTGACTGAAATGATTTCATTCTCCTGGTAAAACTAGATGTATGAATAATTCATGTAGGAAAATTAACAACTGAGTATAAAAAATAAAAAATTGATGTAGGTGAAATTTGCAACTCTCATTAACAGTATAACATTATTATAAATATAACAAATAAAGCTAGACGCATGAACAACTCGTGTATGAAAAATGAATAATTGACATAGGTAGAATGAAAGTTGCAAATTCATTGTAGTGTTATACTATATATATCAGTTATTCATTCTCTATACATTGGTTATTAATTTCTTATATGAGTTGTTCATGTACTTAACTTCACTAGAAATAATAAAATCATTTCAATCAGAATTTTAATTTTATTTCAGTTTTCCACATCTGTAATTAATTTCATAATTTAAAAGGTTTTGATTGAAAATAAGTTGAGTCTAGGTTCCTCACTGAAATTTTTCCACAAAATAAAGCTTGTGCTATAGCACCAAAAACGACGTCGGTGTCCTATTCACCGGGACTCCGTTCTCTCAAACAATCGCGTGTGTTTTAACATAGGACACACAGCGACCTCCGGAGAGCGCCGTGTGGGCGCTTCGAACTTTCGCGTTCTTCGCATGGTAAGTTGCCAAGTTCCCACGTATACAAACGTTGCTGCTGGCCTCCACCAACTACTTGAATGTCAGCGACGCAGAGGATCGTCTGCGCTCTTTCTCACTCTTTCCCTTGTTCACTTCCTCCTATTTCGTCTTCCTCCTCCTTCAAATCTCCTTCTCTTCTCTTCCTTCCCTTCTCTCGTCATCACAGGATTCTAGCTCGCTCTGTGCTTATCTTTCCTTCACCAATGCCTCTCAATCAGGTTTGTAATTTGCTGCTGAATCTCTCTCATATTTCAGTGTGCGATGTCTTCTGCGCGCGCTTTTATTGGTGTTGCACTTATTGTCGCGTTGGACTGCCGTTGAATTGTTGCTATAATGACTGATCAGTGCTAGTTCTAATTGCGATGAAAGATGCTTATATTATCCGTGATGGTTTGTTTGGTGATTGAAGCTCCTTCTCTTACCTTCCATCTGTTCTTTCAGTTTATATTTTCATAGTTTAAATTTGTTCTGTTTCTTTGTCACTGAACAATTTTGAACTGTCACGCTATATCTTGTTTTGTTCTAAATTGTAAGCGTTGTGAGGCAAGTTCGTTTTCACTTAACTGCAGCTCATAATTTACAAGTGGTACCGAATACGCTTAAGGTTACTAGTGTTGTTTAAAATTTAAGTTGTTTGCGCTTTATTTATTTATTTATTTATTTTAATTTAGTCCATGTTTCTTTGTAGAGAGCTGGTCGGTACAAAGAACCAAAGTGGCAAGAGAAGCCTAAAGCTGACAGGATTTCATCGGCCACCACTGATGCAGCAGGTGCCGCTGTTGAAACTATTACTCACAGACTGTCTGAAATGCATGTCGCTAAAAATAGTGGCCAAACCAGTGTTCCAGCTGCAGCCATACAGTTTGGAGGCGTCCAAACTGTTAGTCAGTTCACTGTGCATGGTTCAAAGACAGCCTGGAAACCTAAATCCTATGGAACAGTAAGCGAAACCACAGTAGATAAAGTTGATGCAGAAGTGGCTTCAACTAAAAGTAGTATTGCTGGTTTGAGTAGGAATGATCTGATAGAAAATTTTACGGTGGACAACTCCACTTACTCACTTGCCCGCATAAGAGCTACTTTCTACCCCAAATTTGAAAATGAAAAGTCTGATCAAGAGGTATATTCCTTTTTTATATTGTTTCATTTCTAATTTTCTCATCTTTGTTCAAATTTGTTGAAATATGTCATGTACACATTTGAAGCACTTTCCTCGTGAGCCTGGTCTTCAAACTATATGCTCACAAGTCACATCACATGGTTGCTTTCTAGGAAATTTTACAGACAAAGTAGTACAGTTTATAAGGAAGCTTCTGTGCTGGGTTAAGCTTTTTGGAACGGATTCTAGATTGTAGAGAGGCTGAAAGAAACAATTTTAAAAACATTATTTTTCCTCTCCAAGTAGTTTTCTTTGCAATTGAGGATTCTTCGTTGACATTCAAACCAAATGCTATGAAATGAAGCTGAAGCGATCTTCCAATTGCTGATTTTGTTTCCTAGCATCAGAATCACTCCTCCAACTACATTCATAGATGCAGCTGCCACAGATTGTTAAGCCTAGATTCTTTAAAATGACCTTCATAACCCTATGATTACGATCTAGCGTTGAATGTGGTTATCATTTCTTTGAAGCCATTTTATGGCTGTGAAGTTCAAACAAACTATAAAATATTCCGTTCCTGTTATCTTGGCTGTACCCGACTCAGATTTTGCACCAATTTCCTTGGTAGTTTTTTTCTATTGCTCATATTACTGCAAATTGTGTTAATCAGTATTGAGATCAATTTTTGTTTCAAGCAGTTGCCCATGCCATTTTATTTTTAGAATTGTTACTGATTTATATTGCTATGTCCCTGCAGATCAGGGCAAGGATGATTGAGATGGTATCTAAAGGTTTGGCTACCTTAGAGGTATTATGGTGCTTAACATTTTTTTCTTAGTCAAATTGAAAGATTGTTTTAGTTTCTTTATCTGAGTTTTAGTATTAAAAATTAGACTACCTGATAAACCTCTATTTAATGAATTTTCATGTGTTGGACTAAATTGAGTTAATTTGCAGGTCTCACTTAAACACTCTGGTTCCCTTTTTATGTATGCTGGACATAAGGGTGGAGCTTATGCCAAAAACAGTTTTGGGAACATGTATGAATGATGTCTTACCATTAGTTTTACGTTATTTTGTAGTTTTAATTTTGAAATTTGGTTTTTATTTGCCATAATGGTCATCAAAAAATACCCCCTCTGGTCCTATCAGTAGGACACTTTTTTAAAGTAATTTTTGGTCTAAAATGTAGGATACTTTCTAATATTTAAATCACTTTTTCTAATTTTACTCTTTTTTGATTAACGTGAAGGTATTTAATATAATTGTATCATTATTAAAAGTCGAGGGTTAAAAAAAAAAGTATATCAAATTTTTTTATGGTATCAAGAAAAAAGTAACTTGTCTTAAGATACGTGAAATGGTTGAAATAATCTTACAATAAGGACCGGAGGGAGTATATCATATGAGAAATTTTGTTATGACATAAAAAATATTTTATCCATGATGGAATTCTTGATTTCCATGATGCTCAGTTTCTGTTATTACATTGATCCAGGTGCTGAACTTCATTTCTCCAACGGAGTTTTGATTGATTAGTATTTAATTTATGAATTAGAGTTTATTTTGTTTTTGATTGGTGGGGTGATGTTTATTATATTTAGGATAACTATGCTTGTTAGGAGTTTTAGTTATGTTATCATTGTGTTCATGTTACCACTTTGGAGCCTACATTCTTATCAATATGACTTTTTTAGACTATTCTTTTTTCCACATTTTTCTTATTATTTAAATTCATTGAGAATATTCAAAGCTCAATTTCAATCTCCCTATGCCACATTTTGTGCTTGGATTTCCCCCGTTTATCTTTATCTTCAAACCAAAACTTAGTTTAGTGTGCCATTATCCAAATTGACTAGAAAATACACTAACATCCCTGAGCATCTAGTAGATCGTGGAAAGTCACCCTTAAAAACTGGCTTGTAATGGGAAAGAATTATGCGTCTTGAGTACCTTAAGAATTACTTGCAGCTCAGCAATGTGTCACTTCATTCTCAAGGGGTGTGTTCTTTTCTAGAGGAAAATAATGCAGATCCTTTATTTATTTAATAGAATTTTTATTTGATTAGAATCTTATTTGGGGTGGATAATGGTTATCCATATTTAGGATAAGTATTTTTATTTAGAGCTTTAGTTACAGTTAGAATTTTACTTGTGTTCCAATTTTATTTACTTTATTCTTATTAATTATTACCTCATTTAGTGGGACAAGGTTTCTTTTTGTTGTGCTCTTATTGATTTTTTGAGTCTGGAGAGTTTTTTTTTTTTTTTGAGTTTTTCTTATTCATTCTTCACCATATGTATTGCTGTGTTCTTCAAATTATTTTGCTTTTCAGATTATATTTATAATTGTAATGTTATTTTGCCTGGCACAGATATACTGCCGTGGGTGTATTTGTTCTTGGACGGATGTTTCGTGAGGCTTGGGGTACTGGAGCATCAAAAAAGCAAGTCGAATTTAATGAGTTTCTTGAGGTGATACTCTAAAAGGGAACCCAAAAAAAAAAAAAAGATTGGACATGTTAGCATGCGATAGGCTTCTTTGATAGCACTCATTAAAGCATCTCCAAGGATGAAACAAATTAGTAAAAGTTGGAAAGATCCATCTCCAGTAGTAAAATGTTACTTAATCATGCTCTGTGAAAGCTTTATATGACATTACATGTCTGCAAAATTCAGGGGTAAGATGTGATTGGGGTATAAGATCTGCTAACCAACAGCGGATTTAATTTTACATTTTTCATGTAAATTCTGCATGCTTAATTGGACAGTGTTTCATATGTTAAAAATTGCTTTAATGTGGAAGTTGTATTCCTTTTCTTCAACAATTGCTTGTTAACCTGAATTTCCTTCAATTGCTCCTACCTCTTGTGTTTTTGGGTTATTTTCTAAATCATTTGTGTGATTTATGATCAAAATTTTTTAATGCTTGGCTGGTGAAATGTTTTGCATTCCTTTAAACACAGGTTTCTGATGATTCTATTTTCTGCTTTTCTTGTTCTTGGAAGTTGGAACTTGACGTACTTGTTCTTGCTCTCTTTTTGGTTGATTTATTTTCTCACTCCTGGCATTTACTTTTGAGCTTATACATCCCTTATATTCAATCACTTTTCCTAGACTTATTTTTCAATCTTATATCCGCTTTTTTGTTGTAATTGACACATTTGACTAGCTGTGAGTCATGTTTAATGGACCTTATCATTATTTCCTCTTTCAGAGAAACCATATGTGCATATCAATGGAACTAGTAACTGCTGTTCTTGGAGACCATGGACAGCGTCCCAAGGAAGATTTTGGTAAAATAAATTTTCATTTTATTGATTTAAGAAATTCCTGGTATTTTGTTCCATCATTCCATGTGGTGTTCCTTTTGAGTGTTGTTTAGTTTAATCAGTGAAAGGAATTACTTTTGTATTCTGCATAGGATTTTAATTGAGGCCAGGTTAATTGCTTGTGGTTATGAGTTATGACCATCATTGTCGAACTCACCAGTCAACTTGGTTGATTTGGTGAGTTGGGGCAATTCTACTGAAGGAAAATGAACTGAGTTGCTCATGAACTTGCAGCGTTAAAGACCCACTCATAACTTGTTGAAACTGACAAGAATTTTTTGACTCACTCACAAACTCATTGAATGAGTGAGTTAAATACATTACATGAATTTGGCACGGTCACCCTAGGAATTGAACACGGGACAGGGTACAGATTCCATTATTTTTCATTTGAGATTACTTCCATATAAAATTTAATAGCTATTTATTAATATTTATCAGTGAAGATAAACTCTTGTGAGAATACATTACTAGTTTACCTTTTCTTTATGAATTTATATAATTTCACAAGTTCAATACATTGACTCTAGATTTAGATGCTCAATTGTTGGTTTGCGGATGTAGACAGTGAACTATGGTTGTAACCATAACTGCAAATTCCAAGTGTTGTTGTGTCCAAAACTTATATTATTTTATATCAAACAGACTAAGAATGGTGTAGATCTCTATGTAGCTGCAGCAGGTATCTGATCTGCATGGTTTACTTTGAGTTTGATTGAAAGCTTCATGTTCTAGACTTTTCTGTTGCATTTGAAAGAACTGATGAAAATTTTGTAGTAGCATTTGAGTTTCTTTTGACATGTAATGTTCTACTCCTTTTAGTAAGTAAAGCATGCTTCAAAAAATAGTGGTTTTCAAAATTTATTTCATGCTCAATATTGGGTGGAACTATTTTTATATAATAATGCTATTTTATTTCTTTTTTTGAGCAGTGGTAGTCACTGCTGTCACTGAACTGGGCAAAGGAAGGCCAAAGTTCTATTCAACTCCTGAGATAATTGCTTTCTGCAGAAAATGGCGCCTACCTACAAATCATGTGTGGTTGTTTTCTACAAGGTGAAAATTTAGGGGTTGCGTTACTTTACACTGTAAACTAGACATGATTTTCTTTGCATTGCATGGAATTTGAGAAATGAACTGCCCTATTCATGGTTTATAAATAGTATGGCTTGCTATAGGCACACTTTTTGTGCATTGCACAGCTTAAATGTATATTGTATGCCTCACAAATGCAGGCATACTCAAATGATTAGAGTAGCATTAGAAGTTCTGTTTCATTTCTACTTGTCACTGGTTTGCATATTATCGGGTTCCTTGTCTTTCATAATGAATGTCAATGGTCTTTGTAACTTAATTATTATGTTCTTAAACTTGTTATACTTTTGGCATTAGTTTTTTCATCTTGAGATTAGTCAGATTTTATATAATGGTCTAACTTTTTGGCCACAAGTGTTTCAGACAATCAATGGGTTAATTGGGTCATTGTTACACAATTTTCTCTTGTTTGCCATACAATACATGCTGTAAGATATTTCCACTTATTTTATAAGTGTTGAATATTTCTCTCTGTTATTTTTAAAGCATTACACTTAGATGTTGATTTTTCTTGTCAAATCAATCTGGTTAAAGTCTGTCAGAGCATAAAGAATTTTCGGTCTTGCTTTTCTCTAAATGCAGGAAATCAGTTTCATCCTTCTTTGCTGCCTTTGATGCCTTATGTGAAGAGGGTACTGCTACTCCTGTATGTAAGGCTCTTGACGAGATTGCTGATGTATCCATACCAGGTATGGTTTTTAAGGGTAACATAGTTGATGAATTTGACCTTTGTGTCATAGATCATATGTTTGAAAGGCTATTTGAAGACTTTTTTTCCCTGACAAATCATTTTCACAAGTTCTCATATTTGCCACTGCAGCTGGTAGCATAAAGCAATTAAGTTGGCATTACAATGAAGAAATATAGGAAATCCCTTGGGCTTGTTTGGTATGAGGACTTGAAATTAGTGTGATTGGGATTGGGATTGTGATTGGTAATGGGATTAATGCTTTAAAATTATGTTTGGTATGAAGTAATAATTGCATGGAATATTTATCTTGTAATTAAACATAAATTATTAAAAGACTATAATACGCTTATAATTAATAAAAAAATTATAGCCTGAAAACCCAGTTTCTCTATCGCAAGATACCCATCCCAACCTCCCTCGCTGTGATCACCTTTGTCCTCTCTTAGCTCTCGCTTTGTCTGCATCTCACTGGCATCAATCTTGATGGAGCGGACCTAGGTTCAAAGATGACTTAGAAGCGACGGAGCAGACCCAATTCTTTGGCGGCCATGGGATCTGGACTCTTGAACGCAACATACTCAAATCAGATCTGGGCTTTCGAACTGAGGAAGATGATGATGGGATTTGGCTGACTCTTAAACTCCCGCCGACGCCAACATCGCTGATTTGGGTTTGAAGATGAAGACAGGGAAATGGAGTTTAAGAAGGCTTGAAGATTTGACCAACAAGAGGGTTGAACTAGAGAAAGAAGAAGATGGAGGCACAATAGGAATGGCGGAGGGAATGGCGCAGCAAGAGGGCATGACCAATGCTTATTGGAAGAGAGGGGGATGACCGATGAATAACTGGTGAGGTTGAAGGGCATTTTCATCTTGAAAAAATCAATCCTAGGATTGATTTTTGCAATACCATGGGGGACGTGGTATTGGGTAATCCCATGAAAGGTGGGATTGGTACTGGCATTGGATTGTGCATTACTTCATACCAAACATAAAGTGGAATTATTCAGTCCCAGTCCCAGTTCCACCATCTTATTCCTTTGTACCAAATAGGGCCTTAAAAGAATTATGATGCTTGGATGTTTCTAAAATGATGCTTCAAGATTGCTAGGCTGTATACATCAAGATTAGTACCTCTGTTGTTTTTATGCCTGTTATGAAAACCATACTGCAGACTTAATGCTCTGTTCCCTTGCACACTACCAATATATTCCTGAAATCATAGTCCACTAGTTTGTAATTTGCCTTTGGTATGTTTTTTTCCCCCTCCTCTGGGGGCCCTCACTGCCATTCTCCCCCCCCCCTTTAATTTCCTTTATCTTCAATACCCTACTAAGTGGGAGAAGGCTTGTTATCATTGTTGTTGTTTGCTTATTTTTGTATTGAGTATCATGGAAGGATTTTGAATGAATTGGTTTGTAATTTCAATACTTCATGTTCTTTTGTTGGTGGAATTCTCAACTGATAGACAGGTTCTCTTCTTATGAGCCATTAATCAAATGCACTGTTTTTATACTTGTTTGAACCAATGCAGGTTCAAAGGATCATGTTAGAGCCCAAGGTGAAATCTTAGAGGGTCTTGTGGCTCGTATTGTTGCTCGGGAGAGCTCAAGCCATATGGAAAAAGTTTTAAAAGAATTCCCTCCTCCTCCTGCTGACGGAGGTATGCTTCTTTTATGCATTATGTGCTTGTCACTGTGTCATCTACACTTTTTAAATCCTTGTTATCTGTTCATCAATATTAGTTTTAAGCGAATGACATCTGACCTTGTGACAAGATATTATGTTATGCCAAAGCTTGGCATCATAGATCCAATGTTTAGTCAATACATGTCAGTGAATAGGTTTTTTTTTTTTTTTAAAGAAAAAAAATTATGATGTGATACTAAATTAGGTACTGCTCCTTTTTGCAAGTCCACATTGTTGACTTGATCCTCTTAAATGGTAGTCAAAATAAAAGTTGCAATTCAGATTTCAGATTTCGGACTTTCTAATGAATATCCCTTTTTTCCTTTAGTTGGCCTTGATTTTGGACCAAATCTCAGAGAAATTTGTGCTGCAAATAGGTCTGATGAAAAGCAGGTATATCATAAAGTACATTATCTCTGTTGTCTATTAGAGGCAATTTTCTGTATTGATTAAGGTAATTTTTGAGATATATTTGTGATTTGAATTTGCATTTGGAATGCCTCTGCAGCAAATAAAAGCTCTTCTCAATAGTGTTGGCAGTTCTTTTTGCCCAGACCACTCAGACTGGTTTGGGCCTGACGGTGCTGATGGCCATTCAAGAAATGCTGATAGATCTGTTCTTTCAAAGTTTTTACAAGCCAATCCTGCAGACTATTCAACTAGGAAGTTGCAGGTCAGTCTAGACTCTTCTAAATCATGTTTTTACGCATGGCATTTTTTCAGTTGACCATTATAATTTCCATGCACTTTTTCTTCATTTTTCATTAGTTAGTATCTCATGGTTTTAATAAATTTGTCAAATCATTTGGTTCATGACTTGTTTTTGTTTTGTATTTTCTTATAAAAAAAAATCGACTTGCAGTCTCTTCTCTAGCTTGAGTAATCAGCGATTACTTACTATTACTTTTCTATATGTGTGATTGGAAAGGTCTCCATTGCTCAAGAAATATTGACATTTTCTTTTTAAATGTGGTGCCTTCTTTTCTTGGGTTTCATTTTATAGTGATAATTTTGATTTAAAACATTTTCAGGAAATTGTTCGGTTGATGAGAGAAAAACGCTACCCTGCTGCATTCAAATGTTATCATAACTTCCATGAAGTAGATGCCATGGCACGTGACAACTTTTTCTACAGAATGGTTATTCATGTACACAGTGATTCTGCCTTTCGACGATACCAGAAAGAGATGAGGTCTTGTTTTAATCTGATTATCTCCCTGATTATTTGGCTCCTTAATTTAATAAAAAAAAAAAATCCTTTAAGAGCCTTTTCATTTTTATTTTCATGCATTATTTGTGCAATTTCAGGCATAAACCCGGATTGTGGCCGCTCTATCGAGGTGAATATTATGTATTTTTAACACCTAGATATGGTGATTGTGCCCCCCCCCCCCCAAATATGCTTAGAGCTTGAAGTTTCACTCAAGAAATGTAGATGTTTGAGTACTGAATTGGTATTTGGAAAAAAAAAAAAATCTGAATTTTTCAGTATATTGTGACAATCCCTAATCATCAATAAAATATTAAAAGTGAGTGATATATCTCCAAAGTCATTTTTGGGCTGAATTGAGGCTTTTGACTAAACTAAACAGAGCTTGGCTAGTTTGTGTACTTTGATGATTAGAGTCCCAATTTGTGTCAGATCTTCAGGTTTGTGTGGTGAGTCACTTTGAAGTTAATGATATGTAGGATATGTATTTATTGTCATGCCATATGAATGCCTAGAAAACATGCCAAAGACTACTCAAGCTCAAAAGCTTAAATGTCAAGTATGAATGATTAGAAAACATGTCAAAAGACTACTCAAGCTCAAAAGCTTAAACGTCAAGTGAATGATTGTTTTGTTAAAACTTACAATCTCTAACGTGCCTCCTCACAAGAAAGCCTTTTGTGTTTTAGGTCTCGACAAGAGTCCTATTATACTTCTCACTGAAAATTAATTTTATTTAGGAAAATGAGGGATGACGATGATTGAATTCTTGACTACTTAGTCATAAGATTTTGGTACAATGTTACCGTAAAGACAAAATCTGAAATGGGCGCATACAGAAAAAAGTGGGCTTTGCACCTATTAAAGGAAAAATGGTAGAAAATCGTTTGAGATGGTTTGGATATGTATAAAGAAAACCGCAGGAGGTACCTGTGAGAAGAAAGTGGAACAAATAACTTTGAGCTCAATCAAGAGAGATAGACAAAGGCCAAAGAGAATATTTTTGGAAGTTGTTAATCGAGACTTTTTAATTAACAATATTTCTAAAGCTTGATAAATGATGGAGCATACCGGCGTTGTATGACTCATGTGGCTGACCTCATCTAATAGGATAAAGCTTGTTGTTGTATTGTTGTTAAATACCACTTTTACCCAAAGGCTAAAACTATTGAGTGAATGACTATAATAAGATATTCCTTTCCAAGTTTACGTTGAATTGAAGAGATGAGAAGATGGCTAGTTGATCCTTGTATGTCTCATAAATTTCAGCATATTATAAATTTTGAACATTTGAGCTGAAAGAACATTTTCAAACTTAGGTATAGACCTAAATATCAAGTATTTCTGGGGCTAGGGGCACGAGACATTCCTGTAATAAACCACTATCAAAATTTACCTAGACCCCTAGGACTCTTCGTTGCTGATTCAATGACAGACTGATGGTGTATCATTTTCAGCGAAATTGGGGATTCATTTGTCCTTTGACCTTATTCTATTGAACAGCAAAGCAGTACTTTATAGAAGATGAGAGAGAGGGAGCAAGAGACTCAAATTCTCAAGTAATTAAGTGATAAAGCCTACCTAAACAAAAGAAAATAAACAGCTAAATCATGGGAGATAAACCTAATCTAATCCTATCTGAACTGAAAAGTAAATAGTAAAATTGGAGGTGATCAAACTACATAAAAGAAACCACAATTGGAAATATCATGCGGTTTGCTTGGACTTTTTAAAATTGTGTTTTTCAACAAATTTGAAATTTGCAAAGCTAATATATGCTGTTTATTATTAAATTATGAGATACTTCACAATTTTTTCAGGCTTTTTTGTTGATATTAATATATTCAAGGCAAATAAGGAGAGATCTAGTGAAATCTCTAAGGGCAATGATAATGTGGTTGAAAATGGTACCAGCACCTCTGGAAATGACTTTGCAGATGAAGATGCAAACTTGATGGTCAAATTGAAATTTCTTACATATAAGGTACGTATCCTTATTTACAATCTTTAAGACAAAGACAAAGTTGGATGATTTTATAGAAAATGGTTCAGAGCTGTTTAACTGAAAAAATTCTGTATATCTGAATGAATTTGAACTGCTCCAAATCATCTTTATTTTGTCTGAAACTTAGTTTTGTATTAGTTTGTTTTTTTTAATTTCTATTGTAATAGTAAAATGGGGAGAGAGAACTAAGGAAACTTTCCTCCCTCGAAAAAAAACTGATTAGGAGAAAAACAACTCTGATGGATCCCTGTTAAATTAGTCTAAGTTTGAACACATAGAATAAGATTTCAAAACCACTTACCCCATTCCCAGCTAAAATCAATGTCCCTGGAAGAGTCAAGATAATGCATTAAGTTTTTGCATCTTCATTCTTTTGGAAGTAACTTCATTTTTACTTATTATTACATGCCCTGACTTTAATAATCTTTTCCATTTCGTGCCTTCTTTTTCTTCTATCCTCTTATGATTGATTGATACTTGCTTTCTAGAAGTATATATCTTTGACAGTTCCTCAAGTCTTACTTATTAAAAGAAGAGTTCTTGAAGCTTTGCTTATTACAAGAGGTGGCTCTGCAGCTGATAATTGTCTAATGTTTGGTAGCATCTGCTTATGGTCCTATTTGTGTTCTTATTTTGGGTTTGTGTTCTAGCTGCGAACCTTTTTGATTCGAAATGGCTTGTCAATTCTGTTTAAAGAAGGTCCAGGTGCTTACAAGGCTTATTACCTCAGGTATGTAGATTGAAATATAAATGATCTTGTCAATAAGGTATATATTGTTGTTTGTTGTTTGTTCTTTTGCCTTGATAAATTGAACAACAAACAATTCCCTGATCGCACTATGTATTTTTAAAACGGCCTCCTATTGGTTGGGGATTGAGATAGATGTCTGTTCTAAGATAGGCAATCTATCCAGATATATTTTTTTTTAAGGTTCAATAATGGTGCTCATGCTGTGAGAATCAACATTCTTTCCTAATGGCAGTGTGCTTCCTAAAGATTGGTGTATATATCGTTCATTTTGCTTTATAAGGGTGTGAGCGATGATGCTAAGCAGGATGTTGATAGAAAGACAAAGACTTGTTTAATTTTGAACTTCATTGTAGTTCCTTATGAGCAAGAGGAAATATGTCTAATTATTTATTCTTTATTTTTGTAACAACTTAAATCTTGTCCCAAAAATATTCATCCAGTCATACTTTATTCTTATCGACAAGTTTCCCTTCAGCATGTTAGTAATATAGATATATGGTTGTTAGTAATATAGATATATGGTTCAGTTACCCTAAAGGCATAATGCAGTATGTAGCTGCATCAAGTGCTGATGTCAAATGGGGAAAATGAGAATTTTGGCATGTTACCTGCTGTGTTGGCAATCAAACTGTTATTAAAAATGAAGGCATGTACTGTTTGCATGTACTGTTTGCATGCCAGTATCACCAAAGCTTATTTGGTAGCATCTGCTTATGGTCCTTTTGTTGTTCTTATTTTGGGTTTGTGTTCCAGCTGCGAACCTTTTTGATTCGAAATGGCTTGTCAATTCTGTTTAAAGAAGGTCAGGTGCTTACAAAGGCTTATTACCTCAGGTATGTAGATTGAAAATATAAATGATCTGTCAATAAGGTATATATTGTTGTTGTTGTTGTTCTTTTGCCTTGATAAATTGAACAACAAACATTCCCTGATCGCACTATGTATTTTTAAAACGGCCTCCTATTGGTTGGGGATTGAGATAGATGTCTGTTCTAAGATAGGCAATCTATCCAGATATATTTTTGTTTTAAGGTTCAATAATGGTTGCTCATGCTGTGAGAATCAAAATTCTTTCCTAATGGCAGTGTGCTTCCTAAAGATTGGGTGTATATATCGTTCATTTTGCTTTATAAGGGTGTGAGCGATGATGCTAAGCAGGATGTTTGATAGAAAGACAAAGACTTGTTTAATTTTGAACTTCATTGGTAGTTCCTTATGAGCAAGAGGAAATATGTCTAATTATTTATTCTTTATTTTGTAAACAACTTAAAATATTGTCCCAAAAATATTCATCCAGTCATACTTTATTCTTATCGACAAGTTTCCCTTCAGCATGTTAGTAATATAGATATATGGTTTCAGTTACCCTAAGGCATAATGCAGTATGTAGCTGCATCAAGTGATGATGTCAAAATGGGGAAAATGAGAATTTGGCATGTTACCTGCTGTGTTGGCAATCAAACTGTTATTAAAAATGAAGGCATGTACTGTTTGCATGCCAGTATCACCAAAGCTTATATCCTGAACAAATTTTGTAATATTTCAGGCAAATGAAAAATTGGGGCTTCTTCTGGAAAGCAGAGAGAACTTAGCAAGATGCTTGATGAATGGTAATGCCTGAATCATTCTTGTATATGAACTATGAACCAACAATAAAAAGGGGAAAAGGGGGAAAAAGAATCCTGTATCAGTATAGATAATATTCTGCATAATTTTGCATTGGCATTCTGATTAGACTCCTCACTCTTTATACCCCATATAATTATATTCAGCGTGTGGTTGGTGCAGCAGATGAAAATTCTTCTCCCTTTTTCAGGGCTGTGTGTATATAAGAAGGAAGTACGGAAATAAACACTCTCATCATCAGTATATCTTAGCGAAGCGGAACCTTTCCTTGAACAGTTTGCAAAACGTAGTCCACAAAACCAAGCTCTAGTAGGTTCTGCTGGTCATTTAGTAAGAAATGAAGATTTTATAGCCATTGTGGAGGAAGGGCATGATGAAGAAGGTGATCTTATGGCAGAGAAGGAAATACCGTCACCAAAGTCTAGTACCTTGGCTGCGAACACTATAGCAAAACAGGAAGGGTTGATTGTGTTTTTCCTGGTAATTACTTTGCCAACTTCCTTCAGCAACATTTAATGAGCTTATTGGAATTCCCAACAGATAGATTTTTTATTGCTTAGCCTCCCCACTCTATAATATTCAAGATTAATATGTCATGTAAAATGGCTGGAACTTAGAAGAATGAGAAAGATTTCAATTAAGTATACTGCGGATGAACTGATAGAAGAATGTACCTAAATGCTGATGGGTCAGCTGCTTTGCTGTATCATGAACTCTTTCAGTGCATTGGGAAGAATTTCCCTTAATATTTTTGGATTGCACAGTACTAGGGATAGAAGGCGAAATGGCTTATCTGTGTGGAATCACAGGCAGGTGCAGTTATCAGACATATGGATGGAGAATCACATGGGCTGGCTGTATGACTAGACACAGGCTCATAGCCTGGCCTCGTACTCTCTTGTGAAAAGCAGTTGTTTGTGTTTTAAACTTCTTGTTTTGTATTTTTTGCAACTTATTTCCTGTTTATTTCCTATTATTTAGGCCAGGAGATTAAGAAAGTTTGAATCGGGTTCATTCCTTCTGTTGAGATTAGATAAGCTATCCTCGGTTGTGCAAGCTATTTTCTATATTCCATTCTTCGATAAACAAGAAATCAGAAGAGCCACTTTTGCAATAGCCCCATTTTCCTCCATTTTTAATGGATTGGTGAAATAAATGGAAGGATGGCGCTAATTTAATCAGTTGTCTGTATCTATCGATGCCTTCCCTCAAGAACAAGAACTTGGTGTTGACTCAGCATTCTAAGATTATCAGGTGCTTGTATTTGACTAATCAAATTTCATATACAAGGAAACTAATTCGATGAGCTAACACTTTTAAGCAAGATGCATTAGATTCACTTGCTGAAGTTGAGGAACTTAAATCCCAAACGAACTATTGGCTTCATACGTTTTAATAAGCCCTAGATTTGTGATCCAGATTAATCCTTTTTACAAAGTGTATGTGTGCGACTTAGACTTAACAGATTCTAGTTTGATATAAGTTTTTGCCCATGACGAGCACACTGTTTTTCCCCCTATCTGATTCTCACCCTTGTGGATCCCCCTCCCTGTGGGGTTTTTTTGTTTTGTTTTTTTTTTTTTGTCTTTTTATTTTCAGGAATTCCTGGATGTGCAAAGTCTGCTCTTTGCAAAGAGTTGCTAAATTCCCTAGATGCATTTGCAGATCGACCAGTTCATAGTCTTATGGGTGATCTGGTTAAAGGTAAGTTTTATCAAGAACGCATATTAGAAATTGTACTTTTTATTTTTACGAAGCTGTGTTGATCCTGAGTCATGCTTTCTGTTAAGATTTGGTTTTATTATACCTATAATGCTTCAATAATTAGGTAATTTTATCAAATTAACACCTACTTGATAACTAATATGTGCTTGTGTGGCGTATTATCAGCAAAGTATTGGCAGAAGGTTGCTGACGAATGCAGGAAGAAACCTTATTTCTATAATGCTTGCTGACAAGAATGCCCCAAATGAAGAAGTTTGGAGACAAGTTAGTGCTCTATCTATTATCCATATATGGTTTATTTGCTTTAATTCTTTGTCTCCTTTTTTCTCTAAAAATAAAAATTATCTTTGGGTGGTGGGAGCGTGGAAAGGTTTTTATATTTTGATGACATATGTTACTGGTTAAAGAGGGGCCTCTTCCCTTTTTTTTTTTTTAATCTAGATTCAGACATGATTTGCCATTTGTTTTCTCCATATCTTGATGGTACTATCGGACTATTTACTTTATTTTTCTTAGTGGAACCTAACATAGAAGGTTATCGATTCCATGTTATGGACACAATTAAAAATAGAATTCTAGTTGATACATTGGCCACTTGCAAGTGTATTTTAGTGGCTGGAAGTTCATTTCTTCCTTGTGCTAAAGTCATATGGCTGCTGGTATTTGCGTTCCCCTTGCATGGTTAAGATGACTGAGTGACGGAAAAATCTAAAGCTTAATTCCATTTTGTGTTCTTATTCTCTGAGATGCATAAATTTGACTTGAAAGCATTCTTATTTTGGGGCTAACTTTACAACAAATTGAAGGATTTATTTGTTTATTTATTTTTAATAATTTACGCTTAGCACCAGCACTTTTTTCTAAATTTCCCCGCATCAACCAGAATATTATCTCCTTATCAACATTGTTTTATATTGGACATAATCTGATTGTCAAATATGCAGTTAGAAGACATGTGTAACAGAACTAGAGCCTCTGCTGTTCCAGTTGTGCCTGAATCTGAAGGTTATATAAACCGCAAACCCTGGAATTTTTGTACCGACTGTGTCTGCAATTAATACTTCATGATATTGTTTTAGGAATATATATCTATAATTAATGGTTATATCTCCAAGTGAACTTAGTGAGGAAGCTTTGCTGTTTTATTTGTGCGATACACTGGATTCTTTAGTGAACTGAGTATATATCTTGTTTGAAAATCTGAATTAACAAAACAACGTATTGTTCGAGTCTAACTTGATACCACGTGTAAACCTTAATATCTCAATTCATATAAACAAATGATATTAAACAAAGTAATGTGTGTGTACCTAAAGAATCCATGATCGCTAGAGATACCTTGATTACCTTGAGTATAGACAAATGTACAATCCCCTGGACTCCGTAATTTGCAGAGAGTTCAGAAATAATGGAATAAGTGAAAACTATCGTGTGTTTGTGGTTATCGACTGATCGGCTATATATACTAGATAATAACCACTTTAATAAATAATTAATTAAATAATAAAATTTCACATTATCTTTGACTTAGTCAGTTATAAGATAGAGAATACTAACGAAATTCCTTCTACTTTTTCTTTGATAAAGTGCCGGTCTATTTCAACATGTTTAGATCTGTCATGTGTTACTGGATTTAAGGGCTATGTTTATGGATCATCACAGTAAAGCTTTAATAGTGAGCTTGCTCCCATTTGTATTTCATTTAAAACTCGTTTCAGCGGCAACTCCTCTGCTATTCCTTGAGCCAAAGCTCTTAATTCATATTCAGCATTATTTCTTGAAACAACTCATTGCTTCTGGCTTTTCCAGGTAACTAAATTTCCTTGCACAAATGAACAATAACTAGAGGTTGATCTTTAATCTTTATAGATTCCACCCAACTTGCATTAGTGTAAACTCAATGGATCTCTGCTCATGTTTTCTGAAGAATAAGCCTTACCAGGAGTGCCTTTCAAGTATTTCAAAATCCTATATACTGCCTCCATATGACTCTTCATTGGACAACTCATACATTGATTGGCTACACTGACAACGAATGCTATATCTGGCCTTATATGAGAGAGATATATCAGCTTCCAATGAGCTTTTGATATCTCTCCTTGTCAACTACTTCTTCCTTTTCTTTGGCTTCCTCCTCTTCTTCACTTCCTTAGGCTTCTTCTTTGGTTTCTTGATTTCAACAGGGATTTCAATAGGTTTGCAACCCAACATACCTGTCTCCATCAAGGATCAAGTATATATCCTCTGACAAACATAGATTCCTCTTCTTAACCTTGCAACTTCCAACTCAATCTCAAGAAGTGTTTTAGCTTCCCAAGATCCTTGACTTTAAATTTTAAATTCCTTGCCAAGGGTACCCTTTACTCTCTATATCTCCTCAAAATGATCTCCAGTGAGTATCATCTCATCAACATAGACAATAAGAATGCATTTTTGCTTTCCTCAACCTTAACAAACATTGTATGATTTGAGAGAGCTTGCTTGTAACCTTCAGACTTTAGGACTCTCAAAAACCTATCAAACTAACCTTTAGTGACTGTTTTCAAGCCATATATAAATTTTTTCAGTTTACAGACTTTATTTTCTCAGCCTTTATCAGACTCGAGGAGTAGAGTCACGTAAACTTCTTTTTCAACTCTCCATTCAGAAATGCATTTTTGATGTCAAGTTGATAAGAGGTCACTCAAGATTAGCTGCTACAGACAATAAGATTCCGATCGTGTTTAGTTTTGCCACCCGGAGCAGATGTTTTCTTCCTAGTCCAAACCATATGTCTGGGTAAGCCCTTTTGCAACGAAACGTGCTTTCAATTTGTCAAGGGCTGTATCAAACCTTGTATTTTGGGGTAAACACCCACTTACAACTCACTGTTTTCTTTCCTTTGGGGTAGTTGGAACAAGTTTCCACGTTCCATTCTTTTCCAGGACCCTCATTTCTTTTATGACAGCACTCCGCCATTCAGGAATGCTTAAGGCTTCCTGTATAGTCTCAAGTACCTTTACCTTTATCAAGATTAGTGACAAAAGCCTGATGTTGCAGAGAAAGTGCATTGTATGAGACAAACCTCTCTATCAGATGGAAAGTACATGAACAAGGTTACTTCCTCAAAGCAATAGGAAGATCAAGATCAGTAGATTCACTTGTTCTATACCATCTATTCTAAGTCTCCGTGAGTTTCTGCTTCAGGAGCTACCTTTGGTTCTGACTCTCTTAGTGCTTCAGGTATAAGTTGCTTACTATCTTCCGATTTCCTTTTTCAAGTATAAATTGATAGTTCTCTCTTTCGTGGTCTCTTTGCTTCTCCCCTTGTCTGCTTGTGTTGCTTGTGTTCCTTAGGTTGTGACATAAGAGGGTATGAAGGTAAAGGCTTAGATGAAGATAATGACTCAGAGGTTGGTAGTAATAATGGCTTAATATGCACTAGATTGCTATTGAGTTCTTGTTCCTAACTTTGAAATTCTCCTATACTCTCCCCTTGAATCGAAGAATTGGGATAGAATATAGTAGCTTCATGAAAGGTGACATTAAGGCTAGCAAATGTGTTTTTTGAAACAGGGTCAAAGCATCTGTATCCTTTCTGAGTAGCAGATAAGCCAACAAATATACATTTGATTGCTTGAGGTTTAAGTTTGGTGTGTTGGTGGTTATGGACACAGATTGTGTAACCAAGCACATGAAGCGAAAGATTGGCTTTGATATGGGATGTGGAGAGAAAAACTTTGCAATTTTTGCAGAGAAGTTTCAAAGGATAAGATTTGACTAGGCATATGGTTGATGAGGTAGGTCATGGTCAAAATAGCATCCCCCCAATAAAACTTAGGCACATTGCAGGTAAACATAAGTGCTCTAGTAACATCAAGTGTATGATGATGATTTTTTTCTTTTTGCAACCCTATTTTTTTGGGGTATGTAGGCACAAGAATTGGACAATACCATGCATTTGGAGGAAAGTGCTTAAAGATCAATTAAAGTACTCAGTGCCATTGTTAGTTTGTAAGACTTGAATTATAGTATTAAACTAGGTTTTGATCATGTTAAAGAAATTCATGAATGTTGATGTAGCCTCAAACTTGTTTTGTAAAAGATAAACCCAACAGACACAAATGTGATCATCAATGATGGAAATGAACATGTTGCTTTAGTAAGATTGAGTATAGAAGATGGTTCTCATAAGTCATTGTGAATGGTTGTGAAAGGCTTGGTGGGTGTGTATTTGGCTCTAGGAAAGGATGTTCGATAGTATTTGGCAAGTTAACACACTTCACAATGAATGTCATTGATATTTAGGATAAGAAAGTTAAGATGACCCATCTTGTTATGTCACAGCATTAAAATCAATAACTTTAGAGATAGATACAAAATTACCAACAACCAGTAAGTTACCCACTCGAATGGTGACTTTGAAGTAGTAGAGCCCTTCATACCTCTTAACACTTTCGATTGTCACTCCAGATGATATATCCTGAAACACATAATGGGATGTGAGGAATTTAGCATAACAATTGGATTGTTTGGTCAATTGACTAATTGAAAGTAAGCTACAATCAAGTTTTGGCACATGAAGTATAAATTCTAACACTATGAAATCAGAAATTTGAATACTTCCTTTTCCTGCTACAAGGTTAAGGAGCCATCTGCAATCTTGATTTTAATATTTCTAACACATGGGGTATAAGTGGTAAACAACTCATGACAACACATCATATGCTCGGAGGCTCCTGAAGACCCCTATTCTTCTACTAATGCTAGAGACCCATATTAGGTCACTGTAATCATAGTATTTATGAGGGTCTAAATAATCATTCTAGAGCTTCCTGTGAGATGAAACCCATACATGAGAAAGGAATCGGCAGAACTATCTGACTGTTACTCCAGAATTGTTCAAATAGAAGCCTGAACATACTATAGAGACAAAAAAAAAATCAAAAAAGGGTACCCAGCTGTAGGAATCTTAGGGATCTCATCGAAAATCTTGTTTCGTCACCAAAGAGATGAGCAACAGCCTGAATGGCGATGGCACACTCCCCCATGCACCACCTACGTAATTTGGCACTAGATCTAGAGGTGGCAAGTCGACAAGCTTTGGGGATTCCGTCGATTGGTGCTTGCTGACCACTCCCAAGGTGGGGATGATGGCCAATAAGGCCTCAATCATCACGTTCATAACTCCCTTAGGGTACAGAACACTTTGCCTTACGGAACCATGACCCATAATCCCTAATGTTGATTTCGCATCTTTTGCTTTGATACCATATGGAATTGAGAGAAACTATTTCTCATTAATGCTGAATATTGGAATACATCTAAACTTTTCAATGATGGAGAGGATTCATCTAGTAACTTGGAGGATTTAATAACTGGTGAAGGAGAACAAAATTTATCATTCTATCGAAAAATACGTGATAAGGAGGTAAAGGAAGCTCTTAAGAAATGGCAAATGGTAGAGCTAACGGACCTGATTGTATATCTATCGAAGCGTGGAAATGTTTTAGGTGAAGAAGGGGTGAGATGGTTAACTAAGTTATTTAATGTGATTTTACGATCCAAGAAAATGCCTGATGAGTGGAGGAGAAGTACATTAATTCCTATTTATAAAATAAAGGAGATATTCAGAATTGTACTAACTATAGAGGGATTAAACTCATAAGCCACACAATGAAATTGTGGGAGAAAGTAATTGAGCACAGGTTGAGATTGGAGACAAGTATTTCTGAGAATCAATTTGGTTTTATGCCAGGTAGATCAACTACAGAGGCGATTTATCTACTAAGGGGATTAATGGAAAAGTATCGTTGTAAAGATAAAGATCTACACATGGTTTTTATTGATTTGGAAAAAGCTTATGACCGTATACCAAGAGAAGTGCTTTGGAAAGCGTTGGAAAAAAAGGGAGTACGGATTGCTTATATTAAAGCCATACAAGATATGTATGAGGGGTAAAAACTAGTATAAGAACGCCTAGTGGTCAAACAAAGGATTTTCCTATAAAGAATGGACTACATCAGGGATCATCTCTGAGTCCTTATTTGTTCAACTTGATTTTAAATGTTTTGACGGAACATATTCAAGAGGAAATCCCGAAATGTATGCTCTTCGCAGATGATATAGTTCTTATAGCAGAGACAAGAGAAGAGGTTAATTGCAAACTTGAGTTATGGAGGAGGACATTGGAGTCGAAAGGTTTTCGTCTGAGTAGAAGTAAGACGGAATATTTATATTGTAAATTTGGTAAAGGACTATTCGAAAATAATTTGGAAGTAAAATTGGGAGATCAAATTATACCTCAAGTGGAAAAGTTTAGATATTTGGGAGCCATTATTCAAAATGATGGCGAAATCAGTGGAGATATTTCACATAGAATTCAAGCTGGGTGGTTTAATTGGAGAAAAGCTAAAGGAGTTATTTGTGACCGTAAAGTGCCTAATAAACTTAAAGGAAAGTTTTATCGTACTGCTATCAGACCGGCAATGTTATATAGTAGTGAATGCTGGGCTCTAACGGGACAGCAAGAGCATAAAGTTGGAGTAGCAGAGATGAGAATGTTACGATGGATGTGCGGACATACACGTAAAGATAAAATTCGAAATGAGCACATACGTGAAAAAGTGAGGGTGGCACCTATTGAGGAAAAAATGGTAGAAAATCGGTTGAGATGGTTTGGGCATGTACAAAGAAGACCAAGGGAGGCACCGGTGAGAAGAGTGGAACATATAACTTTGAGTCCGATTAAGAGAGGTAGAGGAAGGCCTAAGAGAACACTCTTGAAGTTGTTGAACGTGATCTCTTAATTAATAATATTTCTAAAAGCTTGATAAATAATAGAGCACAATGGCGTCTTGCAATCCATGTAGCCGACCCCACCTAGTGAGATAAAGGCTTGTTGTTGTTGTTGTTTGCTGAATATTGGAATACAACTAGGTACTTATACAATAGGGTAGAGAAATAATACTAATAATGACTAATAACTGTTAATAAAGACTAATAAGGCCTAGAAATATTTACAATAGTTGCAATATCTTTACAATAAATGTCTCATATTTGCACAGAAATATATACATGCCTCCCTTGAGACCACAAGATAACCAAAATACCTTATAGAATAATATTGATTTTGTTTATTATTTAAAAATGTAATCTCTTAAACTTCTAGTTCAAAATTTATTTTAGAAACCAAGAATTTAGTTTGTTCTAAAATTTTATTATATTTATGACAATGTTTGTACTTATGAATATGTACTAATAAAAAATTTCTTCTTGAAATTAAAATATTATATATAGATCTAATATTGAAATATTATTTTTGTGGATATGTTTTTTGTTTCTAATATATTTTTCAATGCTTTTATCTTTTGCTAAATTTTAAAAATCCACCATTTTCTACTGGTCAAACAATTAAATATTTGTTATATTATATATTAGCTATATGGTATTTTGGTCTAAATAAATGAAATTGCAGCTTATTTGCAAGGGAGACAAGTGTAATGCATCTCAGCAGAAGGTTGTGTATATTTTCGGGATAGAAATGACTGTAATTTTGATATCTCTCAAGGGCTAAAGAGCAATTTACCCTATGATATTTCATGGAGGTCATCGTGATAGTTAGCTTGGCTTGTCTAGTTTCATGTTTCTTCTAAGTATGTTTCACTTTATGTTATTTTCTGCAGGAACTGACTCAAACCCTTACTCCCTTGATGCATTGGCTGTTTTCATGTTTCGAGTGCTTCAACGAGTTAACCATCCAGTATGTTTTGGTGCCTTTCTGGATATACATTTTATTCCTATTCTTCAAAATCATTGGTACCTTTGTAAATCTTTTTGTTTTCTTCAAATTATTTAAGGGAAGTCTTGACAAAGAATCTCCAAATGCTGGATACGTGCTGCTCATGTTTTATCATCTTTATGAAGGCAAGGTACGGCATTATTGCATTTGATTTTGTAGGTGATAAAATTCAAATTTTTGAGCTATTTTTGTTAACTCATGGAAATGTACAGGATAATTAAAAAATTTAAATCAATTGCGCACACCCCTAAAAAATTTCTTGGTAAAATAATAGTAAAAGAAAATTGTTTTTTATAATTTATGCATTGATGCTTTTCAGGATCGTAGAGAATTTGAGGGCGAATTAATTGAGCGTTTCGGCTCACTTGTTAAGATGCCTTTGTTAAAATCAGACAGGTGCTTCCATTCTATAGCTAGTATCAATACTCTTTGTACTCAGTTCATCATGATTCATTTTCCTCCCCCCCCCCTTCTGCATTTTGGTGTTATATGTTTAGCAGAGTATGATTCTCCTACCTTTGTATCAATATCTATCTTTCCTGCAGTACTTTCTTTTTGAAAACAATATTTTTGTTATTTAATGTTCTCGTAGTAGTTCCACAGCCTCAAATTGTTTGCTCTACCTTATTCTTTCAATATATATTTGTCTTCCATTCAACCCTTGTGAATTATTATTACTTCTTCCAACCCAGAAGTTTTGATACATTTAGAGTTAAGAAGTAGGTTTAGGCGAGGACAGAAAATGTTGGTCCTTAGTTATAAAAGGTGTCTTCACTGTAGGGTCCAATAGAGTGTCACATTGGGTAATATGAAATACCTAAGTGGGGCTATAAGTTTGGAGGCTATACCTTCCTAAATAGCTAGTTTCAAGGGATCCTATAGGCTTTTGACTATGCTATTGGAGCTGGACCTCATTTCTTCAAATGTCTTTAGGAAAGGGCTACTATTGTCTATTAGAAACCAGTGAAGTTCTCCGATGGAAAACTCAAAGCAATACAGAAATCAGTACAGAAAATTTAAGTCAATTGGAGAACTTGATTTTTGATATTTACGCCAACTGGGGAACTTGAGTTTTGAAAGTTAAGCCAACTGAGGAACTTGAGTTTCGCTAATTCATTGAACACTTTTTGACAATATATCAACTTGTAAGATCCAACCCAGCATCCCTATGACACCCAGAAACACATCAACAAAACTCAGAATGATTATATCTCTGCTACAGAATATGAAACCACACAAATGCTAAAAGCAACACTGATTGAGAGAGAACACAGATTACAGTTTCAAAACACTAACAAACAGGAGGCACTGAGAGACTTCAGTGCTTACTAAATAAACACACACTTCCAGCATAGCCTAGCAGGACTAGAACGTCAAACCTTAAAGTTTTCCCAGCTTTCAAGAGGTTGGCTCTCTCCTTCAAAAATTTGACCAAAGTTCTCTGCTTCATCTTTCTTAGCTAACATCTTTATACTTTTTAATTGCTTTCACTTGCCCTTCATCATTACTCTCTTCTTTTGCTCCTCTACTTTCTATCTTATCTGATTTTTAACCTCTGTGCTTTCTTCTATACCAATAGTCCCCTGATTTTCTGCCCCCTGGCACTCCCTATCTCAACTTCTATAATCTTTGGTGGCCACAGTGGAGTGGGACTCATCAGCTGGCTACCTTGGTCCACACTTACATGAGAAAGATGACGGGGATATACATACTATTAAAATTGGCTTGGGTGGTATAATGATTATTGTGTATCGGTAGCATTGTAAAATTTTTCAGGAATGCTTATCGCTTGAACTACGAAATTTCAAGTATATGTTATATTGCAATGACTATCTTTGTCTGTCTTTCCAGTTTCTTGCAGAGCTGCCTTATTTTTTCATATTAAAGTCTTTCTGTGTAATTACATCTCCATACCCAGACCTGGATCTAAGTTTCATTATAAATGAAGAACTCTGTTTAACATCTGAAATAGGTGATTCCATGCATCCTTCTCATCAGAATTACTTCATTTGTTATGTGTTTCCTGATATGCAGGAATCCCCTTCCTCAGCCAGTGCAGTCCATTTTGGAAGAGGGCATAAATCTGTATAAGCTTCACACCAAGAGACATGGCAGGTCGATGTTATGGGTTTTTTACTTGCATTTGGGAATGGAGCATTTGTGAATGCTTTTGATCTTTATTTAACAAATATTACGATGTGACTGTGTTAGCTTTAGAATAAATACATACATTAATGCACCATTCTGTTTGTATTTATTCTAGACCGGTAATTAATAGTTACTTTCTACAAATGTTATTATTTCAGCTGTAAGCACTAAAATAATTCTTGACTTGTCTTTAGCGCGAAGAGAACAGAATGTCAGAGGAAGACATTGCTTTGCCTTATATTCTGCTTTCTTCATACGATGAGGATGTCACTGCATATCAGCATGTTGTAATTTTAGCTGAGCTGTGGCAAAGAAATTATTTTCTGCTTGTATTTTTAAATGAAAACCTTAGTCTCACATTTATTCCTCTGTCACTGGTCGAACAATCAAGAGCTCCCCAAAAAACAGTCTTGAGATAATTCAGGCAAAAGGGGGCCTAAAAGAGAGTTTTGAGATCTTCTCTGTTAAGTGTTCGGTTTAAGTGTTAATACATGAGGCTGTTTTCTCCCATGATTCTTCAAAGTACCTTGGGCTACAGTGCGCTGAACGTTTTCTGTCCTGTCATATAATTGAAGCATGGGTTGTGTCTTTCAATATCATTTATTTTACTAATTGATTATTGATAGATGGCTATGGGTTAAGCTACTTTAGACACTAAGATTTTGGGTTTAGAGTTGAGAATACAACAATCATAAATTGATCTCTATTGTAACAGATTAGAGTCTACCAAGGGATCCTATGCCAAGGAATGGACCATGTGGGAGAAACAATTACGTGAGATTCTTTTTGGAAATGCCGAATATCTTAATTCAATTCAGGTTAGTATATCTTCGTGGTCGTCGTCTTTTCCACTTCAATTGAAATTTTGCATTCACATCTTGCTAATATTTTCTTAAGTTAAGATTAAAAAGATTGTATTCTAAAATGCTATCGTTTGCCCTCAACATCTGCAGGTTCCATTTGAGCTTGCTGTCAAGCAAGTCTCAGAACAATTAAGGAACATTGCAAAGGGTGATTATACGCCACCAGAAACTGAGAAGAGGAAATTTGGAACCATTGTTTTTGCTGCGCTCAGTCTGCCTGTTACAGAAATTCAAGGTGTCCTTGAGAATGTAAGTAAAGTTTCTGCTCTTTGGGTTGCCTTTGATTCTTTTTCCCAGCATGTTGATTGGATTTTTTTTTTTTTTAATCAGCAACTCAGCATTCTTTATTTTTATTTCCTACCCTTCCGTTATGTATGAAAGGGCACTCAGAAGTAAAAATTCCATGCTCAGGACAATTTTTTTTTTTCAAGTTAGGCCACGTGTTTTCCATTTGAGGTAGTAGCTATGTCGGTGCTTCTTGATTGGATATATATTTTTTCATCTTCTGGACCTGAATTGGATCATTTGTTTTGAGTTCCAAATCCTGAGAAAGAAATGAGTCATTGGAGCATTATTTTTATGTATGTTTGCAACTATAGTATTCCTTTTTTAAAAAAAATTCAGATGAGGGTTGGCTAAGTAGAAACTCACATTTGGAAGATCTCATGTAGAAATACCTATGCATACAAGAGCCAACAACAAAAAATTTTGGGGCCACATATCCATTTATTCCCTTGCCCCTTCCCTCGTTATTTTTCTTTTTTCTTGTCTGCACCTTCTTTCAGTGCAATACATAGGGGTTGTTTGGTTGTTGGAAATGATGAGAATGGAATGGATTAAAAAAATAAAGACAAAAATAAAATGATCAAAATGTGAAGGAAAGATAGATCAACCATGTTCATGAGGGAGAGGGTAATTTAATTCCTTAGGTTGGAAGTCATAATTCATGAGATTTGTGAAGGATATGGTGATTTCCACATTTATGGTTTGTGATATTGGGTTTTGTCATACTTGCCCATGAGGGGAAGGGTAAATTAGTACATTTTTATTTTTAGTTTCTTAACCAGTTCCATTTTCATTCTTTCCAATGACCAACCGGCTTCATAGTTTCCCTCCTGCCACAATTCTCACCCCAGCATTCGCTCTGAATTCAATCTCTGGATATTTTCCTTGAAGAATCATAATGATATAGAAATCAGGACCTTTGTCTAATCTATTTACATATGCAGATAGCTTCAAATAATGCGTCAGTTGAAGCTTTTCTTAAAGGGAAGCATTTAGAGAATCTGCAGAAAGCCCACGTCACTCTTGCCCACAAGAGAAGTCATGGTGTGAAAGCTGTTGCGGATTATGGCGCGATCTTGCATGAGCAGGTGCCAGTGGAGTTGAAAGCTCTGCTCTTCTCGGACGAAATGGCTGCATTTGAAGCTTGTCCTGGCTCATTGGAAGGTGAAAAGATAGTTTCCAAAAACGCCTGGCCTCATGTCACCTTATGGACTGCCGATGGGGTTTCCGCCAAAGAAGCTAACACATTGCCAGAGTTGCATGAGCAGGGCAAAGCAAATCGTGTTGACTTGAATCCTCCCGTCACTATAACCAGCACAGTGGAGTTCTTTTAAGCCGCTTTTGCCATTCATTCCTTTCTTGAAAATAAGAAAGAACAGAATAAAAAAAGATGTTATTGCATCGCGAAACCAGGTGACTAGACTTGCATAATGCATTGGGTGTTAGAGAATGGAGAGAGTTGATGGGGAAAATTTTTGTAGAGGCCTGCATTTTCTCATCTGTATGTTGCGCGGAGTTGTCTGCTCAAGTACGTTTTGTTCTGATAGAGGAAAACCTATAATTATATCGTATAATTATTTCACTTTCGTCTTGACACGCATTCATACCTGCTTCGATCCACGGCCCCTGCTATGTATAAAATTGTTGAAAAAACATACCTCCTCCTCCTCCTTTTTTTAATTCAAAGTGATACATTAACCAATTAAGGTTCAGTATCGTCTCTCGTCATCATTTACCACCTTCCAATGGTAAGGTGAGATTGCTCAAAAGAAATAAAATACCACCTGCTTTTTTTGTTCCCATAGCATGCACTTCGGTGGACTTGTTCTCTTTAAATTCAAACGGATTCTGGAGGACAAGCATCTCAAAATAGGGTACAAGAAGTTTTCTTTTCTTTTCTTGACTGCTGAGTTGTAGTTCCCTCATTCATATCATTATAAATTATTTCACAATGTAATTGAATTTCGTTTTGCCATCTACTTTATAAATGCCGAAAATGAGACTTTTTCCAAGGGGGGAAAAATAGTTTTAAATATTTAACCGCAATATACATATATACATATATATCTCTCGACATGCATGGTTGAAAAAGTGGTGGTCGCATATGATCAATATGCATGCTTACATGTGTGTATGTAATGTAATAGTAGCTGCGTTATTTAGTATACTGATTAGTTATGAATAACATACTTTTATTTCTTAGACTTCTTCCATCCAGATTTCTCAGAAGTCTGGCAAGAAAACAGAATTGTTCGAAACTAAATCACGCATACATGTTTATTAAACCTTATACGAGGCTATATAAGCTATAAAATTTACACTTCATAACCAATAGGACCTTGCTGTTAATTTAACCTTTCACGAACCGTACCACCACATCCGTTGTCCTTGTTGTCGTCTTATCTCTCTATTTTTAAATTTTTTGAATTGAATTTTAAATTTTTTATTTAAAATTTTGTTCAATTAAAAGTAGTTCATTTGTCTATTATTCATTTGAGGGATATTTTCAATTTTACATTAAAATAGTTCATTTGTCTATTATTCATTTGAGAGATATTTTCGATATTACATTAAAATCACTAAAGAAATTAAAACAATAAAAATAAAATGCATTTTAATAGTTAAAATTTATTATCCAGCACATTATTTAGGGTATGTTTGGATTAGATACCAACTGAGGGTTGGATGGCACGACCTAAACCTTATTTAAAATGTTAAAAGTACATTGCAAAATTAAAAATCTTATTTGGATAAAAAAAATAGGTTAACAAGAGCCCCTAGGATAAATGCTTGTTTCAACTAAAGCTAATCCATGGAGCTTTTCAACACCCATTGAGAGAACATTAGCCTGATTTGAGAGAGAGAGATTTAGATTTGGTGACTATAAATATTAAGTATCTGTATCATTTGAACTATTGAAATTTATATCAACAGTTTAAATAAAGTCATTTATTCATTAATTTTAAATGAAGTATGATTTTAAAACTATTGATCTGTATTTTAATAGTTTAGATAATACATACATTCAATATTTATATTAAGTATAGTCACTAAATTTAAATCCTAAGACAAAGGGGGCAAACATCAATAACAAAGAATGTGAAAGAATAATAATAAAAGGGAGGGGAAGACCCAAATATATACTCCTTCCGTTCAAAAATATAAAATATTTTTTAAAAAGTTGGATATTTAAAAATGTAAGACGTTTTTAGTCTTTTAAAGTGTAATTATTTTTTTAAAAGTACCTCTATTGATGAATAACTTTATATTTATTGTAGGGTATTTAATAGGGGTAAATATAAAAAGATAGTATTAGTTTAAAAGTAAGTAACTATTTAATTGAAAGGTGAAACTTAATTAAAAATGCCTCACATTTTTTAACGGAGGAAGTATATATATATATATATATATAAAAGGGAGGGGCATTTGTAACAGGCATAAGTTCTTATCTCCCACCCCTCATATTTTTTTTGTTCCTATTTTTTATTTAATCTCTATTTTTAATTCTTCAAATGTTATACATAATACAAAGTGCGTTCTAATTTATTAATTTATTTTATTTTTAATGGAATATTTTATAAATCATTTCATTCTATTTTGAAAAAATTGAGATTTTTAAGTTTATCAATTTATTTTATATTTCTTATTCTATTTTTTTTAAAAAGCTGTAATTTAAAGTTTGATATTTTTTTAAAAAACATCAAATTAGTCAGAAAAACATTTATAAGAAAGTTTGTGTTTATTATTGTCATTATACATATTAATTTCTTTTAAATTAAATCATTTAAATAAATTTTAATTTATTCAATTGAATTTTAAAAAATATATACAAGCATAAATTAATTATGTTAAAGTCACAAATTTTTTGCCTAACTTTAATTTGCTAATTTCAGATGATTCTGATCTTCATTACGAAATTTTTAATTCAAACACGTACTTAATCAGCAGACAAATGCACTCATATATATATATATATATATATTTAATGGAAATATGGCCCAGAAGGGTGTTTTGAAGGAAATGTTTTGATGCACGTGACAGCCTACGTCCAGCTCAAGCCTTTCATTTCACCTGTGTCTACACCAAGAATCGCCAGCAAAAACCCCCCGCTTCTACATGCGCGCCACGTATCTTCTCGCATTCTGCTCCTCCTCTCTCTATAAACCCCTCAATCCACCATTACTTCCCCATCGCTCAATTCCCGCGCGCAGGAGAGAAAGAAGAGAAGAAACTATGTTAAACAGAGCTACCCTTTTGGTCTTTCTTCTTGTTCTTTGCCATGCATTGGCAAAGGGTACGAGTTTCGCTGAAGATGAAGATTGGAGTAGCGAGAAGCAAGAGAGAGAAGGGAAATGGTTGCCTGCAGAGTCAAGTGACTGGTTCTTGTTACGACGCTCGAAGCAAGTAATCAAGACTGATGCAGGCGAAATGAAAGTTACGGAAAGCTATGGCGGTAGGATTGTGGACAAGCCTATGCACATTGGCTTCATCAACATGGAACCAAAGTCCCTGTTCATTCCTCAGTACCTCGACTCTAGCTTGATCCTTTTCATTCGCAGAGGTATTACAATCTCTGGTTCTCTCTCGTGTTCCTGGTTGTCAGTTTCTGTTTGTCTTGAGACATCAGTTAATTGCAGGGGAGGCAAAGTTGGGATTCATCTACAAAGATAAACTGGCAGAGAGGCGTTTGAAAACTGGGGATGTGTATAGAATCTCAGCTGGTTCTGTATTCTACTTGGTGAACACAGGGCGAGGCCAGAGACTTCATATTATCTGTAGCATTGACCCCTCTGAGAGCTTGGGAATAGGCGTTTTCCAGGTACATGCATTGTGTTACAAACATCCGTTTTTCAAAATCAACTGACATTGTAGTGCTATTATTTCATTTCCTTTGAAGACTGATTTTCCTAGTTTGTACGCAGTCTTTCTACATCGGAGGAGGAGGAGCCTGCCCACCATCAGTTCTTTCTGGGTTCGGACCTGAAGTCCTAAGAGCCGCTTTAAACGTAAGCTGCAAGTTTAACTCTGCAGCAGCAGAGAAGAAAAATAGCAAACTTCCATCGTCGGCACGGTACACTTAACGATTTTGTTTATCATACAGACATCAGGCCTTGAGCTAAGGCAAATCCTCAAGGGGCAACACGAAGGGCCAATCGTGTTTGTGGATGACTCTCACGCCCCAAGCCTGTGGACGAAGTTCCTTCAACTGAAAGAGCACGACAGACTAGAACACCTCAAGAAAATGGTGGACGAGCAAGCAGAATCCGGTGATGATGAAGAAAAGGAGGAGGAGGCAGAGCAAACAGATTGGTCATGGAGGAAACTCGTGAAATTTGTCTTTGGATGTGAGAACAAGGAAAGAGAGAAGAGATATTTCGCTAAATCTCCCGACTCCTACAACCTCTACGACAGCAAACCCGATTTCAGAAATAGATTCGGTTGGAGCGTTGCTTTGGACGGCTCCAGTTATTCCCCACTCAGACGCTCCGGCATCGGCGTTTATCTCGTCAATCTCACCGCCGTAAGCAAACTAACTCAATTTTGACCCTTTGGACTAGGATTTCGGAGCGATTTGTGAGACTTACGCTGTATACACAATTTGTGTCTCTACAAAAAATGACTACTACTTTTTTCCAAATCCAAAATTTCCGGCAATGTTTCAATTCTTCTCCATTAATATGGCAGGGATCCATGATGGCACCGCATGTGAATCCAAGGGCAACAGAGTACGGCATCATTTTGTACGGAACCGGAAAGATTCATGTGGTGTTTCCAAACGGAACTGCAGCGATGAGTGCCCACGTCAGAGAAGGGGATGTGTTCGTCGTACCGAGATACTTCCCATTCTGTCAAATCGCATCCAGATCTGGATCATTCGAGTTTGTCGGGTTCACGACATCGGCGAGGAAGAACAGGCCTCAGTTTCTGGCGGGAGGATCGTCGCTTCTCCACACCTTGTTGGGACCTGAGCTTGCAGCATCGTTTGGCGTAAGTGAGGACAGGATGCGGCGCGTGGTGAAAGCTCAGGGAGAGTCTGTAATCCTACCAGCTGAAGGGGCGTCACCTGGAGACGTAGACGTAAGACGCGGGGAAGAAGAGGATCGAAGGGAAGAACCAGGGAGGCAGAGACAGATGCTGCGTTGAGTTTATTTATAGCTTTAAGATATGACTTTGAGCTCTGATTAGATTATGATAATTAGGAAAAACAGAGTGGGATTAGCGAGAATAAATTATTTTGCTGGCTAGAAGCTAAGTCGCGTTGTCCGTTTTATTTTTATGTTTGGGATTTCCTTTCTTTGTTCAGTTTCTGTTTACGAATTTTCCTTCGCCGTCAATAAAATTTTCATCTCTGTTCATTGACGTGGCTTCCTCGTCATGGTTCTCCTCAAAACTAAATATAGTAGTTATCTACTCTCCTAGTTATTAACAATCAGTTTCAGTGTTTATCATGCGGCCTTTGGACCGTTCAAAATTAGATTTACAGTTTTTTACTTTGATTTTTTTAAAAAAAAGTATTTTAATAGATATAAAATTTAAAATAAAGATAACGTTAGTTTTGCCAAAAAAAATTATTTAAGAAACACCAATTAAAAAAATTTGAATATAAACCATTCAGATTAAATTTTAGACCAGTCTAAAAGTGATAAGTTTTTAATATTTTGAGCAGTGAAATTGAATCAAGTTCTTGCATGAAAGGAGAATTTATAACTTCCTCCATCCTCCCTCTCACTTTGTTGGTAAGCCTAGTATTTCTCCATTTTAAATTATAAAATATTTTCAACTAAAATTATATATATTAATAAAACTTATCAAATACATTTTATAATTTTTATAAAATATTTTTAACTAAAATTATATATATATTAATAAAACTTATCAAATACATTTTATAATTTTATTTTTTTAAGATGAAACATAACTTTGGGTCCTTATTCTTTATTTGAGTTTTGTTATAGATCTATGTATTTTTTTCGATATTCTAGGTTCCTATAATTATTAAATGAACAGTATTATTGGGACATAAAATACTGAAAAAAATATAAAACCTATAACAAAAGTTGAACAAAGTATAAAGACCTAGAATTATATTTTTTTAAACAAAAATATATATTTTTTAAAAAATGTTCAAAGGTAATACTTAACAAATATCAAAGTGAGAGAATATGACAGAAACTATATTAAAAAAATATTATTAATTAAATTTTATTTTTATTAAAGTGTCTTATATTTTAAACGTTAAATTTCTTCCAACAGTGTCTTATAATTTGTAACAAAAGTAATGTATTATTTTGACTTTTTTCCATGATAACTTTTAAAAAAAATTATTAACATAAATGTTCTCTTTCTAATTTAATTTATTTTTGTTATTGTTAAAAGTTTTTTTTAATACAAGATCACGAAAAAGAAATTGTGCAAAGAAATATTTAGTTCATGTCAAAGCAAATAATACTTCTTCACTTTATGGGTAGATTTACAAAAATGTAGTATCTGAATTGTCATAAGATATATGACGAACAAGCCAATCAACACATTTATTCGTTTATTTAAAAACATGATCAGAAGTAACAATTTAGTTTGTCATAACTAAATATTTGATTCTATTTATAATACGAGAGAGAGGGTGATTCTAGTTATAATCACATTAAATGAACATGAGAGTTTCAATTGAATCAAGGCAGACATTAATTTTAGTAAAATTTTTATTCCAACAAGGGTTAAATCCTTCATAAATACTTATAAATTCTATTACGGTACTAAAATGGTAACCAAAGTATTTAGATAATCTCTAAATTTAATTTTCTTGATCATCATGAATGAGCCCTCCTTAGGTTGCAAAGTTGTTGTTGTTTATCAAGCTATCAATATTTGATGGGTATCATTTTGCTTTAACTTTATCATGATTCGAGGGTTGGATGTTACTTGCTTTGTTGGCAATCATACTATTATAAAAAATGAAGGCATGTACTGTTTGCATGACAGTATCACCAAAACTTATGTCCTAAACAAATTTGTGTAATATTTCAGGCAAATGAAAAGTTGGGGCACTTCTTCCGGAAAACAGAGAGAACTCAGCAAGATGCTTGACAAATGGTAATGCCTGAATCATTCTTGTATATGAAATATGAACCCAACAATAAAATTGGGGAAAAGGAAAAAAGACTACAATATCACCATAAATAATATTTATATCTTAATTCAAATTTTGATTTATTATACCGTGAGAGATTAGTCTTTTTTGCTGTAATGCCAACCCCTCGTATCTTCGTGATTGCAGATGTCTTGAAACCATTTTTTATTAAGAAAAAAAAAACATTCAGGTCATTTTCTCATTGATCAAGAAAATAATTCTTTCTAATTGCTATATAGTTCAAGGATCCTATTGTCCAGTCCTTTACATTCCTTCAAGTTGGAGCGTAGCAGAAAAATTGTGCCGAAGATGATTAAACATGTGATGCTCCAACCACATTCGTCGTTATTTGTGTCTCTGTAAATCTGAATCCTAAATAAAAATGAGAACAGGTGAACCTTATCAGTAGGATACTCTCCCCAATGTCACCGAGCTGCTTGAGGGAGCGTTAAATACATATATTTATGTATGTATGTCCATGAGATCTTAAAAAATAATAATAATAAAAATTTTTTAAAATATATAAATATTAATTCGACCTCTCAAAATATAATAATTTTATAAAATTTTTAAAAAATTTTCTATCATTGATTAATTTATATAAATTATTAAAATATTTTTATTAAAAATAAATAATTTACAAGTTTTATTTAAATAATCATAAATTTTTTTATATTCAGAATAATCTAATAATAAATAAAAAATTAACATGTAAATTTATGATTTACTATTATATTGTTGTAAATATAAAAAAAAAGTTATAAATATTTAAACAAAACTTATGAATTATTTATTTTAATAAAAATAATTTAATAATTTATATAAATTTATTATTAATAAAAAATTTAAAAATTTTTTTAAAAATATGATTAAAAGATTAAATTATTATCTAAATATTTTAAAAATATTTTATTATTATTTTTTGAAAATATTTAGGAGCTAGCTTTGCTTTGTTGCGTCAACAATTTAACACGTGCAACCCACGTGTCTTTGACAAGACTCTCCGAAGTAGCCCTCGGTGCTTTTCAGGGTGAGAAATCTCGGCTGTCGGCACCACCAGGCACCGCGGATCAGGCATGAGAAATCACGGTTCTTCCTTTCTTCTCCTCCTCCTTCTCGTCAATCTAGCTTTTCATGCTCAACCCGAGGTTATCCCGTTAACGGCCGACACATTCTCTGATAAGGTATATACTCTCGAAGCAGAACCGTCGCTCAGTCTTTCTCGCCCGTTACCCTCAAACTTGATTGAATGAAAAATCTTCTTTGTTTTTTTTTTTGGAAAGAAATTCTGCTTAATTCCACTAGAATTGTTATATATCGTTTATAATCGATAGACATTTACGGACCTGTGCAATTCATTTATCTGTGGCAATCACATGGGAACATTTTTTTACCCTAAATTATTGGAAACAATGTTTTAGTGCATGTTTGGTTTTCAGTATAAATCCTCCACTTGGGAGATCCAACCATTTGTTGGATTTGACAAAAGCACATCCAAATGTAGTTTAAATGGACTTATGAGGGAAACCCATACAGTTGCCGCCGGTTGATGATTGCCTCTGCAAGTGCAGATTGGGTTGGGAAAAATTGTAGAACACGGGTGTGCGCGCTTGAGGGTATTCATGAAACTGTTATCGAATTGCACGTCACCTGTTAGTGTTGCGGTTGCATTTTCCAATCACCTTTGTTTTGCGTTTGACTGTTTCGTTTAGATCAAGGAGCAACACACTGCGTGGTTTGTGAAATTCTGCGTTCCCTGGTGCAAGCACTGGTAAATTTCTTTCTTCTACCTTGCGATAAACTTGACTGGATTTTCAACTGCTTGCTCTCCTGTAATGAACACTTATTGTCAGTAAGAATCTCGGATCGTTGTGGGATGAGTTGGGAAAAGCGATGGAAGGAGAAGATGAAATAGAGATTGGAGAAGTAGATTGCAGCATAAACAAACCAGTATGTGGCAAAGTTGATATTCATTCATATCCCACTTTTAAGCTTTTTTATAATGGAGAAGAAGTTGCCAGATACCGTGGTAAGTAAAATCTTTCCATTGTGCTAAAGATGTGTTTCATAGATTCCACTTGATTCTCACTTTTAGTGTTTGTCAATTTGATCCATATGCTCCAAACTTGTGGTTAAGAAGACGATGATCGGATAAATTTGATTGTAGCCAAAGATATATCGTCACGTTAGAATTTTCCATTTTAGAGTTGGTCTATTACTAAGGATCATGAATAATACTGAAACTCAACTTATTCCCAGTAAAATTTTGTTACTGGGTTTGAAAATTAATCAAGTCACATGTAGTTTAGCATCAACCGGTCGTTGACTTGAATAGTGTGTTAATAATTTGTATTAAATCATCAACCTGAAAATCTATGTATTTCATTGTCATATTTGGCCTATGCTTTCTTGAGTTTTATTTTGATTTGATTGTTGGATATCCATATAGGCTATTCCCTCCCGCCCTCCTCCCCTCGCATTTTAAAATAATTTTTGCATGTCATGTAATGCTCAGGTCCAAGGGACGTTGAATCATTAAAAACCTTTGTTTTGGAAGAAGCTGAAAGGGCTGCAGCGAGAGCACAACTTGACATTGATGAAGAATTGTAATAGTTTTCTAGGTATACCCTGAATCTCACCCCGCTGCTGGTTTCTCTCTCTCTTCTCCTGAGTCTTTCTAATTGCACTACATGAAGGTAAACTTAAATCTCAAGGGATTTGGTTATGTAGGTCACTTTTGGTCAGCCATTTTTCTTTTGTTTTACTTCTTAGTCATGATTTATGAATATATATTCATATCAGAAGTCAACTTCGGTTTATGTGACTCAGGTGCCAGAGGATCTTGCTCGTGTGTTAGCCTTGGACTTTACCTCAACTACTGTTTGTGTACGATAAGCAGGTTTTGGGCTTCGTTTTGTATTAAAAAAAAAAAAAAAAATAAGAAGAAGAAGAAGAAGTCAACTTCGGTTTTATGTGGAGTGGCAATTAAGAATTGCATTTCCTACTGCCATAACCCAGGATGCTACTGCTATTCTTCACCACATGTGCCGCAAGTCTCACATTATTGATTATCTCAGGTTTCAAGCCGAGATAAGTGAAGATACATTCTGCTCTGCTCCAATCCTCATTATTTATTCAACGAAGCAGTAGTTATTTTTGAAGATTAGTTTGTATTCTACCCCATCTAGTTTGATCCTTTGAGTTCACGAAGTTGATGAACATCTCGTTCACAGAGTTTCAATATCTGATATAGATGCTGGCAATTAACCTTGAATCATTCTTGAAGGATTTCGTTTTCTTTTGTCCATCTCTCGGTGAATGCTTATGATTTTCTACTGAGACCTGCGCAATCAATGTTTTCAAGTAAATAAATATATAAACGGCTAACATATTGAAAAATATTATGGCACCCACCTTATTTTCTGCCTAGTTGATGATGATTTCCATCCAGATTTATGTAACAGTAGATGATAGTGCCAGCATGTTAGATGTTATCCCAGGAAATTCTTAATAAAAAGGCCCTTTTTTAGGTGTAATTGGTGGTCGTTTTTAGCACCCATGTCAAGCTGCGAGATGGATGAGGTATGGCGCTTTATCCCAGTAGCCTGATTAATTTCCCCTTGGCATATTGGCTGCGTTTGCAAGATTTTCTTGCCTAGGACCTGGATTTCAAAGATTATCATCCCCAACTTTTATTTATAAAAAACTCGTCGTCCTGACTCCTGAGTCTTGGATTATGTAGAATGAAGAGATGTCTGATTTGTTTTGATTACTGCTTGTTTGTGGTCCACCCTCCTGTTCGAGCAGAGTTAAGTTATGTCGTGAAACAAATCAATTGGAGTCGCTATCATATGAGAAATCAATGAAATGTTCATATTTCGAGCCTTTGTATTCTGTATATGACTAATCAATTTGACAAGGTTACAAGAATTTTGCGTTGCGAAAAGGAAGCAAGGCAATCCTCGACTAGAACTAGACTCTGTTTAGGCATCCTCTTCTACATGCGAATATTTACCCTTTTTTGGGTTAGTTCTCATCTCTCTCTGAATTGGGAAATCTTTGCTCTAGTGTACCCCTGTTTCCTAGTAAAGTGGACAGTTGTCGCTGTGGGGTTGTGGATGCAAGCCTTGAATTGTGAGCCACATGTGTCTTAGACACAGGAGCCGATTCCCTGGGAGACACAGGTTCCTCATACTCTCAGAACATCGGAGATAGGCAAGTCAAAAAGTTTCATAAGAAAGGTGAAGGCAGGAAGGGGTAAAGAAAGATCAAGGTAGACGCTTCAGAACCATGCAAAGCACAGCATGATTGATTACAAGCAACAAGAATTTCAGCGGTGATCATCGGTATAGAATATGAGGGCAAAAGACTGCCATAAAACAATTGATGGATTTTAAAATGATATGCTCTCAATAACTTGATGGGAAATATTCTTCAATTGGACGTTAGCTAGTGCCTGCAAAAAGGAGTAGGACAGTGAATATGCAGATACATTTGGGCCCAAAAAAAATGCGGATACAGAAAGGAGGAGAAAAGGGAGAGTGGAAAGCAAAGAGGTGGCCCTGTGTGTTAGCGATCGATTCCTTGAGCGACTGCAGGAGGAAGGTTTGTCAGGCAGGAGAAAGGATGCCATCAGCATAGAGCCACCAACATGGTGGTGACGATGCTAAAATGGTCAGAATCAACGGCGTCATCTCTCCTGCATAGCAAACCTCTCATGCTGATGCTGTCTAGTATGTAACTCTCTCTCTCTCTCTCTCTCTCTCTCTCTCTCTCTGTGTGCGCCCTATCCCCCAAACCCTTCATTTATAGGTCCCATTTCTATTCACTAATTCCATATCTTATTCTCGCTGTTGATAACTTCGCCTCCAAATAGGACACCCGCCACTTCATCACCTTTGTCGTTATTCCTATGTGGTCATGTTCATCTGCGATGACGTCACGTCTCTTATGTCAGCTTGTTCCCATAAGGCTGCTCCGCCTTTTTTGGTCGCTTTTACTCTGCATGGTTTAGTTCATAACGCATTTTGGAACAATTACATTAAAGTCCCCTATAAAAATAAATTAATTACTACAAGATTCATATTATATGAACTTTATAATAATTAATTTGTAATTAATTTTTTTATGAATCTTACGGTAATTAAATTTTTTTTTTGTAAGAAACTTAGTTGTAATTCTTTCATACATTTTTCCCTGTAATCATGATTATTTCCATGGAATGGGGAAAGTTATCGTAATGATATAGACAAAGGCAGGGAGATCATGTCCACTTACATTGAACACTTCACTCTATTATTTCTCTTTGTCCCCCTCATTATTTGGAAGCACAGTCAAAATATTTGTCCTCAGCTTTTTCCTCACGGGTTGTGTTTGGTTTTATATGATTTGTTTGCGATAAAGAAAAGAGTAAGTCCAAGCTTCTACAGTCCAGCAAGCTTAGGAAGAAAGAGTCCACACTATGATTTGTAGAGGCCCGATTGTATTTTAGATTGCTAATTGCTTTTTGTATTTTCTTTTTGAGAAAACATAACTTTTAATTTTTATATTTTGCTTGTGTTTTGTTATATGTCTCTACATTTTTTTCGGTGTTTTAAGTCCCTATAATTTTATTTTTTGGTATTGTAAGTCCCTCAAAGGTCCCTACATTTTGTTCATTTAGGGACCTAGAACATTAAAAAATAAAAGCATAGAAACCTAAAACACCAGAAAAAAAGTACAAGGATCTATATCAAACCACGAGTAAAGTACACAAATTAAAAGTTATGTTTTTCCTTTCTTTTTTATTCATTATTCTTTATTTTTAGGCTATACGATGACATGGCCCTAGTTTGTTGTAACAACCTTTATATAAATCATTATGAAATCATTACCTCATACATTGCAAGAGTGAACGCGTATACTCTGAGAACTTTGTCTTGGTATCAAAGCATACAACTTCATGGCAATTTTCCCAATCCTTTCTACCTCCAACTTCCCTTTCTTCACCTTTAACACATCTCTATTGCTTTACACCACCATTGCCTCCGTTTTTGTCATCCACCACAACTCCATCTTCCCATACCTTTGTTGCTACTGTCTCACCTTTTTCCTTGAACACTATACCCAATATTGGTGCTACTATTGTCGTACAAACTAAGGCCATTCCAATACTTAATAGCCTGAATTATGTCGGACCTATCAAGTTGGACAAATCCAACTATATGCTTTGGTATAACTTTGTCTTGTTGGTGTTAAGAGGTTATCAACTTGAAGGTTTTGTTATCGAGATAAAGCCTTTTTACCAGAGTTTATTCCAGATGGTGCGAATGTTATGGTGCATCCTGAGTTTAAAGATTGGTACTTTATTAATTGACTTATATATGGCTGGTTACTTGGTTCCCTTTCCTCAAATATTACTTCTTAAGTATTACACTGTTACTTAGCCTCTTAGATATGATGAGTTATCACAGTTTTAACTTGTGCCAACATTAAGGCCAAACTTACTTGCATGAAAAATAAGTTTTAAGGAACTTGTAAATGCTATTTTAATGGAGTTTTACCTTAGCAAAATGACGGTCCTGTTAGATAATATGGCTCTTGCAGGGTGTTTAATTCCTCTCTTGGATCTTATCATGCAAACCTTAACTAGACTTAATAGAGATTATACTTTTATAGTGGTGCATCTTGCAGATAAAGAGGGTCTGTCTTGGATAGGCCTCCAATCCTCCCTTCTCACTTTTGAGCAATATCTTGAACACCTCTATGGTGTTAATAATGTAAGTAACTCCTTTATTGCATCAAGTTTTAAAGGTGATCCCTCTTCTGTTAGTTCTGGTAAGGGTTATTCAAGAAGTTTTCAACCACCCTGGCATGGTAATGGATGTGGCAAAGGCAATTGTGGGCATAATCGCAACACCTGAAACAATAATAATAACAAAGCTCAGTGTTAGTTATGCAAAAAGTTTAGGCATATTAGTGTTGATTGTCATCATCATCTTGATAAGAACTTTATCTCTCCTTAAGATAACAATACTCAAAACTCTCATTCTACCTTTCTTACTATGTCTGATACGGTATAGGATCCAGCATGGTACATGGATAGTGGAGCCTTAAACCCTGGAACTAATCAAGCTGGTAATATTTCAGGCTCCTTAAGTACTAAATCTTCATGTACTCTTACTATTGGTAATGGTGATGGTTTAAACATCAAAGGTCATGCTACTAGTACATTTTCAATGTGATACTAAAATATTGCTGTTAAAGGATATTCTGGTTGTTCCTGCCATTTAGAAAAATCTGGCAAGTGTTTTTAAGCTCGTTTTGGATAATGAGTTAATATAATTTTACTCTAACTAACTTGAAAATAGGCAAAGTGTTGTTTAAAGAAAAGCGTTGTAAAGGATTATACAAAAGTCAAAGGCACCCTTCAGATTTATTAGCTTTATGAATTAAGTAGTAGTAGTAAACTTATTGCTTTAAGTATTTCTTTAAACACTTGGCATAGAAGTTTAGGTCATGCCTCTTTTGCTATTGTCCAGAATATACTGAAAAGCTATAATATTCATTTGAAAGATAATGACAATATTGAATTTTGTGATGCATGTCAGTATGGTAAAATGCATAAGTTACCATTTTCTTTGTTTCATTTTTGATCTAAAGCACCATTGGATCTTATCTTTACAAACAAATGGGGCCCTACACCTGTTAATTCAAAATTTAGATTTAAATATTATGTGAGTTTTGTTGATGATTATAGTAGATTTACATGGCTTTCCCCTCTTCACTCTAAAGGAGAAGCACTTTTAGCTTTTGTGGAATTTAAAAAGCTAGTAAAAAGTCAATTTGATAAGAAAATTAAGACTCTCTAAAGTGATAAGGGTCAGTTTAAAAGCTTTTCAAAAGTTTTATTTGAGTCAGGAATCCTTTTTCATCACTTATGTCTATATACATTAAAGTAAATTGGACAAGTTGAACATAAACATAGAGACTTTATTAAGGTTGGATTAAACATTCTAGCCTAAGCATCAATGCCATTATACTATTGGTGGGAAGCTTTTATAAATGCAATTTATCTAATTAATCGTTTGCCCACTCTAGTTTTAAAGGACCAGTTATCATTTGAGGTTCTGTTTAGTTCAAGGCCAAATTATGGTAGCTTTAAAATTTTTAGATGTGCCTACTTTCCATGTCTTCATCCATATAACAAGCATAAACTTGAATCCAAAAGTGAACAATGCACTTATTTAAAGCTAAGTCCCTTACATAAAAGGTACAAGTGTCTCAATCCATCTGGAAGGATCTATATTAATTACCATGTAGTATTTAATAAAAATCATTTTTCTTTCATAGGATATTCATCTTCTTGAAAGTCTAATAATGCTGCATCATCCCTACAAGTCTCTAGGTCATCCTTTAATATACTATATTCTACAAATATGGAAGCAAAACATCTCAATCCAAATTCAACGTCCATTTTGTTTCCAGATGGTGATGACTCCTCACTTAGCCATATGACGTCATCCATGGATAGTCTTAACAACCATCATGATAATCGGCCTAATCAATTACCTAATCCTTCCTTAGTCTCTTATGTAGAAGTAATGAGCCCAATCACAGACAACCTAATGTCATCTATTGGATCTACTTAGGCACTTGGTTCTCTTACTTCTCAATCTTTAAAGCACACTAATATTGTACCATCATCTACTACTGTTGAATTAGTTGGGCCTAATAATACACACCTAATGATGACCCAATCTAAACATAGCAAATTAAACCTAAAAAGCCCTTTGTTAGCTTTGTTGCGGCCAATCTACAGTGTCTATGCACAAAATCATTGAGTGTTTCACAAGCTTTTCATTTAAATCACTAGCGAGCAACCATAGCAGTTGAGTATAATGCTTTGGTTTGAAATCATGCTTGAGATCTTGTTCCTGCTCATCCTTCTCAAAATATAGTTGGATGTTGTTGGGTTTTCAAGACTAAACCTAATCCAAATAACATGGTCGAAATGCATAAAGCTCGACTTGTTGCTAAAGGATATCTACAAGTTCCAAGTATTAATATGGTATTCCATCCTATCATCAAGCCTTCAACAATTCTTGTTATTTTTATATCATCCTAGAAAATTAACCCTTAATTAATTGAGTTAAATGAGGTTGCTTAAGTAAATTAATATTGTGTGTAGTTACAAAGAGCTAATAAATATTTTGGGTTATGATTTCAATTCAAGGATTGGGTTCAGAGCGGAGTTAGGACACTCGAATCTCAAGAAGGGAGAAAAAAAAAGAAAGTGTCTTTATGCCATATGTCGCATGTGTGTTGTGGCGCATGGTTGAATTTTGACAGTAAAAAGAGCAAAAATCAATTCAAAAATTAGAAAGGAAACAAAGAGAACATAAAAAGAACTTGAGAGCTCTGCTAAGGCACAAAGGATTTGAAGGTTTAAGAGTAATTTGAAGCTTATAAATACTAAAAATAAGTTTCTTAAGCCTTCTACTTCCATTATCTTCCAGTTTTCTTAAGAGTATGAGTTAAGATTTGCTTAAATAGGATGATTTTTTATCTATAAAAGCCATGACTTCGAACCCATTAACTTAAATAAAATTAATGGAAGCTTTTTAGGTTATATAAACTTAGTATTGATGATTTTACAAATGTTTAGTTGGTGGAGGTCATTAATGGTAAAAGATAGATCATTAATAAGATTGTTAGGAGTGTATAAAAGTTATTAATGATAGTTGGGTGATACATTGAAGTCATTGAGAATTAAAGGAAGTTAGTAAACTTAATGGGTATGTTTAAAAGTAAGAGATTGTGATTTTAGGAATTGAAGGTGTTGAGCTAGAGAGTTAAAATTGTCTTATGGATGACATTAATGATTGTTGAAAAGATTAAATTATAGATTAACCATTTTTACCACCATTCAAACTTGACGAGAGCTTTGGAAGTAATTTTTGAGGAAAAAAATCTTTGACCTCTCAAATATTTGAGGTAATTAAAAAAAATTTAGTTTGTGCATTTATTTGTTAATTAGTTATAAATGATTATAATTCATTTTGGAAAATATGAGTATTCTTTGAACATGTACTAAATGCAAATGTGGCAAAAAATCATGGAGTTAAATCTTGGTAATATGATCTTATCTGTGAAATGTTGATAAATGACTTGTTTGAACATAAACATGAGAACATGCATGACAAATGTGATGTGATGATGTTGTGATGCGAATGAAATTGAAAAAAAAATGTTGAGATTGTGAAAAGGGAATAATGCTAGGTATAAGTATATGCATAGTATAAATTGAGCATCTGCGTATTGCATGATTATTAAGGTGGGAATTCACTTAATGAGAGGAGTATGTTTTTAAATCCACATGATATGGTTGCTATTTAGAGCTCGATGGCTTGCCTTTTTATTTTTTTTATCCCATTTGTTCTTCAAGGAACCGTCCTACTTGTTCATTAAGTGTAACACACCAAATTTTTTTTTTAATAATTTAACTCAACCATAGTTGGGTTACAGCCACCCAACACATTTTTATATCAATAATTTCAATATAAAATATTTTATAATTGGCTTCAACTCACACACTATAATATTTCAGATAAATTTTTTACCTCCCACATGCCATTAGGCTAAATCACATTTGTCCATCCTTATACTCCCAACAAGTAAACTAAATCACATTTGTCCATCCTTATACTCCCAACAAGTAAAATAAGCAATTTATTAAATTTTCAACACAAGCCAGTTATTTGGCCTTATAATCATGCCATTTTAACCAATCCAAAGTAAACCAAATATTAAAATTACAGTCATCTAAATTATACCAAAAATAGAAATAGTTTGAAAGGCATGATTACATTTATATATTCATATAATTGATAATAAACGAAAAGCCCTAATATTGGCAATATAACACATTATAAATCATAAATTAAATACCCAAAAGAGACAGTGGATCTATACCACTAAGCCTCTGGGACTCCTCCACGTGTCACTCGTGGCTCTTCTCCTGAAAATTGTTAACCATATAATGAGACTCAAAAGTCCCAGTAACCAAAGCCAATTTATGATAGTGTATACAAACAGTTAAGTGTGTGCTTACTAAGTGAGAATTAAAAATAATATAATTCCAACAAATATAAGAAATATTACAATATACACAAACAACCATCCTTATATCCCTCCATTAACCTCGAGCCGTAACCCTCACTCGGTGCTAAATTACCCGGCCAAGGTAGATTAGCCCGAGCCCTTACAAGCCATCTATTGAGCTCCAATAGGGGCGTACCACGTGGCACATAAATACAACAATAATAGCAAGTCTCCCAACACCTCCCACAATAATTAAACAAATTCATAATAATATTGCACAATTATACAATATTACAAAATTCATAATTTTCTCAATAATCACCCAATTAACATGAAGTAACACTAATCATAAATTAAAAGCATGGTTACCTTGTGGCTTTTTCAATAAATTATTCCTTAAAATTTCTCTCTCACCACAATCTTCACCAGTAATACAATCTACAAATAACATATTATTTATAAATATTAGTTTCAATTTTTGAAACTAATAAAATAATTCTAATAATAGAATTAAAAATATAACATAATTTCTAATCTCAATCTTAATACAAATCTATAGTTAATACTATTAAGTAAAATTTTTAACTCCTCTTTTAATTATCAATAAACATTAATAATCTAAAAATCAACTTCTAAACTAATTTCTATTATCAAAATTTTCTTTTTATTTCATAAATTCGTACCTAAAATACCCAAAAATTAAAAATTGAGTCTCTAGTTTAGAATCATAATCCTATAACCATAATAATTCATTTTTCATCCCAAATAATCATCTAAACCTCAATAAATAACATATATTTTCAGATCTAGTTTAGAATTTGATTTATAAGCCACAAATTTAAAGATCATCAACAAATTTATACTCTATAACATTTATTATATTACTGACAACCTCAAAAATTATATTTATTCAACATAAATTCATCCCTCTTCCAGATCTTAAATTTTCTACCACTACAAACTCAGAAACCAAAGAAGAAGGATGACTAAGAAAAAATTTTTAGAACACTTACTTAGTCTTAAAAAGCTTAAAATCACACCCTAAATATCCTATTAAAAACTCTTACCTTAAAAACTCAGATCTCCCGCACCGGTGAAACTAGACGCTCTTTCAGTCTCAGCTCACGCACACGAAGAATGAAGAAACGAAAGGAAACAGGTGAGTTTTTATATAAAAATTCAGTGGGTCCCACACATTTTTTTTATTCTTTTCTCTCTCTTCTTTCTTTCTTCTTTTTTTTTATTATTATTATATGTAATGATGGAACGCGTAAACGCCGAAAGCAAAACTCGTTTTCTTCTTCTTCTTCCTTTTTTTTTTAAATACCCTTTCTTTTTTTATTATAATAATAATTTAATAATATTTTTTTATTATTTTTTTAATTAATTTTATTTTTTTAATTTTTTTTTAAATTTTAATTTAGAATTATATCCTAAGTTAGATTTAATAATCATCTCCTACTAATTTGCTTACCTCTAAATATTTTTTTTTAAATTTCTATTTACCAAAAATTAACTATTAAAAATTTAAATTGGGATGTTACATTAAAGGACTCAAACCTAACTACTATCTTTTTGTTTACAAGAAGGCAGGCTTAAGGATATGACACCCCATGGTTGTTAGTATTGGAAGAAACCGTGACTCATAACTAAATGTAGTAACCTTGAAAAGTAGCTCCTCACAAGTGAAGGGCTTGGATAGTCCAATTAACTGGACAAATCTCACTAAATAGCTAATGGTTTCATGTCAGAGGTACTAGTAAGATATAAAGATAGCATTGATCATACATATCATTATACTTCTATATGATTATTATTATTATGGTTTGGTATAACTTGATAGGGGCACCTAATTGTTAGTATTGTATTCCCTTCTGTGAATTGATAATTATTATTGATGTGAGTTTGGATGTATATTGTGCCTGGCTACATGGTTGTGAATATGGTGGTTGTGGCAAACATTTTAAAAGAAAAGGCATAAACTTGTTAAAATTGTGTAGATGCCATTTGATCATTATGATTGATTGACAAGTATTTATATAGGTTAGATTAATTTTGGTTACTAAATGGTTGTACTCACCCCTATCTCTTCAATATTTATAGGAACTAGCTCGAGCCAAGAAAATGGAAAAGCGCCTAAGGCTTAGAACATTGGTTCCCAATCTGTAGGCCTCTATTTGATTCATAATGTGTATTTTGATTTGATAATTGCTAACTAGAGAATCATACTATTTGGCCTCCTTGTACTATTACTTAATTTGACTTAAGTGTGTATTTTAGGCCCCGTGGTATATAACATGTTACCAAGTTAATATAGGGCTGAAATACTAGTACAAGTAAGGGAATGTCTAAATGCATGGATGTGATGGTTTTTATGTTGATTTATGAGAAATTGTCTTCCCCTTAAATTTTTTAGATCAAGGGGTTAAGAGTTGAAAATATAATGTATGTGATAGTGTGTCATTGTGGTGTATTGCACAAGTATTCTTAAGTTTATTGAGTATGATCCAAAGATAATTATAAGCTTTTAGCACTTAATTGTGATTTTGGACATCATAGTTGTAATTTAAAAGTTAAAAAGAGTGAGTTTGTAAATAAGTGTCTAAATTTTTTAATGAGAAATGATTTATAAGTGAGACTAGTGCTAGTAGTTAGCTCTCTAAAAGAGCTTTCCATTGACACTCAGAGCACCTCAATTGGATACCGGATGAAGAAATGAGGCGCATTAGAAGTTTACCCTTATTGGTGTCAAATGACAGCAATAATGCTATCAAAATTGTGCAATGTATCATAGCACATGGCACATGGCACAAAGAAGATTGTGCTGTAATGCATGGGAGGAATGCCACGGCGTACCTCTGTGTCTTTATACTGAATTGTCATTTTTCAGTTTAGATGCAAATGCTTTGATACAATTTAATCCCATATTTTCGTAAATATATTTTATTCTGATTTTTAAGTTATGAACATATAATATATTTTTCAAAACAGTTGAAAACTGGGGCTATCATTTATGTGATTTAATAAACGTGGCAATCCTCTTATATTAGCTCCATAATTATCTAGATTTTAGAGTTAAATGTGCAACAGTAAGGGCGACCTTACAATTTTAGTTTTAGATGCATCTTGAAATTGGGAAGTAAAACAACTTGACATTACTACTGCGTTCTTAAATGGTATCTTGCTGAGATGGCAATGGCAAAGCTACTCATTAGTGAGGGTGAGCAACTACATCCCCTCTCTTTGGGAAAATTTACAAGTTATACATGTAAATTTTGCCACTTTGCACCCCTTATTCTTGAGATTTTGCACCGTTTAGACTAAATAAAAATATCTTGTCTTAAAAGCTTATTAGGTATGTAATATTTTAATGATAAATATAAGATATGAAAGATATATCTTACATAAAAGACCTTATCAACCTATTAATATATATTTCTAAAAAAATGATGATTAAGCTACATATATTATTACAATTTTATTCCTGATATAATTATATTATTTTAAAAAAATTATTAATTTTTAAATTATATTATGTTGCAACCCTAAATTCGAGTCTTGGCTCTACTATTGTGTGACAGTATATATGGCATAGCCTGAGGGCTTTATTAATTCTACAAAGCCCTATCATGTATGTAAATTGAGAAAAGCTCTCTATAGGTTAAAACAAACCATATGCTTGGTTTGAATGATTGAGATCAGTCTTAGTTGCTTAGAAATTTCATAATAGTAAAAATGACACTTCTTTCTTCCATTTTTCAAAATAATGATAAACTCTTGGTGATATTCATTTATGTTGATGACATTCTAGTCAAAAGAAGTAATATAAAGAGTATGCATCAATTTATTCTCAAATTGGATGAAGTATTTGCTTTGAAGGATTTCGGTCCTATCCATTATTTCCTTGAAATAGAAATTAATCAAGATGTTAATGGGTCTTATTTGAATCAAGGAAAGTATATTTTTGATTTGTTGGAAAAGTAAAATATGAGCACTTTTTCTTGTAAAGATCCAATTTCCTCTGGATATCTTTTGTCATGTTTTGACAATAACCCACTTGTAGAATCTGATAGTATTACTTATCGTAAGATTGTTAGATCTCTTTAGTATCTTGCTAATACATGCTTGATATTTCCTTTGTTAGTAAATTAAGTCAATTTCTTTATGGTCCAACTGTGTTGCAATGGCAAACTATTAAAAGACTCTTACAATATTTGTAAGGTACCATTCATCTGTGTCTGCAAATTAAAAGATTAGATTTTCTTGACTTTGTAGCATATTCAAATGCTAATTGGGCTAATTGTCCAGATGAAAGAAGATCTGTTGGAGGGTATTTTGTATATTTTGGAGATTCCTTAATTTCTTGGTCATTTAAAAAGCAAACAATTATTGCTAGATCAAGTGCTAAGTCTGAATATCAAGCCTTAGCTCACACTATTGCAAAGTTGCTATGGTTAAGATTACTACTTTTTGAACTTGAATTAACATAGAAAAGACCTTTCACAATATGGTATGATAATGTTAGCATTGCAGCTCTTGCTTCAAATCTTATTTTTCATGTTTGAACTAAACATATTAAAATGACACTCATTTTATTCGTGATATAGTTCTCAACCACAAAGTCACTATTAAGCATGTTCTTTTTGCTAATCAAGTTGCAAATCTTCTTACCAAACACTTGCCCTCTTCTCATTTTATTTACCTCAAAGACAAACTCGAGCTTTGCTTTGCTACTTTCATTTAAGGGGAATGATAAAGAAAAGAGTAAGCCCAAGCCCAAGCTTCTACAATCCAGCAAACCTATGTTTAAGAAGAAGAAGAGTCCACATTATGATTTGTAGGCCTAATTGTATTATATATTACATATAGATTGTTTCAAGTACATGTAGGTTGTCTAAAGTAAAATTTAAGAAATTTTTAATATTAAATTTGACCTTCTAAATTAAATTTATATTATTCAAAATATATCTGAATAATCAATTTATCAAAGCTATACAAAAATTTAATATTAAATTATATTATTTAGATTAAATATGTATTGTCCTGATTGGTGATTGACAAATTTATTAAAAAATTGATAATTGTTATAAATTCTTTTTTTCCACATTCAAATTCTTATTTTGATAAATAAAAAAATTAAATATGGATAGTCGAGATCTTATATGTTAATGAGAATTAAGGTATTTTATTCCCCTGATAAGCATCTAAATATACTCTGGATTGTAATTTTTATTTTAATATAGACAATATTAAAAATATCAAAAAATTAATTTAACATAAAATGTAAGGATTATTCATTCTAAAATGAAGGATTAGGATTAACTTATCTAATGATGAGCTCTCGATGCTCATCAACTTGATGAGTACTGAATGAGGATTTTCTAAATGTCTATTTTGTTATAAGGAAGTGGAGAAAAGATTCTAATAAGTTTTAAAATTGAAAAGTGGAGTTACTATTTGTTTAATTTTCCTTACTCTTTGAATTTAAATCTTTTTTTAACTGAAATTTTATAATTTATAATCTTATTTATCTTTCTTTTTTTTTTTTCAAATCGAATGCATCCCCTCCCTTCTATTCCTGTTCACCCAAACATTGGCTAACTTGAATGCCTTTTTCAAATGTCCGGTCTTTCAACCACAACAGTGCAAATGTTGAATAGCTTCCGTCCGCTGCTTTACAATCCGCCATGCGTCTTCCAGAAGTACAATGGATCACGAATACATATCGCTTTATTGACTCATTTTCGAAGTGTTACTTAATTATGAATCTATTTTTATTTTTACAATATATCCACCTAGATTTTATAATTTTGTAGAAAAGTATTTGATTATTTTCATTAACATTTTCCCCATTTGTGTTTAAATTTTGCAGTGATTGCATCTGTAATTTAAAGAATATTTACAAAAGATATAAAAGAGACAGTGAAATTATTTCATGCATAACATGCAATGCTATTAGTGCCCGATTGAATTTTAATTGAATATAATTGATCATAAAAATAATTAATTAATATAATTAATTTTAATTGATAATATTATGACACAATATGTTTGGATATTAAAATTAACCTCAACTGTACAAATTACTGTAAAAGACATTTCTTTTTAAAATTAAATTATTAATAAAGTTGTATTTAATATTAATAAATTTGTTAAACTTTATTTAAGAAGTAAAATATATTATTTAATAGTAAAATTAATCCATGAGCAACCTTTCAGAGCTTAGTTCAAAATTTAATTTTGGCTCAATAATCAATTATCATACAAAATTAATTATTGATAAATTTATATATAATATTATTAAATTTGTTAAATTTTATTTAACACAATTATGAATTATTGACAAATTAATATGGTAAAATAAGAACCAGAAGTAGGCATGAATAGCTTTGAAAAAAATTGATTTTAGGATGTTTAATCGATTATGGCAATTATATGCTGTTTGGCTAATTTTGCTTTAAAAATCGATTAAACACCAAAAAATCGATTCTGGACGCAAAACAAACAGGCACTTATTAGGGTTAATTGATTTTGATGTTGACACAAATCCTATATATCCAATAATAATGGGATCTGATAAAAGGTAAGCGAGTAGAAAGTAAAGGTCAAATTTTCATGAAGTAGCAACAAAAGTTATGATTGACCAACTAAAATTGAATTTAGCAGAAGAGGCTAATAGATATGTCTAGATTTAATGTTTGATCATATATCTCAATCATTAAAAAAAATTATAACACAAAGACCTAGTTGTTCTTATAGTTTGCTTCAATTTTTAATCAAACCCTTCTAATTGTATTTGTTGAAATTGAGCCCTTACATTTTTTTAAGGTTAAGGCCATTAATCCTTCTATCATTAACTACGTTTAAATCCATTAACACTATTAAATCATGACATCATGGAAGGTGAGATGGATTAAAATTGGTGCCAGGTAATATCATTCTCCAGGATTCATTTTCCTTGTCGGTGTGTGCAACTACGACAGAATGATCAGGCTGGCGACTGAGGAAGAAAACAACTTTGTAAGTTGAGAAGGGAAAGCAGCTTCGTGCGATTGGAGCTGAGAAGGCATCAAGCAAGCAAATCAAATAAGTGAGTACTTTGAATCCTCCTTCCAATCGATTTGTAACTCATTAGCTTAGTGGCACAATACTTGGCTCTTAATGAATAAACTGATTATAGATTGCTAGTTGTAGTATGGATCAAAGAAGGAGACAAGTAAGCATGTGGAAGATCAAGATGGATTGATCTAATGATCTCAACGTCCCTCTTCTAAGGACATTGGAAACTAGGAGGAACAAAATTTTTTACAACAGCTAAGGATCCAGCTAAGGTTGAAGGGCATGTTCCGGTTGATGCCAAGGATGTTGGCCTTAATGATGGTATAGGGGTAGAGTGTAGCCTCCAAATCTACCAGACCTTCCGTCAATGGGCAACACTTGCTAGTAAGAGGAGATGTTTAAAAGGCCCTGAACATCAGCACATGCTGCTAGCTTTATCGTGTCGATCGGACACTAGCAGTCGCACGCACCATTGAGGAAAATGAATGTGAGAAAAATAATATTACCTGGCCCTGATGTCTATCCAGGTCGTCCTCCATCATGTCATGATTTGACGGTGCTGATGGATTTTAAATAGAGTTAATGATGGAAGAATTAATGGGCTTAACCTTAAAAAATGTAAGGGTCCAATTACAACAAATAAAACTACAAGGGCCTGATTAAAAAATGAAGCAAATTATGAAGATTTGTAGGTATATATTTTTTAATTTATAACCAAAGAATAAAATAAAGTCGCATGGCATCCGTTTTTTCTTTTGGTAAAGTTCCAGGCGTACTTTGATCTAGATGATGAGGAATTACTGTTGGTAGTGACGAATGCAGGTGTAACCCCCAATTTCATTACTCCTCTGTAATTTTTTTAAGTTTTGTTTGTAAAAAATGTGAGAATTAACCCTCCCTCAATATTCTCAATGGTTTTAATTATTTTTTGAGGGGGGCATAAGGATGTCTAGATTCATTACTAACTATTGAGGCCAAGGCTTTTCGTGTAGGTGTAGCCAAATACTTCAATTAGCCTGATTCTACTTAAACTAGTCCGAGTGGCCAGGCCAGGCATGGGAGTTGACATTTGCCCCACTAACTCGAAGATATGCATATTTTTTTTTTTTACCTTTTGTTTTAATTTTGTGAAAAAATTAATTATTTTGTAGTATTATTTATCTTTGATTTTTTTATTCTTATATTGTTTTCATGATTATTATGGATATTTTTTATGATTTTAAATGTTTATAACCTTTTTAAAAAAATTTATATTGATTTTTCTAAATTAATAGGTTATATTAGGTAAAAATTATTGACAATTGTTAAGCGTATAAAATTTTAAAAAATTTAATTCTAGAATTAGTTTTATAAGAAATACATTTTAAATAATTTTAATTATAGTTTATTAAAAAAATTCATATATTTAAAAATAGTTTTGAATTTGGTTAAACTTGAACTGAACTTTTGAGTAGCATGATGCCCGAACTACTATATCAGGCAAGGCATCGTTGGGATGAAGCCTACCTGATCCTACCTTATCCATGTATAATAATAATTGGAGCAACTATTTTAGACTTAAGAATGGCCCAAGAGCTCTTCCATTTGCGTCAAGAACAAACTTGAGTTAGAAAAGCTCGCTTGAAATGGAAATGGATTGACAAATCAAAAAATCCTTCTCACCTATTTGATGTGGCGCAAGTGAAGAGAACCTCAATTTTCACATCACATTCACATGTATACGCACCGTTTGGTACTTTCAAAATAAAATAAAATAAATTTAATTTTTAAAAATTCATTCGTCCTTTTGGCAAGACAAACAAGGGCCCATTGCCTCTATCATCGTCGTCTTGGCAGAGCCAATTTAAAAGTTGTTTCGGTTCAAACTTTCATTGCACCACCCTTTTTCACCATAATAGAAATAAAATAAAATAAAAAACACTATAAAAATTTCATAGTATATCTTTCATATTCGCACCGCATGTATTTCTTTCTTCAAATTGATTTTTCATTCCAAGTATTGACCAAAATACAATTTGTGAAGAGTTAGATTTTGATATTGTTCGGCTTCAAGTATATTCATAAGTAATCAGTCACTTTAGCTTTCCTGCGTGTTGAACATGAGTTTAATTGCAAATTATTTTAATGAATCAAGTGAAGTAAATTGACGATTTCATGTTTAACATTCATTTCTGAAAATGGAGGGATTTGAAAAGTAAAGTACCCCTATACATTTATTTTTATATGCTGAACACTCAATTTTGATTTAAAATTTTTATAGCAAGTCACAATGTTTTGAAGCTTCCCGTGTAAAATACGGCGGGGCCCGCACATTTTGGTGTGAAAGAACCCTCCAGCGTCCGCGTCGGCTTCTTCCCCGGATTCTATTGTGAAACGTGCAGTTTAGCCTTGCATCGCATTTTATCCCTGCCTAAGTTTGTGTTTTATTTTTATCCCTTTGTCTTTTATACTCTGTCAGAATTTCATTCTACATGTAACAACAATCATGTTTACTATCTGTGTGTCACCTGCCAGAAAAAAGCGCCTTGATTATTTAAGAATAAACTTAAAAATCAACCTGTGATCAATTATATAGATTTAATGGGTTATTTTATTTTATTTTTCATTTGGAAAGGTCATGGTATGTGCAGTAAAGGTCCTGTTATATTGTTACGTTATCTATGGAAATGTCATCAGGCTATTATAGACTGAGGAGAGGTAAATTCTATATATAGTAAACCGCCTTGACCATGTAAGAGAACAGCTTAAAAGGTACTCATAGCCAAGGCTGGTAAAAAGAAAAGCGTTGGGGACTTGGGGTAAACAATGAAATTGGATTTTTCATGTCTATTTTTTTATCTTATCCTATTTAACCCTTACCCCTCCCTCGTAAGGAAGTGGTCCCACACGCATCGAAGACCACACGCACATTGTTTTTCTTTAACCCATATGAGAGATTGATCTGGAAATTCTTTGCCTCAAAATGCCAGGAGATGTTGCTTGAACTAAAAGTTCTTAACTTTCATCTTGCCTATTGATAGAAAAACAATTTCGCAATTTGTTTCACAGATACTTTATTTTGTTTGTTTCATGAACATCTATTAGATGCATTGAAACACCTGCTTTCATTTTTCTTTTATTAAAAGAATAGTACAGCTTTATCTTGCTATGGACCATTTCATTGTCAAAAAGATGAAAGCAGCTAGGTGGCCCTTTTACAGCACCTTTTGTTACGTTTGATCTGATCCATCATCCATCACCCATAAATGCCTCCTATCTAGATAGGACGACTGTCCACACTTCACCCCAAACGCTCTCGTACTCTCATTTTCACTGTCACTGATTATCAACACTCAAAATTATTATCGCAGCACCCAAAAATGCAGTCCATATTCAACCTCCGAGCCTCCTATGGCGTCCCTCTCTGTCTTTCAGGGATAACCCTTACCGTCCACGCTTCTCTTCCGCAAGAGTACTTGCTTTCTCTCTGATTCTGCACACCCAAATTTATGATCCTATTTGTTTCTCTCTCCCCACTCATAATTTGCCTTGTTGGCGGTGTAGGATCACGGATCACGATCGCAGAAGGGAGATCATAAGACTGAGAAGGCACGGATCACTGAATACGCACCCTCTTCATGCAATTCAAGAAATGGGTTCCCTCACAAACTTTGTGGGGATCAAACATGACGAGCATGGAGATCTGGACGATGCCATCCTACTCGATCTGTTTCAGGCTTACACTGCTAAAGCTGCATAGTAACTTCTTCACCAGAATCATCACTGTTTGTGGTCGTGTGTTCTAGGCTCTGTTTTTACCTTTGAAATTGTTATGATCTAAATTTGGCACCTGTTAAAAATGTTAGTTTCTTTTATTATTTTTGAAGAATTATTCTTCCATGTGATATAATATGGTACATGTTATACACTTTCGAGTATGATTACTATAGCCTGAACCTCATTATGCAGCCAAGTTCAAATTCTTGATCATATATATTCATGGCCATAGTCCTTCAAGTAATTGTATGATTCCAATTGCTTCGTTTTTTTTTTTTTTTTCAATTTGTTCAATTAAGGTATTAACCAAACTTACAGAAAGCTTATCCCACAAATTTTATTCAGGAGTTGGAAGGTAAACGTCAGCGTCTGCGTCCATTTCTAGGCTTAATGCGATGTCAAATTTGTCCTATTAGTCGCAACTATTCGCTATTATTAGCCAAAGCTACCGTCTTTAATCTTGTTTTTCATCGATTTTACCGTTTGTCGACTATGGCGATCATTCAGTTCTAAACCAATACGACTCTTGAACTTTCTAACGAAGTGACGTCTCAAGCCGCTAACGAGAAAGGTAATTTCATCCTATCATTCCAAACAACTCACCCGGATGACATCCAGCACTACAAATTCAATCATTAATTCATCATCTTGCAGAGAGAAATTTTTTTTTTAAAAAAAAAAACTAGTTCATTTCAAGGTATTTCGTAGATTTATACTTTTCTTGTACTAAATTTGGAATGTAATGGATATATTTCTTCGACTATATATAGTTTAGAGTGAAGATTTTTCACTTCAACATGAAAAATAACAAAATATTAGGAATCAAATGTGTGTATATATTTTTAGCTATATGTAGTTTTGAGTGAAAAAAATTTCCCTTCAATACAATTGGACAAAAGTAAATATACAGCAGCTTTGACGAAATTGCAAGGTTAAGCCAACCTTCTGTCAGCGTATTCTGCATCTGGGGATTAACGAGACCTTTGTTTCTGACACCAGAGAGAGAGAGAGAGAGAACTGTCTTTTCCGTGGGTCACCGTTCTTCCAAATTATGCTTCCACCTGAGAAGCTCATACCAAAGAAAAATTCAATCTTGACATGACATGAATAAAACTGCAACTTTTGTGAAAGGGAGTATGGGCTCTCAAATGATGAAATCTGGAGTACCATAACCCATCTGATCTGATGTAGTCCAATATGCGATACGAGAGCCGTCTTATCTCTTCTGAGAATTGGTTTCAACACCGTCAATCTTGATCAAGAACATTGCAAGGAATGGGATGAACCAAGGGAATATTGCTTTGAATATGCATCAGGCAGTGATAAATCCTTCCTTTTTATCGGGTCCTGCCATGAGCAGAAGTGCTGTTGTGGAAAACTCCTAAATGAATGAGACACAAAAGTCAAATCAAGTCCAATCGGCACGTACTTCACTCCTAAACCTTGTTAATTGCTAGCAATTGTTTGGGAATGAAATATTTGAAAAATATTGTTAATCACTAATTTCAGTAATTTGAGGTATCATGGAAGATGGAATACTATTTTGGTATCAAAGAGGGGTCAAAGAAACTACAGGACTACTGATGCACAATCAAATACCACCCTTCAGTTTTTCCTTTTAGCTGATTAAAAATTTAAAATACACCGATGTCGCTTCTCTAGGGAAAAAAATGGAAAACTACTTATCAGTAGCAGCTTCTCCCCATACAACTTTTTATCACCTACCCGTTTTTCCCCAAAAAAAAAAAAAAATTACTACCTAAAACCTCGTAATATAGAGTGCGTAAGCTAATATTGTTAACCCAGGGTTTTAACAAGAGATTGATCATATGAGGCATATAGGAGAAAAGCTGTTTATATTGCGTGCCAATGAACCATCCAATTACATGAAATGACAAAAAGAAAGGCATCAGCTGTATATGTAGTGTGTGCATCTGCTATTCACATATTCTCATGTATCAAAAAGACATCATGAAATGACCCTTGGCACATTGAAACTAAATGTAATTTTACACAGAATCAATTGAATATAATGATACAAGAAAGGCAGCTCAGTACCTGGATCAACTCTGCTAACTGAATTCCCATAATCATCTTCCAGCACATAAAGAAGTTTTCTGCAAGCATACCCATCAACAAGGTCCTTCTCTTGAAACTCCTGCAATAACTTCATTGCCCCCTCAACTCTTCCTTGTCTACATATCTCATCCAGTACAGTCCTATATGTAATAAAATCAACCGACCTCTGATTTTCAGTCATCTCCCACAGATATTTCATTGCTTCCTCGGTCTCTCCACCAAGTGCCAAAGCATTGACAAGTGAATTATAAGATTTAATTGGGGTGAAGCCTGAAGTCTTCATTTCATTACATATCTCTTAAGCATTCTTTGTTCTTCCTTGCGCACACAACCCATGTATCAAATAATCGTAGGAAAATGAGTTAGGCTTGCAAGCATAAACCACGTCCATCTGATGGAATGTCCTCAGCGCATCATTAACATGAGAGAAAGCACATAACCTTTAATCCTGGAATTCAAAGAAAATATATCAGGCTCTATCCCATCGTTGACCATTTCTTAAATAGACATCTACTAGTATCCATACAAGCATGATTTATGTTAGAGTTGATTCCTCTGCTCAACAGCGCCGCAAAAAGGATATTATAAGTTCCGATAGAATGCTTGCAACTCAAATTTCTGCTACTTTTCAAGTGGTTAAAATTATTGACAGCTCGAGTCATTTTTCGAGCTTCAGTTAAATGATATATTATAGTATTGTAAAGTGCCTCTGAACAGTTTAATGGAATTGCAAGCACTTGATTGACAATATCATCCATTTCTTGGTACATTTGGGCTGCACCGAGCTTCTGGATGGTTATGTGATAAGTAACCGGAGTTGTTGTGATGAGCTCCAAACAAACTAGTGGGTCTTCTTGAAAAGTAATAATATTACAGAGTTCTTCAGGAGTAAACCTTGGGGAAAGTTGGGACATAGCCAATTGGAATTGGGCTTGGTCTAGAGTAGGCTTCAAGGATTTTAACAGTCTCTTGCGAGCTCTTCTTCGGAATGACCTTGAAGGTGGCTTGGTTGAATGATGAGAAGTAAAGCAAGGGGGTTCACGCGGTCGTGGAGTTATTTTAGAAGAGATTTGGAGAAAGGGTTCAATTTTATGAGTCTCATAAAGAGTAAATTTCTTATATTTTTGTTCAATGGGACTATTGAACATAGCTGATTCATGAAATTGCTGCCCAAGCGAGTTTGTAGAGCATAGATGATTCAAAAAGTTTCTCAGGGAGGAGCTACCATGTTTCAAGCAATTTCTACCAAAAGAATACATTTTTCAACGTCAAATAAAGCCTATTTGCTCACCGGCAAGGTCAGGGATTTGCTCTTCTGTTAATTGTGTCGCCTTTCCACGTTGAGGAGATTCCCAAAAATGATGCAAACACAAGATTATATGCTCAAATCCAAGCTTAATGGTAACAGGGGTGGCAACAGTGCTGGTTTTTTCATTGTTTTGAGATTGTGGGTTTTGTGCGATTGCCAACCATTGTCGCACCAGATTTTCAAATGTCGGGTATTCTGGTGAGGTTCTGGGTGGCCGGAGGAATGGGTGTGGGAGGCGGAAGGTTCGGGGGTGTGAGTGGTAGTTAGAGCTGAAAATTTGGACAGCCCGATTTATCTGAGCCGATTTGAATAAGTTTAAATCCAAACAAACACTCCTCAAAAAATTTGAATAGTTAAATTTAACTTAAATTTTTTTAAGTTTTGAATTTTTTGAATATTTAAATTTTATTTTTAAAATTATTTTTAATCAAATTTTTATTTTAAAATTAATTATTTTATTTTCAAAAAATATAAAATATATTTTTTAATACTTAAATGATATATAAGACTAAAATATATAGTATTTCAATATAAAATGATCTAAAACTTAAATAATTAATTAACATTTATTATTTTTTATATATTTTGTAAAAATAAAAAAATTTATTTCGGTATTCGGGCTAAATCCAAACCCGATCAGGCTTGGCCCGAGCCCGAATTAGTCCAAACATAAAAATATCATATTTTTTTTAAACTTGACTTTAACTTTTTTCAGGCGAGTTCTGACTAACCCATCGAGTTTGACTCGAACTACCAACTCTAATGATTGTGCGGAGAAGATGTATGAGTTTTTTTAAAAAATAATAATGTTTGGCCAAAAAAAAAAAAAAATCATTTGATATTGACAGTGATAACATTAAAGAATTAAAAATATATTTTTTTTAAATTAAGAAGTCAAATTTAAATATTATATAAAATTAAAAATATACTTTAATCTTTATTATTTAAGAAAATATAATTTTATGTTTTTGCAATTTACTCAAATTTTGTTATAAATTCTAACATTTTTTTATGTTGTAGAACTCTACACTTTTATTTGTTAATGTTTTAGGTCCCTTCATTATTGAGATTTAGAATGTTAAAAAATAAAAATGTAGAGATTTGTAATAAAATTTGAGTAAAATATAAGGAGGTAAAGTTATATATTTTTTATTTTAATCGATATTGGATGAATTACAGTGTCACTTCGGTTAGTGAAATATTACACCTGCCTGTTTAATGCTGGATTCTATTAGATGAATATCCAACCAAAAATATATACACATGACACTGGAGAACTAACCATGATACTATACAAGCCAATGATCTTGCATCTTATCTGGCACATTGGAATTGAAACCAAAAAAATGAAGGTTGAAGTTTGAAAATTATATGTTTGGTGGGTATGAACCCAATTCTCAAAAAATCCACCTCTAGTTGTAATGATGGAGGTTTTACCTTTCAAACCTTCTAACATGTTACATTATTTGTGTACATTTTAAGATAATTTTATTGTAATATTGTATTTTTGGAAATTAAATTCTTGCATATTTAGACATTTCTAAACTTTTAGAATTAATTAAGGTTCATCCATAGTTGAGGAGTATTTTGATCATTTTAGCAATTTTTGGGACATTAACTTAGTTTACCTCTTTTGTCTTCCTAAAATCAATTAAATAAGTTTGAAATTTAAATTCATTTTAGGTTATAAAGATACATCAAAAGACATAAACCATAGAATTTTTCAAAGCAAAGACATTATTAATACTAGGCTGTCACGTTTTATAATCTAAGACCTTAAAAATGACATTATATTTTATAATTGGTTTTGAGTTTTTATTTGAAATTTTGCACACATACTTTAATCATTTTTATGTGCATAATTACAAATGTAAATAAGGATTTGGATGAAAATTAAATGGCCAAAATATTAGATTACAAGACAAACTACAAAGCAAGAAGGCCCTAAAGTGACGCGTGCACAAAAGTTGATTCAAAGGGCTTCTAATGACTTTATGTATTGTTGATTTTGACCAATCAGCACTTAATCATTCTTTGATCATCTTTTTATAAGCGTTATTGAGTTATAATTAAGTATGGAGCATCCTATAAAAGCTACATGTGCATCTAAGTTAACCTAGCTTAAATGGTGGCCATCTCATTCTTAAACCTCCTAATTAAGTTTATTAAGTAATTTCAGATATTTTATAACTTTAATTACCTAAAACATATCCTATTCTACTCATTTTACACCACAAACTGAATATAGGGGTTTTGGGTCGTATACACACTCATTCTTTACATTACAATTTATACATATTCTCTCTCACTTTTTTGAAATTTTCAGCACCACTTCATCCAAAATTTTTCTCATTTTCCTTCATTTTTCCACACTTTCCTAGCCATATTCATTCATCTCAAGCAAATATTGAAGCATAAAAGTCATATCAATGAGGATTCAAGCTTGGATTTAAGGAGAATTCATTATGAGAGGCTAGATTCTCAAAGCATTTCAAGGAAGATGAAGCTATATCTTGAATTCTCCTAAACCTTTTCTCTTGTTCTCAATTGCTCTAAATTTTTTCTTCTTCTTCTTTAATTCTATGATTATATAATTCATGCTCTTGATGATTCATTCTAGATCTTAGATTAATTATTATGGCTGAAATTCATATTTGAAAGAGGAGAGGATGCATATTTGATTCTTAAACTAGCTATGCACTATAAATTTTTGTGTTTATGTCTCAAGGTTTTGATGAATGAATACATGATTTCTTTTCAATCTCTTACTATGTTGTTATGCAATTAGCCATAGTTTAGGTCTTAAGGTTTGATTAATATCACAACCTTTGTTAGTTTAAGGTCTCAAATATGATCAAGGCAAGACCTATGACTGGATTCAAGGATTGCATCGCATATTGATATATCTATCTTGGGTGGTTTGTACATTAGATTCTAAGTAGTTACTAAGTTCTAATCACTATCACATAGTTTTGATGGTTATTAAGACACTTTCACACACCAATTGAATAAGGCAATTGAATCTAAAACTAGGTGAGGAAGAATAAGGATGGAAGTGATAAATTCTAATCTTGGAAAGCTACTTTGATATTTGGTTAATTCTTACACATTTTGTTCACATTAAAATCAAACCTAAACATCTAAATTCTCTTCTAAAATCATCAATTTAATTCTGGAATTTTAACTTGTCATGGTTATTAGCTTGATTTAGTTGTAAAATGCTTGCTTTTTGAGAATAGAATATCCTAAGGTGTTTAGACTACTGCATCTTAGTTTCCTTCAAAAAGTTAACACAATTAGAGCTTTTCATCTTCCTATGTGATTAACCTTCTCCACCTCTTTCTCGATCACCCTCCTCTTTCCCTAATGCCCCCATCGACAACTTCAACATGAGAAGGCAGTAATGGTGGCAAGCTTTGACTAAGAAATTGAGCTCATCAATAGAGGTTGAAGGCAGCTTTCACCTTTAGCATCCACGAGTGGTTGTACATCTAACTTTGTCGATAGCAAAGTGGGCAAGAAGACAAAGGCCTTGGATGATCCATTTTTCTTATCTTTCCCATTCAAAATCCCATGCCTATAACTCCAACTTGAGTTGCTTCTAATATATTTCAAAGCCATTGGCCAAAAAAAGATACATTTCAAAACCCTAAGACCAAGGTAACTCTACTCGAAATAGGTCTACTCTTCACCCCCACAGAATCTGCCTTGTCCATGAAACTTCCTTTGCTCCATTCAATTTTGTCATTGGTGTTTCTAGTGGTTGAACCAGGGATGCAAGATAATTTAACCTAAAAATTATTAATTTTTTAACTAAAAATTTAATAATAAAAAATGGTAATTACAATATGACTAAAAATGTAATAATATAAATAAACTGAGAGAAATACTTAGGTAGACCAGGTGCGCCACGTCATTTTAATTTATCTAATTAAGACACTCTAAGTAATTTAAAGAACATATTGTGTGACTTTTTTAATTGATTTTATTCTTATAACAAAATACTCCTTTGATTTATTGCATTTTATCTCTTTACTATTATTAATATTAGAATTAATTTATATTTAATGTCATCTAGATGTCATATTTTATTGAAAAACTGCAAATGATGTAGTGCATCCATTCTACTTAAGAATTTCTTATAACTTGATTATTATTTTTCATAAATTATATTAAACAAGTTGATATGATTCAATATGTAAATATGTTTTTCATAGGCTAAAATATACTTTTAATTCTCTAACTTTATATAAGATTTTAATTTGATCCTTTAATTTTATAAAGTAATTTTTTAATTTTTTAACCCTAACATTGTATTATTCATTGTTATTTTGAAAAAATTAAACTTAATGTGTTAATTTTAAGAATATTTTATTAATATGTAAAAATTTAATATAAAAAATTGTTGGAATAAAATTATTAATATTAGGGTTAAATGATTAAAAAGATACTTTATCAAATTAATGAATTAAAATAAAATATTGTGTAAAGTTACAAAATTAAATATATATTTTAACCTTCTTCATATCTTATCTAGTTAGGAAAATATTATATATTTAACAAGCCTTTGCATTTAAATAATTTTATTTAGTTTAAAGGTGCAAAATTTATATATCCCATTTATAACTTTTTTTTTAATGCAACTCGCCCTGGTGATGATAGTAATCACTTGAAGGTGGTGAACAATGTTTCTAATCTCCAGTGGGAGGTGGTGTTGGTGTTCGAAGTAGGCTAGCCATGTCTGCTAGTGCTTCTTGTTTTTTCTTTTTTAAAGAATATTTTGATCTTTTTAATATATAAATACAGTATCAAATAAAATGTTTATCTTTTTTTTATCTATTAAATATACCCTTACATTCACTTCTACTCCTATTTCTCCATGTATTGAAAACCAGACCGGACCGGTCGGGTTAGTCCAGAAACTGGTGACCCGGTCCCTTATCCGGTCTGGGTTTACCCTTAACCCAGTTAGAGAGTGAACCGGTGTAATCCGGTTAACCAGGGTTCAACCCGATATAACCCGGATAACCCTGTGGGTTGACCGGGTTAACTGGATTATTATTTTTTCAAACTTTTACTCTCAAAATGACGTTGTTTTTTATTTTTTTTCATTTTTAATTTTTTAGAGCTCTGAGTTTGGAAATAAGATAATAAAAAAAGTGAAATTGAAGTCAAAAAATGAAAAATTAGAGGCAGAGCATGCTAAGTCCAAAAATATAATATTTTATTATTGTTAGACTTTTGAGTAGTTAGATTTAGTTGAATGTTTTTATAATTAATGTTTTTTTATTTAAATTATATTATTTTAATCATGACCGATTTGCCACTGGTTCAACCCTGATTGAACCACTAACCCGTGACTTAGTATCATGACCGGTTTAATAACCGGTCCGGTTTTACGTACCTTGTTATTTCTACAAAAAACACTTCTCCATATTGAACTGAACATTAATGGCTCGTAACGTATCCTAAAGGATAAAAATTTCCATGGGCACTCTAAACACTTGCTGGCCCTGTGTAATTAAAAAAAAAAGAAATTATATACCATATTGATTACTATGACGAGCACATGATATTCATTACAAATATTAGTCACAAAGATTGAACATGGATAGTCAATTCTTGTTTAATGAATAATTTTTCAATGAGACTTCATTAAAAAGATAAATCAATGAAAAACTGTAAATTACCAACTTTGAGATTTAAATATGAGTTAAGATGTATTTTTACTTCTGTTTTTCTTGGAGCAATATTGGGCTTCTTATATTAATAAATGAAGTAATTTTTTCCTTGAGCTATTTTTCTAAGGAGCAAAAAACTCCTTTATTAATCAGCCGTGAACTTGTCTCTTTTTTGTTATGTAAAATCCATGCACAGTGAAAGAGTGATAGATAGGACTCTAACCATGTCTTTTGATATTTATTTGTCTTTAAGCTCCTTCTTTTTCAATTAAAAAAAAAAAGCTCCTTCTTTAAAAAACATTATGCATCTTGAAGTCTTTTTTTAGAAGCATTAGACACTTTAAAGTTTTGTTAAAGTAAAATTCAATAAACATTTAATAATTTAAGTATCATCATTTATAAATATTCATCTAAAATTTATAAATTATTCTTTAAATATTAGTAGTTCAAAGTAGTTTTTTCAAAAATTTATAGATGATTTGTAATTTTTTAGGTGATTTGTAATATTAGATCATATTTTTAATATTAATTATGTTCCTTAAATTTTTTTAGGTCCTTATCTGTAATTTTTTGATTAATTAACTGTCTTCCTTCAAAATATTGTACCACCCAATTTTAAATTTTAATATTTTAATAATTTGCAACTTTGTATTAAAAATGAAAAAAATGAATCTCAAAATTAAAGGAAATATTTTTCTCCCTTATCTCTCTATTATTCTTTTGTTAAGTAGTTTATTTTGTAGCACATTAATGGGATAATATATATTTTTCAAATAAACATTTGTATTAGCATGTTGATCTTGATCTGCTATGTTTCTAATTTTATCTCTAATACTGCAACATACGGAGAATATTAAATTTGGACGGTGTAATATTTTAAAAGAAAATTGTTAGTTGTCCGCAAAAATTACAAAGAAGGATATAAAAATTTAAGAAATTTAATCAATATTAAAAATATGGTTGATAAATAAAAAATATGATACATTTAAAAAATTTATAAATAACTAGTTTGTGATTAATATTTTAAAAAATAATTTATAAATTTTGGATGAATATTCATAAATAATAATATTTAAATTGTCAAATATGAAAATATTATTAGCAATACTTATTACTTTTTTAACAATACTTTAGGGTGTTTATCATCCTTAAAAAAAGACTTTAGAGTGCCTACATTTTTGAAAAAAATAGTTTAGGAAAAAATTAATGCCAAAGAATATGGTTGTCTTACCTATTACTGCACGTAGGCCCATACACATGCCATATCAATAGAAAATGGCAAAGTCAATGACTGCTAACAAAGCTTATGCACATGTCATGTCAGCAGAAAATGACAATGTTAACAACTACTAATAGAAGAGGTTTTTTGTTCCTCGAAAAAATAGTTTGGGAAAAAATTAACCTACTTATCAATATAGGATGCTGGTATTTTTTGAAAAAATGTTCAAAGATAAAAATATACCTTAACCTTTTAAATATAGATCACCCAAATTTAATCAAGGAATTTCTATCTTGTTACAATAACAAGGTCATTTTTTTTGAATGAAAACTAAAATTCATAAAAAGTTAGCAAATAGGACAGTACAAAGAACCTAATACAAGACCAAAGAGAGTCAACTTAATCATCATACACCTCCTAATGTAATATTAGATGAGGGATGATCAAAAAAACAAAATGAACTTTCCATAAAATGAGCTTCACTGACAAGGAAATGGACATGACTAATGACGTCCTTAGAAACAAAATTAATAGAAATAGATCAATCTCTATGAATGAAATTACAAGCATTTTGAATGATATCCCTATAAGGGTGTTCCTCATGATAACCTCTCATAAGAAGATTGATTACTTCCATGCTATCTGAGTAGACTTCAACATTTCTCAACCCCTTAATCCAACAGAGATCAAGGCTTTCAGAAATTGCTAAAACTTTAGCAATTTATGGTTGGATAATTTTCAAGCTTAGAATTAAAGCCTGTTACCCAAACTCCTTTGTCATATGAGATATATCCTTTATAGGGTACTACTTCATCTAGACAAGAACCATCGACATCAAGTCTTATAGCTCCTTATGATGGTGGGTGTTAAGACTTTGTGCCACTAGACATAAATCGACCTACTTTGAGTTTTCCTAACCATTTAGAATCAATTAAGGCTTTCAACAGGCATTTATTAGGGTTTGGTTGAATAATCTAGCTCTGGTCATCGAGAACATTTTACATCGTGTAACCTAAAGTTCCTAACATATGCAAGCGAGGGCTATTGGCCATGGGAGGTACAAATTAGAGTAAGAACCTGCTTGTTTTATAGAGTTCAATCTAATCCATTCTAAACAACCAAGGCTCAGAAATTGTATCTAGATATCAGCTTTCACAAGTTTCTTCCACAATTCTTGAGCACTACGATAGTCATGTACAATGTGCATGGCTGTTTCTACTTCACCGCATCTCAGGGGACATTGATTGGAATCCATGATTTTTATTTTTCTCCCTTGAGCTTGTTGTATGAAGTCTATCTTTGCCCAAGAGCCAGGGGCACGTTTTGATCTTCTCTAAGATATTCCACCCCTATAGTTTAGTCCAGATTTTATCCTTCATTGGTGCTATACTTACAAAGATAGGGGCTTGTTTGGAAATTTATTTTGAGAACAATTTTCTATTCTTCAGAACAAGAGAAAAAAAATCTGTTTGATAGCATATTTTCAAAAAGTATTTTAGAGAACAAAAAAATAAAATATTGTTTCGAAGAACAAAAAATTAAAAACAACTTTTAAGTATTATGTGATTATTGTTCTGAAGAATAAGATAAAATAAAAAAAATTTATTTTTATTATTTTTTTCTCAAAATATGTTTTACAAAATATTAATTTTTAAAATAATAAAATAAAAATAATTTCAACCAGTCCCAAGGTCATTCATAACCGAGGCAGTGTCACTAAGTGAAAAGCTTTCGAATGCTATTTTTTCATTTCTTTTTGAATCAAGCTCGAGACATTAGTTGATAGATTCAATTTAATATAAAAATAATATTTCGTCTAACTAAAAAACAATTTATTAGTTGATAGATCCAAACGATCTTAGTCGTCTAATAACTCAAATCAATGAATTTTCCCCCTTAGACCTTAACTCTGTTCATCGAGCAATAGACATTAGAGTTTAGACAGACTTGCATTCTCTCGTGGAAATAAAATTTTATTTAGATTTTATTTTCAAAGTAGTTTTGTTTGTTAAGAGGGTTACATCACTTTTTCTCTGGCCAAAAAATGGGTACATTGATTACATTACAGAATAGGAGGGGGAAAAAAACCTCGCAGACGCGCACATAAAGCATCAGAGCTTCGCCACGAAGAAGAGAGCTCGGAATCTTCTCTTCACTCGCACAGTCCAAACAACCCCAAGCATTATGGGCTATGAGGCTGATTCAGAGAGAACTCTGTATATCCTCTCCCTCTTTCCCTCTTATGTTTATGATGTGCGAATTTTAGGGTTTGAGCAGCTCCAAACTGGAGTGTTCGATTTTCAATTTGGCTCTAAACTTTCCATTCGTATATTTTGTTTTCAATAGGAATGTTTAGTGCCAACCCTAGATTTCGTTTTCATTGTAGGTACCCCTACGTAACGGGATCATCAGTGGTTGCCATCAAATATAAAGATGGCATTCTTATGGCTGCTGATATGGGAGGTCAGTTGCAACTCCATCTTCGTTGTGTGTCCATTTATAGTCTGTTGCTTTGTGGGTGTGTACCCGGTCATTCTACTTAATACTTCATTGTGGAAAATGTGAGCATTAGAGTTTCTTTGTCATCCTTAAATAGGATATTGGATCAGTTTGAGTCAACTCCAGCTTATTTGATGGGATTGGGATTTATGTTTCAATTTTTTCCCTAAAAATTTTGTTTACTGCTGTGAAAATAAAACTTATATGAGCCAAATGTTTTTCTGGGTTTTCTCAAGATATGATTTGTGACTATTCTGAAGTTCTGATAATAAATTTTATCAGCTTTATGGAATTATAGTTTTGCACTAAAAGCTTCCCTCTGCATCTCATGGCAATGATGGATCCACTGTGATAGGTTCATACGGGTCTACGTTGCGATACAAGAGTATTGAGCGCTTGAAAACTATTGGAAAACATACTCTTCTTGGTGCCAGTGGGGAAATTAGTGATTTTCAGGAGATTATTCGCTACCTTGATGAACTCATGTAAGCCTAGCTAACACATATCAGAAAAGGATCGGGAGAACTGCTATGTTAAAATCTCTGCACGTGCTTTTCTCCTTCCCTTTGATGGGACAGGCTTATTTATATTCTGCATGTTTTATCCCCTTATACCATCGAATCCCTTATCTTTTAAGATCAGTTAAGGAACATTTCTGAGTAATTATTGGTTTTGGCTTATGACTGGTGCAGCCTTTATGACAACATGTGGGATGATGGGAATTCTCTAGGTCCTAAGGAGGTGCACAACTACTTGACCCGTGTGATGTATAATAGACGTAACAAATTTAATCCATTGTGGAACTCACTTGTTATTGGTGGTGTGAAAAACGGGCAGAAGTACCTAGGCATGGTACGCTTTAGTTTCTTTGTATTTGATTCCAATGTGAGAGTGAGTTACCTACAAGATTTAGTTTTTACTCAGTTTTGTGAATTGTTTCCAGGTTAACATGATTGGCATTAATTTTGATGACAACCATGTAGCAACTGGGCTTGGGAACCACCTTGCAAGGCCAATTCTTCGTGATGAATGGAATGAAAATTTGACCTTTGAAGAAGGTGTCAAGTTGCTGGAAAAGTGCATGCGAGTGCTTTTATATCGTGATAGGTCTGCAGTGAACAAGATTCAGGTTCTTTTCTCTTACCCTTCCTCATCTCCCCTCCTCCATCCACCTTGCTCCCAAATCCCAACCCAAGTAATAGGTAGCTTTCATTAGCATGCTGCAAAGGAGCAAAGTCCATGTAGAGGTTGTTGATAAAATACCACTACGTCCTTCAAATCTTTGTTGTTAATAGCATAGCACCATCAGTCCATCACACAGAATTAGCATGCTCATTGATTTTGGGCCAGGTACAATGCTCATGCCATAAAATATTCTCATCAAATCAGCTAATACGTTAATATAGCTCTTTCACTCCATCTTCGGTTGCTAGAGCTTTCATTTACTTTATACTCGTCTTTTTCCCCCCATTTCCATTTACTGATACTGTCCAGAGTTATGGTTGCATTTGGATTATCAGTAGAATTTCAAAAGGTAATGGGGGCATTTAATGACCTTTTTTTTTTCCTTCCTGAATTTCTGCTAAATCTTTTTAGAAAACATTTCTATTTTCTTTTCAATCAGAGGTTTTTCAATTTGTTACCTTGAGAAATGATATGACAGATGCTTAAGGCGGTTCCATAAGTAGGTCGTTGTCTGCTAAGCAATTATTTGCTTGCTATCTAGTTCATCACTTGACCTTCTCTAGACAGGTTTGGATCCTTTTGGGGTCTAATCCTCATTTAGTCAGGAAACGTTGGAAGTTTACGTTTCTAGATGACTAATTAATTTGGTTGGTTCATCCCAACATAGCTTGGTATAGAAACTTGACCCATATAAGAATTGGAGGAAGAAAGGAAAATTAATTTCTGATATAATAATATAAACGTATTTTTTGTGATTGTGACTTGTGATGATGCAGGACAGGACATAAGGAAACAGTTCTAATTTGCTAATATTTTACGAAAATTGTACATTTGGTTCCTATAATTTACCTGAACTTTTAATTTGTTCCTTGTGGTTTCCCCCCTCAAATCCTTCCCTGTCATAAGCTATTTGCAACCACGTAAGTTTTGGTCTCTGATGTTTTAGATTTGACATGATAAGTGATTCAAATTGACTAGGCTAAAAATGGATGATGTGTCCTGAGTTGGATCTCGTGTGGAGAAATGGGGAAAATGTTTGGAGTGTAGTGGTCATCATGACTAGGCTAAAAATGGATGATTGC